>NC_088918.1:11265000-12515000 GCF_963576675.1 Euphorbia lathyris | reverse complement strand
TATTCTATTTATAACAATTTAAAATATACTTTTACATCTAAATTTAAAAATTCTAAATTCCAATTCATAAATCATAATTATGTGATAAATCATATAACGCGACACCATAACGACACGATAACCAGTTTTGACATTTAACAAGTTGAAAAAGAGAAAACTTACAGTTGGTAGACCAAAAAAGAAGCTCCCAACCAATAACAGGGCCTTAACTCAAATGTATATGAAGAATGTCCATCACTTCAAGCTTGTTGTATAGGATGTGAAGATACTTTTCGTAACAATCCGAGCTAGGGTAGCAGTCCGAGTCAGGGTAGCAGGCCGGAGTAATGAGCGGTCTAAACGAGAACGATGAGGATAAAAAGAGATAAGGTACTAAAATAGGTCTAGGTTTTTGGAGAAATGCCAATTTAGGTTCCACGTACAAAATAACACTGGTATAGGCTTAACGTTTACAAAAGAATACCAATTTAGGTCTCGATAACGAAATATGACATGTCAATAATATTACTCCTTTAAGTTATGATTTCTCTCTCCACGTACAGTTGGCAGAACTGTACGGAGTAATATGAATGATGTGTCACGTTCCGTTATCGAGGCCTAAATTGGTACTTTTTTTGTAAACATTAAGTACATGGAACCTAAATTGACACTTTTCCAAAACCCTTAGGCCTATTTTGGTACTTTATCCCGAGTAAAAATGAACTGAATCCAATATTTTCAATAGAGAGGGTATGTTGCCCGAACACGGATACGGTATCCGACACGGACACAACACGAGAAACGTCTTTTCTATAAAACATAGGACACGGAAACGTGGGAGAAACGTGTAAATATTAAAAATATTGGGACATATTTATAAATATTAAAAATATACAATATTTTTATATTTGAATTTTGGTAATATAACTAAATAAATACATACGAAAGAAATTATACAACTTTTATCTAAACATAATTATTAAATACATGAAATATAAATAATGTCAAAAAACATTCTCAGAAAAAGAGAAAGAAAAAAAAAAAAAAAAAAAAACAACTGTACCTTATTTGTTTTCCCTTCAAATAACGATTGACCATGATTGCTCTGTTTACCTCTGTTTTTTTTTTCTGAAATGAAATCCAATCGTTTTTTTATCTGGGAAACGGATTTCTCAGACAGATACGCGTATCCAACTTCTGAATATTACGGAAACGGCCCCGAAACATATCCCAGCAGTTTTCGAGAGTTTCCGTATCCGAAACATATCGAAAACTTGATACGCAGGCATGTTAAAGTATCCGTGCTTCATAGCTGAGGTCTATTAATAAGATGAGTTTCCAATAAACTGAAGCAGGTATCAACGACTTCTAAAATTAGTAAGGTGTGTCTCCAATACACTGAAAGACGATAATCATTCTTTAGCGTTAAACGAACGCCTAGAAGGGCATATTCGGCATTTCTAGTTCACCAGTAATCCTTACAAGAACAAAAACCATCCTTGAAATGATGAAATCTATTAGCATCTCTCAAAATAATCTCCCTTCTAGTCACTTTAGATATCAATTTAATTGCAGAATGACAATCTCCACAAACCCTAAGGTTTTTCATTACTCTAATAGGCATTCCTTCAGGCACTTTCACAAGTCCATATGCAACTGCAAGTTTCTCACTATGATATTGCAAGCTATAAACTTTCTCTTCCTCATCAACATCATGTAGCACGAAGCTCCCATCGGGGCAATACCCGGCTTCTATTAGTAATCCCTGTAATTTCTCTAACATTTTCGATATCATTGCTTGCTCCGGATGACCGGTTCTGTCTCCCCCAGTGAACATATGGACTTGTTTATCTACTTCAATCCAACTGCAGCCTGGTGATTTGCTTACATTCCGAGCTCTCATTGACTTTCGGAGCTCCGCAACTTCGCCCCATTTACCTTGTGATGCGTACATATTTGATAACAAGATTTGAGGCCCGACGTTTTCTGGCTCGAGCACTTGGAGTTTCTTTGCTGCGTGTTCGGCCAAATCTAACTTCATGTGTGTTCTACATGCACCTAACAAAGCACCCCAGACTATAGCATCTGGTTCCACAGGCATCTTTTCGATTAAACTCATTGCTTCGTCGAGCCTTCCTGCTCGGCCGAGTAGATCAACTGTGCAAGCATAATGCGCCATTCCTGGAGTCACACCGTATCTTGATTGCATTAGCTCGAAAATTTCGAGCCCTTCTTTAACCTTACCACTGTAACTACATGCTGTTAGAACTCCGACGAAAGTGATTTCATCGGGTACAACGCCTGAAGAGAGCAACTCGTGGAAAACTCGAAGAGCTTCCTCTCCTAGACCGTGTTGTGCATAACCTGTAATAATTGAATTCCACATGACAGAATCCTTCATAATAAACCTATCGAATACCCTTTTCGCTGTCACGAGATTGCCACATTTAATGTACATTGTAATTAAAGCAGAGGAGACATACACGTCGGAATTGAAGTTCGATCTCATCAACCGTGCATGAACTTGTCTACCGTGATCCATACTCGCCAAGCTACCGCAAACCGAAAGAATGCTTATAACGGATGGAAAATTCGGCTTAACTCCCTCTCTTTGCATCAAACTAAACAGATCAAGTGCTTCAATTTCAAAACCTTTTCTCTCATAAACCTTGATCATAGCACTCCAAGTTCCATCATCTTTTTCGCGCATTTCATCGAATACCGACCTCGCCCTCCCTACCCCCCCGTTCAATCCAAATCCCATAATCATCTCATTACAGGCAGGAATTGACTTCACAGGCATTGCCTCGAAAAGCTCCGCAGCTTCCTTAATCCGTCCGGCCCGAGTATATCCCATCAACATTGCTGTCCATGTTATCTCATTCTTATCCGGCATTACTTCAAACAACTTCCTCCCCAAATCCACCTTGTTACTCATTGCATACCCACTAATCATAGCAGTCCAAGCAACCGTATTTCGTTTCGGCATCTCATCGAAAATTGCCCTTGCTTCCTCCAATTTCCCCTCTGTGCATAACCCCCCAATCATATTGGTTCTAGCAACAACATCCTTAACAGGCATCATATCGAAAAGCTTCCGCGCTTCGTCCACGCGCTGATTCTCAATTAAACCACCCAACATCACAGTCCAAGACACAACATTCTTCTCAGGCATTTCCCAAAAGAGTGATTCTGCTTCTTTTATCATCCCTGCCTGTATATAACCCCTAACCATAGATGTCCATGAAACAACATTTCGTTCAGGCATTTTATCAAACACTTTCCTGGCTTCAGTAACCATCCCATTTTTTATATACCCAGAAACCAAGCCATTCCATGAAATAGTGTTTCTCTCGGGCATTTTATCAAACAGAAGCTGTGCTTCACGAGGCTGCTTGTTCTGGAAGTATCCAGCGACGATGGCATTCCAAGAAACAACTGTTTTGTATGGAATTTCCTCGAATATTCTTCGAGCTCCATTAATTTCGCCGGTACGGGCCAAATGGGAAATCTGGAAATTGGGGGAAATTGGATTGAAACTTACAGAGAAGGTTCTACGGGGGATAAAAAGGAACCGCATTGATGAAAACGGAAAACAGAATAGAAATCTCACAATGAATGAAGTGTAAAATCAAAATCCCCAATAGAGCTAGAGAGAAATACGCGGGAAAGAGGGGAGATACCGGTTAAAGTTTGAATCTTTTTCATTTATAACTAGTAAAAGGGTTTTGTGTAACTACAAGTCCTGTTTGTCTCATGTGGATTAAGCCGGTAAATGAGCTGAGCCGAGTTTCAACACGACTAAATTCGGTTCGAAAACTCGAGAGCACCTTAGATTATAGGTTTATGAATAAATTTAATTATAATTTGGTTGAATTATTTTTTTTAATAATTATTTTTTTCTAAAGGGTAAATATAAAATAACGTAGTTTTATAGATTTCAAAACTACGTGGTTTTGTGTTAAAAATATTTCAAATTGTTCATAAAATGAATTAACGGAGTGCTCGCGGGCAAGGTTTGCAACAGCTCGTGCAGTTCACGAACAGAATATTGAGTTTGAACTCGTCAATTTTCTAACAAATCGAGTATGAACAGACAAAAGTTTGGAAAAAAAAAATTATCTATACTTTCTTAACTCAAGTTGGATAACTTTAACATAGGTCAAAGGAAATCCTTTAAGCATTTCATTTATTGAGTGATCTCTAATCCCCGTATTCGGGTTAAAGGATTGGGCGATGACCTTAGTTAGGTACGAAGTTACTTGACTGTTAAGGAAAGGGGACTACGAAGTTGCTTTACTTTACCAGCAAGGTTTGAAAATGCTTGACCGGGACCAGAAGTTCACTAGCTCGGCCAAAAAGTGGAAGCTGCTCGACCGTAAGGAACAAAACGAAAGTTGCTTTCCCGCGTGATGTGCCTCGAGATGGCCGTCTCCTGTCCCCCTGCCGGTGGGGAATCCGCTCCCGGGTTGTCGCTCTGCTGCGTCTGGCCCGTCCTCTAGGCACCTTTGGAAGGCAGGGAGTGTGACAACGTACACTTTCTTTCTCTCTCTGATAGTAAGAGAGATCTCGGTAAAGCATACGTGCCACTATACCTTCCCCTTTTCTCTTTAATGGAAGGCTTGGGCCAAGGAAGAGGAAAAGAAGATAGCTAAGGTTTATGGATAATCGTTTTCTTCTCTTATGAGAAGAGCACCATACAATCTTACGATTACCTTATTTTTTTGAGAATTAGCCTTCACCATTTTGGATAGCCATTCCTGGCTCAGCCAACTATACTTTTTCGGATAGAAGGCTTTGTTGACCTATTCGAAATCGATAGAGGCGTGGCAGAAAATTGCTTGAACAGCGAAAACCTCCAGTCAGTGACAAGATTCAGAATGAAAAAAAAAGCTTCACACGACATTCTACTAAAAAAAAAGAAGGGCCCTTACTTTCACTACAGGATATCCACGGCTCTTGAGCCTTCCTTTGCTTGACTCGGCTAGGCTAAGTTACAGCCCTATTACATTGATGAGTAAGGGATATGTTTAAATAAATTCATTGAAAATTTATTTTTATTTCAATAAATTAATTCTTAGTGATTGAGATAGAAAAAAATTACTATATGACATTCACGTTGGAGAGATCGTTAGAAACTGATTAGCTATTGATTAGACAAGTTTAATATGTGGAAAGGAAATTATTGATAACTCAAAATATAATTTTTATATAATTAAGTCAATTTGCGTATGTTCACGGAAGAATATAAACTTTATTATCAGAGCAATCAAGACACACTTGTACCATATAATACAAGGTTTTATAGCTTTTGTTTTGAAATTAATTGTTAAATTAACGATCTTCTCCTTAACTATTAGTTTTAAGCTTCTTTTCTTCCTACCAAATCATTAGTTGGCTTTACAAGGGTTGTTTGCCCCTTATGATAAACAAAACACTAGTCTTTTTTTATCTATTATCACTGCAAAAGAATTCCGCATTACTTTTAGATCTTTTGTTCGACCCACAAAACTACATCTGTTTTTTTTTTGTAAGAGTGCATAAAGAGGTCAAAATTTTCTTCAAACTTGATACATATCGAACATCCTTCAGCATACCACACCATCAAGCATCATTATTTTTACTATTTCTAATTCCGAGATTTTACATGAGCCACTATTATCAGGACCGGTCCTGACAATTTAGGGACCCTAGACCAAATAAGCAATAAGGGCACATTTAATAATAATAAAAATTATACATAACAAAATAAGGTTTTAAATTTTTTTTATTAATGGATTTTTAGAAAGAAATAGACCCTCATATATGATTTTATCACTATTTATATTAAAAAATAAATAAATTTCGTATATATATATAATGCTAATTTTTTTTTTTTTGCCCCCTCCAGTCATGGGCCCTAGGTCGGCGCACCCCGAGCCTATGCTAAGGCTGGCCTGACTATTACCCATAAACACAGCTCAAGGCATAAGTTTGAAAACTTCTCATTGTTAAAACACATGTGAAAGGAACAAGTGGAGTTAAGCATTCAGTCTAAACTCTATCTCTTCTTTCTTGTGGTAACTGTGCATGCATCTGCTTCGTTATCAACATATGTGGCATGCGCCTTTTCTGATTTGCTTCTCCTTGTTTTGAACTTTCTGTTTCTTTATTTTTTCAGCACCAACACTCAGCTCGTTTATATCCTTGTTTATTCAAAATGACAGAAGATATTCTTCGGGCACTAAATTGTGAGTGTCCTTATTGCTACGGTAAGATAACCACAAACAATTTCACCCAAAAAAGTATGAGTTAGTGGGCTGATGCGGCAAGGTAGCGGGAGTGAAAATAGGAAGAAGTTAATGAAGACAGGTTAGTGGGCAAAGTTTGAGAGAAAATTAAGGATATTAGGCAACAATCAACTAATAAACTCTTTTAAAAAAAACTATAAATAGAGCCTTCTAGACACCAACCAACAATCTCAAAAAAACACCTACACAATATCAAGTTCTTAGTATTTTTATACTTTGTTCTTTATGATTTCTTGTTTTATTTTCACTTTTCAAACTCGTTTTAACTTCAATTTAGTCTTTTAGCAATCTGTTTCCAAGTTCCTTACATTCAATTACCAATTCTTAGTCTAAACGTTACCAATTCATTAACTAGAATTTCACTAAAATCACTTTCCTCAAGTTTTTATTAGTTTCTGTCCTATAATTTCTCATTCCCGTTTCAGACCCTTTACAGTCCTTTTTTGCTATCGACTTCTTATAAACATCTATTCCTGACATTCTGAATTTCAATTTAGCTTTTTGTTTTGCCTGATTCCGTGTCCGGAAGCCCGTTTTACAAATCATTCTTCTGACCCTAAATCATGTTATATATTCTGTTTCAACGTTTATACAATCTACCCACTTTTTCATTTGCACGTTCTCGAGCATCTAAAGTTCGTTTTTGTCCCTAATCTTTACATACACTCGTTCTTGATTTCCTGAACTTCATTTTACCCTTTTGATTTACTCAATTCCGTATCTGAAAGTTCTCACACGAGTCATCCAAAGCTAGGTCCAAATCTGCCCCCGACTTTAATTAACTGTTTCATTTTGATCCACTTAAGTCCGTGCAAATCAGAAATTCGCCAACAAACTCAGCCCCTTTCCTTGCCGACCAATCATGGTGTTCGTAAATCTCAAGCCTTCGTCAATTCAACACCTTGCCGAGATAGCCAATTGGGGCTCCGAGTTTGTCGTTTGAATTTTCAATTCCGTTTCTTTTATTGTAAATATTCAAATTCAATTACTACACATGTTATTGATTTGAATTTACCTTTTTTTTTTCAATTGTTTAGCCATATCAATATAGGTTTATTTCAATTGTAATTATTTATCTTCAAAGATATGTACTTAAACCTTCATTTATATCAATAAATATCAATTTTTTCATCCAATCATGTGTCAATTTCGCATTTTTATTTTTCTATACCTAATCGTCCTTTATTTATCCGCAATAGCTTAAAAAACATTAATTATGTAGAAAAGTTTATAACGACGCTAGGGACCCACGATGGACTTTTTCAATCCTTAAGTACTTCGTCAATCGTTTTGATTAGAATTCAAGTTTTGGCACGCAAATCCATAAACTTAAATATATACCTTAATTGGAAATTAATTTCTCTGACACACCCGCACCCAAACCACACGTAACAAAACCATTATTGATATATTTCAATATTTTTCATAGTCTACCAACTAACTACCTCTCCCTTATACTATGTACTACAGGTGAGTAGCGTAATGTGATTTCGGAATTGGAAAATCTCAATAATTATATTTATTAAAAGTCAACAGTACAATTTCCTTAGGTTCTAAAGAAAAAGTTAAGAATTCAATCTGGTTTAAATTTTTCTCGAATATTCAGTCAGGTTCCAAAATCTCCAACATATTGATTTACTAGTAATATTAAGAATTTAAAAATCTCTAAAATTACAGCTAATGTAAGCCAATAGTTCAATCCAATTCTATTTTCTTTTACTTGAGTATCGGATCGGGTTCAACAATCTCCAAAATCCACACTCAATCCTACTATTTAGCACTTGGAGATTAAACATTTTGGTGGCTGAAACAGGTGATAAGAATTGGATCAAAATTTTATTACATTGCTACCCATTTCAAGAAAATTGAGCAGAAAGTACAAAACAACAATGAGCTAGTAAGAAGTAAGATTCTGTTCTTTATCACGCTGAACTAATAATAAATAATAAATAATTATAATTATAATAAGTATTAATAAGTTACCGAACTGGACTGATTACTCCACTGAACTGATTGATACTGAAATTAAGTAATAAAGAACACGACTAAGTAGGTTTATAAATTACAATTACATCTAAACCCATTTCAAGGAGATTACACTGTGAATTAGCACTTCTAAAACTTCTAATACCTCCATAACTCCCGAACTATAGCGCTGCTAACACTATAAGGACTAAACATCATTTATTGACATAAAAATTCTTAAACTTTATATCACGGTAACATTACCCTCATCATTTCGATAAATTTTTAAGTTGATTTTGACTTTAATATTAAAATAATGTAAAGTTCAAGGATTTTTATATTCAGAAATGAAGTTCAACAGTCATGTAATGTTAGTAGCGCTATAGTCCAAAAGCCATGAACATAATTTATCGGATTAGTGTTACAAACCTGGAATCAAGTTTGACAAAAGAAATCGAAAGTCGAACGCGGTAAAGAGTAAGCTGTTGAAAGAACTTTGGAGGCAATAATTGAGTTAGCTGCTTCAGTGAAATGAATTCCATCCCAGCTTAGATATGAAGAACCTTCATTGCAGACTTGGTAACCAGGCTGCCCACATGTTACCTTAATGTTGTAATTGTATGGAGGTCCTCCATAACCACAACATGCCATTAGAGGATTTGAGAAACCTGCAGAAACGGAAACGGAAACCGAGAAACCTTATTTTTAAAATATAGCCTTAAAAAACATAGCCAAGAAACAGAAATGGAAACGGATCCAAAAATAGACAAAAGGTGTAGAAACACTACTGAAAAGGAGTTCCCGTGCAATATAGATCAACATTAAGGATTTTTGAATCACATGAGATATGCATATTATGGAGAAATTTAAGACTATCATTGGAAATTTGATTATGGCCCTGTTTGCCAAATAGCTGCATTATTTGACTAGCTGATTGTGTAAACTTGTTTGCTAAAACTTAACTGATTGTTAATAGCTATTTATAATGACATATAAGGACATGGTAAAGTCTTTATGCAATAATCTGCTCGTAAAATAAGCTTTTCAAAATTAGTTTTTTGGACCCAATAAGCTTTTTGAAACCTTTCTAAACCAAACACCGCTATTAGAGGTTTGACTAGTCAAAACCTCTAAAGTGGCTCAAACCTCTAATTTTACCCCAAAAAGCTCTTTACCAAACATGGCCTATATTCAAACAGGGAACAAAATCAAAGTAAAGGGTTTTGACATATGATGATTGTGTTACGTATCGTCAACTCTTCTACACCTAGGCGCAATTGAAGGTCTCATTAATAGATGTTGACATATCAGATGATTATGTCAATAACCCTTCTATACCTAGGCTAGACCTGGCAATTATCGTGTTCGAGTCGTGTTCGTGTCGTGTCATTTCGGGATCGTGTCAAAAAGAGTAAACCCAATCCCAACCCAAAAACTTTCGTGTCAAAGTCGTGTTAATCTGTTCGGGTTAGTGTCGATTCCGTGTAGTGTTTTCGGCTTACATGTAATTTTGTTATGCATATATATTAATAATAACTCTTAAAAATATAAGAAGATATGGTACTGTTTTTAAACATTTTATATCATTTTTAGATTAGTATGTTAACAACAATTATCGAAGAGGGTCATGTAATGTGTTTATAACAATTTAGGAAATTCAAATTAATATTTGCAATTAATAATTTTAATTTTATTATCTTTATTAATAAAGTGACATAAAAAACACGAGAGAATATAACAATAATTTTCAATATCCGTATCATTTCAGGTTCACATATCAACACTAACGCAACCCAAAAATTAGCGTGTCAGTTTCGTGTCAACCAAAAAATGACCCATTACCTATTAAGCTCAACACTAACATTAAAAATCCGTGTCGTGTAATCGGGTCATGTGTCATTTTGCCACCTCTACTAGGCATGACACAAACTAAAGTAGCACTTTTCGATTAGCGACACTCATCTAATGTGTCAATTTCTGTTAGTTAACTGCATCATTTGCTAAACGTTGGGACTGAATTTGCCACCTAAGCTCCATTAGTTTTCACGTGCAATCAAAGTTAGTGCTAATAATATTGCACGGTTTTATAGGTGGACTCTACATTTGTTCTCCTCCAATAATCATAGGGCTAAATTTGCCAAATTGGTCCATTTTAATGCTAATGACCATTGCATTAATTTTGTACTTTATCCCTAGATTTGCTTTCAAAAATCAACAAGAACGGTTCAATGTTATGCAGATTTAGCGAAAGATAAATAAACGAAAGACGAAACACAGATTTTACGTGGTTCACCAACGTTATGTTGACTAGTCCACTGGCAGAAGGAGAATAGCTTTTATTAAGGAGGCGGAAATCAGATTACACATTAGGATTTACATAAGAGAGTATTTATAGTACTCAACCTATCCTAAACCGACTTGGACCCCAAGACATCGCTTCCAAGTAGAAAACCGAAAGCCAATACTAATCCAAATAGGAAACAAGATATACTGTCACGCCGGGGGCACATCGTTGCTTCCAGTCGTAGTGTGTAATACAGATTCAAGGCATTACGACAAGAGAAAACAATAGTTTCAGTGTAATACACTCAACCAATCAATTAACAACACTTGTATACATTTATTTCTTAACATCATACATACTATTTTTGTCGAAATGCCTTGAATCTGTATTACACATTTGTATATCTTGTTTCCTATACGGATTAGTATTGGCTTTCGGTTTTCTACTTGGAAGCGACATCGTGGGGACATCGTAGGGTCCAAGTCGGTTTAGGTTAGTTTGGGTACTATAAATACTCTATTATGTAAACCCTAATTTGTAATCTGATTTTCCGCCTCCTAATAAAAGCTATTCTCCATCTGCCCATGGACTAGCCAGCACAACGTTGGTGAACCACGTAAATCTGTGTTTCGATTTTCGTTTATTTATCTTTCATTAAATCCGCACAACAATTTTAATTGATCGGGTATATTATAGTCGGATTATGACAGAAATTGTCTCAATGGTAGAAGTTACTTACCATATTTGGAGGAATTTGCAATGAGATCATACTTGATGGAATACATATCAACATAGACAATCTTTGCATCTGGTAACTGAGACCTCATCATGTGACATTTACGACCTAGTTCAGCATTGAAGAGTCTTGCAGCATCATTATAACTCGAAATGCATCCATGTCCATCTAGATTTTGCTTCTCAACTAATGAAAGCTTTTGAGGAAGACATCCTAATGGCCCTGTGTTATGTATCCAGAATTTCCTGCCTCCTTCATTGTATAAACTCTACATTGTATCAAAACAAACAAACTCTTCATAATTAGTGTCTTAGATTAACCTCATTATTTGGGGTAAAGTACACGCATAGCGGCTTAACTTTGACGTTACTAACATGGTGAAGTCTCTGAACTTTAACAGATACTAACATAAAAGTCTAAATGACTGTCGAACAATGTAAATACCGGTTGACCACTGATGTTGGTAAATCACACTCTTTTACATGGCCCCTTAAGATTTAAGGTTACTAACATGATGGATCCTCAAGGAGTGTGTTTTACTGGCATTTCAAGTAGTCAACCGATATTTATTTACATTGGTCAAATGGTTATTTGCACTTTTATGTTACTATATGTCAAAGTTCAGGAAATTTTATACCCGGTTTTAAAGTTTAGGGGCATCTTGTTAGTAACGGTGAAATTGAAGGGGTTTTGGGTGTATTTTACCCGCATTATTTGAGATAAAATACATTTCTTGCCCCTTATACCGCTATTAATATTATCACCCTTCAAATTCATTTCTTGACATAAAAATGGTTGAATACATCACAAGCCTCTTGAACTTGGCTAAAAATATCAATTGGCCCTGAACTTTAAGGATATATCCATCAGTAATTTTCACCTGGTCAGTGATTGACCAAGTGAATTTGGTCAGTCACCATTAGATCTAGAAGATGTAAATTTAAGTTGTACGATTGTTTTAATCTCCACTATCTGGTTTTAAGAAGTCTAGATCTAATGGTGACCGACTAAATTCACTTTCAGTCACTGACCAAGTGAAAACCCACCGTATATCCATATGAACTTGCTTATGATGATTTATTGGCCCCTAAACTTGCTTAAATTGACAAATTAGCCCAATGATGGGATTACAATGATCTATTAACCCCTTTAACTTGCTTAAAGTGATACACGTTTTAATTTGTTCAAATCTCTCATTGTTTTGCCATGTGGACTTAGGTGGCTAATGGGACAATTTAAGCAAGTTCAAAAACTAACAAGATGTCTTTAAGGTTCAGCGGTCCAATCGTTTTTTCTAGCCATGTAAATTTCACCGATTTTTATATCAAAAAGTAAAATTCAGA
Source organism: Euphorbia lathyris (assembly GCF_963576675.1). Taxonomy (NCBI): domain Eukaryota; kingdom Viridiplantae; phylum Streptophyta; class Magnoliopsida; order Malpighiales; family Euphorbiaceae; genus Euphorbia; species Euphorbia lathyris. The sequence goes on along the minus strand of NC_088918.1, from coordinate 12,502,403 downwards.
GACAAAATGTTAGTAACTCTATATCTGAGAAGCCATGACTGTAATGTATCCGCATTATTTGACAATTTTACATTTTCGTCCATTGACCTCCGAGCTATGTTGCATGGAAACTCTTCTTTATTAGTATTTCCGCATTTCATGTCCTTTTCTGTTTCCTAGCCACATCTTTTAGATATAGCATTTCCCCGCGTCGATTTCCCTTCCGGTTTCCGTGCAACATAGCCTCCGAGTTATTACTAAACTTACCTTGACAGCGCTTTCTATTTCTCGAACAACAGTTGGAATCCTTTTGATGACTTGCATATAAGTTAGCATTTTAGCAAATGAATCAGCAATGTCATTCTGCCCAATATCAATCATGTAAAGTGCATTCCTGAACCCTTCAACGTCCACAAAATCTTTTGAACCTAAACATCAATTCACCATTACTATGTACTCAGTTTCTTTCTAAAAAGATATATATATGCATGTGAATTGGGGGTCCTCCGAGTGACATGGAAGACCCGGTGCTTAATATAAGAACTCCATAGTTTAGTTATTTGCATATCTTATAAGGTACAAAAGTACCCAATCGATGTTATCTCCTAACCTTAATTGAGGGCCTAATATTGTCAAACCGAGTCAATTTCAGAAATCACTAACAAGACTCTCTCTTTAGTCATAAATCTCGTTATTCCACTCCATTTGTGTTTCATGTTGTCACTCATAGACAAGTGTACAAAATGTGGTATTGTGTGAGTCATCTTGTCCGGATTCTTATCACATGTTATGCGAAAAAATAAAAATAAAAACAAGAATATTTTGTGGAGATTAAAGGCATTTCATTCCCAAAATTTAAATCGCACAAAACGCAAAACATTTGCTTTCTGAACCAACAGATATGCAACTAGTGCAGACACGTGAATAAAATATTTGAATTTTCTAATAATGTCTAAAATTGGCCTAGCTTGCCAATGTTAGACCCTCAATTGTACCGTTTACAAAGTCAGGAGTAAAATTAGGGTTATAAATTGTAATCGAGCCGATCAGAGTTTTGGCCTGTTCATGCTCGGCTAGGCAGAAAATGGACAAGCTCAAAATCGGTTCGAGCTTGGTTCATTAAGAAATTTATCTGATCGTGAGCTGCTCGTGAGTAGCTCGTTAATTATATTCATAAACTTTGCTCCCGAACAACTCATTACTTATGTTCATATGCAGGCTCACGAGCAAAGCTCGTGAACAAATAAACAAACTGCTCGCGAAAAGTTTGTTTATTGCTCGTTTCTTGTGTTAAAATTTTAAATTTTGACAAAATCCTACGTTTGTTTCTCCATCACCCAAAAAGTGCTTTGTAGGCGGCCACATTTTGTCCTGAACATTATAATCGAATTTATTCATGAACCTATAGCCGAGCCACATGAGCTTTCGAACTGAGTTTCGCCGTGTTCAAACTCTGCTCGTTTACGAATTGAGCCTCAAAATCGTGCTCAAACTCTCGTTTGTAATCAAGCTCAACACAGTGGAACTTTTATCGAGCCGAACGTCGAGCCACTCATGAGCGGCTTAGGTCATTTACAGCTCTAAGTAAAATTGCTCTTGACTGATAATGATAATGGTATTTTTGTACATTATCCAGTTGTAGAATTACTAATGGCATGGATAAATATGTAGTAAAAGAAAGAGTAGAAGAGATTACCAGAAGAAACAAGTTGAAGGGATTGAGCTTTGAAATGAAGAAACTGCATTATTTGAATGTTCAATGAAAAAGGAACATACTTTGGCAGAGTAGAAGAGCCCACTACTGCAAAATTTGCACCATTTGTGAACTTTGATCCCCCTAATGAGTCCATATATGGCTTTAAAAAACTTGCATTCAAACTTTGGCCTGCATTCAAAACAATAACACTACTTAGTTTCCGATTGTTTTCAATTTTCGAAACTGTTTTTTGCATTTTAAATCTAAACAGAAGACACAAAGTGTTTGGTAAAAATTTGAAACATATGCTTTTTCCAGAAAAATCAACTAATATCTACTACCTATCGGTAACAGCAAACAAACAGAAGCTAGTAAAACAAACGGGCCCTTAGTGCATTTTTCGGAACTACTTTCTAAAAGGGTGAACTAAATAATTTCCCTTCAAAAAAATGTATAACATTATCATCAGAAAAAAAAAATTATAACATAACAATTTTAGAACCCATATAGTACGATTAGGATTTCTTTGACATGATTATCATTTTCATTTTCATTTTTATCATATATTTAGCCATAGTATAAAATAAAATATAAAATATTTCATCCCTCTCCTCTGCTTGCATTTTATTTTGTGTAAAATAAATTCATACCTTCTAACTATAGGGCTATAAATATTATGGTCTCCAACGTCGTTTCTATATATAGAAGCTCTCAAATTTTAAATACACATAAAAAAAACATCATTAGACCTCTAATTTTTATCTTCATCTTTTATTTGGATATATTAAGTCTCTGATCTTTTTTTTTTTGTCTTATTATTGATGACCAAATTAGTAAGTTGTAAATATATAATTTTATTAAAAAGACATTATTAACTTTATTTCATTAAACTCTTGATCTTTTATTTGGATATATTAAGTCTCTGATCTTTTATTTTTTTGTCTTATTATTGATGACCAAATTAGTAAGTTGTAAATATGTAATTTTATTAAAAAGACATTATTAACTTTATATGTATTTAAAATTATTAAAAAATATATTTTTTACAGTTTGAATTAAGGTTTTTACAGTTTTATTATAGATAAATTTCTTTTCTCTTTTTTACTTTTCTATAATTATACTACCTACTACTGTAAAACTTTCATAAATTAATAGTCGATAAATTAATAATCTTTAAAATAATAATTTCTTGGATTCTTTACATGAAAATCATAAATAATAATATTATTATTGTTTTATTAATGTTGGTAGTTTAATTCTTAATATATCAAAAGTGTGAAACTTTATTTTACAAATGTCAAATACTTTTCTAAATAGTTACCTTATGAAATGTGTGTCGAAAGGCAGTTTTCCTTAAACTGCTATAGTATTTTTAGGATGATATAATTAAAAATAGTAACTGATAAAAGTATAAATAATTTATAAATTTTGAATTTCCTTGTAAATTTCCCTAATTTCTTCTGATCCTGATTTGGACCCGTTCAAAAAATGATCAATTTTAATAAATTAATAAGATAATAATTTTTTAGAACAACCTTTTATAAATAAATTGTTTTATTCTTTCTACAAATTAATAATTTCTCAAAATACATAGGCCAAGTATATAGATATATAATTAGGATAATTAACAAAATATGATTCTACCGTTGTTTGTTTTTTTATTTAAATCTAGTTAAATATCATCTTTAACTATTCTAAATACATTCAAAAGTTTTACTATACCTCAGTTACAAAAATACCGAATCATCCTCAATTTTATCATTTATAAATTAATAATTTATATAAATTAAGAAAATTTTATAATCGGTTATTAATTTATAGAAGTTTTACTTTAATATTTTTCGGTAAATATGTAAAAGCTCTACAGCTACATAATCGAATTAAACACCTAAGATCTCTTCTGTGAACATCAATCACTAGTTCAAATTCAAACCGTTTCCTAACAATTAATATTAAATGAAATGAAAAAAGGGCCGCCGGCGATCCAATCAAGCCAATGCAGTTACCGACAACGAAGCAAAGATCAGCCGGTGATAATGATCGGTGAAGATCAATCACAGCTCGACAAACACGGACATCCGTCCGATAAGCATACATAGACCGACCAAACGGAAAACCAAAATGCTAATTTAAAGTGAGATCACTTACAGAGAAAGTCGATCACAAGTCGTCCATCGGACAAGCGACCAGTTGATCGGCGGAAGAAAGAGCGGCCATTGGGGAAATTGACAGGAAAGCCGAGACCGGCGACGAGACCTCCAGTATCAGAGTTAGAATCCCCAAAATTGAAGATGACTGGCCTGTTTTTGCACTGAGAAGCTGCTGCTGGAGTGAGTAGTAGTTGGAAAACGGTAACGGAAAGAAGGAAGAAGATGAAGTTGCTGAACGGCGGAGAGAGCGGAGAAGTAGAAGCCATAGCTAGCAAATGCAAGTGAAGAAGAAGGACAAAGTGAGCGCGTTTTATGCTTTCATTGTTTGCGTTTTAATCAGTATATATATACGGGTGCGTCAGTGATCTGTATTAATTTATGGGGAAACTAAAATAAAATAAAAGTAAGGTGATGTCCCAACGATCTCTATTATTAACTAACTTTACCTTACCTCAAACTACGGCTGTAAATGGGGCGAGCGGGAACCTTACCTCTAAATAGGGTTGTAAATGAGACGGGATGGAGATTGTATTAACCATTCTCGATCAGTAGTTTATTGGAGATTCTTCGTCTCCGTCTCAACATATGGAGAAAATTTAGCTACCATCCTTGCTCCCTGAGAAATCTCCATCCAGTGTGGAATCTCCATCCCCGTTAAGTTTTTAATGTTTTTACTTTTTTCCAAGATTGTCATAATCAACTTTTTATTTTTACCAAGATACTTTTGGATTTGCTTAGTGGTTATATTTGCCGATGGATAGGAAGACATCATCTGCGGTTGATGTTGCATCTTGTGATCCTTGCTTTAGACAAAGCCTAAACAAATCTATAGTCAAAAATTCCCGGAATGGAGTTCAAATCTTTTTAGTTTATTTTTTTTAGTTTATGTAAATCACATATATATTTTTTTAGTTTATTTTTTTTTATATTCGAGTATTTAGTCAGAGATCCCTATTGGGGACATTCGGGGACGGGGACGGGGACACTTATAACCATACCCGTCCCGTCCCGTCCCCGGATGTCGGGGACAAAATAAAAATCATCCCCGTCCTATAGGGATCTCAAAACGGGATCCCCGATCCCCAACGAGGTGGATCTCAAACGGGGATAGGGAATCTCCAACTAATTGACAGCCCTACCTCTAAGGTTTAAAACGGTACAATTTTATCTTTTGGCAGATATTAACTTTCATCCTTAACATTGATAACTTGGTATATAAAAAAGATTTTATATTTTTTATAATTTAATAATAGAATTAGAATTGGAAATTAATGTTTTTAAATTCGATAAAATATTTAAATTTTTTTATCCAATGCTAACAAAATACAGTATGTTTTTTATTTTTTTCACATCTGATCATATGCTATTATCTGTTACTAATTGGTGATAAAATAACGTACATGTGAAGTGTAGATGACAAAAATCATGATCGAGAAAACAATTTAATAAATTATTTCTCAAATTGATTCAACTTATCAATGCTAGGGGTAAAATTTCTCTTGACTATCTGTATTAAGAGTAAAATTGCATCATTTTAGACGCTAGAGGTAAAATTGCTCCAGACTGTAAACGTTAGAAGTATTTTTACACTTTATCCCTTTTATTTATGACTAACTCCAATTATATTTATAGAGTCATAAATGTAGTTATTTTACTTCACATATACATCACGATACCGCTCATTAATAATTAATAAAGCAAATAAATAATGAGTTATAATAAATAATGATAAATTTTATCTATGATAAATTTTATATATAAATAATTATAATTATAATAAATAATAATCAATTATATATATAACGATAAATTACATATTATATATAAATAATTATAATAAATAATGATAAATTATATATTATATATAAATTTTTTTTTGGTAGGAAATGAAAGAAAAAACAAAACAAAGCCGCTTAACCCGGGATCAGCCTGGGAAAGCTGACCCCCACCAAATCATCCAAAATCAGGGACGAAATGAAGCACGGAGGAGAAGAAAAGGTTGAGAGGCCCAACATTCTTGTATGACCTTCAATCGCGAGACGGTCCGCAACCCGATTTTGCTCCCTATAAATATGGCTGAAGCTAAGAAGATCAAAGGAAGAGCAAATCCTTCTAATTCCTTTGATTAAATTTTGGCTACTTAAGCAAATAGCATTATTCTCCGAGATCAACATGACCGCTTCAAGGTTATCAGATTCCACAAGAAGCTTCTTCACCCCCAGGTTTTTAGCTAGCCTAAGGCCAGAAAAAATCCCCTAAAGCTCTGCAGAAAATGACGAACCCATACCCAAATTCTGAGAGAAACCAGAAATCCAACCACCAGCTTCATCTCTCAGAACCCCTCCCGCGGTAATTCTCCCGTCCTTTAGACAATAGCCATCAGTGTTCAGCTTAACCACACCTTCGCTGGGTCTACACCAGCCTAAGAGATGGACCTCTTTCCTTTGGATCGCCCTAGCCAAAGGATCCTCAATGAAGCTATCAACCAAGGTGCAAATCTTTTTGGAAAAGAACTCAAACACATTAGGCACAACAACCGTTTCTCCTCCAAAAATCTCCTCATTTCTCCATTTCCAAATCTGATGGCAAACCACCACAAATAAGAGAACACCATGCTTCAAATCAGCCAAAAGTTTACCATTAATCCCATCCACAAACCAATCAAGCTCAGAGTGGGATAAAAACGAAGACAACCAAGTGAGAAGACAGTCAGCGAGCCTTCTGTTCAACTACCAACTATACCTGACTTTGTTATTCAGAAGCCAACCCAAGACCCTTCTCAACTCAAGCTGAAATTTTTCAAAAGACAACCAACTTCTACTACATCGGCTTCCATTGAAAAGCAAGCCTCTGTTTCTTCACCAAAGGAACACGCCGACTTGAATGCTTCCGCCAACTCAACAAGTCAAGTTGAGCCAATTCCTGTCAATACTGTTACCTCAAGCACTACATTGACTCAGGACATTCCTGCCCCCGTCAGCACTGACAGTATTCGAATTTCCTCTTCTCCACTCAACATATATGCCGATCAATCAGTTCTACCAGAACCTCAAGTGCAGATTGGAACCACACTACCAGTCACTGACCACGTCATTTCCTTGACTCCTCTTCCCACCGGTCATACTGATGTCACTGAAGGCTCTCAAAGTTACCTAAATGCCACTAAGTCTGGCAAAAGAATAATCGACTCAGTGCAAGCTTTGATCAAAGACCTTCAACAAGTTACTCCTCCTGCTGCTGGGTCTTCCACTATTGAGACTACTCAGCTTTCCCAAGTCACTCAGCTTCTCAACGAAGTTAAGGGATTCAAGGATTTGCTGAATGTCATCATTACCTTTCAAGCACAGCAAGCTAAGCAGGATTCCATTGCAAAGCTGGCTGAGATCCAGCTGACAACTGTTCAACACTTAAACGCTCTACAACAACAAGTTCAGACCTTGTCAGCTGCGAACACACGCTATGCCACTTCTGATGAAGTAAAGATGCTCTTTGCTCAGCTTCACACCGAGCAACTCAAAACCAATGAGCAAATGGTTTCTTATTCTCAATGCTCCGTTGAGCAAATTGGTGAGGCCGTTCGACTGCTGAATCTGAACAAGCAAGAAATGGATACTGACGCTATGAAGCAAAATGAAATGCTGTCTATCACTAGACAAACCTTCAACCACATACGTCACAGCAACGTTCAACGTCAATACTATGACACCTACTTCCTCAAAACATTCCATCAAGTCATTGCGGGTCTGACCGATGCACTTACATGGATAGGCAAAGCTGAAGCCTTCACTGTCAGCATGATCAGCGCTGCTGAGCTTAATATACCCACCGAGGTTTCAGACAGTGGTGTGGCTATTTTTGATGGTGTCAATGAAAGCGTCGACCGACTTAAAGCGCTATCTACAGAACTGACCAGAGCTGTCTTAACCGACACCTTTCGGATTCCTCCTCCCGATGCTGACAAAACGGGGGAGAAAGAACAAGCGAGAACACAGCATGAGTCTAGTCAGTCCAAACAGAAGAGAAAGAAATAGATATAGGCTAGCTCAGTATAGGCTAAGTATGTAGTCTCTATTTCTATGCCTGTCTTCAACTTTTGTTTGTAAACACTGACTACCTATATTATGTTCAAACACATTTCCACAAGATTTTGATTTGACAAAATCATCCATGATTAAGAGGCAATTAAATTTAGATGCTTTGATTTAATTGTACTAATATGTTTGTTAAATATTGAGTGCGAAAATATATAAAGTAAAGACATGTCAAAAGTCAGCATAAACGAAGCTGAGTAGAAATGGAACTCTGCATGACAGAATAGAAGCTGAGTGGAGTTAAAATTCAGAAGCAAAATGAAGCTAACTAAAGTTGAAGACTTCTTCAGGAGCGGTTAAACAGAACGGAGCTGACCTTGAAAGAACTCAGCATGAACGTTGAACATTCGAAAAGAACAAACGAAGCTGAGTAACAGTCAGGACAACATGAAGGATCCGTTCACTAAAAGACAAAGTCTGCCAATCTTCTGCACCAATCATTGGAACCTCGAAGACACCTAAAAGACTAATTCTAAGAGTCATGGGACGTTGGATTATTGGAAACAGACAACTGGCACAAACAGACAAACCAGACGCTAGAAGACAAACCTGGCGCCTGAAGAAAACAGAGAAAGGGAATGGAGGTGCAGTCTGAAGCTTTCCAGAAATTGTTCCCTAAAAGAGCCGTTTTGATGTTAACGGTTAGGACATTTCAAAACGATCAAATCTACAGATTTCCTTCTATAAAAGGACAATCGAAAAACTTGGATAAACACTGAAGCATCGAAATAAAAATACAAGAGAGAAAGTTTCAAAAGCACTCAAATACAAAAAGAATCTTACACCGACTTTTCTATTCTATGTGTAAATGCTAGATTGATTTGTAATCATCTAAAGTGTTCTTTAGTTCAAAAAGAACAAGTCTGTGATCAATAGGAATATTGAGAGTGTAAAGCTGAGTGCTTGGTTGTAAGCATTTCAGTGGTAGAGAAATCTAGGTGCTGGGTTGTAGCACTTAGTAGGAGTTGAGTAGACGAATAGAGGAAGGTACTCTTGCATATTCAACTGCCTTGTAATCGGTTTGTGCTCTACCTTTAAAGAGCTCAGTATTGGATTCAAAAATCCCGGAGGACTCTGGGGACTGGACGTAGGCAGAGAGGCCGAACCAGGATAAGTGATACTGAGTAATCTCTAAACTCTCTCTTATAATTGCATGTGTTGTTTACTTTATTTACTCAGCATATAAATTGTCTAAGCTGATCTTGAGTAAGTAAGTGGTGCTGAGTTAGAAGCTGACCTCCAAGAGTGTCAATTCTCAACTCACAAGAAAACAACTTTAGTCAACATCTGACTAAAGCTGTCTTCAAACATATCTCACCAAGCTGACCATAAGCTGAGTTAATAAACTCTCAAAATAACTTCCAGTCAGCTTAATTAAAACACGAAAAAGTTATAATAGTTCCTAACCCCCCCTTGGAACTAATTACCAGGGACCAACAAGTGGTATCAGAGCCTAAGCTCACTACTCAAAGATTTAACAATCTCGAGCTGATCCCTAAAAATGGGTGAGAATAGCACTCATTTCCTTCCTGGAAACCAAACAACGCAGATACTCCCTGAGGGGTTTTCGATCACTAGACCTCCCCTATTCTTTGGATCAAACTATACTTTCTGGAAGAATAGGATGAAGAACTTTATACAAGCCACAAACATGAGTGCATGGCTTGCAATTGTTCAAGGTCCACATGTGCCATACAAAACTGTTAGCAATGAGAAAATTGTTAAAAGTGAGGCTGAGTGGACAGAGGATGACCTCAGAAAATTACAAAATAATGCTTCGGCTATAAACATGCTTCACTGTGCGTTAGATGCTGCAGAATACAATAAGATTTCAGGTTGTGAGTCAGCACAGGAGATTTGGAAGAAGCTTGAAGTAACCTATGAAGGCACAAGCAAAGTTAAGGAGTCTAAAGTCAATCAACATATGAGACTCTACGAGCTGTTTGAGATGAAGGAGAATGAAGACATCTCAGAGATGAACGCAAGGTTCACAAACATTATAAATGAGCTAAAAAGGCTTGGAAAGAACTTCACTGAAGAAGAACAGGTGAAGAAAATTCTGAGAAGTCTGCCCAAGAGCTGGCAAGCAAAGAAAACAGCCGTAGAAGAAGCCCAAGACTTGACTACCTACAAATATGATGAACTGATCGGTTCCCTGCTGACCCATGAAATCTCTATGAAAAACTTTGAAGCCAAAGAGAAAGAAAAATCAGAAGATAAGAAACAAAAATCCCTTGTCATGAAAGCTGACTCAACTGAAGCGGAGTCAACTGATGATGAGGAACTGGCCATGTTCACCAGAAAGATGAAAAAGCTGTTCAGGAGAAATGATAGAAATGGCAAAAGATCATTTAGAAGAAATGATAAGTACAAAGCTGAGTCAAGTGACAAGTACAAGAAGGACAGCTCGAAATCTGTCACATGTTTTGAGTGTCATCAAACCGGGCACATCAAGTCAAGCTGTCCCAACCTCAAGAAAGAGAAGAAGGGAAGCAAAAAGGCTATGGTAGCCACGTGGAGTGACAGTGATGAGTCAACATCATCTGAAGCTGAGCAAAATGAAACAGCCAACATATGTTTTATGGCAGATGATGGAGCTGACCAATCCCAATCTGAGCATGCTAACCTCTCTGATGAAACTGACCAGGAGAATCATAACAATGAGGTAACATCCTTACTTTTGCTTAGAAACGAAATGGTAAATGCCCTGAGTGACTTATATACACTAACTAAGAAGTGTAACAAAAAGATTAAAGCACTCAACAGGCGCTGTGATGAGATTGAAGAGGTCAAGCTGAGTGACCTCCGATATCTTCTCCAGGACAACTCTGACTTGCATACCAACATGCAAATCTTACATAAGTTTGTCACGGAGGTTCAATCTGAGTCAAAGAAACTTAGAAAGGATATCACAACGTTACAGAGTAAAGAGAAGGGCTCAAAAAGAAATAAAGCCCATGCTGAGTACGCAAATACTAGTCAGCATAAGCAAGTTACTCAATGTGAGTGTTGTGGAAAAAGGGGACACACAAAGGATGTATGTTGGCATAACAAGCGGACTGTCCAATGTGACTTCTGCGGAAGAAAAGGACATACCACAAAAGTATGTTGGCATGCCCAACACAATAATGCTGACTATACTCAGTTCAACCCACAAAGGGTACCTTTTTGTGATTTCTGTGGTAAGCCAGGTCATACCATAAAAGTATGCCGTCACAAGTTAAAATATGATTTTGCTCCTGCTTATACTAACAAGAAAGGACCCAAAAGAAATTGGGTACCTAAAAATGAATAGTTTAAACTGCAGGTCAGCTTGACATGCATGGAGAAGTCAAAACTATGGTATATAGACAGCACATGCTTAAGGCATATGACAGGTGATGAAACTCAGTTCATCACACTAGAGCTTAAACGAGGTGGAAGTGTAAGCTTTGGAGACAACAAGAAGGGTAAGATAGTCGGCTCAGGTACTATCGGAGGTAACCCAACTATTGAGTCTGTCTCCTTAGTTAAAGGTCTCAAATACAATCTGTTGAGTGTAGCTCAGCTTTGCAAGAGCGGCAGAAAGGTTATATTTGATGATACTAAGTGTCAAATACTCGAGGGAAATACAAATGAATTGATTTTAACTGCCCCTCGTGTAGAAAATGTATATATGTTGAACTTAGAAAAACAGTTTTCTGAAAACATATGCTTAGTGTCTAAAGAGGACAACTCCTGGCTATGGCATAGAAGACTTGGGCATGTCAGCATGGACCTTCTTGCCAAATTAGCTAGAAAGCAATTAGTTGAGGGATTACCCAAATTAAAGTTTGAAAAAGATCAACTGTGTAAAGCTTGTCAGCAAGGCAAACAAACTAAAAAGTCATTTCATAGCAAAAATATTGTCTCAACCAAAAGACCATTGGAATTACTACACTTGGATCTTTTCGGACCTATCCAGCCACTCAGCTTGGGAGGTAAGAAATTTTCCTTGGTTATTGTAGATGATTTCTCTCGGTACACTTGGATCATCTTGCTGAGTAGCAAGGATGAAACCTTTGAGATGTTTACCATATTGATCAAAAAGCTTGAAAATGATAAAAACCTAAGAGTAGCTCACATTAGAAGCGACAATGGTGGAGAATTCAAAAATCAACAGTTTGATGAATTCTGTGAAACTAGTGGTATTGACCACAACTTCTTTGCTCCTAGAACACCTCAACAAAATGGGGTCGTTGAAAGGAAAAATAGAACCATTGTCAAAATAGCTAGGACAATGCTGAGTGAAAATAGGCTTCCAAAGTACTTCTGGGGTGAAGCTGTTCACACGGCATGTTACATACTGAATAGGGCTCTAGTTAGACCTATACTTAAGAAAACCCCATATGAACTTTTCAAAGGTCGAAAGCCCAACATTGGATACTTTCGTGCCTTTGGGTGTAAATGCTTTATACTCAATACAAAAGACAACCTTGCTAAATTTGATGCTAAAGCTGACGAGGCGATCTTTTTAGGGTACTCAACAAACAGTAAAGCATATAGAGTATTTAACAAAAGAACTCAGGTCGTAGAAGAGTCTGTACATGTTGAGTTCGATGAAACTGACCCTACAGGTAAGTCAGCTCAGCCTGAAGAAGATGAACCAGGCTCAGCTTCCGCTGATCAACCAGAAGCCTCTGTGTCATCTATACAGGAGCTGACTCAAGGTAAGCAAGAAATTGAAATATCATTTGCTAACCAATCAATTCCTGTAGAGATTGTAGAAACACCTCTTCCAAACGACTCAACACTGCCCAAGGAAATAAAGATCCCAAGAGGACATACAGAACAAGCTATTCTTGATGCCGCCAACAACAAATTAATGACCAGAGATCAACTTAGAAAATACCTCAGCAATGTTGCATTCGTCTCAATACATGAGCCAAAGAACTTTGCTGATGCTGAGCAAGATGAATATTGGATCAATGCTATGCAAGAAGAGCTTGACCAATTCACCAGAAATGAGGTATGGGATTTAGTACCTAAACCTAGGAATCAAAAGCCCATAGGAACCAAATGGGTCTTTAGAAATAAGCTAGATGAGCATGGAAATGTGATTAGAAACAAAGCTCGACTTGTAGCCCAAGGCTATAGTCAGCAAGAGGGTATAGACTATGGATAAACATTTGCTCCTATTGCTAGATTAGAAGCTATACGTATATTGTGTGCCTATGCTAGTTACATGAATTTTAAACTATACCAAATGGATGTAAAAAGTGCGTTTCTTAATGGCTTTATAAACGAAGAGGTATATGTTAATCAACCTCCTGGGTTTGAAGATTCAAAATTTCCAAACCACGTTTATAAACTCAAAAAGGCCCTGTACGGCCTAAAGCAAGCTCCAAGAGCTTGGTATGAGAGGTTGACCAACTTCTTGCTGACCAGGAACTATGTCAGGGGAAAAGCTGACACAACCTTGTTTATTAAGAAAAAGGGTAAACATACCCTACTTGCGCAGATATATGTTGATGATATAATTTTTGGTGCTACTGACGAATCCTTGTGCAAAGAATTTAGCCAACAGATGCAAACTGAGTTCGAAATTTCCATGATGGGTGAACTCAACTTCTTCCTTGGACTTCAAATCAAGCAAAGTAAGAATGACATCTTTATAAGTCAGTCTAAGTACACCAAGGAAATGTTAAAGAAATTCAGCATGGTAGATTGCAAACCAATATCAACTCCCATGGGTACTGATACTGTCCTATGCAAGGATGAAAAGAGTAAGTCAGTTGATAGTAAACTCTATCGAGGTATGATAGGTTCATTACTCTATCTCACTGCTAGTAGACCAGATATTCAATACTCAGTATGCTATTGTGCTAGATATCAAGCTGACCCTAGGGAATCTCATCTAACTGCTGTAAAAAGAATTTTTAGATACTTGCAAAGCTCAGTTGATGAAGGTCTATGGTATCCAACCTCAAATGATTTCACACTCATTGGATATACTGATGCTGACTACGGACGAGATAAGCTAGAACGAAAAAGTACTTCAGGAGGATGTCATTTCCTTGGAAGCTGTCTAGTATCTTGGTTCAGCAAGAAGCAATCATCCGTAGCTCTGTCTACAACTGAAGCTGAGTACGTGGCTGCTGGAAGCTGTGTTGCACAAGTCCTATGGATAAAGCAACAGCTTGAGGATTATGGAGTCAAAACAAACACAATAGAGATCAAATGCGACAACAAAAGTGCCATTGATCTATCTAAAAATCCAGTCCAACACAGCAGGATGAAGCATGTTAGCATAAGGCATCACTTCATCAGAGACCATGTACTAAAAGATGAGATCAAGCTGACCTACGTGCCAACAAATGATCAGCTTGCAGATATCTTCACAAAGCCCTTGGCACGAGAACAATTCAACACACTAAGGGAAGCAATTGGTATGTCAAATCCACTCTAACTAAGTCTGTATTAAATAATTGTCATATGAGTGGAACTTTGAATAAATTGTGCAAATGCCATGTTGAGTAAAATATCAACTCATTGCTACACTTGAAAATGAAAAAGCTACCCTATGCTGAATTGACATATATATTGAGTGATGATACTGAGTAGGCATAAAAGCTGAGTAAACATCCTATGCTGAGTAGATAAACATATTGAGTAATCACTCTATGTTGAGTAAATACACATGCTGAGTGAGTAACGTATGTTGAGTAAATTAGTGCTAGAGAAATTATCTTAGGCAATCAATATCGTGGATGCTTCGAATTCTAGCAAAACCTAGTAAAAACCCACTGGCGTAAAGAGAACCTACACGTGTAACCTCTGGCACCTTGGGAAGACGCACATTAATGGCAAATCCCATGCGCCGAAGATGTCATAATTGACAGAACTTTTGTCGGTTGAACGTCCCTAGGTAAAAACGGCTAGTTAATGATTAAGGGTCGTCGTAGATTTATATAAAAAGTGGAAGAATCCCCACTCTTCATTCACTACGACTGTAATCTCCTGAAATCGAATTTCTTTCTCTCTAAGAACTTCAAAATCTTCAAAAATGGCTCCCGGTAAAAACAAAAACCCTAAAACTCAAACCACAGATAAACCCACTGACCTCGCGGGTCCTTCAACGGAAATTGAAAGGAAAATGATCAAGGTACACTCCAAGGTCAACAATCTGGAAGTTTTAAAGTGCCGATGGTTTTCTCCAAGTCTCGTCTCGTCTGAGAAACCATTCTGCGAATGGATCGAGAAGAACAAATGGAAAGGTCTCTTCTCTCTTTCAGGAACAACCTATCACAGGTTAGTACGGGAATTCTACTCGAATCTACATGTTGATGCAGATGACTGTGACTATTTGGAGACCACTGTTAAAGGTCAGAAAATCGTCGTAACCCCTGCCTATCTAGCCACATTGCTAGACTTACCAGACGAAGGAATTCAGTTTAGAACGACAAAGGAGAAAATACCAAAAGCCACATCTGATAAGATAAAGGGGTTCTGTAAACCCAAAGATCATAAGGGGGAAATACCCAGCACCTGTATGGGTAAAGCACAAAAGATGGTCCACTTCATGCTGACCAACTTTATCTTCCCCAAACTCAGCTCAGCTTCATCCGCATCAAACTTCGAACAGTGCTTCATTTGGCATATGTTGACCTGCACTCCGTTCAATCTTCCCGTCTTTCTAGTTGGAGCGTTTCAACGAAGTGGTAAGAAACTCCGCTTGGGCTCAATCATTACAAAAATTATACAGGACAAGCAAATAGAGACGGTGAATGAGACAAGCACATTGGGAAGTGAAATTACTGCAGTCCTGCTGGATGGACTATTGTATAATCAACCCTTGAAGGGTTATGAAGGAGCTGGAGATGCTGAGGAAGATGAAGAAGATGAGCAACAAGAAATTGAGCCTGAAGCTGAGCCTGCAGAAGATGTTGAGGCTCATGCTGAGTCACCTGAGACAGCTCAGCCTGAGAGAAGGAAGAAGAGGAAGGCTGTAGAAACCTGCTCCAAGGACATTCATGCTGTCCCAAAGAAAGTAAGGCTTTCATCAAGAGAAAAAGCTAAAACCGACAAGGCTAAGGAGCAAGCTGAGAAAAGAAAAAGGCAAGAAGAGCCTGAGGATGAGAACGAAGAAACTTCAGAAACCCCTTTAAAGAAGAAGAAAAAGGGTAACTCCTTAAAGATAGTAGAAGCTGTCCCACTAGCCTCTACTCAACCTGAAGGTCATGGAACTGACCAAGAAAAGGAAGCTGTGGAAGAGACTGAGCAACATGTTGAACACCAAGAAGTTAATACTGAGCAAAAAGAATGTCCCAATGTTGAAGAACCTCAGGATGATACTGAGCAGAGAAAGAAAGAAAGTAATGCCATTGAGGGTCCTGTTGAGCAACCTGTAGAAGAGGAGACAGTTGCTACTGAGTCCAGTGAAGGTATTCGAACTGACCATTCACCGCTAAGAACCGAGACACGACGAAGACTCAAAAAGAAAGGACAAAAGCAAATTGATCTCATGGACGACTTTCCCATTGATGAGCCTGAAACTGACCTCTCCAACAATCCAGTTCCAGTACTTCTCAAATGAAACTGAGTCACCACCAGAAGATCCAGTGGAAAAACAAGCCTCTGTTACTCAGGATGAGGAGCAAGCCAAAAACCCTGCAGATCCAATCCAAGATGCTCAAGGTAGCACACTTCCTGTCTCCACTTCCCCACTTCAAGCTGAGCAGATTAACTTATCTAATCAAGTTCCACCCCCAACACAACATGTTGATGACTCAGCTCAAGAAACCCACCAAAGTCCAGGTACCAATCAAGGTACTCAATTTGGCAGAGAACCAACTCCTCCACCACCATCAAATTCTGTACCAGCCTCTGAGTCCAATACTGCTAAGTTTACCTATTTGAATGCTACTGAGTCTGGCCGACGGGTCATTGCTTCTGCTCAGTCCTTGCTTCAAGATTTTCATACTACTCAAGCTGATGGTCACCAATCTACTCAAGCTGAGTCCTCTCACCTGACAGGTATTACTCAGCTTCTGAATGAACTTCGATGGCTTAAGGATCTGGTTAGCGTTATCACTACGGTTCAAACCCAACAACCAAATCAAGTGCAAATGGCAAAACTGACTGAACTAGTGCTTACAATGGCCACCCATATGAATTCGCTTGAAGGCAAAATTCACCAACTGTCAGAAATCAATCCAGGGTATGTCACTTCCACTGAGCTTCAAAGCTACTTTGTTAAGCTAGCAGCGGAACTGACCCCCTCTAGAGCACCTGCCATTCCTGAATCTGTTATGTCTGCTGAATTGCAAGACTGTTTTACCAAATTGAATGCTGAGCTGACCAAATTACGTTCACCCGGCAATGCTGAGTTTGTTACCTCTGCCGAACTTCAGAAATGTTTCACCCAACTTCATACTGAGCTGACCAGTACACGTGATCTAGTATCCTCCTCTTCTCAGTGTACTATTGACCAATTGAGTGAAGCTGTCAGACTACTCAATATTGACCGAGCCCAAATGGACGTTGATCCCATTTCCAACACTGAACTCATGAGCTTTTCACAAGCCATCATGAAGGCAATGCGTATCAACAATGGCCAGCGCATGTTTTATGATTCTGCTCTGCTTAAACTATTTCATCAAGCTTTTGGTCAGATCACAATCTGCCTCACCTGCCTGAGCAAATCTCATGAATGCCTCCTCAGTATGATCAGCAGCTCTATCAGGGTTCCTCGGCATATCCAGGATGACAGTGTGCCAGTCATTGATGGTTTGGGTGAAAGCACCAAAAGGCTCCAGCGCTACTCTCAGTATCTCTCCTCCGCAGCACGGAATGAAACTTTCCTCTACAAACCCGATGATGGCAAAACGGGGGAGACAAGTAAAGGAGGAACTCAGCCTCAGCCTGCAGGTACTGCGTCTGGAAGCAAAGGAAAAGGCATTGCTTATGTTGATCCCTCAGCTCAAAGAAAGAAGAAGTAAAACTAGCTAGTCTGTGTAACTAGCTAGTCTGTGTCTAGAGACTTAGCATCATATCCTGTTTCCTATTTTTGTTGTCTACTGTTTAGGTTAATATGCTTTTTTGTTGTTATGGTTTAATCTAATATCACAAGTATCAGTTTGCTCCCTGATCTGACTAATCAAGTTTGATTTGACAAAATCATCCATGATTAAGAGGCAATTAAATTTAGATGCTTTGATTTAATTGTACTAATATGTTTGTTAAATATTGAGTGCGAAAATATATAAAGTAAAGACAGGTCAAAAGTCAGCATAAACGAAGCTGAGTAGAAACGGAACTCAGCATGACAGAATAGAAGCTGAGTGGAGTTAAAATTCAGAAGCAAAACGAAGCTGACTAAAGTTGAAGACTTCTTCAGGAGCGGTTAAACAGAACGGAGCTGACCTTGAAAGAACTCAGCATGAACGTTGAACATTCGAAAAGAACAAACGAAGCTGAGTAACAGTCAGGACAACATGAAGGATCCGTTCACTAAAAGACAAAGTCTGCCAATCTTCTGCACCAATAATTGGAACCTCGAAGACACCTAAAAGGCTAATTCCAAGAGTCATGGGACGTTGGATTATTGGAAACAGACAACTGGCACAAACAGACAAACCAGACGCTAGAAGACAAACCTGACGCCTGAAGAAAACAGAGAAAGGGAATAGAGGTGCAGTCTGAAGCTTTCCAGAAATTGTTCCCCAAAAGAGCCGTTTTGATGTTAACGGTTAGGACATTTCAAAACGATCAAATCTACAGATTTCCTTCTATAAAAGGACAATCGAAAAACTTGGATAAACACTGAAGCATCGAAAGAAAAATACAAGAGAGAAAGTTTCAAAAGCACTCAAATACAAAAGAATCTTACACCGACTTTTCTATTCTATGTGTAAATGCTAGATTGATTTGTAATCATCTAAAGTGTTCTTTAGTTCAAAAAGAACAAGTCTGTGATCAATAGGAATATTGAGAGTGTAAAGCTGAGTGCTTGGTTGTAAGCATTTCAGTGGTAGAGAAATCTAGGTGCTAGGTTGTAGCACTTAGTAGGAGTTGAGTAGACGAATAGAGGAAGGTACTCTTGCATATTCAACTGCCTTGTAATCGGTTTGTGCTCTACCTTTAAAGAGCTCAGTATTGGATTCAAAAATCCCGGAGGACTCTGGGGACTGGACGTAGGCAGAGAGGCCGAACCAGAATAAGTGATACTGAGTAATCTCTAAACTCTCTCTTATAATTGCATGTGTTGTTTACTTTATTTACTCAGCATATAAATTGTCTAAGATGATCTTGAGTAAGTAAGTGGTGCTGAGTTAGAAGCTGACCTCCAAGAGTGTCAATTCTCAACTCACAAGAAAACAACTTTAGTCAACATCTGACTAAAGCTGTCTTCAAACATATCTCACCAAGCTGACCATAAGCTGAGTTAATAAACTCTTAAAATAACTTCCAGTCAGCTTAATTAAAACACGAAAAAGTTATAATAGTTCCTAACCCCCCATTGGAACTAATTACCAGGGACCAACATATTAAATATCAATACTTGCATCTTTTGTTCAAACACTGAGTTATGAATTGTTTTCATGCGATGCTGTGTATTATGTCATTATGTATCTTCAATTAAAATCAGTTATGTTTAAATGCTTATAAAATTTATTGATTGAACCAAATGCTGATAACATGTTTGACATTGACTTACATGTAGTCTTATAAAACTCATTGAACAACAAATTACTCAGCGCCCTCTGAATGATAAAACCTTCCGCTTAATACTGAGTAAAATAGAACATGTTCCATGAGCTGACCTATATCTGAAAACTGACCTTAGACCTACTCGATTAAACCTTCAAGTGTTTAGAGTAAAACTAAGTCAGTAGCTCAACCCTTACGGGGGAGTTTGCTAAGTTATATTAGGTCAACTATCATGGGGGAGCTCAACACTGAGTTCCTCGCTGAATAGTTTTGCCAACATCAAAATGGGGGAGTTTGTTGAAACACCTTTCCACATAATTTTGATTTGACAAAATTGTTTAAGTATAATTAAAAACATATTCTAAACACACTAAGTTTAAATGCTTTGATTTATTCTACTAATGTGTTTGTTCAATGTTGAGTTAAAATTGCTTATAAGAGATAAGGATTAAAAGGCCCAAGCCCAATACGAAAGTCAAAGCCCAAGTCAAAAAACTCAAGACAACTCGGCCCACGTTTATCAAAACGATGTCGCTGTGTACAAAACGCAACTCAACAAGAGAAGGATCTAGAAGGCCTTCTGGGAATTACTTCGGGACGAAGCTGCTGAGTAGATTCGACAAAGCGTACAAGACAGCAGCTGGCTAGAGAAAACTTCCAGACAAAGTGTTTCCACTTTGGGTAAAGTTCAGACGACACAGTATGCTGTCCAGTTGACTTTACCATAAAAGGAGAGACATTCTGCCGAGCTAACCAAAAGCTGACCGAGGACAGAAGATACTCAAATCTGATTGGCCGAGAGCTCTGAGCAAGTCAGGATGACAACGACAGGAAGCCGTTTCCCTCCAACGGTTATTTCGAAATTCGAAATGACCGATGCCTCAAGACGTCTCTATAAATAGTGCCATCAGAAGCTTCATTCAAGACAGAACTTGATCAAGCCATTACGCTGACCAAATTTCTACGCAAGTTCTGCAAGCAAAAAGCAAAGCAATCTTACACCAAATTTCATATCTTTTGTGTAAAAGTCTAGAGTGATTATTCAATCATCTAAGATGTCTTAGCAATCATTGTTTAGGACAAACACTTATCATTTCTAGAGAATAGAAAGGAGAGGCTGAGTACTCGGTTATAGTACTCAACAAGAGATTAGGATTGAGTAGAGGTATAGAGGAAGGTACTCTTGTTATACTCAGTTGCTAAGATTGTAAAAGGTTTGAGGCTCTACCTATAAAGAGCTCAGTAGAGAATTCGAAAGCTCGGAACGTGTTCCGGGGATAGGACGTAGGCTTAGGAGCCGAACCTAGATAAATCTGCTGAGTAACGTATTTCTTACCTTAAACTCCTTATATATATTGCTTGCTTAAATAACTAAAAACTGACCAAGTAAAGAGGTCAAGCTGAGTTGTGCGCATCAAATTTCTGAGCTCAGGAATAGACTCTAAGTGCTATATCCTGACTCAAGTTAAGAAACTGACCTAGTCACCAGTTGACTAAGCCAGTATCTTGCTGTTTACTCAGCGCCGCTGTCAAAACCTTTTCTCTTAAGAAAAGAAGTCTGCCCTAATTTATTAAAAAGTTTAAATAGTTCCTAACCCCCCCTTGGAACTATACTTGTAACGTTATAAGGGACCAACAACAGGAACCGACGATTAATTTTATCAAGATCTTTGAGAACAGGCTCAGGAAGATGACAAGCTTGCATAATGTGATTAGGAGCCGCAGAATTGACAGACTGAACCAGAGTAAGGCGACCCGCAAGTGAGAGAGTCTTAGCTTTCCAAATGGCACACTTCTTATTGGTTTTATCCAAAATATCCTTAAAAGAAGCTTTCGAAACTCTTTCACTATGGAGGGGAATACCCAGATACTTCCTCAAAGAATTAGTCAGAGGAATTCTAGACAAAACACTCAACCTTTTGCAGGCTCCCTGATTCATATTCTTAGAACACATCATCCTAGACTTCTGGATATTAAGCTTTTGCCCAGAGGCAGTGCAGAAACAATCAAGAATATCCATAATCACACTTAACTGCTCCTCATTACCTTCCACAAAGATCAAAACATCATCTGCAAAGAACAAGTGGGTAACCTGGGGACAAAATTTATTGATGGACACCAGGTGGAATCTCCCATTACCAATAGCATCTTGGATTAGGTGAGTCAATCTTTTCATTGCAATAACAAATAAGAAAGGGCTCATTGGGTCCCCTTGACGGATACCCCGGGAGGGAGAAAATCCCTCCGACATATCCCCATTGATCAAAACTTGAAAAACAGGAGAAGAGATGCAAACCTTAATTAAACTCCTCCAATTGTCCGGGATTCTTGCCCTCTCCAGCCTCTCAAGAAGGAAACTCCAATTTATGCGATCATAAGCTTTCTCCAGATCCAACTTTAGAGCCACAATACCTCTCTTCCCCTTTTTGATTTTCATAGAATGGACCATCTCTTGGGCAATGACAACATTATCCATCATTTGTCTACCAGGAACAAAGCTTCCCTGATTCTGGCTAATGATATCAGGAAGGATACAACGGAGTCTATTGGCCACAACATTATATATAAATAATTATAATTATAAAAATAATGATAAATTATATATAAATAATGTTAATTTATAAATTATAATAAATAATAATAAATTATATAAATAATTATAGTTATAATAAAAAATAACAAATTACTAAAATTATTAAACTGAACTGAATTGAACTAGACTGAATGCTATTGAATTAAACTGAACTGAATGTTACTGAACTGAACTAATGATACAGAAATTAAGTAAAAAGAAAAAACAGGGTCTTATTCTATGAATTGTTTTTCTTTAATTGGTTAATGACATGTATTATATGTATAAATCAACAATATTTAGAATTTATTATATCCGTTAATTATGGTTTTATTAAAGTTCTTTAAATAAAAATTATTATATATATAGTGTTTTTTAAGAGATTATTTATATTGTTTTAATTGTTTTTATAATTGTAGTTTGGTTAAGATGGTAATTAATATAATAACTTATAAGGTTATCTTTCTTTTTCTTTCAAAGAAACAAGGTTTTCTTTTCATAAATATAAGGTTGTCTTTTTTTTTTAAATATAAGGTTATCTTTAAATGTTGAATTATAATTGAAAATTATGATGTGCATAATGTAACAATCCAGTTCAGAGTGGATGACATCGAGGTAGAAGGTATGATCAAAGAGCGGGCCTAAGATATGATGATAGGGGTAAGAATGATATGTTTACAATTATTTGTTTCATACTCCCTCTATTTCCTTATATAAGTCATTATAGAGTATTTCATACAAATTAAAAAATAGGGTTAAGGTGTAAACATACCCCTAACATTTTAGGCTAGGAGCAATTTTACCTCTAACATCTAAAATGGTGCAATTTTACTTCTAACGTTGGAAGCCAAGAGCAATTTTACCCCCAACGTTAATAAATTGGGTTAATTTGAGAAATAATTCATCAAACTGTCTTCTCGGTCATGAATCTTGTTATCTACACTACGTGTGTCATTTTATCAGTAACAAATCACAAACATTAGTTGGGATGTGAAAAAATAAAAAAAAATATACTGTCTTTTTGTACAGATTAGACAAAAAATTCAAAAAATCCACTGAATTTATAAATATTAATTTCAAAATCTATTATTAAATTATAAAAAACATGAAATTCTTTTTATCTAGAACGAATTCTTATGCAATTGGTGCAGAATAATGAATAAAAATATCTGTGTTTTATAATAGTGTCTGAAATTGACCTAATTTATCAACGTTACGGGTAAAATTGCTCCTGCCTTCCAACGTTAGGGGTAAAATTGCATCATTTTAGACGTTGAGGGTAAAATTGCTCATGGTCCAAAACATTAGGAGTATTTTTGCACCTTAACCCTAAAAAATATAATTAATATAAAGTCAAATTAATGAATTTATATTGGTTAACTAAAAAAATTCTCTAATCAATAAGCCTTGAAATGGTAAAGAAACACATGGATCAAAAGAAAAAAAAATTAATGCTTAGACAGGAAAACTAAACTAATTTTTTTTTTAAAAACTATAATAACTTATATTTGAAGGAAAAACTAATTTGTATAGAGAGAGACTCCTTCTTCTCTCTATATTTTCTTC
Source organism: Euphorbia lathyris (assembly GCF_963576675.1). Taxonomy (NCBI): domain Eukaryota; kingdom Viridiplantae; phylum Streptophyta; class Magnoliopsida; order Malpighiales; family Euphorbiaceae; genus Euphorbia; species Euphorbia lathyris. The sequence continues at coordinate 12,478,679 of NC_088918.1, read as the reverse complement.
TTCTCCTTTGCTCTTTTTTCTCAAACTTTCTGTCATTGCCGTCACCATCACCGTCACCTTCTCGATTCTTGCTTTCTATTCAGGTCCCCTTAGAGTAGGAAGAATGAAGCTTGTCTTCCTTCTTCCTCCTCCCATTTATGTTTTAGTCGTCATTTATTTAGCTTCAGATTTACATTTTCTTGTTAGTTTGAGATTTATATACTTTCTCGAATTTCATTTCCGTCAGATCTACACCTGTTAGCTATAATTTTTTCTTTTATTCTTTTGTCGGTCTTAGCAAGAGCAGAAAAAGGGTTCATCTTGTCCACACATCTATAGATCTGCATGGTTGCAAAAAAAAGGACTCAGATCCGAATGTCCGGACGAGGCTAAATGATGAAGAATGGGTTACAGCTGTTTTTCAATGGGATTCGACTTGTGAGGAGTATATGATCTCTATTTTTATTGTATTTGTACATTTTATGGTTTTTATGGCTCTTTGTAGTCTTTTTATTACTATTTGTAGTGTATTTTCTTCCATTCGTAGATGTTATACTGACTGTAGCTTGTATGAGTAAGAGGTTTTATCATGCTATATTTGTACTTTGTGATTTAATGGAATAATATATGATATTTTTATTAAAATTTTTTATTTTTTACTAATTTAAGTGGTGAAGAAATAAACGTTATCAAACGCACTTAAATTAAATAAGTGTTTAATATTTTAATTTAAGTAAATTATCAAACAAAATCTTATATAAAAGAATGAAAGAATGGAGTGAGTATTATTTATAAAAAAAATAAATTTCATCGGTTAATACTTTATATTTTTTAGTTAAATTGTTAATTTTTATTTTAGTATATTAGTTTCTCAATTAATTATAATTATATATAATATGTATATTCATTAGTGATAATAAAAAAAGTTAATAGTAAATATTAGGCATTACATCAATTTGGATCCCCAAACTAAAATTCTAAAGTCAATTAGATTTTTAAACTATGAAAATAATCAACCGTATTTATGAACTAAGTAAAAATCATTAATTTAGTCTCTATCATATTCTAAAATCACAAACTATTACTATTTGATATACGTTATAATAATCTCTATGTTGGTTCAAAATGAATTTAGGAAAAAGTGTCTGAAACTGTTCAATCGAATGAATTTCGGTAAAATCTCAATTGATAATTTTTATTTAAAATAGAGACTTAATTGATAATTTTTATTTAATTTAAAGATCCAATTGATAATTTTAATAATTTAAAGTGCGTTTGGGTGAGCATTTTGACTAAATATTAATTTAGTTTTTGCAGTGTTTTAATAAGGCACGTGACCCGTATATATCTGGGACAGTTTTTGTCGTGCTGCCACATGTGAATCATTATGAGTTTGTGTGTCGGTGATTGCATGAATCAGCCTTTTTTATTTCAATTCGTATCAAACTGATTTTTATGTTTTTTTTTAAGTTAAAAAAATTAGAGGAATGTGTTTTTTTTTTTGTATTAAAAGATGTGTGTTTTAAAATATTAGACATAAGTTATCCAAAAAAAATAGGTCTATGATTTTTTTTTGGGAAGTTTCAATTTACATGTCACTTATAAAATAATATAATATAAATTTAATGGTTAAAAAATATATTAATTTAGATATTGATAGATCTATTTATAAATCCGTTCCGTCCAAACCCATCTATCATGGATTGGGTTTGGACATATATATTCATTATTTAGTTCGGTCCGAATCCGTACAAACCCGCATATAAAATAGATTGGACGTTAGATTTATACTTAAGAACATGAAATTTACTGCGCATTTTTCGCAAACTGCGAAGCTTGCGAATGTAATACTCGCAGAATGATTTTTTCTTCACAGTTTTTGCAAAATGCGAAGTAAAAGTCATGTTCTTAAATAATATTATCTTCATAGGCTTCGCCGTTTGCGAAAAATGCGAAGTGGTATTTAACATTAAAGTCGTAACAACAAGAGTGCAATAATAATTCTATCATTAAAATCATAACATTATCAAAATTTACAACAAGATTGCAACAATAATTATAACATTAAAATCATAATATTATCAAAATTCACAGTAATTTACTTCCAGAACAGAATGATTAACAAAATGTTCTGGAAGCACACTTTCTCCTTAGTGTTCTTCCAGGACATTTGGGAGAGAGTGCGCTTCCAGAGTATTTTCTAAGAAGTTCAGAAGCAAAAGGAAGTTCGGAAGCAGCAAGTACTAGAACATTGGAGTGCTTCCAGGCTTTACAAAAGCAAGAAAAATCGGCATCGTCATACAAAATCAATGATCTTTGGGATGATAATGGTGATTTGTCTTTTCTTTTTAGAAGCAAGAAAAATCGACAGGTTCACCATCTTTATCACATCCCAATCACCCCTCACTGTGATTGATGCCTTTGTATTCAAGATAAACGGATCACTGTAATTGATGCTTTTGTATTCAATCTTCACAAAAATTAAATCATTTTAGGGAAATAATGAAAGAAACGCTTCGCAAAGAGAGAATCTGCAAAAAATGATGATTTTTACTTCGTAAAATGAGATTGTGTCACATTTTGCGAAGTCTGCAAAGTGAAAATCATCTGGAAAAGGATGAGTTTGCTTCGCAGAAAGCGACTCTGCGAAGAGAAAAACAAGCTGGAAAAGGATGATTTTGCTTCTCAGATTCGCTTTCTGCGAAGCAAAATCATCATTTTCCAGGTGATTTTTTGTTCACAGACTTCACAAAATGTGACGAAACCTCATTTTGCAAAGTAATTTCTGGAAAAAGATGAAGATGGAACTGTAGATACTTACCTTATTTCCTCTTTTTTCCATTGAAATCGACAATAAACATATGATAAACGCAGAAGAACGTCGAATAATGCCTTCGATTCACACAAGAAGAAAGAAACCAATAGACGAACATGAAACATCAAAATGAAGATGCATACCTTCATAAAAACAGAGAGACAAAGAGATGAAGAAGAAACAGGATGATGGAGAATTTCTTAGTGATTCACACAATATAAAGAAACATGAAGATAAAAAGATAGACAACAAAGAGAAATGAAGCCGATAGAAAGAAGGGAAGAAGATGAAAGGTTTGGGGTATTTTAGGAAAGTTATAAATAAATAATCTAAATATATAATGAGTTTGGTAATTAATCCAAATATATAAATGGATTTCTCATGATCCAGTTTTATAATTTTTTTATAATTTTTTTTTCTGATGGTTGAACAAAATATCTAAAAGTAAAGTTGGATGCTTCTATTGTGATGATAGATAAGAGGACTAGTGTTTTGTTTATTATAAAGTGACAAATGACCCTTGTAAAACTACGAATGATTAGACAGAAGAAAAAAAGTTTAAAATTAATAATTAGGGAGAAGATTGTTAAATATTTAATAATTAATTTCAAACAAATAATTTATTATTATTATAAAAGGAAAAAAAAAGTGTTTGTGATGTCACCTATCTAATTACCTAGTTAATATTTTTGGTTTTGTGTTTTATTTTATCAAAATATTGAATCGATGATTTAGATTCAAAACAAAAGGCTATATAAACCCTTGTATTATATGGCATAAGAGTCGTCTTGATTGCTCCACTAATAAAGTTTATACTTTTCCATGGACGTAGCTAAATGATTGAACCACATAAATATTGTGGTATTGAGTTAGCGAATAATTGTTGGTCCCGTGTGATTAGTTCCAAAGGGGGGTTAGGAACTAATATAACTTTTTCGTTTAATTAATATGATGACTTAATTATTTAGTGAGTTTGTCAACTCAGCTTTTGGTCAGTTTGGCCAGATATGTTACAAGACAGCTTCAGCCAGATATTGACTAAGGTTGTTTTATTTGTAAGTTAGATATTGACACTCTTGGAGGTCAGTTTCTAACTCAGCACTTGAAATAACTCAGAATCAACTTTAAAACAATTTTGTATGCTGAATAAACTTAACACACAACACATGCAAATATATATATTGAGAGAGAGTTTAGAGATTACTCAGTATCACTTATCCTGGTTCGGCCTCTCCGCCTACGTCCAGTCCCCAGAGTCCTCCGGGCTTTTAGAATCCAATACTGAACTCTTTAAAGGTAGAGCACAAACCGATTACAAGGCAGTTGAATATGCAAGAGTACCTTCCTCTATTCGTCTACTCAACTCATACTAAGTGCTACAACCCAGCACCTAGATTTCTCTACCACTGAATGTTTACAACCAAACACTCAGCACAACACTCTCAATGTTACAATTGATAAACACTTGTTCCTTTTCAAATGAAGAACACTTTAGAAGATTACAAGTAATCACTCTAGCATTTACACAAAGAATGGAAGATGGGTGTAAGATCTCTTTTTGTATCTAAGTGCTTTTGTATTTTTTCTCTTCTTGTACTTTTCTTTTTGTAAAATCGGCAAATGATCCAAGAAGTTCGATTGTCCTTATATAGGGAAAATCTGTGATGGATCATTTTGAAATGATTCAGCCGTTGCTGTTAAAACGGATCTTTTAGGGGACAGATTCTGGTCAGCTTCAGACTGTTCCGGCCATTCCCTTCCTCTGCTTTCCTTCAGACGTCAGGTTTGTCTTCTTGCGTCTGGCTTGTCTTTTTGTGCCAGTCGTCCTTTACCAATAATCCACTGACCCATACATCTCGGAATGTGTCTTCTGCGTATTTCCAAGGATTCAATTATTGGTACAGAGGGGCGGTAATCATTGTCTTTTAGCAAACGACTTTTTCATGCTGTCCTGAAGAATCACTCAGCTTCTACTGCGTAAATCATTGTCTTTGGCAATTCCTAGGCAAAGTATGTTTTTAGTCAGTTCAGCTTCGTAAAACAGTTGTTGTTGCTGTTTCTTATGCTGAGTTGCATTTCGCTTCTCTTTGTTGGACTTTTATGTCTTAGTCTCTTGATGCTAAGGTTGATTCCACTCAACTTGATACTTTAGGCTTCTATGCTGACCTTCATTCTACTTAGCTTGTTCTGTTCATCTCATGCTGACTGCTTCCTGTCTTACTTTTTATATTTATCTTTATTTATATTTATACTCAACATTGAACAAACGGATTAGTACAATTAAAATAAAGCACTTAAATTTAATTGTCTCTTAATCATGGATGATTTTGTCAAATCAAAATCTTGTGGAAAGGTGTTTCAACAATAATTTCCTTTCTGCATATCAAACTTGTAATAGCAAATTCAACCCCAATTTCTAACAACATTTCCAAAGTGAATATCTTATCATTATTTTGTAATTTTTTTTATTTCAATCAATAAGAATTAATTTATTGAAATAAAATTTTAATTATTTTATTTAAGGGAAAATTATAAAATTGGATCAAATGAGAGATCCATTTACTCAACCTACTATATATCTAGACTATGTTTGTGTGACTTTCCCAAAATACCCTCACCCTTTCATCTTCCCCCTTCCCCTTTCTCTTCCTTACGCGAACAGTTGCTCTCCCAGACCTTTGATCATCCTCTCTTCCTTTATATTTCGTGAAATCTGCACCATTTCTCTACATAACCATGTCTTTCTCTTCTTCCTCTTTTCATCTCTTGATTCTTCATCTTCTTATTCCTAGAAAACGAAGTCATGGTTCTTCATCTTCCTGTTCCTGCTCGTTTCTTGGTTTCTTTCTTCTTGTGACCATCGAAGAAATAGTTATTCTACGTTATTTTCATCGTTTTCCCCAGTTTATCATATTGTTATAGACGATTTTAGTGGTGAATGGTGGGAAAAATGTAAGTATTTACTGTTTCTCTTCGTTTTTCCAAAAAATCAATTCGCGTAATTTGGTTTCGCGAAGGTCTGCGATGAGAAAGAGCCTGAAACATGATGATCTACTTCGCGAATCGATGATTTCGTGAAGTCTGCGAGTAGAAAAGTTCATGATTTTTCACTCGCATACTTCACGTAATCCGTTTTCGTGAAGTAAATCGTCACGTTTCAGACCTCACAGACTTCGCGAAATTGTCGATTCGCGAAGTAAAATCATCCTCTTCCTTGCACATTTATATTCGCATGCTCCGCGAATCCTCATTTCGCGAAACCAAATCGTCATTTTTTCTGCTTAACACGATTAAATTTTTCTAAAGGTGGTTGAATACATAACATCCCTTTCTGGAAGGCGGCGTACTGGAGTGTAGAGGAGATGAATTTCCTTTCTGTACAGGGAGAAATTCCCATCAAGATTGGTCACATTCACTTTGAAATGATTAGTTAGGAGTTATTGTGCCAATCTTGTTGTGTACCATGTGAAATGTCCATCCCAAAAGGTATGGACTTCCATTTATCATCCCAAAAGGTATGGCTTCCAGTACATGGAGAAATTTCCGTCCAGATTCATCACGTTCACTTTAAAATGATTAGTTAGGAGTTTACTGTGGTAATCTTGTTGTAAATTTTGATAATATTATGATTTTAATGTTGTTATTGTGGCAATCTTGTTGTAAATTTTGATAATATTATGATTTTAATGTTAGAATCCTTTGTTGTTTGACCTTTTTTTTGTTATATACCATTTTGCGAATTTTGTTAAAAACACGTCCAGACTTCGCATATTGAGAAATATGCGAATTAAAATCATCAACTAAACGAAACATTATCTTCGTAGATTTCGCATATCGCGAAATCTGCGAAGTTAGATGAGAGGGAGACAGACACGCCGTAAAATTACAAACATATTGAGAGTATTTTGGGGAAGTCAAACAAATATAGTCTAGATATAGGTTAAGTAAATGAGTTAAAAATATAAATAGGTCTCCCATTTGACCCAATTTTATAATCTTCTCTTTATTTAAACATTATCTCGTACTCATCAAAGCAATTTACTTAGGATTTTAACCGAGTCTATTTAAACTTTGACCTGCTCATCTCATTAATTCATTTAATGAATTTCACTAATAAATAACTGTAAAATTAAAGTTTATATTTTATATTTCAATAACTAATGGAAAGTTTATTTAGGAGGTGTTCATAAATATTATAATCCATTCCGTGGCCAGCAGTCTCATCCATCCATAGAGATGTAAACCATCTACGAAAATGAATAGCCATGGCTGTCGGCGGTGGATACACTTACGAACCAAAAAAAATAAATATTATAATCCAGTTTATTCAAAAACCTATGATCGAGTCTGTTCTTTCCCGCGTATTTCTCTAGCTCTATTGCGGTTGCGGAGTGTGATTTTACAGTTCGCTATTTGTAAGAATTCTATTCTGTTTTCCCTTTTCATCAATGCGGTTCCTTTTTATTCCCCGTAGAACATTCTCTGTAAGTTTCAATCCAATATCCCCCAATTCCCAGATTTCCCATTTGGCCCGTAGCGGCATATTAATGGCGCTCGGAGAATATTTGAGCAAATTCCACACAAAACAGTTGTTTATTGGAATGCCATCGTCGGTGGATACTTCCAGAACAAACAGCCTCGTGAAGCACAGCTTCTGTTTGATAAAATGCCCGAGAGAAACACTATTTCATGGAATGTCTTGCTTTCTGGGTACATAAAAAATGGGATGGTTACTGAAGCGTGGAAAGTGTTTGATAAAATGCCTGAAAGAGATGTTGTTTCATGGACAGCTATGGTTAGGGGTTATATACAGGCAGGGATGATAAAAGAAGCAGAATCACTCTTTTGGGAAATGCCTGAGAGGGATGTTGTGTCTTGGACTGTGATGTTGGGTGGTTTAATTGAAAATCAACTTCTCGACGAAGCGAGGAAGCTTTTTGATATGATGCCTGTTAAGAATGTTGTGTCTTGGACTGTGATGTTAGGCGGTTTAATTGAAAATCAACATGTCGAAGAGGCGAGGAAGCTTTTCGATATGATGCCTGTTAAGAATGTTGTGTCTTGGACTGTGATGTTAGGTGGTTTAATTGAAAATCAACGTGTCGACGAAGCGAGGAAGCTTTTCGATGTGATGCCTGTTAAGAGTGATGTGTCTTGGACTGTGATGTTAGGTGGTTTAATTGAAAATCAATGTGTCGACGAAGCGAGGAAGCTTTTTGATGTGATGCCTGTTAAGAATGTTGTGTCTTGGACTGTGATGTTAGGTGGTTTAATTGAAAATCAACGCGTCGACGAGGCGAGGAAGCTTTTCGATATGATGCCTGTTAAGGATGTTGTTGCTAGAACCAGTATGATTGGGGGGTTATGCACAGAGGGGAGATTGGAGGAAGCAAGATCAATTTTTGATGAGATGCCGAAACGAAATACGATTGCTTGGACTGCTATGATTAGTGGGTATGCAATGAGTAACAAGGTGGATTTGGGGAGGAAGTTGTTTGAAGTAATGCCGGATAGGAATGAGATAACATGGACAGCAATGCTGATGGGATATACTCGAAGCGGACGGATTAAGGAAGCTGCGGAGCTTTTCGAGGCAATGCCTGTGAAGCTAATTCCTGCCTGTAATGACATGATTATGGGATTTGGAATGAACGGAGAGGTAGGGAGGGCGAGGTCGGTATTCGATGAAATGAGGGAAAAAGATGATGGAACTTGGAGTGCTATGATTAAGGTTTATGAGAGAAAAGGTTTTGAAATGGAAGCACTTGATATGTTTAGTTTGATGCAAAGAGAGGGAGTTAAGCCGAATTTTTCATCCGTTATAAGCATTCTTTCGGTTTGTGGTAGCTTGGCGAGTATGGATCACAGTAGACAAGTTCATGCACGGTTGATGAGATCGAACTTCAATTCGGATGTGTATGTCTCCTCTGCTTTAATTACTATATACATTAAATGTGGCAATCTCGTGACAGCGAAAAGGGTATTCGATAGGTTTATTATGAAGAATTTTGTCATGTGGAGTGCAATTATTACAGGTTATGCACAACACGGTCTAGGAGAGGAAGCTCTTCGAGTTTTCCACGAGATGCTCTCTTCAGGCGTTGTACCGAATGAAATTACTTTTGTCGGAGTTCTAACAGCATGTAGTTACAGTGGTAAGGTTAAAGAAGGGCTCGAAATTTTCGAGTTAATGCAATCAAGATATGGTGTGACTCCAGGAATGGCGCATTATGCTTGCACGGTTGATCTACTTGGCCGAGCAGGAAGGCTCGACGAAGCAATGAGTTTAATCGAAAAGATGCCCGTGGAACCAGATGCTATAGTTTGGGGTGCTTTGTTAGGTGCATGTAGAACACACATGAAGTTAGATTTGGCCGAACACGCAGCAAAGAAACTCCAATTGCTCGAGCCAGAAAACGTCGGGCCTCAAATCTTGCTATCAAATATGTATGCATCTCAAGGTAAATGGGGCGAAGTTGCGGAGCTCCGAAAGTCAATGAGAGCTCGGAACAAATCACCAGGTTGTAGTTGGATTGAAGTAGAGAAAAAAGTGCATATGTTCACTGGGGGAGACAGAACCAGTCATCCGGAGCAAGCAATGATATCGAAAATGTTAGAGAAGTTAAGCGGATTACTAATAGAAGCCGGATATTGCCCGGATGGAAGCTTTGTGCTACATGATGTTGATGAGGAAGAGAAAGTTTATAGCTTGCAATATCATAGTGAAAAACTTGCTGTTGCATATGGACTTGTTAAAGTGCCTGAAGGGATGCCTAAAGGGAGATTATTTTGAGGGATGCAAATAGATTTCATCATTTCAAGGATGGTTTTTGTTCTTGCAAGGATTACTTGTGAACCAGAAATGCCAAATATGCCCTTCTAGGCATTCGTTTAATGCTGAAAAACGATTACCGTCTTTCGGTGTATTGAAGACACGCCTTGCTAATTTTCGAAATTGTTAATACCTGCTTCAGTTTATTGGAAACTCATCTTATTAATAGAACTCAGTCGTTCCTCCTCTCCATTTGCAACATGGGATTGAGTTCATTTTTACTCAGGATAATGTAATGGGTTTTTGGAGAAGTGTCAATTTAGGCTTCATGTACAAAATAGGCTTAACGTTTACAAAAGAGTAGCAATTTAGGCCTCGATAATGGCACGTGACACATCATTCATATATACAGTTCTGCCAATTGTACGTGGAGAGAGATATCAGAACTTAAAGGAGTAATAGGAATGACGTGTCACGTTTCGTTATCGAGGCCTAAATTAGTCTTCTTTTATAAACGTTAAACCTAAATTGATGCTATTCTGTACATGAAGCCTAACATTTCTCCAAAAACCTTAAGCTTATCTTAGTACCTTATCCGTTTTCACTCTCATTGTTCTTCTTTTAGGCCGCTCCTTGCTCAAACCTGCTACCCTGGCTCGGGTCGTTACAAAAAGTATCTTCACATCCTATACAACAAGCTTGAAGTCATGGACATTCTTCATATACATTTGAGTTAAGCTTCTACTATTCGTTGGAAGCTGCCTTTTTGGTCTACCAATTGTAAGTTTTCTCTTTTTCAACTTACTAAATGTCAAAACGGGTTATCGTGTTGTGTTGTGTTATGTGATTTATATATATCATATATAAATGATATAAAAATGATAATAATATCAAACGCATTAATCTCTATAAATAATATTATTATATCAGAAATTGATAACTTTACTTGCAGCTTGTATTTGGTCACCTGATATCATTGAGGACAATAAATTCCTCATCAAAATTTTGGTTTTTCTAAACTTTATTCATTTTCAGTATATTTACTAATGTGGAGTTGGAGTAGCTTTCGACCTGCATGTTCGGATGTCGTTTCTGTGTGGAGATCGGTCTTTGGGAACACTCCGACGTCCAAATTAGTATCAGTTAGAGAGATAAGGTATCAGAGTAAATAAAGTAAATAAGAGAGAGAAAGTGGGTAGACCTCTTAATAGTGGTGATGGGGTCTCTTTTATAGATGTGTGATGGGCCTCTCGGTGGGCTTGTGGTTCCTTTGTGGAAGTGGTTCCCGTCCTGTCTGGGCTAGTGTTGGATTGGGTTGGGCGTGGCTCATATCCCTCATCCGTTGCTAAACTTCAAAAAGTAGCATAAAAACTAGACTTAATGTATATTTACACCCTCAAACTTGGTACGTTTTGTTTATTGGCACCGTGAATTTTTAAAATAACGTATCACACACTGATAGTCGGCTTTAAAAACCTATCGCACATCTCTAGTTGCTTCATTTGGATCTCCTGCACATAAAATCGTTGATGTGTCAGATGATCTGTCACTTTTAGTCGGCTTTAAAAACCTATCACACACGATGAAACCACAATTATTTTTCAAAATCATCAGTTTCGTGTCGTATTGCTAGGTTGTCTTTGCAATTAACAAGCTCTAACATGAAGTGGGTCCATTTTCTGCCATGTTGGGTTGGTTGTGGAAGCTGATTTCTAGGGAACCAATTGGACATTGCAATCAACGCCAGCATAATTCAAAGTGGACAATACATTGATGTCTTTTCAGATTTGCTTTAATGGATTGAAATCAAGGTATGTGTTTTGTCTGCTTAATTGTTCCTCCACTTTCTCTGCTTGCACCACAACCAGACATGGATTATAGATCTTTTCTTACCCTTTTCTGTTTGTTTCATATTATTTTCAGTAGTTTGAATGAATTATAGGATGAAGTGTAAAAATACTTTTTAATGTTTATAGTCAAGAATAATTTTCTTTATATCTTACGTCTAAAAATCGTGAAATTTTACTTTTAACTTTGGCAATCAAGAGCAACTTATTGGCGTCAATTTGAAAAATAAATCATCAACTGTGTCTTCTTAGTCATGAATTTTATCATCCATTATACGTCATTTTATCACACATCATCAGTAGTAGATCACAAACATATGTATATTATACAGCGGTGTTCAAATGGACCCTGAATGACTAAATGAATTTCGTCATTCACCGTTAGAACTAGGTTTATTAGAATCCTATATACAGAGATTTAAATGTGAATTTGGTCATCTAGGATTCATGTGAACACCACTCGTATACTATATACAAGTAAAAAATTTGAAAAAGAAATTAATAAATTATAATGTGTTTTGTACGAGTTTTGCCGAATTTAAACATATTAATCTTTAATTCTATTATGAAATTTTAATAACGTAAAAGAAAAGTTTAGAACCAACTAATATGCACCTAATGTAAAATAAGAATAAAATATCTTTGTTTTTTTAACGACACTTAAAATTGTCTCAACTTGTCAAAATTAGAGGTAAAATTTCTCTTGATTGCAAAAATTAGAAGGTAAAATTGCACCATTTTAGACGTTACGTGTAAAATTGCTCTTGACTATCAACCTTAGAGGTATTTCTACACCTTATCTCATGAATTATTAAAGTAACTAGTCGAAAACCCGTGCGATGCACGAGGTATGAAACTTTTATATAATTTAGATAAATAAATAAATTGACATATTTACTTTTAAATAATTTTATATCATGCTATGAAAAAAATTTATATTATGTATATTTGAAATTAATATATATATTTTAATGATAATTCAAATTAAATTAATTTTAAAAATAATTGACTACTTTTTTTTATAGAATTTTAACTAAAGATGAATGATTTATTTATTTTTACAAAATTCAATGATTTGTACTTTTTAGGAATTTTAATACATTTTCATATTCCAAATATTCTGTGAAACAATAATAATAAAATAGCAGATTAATTAAGAAATATATTAGAATATAATAAAAACCAAAAATTGAATTAAACTATAATTAAAATTAAATATTATATTTACGATACAAAAGAATTACAATATAGGTTAAACAAAAATTGAATTAAACTACAATTAAAATTAAATATTATATCTACGATACAAAAGAATTACAATCTATGTTAAAATGGAAGCAACATCAATATATTATTCTATAAACTATTACAATCAATACTTTTCTAATGTTGCATATGAAGAAACTTTATCAATTGAATATGTTACATATAAAAAAATAAAATTCGTAAGAATTAGTCACAAATTCATCTTGATGATAATTATTTTGGTTGATGGAATTTCATGATCACCAAGTATTCGAATTCAATTATTCATTCTGCTACAATAACCCAATATATCTAATTGAATCAGTTTAAGATGATAATTTCTCATATTTTCATCTCGTAATATCTCATCAAGACATTCGATCAATTTGTTCTTCATTCTTTCACTATATAGAATATCAGCCATACTCGCAGATATCACTTATTTGACTTCATTAATATTTTCTAATAATTATATATTCTTGAATTTTGTAAGTAAAAAAAACAAACAAAAGAATTGAAAAAAAATGAAGGGACGAAAAAGATAATTAGGAGAGAACCATATTTCTCTCGGGGTTTTTTTTTTTTTTGAAAATAAGAGAGAATGTCGAGACATAAGCGTATAAAGAGGAGAGTGAAAATATTTTTTGCCCATTAATTAAACATTTTATTTTTTCTTAATGAAGTATTAAGTCCATAAATTAATTTTAGTTAAATAGAATTAAATCGCAATTGTAACCACTCAGTACAAAAAAAAAACGTTTTATAATTAATATGTGAAATTAATTATATTAATTAGAATCATTATGCTCAACATTTGAGAATTTGAAGAGATTCAAATAATAATATTTTCTTAATTAATATTTTTCAATAATTTGTCTTATGATCATATTTCATTTTCATCTGTTAAAAACTCTTGAAATACTAACAATTTTGTACGAACCATAATATCATAGTTAAAAATTATATAAGCCAATGTTGCAAAAACAATTATCTCAATATCTATAATTAATGTACATTTTTAGGATTTTGAGCATCAAAATTTATTTTTATTTACCTCGATTTTGAATTCGTATCTAGCATAATCCACATTCTTCAAGAATAAACATCTTATCAAGTGTATTAGACGCTTACAATCTCCTTGTCTAGAAAATTGGGAAAAAATAACTTTTTGATAATAATAATAATAATAATAATATAACATAATTTATATTGAAATAAACTTCATCATAAGTATAATATTCCAATATCTCTTTAATATTTTATTTAATATGTCTCAAACTTCAATGAAAAACTATCGTGTAAAACTTTATATCTATTTGTACCAAAATGCATAAAAATAAAAAATACAATCCAAATTAGAAAAATTAATCTAACTTCAATTAAAACTAAAAATTGAGTTCATAAAAACCCGAAAATCTAAATTTTAGTTAGAGTTAACAATCAAAACGATAACACCTAGGAACATATACTAAAAAAGAATGCAAATATACAAAATCTTTATTTTAGTCATTTTGAAAAATAAATAAATAAAAAAGAAAACATGGATAAGGTAGCGAGAGATATGGAATCTGGATAACGACAAAAATGGAATTTCATCTCTGAAAGATGAAACTATAACAACAATTGTTTAATAAAAATAAAACAACAGCACAATTGAGAAAGCCAAAAATTGAGTTCATATAAAGCCGAAAATCTAAATTTTAGTTAAGAGTTAGCAATCAAAACGATAACACCTAGCAACATATACTAAAAAAGAATACAAATTTACAAAATCTTTATTTTAGTCATTTTGAAAAAAAAGATAAATAAAAAAGAAAACATGGATAAGGGAGCGAGAGGTATGGAACCTAGGTAACGACAGAAATGGAATTTCATCTCTGAAAAATGAAACTATAACAACTATTGTTTAATAAAAAGAAAACAACAACACAATTGAGAACAAAAATAACTACAACATATGAAAAAATATAGAATAATTACCTTGAGAAACATAAGAATTTCTTGTAATTTTTGACACTTTTGTGTTTTCCGATTTTAGTTGTTCATGCATCTTCTATTTCTGTCGGATTTCTTCAATTGAAGCTATCAGTTTGGAAAAAAAGACAAATAAAAAAGAAAACATGGATAAGATAGCGAGAGGTATAGAACCTGGGTAACAATAGAAATGAATCTGAAAGATGAAACTATAACAACTATTGTTTAATAAAAATAAAACAACAACATATGAAAAAAAATCGAATATTTACCTTCAGAAATATAATACTATCTATCGTGACCAATGAATATAATGGTGGAATACTATCTATCATGCTTTATATAGAAGTTTATTTGTGACTTTTGGATTTTCTTTGCTTTGTGTTTTTTCATCTTCCCATAACTCTTGCTTTCTTTTATTATTTTAATTAATAGGCTAGTAATTATTTAATATATTATAAATATAAATTTGTTATTTTTAATTATTTAAATATTTATTTTTAATTAATTAAATATTTTTAATCTAATTTTTTACTACGTTGACAACTCATCAAAAAGACCTCTAAAACACTTTTTCTCATTTCTCTCTGCTTCCGTAATTATATATAGTATAGATTGGATTTTAGAGACTTGTTTAAAGTTGCATAATAAACCTCTACATCATAGGCAATAAAGTAAAGTGAAAATTTAGACAAGCTGAAGCGTCTATAACTTTAAACAAGTTTCGTAGGCAATAAATTATTTTAAACAAGGTCACGAGGAAGTTAATGCGACATCTTCTAAATTCAGAGACTAATATAATTATTTAGCCAATTACAAGTACCGTGATGTATTAAGCCAATTAAAGAATTTATAAGTTTATCAAAAGAATCAATTGAACATTTTCATGGTGATTTTGGCTTATTTCTTGAATGAAATATGACTAAGGGGTAGATTACACTCGGGCCCCTCAAACTTTGCAGTTATTTTCATTATGATCCATGAACTTCAAAATTGGATATTATGGCCCTTAAACTTTACACTTTATTAACATAATGATCCTTTTTACCATTTAACAAGTCAAAATGACTGTTAACTATCTCAAAAATGGAAAAGTCCACGAATTAAACTTTATAGAACCAAATTTCTCATTGAACCATTATTTTTTATTTTCCAAATTACATTTTTCGGAACTCTCAACCAAACAACACTTAAATAACCTCAAAACCAAAAAGTTCAACAATTAAAGAGTTATAAGCCCTTGATTTTTTTCGATAATTGTTGATTGAGCTTCTTATCTTTCAAGTTGGCCCATTAAGCCATTAATTATAATAGTACACATTAAACCCGTGCTTGTTAAATTAGTTAGATGTAAACATATAAATCCCGTTAAAGGAGCCTTACTCATTTCATTTACATCTAGAGTTGAGTTGTATTTTTATTACAGAGATGGTTCTTACAATTTCTCTATAATCACATCAAATATGAAAAAAATGCTTTCGAATTGTTAAAAATTGCAACTTCCGAATGCAGATAAAATGAATAAGGATCTATTAACCAAGTTTTATGTTTAAACCTGAGTTTCCTGGTCACCGAGATGTAAGGTTGTAAATGAGCTGAGTCGCTCATGGCATTCAGCTCAATAAAAATTGGATCGTGTTCAACTCGATTTATAAAGGAGTTGTGCTTGAGGACAACAAAACTCAAATCGAAAGCTCTCGAACTTGCTCAGTTATAAGTTCATGAACAAACTCATGAATAAGCTCATGAACAAGCTCAATTATAATGTCCATGAATACGCCCGTGAGCAAGCTTGGTTTGATTATTTTTCTAATAATAATAGTATTTTTATAAAAGAGAAATATAAAACATCTTAATTTTGAATAAACTTTAATTTTGCAAGTTCCAAAACTATGTAGTTTTGTATTAAAGAAATTTAAATTAACATAATTAATGAGCTGTTCGCGACTGAAGTTCATGAACAGAATTAACGAGTTGCTCGCGAGCAGCTTACGAACTGAGCTTGAGCCCGAACTTGTCAATTTTCGGAGCATGAGCAAACCAAATTTCGGTTCAACTCGGCTCAATTACAACCTAGTTCGGTTCAACTCGGCTCAATTACAACCCTACCGAGAGATTTAATGTGTACAATTATAATTCATCAAAGACTCAATATGTCAAATTGAAAAATTAACAACTTAATCAATGAAGAAAAATATCATAGATCTCAGAATGCTTTTTTCCTAATAACAAAGCTTCTGTCTTTCCACACTATTATCAAATGGAATCAAAACCAAAAGTCCTCAACATGAAAAATTCCATCTAATTATAATAATAATTCGGATAAGTACCAAAACTGCCTCAAGTTTTTCGGAAAGTATCAATTTAGCTCCAACGTGCAAAATAACACCATTTTACTTTCAACGCTTGTGAAATAGTATTAATTTAGCCGTTATAAGTTGAGTTTAAATTAATACTTCTCAAAAACGTTGAGACCATTTTGATACCTTATCAATAATAATTCAAACCTGAAATCAAACCATTTCTAAGAAGAATTTTGAGTTCTTTATATAGCTTTTTTACAAGGTAAGATTGAGATTCAAATCTTCTTTCTTGTTCTTGTTCATTTCCTGTTCTTGATCTTTATTTGAACAGCTTGGCTGAAACTTCATTCCTGCAAAATCATCCAATTCAAAAGATGGAGTCCATATTTCTAGATTTACCTTCTTTGTCTTCTTCATCCTCTTTTGTGCCTCTGATTCTCTCAGACTGTTTGTTGAACAGTTTCGAGAATGTCTCAGCCTTCTGATTATTGAAAAGAATTTCTCAACTTTCTCATCTTCTTCATTGTCTTGTTGTGCAGAGCTCCATTGATTCTTTCCCCTTTCTTTTTCCATTCTGTTGCCTCTTTTTTATGACTTTTCTTGATAACTTTATATGTTGTTGAAAGGTGAACTTCATCTGCTGCATATTTATATAAATTCAAAGTCGATAATGTAATGAGCTGGTACAATACTATGTAGATATTGTCTGTTTTGATGGGGATTTTATTGGATGCTCCCAAGAACCCCCATTGGGATGTTGACGCGTGTCCTAAATGCTACTATGAGGGACACGTGTTAACATCCCAATGGAGGTATTGGGAGGACCCGGTCATCCGAATAAAATCCCGTTTTAGTCAAGCCTTCATTAGGCGTCACTGTTTTAAAACGAGTCTACATGTATTGGAAATGCATTACTAATATAGCTCAGTCACTTCTCTCTATTAGTCACTTCTCTCTATTTCCGATATGCAGTGGCAGGGTTGCTTGTGGTGGTCTTTCGTGATTTATGGGTCCTAAACTAATATTGTTTTTGGTGTTTTACATAAAAACTTAAAACCTTCGTATATAGTTTCCATAGAATTTTTGGCTTTTCTAGCGACTAGTGGGTGCTCAAACCCTCGCTGCCCCTCTGAATCTATCCCTGCCAATATGAGATTCCTTTTAAAGTCTAATTTCTGCAATGGACTAGTTTGTTATTCATTTTTAGCCCGTTCACTATTCTTTAAGGCCACTCGTTGATCAGGACTTCCATCCCGGGCGCCCAGTTCCCGGCCCCACTCCCTCAAGATCGAATCGTTATAGGTTACCAGCTTCCGCCTGTTTTATATCCGAACTAACACATAGTATGAGGGGAGTCAGCTCTGAGACTAATTGTACTGGTCTGGTTCATTACCATATGTTGATATGACCAAATGAAATTGATCATTCACCGATCAATTTCATTTGGTCATTCAGGGTCCAGGTGAACGCTACTGTGTGTTGATATTGTTTGGCTTTGGACTAAGTATAGTTCATATGATTCACAGCTTTAAAACACGTGAACATGTATTAGAAACATATCTTACTAATATCTTCATTTCCAATGTGAGATTTAGTTTATTGTTGATTCCATCGCCATCCTTCAGAGTCGCTTCTTTTCCAGACATTCTACTCTAGTGCCACCTCTTCAAAACCAAGTCGTTCCAGGCCTACCACTTTCGGCTAGGTACGTCCACGAACTAACATATTGTTGTAACAGTCTGATTCAATACTAAATAGATGCATTTTAAAACCGAAATGTCCAAAATATACAACTTAGATAAAGTGATCCAAAAAAGTCAGATATTATGTGATATTAAGGGACCTAGATAGTCACTAAAGCCTTTTGATTTGGTCTAGTGAAAGTGATTGAAATGAAACAACTAAGATGCTACTTTTCTCAAAGCAAAATAATACAGGTATGATTGCATTATTCAAGTTTATATTTTCTTCACATGAATAGCATTCTACAGTCTGAGTGACCAAATCAAACCATTTGGGTTGAACCGAAAATGATCCTAACCAAACGGGTTCGAGCAGTTTTGGTTTGATAATTATACACTAATAGATATGGTCTGTTTTGGTCAGATTTCACCGCTTATATAATGGAAATTCGCGTTACTAATATAGTCTTGTCACCCTCTCTTCACTTTCGATATGAGACTCAGTTCATTCATGTCCCTGTCACCATTCTCTAAGGTTGCCCTTCGCTCAGGTTTTCTGCATCAATGTACGGCTGTAATTGAGTGAGTTTTGACCTACTCATACTCGACTTGACAGAAAATGGACGCGCCAAGCTCAACATCATGTTTGAGTTTGGTTAGTTAAAATTTTTATTTGATCGTGAGTTGCTCACGAACGTCTTATTTATTCGTTCACGAGCTTTGTTCGCGAGACATGAGCTTGCTCGTGAACAATTCATTGATTATGTTCATAAGCAAGCTCAGGAGTGAAACTTGAACAAATATTGATGGATGAAGAATTAAAGTCGAAGGTAGAGTTTAATATCATTTTAAACTAAATTTAACACAAAACTATGTAGTTTTGAAACCTACAAAACTATATTTCCACGTATTACTACATAGTTTTGCATTTCCCACTTTGTAGAAACACTATTATTAAAAAAAAATCGAGTTTGCTCACAAGACTGTTCATAGACATTATAATCGACATTGTTCATGAGTTTGTTCACAAACCTACAATCGAGCTTGCGCACGAGCTTTTAAGCCAGGTTTTTCTATGCTCAAGCTCGGTTAGTTTGCGAATTGTGTCTCAAAATTGTACTTAACCTCACTTTGTTTATGTCAGATATTAAGGGGATGTTTGTTTACTCTATTTTCTCCTCATATTTGTCTTTTCATATTAAAAATGAAAGTTTTAGGTGTTTGATTAGAGAACTACAGTTTGCTTTAGGAAAAACAGATTTTTTCAACAACAAACAGCAAATAGCAGGTAAACCAACGATCCCTAATATGAATTGGGACTTTAACTAGCAGCTTAATTTTGTAGTTCGATTTGTTCCATGACATGATATCAGAATTCTTTCACCAAGTGATATGGTAATATGAGTATGTGTTGTGTACGTTTTAAGCTTATTAGGCATTCACGTGTGAATTTGTGTTAGATATTAATATAAATTGAGCTTTTAACTATCAATTTAACTATTTAATTCAATTAGTTTCGTGTCAGTTTACAAATCAAGTCCAACACGGCTAAAACTTTTATCGAGCGGAGCGAATCGGCTCATCTAGAGTCTACCTCGGCTACCCTTTTAGACTGAATCAATATGATTGGATGAACCATTATCTTGATCAGTTCACCTGTAGCCTTTCAGCTGGATCTGGCCCCTGTTTGTGATTATCAAACTAATAATGTGACATTGATATTTATTGAAGCCTAATTAATGACAACTTTCAAAGTGTTGAAAAAATAATTAATTAAAGTTACTAAGGAAAATATATCATTGATGTTAGGTTTAATACATTAAGGCTCTCTGTATTTTGTCTAAATTATGAGATTGGCTTTCTGAATTTTGAAAATATCTCATTAATTCTCTAAATCTCGTTTAGATATTTCATTAGCTTTCTAAATTTACTTGCAGAACAATAAGGGATTTTGACAAGTTAAAAACATGTATTACTTTAAGCAAATTCAGTGGATTAATAAATTATTATAACAACTTCATCGGATTAATAAGTTGCTTTAAATAAGTTTCAGTGGTTAATAGATAATTGTAAACAAGTTCAAAGGCTAGTGAGACATTTCTAAAATTTAGTATGTAAATTAGATAATTTGGACAAGTAACCTCCTACTATGGGCGGGGTTTGCGAGATTGGGCTGAGATGGGCCTAAAATCATTTTTCTTTATTCAAGCTCGGTCCATTAGACCCGAACCTAGGCAAGCCGGATAGGAATCCGAACATGTGAGTAGGTCTAATGGTGGCCACCATGCATTATATTGAGGGTCAAATACATGAATATCATAATTAAGCACAAAATTACAACTAAGTCATATCACTAAATTTAATTCTTCATATGTCATTATTCTCTATATATTATGATTTTACACCATAATTTTAAAAATCTAGAATTCATAAATCATAAACCCTAGAAAATATATTCTGGAATTCTAATTTATAAATTATAATCTTTAAAATATAGTAAAAGTACTGATTTTACTAGTTCGACATAATTCAAAATTATAACTTGACATAATTGTAAATAGTTTTTAAAAGATGAATTTCTGTGTTTTTTCCCTTATATTTATATGTATTGAGGTATTGGATTGGGCCGAATCTCATGGGCTTACACCTAACAACAATTAGTCTAAGTCAAGTCACAGTCTTGATCACATGCACCTTAATGAGCAAGTAGAATTTGCTCATTCACCGTTAGATATAGGCTTATTAGAATCCTAAGGTGGAGATTCAAAGCATCCTGAGGCTTAGATTTAATAAGCTCATATCTAACGGTGAATGAGCAAATTCACTTGCTCATTAAGGTGAATGTGAAAATTCATGAGTCAAGTTAAGCTTGTTATCAATTTAATTTGAGGATTTTATGATGAAATTATAATTAGATATAAAATTATAATTAAATTGTATTATTAAAATTAATTTTAAATATGTCACTTTTTTCTATATATTGTAAATAAATTATAGTTTCATATTTTAATTTAAAAATTCTAAACTTCAATTGATGCGGACATCTCCAACACGAAGGCGACGAGTGGAGCGAAAGGACCTCACACGCCGTGTGCCAGCAGCTACATACCGTGTAAGACTGAAGGAAAAAGAGTTGGGGAAGTTTTTGCTCCCACACCGTGTGGGAGCAAAAACTTCCCCAGCTCCTTTTCCTTCAGCCTAATTTAAAAATTATAAGCTCCAATTGATGCAGACATCTCCAACACGAGGGCGAACAGTGGAGCGAAGGGACCTCATATACCGTATGTCAGCAGCCACACACCATGTGAGGCGGAAAGGAAAAGGAGCTGGAAAGTTTTTGCTCCCACACGATGTGTCACCGGGAGTACACGCTGTATGGACATGCAAGAGGGGGCACACGCCATTGCAACAAATATGTTGTCACCTTTAAGTGATAGGTATTTTAGCATCTTTAAATCTCTATTTTGCTTGGTCATATTTAAAGGCTTAAAAGAGCTAATCATGTCATTTTAATCAACTTCAAAAACAAACAAAAAAAAATAACCGATCATTTAAAAAAAATGAAGGATCACTGGACTTTTCTAGTCAAACTTAATGGTCTACGATCATCTCTAAAAGGCTCCTTTAAAAGATTAAGTTAATTTTTGAGGAGTTTTTTTTTTCTTTCTCGTTTGCAATTTTAAGTCTTATTGGATTGCCAACGGTTAAAAGGTGACTAGAAGATGAAGTTGCACATGAAACAAACTCGCATTTAATAACGTGTGAAATTACACCTAGTAAACTTTAAGTTGCATTGTTTTGTATATAAAAACTAAATCCTTTCTTTCACTAACCGTAACGCTGAATTAGTAGCTTTATCTCTAGAATTTAAAGAGAACTTGAAACTGTTTTTATAAAAGTTTAACAATGGTAAATACAAAAATAATCCGAACAAAAAAACACTTTTCCAATGAAAATGTCGAAAAAGGCCAAAATCCGAAATCTGAAACTTGATAGATATTACAAAATTTCCACTGCATCAAATCTTTCCATAAACTTGCAACCTTTTTCTACCTCAACGTTATCATCTCACGAGGGACATAATAGCTAGTAGATGAGAATCGAAAAAGTACCAACCGAGGACAACATAGCAATCCTTTGATGAAAGTTTTATCCTAGAAGGTTCATAATAGTCATGCAAACTCGTATGCGATTAGATTAATGAATGATTGACTTTAGTACAAGTGGAAGAATGTTAGTATTTTCCTAAAGACAATGGTTTTGTAAACTTTTGTTAAATAAATGAATAGTTCATCTCGAGATTATTTGATTCATTTATATCATAATTGATTATATAAAGATATTTTATCTTTTATTCCACAACGAATGAGAGAAGAAACCCATATCATAGCATAAAGTGTTCATACAAGATAAAGTTCCAACAAATGATAATAAACTTAAAAATCACAAATCCAACATTATATTAAGATTGATATAACGCTGTTGAAACTTGCACATAATATTGTCTACTATTAAATAGGAGTCAAATTCCAAGTCAAGCAATTGCAAGTAATTAATTCCAAACATTAATAAAAGCACGGTGTACACATATTATTCCTCTTGTGACGCAGAAAATCTAAAAGAGTTCATTACTAATAGTTGAATCAGGTACCATCATCTATAACCTTGGAAAAATAGGAAACGTTCAATTAAAATATTAAAATATCAAAACCTGCAACTTACAACCAAAATAATGTCTCGATAGTAAAACCCAAAAACAGAAACCTAAACGAGGAAAGACTAAAAAAGGAAAACACAAAAATAACCCGAAAAACAGTAAATTACGCTTTTGAAGGCTTAAACAATAGAATTTAGCCCCCAAAAAACACATTTCTAATCAAAATGTCCAAAAACACCAAAATCCGAAACCTCAAACTTGACAGAAATTACGAAACTTCCATTGTAACAACTCTTCCAATAAACTCGCAAACTTGCTCTTCAGCCGCATCATTATTTCTCTGGAGAAGCAGCTGCTGCTTCAGTTTTCTTCTCTTTTTGTGAAGTTCCTCCTTTTTTTGTAGTAACAATGATATTTTTAGGTCTTGTGAGTACAGCTTTGAATTTCTGCTTCCTTTCTTCATCCATTCGTTGTTGTTCTTCTTTTGTTATGTATTCTGGTTCTTCACAATCTTCCCGAACTCCCCTCTTTATTCCTCGATGATCATTATCCATTTTTGTGCCCGATGTTCAAAACAAGAAGTAGAAAGAAAACTGAGAGAGATTCAAGTCTTTCTTTATCATTTATATGTATGATGTTTCTGTTACAAAAGTGTCAATTTAATTGTTTTAATTTCAATTTCCCTAAATCTTTAGAGGTTACTACTTTGCTTTTAATTACCATTAACATGGTTTCTTGATTCTTTAACTGCATTTATCAATGAAAAAACGTTAATAATCTCATGTTTATTACTTCCAATTTGCAAAGAACCAATTTTTTCAGTCCAGTAAAATATTTCTTTTTGTTAGAAATATGGGATCACAAACATAAAATAGGGATGTGATTAATCACTGTCCTTAAGGAAATATTAGCACCCACTATTCTGACTAAGTTTCCTCTAGGATTTCCCTAACATAAAATTAATGATAGCAATTTCACTAATTTCCCTATGAACGTTATTTGAATAATTAAAACAGTCAGTTAAAAGGTATGAAGGATTGAAGATATTTATAGCCAAAAAACTGGTTGTCAAAATACAGATGTCTCCAGACAATACAGATGTCTCTAGACATTCAGATGTCTCCAGACATACAGATGTCTCTAGACAAAATAAAATACAGATTTCCTTCTTATTCTTTCCATGTGGAATTTCCACAACACCAATATTAAAGACTAATATCTAACACTTTTTGCTCCCTGCAAATATTTTCTTCTTCTGTTCCTTGTTTCGGTGTTTTTGCTTCCTTCCGGTGATTCTCTTTAAACACGGTTAAAGTTTCTTTTGTATTTTAGGAGACTGATTGTCAATTGAGACTGTTCTAAGAAAACTGATCCTGGAAATTTTTCTGTCTAAAAGGGGACTGAAATATATATATATATATATATTTTTTTTTTTTGCTAATAAAAAATGACAGTGACATCAAAATAAAAAATTCTAAGAATTAAAATTGCTCGGTATCATATTTGCAGTGGAACCAAAATTTTTAAGACAAATCATATCTTAATCCCCGTTTGAGCAAAAATAATTTCACATGTACCTATGTGTTAAAACGTGAAAGCACAGAGAGTTTTTTCAGACTTTTACCCCTTTTTTAATTTCTATTTTTATATTTTGGATTATACTACTCACCATCTTAAGACACATTCTATATTTTTTTTAGAGAGGCCAACAGTGATACCTTGACTAAACATTGACGAAGTGACTAAAAAATTATATTCGGACAGATTGAATTATATAATAAATATAAAAGAAATTTATTTTTGTTTTATTATTTTTTTTGTTTCTGTTCGATTTAAGCATATTATATTTTGTGATTCTAACTTAGTTTGTTTGTAATTTCAAGAGGAAAAAAACTGAAATTGTACTTGGAGATGGATACGGTTCTAAAAACGTTTCTAATTCACAGACTAATGAGAAAATGATCACACTGTACTCAGTGGCGGATCCAGGATTTGAGAGAGGGGGGCAAAACTCTATGTAATTTTTTTAGACAAAATAGCATTAATTGAAAAAAATATACTTTAATATATACATAATTGCTATTCGATACAAAATGTCTTAAAATAAAAAAAAACTTCTAATGCTAAGTAGATCGGTGATTACGAGGTGACAATTGACATCTACGATCTGTCATAGCTTGAAAACGATCTGATGCCTCTACCTATACTGCTTCTTTTTAGGGTTAAGGTGCAAAAATACCCCTAACATTTTGGGTCATGAGCAATTTTACCCCTAACGTCTAAAATTGTGTAATTTTACCCCTGATGTTTGTAGCCAAGAGCAATTTTACCCCTAAAGTTGATAAATTGGATCAATTTCAGACACTATTATAAAATACAGTCATTTTTTTTCTTTATTTTGCACCAATTGCATATCAATTTGTTCTAAAAAAAAGGATATAATGTTTTTTGTAATTTAATAATAAAATTGGGCATTAATATTTATAAATTTGGTGAATTTTTTGAATTTTTTTTGTCTAATTCGTACAAAA
Organism: Euphorbia lathyris; assembly: GCF_963576675.1. Classification (NCBI taxonomy): domain Eukaryota; kingdom Viridiplantae; phylum Streptophyta; class Magnoliopsida; order Malpighiales; family Euphorbiaceae; genus Euphorbia; species Euphorbia lathyris. The sequence goes on along the minus strand of NC_088918.1, from coordinate 12,452,874 downwards.
GACAGTATATTTTTAATATTTTTTTCACATCTTAACATATGTTTGTGATTTGTTACTGATAAAATAACGCATGTGTGAAGTGTAGATGACAAGATTCGTGACCGAGAAGACAGTTTGATGAATTATTTCTCAAATTGACTCAATTTATCAACGTTAGGGGATAAAACTGCTCTTGGCTTCCAACATTAGGGATAAAATTGCACCATTTTAGACGTTAGGGGTAAAATTGGTCCTGACCCAAAACGTTAGGGGTATTTTTACACCTTAACCCTTCTTTTTGGACTAAATTTTGTTTTTTTTTCGGGATGAAGGGAGGGGGGCAAATGCCCCCTTTGACCCCCTACATCCGCCCCTGACTGTACTAGTGACAATGTCTGTAAGTCACAATGAAAGGCCGAAAAAATTCACCGGAGTTAATTTCAAAACATGACATTAGAAAAGGCTCTTCTGTTTTACCATGCTCAACTTGGCAAAAAAAAAATTTAAAGAATGAACCTCCTATTATGAGAGAGGATGCTTAGATATTGTTGCCGCGTTTAATGTAGTTGATGCATTGAAGCATTTGGCAAGTTAAGCAAGTGGCAAAAGAACTATGGGAATAATCTCTGGACTATAAGTATAAATTAAAGGATGGAGGTGCTAAAAAATTCTTAGTGGGCAATTCATGAATTTTACAACGATAGATTCCAACAGTTCTGTAAGTCAGGTGTGTAAGAATTTCAACTTATAATCTATTAACCAACATGTAATTATTCAACTAACTAAATAATAAAATTTGTAGACCGGAAAGGAGATTTTGTCAAGTATTTGCAAGAACTGTCAACCGCAGAAAACATTGCTGACTTCATCTAGATGAAGCGTTTCGGACAATCTCTAATTACAAACAACGATTGGAGAATGGATAAATTCTTGAAAGTTATTCAATATGATGGGAAATGTAGAAATTGATACTTTGTGTATAAACAAGTCTTTTGATAATCTGTGTTAAATATTTCAATTAGTTGTTGTGACTTGTTTGTTTTTGATACTTGTAAAAAATTGATACTTTGTGTATGAACAGGGGAGTAAGAAGAGGGAGTACAAGAAGCTCATTCGCATATTCCTCGAATTTAAGGGGGCCTAATTTTTTATATAATATTTTAACTAAATTATTTTTATTTTTTCAAATGTCAAAAATTAAGTGAATGTTAAATATCTAGAGTCTAACGGTCTAAGAATCATAAAGGGTCCAATTTTTTATTATTATTATATAATATCTAATTAAATTATATTTATTATATAAAAAATAAGTTAAAGTATTTTGGTGTTTCATTTTGTAGAAACATTATTGTTATATGAAAGTATTAATTTTTTTTAAAGCCCTAATTTTTTTTGTTTAGTACGGGCCCCAAAAATATTTAAGACAACCCTGTGTATAAACAAGTTTTTTTTTTGGTAGGAACAGGAAAGAAAAAACAGAAAACCAAAAAAGATTAACCTGGGATTAGCCTAGGGAAGCTAACCCCACAACATCTTCCAAAAGAAGAGAAGATAAATAATCAGGAGGAGAAGATAAAGTTGTGACGCCCAACATCCGCTCATGCCCATCAGCTGCCAAACGATCCGCAACACGGTTTTGCTCTCTGAAGATATGGCTGAAGCTGATGAAGTCAAAGGAAGAACAAAACCTTCTAATACCTTTTATTAAGTTTTGGCTATTTAAACAAATATCTTTTTTTTTTATCGGAGATCATTTTGATAGCCTCGAGGTTGTCAGATTCTACCAGTAACTTTTTCAACCACAGACTCTTGGCCAGTCTTAGGCCAGAAAAAATCCCCCAAAGTTCAGCCGAAAAGGATGAACCCATGCCTAGATTATGAACGAACCCAGACAGCCAAGCACCCCCATCATCCTTTAGAACACCTCCTGCAGAAATTTTACCGTTACTAAGGCAAGAACCATCCGTGTTCAATTTTACCACCTCTTCCCTAGGCCTACACCAGCCAAGGAGGTGAAAAATCTTCTTTTGGGTAGAACTATCGAGTGCATCTCCTTTGAAGCTATCAATAATACTAGATAATTTTTCCAAGAAGAACTCTCTCAAATTAGGAAGAATAATAGTTTTCCTTTCAAAAATCTCCTCGTTCCTCCAATACCAAATCTAGTGACAGACAATAGCAAAGAAAATATCACCATACTCAAGGTCAGCCAACAACTTCCCACTAACACCATCTGCAAACCAGTCAAGATCAGAGTGGGCCAAGAAAGTCGAAAGCAAGTGGTGAGAGAGAACTTTCGTCCACACCTCCTTACTCCTAGTACAATCCCTAAGAGCATGGCAAATTGTTTCCACATGCCCTCTGCATCTACTACAAGCCCCAGAATCCGCCAGATGTCGTCTATTTCTATCTGAATTAGTGAGCAACCTATCCTTGACACCAAGCCATAGAAAGCTCCTGATACGGTAGGGAATCTTTAGAGCCCAAATAAGCTTCCAGACTTCAGAGTTGGAACCCACCCCATTTTGGTTGAAGGCCTCAAAGGCAGATTTACAGGTATATGTCCCATTATTTGTCAACGCCCAGTAATGACTATCCTTATCTTCCTCCTTATTACTTATCTTAACCCCTTTAATCCTTAGGAGCGTATCTAGATTGAAAAAGGAGTCAAATTTAGACCCAATCCAATCCCCCTCAGAATCCACCACATCCGCAATCCTCCAATTGCGGATATTATCAGGTGGCAGGGAAGTACACACCTCTAAAAGTGATTTATCACCAATCCAGACATCATTCCAGAAACTGGTAGACTTCCCATTTCCCACCTCCCAGCCAATCCCAGAGCAAAACTCTGAAAAAACAGAACTGAGGCCTTTCCAAAGAAAAGAATAGTTGACAACTCTCTCCTTGGGCCCCCCCAAAAATCCTATCTTTTCTATATTTCCCACAAAGAAAACGAACCCAAAGAGAAGAGGGGAGTTGCCACATTCTCCACAGCAGCTTCATTAATAACACTTTGTTATTGTCCTTGGCTTGTCTTATCCCCAGGCTCCCATGTTCTTAGGCTGACAAACCTCTTTCCAAGGAACAAGGTGGATCTTCTTCCCCTCCGTGGAGTCCCCCCAAAGGAACCACCGATTGATTTTATCTAGATCATTAAGAACAGGCTCCGGCAACCTACACGCTTGCATAATATGATTAGGAACCACACAATTGACAGACTGAATCAAAGTAAGATGGCCCGCAAGAGAAAGAGTTTTAGCTTTCCAAATGGCACATTTACCACTAGTTTTGTCTATAGTCTCTTTAAAGGAGGTTTTGGAGACTCTGTCACTATGGAGACGAACCCCCAGATACTTACCCAAAGAATTAGTCAAAGGAATACCAGAGATTTCACTTAGCCTTTTGCAGACACTCTTACTCATGTTTTTAGAACACAACATTCTGGACTTTTGGATATTGAGCTTTTGGCCAGAAGCAGCGCAGAAACAGTTAAGGATGTCCATAACCACACCAATTTGCTCCTCATTCCCTTCCACAAAGATCATAACATCATATGCGAAGAATAAATGGGTAATCGAAGGACATAATCTGTTGATGGAAACAGGGTGGAAAACTTCATTACCCACAGCCTCTTGGATAAAGTGAGACAACCTTTCCATAGCAATAACAAATAAGAAAGGGCTCATAGGATCTCCTTGACGGATGCCCCGGGAAGGAGTAAACTCCTTTGACATATCTCCATTGATCAGAACCTGAAAAACAGGAGAAGAAATGCATACCTCAATCAAACTCCTCCAGTTATCCGGGATGCCAGCTCTCTTTAGACTATCCAGAAGAAAATTCTAGTTTAAGCGGTCATAAGCTTTCTCTAGATCCAACTTAAGAGCCACAATACCTTTCCTTCCCTTTTTAATTTTCATAGAGTGAATCATCTCCTGGGCAATAACGATATTGTCCATCATCTGTCTGCCTGGAACAAAACTTCCTTGATTCTGGCTGATAATATCCGGAAGAATACATCGAAGCCTATTAGCCACAATTTTTGTAATAGCTTTGTACAACACATTACACAGACTAATCGGCTTCATTTGTAAAAAGGAGGAAGGTTTCTCAACTTTCGGTATCAAGACCAGAAGAGTTTTATTCACCACCTTAATATCTTCAATACCACTAAACACTCCTTTAATAAAACTATAAATACCTTCCTTCACGGTATCCCAATGTTTGTGGTAAAAATAGGCAGGAATACCATCTATCCCAGGAGCTTTGGTGGCACCAATACTTGAGAAGGCCAGATCAATCTCATTCTGGTCAATAGGATGGAAAGCTTCCCGAACCTTTCCCTCATCCAATCTAGGAAACGAAGTCCTAGAAAGAGCTTTGTCTAAATCCACACTCTCCTCTTTGAATAAATCTTTGTAAAAATTAAGGGCCAGGCGACGAATGTCCTCCTCCTCATAGACCCAGTCTCCATTAGAATCTTTGATAACATCAATCCGATTCCTTTGCCTTCTAATAATAGTAGAAAGGTGGAAAAATCTGGTATTGCGATCTCCATCTTTAATCCAAGCCTTTCTTGATTTCTGAAACAAAAGAAACTCTTCCTGCCTCAACACAGCTTCTAATTCTTTCTGGAGAGATCTAAGAAGACAATTCAAACTATGATCAAATTGAATCTCCAAATTACGTTGAATGCCTTCGATTCTGCTTAAAAGTTTATTCTTCCTTCTGATAATATGGCCAAAGACATTTCTATTCCACCCCACCACATTCCTTCTAAACCCCTCAGCAGCAAGGAGAACATTAGAGTGGGGCTTCCAATTATCCTGAATGAAGATTTTAAACTCAGGATGAGATTCTCAGGCCACCTGGTACCTAAAAGGTCTATCCCCTTTAGACCGATGGCTTTTAACCAACTTAACTAAAATAGGACCGTGATCAGAGTGACGGAAAGGAAGGTTTAACACCTTCACTTCGGGAAATCTACAGATAGCTGCAACATTTGCATAAACTTTGTCCAAACGAACAAACACATTATTGCGCTTCCAAGTAAATTTATGACCAGCTGCTCCCAAATCTGAAAGCCCGCATAAATCCATATTCTGTTTATGGTTAAGGCACCTGTTAACATAGTGGTTCCCACCCCCTCTTTGATCGCTCATCAGTGCAATATCGTTAAAATCCCCAGCTACAAACCAAGCATCCAAAATACTTGTACTCATAGTATACAGAACCTCCCACAAGCTTTTACGATTGGCCATGATAGGATCATCATAAACAAAGGTGATAAAGAAGGGTTTATTACCAGGAAAACAAACCTTACTATGAATAAATTGTTTATCCATACTGACAATGTCAATATGAACACGATCTGGCTTCCAGAAGAGCCAAATCCCCCCAACCCGGCCAGTAGCCTCCGATCTGACACAGTTCCAATTACTAAACTTTCTAACCACCTCATCTGCTTTACTGCCACTGATCTTGGTTTCCAGCAAAGCAAAACAAGAAGGGTTAAATTTTTTAATTAAATCTTTAACATGGATACGGGTAGCCTTGCTAGCCGCACCTCTAACATTCCATACAAAAAAATCCATCAAAAAGGCAGACTACTGACCACAGGCCCAACACCCTAAACCAGGTATTTATTCGGGGCTCCTGAGAGCCTTGAAGAGGTACCAGCAGGCCCCCTTTTGTCCCAAATATCCAAAGAGCTATGGTTATTTTTCTGATTACCCTTAGGTTTTTTCATATTCCTTTTATTGACCCCCATAGCCTTTCCATTTGAGATATCAACATAGGTTTTCGGGATACTAACCTCATTGTGCTTCTTTTTCCCAAATGTGGCATGGTTTCCTGGGAGCTCCCCAAAGCAACAACTTTGGACTCAAACAGAGGGTTAACAGTCTCTACTTTATTGGCCTCCGGCTTAGCAGATTCTAACTCTGGCATGCTTAGCTCCATATGCACGTTTGAGTGATTAGATTCATGAGCATCCTCAATAGACAGGACCCCAAATCTAGATCCAGAACCAAGGACTGCTTCAACACTAGAACCAACTTTCTTATTGGGGGCTTTTCCTTGATCTCAGGGGCAATCTGGAGAGAATTCATCTCCTTGCTAATGTCAGGAGGACGATTCTGAACAACAGTTGCCCGAGTCCTATGTCTAACCGACCTCTTAGCTAACATCCAGGGGCCAAAGTTCCTCCCTTCACCTTGAATCCCCTCTTCTCTTTCTTTATCAGCCACCATAACCTCTTCGACCAGCTTCTCTTTCTTTGGACACCCTTCATAAGTATGGCCAAACATACCACACTCATAGCAAATATTATGAATGCCTTCATATTCAATATAGTAGACCGTATTCTAAACACAGAATTTAGACAAAAGAGGCTTAGCTAGATCAATATCAATATAGACCCTGGCAAACTTGCCTCTCACTGCCCTAATGGTGGTTTTATCCATATGGTGAACTTTCCCAACAAGACCACCAACTTTATTAAGAAAGCTTTCATTATAGTATTCAATAGGTAAGCCCGGGAATCTTACCCATGTTAGAATCCTATTAACTGAACAGTCATGAGGATTAAAATTAGGTACCCATGGCCTTACTGCTAGAACGTGATTAGAGATAATATAAGGGCCACCATTGATAACAGTATTAAAGTCCTCCGCCCTGGTAAATTTGATGACATAATAGTCATTTTCTAAGTCAGTAATGGTGACTTTCCCTTTTTTAGCCCACTGCGCCTGGATTCTTTGGGCGAAATAATTAAAACTAATCTGTTTGCCAAGCACAGTAACTATTAAAGCTAACTTCCATCTAGACCTGAGGGCGCGTTTATCCGCCGAGGATAACCGAATCACAGGACATAACGGGTCATCCTGATCTCCATCCTCAACATCAGAGTCAGAATAGACCTCCTCAGAATCATTCTCAACAATTTCTTCATCTAACACTGGTTCTTCCTCTACCACCCCCATTACTGTATCTTTCCAGGAGTTTTTCCCCACTCCTTACTCATTAGAATTTTTATTTAAAACATCCACAAATGTCCTAGGAGCCGAATTTAAAATGGACGCGGAAACGGCGTGAACCGCAACCCCCTGGACTGCCGGCCCACCCTCCTAGACTGTCGGCTCACGCTCTTGGACTACCGGCCTACGCTCCTGGACTGCCGGCCCGCCCTCTAGGACAAGCGCACTCTCACCCATCTTATCTTCCCATCCACTACCCGCGGAACCACCTCCTACCGCAAGGACTTCCTTGCCACCAGTCGCCCTCCCGCTGGCCTGACCCAACCGACAGCCACCCCTAGAGCGGTCCGTGCGCTCATCAACCGTGGCAGAACCATCAATCCCCCCCGCCTATCTCCTTCCTCATTCTCCCCATCCATCCCTACCGGCCCGTCGCTCGCCCAGAAACGGCCCCCAATACGCTCGCCCGACGCTGCCCGAGATCTCTCCCTCTCCCATGAGCGATCCCGCTCCTTCATCGACCCAGGCAAACGCACAACCGATCTACCAACGCAAACGCAGATCCGATCTTGCTCCCTTGAAAGACAATCGTTTCCGATAGGAGATTCGAAAACGTCTCTATGCTTTCGGCCGCATTATAAACAAGTCTTTTGATAATATGTGTTAAATATTTCTATTTATTTGCTTATCAAAAATCTTTACTCATATCAAAATCCCCAGTGAAAGAGGACTGTATCAGTTCGGTTACTAATTGAACCTAATTATCAGTTAATCGAATCGAAGTTTGCTCTATTCTATATGTTTAAAAATAAATAATCAAGAGTTTAATGTCTCAATTTAAAAAAATGACTTAATATGTTCATAAATAATTGATTAGAGAGTTAATGTATCTATTCTTTTTAAAAAATAAAAAATTTGCGCACAATGCGTTTACATTAAAGAAGAAAGAAAAATCTCCACCAAATCCGGATGTGATTCGAACTCATGACCTCCCAAGGCATAGGTAACTCTTAACCACTAGGCTAAGAGCTTCACCACGAGTTAATGTATCTATTTAAAAGATCAAGGACTTACAAATAATATACTTATAAAATTGAATGTTATGAACAATACAAATTCCATTTTTTTTTCAATTTGTTCCAATCTTACCCTTCTACTGACTTTCCAATTTTGTCCAATTTTTGTTCAAATTGTTCCAATCTTACCCTTCCACTCACTTTTCAATTTTATCTTCAATTCATTTGCACATCCTCTTATGAGAGAACGACGCCTTTTTTTATGTTTTTTTTACTTTCAAAGACTTCTTTTCCTTTCCTCATTCATATTTGTTTTCTTTTTACATATAAGCCGTTGCTTTTTTTTCTCCTTTATGTTGTTGAGTTTCAAGTCCAATTTATTTTTTACACCTTATTTATGTTTAAGGAATTATATTGTAAGAATATAAAAATATTTCATTATGTAAAGCTTCACTTGAATTATAATATTTTTTTATTGAAACTTGAATTATAATATTAACAAGTATTTTGCATTACCTTATTTTTTATATTCACTATTAGATTTGAACTTATTAAAATCTTAAGTTGAAAATTCTAAACATTCTAAGCTTTACATTTAATAAGTCAGGATGTAAAAGTGAATAACCAAATTCATTTATTTGGTTATTCAGTATCCAATGAACACTACTAATAATACTAGTCGAAAATCCATGTGATGCACGAGATATGAAACTTTTATATAATTTAGATAAATTAATAAATTGACATTTTTACTTTTAAATAATTTTATATCATCCTATTAAAAAATTTATATTATGTATATTTGAAATTAATATATATATTTTTTTATTGATAATTCAAACTAAATTAAATTAAGTTTGAAAATAATTGATTAATTTTTTTTTATAGAATTTTAATTAAAGGTGAATGATTTATTTATTTTTATAAAATTCAATGATTTGTACCTTTTAATAATTTTAATATATTTTTAGATTTTTATATAACTGGAATTATGTGAAATAATGATAATAAAATAGGAGATTAATTAAAAAATATATTAGAATATAATGAAAAACCAAAAATTGAATTAAACTACAATTAAAATGGAAAGAAAATTAGGGCGCACGAAGAGGACCTGAGAACCGCCGCCGGATTTCCTTTCTCTGCCGCCGCCGTTCACTCCCTTTGGTGGTTCTTTTCTCTGCCGCCGTTCGATCTGTCGTCGTTGGTGTGCCGTGAGGATGGTTTTCGTTTCGTTGTGTCTCGCCAGCCGTTCTCTTTTCTCGGATTGAAGGTCTCTGTTTCGGTCCGTCGCAGTCGGGGGTTCTGTCTTAACTTCGCCGTCGCCGGCGGTTGTGCTGTGAGGTTGGTTTCCATTTTTTATTTTTGACTGCTTGATTCTTTAGTATGAATGTCTCTTCCAAAATTTCTTTTTTTGCAAAACCCTAAAAATGGGTCTGGCTGCTACCTGTTAGATCTATAGACGGTGAGTGAGGAAGGTGATTCGTCGTTGTTTGATCCGTCGTTGGTAAGAGGGTCTCTCCGGTTGTGAGACTTGTTTAGCGGATTTGCTTATTGATTTTGATTGTGTTTTCAATAACAAACCTTTATGGTTTTTGAGTTGGGCTAGATTTGTGGTTTCATGTTTTTGGAATTCAATTCCAATTTTGTGTTTTGATTTTTTCTAAAGAAAAGGGAAGATTTGTTTTCTTCAGAAGTTAAAATTGACATATTTTTGCTGATTATTGTTCTGTTGGGCGCCTCTGCGCTGGTTAGCTGATTTAGTTGTTTGTGAATTATTTGTTGGTGGGCGCTTTTGGAGCTGGTTGATTTATTGAGTTTGACTTGAGAATATTATGTTGTTGGGTGCTCTGTGTTTGTTTTTGTGATAATTTTGTGCTGTGTTGGGAGTTTTGCGCTGGATATTTTGGCTGTTTTGTTTTGTATTTCATAAGAGAGATATGGAGGCTGGGTTAGCTGGAATGTCTATAAAGGGGAATGATGCATTGTCTATCGAAGTGGAAGTTCAAAATCAAAGGGATGGAAGGATAGATACTGGTTTGAGGTTTTTGGCCCAGTTTGTTTCAGATAGGCCATTGAATTTTATCTCGTTACGAAATCGTTTAGCATTATTGTAGAGGCCAGGGAGGGGGGTGGATATTCAGGAGGTGACTAAAAACAATCTTTATTCTATTGAGTTTTTTCATCCTGTGGATAGAGATAGAGTTTTAGCTGGGGGTCCTTGGTCTTTCGATAATTACAATCTAATCATGGAAAATTGGAAGTGGAGAGATAGTCCGGATGGGATAGAGTTGTTTCAAATGCCGATTTGGGTGCAGATTTATGGTTTGCCAGTAGGAACGATGCGGAAAGTGTTGGTAAGCATTTGGGAAATTATTTAGGCTCGTTCATGGAATATGATATGAATAATAATATGGGCTTCCATAGGCAGTATATGAGAGTGAGGGTTGGTATTGATAGTAGTCACCCGTTGAAAAGATTCAAGAAAATCAAGTGTGGGGAAGGGAAATGGGCGTTGGTCACGTTTAAATATGAAAGGTTGGGAATATTTTGTTATATTTGTGGAATGATGGGGCATACTGATCGGTATTGTGAGAAACTTTTTGATTTGCAAGGTGGTGAAGTGGTGAGGGAATGGGGTGAGTGGTTAAAGGCTCAAGTCCGCAAAGGTGGAAATCAAAGTGGGGCTAAATGGTTGAGGGAGGGAAGTGGAATGGGCATAAATGAGGGTGGTGGGTTTTCTGGAAGGTGGGGAAGGGGGGAAGAAGTGTCTTAGGGAATATTGTGAATAAGGGTAAGGAGAAGTTCAGTGGAGGAGATATGCCTCAAATAAGGGTGGATGATTTTGAAGTAGGGATTTGCCCAATGATGGGTCCGTTTGTGAAGATTCAGGAAGAAGAGCAGGGGGTGGAGGTGGAGGAAGAGTAGGGGGTTGGGGATCATATGCTTGAGGATACTGAGCTTGAGCTGACTGAAGCTCGGAAAAGGAGGAGGGAGGAAGGAAAAGGGAAGGAAAGTCAGGTGAATGATCAGAAAGAAGGATCCTCTATTAATTGGATCCGTGAAAAATTGGATAGAGGATTTGCATCCAGTGATTAGATCTCTCGATTTATTGATTATAATTTGTCTTCAGTAGTGATGTAATATTCTGATCATCTTCCTATTATTCTCAATTTAGAAACTAGTACTAGTAGAAAAAAGAAAAAATGGTTTTATTTTGAGGATAATTGGTTAAGAGAAAGAGAGTTTGGGGAGTTGGTTAGAGGAACTTGGAGGAATCATGGAGTAAAGTCTGTACCAATAAAACTTACAGAGTGCATCAGGTCTATGGAGGATTGGGGTAGGGTTTTTAATTCCCGTTTTCAAAGTCAAATAAGGTTTTGGAAAAAGAAAATGGAAACTTCTTATGGGAGGAAAGATAGGGATTCTATTGCTCTATTTTTTATGGCAAAACGAAAATTGAATGAGATTTTGGAGTCTGAGGAACGTTTCTGGAAGCAAAGGGCAAAGGCTTTTTGGTTATCTGAGGGAGATAGGAATACAAAATTCTTCCATGCTAGTGTGGTGGAAAGAAGGAAGAGAAATCAGATTGATGTACTAGGTAATGGTCTTGGGGAGGAGACTGAGGAATAAGGTGCTATGCTTAGGATGGTTCAAGGGTATTTCAATGATGTTTATTCTGAAGGTCAAGTGAGGGAAAATGAGACATTGGATGTGGTGGAGTTGATAGTTGATAATTCTATGAATGAAATACTTATTTCTCCTTTTGAGGCTGATGAGTTTAAAAATGCTTTGTTTTCAATGGGTGCTAATAAATCTCCTAGACCGGATGGTCTTAACCTGGGTTTTTATCAAGCATTTTGGGATACGATTGGGAGTGAAGTGGCGTCTGCTTGTATTGGGTGGTTTTTTTTTTTTGAATGAAGCTTGTATTGGGTGGTTAAGTCAGGGAGAATTTCCACATGGTCTTAATGATACGATTATTTCACTTATACCAAAGGTTGAAAAGGCGGTTCTGCTTAAGGATTTTCGACCGATTTCACTTTGCAATGTGTTGTATAAAATTGTTGCAAAGACTTTGGCAAATCGATTAAAGTCTGTTCTTCCTGCTTTGATTAGTGAGACTCAATCTGCATTTGTCCCTAGAAGATCCATAATTGATAATATGCAGGTTGCTTTTGAGTCCATACACTATATGAAAAGGCAAAATAGGGGAGCTTCAGGACATGTGGCTCTTAAAATTGATATTAGTAAAGCCTATGCCAGAGTTGATTGGGGTTTCTTAAAAACTGTTATGGAAAGAATAGGATTTAATGAGGTTTGGGTGAAATGGATTATGCTTTGTGTTTCTACTGTTAAGTATAAAGTGGCAGTGAATGGAGAATTATCTGATGAGATTGTGCCAAAGAGGGGGCTTAGGTAGGGAGACCCTCTTTCCCCATATCTGTTTATAATGTGTGCTGAGGTCTTGTCTAAGCTTATTTTGAGGGCTGAACGGTTGAATCTGATTTCAGGATGCAAAATTTGTAGACAGGCTCCGGCTATCTCACATTTATTTTTTGCTGATGACAGTTTCTTGTTTTTTGGAGCCTCTGGTCAAGAAGCAAGAACAATTATGAGCATATTAGCTGAGTAGGAGAAAGCATCTGGCCAGGCTGTAAATTTATATACGTCAGGTATATTTTTTAGTTCGAATGTTGGGGTGGAGTGTAGGGAGGATATTAAAACTATTCTTAGAGTTTCAACTCCTCTTGACATAGGTCGGTATCTTGGGCTTCCATCGCTTATTGGGAGATCGAAGAGGCGTATTTTCACCTTTTTGGTGGATAGATTGAGGAAGAAATTTGGATGTTGGGGCTTACGTTTTTTGTCACAAGCTGGAAAGGAAGTGTTGTTGAAATCAGTTGCTCAAGCTTTACCCACGTTTTGTATGAGTACTTTTCTTATTCCTTTATCTACTTGTGATGAGCTTCAAAAGCTTATGAAATCTTTCTGGTGGGGTAGGAAAATGGATGGGTCAAAGGGGTTAAATTGGTTTGATTGATCTAAATTATGTAAATCTAAAGAGGTTGGAGGTATAGGGTTTAAAGATTTGCACATTTTTAATTTGGCTATGCTAGGGAAACAGGGGTGGAAGTTACTCAGTTGCCCAAATGCTTTAGTGAGTCATGTCTTAAAAGCTAAATATTTTCCAAAGGAGGACTTACTTTCTTCCAAATTAGGCAATAATCCTAGTATGGTTTGGAGGAGTATTTGGTGTGGGGTGAGTATTCTTGAAAAAGGTTTGTCTTGGAGAGTGGGAAATGGTAATAAAGTAAGAGTATGGAAAGATCCATGGGTCCCTAAATTAGAGGGTTTTAGAGTTCATTCTTTTCAGATACCGGGTCTTGAGGATTTAAGGGTTTGTGATCTTTTAGAAGAAGATAGGAGGCATTGGGATATGAATAAATTGACAGGCTATTTTAGTGAAGATGAGGTTGCAGCTATTTGTGATATTATTTTACCTCTAAGGGATAGAGAGGATGTTTTGATGTGGCATTGGTCTAAGGATGGGTGTTATAATGTAAAATCTGGGTATACCTCGGGCATGAATGCGGAGGTTGGTAATGTGGTAAGTGAGGGTTGGAAGGTTTTATGGAAGTTAAAGATTCCACCAAAGTTGAAAATGTTCCTGTGGAAGGTGTGCTCAAAATGTTTGCCAACTCGACAAAGACTTGCTCAAAGAAGGGTTCCACTATCTTTGGGATGCCCAGTCTGTGTTGAGGATGATGAGACTGATCGACATTTATTTACAGTTTGTTCTTTTGCAGGTGAAGCTTGGAGAGTTGCTGGTTTGGCGGTGCCACAAGTGGAAGATATGCAGTTTTCTCAATGGCTTTTACAAGAGCTAGTTGTTGAAACACCTTTCCACATAATTTTGATTTGACAAAATTGTTTAAGTATAATTGAAATACATATTCTAAACACAATAAGTTTAAATGCTTTGATTTATTCTACTAATGTGTTTGTTCAATGTTGAGTTAAAATTGTTTATAAGACACAAGAATTAAAAGGCCCAAGCCCAATACGGAAGTCAAGGCCCAAGTCAAACAACTCAGTACAACTCGGCCCGCGTTTGTCAAAACGTTGTCACTTTGGAAAAAGCGCAACTCAGCGAAAGAAGGATCTAGAAGACCTTCGGGAACAACTTCAAGATGAAGCTGCTGAGTAGATTCGACAAAGCGTACAAGACAGCAGCTGGCTAAGGAAAACTTCCAGACAAAGTATTTCTACTTTGGGTAAAGTTCAGACGACACAGTATGCTGTCTAGTTGACTTTACCATAAAAGGAGAGACAGTCTGCTGAGCTGACCGAGGACAGAAGATACACAAATCTGATTGGCCTAGAGCTCTGAGCAAGTCAGGATGACAACGACAGGAAGCCGTTTCCCTCCAACGGTTATTTCGAAATTCGAAATGACAGATGCCTAGACGTCTCTATAAATAGGGCCATCAGAAGCTTCATTCAACACAGAACTTGATCAAGCCATTACGCTGACCAAATTTCTACACAAGTTCTGCAAGCAAAGAAGCAAAGCAAATCTTACACTACAATTCATACATTTGTGTAAAAGTCTAGAGTGATTGTTTCAATCGTCTAAAGTGTCTTAGCAAATCATTGTTTAGGACAAAACACTTATCATTTCTAAAAGATAGAAAGGAGAGGCTGAGTACTCGGTTATAGTACTCAGCAAGAGATTAGGACTGAGTAGAGGTATAGAGGAAGGTACTCTTGTCATACTCAGTTGCTAAGATAGTAAAAGGTTTGAGGCTCTACCTTTAAAGAGCTCAGTAGAGGATTCGAAATCTCGGAACGTGTTCCGGGGACAGGACGTAGGCTTAGAAGAAGCCGAACCTGGATAAATCTGCTGAGTAAAGTATTTCTTACCTTTAACTCCTTATATATATATTGCTTGCTTAAAATAACCAAAAACTGACCAAGTAAAGAGGTCAAGTTGAGTTGTGCGTGTTGAACATCTTGATGCGCGTTTTACGTATACGTGCATGTGAAGGCAAGTGTACCTTAGTCGTGTATCAAGTAATAAAGTGAAAGTAGAGTATCGTTCCCACGAGGATGGTGATTATAAGTACTAATCTCTTTGCTTACTATCTATTATTTAAACAACCAAAATGTAGAGTTTGTTGGACAACCAAGCTAAGACTTAAGCAAGAAATGAAATAAAAATTACACAAATTAAGTGAGAGATTACTTATAATAAAAGAAACTAAGGCTTTTAGCTTCACTTAACCTTTTTGCTTGGTAATAACACTTAACCCCTTTTAAGTTGTTTTATCCTTCTTAAGATGGCGATTTTTCTTATTAACTATTAGTTCTCGAGATTGGTTCTAAACTCTTGACTAATTACGTTCCCTTGGTCCGGCTCAAGTAATTAATCAAGAGAAGCATTAAGTCTTCTTAGTTCCAAACCTTCGATTTATTACTTTCCCTTGGTCCGGCTCAAGTAATAAATCTAAGATTTGTAATAAGATTTAATCTAAACCTTTTTAACCTACTTTACCTTGGTCCGGCTAAAGTGATTACTTAAGATTCAAGAAAAACCGCTCAAGTAATTAGTTCTAAACTTTCGATTAATTACTTTCCCTTGGTCCGGCTCAAGTAATTAATCCAAAGAAGCATTAAGTTTTCTTATTTCCAAGCCTTCGATTTATTACTTTCCCTTGGTCCGGCTCAAGTAATAAATTAAAGATTTGTAATAAGATTCATAAAAAACCTTGGAAAACCAATAAGCCACACTAAATGGTCATTAGGTCCAACTTATGAATTTCGATTAATCAATTTAATCACGGTCAATATAAACGATTAATTATATCCAAGTAGAGAGTTGGCCCATCTCCTACAAGCATTAAGAATCATAAGTTAGTTCTCAAAAAAGGATAAAGATAACTTAAATAGGTTAAACGTAATTACCACATAATTAAGGTTAAGATCCACTTTTAGCCTTAGTTAAGAGGGGTTTAGCCCATCATTAGATTAAAACACACTTTAGAAAGATAGATAATAGAGTTCATATTAATAAAAGAGATCAAAGTTTAGAAGAAACCGTAATGACGATTACCGAACGAACTTCTTCGGTAACTTGAAACTTACTTTTATTAGATGAACTTTTGCACAAACAACACTCTAACAACAATAACAACAACACAAATAACTGATTCTTAAGGAGAAGAATCAAAATAACATTATAGAGGGAGGAATTAAGCCTAAGCTTGGTGTGTCTTCAAATGGCACCCAAGGCCTCCTTTTATAGTAAAATGGTACACAAAATTCCAAAGACCAAGTCATCCTTATGGCCTCCCACTCCTTATCATCTGAATTTAGCATTTAAGAGAGCATGGGGGAAGATTTTAATAATTTAGGAGTTGAAATGTCAAAGGAATCTTAGGCTTCAACATATTCATCAACTTTGGATAATTTTCTGGTCCTGATGGGGGGAACAAAAATGGTATTTATGAAGGGAATGCGGCTTGTAACGTGGTGAAATGAATGGAATGTCTAGGCTCGAAGGGGTGAACGACGGAAAATATGTTTAAGGTGGGCTATCATTTTGAGTATGAAATGTGGGGGTAAAACAAGGAAGGCCTTAATCATGTCGTGTTTTGAGCTAGACGCGTGAGGTTTTGACCGGTATTTGATGCAAATTCTTAAGTTTCGTGTAATTATGGAACACTCGTGAGAAAAAAATGAAGCATTAGTGAATGCCTTTTAAATTAGGCTCAAAAACTCACTTTGGAAAGGTAATGTGTGCCAATTAACTCAATTTTATTCCTCAAAATGTAAATGTCGATTTGTTAAATACTGAGTGAAATCAAAAAAATTTACGTATTCAAAATAGTCCAAAATTCGTTTACAAAATTTAAGATTTTCAAATAAAGTTTCATCCTATCAAAACTTAACATTTATTCTAGACAAAATTTTGTTTGATTTTCTTGTTTGATTAAAGCAAAACTTTAGAGTGGGGTTTTTATTTAAAATTATTTAACAAAAATATTTATTTAAAAGCTAAATAAAGATAGTAAAAATAAAGAGAAAAATAAAAGTGGTGAAAATAAGGTGCAAAATAACACCAAAGTAAAAATAAAGTGTAAAACAACATTAAAATTAGAGGTACGTCACACGACTGAAACAAAAGTACGAAAATAACAATAAAAGAGAAAATAAAAATAACGTTATATCCTTTACTCACATCCCCCATTAGTGTAGCATTTAGTCTCGAAATGTGAAATAAAAACTAACACTAAAGTAGAAAGTAAAGGATAGAAGGACTCCCTGTCGAAGGCAACTGTGAGGATTATAGTGTGTGGGGTTGATCGGAGGTAGAAATTAAATGCTTAATGGAGGTTATCGCTGGAAAAGTCACCGGAGATGGATGGAGGGATGGACGGCTGTGCTGCAAAAGAAGAGAGAAGAAGTTAGAAATAAGGAAGAGAACAAAAGTGGGGCATTAAGCCCTCCTAATCACCCACCTCGTCGAGGTCGGGATGCACCTCGTCGAGGTTGGGATGCACCTCGTCGAGGTCGGGATTCACCTCGTCGAGGTGATGAGTTCCAGAGACTTGCAAAGTCTCTGGAACTTTACACTTCGACGAGGTGATGTTCACCTCGTCGAGGTGAGGAGTTCCAGAGACTTGCAAAGTCTCTAGAACTTTACACTTCGACGAGGTGTGTACACCTCGACTAGGTGTACCTGTAGCCTTTTTTTTTTTTAAAACGAAAATAAAATTGAAATAAATATATATTATAAAAGTAAGAGTGAAAGTTGAGATAAAGAGGTTAGAAATATCGGGTTGCCTCCCGACAAGCGCTAAGTTTAACGTCGATCAGCTCGACGTTATTGAGTGGCTAGTTGCTCGTGGTCGGGGCATTGAGGTATACGGCGGAATCGTTCATGCTTGTGTCTCCGGCCTCGTATAGTTTCACTCGTTGTCCGTTTACTTTGAATGGTGCCACACCTTCTCGTTGAACCGCGACCACTCCCAAAGGGAATGTTTCGGTTACTTCATACGGCCTGTGCCATCTCGACTTCAACTTACCGGGAAAAAGTCGTAACCGAGAGTTGTATAGAAGAACTTTATCCCCCGGTTTGAATGTTCGTGGAATGATATGCTTGTCATGCCAACGTTTAGTCCGTTCTTTATATAATTTCGCATTTTCATATGACGAAAGGCGGAATTCATCGAGTTCGTTGAGCTGCATCAAACGTTTTTCTCCTGCAGAACATATATCAAAATTTAAAAACTTTAGAGCCCAAAACGACTTGTGTTCTAGCTCTACGGGTAGATGACATGCTTTTCCGAAAACTAGATGATATGGTGAGGCACCTATAGGGGTTTTAAAAGCCGTCCTATAGGCCCACAACGCATCATCTAACTTAATCGACCAATCCTTTCGGGATGAATTTACCGTTTTTTCTAAAATGCTCTTTAATTCCCGGTTTGATATTTCAACTTGACCACTTGTTTGGGGATGATACGGGGTGGCTACCCGATGGGTGACTCCGTATTTCGCCAATAATTGGTCAAATTACTTGTTGCAAAAGTGCGTGCCACCATCACTAATGATTGCTCGGGGTGTTTCGAATCTAGTGAAGATGTTTTTCTTTAGGAACTTCGTAACCACCCGAGCATCATTAGTAGGTGAAGCAATCGCCTCTACCCATTTGGATACGTAATCAACTGCAACAAGCACAAATTGGTTACCAAATGAATTCGGAAAAGGACCCATAAAATCAATGCCCCACACATCAAAAATTTCACAAACCAATATACTCGATAGGGGCATTTCGTGTCTACGTGATATGTTACCCGTTCGTTGGCACTTATCGCAAGATTTTACGAACGCATATGCATCTTTAAAGATCGTAGGCCAATAAAACCCACATTGTAAGACTTTGGCAGCCGTACGGTTTGGACCGTGGTGGCCACCGGGTTCACGTGAGTGACAAAACTCAAGTATAGATCTTACCTCTTCTTCTGGAATACACCTACGAATTACATTGTCTCCACAAACCCTAAAAAGGAAAGGCTCATCCCATAGATAGTGTTTTGCATCGGCGAAGAACTTACGTCTTTATTGGTATGTGAGCCCGTGAGGAAGTATATTACCTGCTTGAAAGTTTGCGAAGTCGGCGAACCATGGTAATGTTGATACGCTAAATAGTGATTCATCTGGAAAGAACTCCTTGATCTCTCTTTTCACGTCGGTTTTATGTGGTTCAGACTCCAATCGTGAAAGGTGATCGGCAACCACATTAGCTACCCCTTTCGTGTCTCGTATCTCCAAATCAAATTCCTGGAGTAGGAGAACCCATCTTATCAATCTTGGTTTTGCATCCTGTTTAGATAAGAGATATTTTAGTGCAGAATGATCAGTGTAAACAAAACTTTAGAGAGCACAAGATAAGAACGAAATTTATCAAAAGTGAAAACAATTGCTAGTAGCTCCTTTTCGGTTGTTGTATAATTTTGTTGTGCTTCATTCAACGTCCTACTAGCAAAGTATATCGGTTGAAAATTCTTATCTTTCCGTTGTCCCAAACATGCTCCAACTGCCAAATCACTAGCGTCACACATTAGTTCAAAAGGTAAACTCCAATCGGGACTAATCATTATTGGTGCATCAATTAACTTTTCCTTCAATAGTTCAAAAGCGGATAGACATTCATTGGAAAAGTTAAACTCAACATCTTTCATCAATAGTTGGGTCAATGGCTTTGAAATTTTCGAGAAATCTTTTATGAAACGCCTATAGAATCCTACATGTCCTAGAAAGCTTCGGATAGCCTTAACAGAATTAGGCGGTGGCAATTTTGCAATCACCTCCACCTTCGCCGGATCTACTTCTATGCCTTGACATGATACTTTATGGCCTAGAACAATCGATTCATTAACCATAAACTGACATTTTTCCCAATTTAGAATCAAATTAGTATCTTCACATCTTTTAAGCACTAGTTCCAAATTATGCAAGCAACTATCAAATGTTTTTCCAAACACGGAAAAATCGTCCATGAAAACCTCCATGAAGTTTTCAATCATGTCATCAAAAATTGCCATCATGCACCTTTGAAAGGTAGCCAGGACATTACATAATCCGAAAGGCATTCTACGATAGGCAAAAGTTCCATATGGGCATGTAAAAGTTGTTTTCTCTTGGTCGCTTGGAGCAACCGGGATTTGCATGTATCCGGAATAGCCATCTAAATTACACATATAAGCATGTCTTGACAATCTTTCAAGCATTTGATCGATGAAAGGTAAAGGAAAATGGTCTTTCCGAGTGGCATCATTCAATTTTCGGTAATCAATACACATGCGCCACCCGGTTACCTTTCTTACCGGAATTAGTTCATTTTTTTCATTAGCTTGAACAGTTATGCCTCCCTTTTTAGGTACAACTTGTACCAGACTTACCCAACTACTATCCGAGATTGGATAGATGATACCTGCTGTAGACACCGAGTCGGAGGACCTGTGACGAAAACCTGAAACAAGACGGTCGAAGCGATTGATTCCGGAAGTTTTGAAAAATATATAAAGAATAATAAGCTGAGGAAAATTAACGGCACGACGCGGGCACGCAACGGCATCCCGCACGCGGACGACGATGGTCGAACACCCGCTTGACGGCTCGAGACGTGCGCGCGGCGTCCGTCGGACGCACCGCGAGTGGCACGCTCTCGACGTCTGAGCAATGCCTGGGACCGCTGGCGGTGCGCGCCCTCGTGGGCCGTTGAGCACACGTGCCTGGCAGCGCGAGGTGCGCGTTCGGCGGCCGCGACGTGCGAGCGTCTGGCTGCACGGAACGCGCGCTCGGCGGCCACGGAGTGCACGCGTCCGACGGCGCGGGACACGCCCCGAGGGTCACCGGACGGGCACCCAACCACGTCGGGCGGACGCTCGACGAGGGTTGGGCGCGGGCGCCCAACCTCGCGTTGGGCGCTCGCCCAACGAAAGTTGGGCGATCGCCCAACATTGTTGGGCGGCCGCCCAACAAGGTTGGGCGGTAGCCCAACACTAGGTTGGGCGGCCGCCCAACCACAATGGGCGACGCCCAAAATTTTTTGGGCGTCGCCCATTGTTCCGGGATCCGTTTCCCTATATAAGGGCACGGATCCCAAGGTAAAGGAGGAGGCCTTTGGAGGGGGAAAAACTTTCTCACTCTAAACATTTTTAGAGAGAGAGAGAGTGGATTTTTTTGAGAAAAATATTTTTTTTTTCTCAAAAATTCCAAATTTCCTAAGTTCAATTTTTACTAAATTTTTATTAAAATCGGGAGCTCGCGGTTCGTGGAATCAATAGGCTTCGACTGTCAGATACCGAATCAAAGGTATTATTCGAGGACTAGACTCTTTATTTTATTTAATTTATTTCTCTCCTTCTATTTTTTTTTATGCTATAGTTTTTATTCCTTTAGTCATTTATTTATTTTGTCACGTTTTATTTAGTTAGCGTATTTATTTAATTTTCGTTTCGTGTTAAATAAAATTCGGTTTTGTTTTAAAATAAAAACCTCGTTTTGGATATCCCAATACGAACCGTGATCCGATAAAAAGGTAGTTCGGGTATCGAAAATGTTGTAATTATAAGTTTTTTTATTTAAAAGAGGTTTCTAAATAACGTTTTAAAATAAAAACATCGTTTTAGGAACTTCCGTTTTCGACTATGATCCATCTTTGGTAGTTCGGAAGTCCAAAACGATTGAATTAGATTTAATTTAATGCTTTTGAACAAATCTGGAAAATGTTGGAGTGCTGCTGTAATTTGCCAATTCTGTCACTAAAGGCTGTTTACCGACGGATTTTCCGTCGGTAAATCTGCCAAAATGTAAAAAATGCCATTTTGGTCCCCTTTTCTTAACTTTTAGACTTTTAATCCTTAGTATATATATATATATATAATTATGTAATATATGATTTTCAAATTGTTTTAGGAGTTTAACATATATAATTATTTTAGAAGAGTGGTGTTCCATTTTATTTTTATAAATGTATGTATTATTTTCTCTTTTTTTATCATTATTTCTTTAAGTTACATTAAAATCTATTTTAAATGTTATTTACTTGGGTATTTTGTGAGACAATTAATAGATATTAGGGAATAAACATATAGTCTTTTTGACATTAAGATTATATTAGTTATGTATATATATATAGTTTTGGAGTATATTTGGGTTATGTTAATTATTGACAAATAGAGTTATTTTGAGTGATAAATGCTATTCTCTTATTTATGAATTTCATCTACTATTTTCATATATTTAAAGTATAAATATATTATTTTCATTACTCTTTCTTATATATGTATTGGATAGTATACTTTCTTTTACTCTTATTTTATGTCTTTTGGGCTAAAATGTGTAAATATATATCTATATTATTTTTTTTTATCTCTTTTGGCCATTTATGAGTCCATGTTTCAAATGGGCTTCACTTGGAAAAATTAATTTTTGGGCCTAAATGTGTTTATTGATGTAATTATAATAGATAGAGAGTCCATTAAATAAGTGGGGAAAATAAGTCACAAAAAGAGAGTTTTCAATTAAAATTATTTAAGCTAATGAGCTTTCTTAGATCTCTAATGTAGATAAATAGAGTCATTTTGGTTGATATTTCAAATCGTCTTCAAAACACCACGTTTTAAAACCTTAGTCCGTTCCAACGAAGGATTAAGTGAACATTGTAATCAAAATCGTTTTTTTTTAATAATGGAGATTTTGAATCACTTTCTTAATGAATTTGTACAAAATAAAATTGACTTGTATGTTTAACCATGTTTTCTTATTAAAAGGCTTTTATTTTAACGTTTTCAATTACTCGAGTCGTTCCAACGGCGATTCGGGTAAGCTTCATCAAACGGGGTTTTAAAACGCACCTAAATCGTTCCAACGGCGATTAAGGTGCGAACCATGTAAACATCGTTTTGGGGAAATAAGTTAATGTAGAATAGACACACAACATAACATTTAAATACGGTTGTAAATAAATCACTTCTTTCTTTCACCTCTCTGTGTATGTATAAACATAAATGGGTGATTCTTTACTGATGTGGCTTTTCAATATCATATGCTCAAAATGGTTTCCAAAAAGAGAAAGAAAAGGGTTTCAAATGAATTTTAAACTTAAAGAGGTATACGATTAGTCCGTTATCGCCTAACATGCTGAGTAGGAGGCAGGTGGTTCATAACCGGGCGATGTCGGGGTGCCTAGTAGCCTTTCTCCGGAAAGGAGCTAGCCTTCTCGGCTCGTACCTAAGTTTCCCGAACCCACACCGGTCTCCCGCAAGGGATCGGTGTTCATTTTCCCATTCGTGGGTGGCGACTCTTCCATATCTCCGAGCTCCGGTCCTGCCGAGCAGCTTGATTCCACGATTGGTTGCTTTCGGCGCCAATCACCGCTTACGTCGCCATGAGGTTGTCCACCCCCCGGTCCGCCCGGAAGATTAGGCCGTGGCACCTCGTCTAACAAGTGGCGACTCTGCTGGGGAAGCGAGAAATTTGATTCCGGAAGGCATGCACTAAGCCCTTAACGGGGACAGATCGTTTTACTTCTTTTCGTATGCATTCACGAGCATTATTGCAAACCCTTTGGGTAATTTCCGCGAAACCTCTAGCGAGAGTCCATTCGTCGCTCGAAAGAGGCTAGCGTAAGTTCCCCCTTACAGTAAGGCGCCAGAGGGTCCCCATCCATTCGTTAGGGGCGAATCTGTGCGGTCCTGTGAGGTCCCGCGGTCAGCCGTGTCAGCATATAGTAGCCTTAGAAGTTTCTATAGGATTACCCGTTACTATTTTTGATGTGATAAATGAACCAGTTCGTGTTTTCAAACCGCCATGATACGTGTCTAATCCTAAATTATGTAAAGAAAATGAGACGATGCGTTAATATATACTCATGAATCGACATACTAATTACCCTAAAACATCGAAACGATTTGAACTAAAGACGACTTAGTCATCTCATATGAATGAACATGTGCGGCCCGCCTTGTCCCTTTCGGTGTCCCGACGAAGGCACGTGTTCAGGAAATGCGTTATGACGTAAGCACGTATTAGTATGAATCGGTTCGGTGTTAAGGATAATTACATTTCGATACAAAAGA
Organism: Euphorbia lathyris; assembly: GCF_963576675.1. Classification (NCBI taxonomy): domain Eukaryota; kingdom Viridiplantae; phylum Streptophyta; class Magnoliopsida; order Malpighiales; family Euphorbiaceae; genus Euphorbia; species Euphorbia lathyris. The sequence goes on along the minus strand of NC_088918.1, from coordinate 12,428,745 downwards.
CTATATTAACAATAGCCGTTATTCACATTCTTTAAATAAATTAGGATAAAACGAGATCAAGACGAAACGAAAATGAAGAACATTTCTGTTTCGAACGACCTTGTTGTAACGTGAAAAGTTTCACACAAGTAGCCCGTCCCTTCCGAATGAAAGACGAGCTTTTACGTTATGCCTCGTGTCGTCCTTAAGAGAAATGGATGTGTTCGTACAGATGACTAAGGAAATAAAGAAGAAAAAAATGAACTAAACGACCAAAATCATTCCGAATCTACGATATATATCAATACCGAGAGTAGTTAAAGAAAATAAACCAATGTCGTTGAATACGTGCCTCGGACGAGTGTATACACCGTTTAAAATCTCGAAGCCGAATTAAGCCAAACCATATAATTGCGCCATATGGACGAGACTGCGGGTTTTGACTAACGACTCGATCATTTCGACCATTACCAAAACTGCAAGAAATATGGCCCGATGTACGTGTTTGCTTAAATCGTGCCTAAAGGAAAGAGAACGGTGATGTCCTCGCTTTGAATAAGCATGCGATTCAACGAAATGTTGATTTTCTATAACCACACTAAGATGATATATCCCGTGGATTGGGAAAAACAACGAATTGTTGCTAGCCGAAAGGTTACCGTGCGCTCAAAATAAGACTCACCGTCTTTCACGTAGCAAAATGAGCAAACGAATCCTCGACGCTAAGAACAAACACGTTACGCGATGAGTCCGTTCCCTAAAATAAAATCCAAAAGTGATTCCATCACTAAATAAACACGTGGTTACGTCTCTCGATAGATCCAAAAGATCCCGTTGTAATCCAAAAATCGAGACATGAACCCACGCGAATAAAAGGGAACGAGTCATTGACAATAACGAACGATTGAACTAGAAGAGTAACTCGAACCGTGTCTAAAAACTGAGATGCGCTCAAAGGGAGTCAAAACTCGAATTAATGCGTCTCACAAAAGGATAAAAGACGAGTTATTCTGAAAGAACAATCCAACTTGGTCGATTTCTTAGTCACTAAACGTGGATACGTCAAAACGAACTGTATTGTCTGATGGATGATTTACTTTTCTGCAATAATCGACGGCATCACGCGTCCCCTGGACCACGATGTGAGCCCATACCAAAATCCTAGGAAAGAGACTTGGACCAACGAGTGTGTGGAGGAATAAGGATGGAAGAGAGATGATGTGATGAATGTGATTGTTATCTAACGTTTTCTTTCTCTTATTGCGATCTACTTACGCATTATGTACGATTTTCGCTAACTAGTTTGTTTGTATAGATTTATGTCTTGTTGTACATCAGTCGAGTCAGATTTAAGTTATAATGTGTTCTCTGCTTAACGAATCATTGCAATCATACCATATAGAGCATTGCATGCTAACCGCATTGCGTGCAGCCATTCTAGGTTTCATAGATTTAGGACGTGTTTATTAGGAAAGTGAGAAAGAGTCGACCCCAGCGTCGCGTGTCATTCAGGAGGCATACTAGTTATGTCGTGACGTATCCCATACGTCTTTGCCTTGTCATACCTATGTGTTGGGACGCATCCTATGCGTCCTTGGCACGTCTCGCGCGTCTTCAACGTGTCGTTTGTATGCTAGCTAGGAGGCATGTCCATTATGTCGTGACGTATCCTATGCGTCTTTGCCTTAGCATACCTTATGCATGGTAGCGTACCTCGTATGTTTCTTCAGTGTCGTAGGCACTAGTCGGAAGGTACAACCCTTATGTCATGGCATGTCCCATACGCTTTTGTTTTGGCATACCTCGTATGTCACGGCACCTCCAATATGTCCTTACCCTGTCAAGAGGCGTACTATTCTCTCGTGACGTATCCCCTATATCCTTGCTGCATCATATCATCACGTGTCCACCCGTCGTGAGTCCCACCTGTCATGGGATGATGTATTCCTTGCATCTTTACTTTGTCATACTCCATGAGACGTAATGCACCCCATGCATCTTCCATTAATCATTCAGACACCGATCAAGAGGCGTACCCGTTATGTCGTGACATATCCTATATGTCTTTTCCGTGTTGTGCCTCGTATATTATGACCCATTCCTTGTGTCTCTACCATGTCATTACACACCGGTCAGAAGGTGTACTATATGTGTCATAACGCATCCTGTACATCTTCACCTCATTCCTTGTGCCAAGCGAGGGGCATGAGTTGCATGCCCCATATGTCAGGGCATGTCAGATGCTTGTTCACCATGCTATGTACGTTAGATGAAAGGCATACCATTTGGGCCGTGACATATCCCATACGTCCTTACCTCATCCCATCTTTCATATCGTGAAAGGTCCCATGCGTCTCCATCACGTCAGCTATAGACCAATCAAGACGTGTGCTCGATGCACAACTGTGCATCATGTACGTTCGGGTATTGTCAAGGTCGTACATCACGATAGGTCGCATATGCAGCTTCCATATCAGATACACTAGTCCAGAGCCATATCCCGTGTAACAGAAGACATACCCCGCATGTTGTGATGTGTCTCATATATTAGTCCGGAGGAGCACCTTTAGACCTTTAGGTATTCCCTACGTCTTCGCCATGTTATACTTTGTGGGGGATACACCGCACATGTCTTTATCATCCTGTTCATACCATTAGAGAGTGTACCTGGTGCATCGTGACATGTCACATGCGCCTTCACCGTGGTGTTTACATCATCCGGAGACATATCCCATATGCCGTAATGTATCCTGTATCCCTCTATCGTGGTTAGGCTTGTTTGGTGGTCATACCCCGCTTATCCTGACATTCGCATCTTGGGGCAAATGCTGTACACTGTCTGCACGGTCAACTCAAGACGTACTAGGTGTGTCGCCATGTCACCGACAACATATCGGTTGTTCAAAAAAAAAAGAGAAAAAAATTATCACGACGTCGGTTCCCTCGAGACTCGAATTAACCATTCATCACATGTCTCACACACGTCCTACTTACGCCTCAAGACATACCATGTATGTCGCTACGCCTTAGCCAACACATCTCAAGATTATGACTGGTACCTTGATCTCAAATAGAACCATAATCTCACAGGTCGTCGTCACCTCCCTTTCGTATCTCAAGACATACCCACGGATGTCGCCACGCTATACACCATGCCTAGGTGATTCCAAATTACGTTGTGGTATTATCCATGCCCCTCACCTCGTAGGTTGCCATCATGACCTTCGCACGCTAAGACATGCCACGTGTGTCGGCGCGCCGTGCACCTATACTCCAAAGTTACGTGGTTGTAAGATCGAAACCTTAGGTGCATATCCCACGCTAAGACATGCCACGTGTATCAGCTTTCGGTGCATATCCCGTATGTCACCGCTTGTGCCTTAGTCATACGTTGGGCCTTGTCAAAATGTGCCCCACATGTCGCCTTATCATTGACAATATTTGTAGCCCACGAATATGTCCTTAGGCTATCCAATTCTGGACCGACCTTTGACGCGTGTTCCGTATGTCATCCCTCGCACCTTACTCACATATCAAAGACTGAGTCGTTTATACCATCCAGTCAGGGTTAAGCTTGTGGCACACACCCACATACGCGGTTCGGTACATCCTATTCGCATGACAAATGTCGAGTCACTCATGACATTGAGTTCCAGTCGAATCCGGGGCAAGTTCATATATGTCATCACGTGCATCTTGCTTACACCCCCAACGTCGAGTCATTTGTATCGACAAGTTCAAGTTGGACTTTTGGCCCGTACCTGTCATATAGAGTGATTCATGTCATCGAGTCCAAGTCACACCCTTAGGCACGTACCCTATGGGGCCGTCTCGAGCATCCCGCTCATACCTCGACACACTGAGTCGTTCATGTCGTGAGGTTCCTATCAAACTCTTGACGTACGCCCTGTAAATTGTCACTCATATCTTGAGTACGCCTCAAACAGCGGTTTGTTTACGTTGTCAAATCCTCGACACGCTCCCCTTACACCCTTGGTATTATTGTCTATGCGCCCCAAACTCTGAATTGCCTTATTTACGAGTCTGAGACATATGCCCTATGTAAAGGAGTCCAAGGTGAATCAGCAGATGAAACTGTACGAGCTGTTCGAGATGAACAATGATGAGGGCATCTCAGACAAGAATGCAAGGTTTACCAACATCATTAATGAGCTCAAGAGACTTGGGAAAATCTTCACTGAGGAAGAACAAGTCAAAAAGATACTCAGGAGTCTTCCTAAAGACTGGCAAGCAAAGAAGACAGCTGTTGAGGAAGCTCAGGATTTAACCACCTACAAATATGACGAACTCATCGGCTCGTTGCTGACCCATGAGATATCTATGAAGAACTTCGAGGTGAAGGAAAAATCTGAAGATAAGAAGCAGAAATCCCTTGTCATGAAAGCTGACTCCACTGACGGGAGCTCAACTGATGATGAGGAGATGGCTATGTTCACAAGGAAGATGAAAAGGCTATTCAGGAAAAATGACAAATATTCTAAGAAGCCTTACAGAAAGTTTGATAAGTATAAAGCTGACTCAAGCGACAGCAAATACAAAAAGGACAGCTCAAAGCCCATTACATGCTTTGAGTGCCATCAAACCGGCCATATTAAGTCAAGCTGCCCCACACTGAGGAAAGACAAGAAGAACGGTAAAAAGGCAATGGTGGCTACATGGAGCGACAGTGATGAGTCTTCATCTACAGAAACTGAGGCCACCGAGTCAGCGAAGATATGCTTCATGGCTGACGAACTTACTGAGCCGTGCGTCTCTGAGCATGCTGACCTATCCGTCGCGTCAGATGACGAAGAACAATCAAATGAGGTAATCACTCTTCCCCAGCCCAGAAACGATATGGTTAATGCCCTGAGTGATCTCTACACACTTGTCAAGAAGTGTAATAAGAAAGTTAGAGCACTCAGCAGGCGCTGTGACGAAGTGGAAGAGGTCAAACTGAGTGACCTCAGATTCCTTCTTCAGGACAATACAACTCTGCATGATAACATGAAGATCATACATGAGTCTGTCTCTGAAGTCCAATCAGTTTCATTGAAACTGAGAAAGGACGTCACAACTATCCAGAACCAACTAAAGGTTCCAAATAAAAGAAACATTCCTCTGAGAACTCAGTACCAAGGTGCTCAGTAGAGATGGAATCCCCAGCGAAAAGTCCAGTGTGACTTTTGTGGGAAGAAAGGACACACCACTAAGGTGTGCTGGCACGCTCAGCACTGGGGTGCTGACAAGTCAGTGAAACATCCTAAACAGAAGGTCAGTTGTGACTTCTGTGGAAAGAATGGCCATACTGTCCATGTATGCCGCCATAAAATAAAATATGATGCTTTACCTGTTGCACCTAACAAGCAAGGACCCAAAAAGAATTGGGTACCTAAAAGTAACTAGTTACAATGCAGGTAAGCCTGAGATGTGCTGAGAAGTCAAAGATATGGTATATTGACAGCGCATGCTCAAGGCATATGACGGGTGATGAAACTCAGTTCATCACGTTTGAGCGTAAACGAGGAGGGAGCGTAAGTTTTGGAGACAACAAGAAGGGTAAGATAGTAGGGTCAGGAACCATCGGAGGTAATCCTACTATTGAATCTGTCTCCCTAGTCAGCGGACTCAAATATAACTTACTCAGCGTAGCTCAGCTATGTGACAATGGGAGAAAAGTTATATTTGATGCTACTGGATGTAAAATATACGAGGGTAAAACAAATGAGTTAATCTTAACTGCCCCTCGCATAGATAATGTCTTTATGCTAGACTTAGAGAAAAAGTTTTCAAAAACTGTGTGCTTAGTATCAAAGGAAGAGAATTCCTGGCTATGGCACAGGAGACTTGGTCATGTAAGCATGGACCTCCTGGCCAAACTAGCAAGAAAGCAATTGGTTGAGGGATTGCCTGAACTTAAATTTGAAAAAGATCAATTATGCCACGCTTGCCAAGCTGGAAAACAAACCAAACAATCTTTTCACAGCAAAAATATTGTCTCAACTAAACGTCTGTTAGAGTTACTACACTTGGATCTCTTCGGTCCAGTCCAGCCGCTGAGTCTGGGTGGAAGAAGATTTTCCTTGGTCATTGTAGATGACTTCTCTCGGTATACGTGGGTCATCTTGCTGACCAGCAAGGATGAAACCTTTGAGACATTTTCAAATTTGGTTAGAAAAATTGAAAATGAAAAAGACCTAAAATTAGCTCACATCCGTAGTGATAATGGTGGAGAATTCAAAAACCAAAAGTTTGTTGAATTCTGTGAAGCCAGCGGCATTGACCACAATTTTTCTGCTCCTAGAACACCTCAGCAAAATGGGGTTGTAGAAAGGAAGAACAGAACTCTGGTTGAAATAGCCAGGACAATGCTGGATGAGCATAGGCTTCCAAAGTATTTTTGGGGAGAGGCTGTTAACACAACATGCTATATTCTTAATAGGGCTCTAGTTAGACCTATATTAAAGAAAACCCCCTATGAACTTTGGAAAGGACGAAAGCCCAATATTGGATACTTTCATGCCTTTGGCTGTAGATGTTTTATTTTAAATACCAAAGATAACTTAGCAAAATTTGATTCAAAAGCTGATGAGGCTATCTTTTTGGGCTACTCAACAAACAACAAAGCATACAGACTTTTTAATAAGCGAACTCAAGTTTTAGAAGAGTCAGTACATGTAGAGTTTGACGAAACTAACCCTGCAGGTAGATACCAGCCGCTGACCGAAGATGATCCACACTCAGTAACCACCGCTGACCAAGAACCAGCTACTGAGTCATTCACTAAAAGGCTGACCAAGAGTAAGAGTGAACCTAAGATTACTTTTACTGACCCATCTACTTCTGCAGAGAAAAAAGAACAAGCAGCTAGAGCTCAGCATGAGCGAAGTCAGTCTCAACACAAGAAAAAGAAATAGATAGGCTAGCTCAGTATAGACTAAGTCAGATGTAATCTATATGCCTTATCTATAAGTTTTGTTGTGTAAACACTGACTACAATCAATATATCATAACTCAGGAATAGAATTAAGGATGCAGATATGATATATTGATAGTAGTCAGTGTTTACACAACAAAACTTATAGATAAGGCATATAGATTACATCTGACTTAGTCTATACTGAGCTAGCCTATCTATTTCTTTTTCTTGTGTTGAGACTGACTTCGCTCATGCTGAGCTCTAGCTGCTTGTTCTTTCTCCCCCGTTTTGTCAGCATCAGGAGGAGGAAGTCTGAAGGCATCAGTTAAGACAGCTCGAGTCAGTTCTTGGGACAGCGCCTTAAGTTTCTCAGCGCTTTCATTGACGCCGTCAAAAATTGCAATTCCATCAGTGGATACCTCTTCGGGTATGTTGAGTTCAGCAACACTGATCATGTTGACGTTAAACTCCTGAGCTTTGCCTTGCCAGATGAGTGATTCAGTAAGACCAGCAAAGACTTGGTGAAAGGTCTTTAAAAGGGCGGTGTCGTAATACTGACGTTGAATATTGGTATGACGAATGTGGTTGAAGGTTTGGCGTGTGATAGACAGCATCTCATTCTGTTTCATTGCGTCAGTATCCATCTCTTGCTTATTCAGATTTAGCAAGCGTATAGCCTCACCAATTTGCTCCACTGAGCACTGATTGTAAGAAACCATTTGCTCATTTGTCTTGAGTTGCTCGGTGTGAAGCTGAGCAAAGAGCATCTTGATTTCAGATGAAGTGGCATAGTCGGTGTTCACAGCTGACAATTTCTGAACTTGTTGTTGTAAAGAGTTCAAGTGTTGCACAGTTGTCAGCTGGATCTCAGCCAGCTTGGCGATTGAATCCTGCTTAGCTTGCTGTGCTTGAAAAGAAATGATGACGTTCAGCAAGTCCTTGAGTCCCTTAACTTCGTTGAGAAGCTGAGTGACCTGGGAGAGCTGAGTAGTCTCAATAGATGAAGACCCAGCAGCAGGAGGAGTGGAATGTTGAAGGTCTCTGATCAACGCTTGCACTGAGTCAATGAGCTTTTTGCCGGACTCAGTGGCATTTAGATAGCTTTGAGAGCCTTCAGGGACATCAGTGTGACCGGAAGGAAGATGAGTGAAAGGAGTGACATGTTCAGTGACTGGAAGTGTTGTACTAATCTGCACTTGAGGTTCTGGGATAGTAGATTGATCGGCAGATAGATGAGTTGAAGAAGTAGTAATACGAATACTGTCAGTGCTGACAGGGGCAGAAGTGTGTGGAGTCAGCACCATGCTTGAAGAGATAGCATTAACAGTAATCGGCTCAACCTGACTGGTTGAGGTGGCAGAAGCATTTTGGTCGGCATGTTCGCAGCTAGAGCTCAGCATGAGCGAAGTCAGTCTCAACACAAGAAAAAGAAATAGATAGGCTAGCTCAGTATAGACTAAGTCAGATGTAATCTATATGCCTTATCTATAAGTTTTGTTGTGTAAACACTGACTACTATCAATATATCATATCTGCATCCTTAATTCTATTCCTGAGTTATGATATACGTTACTGCGTACTGAGTCATTATGTATCTTCAATTAAATCAGTTATGTTTAATACTTATAAATCTTATTGACTGAATCAAATGCTGATAACATGTTTGACATTGACCTATGTGTTTATAAAACATTGTATGTTAAGAACTCATTGAACAAAAAATTACTCAGCGCACTCTATATGATTAAACCTTCCGCTTAATACTGAGTAAATAGAATATGTTGGATAAGCTGACCTATCTGAAAACTGACCTTAGACTTACTCGATTAAACCTTAAATGTTTAGAGTAAAACTAAGTCAGTAGCTCAACCCTTACGGGGGAGTTTGCTAAGTTATAATAGGTCAACTATCATAGGGGAGCTCAATACTGAGTTCCTCGCTGAATAGTTTTTGCCAACATCAAAATGGGGGAGTTTGTTGAAACACCTTTCCACATAATTTTGATTTGACAAAATTGTTTAAGTATAATTGAAATACATATTCTAAACACACTAAGTTTAAATGCTTTGATTTATTCTACTAATGTGTTTGTTCAATGTTGAGTTAAAATTGTTTATAAGACACATGAATTAAAAGGCCCAAGCCCAATACGGAAGTCAAGGCCCAAGTCAAACAACTCAGTACAACTCGGCCCGCGTTTGTCAAAACGTTGTCACTTTGGACAAAACGCAACTCAGCGAAAGAAGGATCTAGAAGACCTTCGGGAACAACTTCAAGATGAAGCTGCTGAGTAGATTCGACAAAGCGTACAAGACAACAGGTGGCTAAGGAAAACTTCCAGACAAAGTATTTCTACTTTGGGTAAAGTTCAGACGACACAGTATGCTGTCTAGTTGACTTTACCATAAAAGAAGAGACAGTCTGCTGAGCTGACCGAGGACAGAAGATACACAAATCTGATTGGCCGAGAGCTCTGAGCAAGTCAGGATGACAACGACAGGAAGCCGTTTCCCTCCAACGGTTATTTCGAAATTCGAAATGACCGATGCCCAGACGTCTCTATAAATAGGGCCATCAGAAGCTTCATTCAACACAGAACTTGATCAAGCAATTACGCTGACCAAATTTCTACACAAGTTCTGCAAGCAAAGAAGCAAAGCAAATCTTACACTACAATTCATACATTTGTGTAAAAGTCTAGAGTGATTGTTTCAATCGTCTAAAGTGTCTTAGCAAATCATTGTTTAGGACAAAACACTTATCATTTCTAGAAGATAGAAAGGAGAGGCTGAGTACTCGGTTATAGTACTCAACAAGAGATTAGGATTGAGTAGAGGTATAGAGGAAGGTACTCTTGTCATACTCAGTTGCTAAGATTGTAAAAGGTTTGAGGCTCTACCTTTAAAGAGCTCAGTAGAGGATTCGAAATCTCGGAACGTGTTCCGGGGACAGGACGTAGGCTTAGAAGAAGCCGAACCTGGATAAATCTGCTGAGTAAAGTATTTCTTACCTTTAACTCCTTATATATATTGCTTGCTTAAAATAACCAAAAACTGACCAAGTAAAGAGGTCAAGTTGAGTTGTGCGTGTTGAACATCTGAGCTCAGGAATAGACTCTAAGTGCTATCTCCTGACTCAAGCTAAGAAACTGACCTAGTCACCAGTTGACTAAGCCAGTATCTTGCTGTTTACTCAGCGCCGCTGTTAAAACCTTTTTCCTTAGAAAAAGAAGTCTGCCCTAATTGCGAAAAAAGTTTGAATAGTTCCTAACCCCCCCTTGGAACTATACTTGCAACCTTACAAGGGACCAACACTAGTGTCTTCATCAAAAGAAAAAATCATTCGCACATATTGTGTCTTGAAGACAATATATGGGAACACAGAAATAGGGTGGTTTGGAAAGAAGAGTGGTGGCCAATTGATCTAAGTTGGAATGAGGTAAGGAATGAAGTTTGGGACTGGATAGCTTATCAAGCCTATGTGCCAAACAAGCCTAGCTTGGTAGGTCATGGTTCAGGGTTAACATCTCGGGACAGTAGATATAGGATTGGGGTTGTGGGATTAGGGGAACGTGTCTCTTCACATATTGATCAGGGTCGCATAGGTGTGAGCTATTGGATCCCACCTTCTACTGGAGTAGTCAAGTGTAATATGGATGCAGCTATTTTTACACAACTTGGAAAGTGTGGATTAGGAGCTGTGGTTAGGAATGATCTGGGGTCTTTTATGTTTGGGAGTAGCTGTATTATTTCTGCATTGAAGGAGCCTAAAATTGTGGAAGCACTTGCTCTTCGTACTTGTCTATGTTGGTTGGCTAGCCAAAACTTCACTAGAGTTGATTTTGAGTCTGATGCTAAAGTCGTGGTTGATGCTGTTGCCTCTAGACGTCAAGACCTTTCAGAGTTTGGGTCAATTATTCAAGACTGTAGGGATATCTTAAACTCTCAACCCGGTTTTAAACTTGCTTTTATTTCTCGTTTAGCGAATAGGGCCGCTCATTTGGTAGTTAGGCGGGCTTGTTCCAATGCTAGCGATTATTTTTTTTTTCTATTTTACCTGTCTGGTTGTCAAACATTATTTTGGAAGATGCAAATTCTTCCCGTTAATCTATTTGAGGTTTTGCCCAAAAAAAACTACAATTAAAATTAAATATTATATCTAGGATACAAAAGAATTACAATCTATATTAAACAAAAATTGAATTAAACTACAATTAAAATTAAATATTATATCTACGATACAAATGAATTACACTCTATGTTAAAATGGAAACAACATCAATATATTATGTTATAAACTATTACAATCAATACTTTTATAATGTTCAGTTCAAAAAAAAATACTTTTCTAATGTTGCACATGAAGAAACTTTATCAATTCAATATGTTACGTATAAAAAAAATAAAATGCATGAGAATTAGTCACAAATTCGTTTTGATGATAATCATTTTTCTTGATGGAATTTCATGATAACCAAGTATTTGAATTTAATTATTCATTGTGCTACAATAACCCAATATATCCAATTGAATCAGCTCAAAGTGATGACTTCTCCTATTTTCATCTCGTAATATCTCATCAAGACATTAGATCAATTTGTTCTTCATTCTTTCATTGTATAGAATATCAGTCACGCTCGCAGATATCACTTATTTGACTTCATTAATATTCTCTAATAATTATATATTCTTCAATTTCGTAAGTAAGAAAAACAAACAAAAGAATAGAAAACAAAAATGAAGGAATAAAAAAAGATAATTAGGAGAGAACTATCTTCCTCTCATTTTTTTTTAAAAATAATAGAGAATGTCAAGATATAAACATATAAAGAGGAGAGTGAAAATATTTTTTGTACATTAATTAAATTTTTTATTTTTTTCTTAATGAAGTATTAAGTCTATAAATTAATTTTAGTTAAATAGAATTAAATCGCTATTGTAACCATTTAGTACAAAAACAAAAACATTTTATAATTAATATGTGAAATTAATTCTATTAATTAGAATCATTATGCTCAACATTTGAGAATTTGAAGAGATTCAAATAATAATATTTTTTAATTAATATTTTCCAACAACTTGTTCTATGATCATATTTCATTTTCATTTGTTAAAAACTCTTAAAATACTGATAATTTTGTATAAACCACAATATAATAGTTACAAACTATATAAACCAATGTTGCAAAAGCAATTATCTAAATATCTCATAATTAATGTATATTTTTAGAATTTTGAGCATCAAAATTTATTTTTATTTACCTTCATTTTGAATTCGTATCTAGCATAATCCAAATTCTTCAAGAATAAACATCTTATCAAGTGTATTAGACGCTTACAATCTATTTGTCTAGAGAACTGAGAAAAAATACATTCTTGATAATAATAATAATAATAATAATAATAATAATAATATAACATAATTTATAATTGAAATAAACTTCATTGTAAGTATAACATTTCAATTCCTCTTTAATATTTTCTTTAATATGTCTCTAATTTCATTGAACAACTATTGTGTGAAACTTTATATCTATTTGTACAAAAATGTATAAAAATAAAAAAAATATAATCCATATCAGTTAGATAACTCAAACTAAAAAAATGAGTCGATTTCAACAGGTTCCGAATTAGAAAAATTAATCTAACTTCAATTAAATCTAACAATTGAATTCATATAAAGTCGAAAATCTAAATTTTAGTTAGAGTTAACAATCGAAAAGATAACACCTAGCAACATATACTAAAAAAGAATGCAAATATACAAAATTTTTATTTTAGTCATTTTGAAAAAAAAAGACAAATAAAAAAGAAAACATGGATAAGGTCAGAGACGAATCTACAGTGGGGGTAGCGGGGGCACTTGCCCCCACTGAGATCTAGAAATCTATAAAACATCTGGTTTAAAATTTGAAGTTTTTAAGTTTGTTCTCATAAAAACGCAGGCCATTAATGGCTGCTGAAGTCTACAATCGCACAAAGAAGAAGATGAGTAATAAGAGTAGGTTTTATTTTTATATTTTTCAAACATCGTAGCATAAAACGATATCGTCCCACTTAAGTGGAACAACGAGTTTTGATGTAGGAAGCTTACTTAAAAAGCCTATTCTAAAGTGGCCCTCTCCCCTACCTTCTATTCTTTCACGGAATATCTCTTTTCCCTCACCATAAAAGCCATAATCACTCCTCTCCTCTTTCTCAATTTAGAATTCAAACTCTAATTATTATTTTCTTTTGCAATTTGTTCCATAACAAAGTAGGACTTATATGCTTAACTAAATTAAATTTAAATTATATGTTACTTTAGCAAATACAACGTATATACTTAAATTATATGCTTAATAAAATTTGGAAAAAATAATGCATATTTTTCTAGTTTTATATATTGTAATTAAATTTAGAGTATAGTGTAAAAAAACTCATGTGCTTTCACGTATTGTCAAATTGGTACGTAAAAAAAATTTATCCAGAATCTGATTGAGCTTTTTCGTTTTGCTAAAAAAACGATTTTTTTTTAGTTTGACACTAAAAAATGACCTTTAACGACCTTAAATGAAAAACTCCAAGAATTAAAGTTGTTTAGTACCATTTTTACTATATAACTAAAATTTTAATTTTCAAAATCATCGTTGAAAAATTCAAAAAATTGATAATTTTGAAAAGTAAACAATTTGGTTTCGGAGTAAATGTGATACTATGAATTTTTTATTTTAAGATCGTTAATGGTCATTTTTATAGTGTCAAACTGAAAGAGATTTTTTATAGTGTCAAACTAAGTGTCTCGTTTTTAGCAAAATGAAAGAGCTCGGTCACCTTTTGGACAAAAAATTTTCCATGTACCAATTTGACAATACATGAAAACATAATGAGTTTTTTTGGATTTTACCTTTAAAATGATTTATTTACGGTGATATTGGTTTTTTGTACAATTTTTTTTATACCGATATACAGTTTGCCCCCACTGTGTTTAAATCCTGGATCCGTCCCTGGATAAGGTAGCGAGAGGTATGGAACCTGCGTAACGACAAAAATGAAATTTCATCTCTAAAAGATGAAACTATAACATCTATTGTTTAATAAAAATAAAACAATACAATTGAGAACAAAAATAACTACAACATATGAAAAAAAATCGAATAATTACCTTGAGAAACATAATAATTTCTTATAATTTTTGACACCTTTGTGTTTCCCGATTTTAGTTGTCCATGCATCTTCTATTTCTATCAGATTTCTTCAATTGGAGATATCGGTTTGAAAAAAAAAGACAAATAAAAAAGAAAACATGGATATGTAGCGAGAGGTATAGTACCTGGGTAACGGCAGAAATGGATCTGAAAGATGAAATTATAACAACTATTGTTTAATAAAAATAAAACAACACAATTGAGAACAAAATAACTACAATATATGAAAGAAAATCGAATAATTACATTCAGAAATATAATATTGTCTATCATTGCCAATGAATATAATGGTGGAATACTATCTATCATGCTTTATATAGAAGTTTATTTGTGACTTTTGGATTTCTTTTGCTTTGTGTTTTTTCATCTTCCTGTAAGGTCCTGTTCTTTATCGCTGAAAAAAACTGAATTGAACTGAACTGAACTGAACTGAACTGAATGCTACTGAACTGAATTGAACTGAACTGAACTGAATGCTACTGAATACTGAACTGAATACTACTGAACTTAACCGAACGTAACAATAATGATCATATTAGACTTTAAAATAATTTAATGATAATATTAGACATTAATAAGCTTATAATAATAATAATGGTTCTAATAATAATAATAATAATATCAATAATAAATAAACATATTAATAAAGATTAAACTAAATTGAATATCAAATAAAATATCGGCTCGATAAGATCCTATAAAATTAAATAAAAATGACCCTAATTTAAATTAAAAATATAATTACACACAAACACAAATTTACATATAATTGAAAACTTATGAAATTAAATACAAATTTTTATATGAATACAAACTCTTAACTTTTTATTACAATTAAGGGTTAAGGTGCAAAAATACCCCTAATGTCTAAATATAAATTTCCATATGAATACAAACTCTTGACTCAATTTATTAATGTTAAAGGTAAAATTGCTATTGGCTTCCAACTTTAGGGATAAAATTGCACCATTTGAGATATTAGGGGTAAAATTTAAAAGCAAATTTCAAACAACATATATCGGTGGAAAATTCTACTTTGATATTATTGGTGGGATTTGGTGGTTGAATTTAATTTGATGTTATGGGTGGTTGTTGGGTGGGTGAATTTTAATGTTATTGATTTTGTTTGGGCGGATGAAATACAATCAATATGCTATGCATAATTTATGGGTGGTTGCATAGCATATTGATTGTGCAACATAACATTAAAATTCATTATTATGAGTGCAAGATGTTATGGCTGGAGTGCACTCAAAATTCATTGTGCCTATTATATAACCCATCCCTCATATGTAATACAGGCTTTATCTCTTTCACCACCACCCATCACCTTCCATTTGCTGCTGCCACCGCCTCCAGCCACCGCCGCCTACAGTGATCACCGCCACAATATGCCTCAAATGTAAAAAAAAATATGAAATGTCCATTATTGTTTCTACTTTCACGCTTCATAATTTCATAAGATTGTCCATGCTTGGGATACCAATTATACAACATGGTCCAAATGTTAATGGAAGGGTAGATTCAGATATGTTTAATGTAGACCGTAAAGACGCCATGTTAGCAGTGCGGAATGGTATAGAGCAATAGATTTGGCAATCACGTCTAGCCGAGAATGAAGTGAGAGCGGGGAATGAAGTGGGAGTGGAGAATGAACTTGACGATGATGATGAAGTTAGCGAAGATGATTAAAAACAATTAAAATATAGTTGAGGCAGTTAATTTTTTAGAGCATTGTAACGTAACCGTATTAATATAATATTTATTTACTTTTCGCAAAATTTACAAACAAGTTATACCAAATAATTATAATTATAATAAATAATGATAATATATCATGAAAAAGCATAAATTATATATAAAAAATTATAATTATAATAAAAATAGATAAAGTAATATATAATAAATTATAAATGATTATAATTATAATAAATTGCTACATTATAGGTAAATAATAATAATAATAAATTATATGTATAATAATTACAATAAATAATAATAAATTATTGAATGCTGAAACTGAATGTTGAAACTGAATGTTGAACTGAACTGAACTGAACTGAACTAAACTGAATTGAACTGAACTGAACTGATTGTTATTGAACTGAACTGAACTGAACTGAACTGAACTGATTGTTACTGAAATTAAGTGATAAAGAATAGGGCCTAACTCTTACTGTCTTTTATTATTTTAATTAATAGGGTAATAATTGTTTAATATATTATAAATATAAATTTGTTATTTTTAATTAATTAAATCTTTTTTATTTTGATTTTATACTACGTTGACAACTCATCAAAAAAGCTTCTAAAACACTTCTCCTCATTTCTCTATGCTTCCGCTATTATATATAGTATAGATTAATAGTCTACTTTTACATATATGCGCTCCTTAATTTCATCATAATTTTATAACTCGAATTGGAAATTACTATTATTATTATTATTATTACTATTCCCTCTAGTTCTCTGATCTTATTAGAATTATTCTACTTTAAAAGTTTTCTCAACCCAGCCCAATCCTTCAATCGAGAACAAAATTATTTACATAATTTTATTTTTGAATTGGCTGCTTTTAATTTTTGGACTGACAGGTTTTTAAGTTCGGATATTGATTTGGTTAGGTAGGCATTTAGTGGAGAAAACATTTATATTTTTAGTTATTATATATCTATTGTAACTAGAAAAATAATTAAACTACCACCAATCACGTGGTTCAAGTGGTTAAAATATAAATCAATTTAATAAAAATTAACACGTTATTTTTTTCCCAAAAGGAAAGCAAGGGTATCTTTCTAGTTATCCTATAAATTCAGTTTCTAACTTTTCTTCCTCTTTTTTCAATTCAAAATTGAAAAAACAGAGAATGGAAGTGACAGCTCCATTGGCGGATGCTGTCATATCTAAAGTTCGCAATGAAGTAATTGATTCGGTGTGGTGTCAAATTGGATACATATGGAACTACAAAGGCAACATCAAGGACCTTGAGAAGCAACTTGTAAAGTTGAAAGCTGGAAGAGACAACATGCTACACTGTATCGATGAGGCCAGAAGGAACGAGGAAGAAATTAAAGATATTGCAACCAACTGGTTACAAAGTGCGAATAAGGCAATTGAAGCAGCAGTTTAGATCATTAAAGATAATGACACTTCCAAAAAGAGCTGGATGGGTTTTTTCCCTAATTTGAAGGCTCCTCACCAATTTAGTAGAAAAGCAAATAAGAATACACCAGGATTTACACAAATTCAATAAGAAGGAAAGTCCATTCATACAATCGTCCGTTCGTCCAAGTGTGCAAGCATTGGAGCTTGGCAAAAGTTATGAGTCATTAGAATCAAGAATGAAAGTATTGGAGGAAATTGTAGGGGCGTTGAAGAATGATAATGTTAATATCATTGGAGTATATGGTTTAGGAGGTGTGGGTAAAACTACTATCGTGAAACAAGTCGTTGCACAAGCCAAAGAAGAAGGAACTTTCAAAGTGGTGGCTATAGCAAATGGGGCCCATACTTTGGACTTGAGCAAAGTTCAGCAAGAAATTGCAGATTGATTAAGTCTCAAGTTTGACATTGAGACTATTGATGTAAGGACAGTAAGGTTGCATTCACGGTTGAAACATGAGGTGAAAGTGCTTATTATTTTAGATGATATTTGGGAGAAGATCGATTTGGAGAAGATAGGAATTCCTAATTCTGATGATCATAAAGGATGTAAAGTATTATTGACCTCTAGAGATCTAAATATATTAATGGATATGGGTGTGCAAGCCCATTTTCTGCTTCAAGTTTTACCAAAAGAAGAGGCATGGCAGTTATTTCAAAAGAAGGCTGGTGATTTTAAAAACCCTGAATTACAATCAATTGCAATTGCAGTGGAAAATAGATGTGCAGGTTTACCTGTTTTGATAGTGGTAGTTGCAACCTCATTGAGAGGTAAGGAGTTGTACGAATGGAAGGATGCTTTGGAACAGCTGCAAAAATTCGACAACAATAGGATGGATGCACAGGTTTACTCAGCCCTGGAGTTGAGTTACAACTTTTTGGGAGATGATGCCAAGTCCTTGTTTTCCTTTGTGCACAACTATCAAGACACATAAATATCACAGTCTTGGTGAAATATGCGAAGGGGTTGGGCTTATTTCACAAATATGCAATGAGCGTTCTAAGAAACAGACTACTTATAGTGGTCAATGACTTAAAAAGGTCATGTTTGTTACTAGAAGTCAACAAGTATGAGATTCAAATGCACGATGTTGTTCACAGTTTTGCTAGAGTATTTGCTTCCAAGGAACATCATATCTTCATTGTAAATTCTCAAACTCAGCTGGAAGAAGGGCCAAAGTGCACCATTTGAACTATGCAATTCAATTTCTTTGCTACGTCCTGAAAACGTCGATCTTCCTCAAGTATTAGAATGCCCAACACTTGAGTCATTTATCTTCTACAATGAGGATCCCTCATGCAGAATCCCTGACAATTTTTTTAGTAGAACGAAAAAATTGAAACTTATGGATTTATGTGAAGTGAATTTGTCACCACTACCATCATCAATTGGGTTTCTTTAGAACCTTCAAAGAATGTTCTTGGATCACTGTGATTTCGAAGATATAAGTGCAATCCGGCAACTAAATAAGTTGTAAGTCCTCAACTTAAAGGGTTCAAACATTGTTCAGCTTCCAATGCAAATAAAGAACTTGACTCGTTTACAACTTATGGATTTAAGTAAATGTCGAAGACTTGAAGTGATTCCACTAGGTATCTTAATTTGCTTGACCAAATTAGAAGAGTTGTACATGTTGGGCGGCTTTATTAAGTGGGGGGGGGGGGGGGGTGAAGATCATACTGGCAAAAGAAATAATGCTAGTATTTCTGAATTGAAGACTTTGTGTAACCTAATCAATTTAGAAATTAATATTATCGATGCAAAGATCATACATATGGATTTGTTCCATATGAAGTTAGAAAGATTCATAATTTTGATTGGGGATAGTTGGGATTTTTTTTGGCAATGATGATAGTTCCAAGATACTGAAACTCAAGCTCAATGCTGACTTTGAATTGGAGAGGTTAAAGGTCTTGTTGATAGAAACTGAAGATCTGTATTTGGACGATCTCAAGGGTGTGGAAAATGTGCTCCCCAAATTAGAAAGGCAATGCTTTCCGAAGTTGAAGCATCTGCAAGTCCAAAACTGCCATGAGATGCAATCTATTATAATAGATAGGGCAAGAATGGATAACATAATTACTTTCCCAAGTCTTGAGACGTTATCTTTAATTAATTTGAACAGATTGGAGAAGATCTGGTATGGCCCATTTGCAACGAGCTCTTTTATCAGCTTAAAGAAGTTGAAGGTGGGGAATGTTGGGAATTTTTTGGATTGCGACAATAGCGGAAACAATAAATCTCAAAGCACAAACAATATATTGCTAAGAAAAATGATAGCTTAAAAACTTGAAAGCAGTTTTATTGAATTTATGAGGTGGAGGTGTACAAGAGGGTGTTTTCTAGAAACTTTCTAGAGTTACAATAATATGAGATAAAACCAAAAATAGTATCACTCAGGTGTTTCCCGAAAATACCCCGAAATAATTATCTTACTATTTTGTTTCTCCCCAAAACAATTGGAATACCATCTCTCAATTAGAAAGCAAACACACAATAGAGGATTTATTATGTAATTTGCCTCTATATACTCTCACAACTCCACTGCTCTCTATCATTTCTATCTTCTGCTTTTATAGCAGAAGATATTCAACATGTCAACTAGAGCAGTGTTCTAGTTGACTTGTTCCACCAAACATTAATTGGGTGGCACCGAATTCTGTGCCAACCCAATTAAGAAAACAATTAATTTTTTTCGATAATTAACAAATTACAAAATTAATCCCTCAATAATACAAATTATAAAAATAGTCCCTCATTAATTGAGACTTCACAACAATTCCTTTTTTTATTTAATTGTTTTAAATTAATAGTTAATTTTCTCAACAATCTTCCCCTTAACTATTAATTTAAAACTTTCATTATTTTTTTTTTCAATATATATATGATGTACTTTCCCATCATCACCTTGTAAACGGAGCACTTCTTTCTGCAAACAACTTCTCAGAGCACTTCTCACCGAATCAATTTTTTGATTCACTTCTCATCAACCTTCAACTATTGGAGCACTTCTCTCCAAATTAAGCAAATTTTTCTTCATCGACATGATGTGCCAAATTGACACTTTTTTCTCTCTTGTTTCTGCAATTCCGTTGCACGTGTCCAAGCTTCTTGCACTTAAAACATTGAGGCTTTCCCTTGTGCCAACAATCCTTCTCATCATGACCATGCTTTTTGCAATGACCATATTGAGGAACTTCCCTTTTTCCTTTTGAGCCTTGGGCAAGGAAAACTCCCTCAATTGCTTCCTCATTTTTTCCATTTCTCATTGCTCTTCTTTGTTCTTGAGCTTGCAAAGAATTAATTAATTTGGATAAGGGTAATTGACTTATATCTCTTGAATCTTCAAGAGATGAAAGTTTTGCCTCAAACCTTTCAGGCAAGCTTACAAACAGTTTTTCAACAACTCTGCTATCAGGTAGATCTTCTCCCATCAACCTGTCATAATACTAATGTATCGACTCATTTTCTTTCATTCTTAGAGTCTTAAAATCTCTTTTGAAATTCAAAACTTGCATCATCTTTGTTCGTTCATTGCCTTCATAAAGTTCTGTCAACTTTTCCCAAGCTTCATTTCCTATTTCACAAGTCATAATTCTCGTGAAAATTGACTCTGAGACAACATCATGAATGATAGATAAAGCTCTTGGAGCTTTTAATGATTCCTCTTCATGAGCCCTTATTTAATTTAGAGTTGGATTGTCTCCAAGATGTGTTACCTCCTTCTTAGATTCAACCCACAGCCACAAGCCCAACCCTTTTAAATGAGTTTTCATTTTGATAGCCCAAATTTGATAATTTTCACCATTGAAACTTGGAGGAGAAAAAACCGATGATGGTTGGTTGGCTGCCATTCTCAAAAACTCACCGATCCCTTAAGATTGTTGAAGCTTTGATACCACTGTTAGAAATTTTTCGGATTGCGCCAATTTAGCGGAAGTAATAAATCTCAAAGAACAAACAATATATTGCTAAGAAAAATGATAGCTTAAAAACTTGAAGGTAATTTTATTGAATTTATGAGATGGGGGTGTACAAGAGGGTGTTCTCTAGAAACCTTATAGAGTTACAATAATATGAGATAAAACCAAAAATAGTATCACTCAAGTATTTTCCGAAAATACTCCGAAATAATTATCTTACTATTTTATTTCTCCTCAAAACAATTGGACTATTCTCTCTCAATTAGAAAGCAAACACACAATAGAGGATCTATTATATAATTTGTCTCTCTCTATATACTCTCACAACTCCCCTGCTCTGTATCATTTCTATCTTGTGCTTTTATAGCAGAAGATATTCAACATGTCAACTAGAGCAGTGTTCTAGTTGACATTTTCCACCAAACATTAATTGGGTGGCACCGAATTCGGTGCCAATCCAATTAATAAAACAATTAATTTTTTTAATAATTAACAAATTACAAAATTAAACCCTCAATAATACAAATTACAAAAATATCTCTCATTAATTGGGGCTTCACAACAATTCTTTTTTTTTATTTAATTGTTTTAAATTAATAATTAATTTTCTGAACAGGGAAATGTAATGTATTGAAGAATTTGTTTTCGTTCTCTATGTTTAAATGCCTTGTCCATCTACAAGAAATTAAGGTGAGTGAATTTAAAATCCTGAAAGAGATTGTTGCTGTGAGATATGAAGATGAAACAATCAAGCTGACTCAATTACACACGTTGACGCTAGAAGATCTACCCCAGCTTGATGGCTTTTGCTCTCCAATTAATGAGGATTCTGCAGAAATTTTATTGGTGGATGAATTTGAAGATTTTTTCGGCAAAAAGGTTTGGTCCATCTTTTCTACCCCAATATTCATGTTATAAAATTTGCTCTTGTTGATGATTTGCAAAAAGGTATGGTCAAAGAAAAACAACTTTCAACAAATTAAAAAATAAAAAGAGCACAAGCTAGATTGAATTCACGTAATATTTTTGTTAGTACTTTTAGTTTTTTAGTAATAATTTGAATAGCTTTTGTAAATTGTATGGACGAGACAAATAAAAAAGAAGTTATTGATTGGAACATTTAGGAGCTCCTTCCTCTTGAGTAAAGTCTTAGCTGTTGAGTGAAGTCTTAGTTGTTGAGTACATTATATATGTTGCGACTGATCTTATTTTTTCACATTAGACAATAACAAAATCTAACTCTATAAAAATATATATTTGGCAGATTCAGTTCCCCAATCTGGTAGTACTGAAATTGTCATCAATAAATGTGGAGAAGATATGGTACAACCACAACTTAGAGTTTTGTTCGTTTGACAAATTGACAACCTTTATTGTTGAAGGATGTGGAAATTTAGCATTTGTGCTTACATCTTCGATGGTTAAGAGTCTTCCTCAGCTAAAGGAATTTGAAATATGTGATTGCAAATCCATGGAAGAAGTTATAAGAACAGAAGGGAACACTGAAGAGATGATATTCCCCAAATTGAACCTTTTAAAGCTAAAGGGTCTTCCAAAAGTTACAAACTTTTGCAGGAGAAACTTAATTCAGTGTCCCTCCATGGTAGATCTAACCATAGAAAATTGTCATCATCTACAAATATTTCTCTCAACTAGTAATGAAGATGGTCAACCACATGATTCCAGTACTACTCTTTTTGATGAAAAGGTCTCTTCTCTTTTTACTCATTTATTTAGTTATTTGGTCCGTTAAAAATCTTAAACATCAACACACATGCTTCCCATCTATATATGTTATATGTTATTTTGTGTTTACTTTATGAATTTTTTATTTATTTGATGGAGTTTGATAAAAAAAATAATAAATGATGCAGGTTGATTTCCCTAAACTGAAATACTTGACACTAATAGATGCAAAGAAGTGGTGAAAGTTTTCCCACCCAATTTGGAATTCACAAGACTTTAGAATCTTGAGCAATTAATTATAAATGGTTGTGATGTTCTAACAGAGGTGTTTGACATGCGAGCTTTGATTGATGTAAATATAGTAAAAGGTGGTATAGCATTTTCTCAATTGAAATGTCTAAAAATAAGTAATACCCCAAATTTGAAGCATGTATGGAAAGAAGATCCCGAAGGAATTCTCAACTTCCAAAATTTAAGCTTATTGACTATCAGTGGATGCCCAAGTCTGAAAAGTGTGCTTCCAGCCTCCGTAGCAAGATGTCTTTTGCATCTACAAAGGCTTACTATAGTAAGTTCGGCAATCAAGGAAATCGTTGTTGGGGATGAGGAACAAATCGAAGGTGCAGCTGTTTTTGAATTTCCTCAGTTGCAAGTGTTAGAACTTGAAAGTTTACCACAACTTGAAACATTCTACCCAGGAACTCATACGTCAGCATTGCTTGCATTAAAAACTTATTTCATCCAGGAATGCAAGAAGTTTCATCTCCCGACTCTGTTCAATGAAATGGTATGATATGTAAACCCTCTTTTATGAAAAGTAAATTTATTTATATTTTCTTTGCTAAAAAATAATCTCATCTAGATTATAAATTAAACTATAGTGTTCTTTAGTTTTGACAAAACTAATTATTTTGCTCCCCTCATCCATAAATTTTATATAAAATGAAAATTTATCTTTATATCATTATTTAATTTATATAGACGTTTTTTATATAATTTTGTGATTAGTCCTAGATCATCCCGAACTTAGAACAAATAACTCTAAATGCCAAGGAATTTGGAATGATAAGTGAAGACCAAATTCCAAGGGATTTGTTTCACAGTCCCAAAGTTGTTGTGTTCCTTTTTTTAGATGAAGAGTCCGCAGTTTTTCCATATGATCTTCTTCACATATTCCACAATTTGGAATAACTTGCTATAGGACACAGTAACATCAAAGAGCTGTTCCCACCTGAAGGAGTAGTTGGAGATAAGAAATGTCGAATGATTCTTACAAGAATACATTCCTTGGAATTGTACTATCTTCCCAATCTAAAGACCATATGGAACCAAGTCCTTCAAACTCTTGAAAGTCTAACTTTTTGTGGATGTGATAAGTTCATCATTTTAGCACCATCCTCTGCTTCTTTCCAATGTCTAACATTCTTGAAAATAAAAGAATGCAACGGATTAGTGAGCTTAGTAACATTTTCAACGGCAAAAACTTTGATCCAGCTCCAGAATTTTGAAAGTAAACGATTATGATCAAGTGAAAGTCATTATATCAGACGAGGGAGATGAAATAATGGATAAGATTAACTTCAGAAAATTAAAAAATTTGGAACTTGATGGTCTCCCAAATTTCACCAGTTTCTGCTCAGGGAACCATAGTTTCAGATAACAAGGGTAGTTGTGAATCAATGCCCCAAGATGGAGTTCTTTTCTAAGGGAGTCTCTAGCGCACCACTGCTAGCAAGAGTACAAACGACAAAAGAAGAAAACGCAGGAGAATGGATGGGCGATCTTAACTCGACTATGCATTTCTTGTACAACAAGATGGTATGTTTTGCATTGACCAAATTTCTATAACTCTTAAAATCTACTCTATTTGTGTCATAACTAAATGGCTTCTTTTTTTTAATCGAATTTTACAGTTTGGGTTCTATGGGGTGCAACATTTAAAAGTATCTGAATTTTCAAACTTGAGAGGCAGATGGAACAACGATCTTCCAGTAGAGTTCTTCTGCTATTTAGAATCACTGGTGATCGATGATGTCAACTATTCCTCATATGCAATACCATCTAATTTACTGGAGTACTTGAACAAATTAGAGAAGATGGATGTAAGTAATTATGAAGTACTTGAAGACATTTTTTATGAACGAGGATCGAGTGAGGAACATGGATATGCTGATCTTCTGTCTAAGCTATCTAAGTTTAACTTGATTAGTTTGCCAAGGTTGAGAAACATATGGAATGAACATGATCAAGGAATATTGAACTTTAAACACCTTAAATCACTTAATGTTCATCTTTGCAGCAGTCTGAGGACGATATTCACTCCATCTATAACTCAAGGACTTGTTCAGATGCAAGAGCTGGAAGTGAAGTATTGTAATTCAGTAAAAGAAATCATCACAAAAGTATCAGCAAATGAAGTTATGGATGAAATCGTATTTCCACTACTCCAGTCCATTATCCTGGAGTCTTTTCCAGGCTTAATTAGTTTGAATGGTGGAAGCAAAATTCTGAAATGTCCATCTCTAGAAGAGATAGCCATAGTTGACTGTCCAACTATATTTAGTTCTACATTTCTCAGAGAGCTACAATCGAATCCAACTGATGGAATTACCGTGCCCAAGGTTAGTTACTAATTACTTGTTAGGAACTAATGCAATTATTATTAGGAACTAATGCAATTACGATAAACGAAACACAAACAAACATACAAGAGTTGTTTACCCAGTTCGCCACTCAATTTGAATGACTACGTCTGGGGGTACTACCAAGCCAGGATGTTTTACTATAATTTTAGAGATCCGGATTACAAAGAAAGAGACTATATTTATACTCCTCAAGAAACCCTAATCGCCCAAAAAAAATTCGGATCGCTGAAGTAGATCTATAAGTCTCCAAAGCCCAACATTACTATTATGTTCTTTCTTCTCATGTCATGGTACAATTTGTTTACTTGAATTTGAACTGAATATCATGATAGTCATTCTTTAAGAAAACTCAAAATGATTTATTAGTCCCATTTTGTTTGGGCAGTAACAATAAGTAAACTTTTTGATAGGTTGACTAGAATTCATAAATTTTACTATATTAAGTTTAAATATTAAACAATAGACATTAACTTACGGTAATTTATATGTTAAATTTTATAAAATCAAATTGAAGAGTGTGATTTTGATTACACCCACTGAGGCTAATAGTATGTTTGGCATGAAAGAAGAGTGGAAGAGGAAGATATTAACACTCTGTTATTCCCCATTTTTCTCATTTTCCCCATTTTTTTCAAATTTTCATGTTTCCCCTGTTTTTACAACAATTAAAGGGGAAAGGGGGATAATTGGATTAAAACACCAATTGTTAATGTAGTAAAACAATTGTATTGAACAAATTCAATTCATATGGAGAATAATTAATTGTCTTTCTATTATTGCTAAAATGGATTTACAGGATCATGCTTTACCTTGTCATGGTTTAGAGGCTAAAGGTGTGGAATTCCTTAAAGCAATTTGTAGTTCTTTTATTTATGATGATTTTTCCTGATCTTGGCCAGTTTAGATTTTGTTGAACTGCCTTTCAAGGTTGTATTCTTTTTTATTTTTCATTTTTTCTTAATAATATTATGACCTATCTTATTTTTTCACTTTAGACAATAATAAAATCTAACTCTATAAAGAAAATGTGTTTGGCAAATTCAATTTCCCAATTTGGTGGAACTGAAATTGTCATCAATAAATACGGAGAAGATATGGCACAACCACAACTTAGAGTTTTGTCCATTTGACAAATTGACAGCCTTTATTGTTGAAGGTAGTGGAAATTTAGCATCCGTGTTGACATCTTCGATGGTTAGGAGTCTTCCTCAACTGAAGAAATTTGTGATATGTGATTACAAATCCATGGAAGAAGTTATAAGAACAGAAGAAGACACTAAAGAGATGATATGTCACGTCCGTGTCTAAATTTCTAAAATTTATATCTTGATATTAGTATATATTATAATTATTGGGTGTGTGATATTAATTTGGTGCTATAGAAAAAGTTTGGGGTTAATTCGATGGTTTTATGTGTAAATTAAAAGTTTAGGGTTATTTTTAAAAGATTATATAAAGATGGAGGACCAAACTTGATATTTACCAGATTTTGGATATATATCCCAAACCTTCCAGGAGGTGCCGCACCCATATCCTCTTTTCTTTTTCTTTTTCTTCTTCTTTCATCTTTATCTGCATCTTCATCGTTCTTCTATTGTTTCTCCACCGTTTCTTTGGTTTACGGAGTTTCGACCGTCCGAATCACTCGAAATTTAAACCAGAACATCCTTATGCATAGTTCTAAGTCCTAACCGAAGAATTTTTGAGTTTCAAAAGTGTTTGGAGGGAAAACGTCTTAGACAAAATTTAGAGGAGAATCGATCGGGTTAGTTTTCTTCAATGAGTAGCCAAGGTGTAAGTAACTATCAACTATATTTTGAGTTTTATGTGTGTATATATATATATAATCAAAGAATTTTCAGAAATTGATATCTTAGGGTTTATACAAGAATTTTATAAAATTGAGTTTTTTCACGATCTTGCTTTTTATTGTGAAATTATAGTTCAAATGAAGCTATTGACTATACTTATATGTGAATTTCAGATTTTACTTGGTTATGTTGATTTGAGGTTTCGTTTGATTGATTAAATTTGGAATTTTATTGATTAAGGATTGATATTTTGGAGAATTGAAAAATTGTGAGCTTGATTACGAACATATGTTTTTGGTTTCAATATATATATATATATATATATATATATATATATATATATATATATATATATATATATATATATATATATAGAGAGAGAGAGAGAGAGAGAGAGAGAAAGAGAGAGAGCGAGAGAGAATAAAATGTTTGGTATCCATTAAAAGTAGTCCGGTTGGGTGATTTTGAATCTAAAGACCATATTTAGTGAGAAATATGACATGTATACACATGTCTGAAGACCTATTGGGTATGACAGTGAAGTGTCGGGTAAGACCATATGGGATAGGAAATGTTAAATAGACGTCTCGTGTATGTTGTGAATTATGATTGAAATATAAGGCGATGAACTCAAAAATGGATACAATATTATATGTTTTTGGTTTTTGGTTTAGTACCTTGACTATATTATGAACTTAAGTTTTGAGTATATTTAATAAGGTTTTGATTAAATCCTTTATAAATGTATATATGTAGCTATGTTAAGTAACGTTGGTTTTTATAGCTGATAGTTTCTTATTGAGATTTTTGTCTCATTTTTCCAAATGTTTTTAATGTTTTGTTTTAGGCGAAGAAGTGCAAGGTACCGAGAGGGGTACTCGATCCTAGGGCGAGGTTCGGTTACAGCTACGAGGTTCAAGTCGTCTCTAAGGTATTGCATCCATTTTGTTCATGTACATATAAGTGGATATTATATATTTAAAGACTATTATATAACTTGTTTTTGGTAGTGTCCTTTTGTTTAGTGATTACTGTATAGACAGAATGCTAAGGAATGCACTTTTAAGTGCTTTTGTGTGGAGTAATCTTGTTGTAACCTTGATCAGTTATTTGGTATGTATTATATACATATATATAATTAGCTGAAGTTGAGAACTTGTGGAATAGTGTGATATGAGTTATGAGTAAGTCATAACTTTGAGCTAGAGATAATAGAGAATTGTCTATATAGGTGCTGCGGGAAAATTAGATTCGTATCTGAATCTTATGATGCAATTTTCGACCAGATATAGGCAGAATCTAACATGGAGTCTCAATAGAAAGTTCTTTATCTTTTGTCTTACATTTCCAGGGGTTTTTGAATCGTCTTATTCGGACTCCGTATGAAGAATTTAGGTTATAAACAACATATGTTGGTCATTTTAGCTTTAAACCAGAATTTGGTTTTTGTTTTGATTTTTCTCCTTATTTGAGAGACACTGCTAATGTCAGTGGTAATGTCTCACCGTTTTATCTGATCTTATTTTAGGTCGGGTTTGACATGATATTCCCCAAATTGATCCATTTAAAGCTGAAGGGTCTTCCAAAATTTACAAACTTTTGGAGGGGCAACATAATTCAGTGTCCCTCCATGAAAATGTTATGGATAGAAAATTGTCCTCATCTACAAAAATTTGTCTCAACTAGTAATGAAGCTCAACAACATGATTCCAGTACTAATCTTTTTGATGAAAAGGTTTCTTCTCCTTTTAGTCATTTATTTAATTATTTGGTCTGTCAAAAATCTTACACATCTATATATGTTATATTTAATTATTTTATGAACTTTTTTGCAGGTTGATTTCCCTAACATGAACATACTGTTAATTTCCGGGGTACAAAGGTTGAAGGTAACATGGGGTAATGAACTCTGTGAAGTTTCCTTCCGCCAACTCAGAGTATTGGTGGTAGAAAATGCAAAAGAAGTGGTGAAAGTTTTCCCACCCAATTTGGAATTCACAAGATTTCAGAATCTTGAGAAATTATATATAACAGGTTGTGATGTTCTAACAGAGGTGTTTGACATTCGAGCTTTGATTGATGTAAAGATAGAAAGAGGTGGTATAGCAGTTTCTCAATTGAATCTACTAGTGGTACTTAATACCCCCAATTTGAAGCATATATGGAATGAAGATCCCAAAGGAATTTTTGACTTCCATAGTTTAAGCTCACTAGATATTCAAGGATTCCCAAGTCTGGAAAGTGTGATTCCAGCCTCCGTAGCAAGAAGTCTTGTGTATCTAGAAATGCTTCTTGTAACAGATTCTTCAATCAAGGAAATTGTTGCAGGGGATGAGGAAGGAATAGATGATGCATCTACGTTTCAATTTCCTCAATTGGAACGATTAGTACTTAGAAGATTACCACAACTTGAAACATTTTACCTAGGGACTTATACCTCAGAATGGCCTGCATTACCACAATTACGTATCACCCAATGCTATCAATTTCACCTACAGACTCTGTTCCATGAAATGGTACTCTTTGCTAAAAAATAACCTCATCCAGATTGTAAATTAAACTATATGTCCCTTAGTTTATGATCTTAAATGTAGTCACTAAAATATAATGCAGAATGTCTAGAACTACTGCCTGACCTTCTGTCTTGGTGCATTTCTTATCTGATTGCATTTTTGCAAACATTAAATGATTATCTGCTTCATTAAAATTAGTGGTTTCTATTGTTTCTATTTATGTAAGACTCATTTATCTTCCCTCAATAAACTAGAGTTTGTTTTTATGTGATTAGTGCCAGATCATCCCAAACTTAGAAGAATTATCTCTAAATGCCAAGGAAGTTGGAATGACTTCCTGTGGATTTATTTCACAATCTCAAAGTTGTTGAGTTCAATTTTTTCAATGAAGAGTCTGCAGTTTTACCATATGATCTTCTTCATATATTCCACAATTTGGAAGAACTTCATGTGGTACGCAGTAAAATCAAAAAGCTGTTCCCACCTAAAGGAGTAGTTGGAGATGAGAAATGTCGAATGATTCTTACAAGAATGCATTCCTTGGGGTTGCATTATCTTCCCAATCTAAAGACCATATGGAACCAAGTCCTTCAAGAAGCTCTTGAAACTCTTTATGTGAAAGGATATGATAAGTTAATCATTTTAGCACCATCCTCTGCTTCTTTCCAATGTCTAACATTCTTGAAAATAAAGGACTACAAAGGATTAGTAAGCTTAGTAACATTTTCAACGGCAAAAAGTCTGATCCAGCTCTAGAAATTGAAAGTAAGCAAATGTGATCAACTGAAAGTCATTATATCAGATGAGGGAGATGAAATAATGGATGAGATTAACTTCATTAAATTAGAAATTTTGGAACTTGATGGTCTGCCAAATCTCACCAGTTTCTGCTCAGCGAACCACAGTTTCAGATTCCCTTCTTTGGAAGAGGTAGTTGTGAAACAATCCCCAAAATTGGAATTGTTCTTGAAAGGAGTCCCAGTCACACCAATGCTACAGCGTGTACAATTCTCGAAAGGAGGAGTCCCAGTCGCACCAATGCTACAGAGTGTACATTTGAGAGAAGATGGGAATGGACAAGATTGGCTCGGAAATCTTAACATGACTATTAGTTTCGTGTACAGAAAGAAGGTATGTGTTAGATTGGGTATGTGATATTAATCAATTTTATGCATTTGGAAAAATATATCTAATGAAGTTATTGCAATATCAATTCTTTGCAGATTGCTGAAAAGGTCGAAGAATATTGAACAAGCGTATCTTCAACGTGCTCAAATTTGAATTTGTGTATACTTTGTGACTGAAATTGTTGTTTTTATCCTTTTAATGGTTTAGTTTGTGTCCAATTGATGTCAAACTTTATTTTCTTGTTTGAAATTTGTAATTGGTGGAAGTACTTTGTATTGACTCTGTGCTTCACATTCTCATGTGAAACATCAAAACTTACTCATGTTTACTTTTTGCTTCTTATGAGTTGATTAAATTAATATTTGGTTAGAACACTGGTGTAAATGTATATAGTTTGGTCTGTTTCATATTCACAATTGTGAATGTATTTTTGCGCATAAACTTCTAGTTTCTCATTTTTGCACATAAAAGTTCCAAGACTTCAAATTTAAGTCCATTAACTTATTTTAGAAACATTATTTATATGGATTAATTCTGTAATTGAAAATTAACTCTTAAGCCTCGTTCCATATCAATTTACTGTATGTATGTGTACTTATTTTATATATAATATAATAAACTGTCAAAATTTTGGATGATAATAATTTATTACTAAAATTATAACTAATTATTTAAATATAATGTATAATATAATTATAAACGTAAAAACATTGAAAATTAAGTATACAAGGGATCTGAAACTTTCTTGATTCCTAAGGTAGGATATTTGTTGAGAGAATTCAAGTTTGCAGATTTATGAAATGCATGTATTTAGTTTTTATCTTCTATTATTTATTGAGTTCTTGTTGTCTGGTGAATTTTTACTCTATTTGGTTTCACTAATTAATTTTGTGTTATTAGTTATAGCCAATAACAAACTATTCCATTGTTGTTAAATAACCAAATTGTAGCTTACAAGTTAGAACCCTGCCTCCACCATTAGCTTACAAGTTAGAACCCTACTTGCACCATTAGCTTATGTGTGTGTTTTAGCCTCTCTTACTGTGAAATTTGTGCTTATAGATTTTAGGTTTTGAAGAATTCTATTTGGGCCCTTGATCAACATAAATGAAATGGTTTGTGAATGCTAAAATGATTTTGATCTATAGTAATGGAGGAAGTTTCGCACATTTTAACATATTGCAGGTGGTCACTTGGTGCAATAATGTATGGGATGGTTGTTGGTTATCGTCCATCCTACTCTGATGACCCTGTAACAACATGCCAAATGGTTAAGTTTCTGTGCTTATTTGTTTGATTTATTATCTGCTAAGTTTAACCATTTGATGTCTGATTAGCATTAATGCCATGTGCTTCTAACCAATGTAACACAGTATGTTCTTCTTATTACTTTTGTCTAAGTGAATGTCATATCCTTTGTTCCCTTATTACATTTAATCTTTAATATGATATTAATCCATTCTTCCTAAAGTATTAATTTTACTTGGCATTTGTTTCTTTTCCCCTCATTGTTCTTTTTAATTTTGAATTTTATTAAGATCATGTCCTTATCTGCTCTGCTCTGAGATATTAAGCTTCCTTTAGATTAAGCTATCTCTAATTGTCGCAGGTCAAAAATATATAGTTGTTGGCTATAATTCTGCACTATGCAGGCTATGAAGTTGTTGGCTGAAACAACCACTCAATCCCTCTTATTTTACTAATCATTGATAGGGTTGTTGAAGATGAAAGAGATAGCTGCAATTTTGTCAAATATTGACTTAAAAGTGGGGCACCGATTTCTCCTCGGATATGTACATTATGCATAAGTGGTAATGGCTAAGAAGTTGAGGAAATATGAATTTTTGGAGTTTAAGGTCATATTTACCCAAGCAAATTCATGGTATGATGGAGTTGGCTGATTTATGCTAATTTTAATAAAATGTGAAATGTGCTTGCATCTACAAGACTCTTGAACATTTGACTCCATAAAACTTGATTCAATTTTTTTGCATGTATTTGTGCATTGCTATATCTTCAGGTCTTAACAACTTGCCTAGGGGCGCGGTAACATCAATAGTAACCCGGGTGCTAGAGAAATGGAAGCAATATTAGATACAATTCCACTTCAAGCTATTATTGTTACTAGATAGTTTTCTGCTGCTATATAGGTACTCAAAGAGGTATTACCAATTGTTACTAAAAATATGCATGGTTTGAAGTATAATATTATAAAAATTTCATATAGGTTTATCAAGAAATGGTTAAGTTCGTGAGAAGAAGTTTTACTCATTTAAGAAGATATCTCAGTGAAGATGATCGAGCTTTGGTATCTTTTTAGTGTGTCTTCGAAGGTAAAATAAAACAGATATAAGAGATATTGATTAGAGAAGTTTGCAATTTTCGAATATAGGGATTGAGTTCTGTTGTTTATTTGATAAACCTACTATGAAAGAATGTGGAAAGAGAGGACGTGATTACATGGAGTGTGTAAGGGGGGAGTTTGGCCATAGGCAAACTCAACCCTATTGGCAAGCTGTGTGGCGTATGGAGCATATCAACGTACGCGGACGGGAGGACCCGAGTTGGTATAAGGAACATTATAGGGGACAGGGATTACCCTGACATTGGATCTCCGCCACCCCTTAGGTCAGTAGTCGGTACTGGCTTAAGTGATCCACCCTAGTCTACTAGAGACTAGGAGAGTCGGGCATGCGTCCTTCGGGAAGGAAGGCGGATGTCTCCATAGAGTGGAAGCTCTATGGACATTATGGGGGCCGGTGAGTGCCCCATAGTGCGAGCCCATTCTAGGG
Source organism: Euphorbia lathyris (assembly GCF_963576675.1). Taxonomy (NCBI): domain Eukaryota; kingdom Viridiplantae; phylum Streptophyta; class Magnoliopsida; order Malpighiales; family Euphorbiaceae; genus Euphorbia; species Euphorbia lathyris. The sequence goes on along the minus strand of NC_088918.1, from coordinate 12,395,000 downwards.
CGAGGCTTGCCCCACAGGGAGACCCTTTCGGGACGGAATACCGACAGAGGCATTGACGGGACCCTTCGGTAGGAGTTGGCTGGCCGAGACTTAGGGAAGTCGAGGCGCCACACGGGGCCTTGGCTCGACACAGAGTTACCCCCGTGACATTTGGTATCAGAGCCGACTCTCCACGTACGATGTGTGGTTCGGGGACGAACTAGACGGAAGCTGGTGGGCCTGTAACTACCCGATCCGGAGAGGGTGGCGCCGGGGTAGAAGGTCTGAGCAAGGAGCGGCCCTAAGGGATGGCGATGGGGACAGGAATGAACTGAATCCCACATCGGAAATGGAGAGGGAGTGATTGGGGCTTATTAGTAAGATGAGAATCCAATACATGTAGACGCGTTTTAAAGCCTTGAGGCCTAATATGTTAGAATTGGGCCAAAGCGGACAGTATCTACATGGTATTGGACCAGGGTGTTACAATTGGTATCAGAGCCGACTCTCCACGTACGATGTGTGGTTCGGGGACGAACCAGCGGAAGCTAGTGGGCCTGTAACGACCCGGTCCGGAGTGGGTGGCGCCGGGGTAAGAAGGCCTAAGCAAAGAGCGGCCCTAAGGGATGACGATGGGGGCATGAATGAACTGAATCCCACATCGGAAATGGAGAGGGAGTGATTGGGGCTTATTAGTAAGATGTGAATCCAATACATGTAGACGCGTTTTAAAGCTGTGAGGCCCAATGTGTTAGAATTGGGCCAAAGCGGACAGTATCTACATGGTATTGGACCAGGGTGTTACATCACTAGGTTTTAACCTCAATATGGTAAATTTAGTAGACTTGTAAATTAAAGGATGGAATTTCACTGTTTTCTCATATGAACTATATCCGAAGCAAGGTTAGCAACCGCATCTTTCTGGTTTGCGACTGAATATTTAATAGGTAAATTAGCGACTAGTTTTTACGACCTTGTGATGTTAGTCGCAAAGTTTGCGACTATATAAAATAAATCCTTAGTAACCCGTTAACGACCAAGTAGTTACTGACTGAATAAATTCCATCGTTAACTCATGAAATTCAGTCAGTAAACGTATTTAAGGACTGAATTGCGACTGGATTTTCAGTTCCTAACTGCTGATTTTCTTGTAGTGGGATGAGAATAAAAAAGTTACAAACATAACAAAATAAAATAATTTTTTTGAATCCTAGTCCAACTTTAGTTGAACTTCTAACTCTTAACCCTTTATTTTTTTCGATTTTTTGATCGGTCTATTTTTGACAATCATAATATCGATTCAATTTAGGGATAAAGTCTAGATTTGCTTCTAACATTTAAGAAGTATAGATTTTCCCTAACATTTCTACACAAGATTAATTTTAATTCTAATTAATGAAAAATTTGAATAAACTAGTTTGAACAATTGTCACATCGGATTTTCCAAACAAGCTTATCGATAAGTTGAAATAATTAAAAAAAGCGTCATGCCACAACAGTCGGGTTGATTTGGTTCCTCTGTCCAGTACCTAGGAATGAATGAAAGCCCATCGATACAAATGAATTGACCGTCGTTCATTTTGACAGATTGTTTGTAACTATATTATAACATATTAAACATTTCAGGCACTTTAACAATTTTTTTGTGATGAACTTATATGTGGTAGACTTAAATGATGTTTGAGAAAACTAAAAATTAAATGATGAGTTTAGGGTGGAAAATAGACTAGGTAGGCGCAATAGAAATATAATTGTAAATCAGGATGTTATCATATTTTAATTAGTTATAATAAAAAAGGAATAACGGTTGATTACATCAATTGTAAATTAGGATGTTATCATATTTTAATTGTCACTATTCCTCATTCAAAAAGGAATAACGGTTGATTACATCAATTGTAAATCAGGATGTTATCATATTTTAATTAGTTATAATCAATTATATTTACTAATTAATTTATGAATTTTATCATTAATTATATCTTTTATCAAAAAGGAACTATGGCTTCAGATGAACCGGGACTTGATTTTTTTTTAGAGAAGTACTCAAATATTTAGTAAAAATAGATTCATAATGTTAATAAAAAAATATCCAAAATTATATATACAACTAATATTACATGTGGATACTTAAGTGAAATGGAGTCATTGATATGTCTTTGTCCTCATATTTTAAAAAACACATTATAAGAGTAATATTAATGGTAGATTGTAAAGTTTGTAACAAACTAGGTGCCATGTAGGATTAGTAAGAAACTAAAATAACATACCATTAGGATGAGTGGTTACTTCAAAATTTTGTAGGGTAAAAGAAATAATATTAATTAATAAAAAGGGACTTCAGCAATATTTTATCAAATTTTATTGGACATCATTTATGCTTTGTTCCATGCTTCCCACTTGCTCCCACTAGGGATGGCAACGGGTAAGGTATCAGCAGGTAATGTCAATCCCAAATCCTTACCCTTTTATTTTTTAATTACCCGTACCCTTTACATTATCCTAACCGGTATACTTTTTGCATCCCATACCCGTCCCATTTAATTCACGGGTACCCGCGGATATCCTTACCTGTTAAAAATCTATAAATAAAATAAAAAAATATTACGAATTTAACAAAGTATAAATTTAATAAACCATCTATCTAAAAATTGAACAAAGTGAACCTTAATTAATAAGAATAAATTAGTTTAGTGGTATCACTCAATGGTTGAAAAATAAAAGGTTGGGGTTTAAATCTCACGACTTATATCTAAAAAATAATGATATTTATTAATATATAAAAACGTTATGACGGGTAACGGGTACCAGGTACCCTATGGGGTATTCCCATACCCGTCTCATTACCCTAACGGGTGGTTTTGATCTCATACCCGTCCTATTCCCTTTTATACAGGGTATGAATAGTCCCATTTAGATCGGATAGTGTCGGTTACCCGCGAGTTCAGTACACGTTGTCATCCCTAGCTCCCACCTCATTTGTTTGAAGACATGCGTGCTCCCCACTCTAGTATATCCAGGGAAAAAATTAAGATTGACAAAGAGATAGAAAGAGTTGTTGCAAAATATAGTAACCAATTAGAACTAGTAACAACTCCCGTAATGGTTAGTTACAACTAAATTTTATGAGTAACACCAAAGTAATGTCATTGAGATGCTCTAAGATCTTCATCTTTTGTCAATATTAACCCTCTGGTCATTTTGTCTATTTTTTTTAGATTTTTAACTGAACATATCTTAGCTTTCACGACAACCATAGTAAAATACAAAATGATCATGTAGTTTTGTTATTTTACGTATATCTTTTTATGCAAAATATAATGGTTAAAAATCTAAAAAAATAGAGACTAAATGGTTAATATTGACAAAAAAAAAATGAAACCTTATAATGTATTTTTTAGAATATAGAGACTAAACCGTATTTTAGGTTAAAAAGAAAAAACTAATAAATTATTTATCAAGATATTCTGAATTTTGTTACTAAAAAGTTGTTGATTCTTTTCAATTTATTTTATCATATTAGATTGTCTACAGTCAAGAACAATAACACCCCTAACATTAAAAATGGTACAATTAAGGGTCCAATGTTGATAACTTGGTCCAATTTTACCCCTATTAACAGATTTTCTTTGGGCACAGTTAAAATTTCCGTTTGTGTGTACTAATTGTTTTCCAACATAATAAATTCAATATAATTAAAAAAACTAATTGTCCTTTATACCTTCACCTTTTTCCTCCGTTCACACGTAAAGAATACCAAATCCAATTGTGTAATTTTTTTTCTGCTAAATCTCTTAAATCATTCCTTCATCCCATTCTCTTTATTTGTCGATTTCACTCCACTAATGTTTTTCAATTTGATTTTTCCCATGAAGTTCACTCTGATTTCGTCCATATCCGTATAGTTGCAGGTCTTTGGGCGATGGCGGAATATTTACCGGAAGTAAATATATCGTGGAGGCGGCGATGAACTCCATAATCTAGTGCACGTGCTTCTGAAAATTATAGTATTTTCTGATATCACAAGTGCTGATTTAGTTTCAACCCAGCTTCGTCAGAAAGAAAATTTCTCTACATCAATGTTCTTGATAAAAATGGAAGATCCGTATTATTTTTTTTACAATCAAGATTTCTTTTTCTGTACGAGCCTTCAATTGATGGACAATGATGTTCAATTGATGGACAATGATGTAGAGAAATTTTCTTTCTGACGAAGTTGTGTTGAAACTAAATCAGCACTTGTGATATCAGAAAATACTATAATTTTCAAAAGGACATGCATTGGATTATGGACTTCATCGTCGCCCCCACGATATATTTACTTCCGGTAAATATTCCTCCATCGCCCAAAGACCTGCAACTATACGGATATAGACGAAATCAGAGTGAACTTCATGGGGAAAAAAAGGAATCCAATTGAAAAACATTAGTGGAAAAACATTAGTGGAGTGAAATCCACAAATAAAGAGGATGGGATGAAAAGAATTATTAAGAGATTTAGAAGAAAAAAATTACACAGTTGGATTTTGTATTAACGGAGGAAGAAGGTAAGGGTATAAAGGACAATTAGTTTTTTTTAATTACATTGAATTTATTAAGTTGGAAAACAATTAGCACAGACAAACGGAAATTTTAACTGTGCCCAAAGAAAATATGTTAATAGGGGTAATATTGGACAAGTTGTGAACGTTGTTGAAACACCTTTCCACAAGATTTTGATTTGACAAAATCATTTAAATTTAATCCATGATTTAAGAGACAATTAAATTTAAGTGCTTTGATTTAATTGTACTAATCCGGTTGTTCAATGTTGAGTATAAATATAAATGCAAAAAGAAATTAAGACAGGACAGTCAGCATGAGAACACAACACAAGCTGAGTGAAGAGCAACTCAGTATAAGAGATGATAAGTCATCTTCAGAACAACAGCCTCAGATTAAAGATGAACAAGGAAGCTGAGTAAAACGAAGCTCAGCACAGAAGAAGTCTGCTAGAAGAAATAGATCCTACAGAACGAAGCTGACTATGGAAGCTGAGTGGAAAAAGATCTCAGTATGAAACTTGGTAAAAATCAAAGACAATGATTATTGAAGTGAAGCTGAGTGACCTTCAGGACAACATGTATGATCCGTTGACTAAAAGACAAATTCGACAACTGTCTGCACCAATAATTGAAGTCTTAAAATACGCAAAAGCCAAATTCCAATATACATGGGTCAACTGTTCGATGCTATAAGACAAACTGTCGCAAGAAGACAAAGTCTGTAGGAAGAAGACAAATCTGACGTCTGAAGAATTCAGGAGACAGAATTGGCCTGCACATCTGAAGTTGACCAGAAGTTGTCTCCCCAAAAGAGCCGTTTTGGACTCAACGGACAAATCAATTCCAAATGATTTGTTCCTCACATTTCAACTATAAAAGGGACAAAGATATCATTTGGAAGATTGCCAATTTAAAGAAAATTACAAGTGAGAAAGATACAAATTCAAAGCACTCAAAAACAAGAAAGAAAGCTTACACCAATCTTCTATTCTTCGTGTAAATGCTAGATTGATTCTCTGTAATCATCTAAAGTGTTCTTTATCCTAGAAGGAATAAGTGTGTAATCAATTGTAATATTGAGAGTGTGCGTGCTGAGTGCTTGGTATTAAGTACTTAGTGGTAGAGAAATCTAAGTGCTGGGTTATAGTGCTTAGTAGGAGTTGAGTAGAAGAATAGAGGAAGGTACTCTTGCATATTCAACTGCCTGTAATCGGTTTGTGCTCTACCCTTAAAGAGCTCAGTATTGGATTCTAAAAGCCCAGAGGATTCTGGGGACTGGACATAGGCGGAGAGGCCGAACCAGGATAAGTGATACTGAGTAATTTCTAACTCTCTCAAATATATATATATATATATATATATATATATATATATATATATAAGTAATTGCGTTGTTTGTTACATTTACTCAGCATATAAACTGGTTGAAACTGACACTGAGTAAATTGGAGTGCTGAGTTGGAAGCTGACCACACAAGTGTCAATTCCCAACTCTTGAGTGAAACAGTCTTAGTCAGCATCTGACTAAAGCTGTCTTACATTAAAATTGGCCAAGCTGACCAAAGCTGAGTTAATAAACTCACCAAAATTATTAAGTCAACAAGATTAATTAGCAAAAAATTATATTAGTTCCTAACCCCCCCCCCCTTGGAACTAATCACACGGGACCAACAAACGTTGGATCCTTAATTGTACCATGTTTAACGTTAGGGGTATTATTGCTCGACTGTCTACGTTGGGGGCATTTTTGCACCTTATCCCTAAAAAAATTGATAGCTGAAAGACCCAATAAATTATTTGAATATCGGATTAAGTTGTTGTCTCATTATAAATGACACTAAATGAAACGGTATCGTTTTCTTAGTTTGATTAAACAAACCAAAAACAACTTCATCTTCTACCTCGGAAATAATTTATCCCTAACATTTCTACGCAACATTAGTTTTAATTTTAATTAATGAAAAATTTGAATAAACTGGTTTGACCATTATTTAATTGTCACATCGTATTTTCCAAACAAGTTTATCGACAAGTTGAAACAATTAAAAAAGCGCCCTACCACCACAACAGGCAGGTTGGTTGGTTTGGTTCATTTGTCTAGTACCTAGGAATGAATGAAAGCCCTTCGATACAAATGAATTCACCGTCATTCATTTTGACAGATTGTTTGTAACTATATTAATAACATATTAAACATTTTAGATACTTTAACAAAAAAAATTGTAATGAACTTATATGTGGTAGACTAAATGATGTTTGAGAAAACTAAAAATTAAATATTGAGTTTAGGGTGGAAAATAGACAAGGTAGGCGCAACAGAAATATATATATATTTTTATCTATTTCCCTTTTTTCAAGATCCGTTGATCCTTATTTCATATCAAAGAGGGATTAAACATGTACCTTTTGTGAAGAATATCCACCGTTACAAATGAAGTGCCCACATAGAAATCAAAATGTCTTTCACGAGCACAATGAAACAATAGAAAGGCGTTAGTAATCAACCAACGAATAACAATCAAAATAGATTAGCTCTAAGGGCTTGATTGGGTGGGGGTTGTGGAGGGTAAATAAAGGAATGGAAGGGAAGGGAGAGGAAGGGGAAGGAAAGCACTAACCTTACCCTTGTTTGGTTGGATGGTAAGGGTTTATAAAGGTTTGTACCTTTCTCTTGTTTGGAATGAAGGGTTTGTAAGGGAATGAAACATTATAAAATGACTAAAATGTACATAGCAACCATGAAGAGAGAAAGCACAACATTAACAGTAAAAAATATAGAAGAAAAATGATCTAAATCAACGTTGACGGAGTTCGGCCGGTGACAGAGTTCTACCGGTGAGGAAGAGACATCGGGAAAGAGGGGAGGAGGAAGTGAGCAGTAGATGCAAATAATAAGGATATATGTTGTAAATAAAGGCCGGTTTGGGTATTAGGTAATTTTAATAAGGGCAATATTGGAAATAAAAGTTTCAACCCTTCTAAACCCTCCAATTTGGTGGGTTTGAAAATTGAAAGAAAAGTGAAGAAATCTAACCCTTCCAAACCCTTGCTAAACCCCTCAAATCCCTTACCATTCTAAATTTATTTCCCCCAAACAAGGGTTTCCACAAACCCTTACTAACCCTTCCTTTACTAACCCTCCCAAACCTCTCAACCAATCAAACCCTAAAGGAATCAACACGAGATCAAAGAGAGATGAAACAAGAAAGATAATTATTCGAGTGGAAGTCGGAAGAATATTTTCTCCCTGTCACTTTAGCCTTTTAGAATTTTGGTTCACACAAAATTACATGTAGTATAGGGTGTATTTATATTCTTTTTATAAGTTGTTTTTTTTTTTTGAATGAAAAAATGAATTGTATTAATTACTGTAAATCCAAAGCCAAAAGGCTAACAATAGAGGTTGGGGGTAAATTGTTACAATCGTATCTGAAGATTCACGACCTAATCTTGCAAGTTCATGCGCTACTTGGTTAGCAGTTCTTCGCACAAAATTAAAAGTTTTTAGCCGAAAGTCTTTTGCAATCTCCCGACAATCTGCGATAACTAAACCGAGACAGGATAAATCTTCCTCAGATTCCTGATGTAACGCTTGGATAATGACTTGAGCATCCCCTTCTATACAGACTTCCCTTTCCTCCCTTTCCTTGATCCAGCTGAGTGCCTCCCGACACGAAATGGCCTCTGCTACTGACGATGAGAATTGGCCCTTCGCCTGTTTGTACCTTGCAGCTACGAACTCCCCTCTTCTATCACGGATTATTGCTCCAACCCCTATGAATTCAGAATTCCGCTGTACCGATGCATCAAAGTTAATCTTTAGGCCTGATGGGGGGGCGTTTCCAGCGTTCCTGTCGGGTTTGGTCTGCTGTTTCACGCTGTTGCTGTTCTGTCGACATTGCTGACTTCCAATTTTGCAAAAATTCAGCAGCTCGGTCCGCCATAGATGAAGGATCTATAAACCTTTTATTCCACAACCATTGATTACGACAGTACCAGATGTACCATAGGAAGGTGGCCCACTGCCCTGCGATATCTGTATTATCCTACTGCAGAATTGAGAACCACCAATCTGGGTTGAGATTTTGTAAGCTGTTCTTGAAATCTGCAGTTTTCGGTGAGTCCCAGGCTCGCGATATTGACGGACATTGGAACAATACATGTATCAGAGATTCTTCCTGCGATTGACAAAACGGACACCGAATATCGATTTCGACATGACGGTTGTAGAGAGTTACCTTGGTTGGGATAATGTTCCATGTCGCACGCCATAGAAAATTTTTTACCTTCGGAGGACAATTCATCTGCCATAGCTTGCTCCAAGGAGCGTTACACACTGACTTTGGAGGATTCTGATGAAACTCCATCAATGTATAATAAGTTGTTTTGACACTATAAACTCCTTCGGAAATTTTGCTTTAGTACTTTTTCACTAGGTAGTTGTTGTCCCTGCGCCAACATAATCAGTCACTTCTACCACACAAGGAAATAGGAATCTGAAGTATAGATTGCCTATCCTCGGGTGAGAAAAGCTCAGAGAGTAACTCTTCGTTCCATTTACCGTCACTGATAAGCCTGTCCACTGTCCAGTTGATATCGAAGGATGTCAATAGGATTGCTGGTACCCCTAAAGGCGAGTTAATCCACCTATCTCTCCAGATTCTGGTTGCTTGCCCATTCCCAATCCGCATTCCCACTTCGTTTTTCATCAGAATCTGGGACTGAAAAATACTGGACCAGATAGCACTAGGATTGGTGCCGATCGTTGCTTCCCTGAAATCAGCCTGAGGAAAGTAACGTGCTTTGAATAAACGACTCACTAAAGCCTGGGGGTTAACCAAAAAATTCCATGCCTGTTTACCCAGAAAAGCTAAATTGGCTTCATGAAGACGTCTAAAATTTAATCCACCCCAACTCCGTCTCACACATACAATTAGTAGAGTTTAATTGATATTAATGCTCCATTAATTTATTATTTAACTCTCGATCAATTCTGCATTTAATTTGTTATCAATTTTTCTCTTAGACAGAATAACATTTTGTAATAATTTCTATCAATTATCATTATTCCTCCTTGAAAAAGAAATAAGTTGTTGATTACATCAATAGTAAATCAGGATGTTATCATATTTTAATTAGTTTTATAATCAATTATATTTATTAATTAATTTAGGAATTTTATCATTAATTATACCATTGGATGAACCCCTTTATCATTAATTATACCATTGCACATATCATTAATAACATATTATAGCATTGTGTCGAATAGAGATACGAAATTGATAAGCCACTTTACCGTACTCTATGGGCTCTTTTCGGTAATATTTTGAAATTTAGTACGACCTCATCTACAAACTGACAGGCAAACGGAGGTAGTCAACCATACATTGGGTAATCTCTTGAGAAGCAAGTGTATGGACAAGCCGGGAATGTTGAACTTCGTGTTGGCTCAAGCAGAGTTTTCTTCTAATGGGGCAGTGAATTCAACCACAGGGAGGTCGCCTTTCGAAATTGTGTATACAAAAATCCCGAACCATACTCTTGATATTAGGGACATTCCGAAGGGTGACAATAAGAGTATAACCAAATCCTACTTTTTTTGTTTTTTTAGTTACATGGATTCTTTTCGGAAACACTTGTGTTCAAGGCTTAGCCATAAACTTTTGGTAAATACACCCATGGCCAATGAACTTTATCCATTTAACATTGTGGCCACTGAACTTCAATTCTTAATAGTATGGCCACTAAACTTTACATTTTTTTAACACCAGTGGTCACTCAACACCTCAAAACGATCATTGACGGTCTCAAAATAAAAAATTCGAAGAGTTAATGATATTCTAACGAACTTTAATTCTTCAAAATTTTCGTTTTCAGGTCATTTAGGTGTTGTTTGGGTAGGAGAGAGAAAGTGGATTTTTAGAGAGAGAAAGCTCCAAAAAATGTGATTTTGGAAAATAAAAAATGTAAAGTTCAGTGGCTATACCGTTAAGAATTGAAGTTTAGTGATCACAATGTTAAAATGGATAATGTTCAGTGGGCATTGGTGCAATTTACCCCCATAAAATTTAAACTCTTTCCACAAACTAATCTATATTACCAACTAAACCAGAACCTAAACTTGATAAAGAAAAATAAACTAAATTAGGAAAATTTCACATGTGAATTATTTCCTACAAAGAAAGATTCAAATCTAAGAAATTCTTTCCTCCTTCTCTCTTCTTCTTATCTTCTTCATCTTCTTCCTCTGGTTTCTTTGAAGAACCAGCTGCTACTGCAACTTCAGAATTAAAATAATCCTGAAGAAAATCTTCAGGTTTAAAACATGGAATCCAGGCTGCTTCAATTTTCTTCTCTTTTTCTGAACTTCTTCTTCTCATAAGATCACGAATATATTTTGTTCTTCTGATTATAGCATAAAATTTCTCCATCTTCTCTTCATCATCATCTTTATCTTCTTCATAATTTTCCAGAACTTTCCTCTTTCTTCTTTCATCACCATCCATTTCTGCTTGATGTTCAAAACAAGAAAAAGTAGCAAAATTGAGAGAATTTCAAGTCTTTCTTTATCATCTAAATGGTGTAATAGATAAAGATGTATATATCTATCATGTTTCACAAGTTTGGGAAACTTAAAAAGGGGATTTTATTGAGGGCTCTGATCCATCTAAAATTTGATAAGTGTCGTAAATGATGACGTGAGCGTTATGTGTCAATTTTTGGGGGAAAATTCTACTATGGTTCCGGTTAATTGGGCCTTATCAATAGAAACGTGATAATTGTGTACTTTTTTTCTTACACCAATCATCTTTCAATAAGGTAACATGATAATTGTGTACTTTTTTTCTTACACCAATCATCTCCCAATAAGATAGCATGATTCTTTTTTCATTGATTGAGTCCATTGCATCCAGTCCATTGTATAAATTCTCATTTTTTTTTTTTTTTGTAGGTGGTCCTTAGAGGACAGCGTTCCTTGTATATAATTCTCTTTAAGGGAGATAGTTTGTACTAGAAGATGTACAATGTATGTGACAAATAAAAAATAAAATGTATACCATGGTTCTCCTTTAACTGTCTGGGTATACTTTGGAAAAGTTTTATTTATAATTCTAAATTTGTTTGAAATGGCATATTAACCCTTAAATTTATGTGGTAGAGTAAAATACAAATTGTAGTGTGTATTAAATTAAGTTCAATAGGCATTACTCGTAAGCAGAGGAGTGAGGAAAGAGTATAAAGAGCTCGTTCTGCCAAGGTCCCCAAATTTAAGAGGGTCCGATTTTTTTTTATTATACAATATCTAACTAAATTATTTTTATTATGTGAAAAATTAAGTAAATATTAACTTATTCAGGAAATTAATGGTCTAAGAGTCTTAAGAGGCTCAAGTTTATTATTATTATTATATAATATCTAATTAAATTATTTTTATTTATGTCAAAAATCAAGTTATAGTATTTTGGTGTTTCATTTTATAAAAACACTATTTTATATGAAACTATTGATTTTTTTAATGGATATGACCGATTTTTTTTCCTTTAGCACAGAGCCCTAAAAGTATTTAAAATGATCCTGCCTATAAATATGTTCGGTTCGAAAAATTTCAAAGAATCAATAGACCAATTTAAGCAAATTTAGAGATAAATAGAATGTTTCTGAAGTATAAGATAGTCATTCAACTTTTTTAGATAAAAATGAACCGGTAGATATGGAATGTCAATTTTGATCACATGGTCCTTAATAACCATATGGTCATTTAACGTTAGATCTAGTGTTATTAAAATTCTAGGATGCAAATTCAAAGCACCTTAAAATTTAAATTTAATCGGACTGGATCTAACGGTGAATTTGGTCATTAAAGACTATGTGAATGAAGTGTCATTTAAAAAAATTAAAAGAACATTTATTACTTATTTTCAAGTTTATTCATCCATTTAATATCGGTTTTATTCTCATTTTTGTAATGTTTTTTTTTTGTTGTTGTTTATTTAATTTATACAATAGCTATAAAATGTTTAATTAGAATAGAGAAATAATTATATTATTTTAGAAGAGAAGAAAAGGCTAATATATTTTTTTTTATTTACAAGGGTATCATTGTGGTTATGAAATTTCTTTCCACTCTTAAAAGTGAGGATCGAACTTAAACCTTTGGTTAATGGAAGAGGAATCTTTACTACTCCACCTTTAATTTATGGTTAAAGGCTAATATTTACTAACAACCCCTTAATGTTGATTACATTATAATTAATAAATTGATTTGTTTTATAAAATATTTTAGTAAAAGAATATTATGGAGTATATAATATAAGTTGTCTGGCTAAGCAAGTGACTCACAAACCTACAATCACCACCTCATGTGACTTCATGATGTAGAATTTATGGTTTGATATAGTTATGTTATAAACAAACCAAATTGTATTGAATTTGCAAAATATCCACTTATTTAATTATAATAAGAACAATATCCACTTATTAATTAATTAACTAATTGATTATTAGTCACAAACCCTAAAGTGTAACAACCCCAAACTCCACTTAAAAAAAAATAATCCCACCATTCACTAATCTAGAAACGAGTACTACGGACCATAGAATGAGTCGGACGATTTATTAACTTTAGAAAAAAGCCACAAAATAATCGTAGCAATCATACAACAGAGTCTTGATGTCATCTACAAAGATGCATACTCTGAAATATCATGGTGTGCCGACAACAAACTTTCCACAATACCTTTAGCATCCATGATATACTCATAACTAAGTGAAAATATCCAAGTAGTATTGTCTTGTCTTGTAGAGCTAACGCTTCAACCAATTTAGTCGAGACCAATCCCTTTGAAGTACAACTGTAGCAAGCCAAAAAATCTCCCTACCTGTTGCATATAACAACCCCTACCCCGAACTCCAGTTTTGTAGGGAAAATTGCAGCGTCAATGTTACACTTAATAATACCCATCAAAGGACAAGTCCATCGAACATGTTGACTACCAGTTCCCGGGGTACATTATATGTATTGCTTGCTCGGTCTTTAAATAAGGATTTTATACAGGGATCAGATCCTCCGAGAACCTCCCACCTAAAATTGATAAGCGTCGTAAATGATGATGTGAACGACATGTGTCAATTCTTTGATAGGTGGTCCTTGAAGGAGTATGTCCCTGTATAAATTCCGCATTTAAGAGAAGAAATTGTAAGCATGTAAAATTTAAATAAGTCCAATAGGTATCACTCTAAGCATGTTTAAAGGGTAATAGGGCGGTTTAAAAAAATTAGAGAGTCGATAAGTCAGTTTAAGCAAATGTAGGAACAAATAAAATGTTTTCTACATAAAAGATGACACTTAACTTTTCTATATAAACATAGACCGCAAGGGCGGATCTAGTATTTTAGACGCTCTAGACAACTTTATGCTCTATTTCTTTATAGATTTAAATTTAATAAATACAACTTAATTAATTCTTTGACCGAATCAAAATAATCAACAAAATCAAACTTTTGAGGAAATTTTCAAAACCGAGTCAGTTAACACTTATATTATTATATGATAAGAAATAACTTTAGTCCTATCATTATTGTAGAATGATAAATTTAGCCCCTACTTACCAAATAGTGCAATCTTAACTTTAACCTTTACCACACATTTCAAATTAAGTCTCGTTAATGAAAGATGAGTTTTTTTTTATGTGCAATTTCATGATCTGTCTATCCTCTAATCTCTAGGGTTCTAACCACCTATAAGGCTTGAAATTGCACATTTTTTGTTACTTAATGAAAAAACTCATCTTTCATTAATAGGATTATCTACCGTTAATGACATTTGAAATTGCAAAGGTGAACTATTTCTCAAATTAACCTAATTTATCAATGTTAGGGGTGAAATTGCTCTTAGTTTCCAACGTAGGGTAAAATTGCACGATTTTAGATATTAAAGGTAAAATTACTCCTGGCCCAAAATGTTGGGGGTATTTTTATACCTTAACCCAAGTTAGTATTATAGTTTTTGTATTTAGTTGTTACAAAATAAACAAGTTTGGGAAGCTGGTGAGACACTTGCAAAGTTCAGGGAGCTAATAAATTTTGATGGACAAGTTTAGAAAGCTGGTGATACGAAATAAACAAATTTAAAGAGCTAATAAGATACTTGTAAAATTTATGGAGACAGTCTACTATTATGGAGTCAATCTACTATTATAGATAAGTTGAGGTAGCTTGATGTATTCGAATTTGGTTCAATCAATTCAAAATCAAATTAAGCATCCAAATAAGTGTCTTTCGAACAGTATATTGTCCTTTTAATTTTCAGATTAAAAAATCATTCTCCTCTCTCTTATAGTTCGGCAACACATGCTTTTATGTTTTAGAGCATCTCCAATAGAGGGTGTCTAAAACAGTGCCAAAACTTAACACATAATTCTAAAATATAATATTTTATTATTTCTTTCATCCACGTCACTTTTGGCAATCTTAACTTAAAAAAAATGCTTCAATAGAGGTTGCTTGAAAAATTGTCATTATAATCCTACAAATTATTATTTTATTATAAATATTAAAAATAAAAGCCTCCAGATTTTATTATTTTTAAGAGAGGGACCACATATTTTATATTAAAAAATAATAAACAATGTTGCCAAGAGGTTGCAAAAAATTGGCAACTTTTCTTGGCACTCACAATCACTCCAATAGTGGACACCCTTTAAAAGTTGCCAAACTTGATGTCACATCAGCTAGCACTCTTTTAGACACCCTCTGTTGGAGATGCTCTTAGAGTATATAATTGCTTTTTTTCCATTGGCCTAATATATTACTAGCTCCCTGAACTTGTCCAAAATAGTAGATTGGCTCCTTCAACTTTGTAAGTGTCTCAACAGCTTAAACTTGCTTATTTCGTATCAACAACTCCCTAAACTTATCCATAAAAGTAATATTAGCTCCCTGAACTTTGCAAGTGTCTCACCAACACCCTAAACTTGCTTATTATGTAACAACTAAATATAAAAACTTATTAACCTAAATTCTAAAAATACGTCTTCATCTATTCGAGATATAATTTTTTCGCTTCTCCTGCCTTTCAATCTATTATAAGAATTAGTGTTGCAGGTTTGAGAGATTGAATGGATGGGGGTTGAGAGTTAGTATTATGGTTTTTGTATTTAGTTGTTACAAAATAAGCAAGTTTAAGGAGCTGGTGAGACACTTGCAAAGTTCAAAGAGTCAACCTATTATTTTGGACAAGTTTAAGAAGCTGGTGATGTAATAGGGCTTTTCCATTTAATAGAATTTAAATGGTGATGCAATTGGCTAATTGAATGCTTATTTTATTTTATTTTAGTTTTTTTGAGAGAGCTAATTGAATGTTTATATTGATTATAATGTTTATATTGATTATTTTGATATCTATAAATTTGGGCAAGAATCATGGGAAAATAAACTATCATATTTTATTTTTATTCTTATCTCAATTTTTTATCTTTATTCATATCTCAACCTTTATTCATATCTCTATTCTCATGGAATACCAAACGTCCCATTAAAGAAAATTAATTTTGCATTTAACATGAAAATCGCTTAATACATCCCTAGTCTCCCAGTTGTTTAAAAACAACAACTCACCTCTAAACTTCAAAACAGATTAACATAGGCTCTGATACCAATGTAGGAAAATAAACAAGCATAGGCGCATCGGAATAATAAAATTTTATCTATTTTATCTATTTCACTTTTTCAAGATCTGTTAATTGTTATTTCATACAAAAAGGAATAGAATGAAATACCTTGTCTGACGAACTATCTACAGTTGCAAACGAAGTACCCACAACTTCTTAGATTTAATCTGTGAGCCACGAACAATTTGATTAACACAGAAAAGAAGAACTATTAGTAATCAACCTTAATAATAGCAATCGCAATGAATGCCTCTAAAGGAATCGATATGAGATCAAAGAGAGAGTAAGAAAGATTGTAAATTAACCGGGATGATTTCGGAACGGTTCCTCTAGCCACCTTCTATGTGTTGGCCGAAATTCCTAGGGTGAGGGTCTATTTATAGACTCCTCAAATCCTAACCCTAGTTGTATTTTTAATTAATTAATTAGAATTCAATTCAGAATAGAATTACTAATTAGATAATTAAATAAATACTTAATTATTATCTAAATAATAACTAATTATATTTAGACAACAACACTAATCTAATTAGTTATTTAATTTAGGTTAGGGAGAATTAATTAGAGTTATAATCACATTAAAATGTCTAATTAATATTATCAGATAATCTTTTAATTTAATTCACAACTATAATCTAATTATAATTATTAATGAAATTAATTATCCTAATAAAACACTAAATTTCAGCCCATGTAGTGTGTCCCACTAATTACAGTTTCGACCTTTGTTTCCAAGTCCCATATGCAATCCATTAGGTCCTAATTCGGAATATCACAAGGCCCAAACAGGGTCCAAAGGCCCAAGGATCAAGGCCCATTAAGTCATCTCAGCTCACTATAAATACCCCCAACATAGGGAAGGTAAAGACACTTTTAAACTCACTAATCAATCGGGTACCCTCTAAGCTCTTCGATTATTTCCTTTAGTAATCATCTCGAACATCTAACTGTCTTGATCGTCGGAGTGTTCACAGGGACCGCTCCCCGCACAGAGACGATAGCCGAGAGCCACAAGAGCCCCCGAAGGCTGCCGGATCACTGTAGCACATTCCCTAATTATTTGGTGCGGTGAACGTGGACTACAAGTGATTTTCAAAGTGTTCAGCAAGATGCAGACGCCAACTGAGTCCACTCCGACCGGAGTGCCAAACGCCACAGCCACCAGCTCCATGACCAGCGAAGCACGTCCCACGCTATCCACGCCAATTTCTCCTAGGAACCTGGCTCCGCTGATGGAGGAAGTAGATCCCGAGGAGGAAGGAGCGTACAACACCTCGCAACTCCTCAGCTCCATACGAGGATTTCAGACAACTCAGACCGTTCACATGGCGGCTCAAATGAAGGTCATGGAGAAGCAAAAAAGTCTGCAGGAGGAGAACGCTAAAATCTGGCAATACCTCAAGGAGGCTGCAACACCACAGCAAATAAGCATGGTTGCGAACAGATCAGAGGCCCCGGAGGCGCTCGTCGACAGGCGACACGAACCCGATACGGATGCACTAGGAGCAAGAGGCGCGACGTCCGGGGGACCAGCAGCCACCAGCATGAGGACCTGCTAGAGCAGAAGATCCAGCATTTTTTGGATAAGAGGGCGCTCGGGGGAGTGATGGGGGGAAGCATCCAGCAAAACTCCGCTGGTGCAGAGAATCATTGAAACGAGGTTCCCTCGTGACTGGAAAGCCCCGCGTTTGTCCCAATATTCGGGAACCGAAGACCCAAATGATCACGTGGCCTCTTTTATAAGCACCATCAACCTCTACTCCAAGGACGAGGACATCATGTGCAAGGTTTTCCCCACTACACTTTCCGCGAGCGCGCAAGAGTGGTATCGAGGGCTGGCCCTCGAGTCCATCGATTCCTTCGACCTCTTAAAGGACCTTTTCTCTCTAGGTTCGCGGCGGCAGCAAAGGTAAGGAAGATCAGCTCGGACCTCAATGGACTCAAACAGCGGACGACCGAGCCGCTGTGAAATTTCCTCTCCAAGTTCCACCACATGGCCTCTCAGGTCAAAGGCCTCAATCTGGAAGTGGCCCATGATGCCCTAGCCAATGGCACCTCGTGCGAGCCCCTTAAACAAAAGTGCTTTAGGAAGATGCCCCGATCCTTCGAAGAGCTCATGACCATGCTACAGACCTTCGTCCGGTACGATGACTGTGATCGGCCTGCAGGGTACGAGGAATCGGAAAAAGACAAAGCCAAAGGAGACTCCCAGAGAGAAGAGAAGGGCAAGCTGACCGGGGAGGCCCGAGACGGAGGACGGGCCCGTAGGGAGGCCCCTTTTCCTTTTCCCCCGTGGGTAGAGTCGGCGAACTCAAAACGCAGGGGTGACCGGTCCCGAGGAAAGGAGGTGCACTATATCACTCAGAACCCAGCTCGGCGATACGCACACCTGACCCCGCCAGCGGACAAAGGGAAGACCCGCATCGAAAAGAAATACTGCAAATACCACAAATCCTCCGGACACTCCACGGAGAACTGTTATCAACTGCAGAAGGAAGTCGAACGGATCACACAGCAAGGTGCCCCGCGAAGACCCATTAGGCAAAGAGAGCAAAGCCCGAAGCAGCGTGACGCTGGCCGAGCTGAGGAACCGAAGAGACCAAGGTTCCACGGGGAGATTCATGTCATAAGAGAAGGGGCACCGGCACTCTGCCCCCATCCGGAGACCTCTCGGAAGAGAAAAACAGCCGATCAGACCCTGACACTACAGCCACCACTCCGAACCAGCCACTCGGAGGCCCTCATTGTCACTATCAACATCGCCAGCTTTAAGGTGCACCGGGTGCTAGTTGACACGGGGAGCTCAGTCAATTTGCTGACCTAGACAGCACTGCGCGCCATGAAAAATACCCACATTTCCCTCCGCGCAGGAACGTTTCCCCTAGTAGCGCTGTCAGAGATAGAAGTCCCCGTCAAAGGGATCATCTCTCTCCCTACGATCCTCGGTGATGGAGGTGAAGAGACAGAAAGCACCGCCGAATGGGTAGTGGTGGACATCCCCTTAGCCTACAACGCTATCAT
The DNA here is from genome assembly GCF_963576675.1 of Euphorbia lathyris. Taxonomy (NCBI): domain Eukaryota; kingdom Viridiplantae; phylum Streptophyta; class Magnoliopsida; order Malpighiales; family Euphorbiaceae; genus Euphorbia; species Euphorbia lathyris. Next base: position 12,375,784 of record NC_088918.1, on the reverse strand, counting down.
CGGAAGACCCATGCAGGCTAGCCTGAAGGCTATGATTAACATCTCTGACTTGTGTCTGACCCTACCGCATCAAAGCGGCAAGATCACCATCCATGGAGACCGAATCTTGGCCAAGAAACTGCAATGGGAGGCAACTCAACCTCGGACGGCACTCTATCTTGAGGACGATCTGATGGATATGAGGGGGTAAAATCCCATGCTGATTGAGCCAGTCGCAGACTGCCCGGTTGGGAAGAGCAAGACACTGAAGATCGGGACTAAGCTGCAGCCTCAGCTGGCCGATGAAATAAAGGCCGTCCTCACCAAACACTCAGACGTGTTTGCTTGGTGCACCGAAGACATCAGGGCATTTCACCCGAGCAGGCAACTCACAAGTTGAATATCGATCCTTCTGTTGAGCCTCTAAAACAGAAGAAGCGGGTACAAGCAAGGGACAAGCAGGCAGCTGTCAAGGCAGAGATTGAGAAGCTTTTGGCTGTAAAATTTATTCGCGAGGTTCACTATCCGGATTGGCTTTCTAATGTTGTACTTGTAAAGAAAGCCAGTGGAAAGTACCGCATGTGTGTAGACTTTACCGGTGTTAATAAAGCATGTCCCAAAGATTCTTACCCACTGCATATCCTAGTTTGATGCCATAGCCGGTTTCCAGCAAATACCCTTGGACCCAGCCGATGCTGAAAAAACCTCCTTCATAACACATGAGGGCATATATTGCTACAACGTAATGCCCTTCGGCCTAAAGAACGCAGGAGCCACCTATCAGCGGCTGATAGACAAGATGTTTTCTCACCTCATTGGCAAGACAGTACAAGTATACATCGACGACATGGTCATCCTGAGCACGGAGGAAAGCGATCACCTGCGCGACTTGGCAGAAGTGTTCAAGATTTTTCAGGATTACAACCTCAAACTCAACCCGGAGAAGTGCTTCTTCGGAATTCGTAGTGGCAAGTTCCTTGGCTGCGTAGTTTCGGAGAAGGGTATTGAGCCTAATCCCGTAAAAATCGAGGCAATCTTAAAAATGAAAGCACCACACAATCTACATGGCGTTCAGAGACTTAACGGGAGGGTCATCGCCTTGGGGCGGTTTATCTCCTGCTCGGCACAGCGTTGCCTCCCTTTTTACAAAGCAATAAAAAAGGAGCATCCCTTTAAATGGTCTACGGACTGCCAAGCGGCGTTCAACGCCATTAAAACCTTTCTCGCCACGCCACCCCTGCTATTAGTGCCTAAACAGGGCCGAGACATCCAGCTGTACTTCACCATAGCCGACGAAACCGTGGCAGTGGTTCTCACTCAAGTTGAAGGTACAGAGCTCTATCCAATATATTTCTTGAGCAAGGTGCTCAAGGGAGCAGAAATCCGGTACTCTGAGGTTGAAAAGGCTCTGTTCGCCATCACACAAGCGTTCGAACGCCTACGGCCATATTTCCAAGCGCATACGGTTGTCGTCAAGACCAATTGCCCTCTCAAGAAGGCAGTCCAGAAACCCGAGGTTTCCAGTCGCATTACCAACCGGTCGTCCGACTATCGCAGTTTGATGTACGCTTTGAACCCCACACTACGATCAAAGCTCAAGTACTCTCAAATTTCCTTGTCGAGTTCACTGGGTCATCAACCGATGGATGGGCCTTATGGCCCGGGATGGGCAGGCGCGGGCATCGCCATTCAGGGCCCTAACAACCTCCGCTTGCGTTACGCTGTTCGACTTGATTTTCCAACCACAAACAACCAAGCAGAGTATGAGGCCCTGATCACGGCCCTTCGACTAGCCAAGACCATAGTAACAGGGCATCTGACAATGTACTCAGACTCCAAACTCATCGTCAGCCACGTCAGTGGCACTTACAAAGCAAAAGACCCAACGATGTGTCGATACTTGGAGCGTGCCGCGAGAAGAAAATGAAAAGGCAGATGGCATCGTCGCCCTCGCAGCGGGCGAATAGTCTAGTGACCCGCATACCCTTATAGAAACCGCCGCTGCCCCAGCAATTAGCACACAATGCTCCTTGTATATCGACACGGCCAACGCAGCAACAAACAGGTGGAGGAGTCATATCATCAGATACCTAGAAGATGGGGCCCTACCGGAAGATAGGACTCAAGCATCCCTCGTGGTTCGGCGATCCTGGTGGTACGCAATGCATGATGGTATCCTGTATCGAAAGTCATCCAGCCAGCCTTGGTTGCGTTGCATATCCGATGAAGAGGGACATCACTGTCTAAAAGAAATACACTAGGGGGTCTGAAGCTCACATCAGGGTGCTCGGTCCATTGCGAAAAAGGCCCGGCTTCAGGGACTTTACTGGCAGACCATGGACTCAAATGCGGTCCGAATAGTGCACAGGTGTCAGGCATGTCAGATGCACGCAAATACCCATCATGCGCCGGCGGCTCCTCTCAAAGGCATCATCACACCCTGGCCTTTTACCGTATAGGGGGTTGATCTGCTCGACCCTTTTCCATTAGCCTTAGCACAAAAGCGATTCATTGTAGTCGTGGTCGATCACTTCATAAAATGGATTGAGGCAGAAGCCATCGCGAAGATGACCGCCGACAATGTCATAAGCTTCCTCAAACGAACAATAATATACCGCTTCGGAGTCCCTCATTCTTTCATCACAGATAACGGACGACAGTTTGACTGCATTCAGTTCCACGACTTCTGTTCCGAATGGGGAATTAGGGGATGCTACACATCGGTTGCACACCCTCAGAGTAATAGACTCACTGAGGTCAGCAACCGAACGATTCTGCGAGGAATAAAAGCACACCTTTTTGACAAAGGGCAAGCATGGCCCGACCACATCCCAGCGGTGTTATGGTCGTATCGTATAACCCCGCACTCCGGCATGGGACGAACTCCTTTCTTCCTAACCTATGGAGTAGAAGCGATGGCACCCTCCGAAGTCATCTTTCGATCTCCTCGCCAAATCACTTACGAGCAGGCCAGTAATGATGAGGAGCTTACTGAGGCCAGCGAGCGACTATAGGAAGAACGCCTTAATGCCCTGCTCCACATCACGGCCCATAAGCAAAGCTTGGCACGATATCACAATAAACGGGTACGACCCCGCACATTCCAAGTAGGGGACCTTATGCTCCGAGATGCGGCTGTCGCTCAATCCCCGCTCGCCAAAGGAAAGCTAGGATAGACATGGGAAGGGCCTTACAGGGTTGACACGGTCCTACACAATGGGGCCTACAAAATCGCCTCCTTAGACGGGTTGGTTTTCGACAATAGTTGAAACATCCAAATGTTAAAGAAATATTATCAATAGCTCATGTAACCTATCAATGACGAATCAAATCGCATGTTTATTAATATAATCAGCTGTTATTCAAAGGCTTCTCGAGCATCTCGAACGCCTCTTAGCAATCGCATAAACAACCCCATGTTGTTACCGATTGACCAAAACGCGAGCTACCTGACAAGGTCCTCGCTCAATAACACTAGCTGTTATTCAAAGGCTTCTCGAGCATCTCGAATGCCTCGTAGCAATCGCATAAACAACCCCATGTTGTTACCGATTGACCAAAACACGAGCTACCCGACAAGGTCCTCGCTCAATAACACTAGCTGTTATTCCAAGGCTTCTCGAGCATCTCGAACGCCTCTTAGCAATCGCTTAAACAACCCCATGTTGTTACCGATTGACCAAAACGCGAGCTACCCGACAAAGTCCTCGCTCAATAACACTAGCTATTATTCCAAGGCTTCTCGAGCATCTCGAACGCCTCTTAGCAATCGCATACACAACCCCATGTTGTTACCAATTGACCAAAACGCGAGCTACGCGATGAGATCCTCACTCAATAATACTAGATGTTATTCAAAGGCCCCTCGAGCAACTCGAACACCTAAACAAACACCTCGATAGGTATAACCCGTTAACCAGAATACAAATTTCAAAGACTGGAAAAATCATCACAGAGCTCATTGACAAAGAGCGATATGTCACACATACATCAAAAGCACATATGCAATACATAAATCTAAACACATCAATAGAAAACCAATGTCCACTAAGGCAGCACATTGGCACGGTCGGGGTTAGGGATAGCCTCATCATCCATTAAGTCTTGATGCACTGCTCTCCAATCCACACACTCATCAGTGTTATGTCCGTTTTGCCTATGATACAAGCATGCCTCTTACCAACATGAGTCACGCGGTGATTTGGGTTCGCCGGAACAGGCCCGAGATAACCCTTCCTAGCAAACTCCATAAAAACCACGCTTCGAGGCTTCAGAGGGTCAACAAACGTCGGGCCATACGGGCGAGACGGCGAAGCATGGCACCCTGCTCGTCGATACTCAGATTCGAGAGGAAGGTTCGTCACCCTTTCCAGTTCATCGGTAAGGAGCCTCTTGATCCATGAAGGATGCGGGTTCAGCACATGCGCGACTGTCTCGTCAGGGTTAAGAAAGCCAATACCATATTGCGACCAAATTTTCTTCTGAGTCGAAGAAAACGCACTAACGGCAACTTCGCAGGAATCCATCATCGACCCAGTATACGGAGTAGAACTCTCACTCTCCATATTTATTTTTTGCAAATTAGCACCTCGCTTCATCCACACCGGAGAGGCATACCGGGCTTTCCGCTCCCCATCATGATCCCCAGTCAGAGAATAGTACACATAGGGATGTGGCATCGCCGGTATTGCCTTTTGCACTTCAAGCACTCTCGAAGGATCGACAATATCCCGAAGAGACATGACGAAAGAAGAAAAAGTCACAAAGCGACCAAGAAAGAATCCCAGTAAAGAAAAGCAACCCAGAATAAACGCAAAATCGGCTCCTATTTATAGCCCAAGGAGACAAGACATGAAAGACAGTTCAATAAAAGTAAACATCAGATCAATTGCAGAAATATGATGATAGAATTTAGAAAACCATTCCGCAAGATCTTCCAAGATCCAAAAAAGTACGGTTACATCATTGCAAAAAGAAAACAAAAGAGGGATAAGCTATCTTCGCCTATCTTTTCTTCTTAAAACGCCCACAAAATTCGACAGCTTTCGTCTGGGCCTCTTTCTCGAAGACATCCGGAGAGAATACCACCTCTGGAGGAATAGCGTATCCGGCAGTATGAGCAGCGACGATCAGCATCATCTGGTCCATCTTGACAAGTTTTTCTTTGCGCTGCCTGGCAAAAACACGCAGGCCAGCAGCCTCTTTCTGAGCTGCCTCAAGGCCCCGACGAAGTCTCTCGTTCTCTGTCTGAGCGCTCATCTTCTCCTCGACCAACGCGGCAAGCTGATGGGTCTTATCTACTAAGCTCTCTTTGAGGCGACGAGTCCAGAACACGGCCACCCTCAATAGCATCTTACGGCAGCGCAGCTCTTCGGCATCACGCGACAACGCCTGCAGCAGCTCGGCATTTTTCTTCCTTTCCCCCGCCAGTTGATCGGACAAGCTGGTAATCTTGGCTTCATGATGCTCCAACAACTCGCCAGCACTAGCCAACTTTACATTCGCCACCTCCAGCTCGGCCACGGCACCTCGCAGACCCTGCTCCATCTCCCAAAACACTTTCTCATCATTCACACACATGTCGAACACCATATTAGCATTCGCGGTGGCCTGCGAAACAAACAACACAATTGGACTCTGATCTTCAAATAAATCATAACATATTAAGGAAAACTTACCACACCAAGCGCCGACAAAGTCTATATCCCTAGATTCATCTTCGATACCCTATCCATCCAAAATGACTCTCCAGGGACCCTGGCAACCCGCGCCATCGCCCGTGCCAAGTCCGACGTTGTCATATCCGCATGCACGGACAGCCCCATGACGAACTCGTGAAACTTCGCCAGCTTCACGTCCATCCTCTTCACCATCTCTGGATGATCTCCCACCCTGTCAACTAGGTCTGCCATCAATTGGGCCTCCTCCTCGGCACGTGTTCGCTTCGAGCTCTCGCTACCAACACCATCATCCGCGACCAACCCTTCCTTCTCGCTCCCCATCACTTCTTTCCCTTTGCTCATTTTTCACTTCTGGGATGACACAGCCTCAATTTGACCCTCACCAGCCACACTATCTTCACGCACAACCTCGGGTTCCTCCACGGCCTTACTCGGCTCAATTTATTTCACTAGAAGCCCCTCAGGGACCTCTGCAGCCATACCCCCATCATCAGCCGCGGATAGTACCCCACCCATACTCTGGATCACCTGATTCGCATCTTTGAGTGACGAGAAGGATGGCAGGGAAGCCGAAGCACCAATAAAAGCTTCCTTAGTATTCTCGATACCAACACCAAACTCATCCGGATCAAAATCTATGCTCACCCGAGGATTCCCAACACCTGTACAAAAAAACAACAACAAAGGAGTCAAATACTTAGCACATTTCCAAGCAAAAATAGAATCACTATAACACCTAAAACACCCGCACGCCTCACCTATGACAGCAACGTTCACGGATATCGACTCTAACTCGGCAAGCTCACCAGCTGAGAAATTATACCCTCTTTTCCACTTCTCAAAATCCGACTCCACCCAACCCCGCAGCTGAGCCATCCGCCACTAATTCCAGATGTAATAACCTGAGGCAAGGAAGTGACCGATGAGTTCATCCACATCCTGTTTCTGATCCTTTCGCGCAGGCAAGGCTTTCAGATACTTCACCAACTGGGTCTCCGATTCCAACATCTCCTGAGGCCTCAACCACCGACCAGAATCCATGGGATCCTCATTCCAGACTACTCGGAATGGAAAGTCCTCATCCAGCTTCCGGATAAGCAAGAAGCGATGCCTAAATTCATTTACTTTATCTTTCAGACCCCCTATCACTTTGAATTTCTCATGAGAAAAGGTAACATGCTGAGACCGTGGTCCTTTATTCGGCCGGAAGAACTGACGAAATACAAGACCAGTTGCTCGAAATCCCGCTGACCGACACAATGAGTAAAACCCGACCATCATCCGCCATCCGTTCGGGTGAATTTGACCAGGACAAAGGTCGTATTCCTTCATGACCTCCACGAAGAAAGGAAGAAGGGGAAGCCGCATCCCCGATTCAAATTGTTCCTCATAAACCATCAGTTCATTTGCCCCACTCGTATAATGAGCATGATCCTCCTCGTCTAGTGCAGCCAATTCGTACGGCTGACCTATTCGATAAACTACGGAGATAGAGGCTAAGTCTACGGACACAATAATACTGTTGGCGTCCTCTACAGCGAACGACTCTGGCCTCCTCGGACGCTCCACCCGCTCAAAGCGCCTACCATCAGTACCCGCTGCACCCGCTATTGCCTCGTCCATAACTTGGCCCTCATGTCTTCGTATAATGTACCCAAATGACGAGTCGGCGTTATTAAACCGTCCGACACCACCACCATAACCTCAAGAACACTAGGGCGTACGCCACCAACAGGTGTTTGAATACTCGGTACAGCTCTCAGCACGACCGACTTCTTCTTCTTCGCCTTTACAACAAGGGAACTCCTTTCCCCTTCCGATTATATCCTCCTTTTCCGCTTCGAAGAGCGGGTCCGCGATGCGTCATGAAGCGTGAAATCACTCGGAGTAACAGGCAACAATCGTCTGAAGGCTCTCCGGGAAGAACCCTCTGACATACTCCCTCTCCCCAAAGAAAATAGTAAAGCAAAAACAGAAATAGGAAGGTATGACTAATCTTCGAGAAAAGCAAAAGGAGAAATGGCCAGAAGAAGCTTCCCCAGATGGCACGAAAAGCACTAAGCTACCGGACACTCCAACTTACAGACGGTCGAACTCCACAGAGTGGCGGTCCAACTTTCGCAAAAATGGGATTCCAGTTGAAAGAGACGAGTCACCAAGAAAAATCGCAAACAGAAGATGAGAAGAAATCACTCTCCCAATATTTATACTAGGGAAAAAAGGTAAAGGAGCCGGCAAAGCACTCCCTCCAAGACATCTAGCGACACGTGCAAGAGGGAGTAAATGTCGCATTTAATGCTACAACAGTAGCCCTTAAAGCACAAGCGTGGAAATTGAGGAATCTCTTCAATTCAAAACGGACCACTTTACGCTACCGCCATTTCGCTAGTCGATCACGTTGATTTATGGTACTCATTCTGCCACTCGCATGAAATGCTCGCCATACCTGTTCGCGGGGGGGGGGGGGGGGGACTACTTGATTCGGAATATCACAAGGCCCAAATAGGGGCCCAAAGGCCCAAGGAGCAAGGCCCATTAAGCCATCTCAGCTCACCATAAATACCCCCAATATAGGGAAGGTAAAGACACTTTTAAACTCACTACTCAATCGGGTACCCTCTAAGCTCTTCGATTATTTCCTTTAGTAATCATCTCGAACATCTAACTGTCTTGATCGTCGGAGTGTTCACAGGAACCGCTCCCCGCACAGAGATGATAGCCGAGAGCCACAAGAGCCCCCGAAGGCTGCCCGGATCACTGTAGCACATTCCCTAATTAGGTCCGTTATTGCTACTAGTCGTATATATCCTTTGAAATTAATTCATCCTGATTAATTCCAACATATATATAACGGAATATCGTCATAAGATGTTACTAGCAGAAGCTATGATATTCCCCCAGAGCAAATAAGAAGTCCGGTTGACAACTGACGTTAATCTTTCCGCATTAGGTGCATTATAATACGATCCTTCATCAACTATATCCTTTTGGTCAATTCCTTATAACTATGAAATGTGTTAATGTTACATATAACGAAGAGTCTGTTTTACTTGTACAGGTTGAATTTACTCTGAAAGATAAGTTCAGTGAAATTTCTATTTCTACTCTTAATTGTATCACCTTGCAAGGATTTCAGTCAATTCACCACAAGCGGCCATTTGGATATATCTCCCACTTATCAGGAGTGACGAATGCTCAATCTAACATTAACTATTCTGTAATTACTTTATGTGATACCCAACCCTGCCCTTACACACTCCAGGCACTCACCTGTAGTGGATCGTGTTCACACAGAATCAAAGTATCATACTCCATAATCCAGAATCACTGATTAATGAATGTTTGAGTTTGAGGATTAGTTATACCTACTAATACTAATGAGATGAAAAGTTGACACATTAGATAAATCAATCCATACTGTTATCTCAAGTCGGGTCTCAATCCTAATAAACTCATTCACCGGATCCATGGAACTGTCTAGATATCTTTATATCTAAAGCTTGTGAGATCAGCTCTTTGTCTCGACAGAAAACACTATTACATGCAAGTCTCAACAGTAATATGTCAACCCCTGTAACATATTACTTGATTTGGGTTGATTTTAAGTTTATTGATCTATTATAAAGTGCAGTCTCAATTCATGCTTGTATGAACACTTTATAACCACTTAAACAAACTTAGAATTACTTTCTTTATGAAAGATTAATGTGTTTATATATAGTTATATTTTAATGCTATATATCTGATTTAACAAATAACTAAATAAACAATTTATTCATTAATATTTATATCCTAAAACAATTGTCTTTAGAGCATTAAACTCCAACACTTAGATCTTGGGTTGAGTTGATGAATTTTGCTGTGAGAATTCGAAAATAAATGAAAGGGAAATATGAAATTGTTGGATATTCAGTTATATACAATTAAGGGTAATTTTATCCAAAATGAGTGGTAAAATGAAAACAAAATGAATTAGATATGTAAATAAAATCTTTTAGTTAGGTCAGATTTGTAATACGCCTCTTTATTTTCTTGGTATACGGAAGAGGACAAGAAATATGGGACACGAGATTTTGTTCCATCGGACAGGTCAAATTATATTACACATACATATTCATAGTTGGCGTGGTGAAGTGAAAATCTGTTTTATGCAGTTAATGTCTATTAATCATTTTTGGCAGATTGATTAAACAGACAACATTTCAAAGACCAAACTTTGTTTCTTTTACGTTTTGATTTCAACAACATTTTGGATACTGCTATTTGGATAGAAATTTAGTGGATAGAATGGCTGGAATTTTTTTTTATTAGTTAAAAAGACTATGCTAACCTTAAGTTGTTTTACATAGATTTTTCTTTTTCTTTAATTTTTATTGTTATAAAAAACGAATTCGTAACATTTAATACAAATTGTCTTTTCCAAGAATGATTAATTAAAGGCAAATGATATATACAACCGTAAGGGTTGTATATAAGCATTAATTCTCCATATGTTTTCAATAAAATAAAATCAAAATCTTAATTCTAAAGCATTTATTTGTATTGAAAATATAATTACTTTACTAGTTTTTATGAGTATTTAATAAAAGTATCAATAAATTTTATTATAAAATTATCTTAAAAAACAAAATTAACACTAATAATAGTAATTAGTGGGTTCTTATTTACAGTCCTTATGGCGGTAAATATCAGGACCCTTAATTAAAAGCATAAAATGCCTAACAATAAAAGCATTTATTTTGAATATTTATAATTATGTTCTTTTTTAATTAAGTGGATTACTAAACCCAGCCATGAATTCCCACCCCTAGCCCCGTAAAAAGACCAAACTACCCTTTACCCAAAATTTGAAAAAACACAAAACCTCTCAAATACCCTACACACTCTTTGATCAAATCCAGACTAATTTGTGAACCAAAACATGGAGTGTAACAACAACCGTAAAGGGAAAGCGAAAATAATAAGATTTACCGTTTTTATTTTTTTTATTTAAGTTAAAAATTGAATCTGTGGGTGATTTTTTAAAAACGCCGGGATCGCAGTCAGGCGTATGAACATCGCGCCCGACCTACGGTTCCGGCGTATGAATATCATGCCCGACCTGTGGTTCGGGCGTGAGGCTATCACGTCCGCACCATAGGTCGGACGTGATATTCATACGCCCGCACCATAGGTCGGGCGTGATGTTCATACGCCTGACCTATGGTTCGGGCGTGATGTTCATACGTCCGAGGAGTTTTTGAAATGTTTTTTTAAAAAAAAAATTATATTTACGTTTTAATTAAATTGTTAAATGTTTACATTAATTTGGGGTTTAATTTATATATGAAATTTTGATATTAATTCGATTATAATTTATATGTTAAATTTTTAGATTAATTTAGTGTAATTTTGTAGACGGAGCGGCCTACTATCGGGGGGAAATCCGTCCCGTCACCTGCTCGTCGTCTAGATATGGACTAGCGGACTAATTTTTTTACGGGTTTAATTCAACAACGGACTAATTTTTTTACGTAACAGGTATTTACGGATTTAATTCAATAGCGGACTAGCTATTTTTTTTGCTCTTCACGCCCGACCACACTGTGAGGCGTGGGGCTATCACGCCCGACCACACGGTGAGGCGTGATAGTCACACGCCCGCGTGTAGGGAGAGCAAAAAAAAATAGCTTTTTCCTCCCCAAAACCCATGAAAGGGTATTTTCGTCCTTTCACGGGGCTAGGGGTGGGAATTTGGGGCTGGGTTTAACAACACCCTTAATTAAGGTTAAAGTGCAAAAATACCCCTAAAATTTTGGGTCAGGAGCAATTTTACCTCTAACGTCTAAAATGATGTAATTTTATCTCTAACGATGGAAGTCAATAACAATTTTACCCCCTATTGATAAATTGGGTCAATTTGAGAAATAACTGGTCATGAATCTTTTCATCTATACTTCATACTACGTCATTTTATCAGTAACAAATCACAAACATATATTGGGATGTGAAAAAAAGTACTGTCTTTTTATAGGAATTAGACAAAAAAATTCACAATTTATAAATATTAATATTCAATTCTATTATTAAATTATAAAAAACATGAAATCATTTTTTTAGAACGGATTGTTATGTAATTGATGCAAAATAAAGAACAAAAATATATGTGTTTTATAATAGTGTCTGAAATTGACCCAATTTATCAACGTTAGGGTAAAAATTACTCTTAGCTTCCAACGTTAAGAGTAAAATTGTACCATTCTCATGACTAAGAACATTGGAGGTATTTTTACACCTTAAACCCTTTTAATTACTGTTATTTTCTTTTTCTTTAATATTTTTTTTCCTTTATTTATATCAACCCAAATAACACGTTTTTTATATGTATAAGAAAACCCAAATGATACAAAGTTACATGTATTTCTCTTTTATTTTTATTTTTTTTCTTATCCTAAATTTTAAAGTTTTATTTATTTAATTATAAAATATAGAGACAAGGAATAAAATGCACCTAATATTAGCAACCAACAAAAAATTTATTTTAACATTTTTTTCTTTTAAAAAAACATTTAGAATGATACAATATAATTCCTAATATCCACAACCAAAAACAATTTTATCACTAAAATAAATAAATTAAGTCAGTTTCAAATATCATTAAAATATACTTATATTATGTCCATATATTCTGCACCAGTTACATATCAGTTGGTTTTTTTTTTTTTTTTTTTTTGCATTTTTTGTAATTTGAAAATAAATTTAGATGCAAAATATTTTTAAATTTGAAGAAACATTTTGCCTTTAATTGTTATTTTTGTCCAACACACAAAACACATTATACTTTTTAACTTTTTTTTCTATTCTTTCTTTCATTGTGATCTGTTATTTATAGGCCTGTTCATGGATCGGACCTACCGGGGTTTTTATGTAAATTTGCATCTATGTCATAGAGTTTTACTCTAACTTGTAGTTAGGGGTGTGCATTGGTTCAAAATCGAACTGAACAAAAAAAATCGAATATCGAAATTACCAAAATAATACACACCGATACCGAACCGAATAACATATAAAACTGAAATATAACCGGTTTTAAATCGAAACAAACCAAATTTAATAAAAAAATAAATAAAAATCACTATATTTCATTATTAAATTTATTCCAATAATAATTTTTTTTTTGAAATATTTTCAAAATATATTCATATTAACTTATTATCTCAACAACAATAAAAAAAATTAAACTTGTAAATTCAAATATATGTGTATACATATAAAATAATATAGAATATGTGTAATTCGGTGCAGTTCAGTTTTTTTTTATATTTTTTGCCAAACCGAACCGAACCAAATACCGAAATGCATAAAAAATAAAACTGACGATGAATCAAAGTGTTAAAAAAATTGAACCAAAAAACCGAATTGAATCGGTTCGGTTCGGTTCAGTTCGGTATGCGGTTTATAAACCGCACCAATGCACACCCCTACTTGTAGCTGGTCTATCATGTATTTATACTCTAATCAATGTATTTCATAATTAAGGAAAATTACTCAATTAATTCTTAACCTAGCATTTACTTATCCAACAGATCCCACTTCGATATCTAAGTTATAGGAGATTAGGACAACATATTAAGCAATTTAGAGAGAATTGCTATATGTGTATGTACCTTGATTGTGGTGTTATGTCGTATTTATAGGATGTCTAAAGGTAATTTTTATGTTCACTATCTTCCTTAGATTCCTCAAAAGACCGCTAGATGATGGACATAGTTTAAGTAGTTTGTTTTATAATTGATTTGTATTTGGATGGTAATAATACATGACAAAAATAAATTTTATTTAATAAGTTTACTATAATTAAATATTTTGATTAACCATATATAAGTTTTAAAATAAAATTAAATATTAAAATTTTGGATAATAATTTATTAAAAATTAATGAAGATATAAGAAATTATTTAGTTATTATTAAAATAATTACAAAATAAAAACATTTAAAATTGAGTTTTTATGGGCTGATTTAAAAAAAAAAAGGCTTAATGCATCATTAGCTTTCTGAACTTGTCTATAAAAATAGATTGGCTCCTTAAACTATGTTAGTGTCTCACGAGCTCTCTAAACTTGCTTAGTTCGTATCACCAGCTCTCTAATATCTATAAAAATATATTAGCTCTTTGAACTTTACAAATGTCTCACCAGCTCTCTAAACTTGCTTATTCCGTAACAACTAAATACAAAAACTTAATAAATATACATTCTTAAAATACATCTTCATCTATTCGAGAGGTAATTTTTTCTCTTCTCATACCTTTCAAACTATTATAAGATTTAGTGTTGCAGGTTTGAGAGATCGAATGGATGAAGATCGAGAGTTAGTATTATGGTTTTTGTATTTAATTGTTAGGGAATAAGAAAGTTCAAGGAGTTGGTGAGACACTTGCAAAGTTCAGGGAGCTAATATATTTTTATGGACAAGTTTAGAGAGCTGGTGATACAAAATAAGCAAGTTTAGGGAGCTGGTGAGACACTAATAAAATTTAAGGAACCAATTTATTTTTATAGATAAATTTAGGGAGCTGGTGATGTATTAACCCAAATAAAAATGAGTAATCTCTTGAACCTTATATCCTAAAGCTAAATTGTAAATCTTCAAAATTTAATTTTTAACTTTAAATTTATATGTTAATCTTCAAATTTCAAACATTAAATTATATTCCTGTGATTAAATGCAGTGGCGGAGCTAGAGCTCAAAGTCCGGAGGGCTCCACTGTATGAATTTTTTTTCTTAATAACGACTTAAGGGTAAATTTGATCTTAATTGGAAGTGTTAAGGTGCAAATAAAGTAAGGATAAGGTGTAAAAATACCCTAACATTTACACATAAGAACAATTTTACCCCTAACGTCTAAAATGGTGTAATTTTACCCTTAACATTGGCAGCCAAGAGCAATTTTACCCCTAATATTAACAAGTTTGGTCAATTAGAGAAATTATTCATCAAATTGTCTTCTTGGTCAGGAATCTCGTCATCTATACTTCACATATGATTAAACGTGAAAAAATTTAAAAAATATACTGTATTTTATCACTAATTAGGGGTAAAATTACTCATGTATGTACATTTCATACTTTATCCCTATAAATTAATATTACTAATTAAGAGCTAAGATACAAATAGTCAATTTAAACTAAAAAAATTACAATTAAAAATAATAAAGGAGAATGAGGTTAATAATGATACTTAGGTAGTAATATTGATATTTTTAAAGGAGAATGGGGTTTAAGGGAAAAAATTAAAATGGGATAAAAAAAATGGAGAGAGAGATTCAAACATCGGACCAATTGGATGTGGAAGTTCCTTTACTTACCAATAAAACCAGTTATGCAAACTCAATTTTATGTCATATTATCACGTCCTATATTATAACTACTAATTTTAACTATCTTGGGGGCTGTTCGAAGCTGAACCACTATTCTTCAAAGGTGTTCCGGAGGGCCGGAGGGTCGGCCGACCCTCCCCGCCACCTCTGGATCCGCCCCTGACTAAATGTTAAATTATAAATCTAACAAAAATAGGAGTGTGTTAGAAAAATTAAATAATTTAACAGAAAAAAATATAATTAGAATGAAGGAAAATAATAAAAGAAGAAACATAGTTTTTTTTTTTTAAACCAACTAAATAAGTGAAAAGAATGTTTTTCTTGAAAAAATAAAATAAAAAAGTGGAAGAATGAATTTAATTAATCATTCTTGGAAAAAGATAATTTGTATTAAATGTTGTATTCACGTTTTTTATAACAATAAATATTAAAGAAAAAGGAAAAAAATCTACATAGAACTACTTAAGGTTAGAATTGTCATTTTAAGTAATAAAAAAAATTTCTATCCATTCTATCCCCTAAATTTCTATCCACCTATCTTTATTGTTTCTGTTTGTTGTTTCTGTTTGCTAGTTGTTGTTTCTGTTTGCTGGTTTCAACAAGAATGTGTATGTTGCCCACTCACCTATTATACGTTGATGATGTCCTTATATTTTGTAAAGCCATAATTTCCAATGTTCATATATTAAATAAGGTATTCTCCTTCTATGACACTATCTCGGGTCAGTATGTAAGCTGACAAAATTCAGAAATATTCTTTGGTATCGGTGGCGAATACAGGATTAGTCGGTTGGGAGGTCCGATTTTACACGTGCGTTCGGAAAAAAAAATTTTTTGCTAAATCGAACTTGCTTAATTTTTTTTGTATATATGCATGTTATAATTTGAATGGTCAAGAACCAATTTTAAGGAGACCTAAGAGGTCAAAAAAAATTAGAAATTTGGATTTATGAAAGCCTAACGGCCAAAAAAATATTAGAAATTTTGATTTATAGAAGCCTAACAAGCAAAAAAAAATTAGAAATTTAGATTTAGAAATGCCTGACAGGCCTAAAAAAACTTAGAAATTTGGATTTATGTAGTAGCTAATAGGTCCAAAATATTGAAATTTTGAATTTTGGATAAGCCTAACACGTAATGGGATATATTTAATTTTTTTTATTAGTTCAATACTAGTTTCTAAAAAAATTATAACATTTTTACATTTTTAGTTTTAAAATTTTAAAATTTAATTTAGAAATTAAGTTATTTGAGTCTCAAAAATAAGAAAATAATTTTTTTAATGGAAAAGACATACAGTAGAACCTCGATAAATGAATACCTTTGGGACCAAAAAAAAATATTCATTTGGCGAGATTATTTATTTATCGATTAATGAATATAATATTTATTTATCGATAAATGAATAATAATTCATTTAGATGATATTTTTAGACTTTTTTTTTGTAATGATTCCGAACCCGATGATAGTATCACTATACCATAAGTGTCCTCAAGAGAAGCTTTTCAAGCTATTGTCACTATACAAAATTACCTGGTGCAACATGATCAAAATATTCCAGAAGTGGTGCATGCTTTACACAAAATCAAGGATCAGATGCGTTTTGGGGGAGGAAAGAAACAATCAACTTTGGAGGCATTTTTCGAAAAAATATGACTTATTAATATGTTTGAAAATTAGTCATTGGATGAAATGTATTCATGATATATTATATAAATAAAAATATATTATTTGAAATATAGTGATTATTCATTTATATTTACATAGGGTCTATAAAGACTTCATTTGTATTTATTCATTAATGCATTAAGCGAGGTTATTCGTTAAGCCCATTGGACCAAGTTGGGACCGAAGAAATTTATTCATTAGACGAGGTTATTCATTTATCGAACATTCATTTATCGAGGTTCTACTGTAATAAAAATGGGTTTTAAAGTGTTATGAAAATAAATAAATTAATTAATAATGGTAAGATAGTTTTGTAATTATTAAAAATAAAATTTAAATAAATAAACACTTTCTAAAATAAATTGAGGTTAAGGGGAATTGAACCTAAGACCTTTCAAAAATAAGCAAGTATTTTAACCATCCCATCTAACTTTAAACAATGAAATATTACTATATAAAGTCTATATACACTAATATTTGGGGGGCTGAAACTACTCATGACCATGGTGGTTCCGGCGGCCAGAGGGGCCCCAAGCCCCCTGTATACGCCCCTGTTTGGTATACACTACTGCTCGTCGACGGGGGCAGGCTCACTAAGGTTATGGGTATCTGACTCGGGCATCTACTATTCACTTATCTCGGGGTTCCTCCCTTCTAGGGAGTTCCAATGGCTTCTTACCTATGCACTACTACTGATAAAATAACTAGTAACTTCTCTAGATGGAAAAGCAGTGTATGATCCATAGCTGGACGGCTGGCCCTGGTTAACACGGTAATCACGAGCTTGTTAACTCACTCTTTCATTCTTTATAAATGAGCAGCTAGTTTGCTCAAACTCTTAAATCGCTGCATAAGGAACTTTCTCTCGTGTGTTTTTGTTACTGGCAGAAAATTGGTAATTGTTCCTTGGAATACTTGCACAAAATCGGTTCAGGAAAAAGATCTCGGGATCAAACAGTTGCATACCCTTAATTAGGCCTTGTTTGGGAAATTAGCATGGTCTCGTAAACGTACATGTCGTGTTAGCCCGTTCAACTTTCTTAAAGTAACCTATTGGTTATCTGAATTTGTTTAAAGTGACTTATTGATTCCATGAACTTGCTTACAATGATCAATTTACCTCTTGAACTTATTTAAAGTGATACAATGCAATTTGTCAAAACTATAAAAATATTCAAAACTTAAAAAATAAAGGCTTAAAATAAATTAACTTTCTGTTTTGTAAACCTTTATGACGTTTTTATAATTTTATAGACTTAATCATAACACTTTAAGTAGGTTAACGTAAATTTAATTGCAAACATTCGAACTATACTTATTATTTCCTACAAAGAAAGATTCAAATCTAAGACATTGTTTCCTCCTCCATCTTCTATCTTCTTCTTCTTATCTTCTTCATCTTCTTCCTCTGGTTTCTTTGAAGAACCAGCTGCTACTGCAACTTCAGAATTAGAATAATCCTCAAGAAAATCTTCAGGTTTAAAACATGGAATCCAAGCTGCTTCACTTTTCTTCTCTTTTTCTGAACTTCTTCTTCTCATAAGATCACGAATATATTTTGTTCTTCTGATTATAGCATAGAATTTCTCCATCTTCTCTTCATCATCATCATCTTTATCTTCTTCATAATTTTCCAGAACTTTCCTCTTTCTTCTTTCATCACCATCCATTTCTGCTTGATGTTCAAAACAAGAAGAAGTAGAAAATTGAGAGAGCTTCAAGTCTTTCTTTATCATCTAATGGTGTAATAGATAGAGATGAATATGTGTATCATGTTTCACAAGTTTGGGAAACTTAAAAAGGGGATTTTATTGAGGGCTCTGATCCATCTAAAATTTGATAAGCATCGTAAAGGATGATGTGAGCGATATGTGTCAATTTTTGGGGAAAAATTCTACTATGGTCCCGGTCAATTGATTTTACCAATAGAAACGTAGTAATTGTGCACTTTCTTTTCTTACACCAATCATCTCCCAATAAGGTAGCTGTTGGGGGCTAATTAAATTTTTGTATTTTAACATAGGTTATAATTTTTAGTCTATAGTTATTTTATTTTAATTAAATTCATTTTGCAATCAAATAAAAATGTGATAAAAATAGAAAATAATATCAAAAGATTATTATAAAAAGAAAATAGAAATAAAAAGAAAAAAAAAAAAAATAATAAAAATCAGGGGTAAATTTGCACCATTTTTTCAGTAACCCGTCCAGCAACTTCGATGATGAAAACGGACCCCGAAACAGCAAGATATCATACCGATATTATTTTTTTCAGAAAGCTCGGGATGTTAGCTTTCCGGAATGTCAAAAACGGAGCAAAACGGAGCTAAAACGAAGCCGGTAGAATTTTTCAAAGAGAAGTAGTGCTGAAAAACGGGTTTGAACTTGTCTTCACATCCCAGGACATATTCAACGGCATTACCTTCATATTTCCAACTCCCCACTCACCCATTTTCTTTCTCTAACTCATGGGAAGGTAGTGGGATCATGTTTGAGAAAAATAAGGGCCACTAACATGGGATTTGTTGCTCAAAATCCTATAGATAGAGCTCAAATCCTTCATTCCAATCCCCACTCAAAAATCAATCAAACCCACTTAAAAATCAATCAAACACAGATAACTCAAATTTTTTTCACAAATTCTCTGCCAAAATCGGCCTCTTTATCAATCCTTAGATTCGTAGAAATCGTTCTTTAGCATCTAATTAGTCTAAACAAGGTCTCAATTCTCAAAAATAGTTCTTTAATCTTCAGTTCCACAGAAAAACTTTCAATTTTCAGAAACTTCAAATCCGAAATTCTCTTAGTTTAATCAACCAATTCTCAAATCGTTTTTTGCAATCTCTTAGTTAAGTCAGTAAAATCATTACCCAATCATCGGTTCAAGCTTTCTTAGTCTAAACTAAATTTCGCCATTGTTAAGTTCTTCAAAGCTTCAACCATTTTCCGTGAAACCAATATCACCGAAACCTCATTTTCGAGTAATTCTTAGTTTACACACCTATTCCAAATCATATTTGGGAACTTTTTATTGATCTCAATCAATTAAAAAGACTCAGAAACAAACTTTTGAGTTTTTCATCATTGAAAAATTCATCAAACAAACATTTTTGGTGAGCCGTTTTCCAAATTTTATTTAGAGTTCGTTAGCTGATCGTTTTAGCCCAAATTAATTTTAATCTCTTTATTGACATCAATTCTAGAACTCTAAATTTTTATTTCGTAAAAAACGACATCCTATAGCCTTCTAAATCGCCCCTAAAGTACCCTCTACGAAACAGAATCAAGCTTTTGGTTTTTTCAACCATCAAACAATTATTCTGTCGCCTAATTTTCAATAATTTATTCCGACTCATTTACTCGATCTTTTTCTGAAATTCCAGTTCTAAACCCTTCCTTCGCACACTAACTTTAAATACTAGCCTTCGTTTCGCTATAATCCGACCTCTACAGCTCCCGAAATTGAGCTCGAAAGTCCCACAAAAGCATCAATTTAGTCTCATTTTGCTGCTGACTTGGTGGTAAATTTTTGCTCAAGTCCCTGAACTCTCCGAATTACTTCAAATTCGCCCAGCACTACCTGGACAACGCAACAGCCCCCGAGCCGATTTTCTGAAAGTCCAATCCTCAATTTCACGCATCCCAACGACATCAAGAAGATCGGTTAATTTTATTTCATCCCGTACATATTTGTTTTTGTGACTTATTTACATTTCTAGCTTTAAAGTTATTATTTCTTTTTAAGTTGTAATTTTCATGCTTTATTATTATTTGTAATACAAAAAACATTGAAAAATATTTACAAAATCAATAAAAATATAAAAAAAAATTAAAAAAAAATTATATTTTTGTGTCGTTTTATTACTTTATTTTTTGGTACTTATATTTAAAAATTGTTTTTCCGACCGACCTGTCAAGTAATGTCGGGGCCCAAGACCGTTGTTTTTATTTTCAGTCCTTGTAACGGTCGTCAATCGCTTTTCGTTTAGAATTCAAGTAATTTAGGCGCACTTTATTTATTTATTTTATTCAATTACCATTTTACCCTTTGAGAATTAGCTTCTCTGGCACGCCCGCATTATTTTTACCATTTTTAATCCCCGCAAACGCGTATCAAGGTTGAAAATTGGGATATTTCGAAAATATCGCCAACAGTAGCATGGTTCTCTTTTTTTTCATTGGTTGGATCCATTGCATCCGGTCCACTATATAAATTCTCATTTTTGGGTAGGTGGTCCTTAGAGGACCGCGTTCCTTATATAGAATCCTCTTTAAGGAAGAAATTTTGTATTGGAAGATGATGTATACTTTGTACAGAGTCCTAGAAGTATTTAAAAGGGATAAGGTACCAAAATATGTCTAAGGTTTTTGGGGAAGTATCAATTTAGGCTCAACGTTCAAAATAATACCAATATAGGCTTAACGTTTACAACATAATATTAATTTAGTCTTAACGTTTACAATATAGCATCAATTTAGGCCTTACATACAAAATAGCACTAATATAGTCTTCACATTTACAAAATAATACGAATTTAAGCTTAACGTTTTACAAAATATATACAATTTAAGTTAAACGTCATAATTAAATTAATCATATATTCTTATTTATTATAATACAATTAATTAGTATTCTTGCCCATTAAAATCTTATATTCGTTTTTCATAAATGATTCCATGATTACTAAATTTCATTGCTCATGTATCAATATTATTTTAACTAGTGTTCAAAATATTGTGGATATTCAATTACTTTTAGTTTGCATATATTACATGAGTCATGGAATTTAGGAGTCATGGAATGGTTGATGAAAAACAAAAATAAGGTTTTAATGGGCAAGAAAACTAATTAATTGTATTATAATTATTATTATTTTGGTAGGAAGGGAAAGGAAAAGCAAAAACAAAAACAAACAACTATCTTGGGATTAGCCTAGGGAGACTAACCCCCACCCTATCTTCAAAAAGAAGAGAAGAAAGATAAGCAGGAGGGGAAGCAAGGATCGAGACGCCCAACATCCCATCATGATCAGCAGCTGCCAGACGATCAGCAAACCGGTTTTGTTCTCTGAAAATATGACTGAATTTTAAGAAATCAAATGAAGAGACACACCTTCTAATACCTTGAATAAGATTCAGGTTATTCAGACAGATAGCCTTAGTATCTGAGATCATATTGATAGCCTCAAGGTTGTCAGATTCTACAATCAGCTTCCTCAAACCAAGATGCATGGCCAGCTTTAGACCAGAAAGAATCCCCCAAAGCTCCGCCAAAAATGACGAACCCAAACCCAGATTATGAGTAAACCCAGACAGCCATGCACCCCCTCGTCTCTCAGCACGCCACCAGCAGCAATCTTACCGTTCTTGAGGCAAGAGCCATTAGTGTTTAATTTCATCACTCCTTCCCTAGGCCTACACCAACTAAGGAGATGAACAGACTTCAGAGAATAGAACTAAATAAAAAGATAACATATAAAGTTAATAGGAAAAAAATATAATATGGTTAATTTAATTGTGACGTTTAGCTTAAATTGGATATATTTTGTAAACGTTAAGTTTAAATTCGTATTATTTTGTAAACGTTAATCCTATATTGATGTTATTTTGTACGTGATGTCTAAATTGATGCTATATTGTAAACGTTAAGCCTAAATTGATATTATGTTGTAAACATTAAGCTTATATTATTAGTGCTATTTTGAACGTTGAGCCTAAATTGTTACTTTTCCAAAAACCTTAGGCCTATTTTGGTATTTTACCCCTATTTAGAATGATCCTGCCAATAAACATGTTCGGTTCGAAAATTTTCAAAAGAATCAATAGATTAATTTAAGCAAATTGATGGATAAATAGAATGTTTTCGAAATATAAGATAGACATTCAATTTTTTTTAGATAAAAATGAATCGGTAGATATGGAATGTCAGTTTTGATCACATGGCCATTAATGACCATGTAGTATTTCGTCATTCACCGTTAGATCTATGCTTATTAAAATTTTAGAGTGAAAATTCAAAGCATCATAGGATTTAGATTTAATAAGTCTAAATCTAACGGTGAATTTGGTCATGAAAATCTATGTGAATGAAGTGTCATTTAAAAAAAATAAAAGAACATTTATTATCGGTTTTATTCTCATTTTTGTATTTTTTTTATTAATGTTTATTTAATTTATACAATAGCTATAAAATGTTTAATTAGAATTGAGAAATAACTATCTATAACTATTTTAGAAGAAAAGAAAAGGCTAATAACTTTTTTTCAGAAGGGTATCCATTGTGGCTACGAAAATTCTTTCCATTTTTAAAAGTCAGGATAGAACACTGAACCTTTGATTAAAGGAGAATGAAACTTTACCACCCAACCATAATCCATGGTTAAAGGCTAAGATTTACTAACAACCCCTTAATATTGATTAGTAGAATTAATAAATTGATTTGTTTTATAAAATATTTTTGTAAAATAATATTTTGGAGTATATAATATAAGTTGTTTGGCTAAGCAAGTGACTCACAAAACTACAATCACCACCTCATGTGACTTCATTATGTAGAATTTATGGTTTGATAGTTATGTCATAAACAAGCCAAGACAATTTTAATGAATCTACAAAGGGTATTCCTATTTATCGCCCCCAAATTACTACTCACTCCCTTTATTTGGACAATTTTACTCTTGTCATAAAAAAAAATTTAAAACTGAAAAATTTGAATTTAAAAAAAAAACACAAAATTTGGCCTAGGTGGATGCCGGATCCGTGCTAGGCGTATCCAGTGTAAGGGGGGAGTTTGGCCATAGGCAAACTCAACCCTATTGGCAAGATGTGTGGCGTATGGAGCATATTAACGTACGCGGACGGGAGGACCCGAGTTGGTATAAGAAACACTATAGGGGGACAGGGACTACCCTGGCGTATGGATCTCCGCCGCCCCCGGGGTCAGTAATCGGTACTGGCCTAAGTGATCCGCCCTAGTCTACTAGAGACTAGGAGAGTAGGGCATACGTCCTTCGGGAAGGAAGGCGGATGTCTTCGTAGGGTGGAACCCTACGGACATTATGGGGGCCGGTGAGTGCCCCATAGTGCGAGCCCATTCTAGGGTGAGGCTTGCCCCACAGGGAGACCCTCCCGGGACGGAATACCGACAGAGGCATTGACGGGACCCTTCGGTAGGATTTGGCTGGCCGAGACTTGGGGAAGTCGAGGCGCCACACAGGGCTTAGGCCGGGCCTAGGATCACCCCCGTGACATTTGGTATCAGAGCCAGGTTCTAAGCAAAGGCCTTGCGAAGTATGGGGTTGCCTCTTAAACTGAGCAAGACCTTTGCGAGGTGGGCAAGTAAGCTTTAACTAAAAGAGTTCTCCCTGAAGAGAGTGTGCCAGCCTTAACTAAGCGAGTTCTTCGTAGTATAAACCAACAGTGCTTTAACTAAACGAGTCCTTCATGGTGTGAGCCAATGTTGCTTTAACTAATTGAGTTCATCGTGGTGTGAGCAAACATATCTTTAACTAAGCGAGACCTTGGAGATGCGGGCTTGTGATACTAAAGATCCTAAATTTCCCCAAAGAATTGACGGATGGAAATCTATGATGCTTTTCCGAGAATATTTTATGATGCCTTTCGGACTGATAAAAGCCTATGGTTTACCATGGCTAGTGTGGCGAAATATTACCCAGTGTGTGGGAATGCGGAAATAACAAAAGGGAACCAAGCTCACTAACGCATGTGAATGCTAGAAAGTGAATGCATACTCCCCTACGGTAGTAGGCGATGGGATTGCGCGTGATTCAATCCCTTTAATGAGGAGAGAATGTGTAATGGATATTCGGAATTCGGAGCTCATGTGAAGTAGCATGGGGATGATCTAGCGAATAGATGGTTATCATAGCCAAATTATGGAGGCATAATTTGTGCATGAATCATTCTGATTCGGTTAGACATTACTTTTCCTCTTCCATGAGTCGAGAAAACTCGAGTGGGATTATCGGGTGAGAACAACCCAGTGAAATGGTTCTTTGGCCATAGAAGGCCTTGCGAAGATGAAATGACGGAAGATTCATTTGACCATAGAAGGTCGGGAATATATATATATATACATATATATATATATATATATATATATATCTATCTATATATCGTTTGCGAAAGTGTCTCTGACCCATAGATGGTCACGAGATGAAATTGAGCAAAGATTATGGTTGCAAGTCCATACAAAAAAAAAGAAAAAAAAAGAAAAGAAAGAGACATGAAAAAAAGAGATCACTCGAGTATACAAATCTGGCAGAGGCCGAGACGAAAAAAAAAAAATCCGGCAGGGGCCGAGGCCTTGAGGGCTAATATACATACGGCAGAGGCCGAAGCCTTGAGGGCTAATCTACATCCGGCAGGGGCCGAGGCCTTGAGGGCTAATATACATACGGCAGAGGCCGAAGCCTTGAGGGCTAATCTACATCCGGCAGGGGCCGAGGCCTTGAGGGCTAATATACATACGGCAGAGACCGAAGCCTTGAGGGCTAATTCTCATCCGGCAGGGGCCGAGGCCATGAAGGCTAAATACAAATCCGGCAGGGGCCGAGGCCATGAAGGCTATATACAAATCCAGCAGAGACCGAGGCCATGAAGGCTAAATACAACTCCGGCAGGGGTGTTAGGAATAATTGAAATTACGATAAACAAAAAATAAGCAAACACACAAGAATTGTTAACCCAGTTCGCCACTCGATTAGAATGACTACGTCTGGGGGCACTACCAAGCCAGGATATTTCACTATAATGAATGAGATCCGGATTACAGAGAAAGAGGTTACATTTATACTCCTGAAACCCTAACCGTCTGAAACCCTAATCGCTGCAGTTGGGCCCATCGCTTCAGTTGGGCCTATATATATTAGTCTGCATAAGCCCAACAGGGCCGAGGCCACAAAGGCTAATATCGAAGATGAATAGCTCTAATACTATGAATGTATTGAGGGGATGCTTGAGATAATTCATAGGCTTTATCCTTGCTTGTAATGAGCTCTGTGACACCCAAAACAAACTTATGTACAAGAAGGACATGTTTTCTATGCAGGTACTCCAAAAAGCTCGAGAAAAATGAGGAGTTTTGACTGTCAAAGGAGTGGGGGATTCCATTAAAAGAAATGGAGCATTCAAAAACACCCAAAAAGCGATGGCAAACTCGAAGTGGCTTAAAGTCTACCCAAGCAAACACAAAATGAATTAGATGGTGACATAAGCAAAAGGGAAAGGGCAGCTGACAAATCAGCGAGCAATGGAATCCTTGCAAACGATAGACATGTCCATTCCAGTAAGAGACATTCCACTAGCGAGCTAGAACATGCACCAACAAGGCAATCCTAGCGGGACTCATGAAGGCAAAGATCGATGTGCAAAAGGGCACGTTTTGCAGAGCCCCAACAAAGTTGGAGGATATGAGAAATCTCAACATCAGACAGGATAAGTTTCGAACAGGACGTGTTCCATGCAGAACGCAGTTTCGTGCAGAATACAGTTTTTTTATGCAAAACCTGGTTTTGGTGCAAAAACGTACCTCATGCAAGTCATACTTTGTCTTGAAATTTGTTTTGTGCAGGTACTGGCACCCCAACAAAGGTGAGAAAGTACGGAGCCTCAAGAGGAAAATGAATGTGGTTTGGTGTGTTGGAAACCCCAACAATCTTAACAAAGGCGAGAAGTCTTAACAACAGACATGACATGTTCTAGACAAGACAGGTTCCATGTAGGACGCAGTGTCTTGCAGAACATGGTTTTGGTGTAGAATATATCCCATGCATGGCATATTTTTGGTACCATATGTGTTTTATGCAGGTATTTGAGCTATATGAAGCTCGAGTCAGGCGAGCGCATTAAGCAAACGAGTCCAATGACTGACAGGTAACAAGTAAAGGTTTTAGCAAACTGTGGACAGGTCCAGCCAAATAAGAGGCACTCCACTAGTGAGCTGCAACGTAAGACAACCAGGAGATCCTATCAGATCCTATGAAAGCAATGATCGGTAAAGTTCGAGTTCAACAAAAGAACTAACGGAGGCAGGTTGTAAGACCATCGATGGACAAACTCCTGAGTTGTAATTCGAAGTTTTCACCATCGACTTCGAACTCATCTCGAGGGAGAAGGCGAAACAACCCAACAATGGTGACAATAGAGGCAGAAGTCCAATACAAAAGGAGACAGGAAACGAAGCAGGGTTTAAACCGTCAGCAAATAAGTCCAAGCTGGCCGCATGTTTCCTCCTCGGCCATAGGCAAACTTAACCCTATTGGCAAGCTGTGTGGCGTATGGAGCATATCAACGTACGCGGACGGGAGGACCCGAGTTGGTATAAGAAACACTATAGGGGGACAGGGACTACCCTGGCGTATGGATCTCCGCCGCCCCCGGGGTCAGTAATCGGTACTGGCCTAAGTGATCCGCCCTAGTCTACTAGAGACTAGGAGAGTTGGGCATACGTCCTTCGGGAAGGAAGGCGGATGTCTCCGTAGGGTGGAACCCTACGGACATTATGGGGGCCGGTGAGTGCCCCATAGTGCGAGCCCATTCTAGGGTGAGGCTTGCCCCACAGGGAGACCCTCCCGGGACGGAATACCGACAGAGGCATTGACGGGACCCTTCGGTAGGAGTTGGCTGGCCGAGACTTGGGGAAGTCGAGGCGCCACACGGGGCTTGGGCCGGGCCTAGGATCACCCCCGTGACACCCACCCAACCAATTGGCCTATGTAATATCGTACAAACTTTAGAATGAAAAACGATAAATTATTCCATTTTTTATGACAAAATGTAAAAAAAATCAATTTTTATGACAAAACATGCAAAATCCTCACAAAAAAATATGTATTATTTTCATGATTTTTTTTACTAAAAAGCGTAAATTTTAATGTTTACTACTCGTAATCATCCATTTCCGGGGTTTAGGTTGTCACACATTAATTATTTTCATAATTTCAATTATTATTGTTTGGGTTTTTGATTTTGGAGATAAAAAATTTAGTTTTAAATCAAAAGTATGAGAAAGGTAAAAAAGTCCAAATGAGAATGGTACCTAATAAAAAGGGCGGTATTTAACAATTCACATCTACAAAATATCCACTTATTTAATTATATAAAAATATCCACTTATCAATTAATTAATTAATGTCACAAACCCTAAAGTGTAACAGCTCCAAACTCACTTTAAAAAAATAATCGCATAATTCCAACGAGTACTACGAACAATATAATGAGTCAGCATCATTTGCTAACTTTGGAAAAAAAAAACCACAAAACAATCATGACAATCATGGAGCAGAGTTCTGATGTCAACAACAAAGATACCCATACTCCGAAATATCATGGTGTGCTGACAACAAACTTTCCATAATACCTTTAGCATCCACTTCAAACGAGATACGATCATAACTAAGTGAAAACATTCAAGTAGTACTGTCTTGTCTTTTAGAGCTAACGCTTCAACCAATTTAGTCGAGACCAATCCCTTTGAAGTACCACTGTAGCAAGCCAAAAAAACTCCCTGCTTGTTGCATATAACAACTCTTACCCCGAACTCCAATTTTGTAGGGAAAATTACAGCATCAATGTTACACTTAATAATACCTGTCAAAGGACAAGTCCATCGAACATGTTGACTACCAGTTCCCGAGGTACATTATATGTATTGCTTGCTCGGTCTTTAAATAAGGATTCTATACAGGGATCAGATCCTCCGAGAACCTCCCACCTAAAATTGATAAGCGTCGTAAATGATGATATGAGCGACATGTGTCAATTTTTTGATAGGTGGTCCTTGAAGGAGTATGTCCGTGTATAAATTCCGCATTTAAGAGAAGAAATTGTAAGCATGTAAAATTTAAATAAGTCCAATAGGTATCACTCTAAGCATGTTTAAGGGGTAATAGGGCGGTTTAAAAAAAATTAGAGAGTCGATAAGTCAGTTTAAGCAAATGTAGGAATAAATAAAATGTTTTCTACATATAAGATGACACTTAACTTTTCTAGATAAACATGGACCGCAAGGGCGAATCTAGTATTTTAGAAGCTCCAAACAACTTTATGCTCTATTTCTTTATAGATTTAAATTTAATAAATACAACTTAATTAATTCTTTGGCCGAATCTAAATAATCAACAAAATCAAACTTTTGAGGAAATTTTCAAAAACGGAGCCAGTTAACACTTATATAATTATATGATAAGAAATAACTTTAGTCCTATCATTATTGTAGAATGACAAATTTAGCCGCCGCTTACCAAATAGTGCAATCTTAACTTTAACGTTTACCACACATTCCAACTCGTTAATGAAAGATGAGTTTTTTTTTTTATGTGCAAGTTCATGATCTGTCTATCCTCCAACCTCTAGGGTTCTAACACCTATAAGGCTTGAAATTGCACATATTCTGTTACTTAATGAAAAAACTCATCTTTCATTAATAGGATTATCTACCGTTAATGACATTTGAAATTTCAAAGGTGAACTATTTCTCAAATTAACCTAATTTATCAATGTTAAGAGTAAAATTGCTCTTAGCTTCCAACGTTAGGGGTAAAATTGCATTATTTTAGATATTAGGGATAAAATTACTCCTGAACCAAAACGTTGGAGGTATTTTTATACCTTAACCCAAGTTAGTATTATAGTTTTTGTGTTTAGTTGTTACAGAATAAACAAGATTAGGGAGTTGGTGAGACACTTGCAAAGTTCACGGAGCTAATAAATTTTGATGGACAAGTTTAGAAAGCTGTTGATATGAAATAAACAAATTTAGAGAGCTGATAAGACACTTGTAAAATTTATGGAGTCAATCTACTATTATGGACAAGTTGAGATAGCTTGATGTATTCAAATTTGGTTCAATCAATTCAAAATCAAATTAAGCATCCAAATAAGTGTCTTTTGAACAGTATATTCTCCTTTTAATTTTCAGATTAAAAAATCATTCTCCTCACTCTTGTCCAAAATAGTAGATTGGCTCCTTCAACTTTGTAAGTGTCTCAACAGCTTCCTAAACTTGCTTATTTCGTATCACCAGTTCTCTAAACTTATCCATAAAAGTAATATTAGCTCCCTGAACTTTGCAAGTGTCTCATCAACTCCCTAAACTTGCTTATTATGTAACAACTAAATATAAAAACTTATTAAACCTAAATTCTAAAAATACGTCTTCATCTATTCGAGATATAATTTTTTCGCTTCTTCTACCTTTCAATCTATTATAAGAATTAGTGTTGCAGGTTTGAGAGATTGAATGGATGAGGATTGAGAGTTAGTATTATGGTTTTTGTATTTAGTTGTTACAAAATAAGCAAGTTTTGGGAGTTGGTGAGACACTTGCAAAGTTCAGGGAGCTAATATACTTTTATGGACAAGTTTATAGAGCTAGTGATATGAAATAAACAAGTTTAAGGAACTGGTGAGACACTTACAAAATTCAGGGAACCAATCTACTATTTTAAACAAGTTTAGAGAGCTAATGATATATTAGGTCTTTTCCATTTAATGGAATTGAAATGGTCATGCAATGAGCTAAATGAATGTTTATATTGATTATTTTGATATCTATAATTGTGTTTTGGGCAAGAATCATCAGATAATAAACTATCTTATTTTATTTTTATTCTTATCCCAATTTTTTATCCTTATTCATATCTCAACCTTTATTCATATCTCTATTCTCATAGAATACCAAACGTCCCATTAAAGGAAATTAATTTTGCATTTAACATGAAAATCGCTTTTAGCATCTTGAAAATCAATGTCACAACCAGGGGCGACTCCAAGATTTCTCCCCCATGGGGGCAAACAATACGACTAAAATAATTTTTATCCAAAAAATAATAATTATAGAAAATCAGGGATCAAAGCTCAAGTTCAAACAAAATAGTAGCAAAAATATCAAATCAAAATTCAAGTAGGAGCAAAAAAATACCAAAGTAGAGAGGCAAAGATCGAAGATGGAGTGCTGGACCAACGATCCAATTACGGAGGGATTGACTGTCGACTTTGATTTAATCTTACTTAGAATTAGGGATTTCAATTTTGACTTAAGAAGAAAGATGAATTGAGGAAGAAGAACTAAAGAGATTGAAAAGAGTGAGAGAGATTGATGGTTTGTTTTAGGACCTATTTAGTTTTACATTTAAATATTTACTTTTTATTTTTTTATTTCTATTGTAAATAAAACGACATAGTTCTAATTAAATAAAATGATGTTGTTTTGCTTTAAAACAGAACTAAAAAAAATAAAAATATAATATTAAATTTAAAACCATTTTTCATCCTATATTATAAAACCAGTAAACTTTAAACTTTCATTGATGAAGGGGATGAAAGCTCTAAAACTTCAAAATTAATACCTGAATTTTAAAAAAAAAATACAAATGTCAGTGAGGGCAACTGCCTCCATGCTGGATTCCCCCTTGATCACGACCCTCTTTACTGTAATCTATTCGTTTCATGGGATTGTTTAATACATTTCAATTTGTTGAAATTCTTTTATATTCTGTCACATGGATTAGGAATTAATTATATCATTTAAGTAATTTCAATAATTAATGCTTTTTTTCAACCAAGTTGACAGACTCTGAGTTATTAAGCCAATTAATTACAACCCAATTATATATTTATATTTATAGTTTTGGTTTTCCAATTTAAAGTTTTGTTCTTTCTCCATAAAAACTATACAGGTAAATTCTATTTTAATCCTTTTACTTATTAGACTGGCTTGTTCACCTTGCCTGCCCAATATAGCTCCCACTTTTGCCAATGTAAAAATGGTCCTTTTCTTCTTTGACAAAAGTGCATTTTGTCTAAATGAAGAAGCCTTAATGGCACTGACAGACTAAGGAAAAAAAATTGACATAATTTATTAGGTGGATTGCTGAATACTACTCCCTCCATTCCATTATATAAGTCATTCTAGGGTATTTCACACAAATTAAGAAATATATTGGTTAACTAAAAAAAATTCTCTCCCATGTCACTATTGGGAAATAAGCATTGGAATATTAAAAAACACATGTACCAATATAAAAAATAATTCTCTCTCATGTCACTATTGGGCAATAAGCATTGAAATTCTAAAATGACTTATATTTAGGGAAAAAACTAATTTGCTAGAATAACCTATATAATGGAATGGAGGGAGTATTGAATTATACTTTGTTATTATTTGTTATTTGGGAAATATAAGGACTATTATTGCTATTTTACTTACAGCTGTATTTTTCTTTTCTGTTTTTACTCACGAGCTATACATGTGAGTTTGTTGGGTATACAACCAACACAATGTATCCGTTTACTCTTCAATCAATACAACAGATCTTCTTCTTCAAATTCCTCTCTTTCTTCTATTTGGTTTTTATGGTATCAGAGCATCATGGCACGATCTGCAAAATGAAATTGAATGACGAGAAAAAAACAATCTTATGCATCAGTTTTGATTTCTGATCTCGACAAAAAAGAAGAAGGAGAAAGCGAAACATCAACTTACGATCTGAAAGATAAAGATCGATTTGTAAATCCGAAATTCCTCTCTCTCTTCTATTTTTTGTGTGCTGT
The DNA here is from genome assembly GCF_963576675.1 of Euphorbia lathyris. NCBI lineage: Eukaryota > Viridiplantae > Streptophyta > Magnoliopsida > Malpighiales > Euphorbiaceae > Euphorbia > Euphorbia lathyris. The sequence continues at coordinate 12,343,523 of NC_088918.1, read as the reverse complement.
TTTCTATATATATATATATATATATATATATATATATATAATTATTATTAAATTAATTGAACATAAAAAATGCACAAATTAAAACCAAAAGTCCACCTCATCATTCCTCCTTCAGCCCCATCACCTCCATTTTATTTCCTTTTCTCTTGAATTAAGATTCAATTTTGGTTCAATCAATTCAAATGTTTCTAATTCAAAATCAAATTAACCATATAAGTAAGTGTCTTTGAACCGTATATTCTTCTCTTAATTTTCAGATTAAAAAATCATTATCTTCTCTCTTATAAGTTCGGCAACACATGCTTTATGCTTTAGGGTACAGAATGATTGTTTTTCTTTTTAATTGAATTGAGATTGGGATCCAATTGGCTAATTGGATGTAGTGGCGAATACAGGATTACTCGTTGAGATCAATTTTATATGTATGTCCGTAAAAAAAAAAAAAAAAAAAAAAAACTTTTTGCTAAATCTAACAACAGCATGCATCATTAATGATCTCATCCACCTTTAAACTATACGAATTTTGGGAGGGGCTACAGGAATGAAATGTCAAATACTCAAGGGCGGAGCCGGCGGCCGGGGGCTCCGCGCCACCCCCCCCCCCCCCCCCAACCCTGGGCTGGCTCCGCCCATATGGCCAGAATCTAAACTTGGTAAAGAAAAATTTGACATGTAAATAAATTGCAAACATTCAAACTACACATTATTTCCCTACAAAGAAAGATTCAAGTCTAAGACATTGTTTTCTCCTCCATCTTCTCTCTTCTTCTTCTTCTTCTTATCTTCTTCTTCATCTTCTTCCTCTGGTTTCTTTGAATAATCCTGAAGAAAATCTTCAGGTTTAAAACATGGAATCCAAGCTGCTTCAATTTTCTTCTTTTTTTCTGAACTTCTTCTTCTCATAAGATCACGAATATATTTTGTTCTTCTGATTATAGCATAGAATTTCTCCATCTTCTCTTCATCATCATCTTTATCTTCTTCTTCATGATTTTCCAAAACTTTCCTCTTTCTTCTTTCATCACCATCCATTTCTGCTTGATGTTCAAAATGAGAAGAAGTAAAAAATTGAGAGAGCTTATAAAGTCTTTCTTTATAATCTAAATGGTGTAATAGATAAAGATGTACATATATGATGTTTCACAAGTTTGGGAAAGTTAAAAGGGGATTTTATAGAGGGCTCTGATCCATCTAAAATTTGATAAGGGTTGTAAATGATGATGTGAGCGATATGTGTCAATTTTTAAAGAGAAATTCTACTATAGTCCCGATCAATTGAACCTTATCAATAGAAACGTGATAATTGTGTACTTTTTTTTTTTACACCAATCATTTCCCAATAAGGTACCTTGATTCTCTTTTTTTATTGATTTGGTTCATTGCACCCGATCCACTGTAAAAGTTCTCCATTTTGGGTAGGTCTTAGAGGACCGCGTTCCTCGTATAGAAATTTTGTATTAGAAGATGTACAATGTATCTGACAATAAAAAAAAATAAAATGTATACCATGGTTCTCCTTTAACTGTCTGGGTATACTTTGGAAAAGTTTTATTTATAATTCTAAATTTGTTTAAAATGACATATTAACCTTCAAATTTACGTGATAGAGTAAAATACAAATTGCAGTGTGTATTAGATTAAGTTCAATAGGCATTACTTGTAAGCATGGAAGTAGGAGGAAAGAATACAAAGAGCTCGTTCCGCAAAGGGCCCCAAATTTAAAAGGGTCCGATTTTTTATTAATATACAATATTTAACTAAATTATTTTTATTATTTATTATGTAAAAAATTAAATGAATATTAATTTATTCAGGAAACTAACAGTCTAGTCTTAAAAAGTCCAATTTATTATTATTATTAGTATTACTTTTTTTTTTGGTAGAAAAGGAAAGGAAAGGAAAGCAAAACAAGCAATTACACCGGGATTAGCCTAGGAAAGCTAACCCCAATCCTATCCTCTAAAAGAAGATGAGAAAGAGCGATAGGGGGAACGGTAAGGGTACAAACACCTAACACCCCCTCATGGCCTGCCGCCGCCAAGTGATCTGCAACACGGTTCTGCTCCCGGAAAATGTTATGTTTATATATTAGTATTACTACTACTATAAGTATTATATAATATTTAATTAAATTATTTTTATTATATAAAAATCAAAATTAAAGTATTTTGGTGTTTAATTTTGTAAAAATGTTATGTTTATATGGAGCATGTGTGTGTCCACCAATAGTATGACCCGAGTTGGTATAAAAAACACTACAGGGGGACAGGGTCTCAGCAGGGGCGGAGACAGGGGGTGGGCCCGGAGGGGCCCGGGCCCCTTCGGCCGCCGGAACCACCATAGTTATGAGTAGTTTCAGCTAGTTTCGGCCCCCCAAATATTAGTTTATATATACTCTATGTAGTAATATTTCATTATGTAAAGATAGATGAGATGATTAAAACACTTACTTTTTTTTAAAGGTCCTAGGTTCAATTTCCCCAACCTCAATTTATTTTAGAAAGTGTTTATTTATTTAAATTTTATTTTTCTTTTTTTTTCGAAATAATTTAAATTTTATTTTTCAGTAATTATAAAACAATGTTACCATTATTAATTTATTTATTTATTTTCATAACACTTTTGAACTCATTTTTATTATGTCTTTTCCAATCCGTTATCGATGCCTAAATTGATACCATTTTTTAAACGTATTGACCTAACCGGAATTGAAAAGAGATGAAGAGAAAAAGATTTTTTTCGTATATATGAATCAGCGAGGATTACAGTATTTATATACAAACAATTACAACTAATACGAAATACGGATGTTTACTTTCTATGTCTAAAGACTCTAATACCCTTGTCTATATAACACCAATATAGACAACCTCTGTCTATATAACACCAATATAGACAATGATATATGTATATATTCTAACAGCCTCCCCTCAAGTTGAGATACTCTGAATTTCAACTTGCACAACCATAATCTACATAAGTGTACAACTACATCTTATGCAAAGCTGTGGCCATCTGAGGTCCTGTCAAAGGCTTTGTCAGTAAATCAGCAATTTGATTGAGAAGAACTCACATAAGGAGTACTAATAAACCCTGACTCCATATGCTGTCTGACTATATGACAATCTATTTCAACATGTTTCATTTGCTCATGAAATACTGGATTAGCTGCTATGTGAATGGCTACTTGGTTATCACAATATAAGGGAATAGGCAACCGTGGTTGATACCTGAATTCAGATAATAAGTATGACAACCATTTAAGTTCGCAAGATGTTGTGGACATAGCCCTGTACTCTGCTTCAGCAGAGCTTTTGCTGACTGTTCCTTTCTTTTTGGACTTCCAAGACACCAAATTTTTCCCTATAAAAACACAGTATCCTGTTACTGACTTACGTGTGATTTTGCACCTTCCCCAATCTGAATCACAGTATGCCTCCATGTTTTGCAAATCAGCTGCCACACCATAGAACAAACCAACATTAATTGAATTCTTCAAATATTTCACCACATGTATTGCTGTCTCCATATGTATTACTGTTGGATTGCTCATATACTGACTCAATTGTTGTGTAGCAAAGGAAATATCAGGCCTTGTGAATCCAAGATAAAGCAACCTGCCAACCATTCTTCTCTATCTTTCTGGTTCAGTGTATAGTGGAGAACCTTCATCATCAAGTTTAACACCTGATGCAAAAGGACTGGTTACACTATGAGCTTCTGTCAATCCAGCATCCTTTATCAAATCCCTGATATACTTTGATTGAGAAATAAGCAAACCTTTATCTGATCTTGCTAGTTCTATTCCCAAAAAATACTTGGCTTCTCCCATATCTTTTATAGTGAATGACTCATCCAAAGCTCTTTTAGTTTCTGCAATCAATTCCATTGATGTACCAGTTATAAGTACATCATCAACATATACGATTAATGCAAGGAAGTGGCCATCAGTTGTTCTTTTAGTAAATAGACAATAATCATGTATGGATTTCACATATCCCAATTGAATCAACTTGTTTGTGAAAGCTTTATTCCATTGCCTTCCAGCCTGCTTAAGTCCATATAAGGACTTTTCCAGTTTGCAAACCATGCCCTGACTATCATATCCTGCTGGTGCTTCCATGTATAATTCCTCCTCAATTGATCCATGCAAGTAAGCATTATTAATGTCTATCTGCTGGATTGGCCAATTGTTGGCCGTAGCCACTGCAAGAAAAACTCTCACTGTGGTTACTTTAGTAACAGGAGAGTAACTATCATGATAATCCACTCCATATGTTTGGTTATAACCAAGAGCCACAAGTCTGGCTTTATACCTAGAAACAGTTCCATCAAGAGCATATTTTACTTTGAAAATCCATCTGGAAGTGATAGTTGTCTTTCCTAAAGGTAGATGCACTAGCTTCCAAGTTTTGTTCCTTTCCAAGGCTTCAATTTCTTCAAACATAGCTTTCTCCCATTTAGGATTCCCTTTAGCTTCATTATAATTCTTTGGCTCATATTCTTTATTTAATTCTGCCATATAAGCTGTATGCTCTTGAATGTACAAAAGGGAACTGCTTCCTTCATGAGAAATCTGATTAATCACGAAATCTCTCATCCATCCTGGTTTGGTATGATGTCGATGAGGCCTGTTGGCTGCAATTGAAGGTAACAAGGGTGCAGGAGCATCAACTGTTGTCTCTATAGGCAAAGCTGAAGTTGAATCACCAATAAGAGATGTGTCTGCTGTTAGACGAGGTGCCGCTGCCTAATCTCCCGGGCGGACCGGGGGATGGACAACCTCATGGCGACGTAAGCGGTGATTGGCGCCGAAAGCAACCAATCGTGGAATCAAGCTGCTCGGTAGGACCGGAGCTCGGAGATATGGAAGAGTCGCCACCCACGAATGGGAAAATGAACACCGATCCCTTGCGGGAGACCGGTGTGGGTTCGGGAAACTTAGGTACGAGCCGAGAAGGCTAGCTCCTTTCCGGAGAAAGGCTACTAGGCACCCCGACATCGCCCGGTTATGAACCACCGGCCTCCTACTCAGCATGTTAGGCAATAACGGACTAATCGTATACTTCTTTAAGTTTAAAATTCATTTGAAACCCTTTTTTTTCTCTTTTTAGAAACCATTTTGAGCATATATTATTGAAAAGCCACATCAGTAAAGAATCACCCATTTATGTTTATACATACACAGAGAGGGGAGGGAAAAAGAAGTGATTTATTTACAACCGTATTCAAATGTTATGTTGTGTGTTTATTCTACGCTAACTTATTTCCCCAAAACGAGTTTATTTACATGGTTCGCACCTTAATCACCGTTGGAACGATTTAGGTGCGTTTTAAAACCCCGTTTGATGAAGCTTACCCGAATCGCCGTTGGAACGACTCGAGTAATCGAAAATGTTAAAGTAAAAGCCTTTTAATAAGAAAACGTGGTTAAACATACAAGTCAATCTTATTTTGTACAAATTCATTAAGAAAGCGATTCAAAATCTCCATTATTAACAAAGAAAACGATTTTGATTACAATGTTCGCTTAATCCGTCGTTGGAACGGACTAAGGTTTTAAAACGTGGTGTTTTGAAGACGATTTGAAATATCAACCAAAATGACTCTATTTATCTACATTAGAGATCTAAGAAAGCTCATTAGCTTAAATAGTTTAATTGAAAACTCTCTTTTTGTGACTTACTTTCCCCACTTATTTAATGGACTCTCTAACTATTATAATTACATCAATAAACACATTTAGGCCCAAAAATTAATTTTTCCAAGTGAAGCCCATTTGAAACATGGACTTATAAATGACCAAAAGAAATAAAGAAAATAATATAGATATACATTTACACATTTTAGCCCAAAAGACAAAATAAGAGTAAAAGAAAACATACTATCTAATACATATATAAGAAAGAATAATGAAAATAATATATTTATACTTTAAACATAAGAAAATAGTGAATGAAATTCATAAATAAGAAAATAGCATTTATCACTCAAAATAATTTTATTTAACAATAATTAAGATAACCCAAATATACCCCAAAACTATATATATACATAACTAATATAATCCTAATGTCAAAAAGACTATATGTTCATCCCCCAATATCTACTAATTATCTCCCAAAATGCCCAAGTAAATAACATTTAAAATAGAATTTAACATAATTTAAATAAGTAATAATAAAAAAGAAAGTAATATGTACATGTATAAAAAATTAGAATAAAAATGGAATACCAATCTCCTAAAATAATTATATATGTTAAAGTTTTAAAACAATTTGAAAAGAATATATTACATAATTATATATATATATATATATATATACTAAGGATTAAAAGTCTAAAAGTTAAGAAAAAGGGACCGAAATGGCGTTTTTTATATTTTGGCAGATTTACCGACGGAAAATCCGTCAGTAAACAGCATTTAGTGACAGAATTGAAAAATTACAGCAGCACTCCAATATTTTCCAGATTTATTCAACAGCTTCAAATTGAATCTAATTCAATCGTTTTGGACTTCCGAACTACCAAAGATGGATCATAGTCGAAAACGGAAGTTCCTAAAACGATGTTTTCATTTTAAAACGTTATTTGGAAACCTCTTTTAAATTAAAAAACTTATAATTACAACATTTTCGATACCCGAACTACTTTTTTATCGGATCACGGTTCGTATTGGGATATCCAAAACGAGGTTTTTATTTTAAAACAAAACCGAATTTTATTTAACACGAAATAAAAATTAAATAAATACGCTAACTAAATAAAACGTGACAAAATAAATAAATGACTAAAGGAATAAAAACTATAGCATAAAAAAAATAAATAGAAGGAGAGAAATAAATTAAATAAAATAAAGAGTCTAGTCCTCGGATAATACCTTTGATTCGGTATCTGACAGTCGAAGCCGATTGATTCCACGAACCGCGAGCTCCCGATTTTAATCAAAATTTAGTAAAAATTGAACTTAGAAAATTTGGAATTTTTGAGAAAAATATTTTTCTCAAAAAAAATCCACTCTCTCTCTCTAAAAATTTTTAGAGTGAGAAAGTTTTTCCTCCTAAAAAAATCCCCCCCCCCCTTTTTGCCTTGGGATCCGTGCCCTTATATAGGGAAACGGGTCCCGAAACTTTGGGCGTCGCCCAAGGTTGTTGGGCGGCCGCCCAAGGCATGTTGGGCGGCCGCCCAACACTAAGTTGGGCTACCGCCCAACATTGTTGGGCGGCCGCCCAACATTCGTTGGGCGATCGCCCAACAATTGTTGGGCGATCGCCCAACGGCGTTGGGCGAGCGCCCAATGCAACGTTGGGGCGCCCGCGCCCAACCATCGTTGGGCGTTCGCCCAACGTTCGTTGGGCGTTCGCCCAACGTTCGTTGGGCGTTCGCCCGACGTGGTTGGGCACTCGTCCGACGACCTTCGGGGCGCGCCTCGCGCCGTCGGGCATGCGCACCCCGCGGCCGCCGAGCGCGCGTTTCGCGCCGTCGGACGCTCACACGTCGCGGCCGCCGAACGCGCGCTTCGCGCCACCGGGCGCGCACGCTCAATGGCCCACGAGAGCGCGCACCGTGCCACCAGACCCGGGCATTATTCGGACGTCAGGGGCGTGCCACTCGCGATGCGTCCGACGGACGCCGAGCGCACGTCTTGTGCCGCCGAGCGGGCGTTCGACCATTGTCGTCCGCGTGCAGGACGCCGCTAAGCACCCGTGCCCTGCCGTTAATTTTCTTTGCTTATTATTCTTTATATTTTTTCAAAAACTTCCGGAACCAATCGCTTCAACTGTCTTGTTTTCAGGTTTTCGTCACAGGTCCTCCTACTCAGTGTCTACAGTTGCCCCTACTTTTCTATTTTGACAGTGATGTGTGTGTTTCGAAAACGTTTTTTGCTAACGCAACACATGCAATGTAAAACATATAAAAGTAAAAGACACGTAAAGAGTAGGAGGGAGCATACCTGACCTTTGCGCTGCGCGCTCCGGCGTTGTCCTCTGATTCCTTCAGGCTCTGCTTTGGGTTGCACCGTGCTGCCTCTGAATCGGCTGCTAGCGAATATCCCACTTTTCGATTCCGGCCTACGTTGGCTGGCTGCGATGAGAATGGCTCTAACGCGTTTTGGTCTACGGCTGTGGGGATGATGGCTTAATAGCTACCCTAGTCTATGACTGTAGGGATGATGGCTAAATAGCTACCCTGGTTTACGACTGCGGGGATAATGGCTAAATAGCTACCCTAGTTCAAGATTGCGGGGATAATGGCTAAACAGCTACCCTAGTTTACGACTGCGGGGATAATGGCTAAACAGCTACCCTATTTCAAGATTGCGGGGATAATGGCTAAACAGCTACCTTATTTTAAGATTACGGGGATAATGGCTAAATAGCTACCCTATTTCAAGATTGCGGGGATAATGGCTAAACAGCTACCCCATTTCAAGATTGCGGGGATAATGGCTAAACAGCTACCCTATTTCAAGATTGCGGGGATAATGGCTAAACAGCTACCCTGATTTACGACTGTGGGGATAATGGCTAAACAGCTACCCTATTTCAAGATTGCGGGGATAATGGCTAAACAGCTACTCTATTTCAAGATCACGGGGATAATGGCTAAACAGCTACTCTATTTCAAGATCACGGGGATAATGGCTAAACAGCTACCCCATTTCAAGATCGCGGGGATAATGGCTAAACAGCTACCCTAGTCTACGATCTTAGGTAAATATGGCTCAAAAGCAACTCCGGTCTGCGACCATGAGTCAGATGGCTCAAAAGCAACTCCGATCTGCGACCGTGAGTCAGATGGCTCAAAAGCAACTCCGGTCTACGACCGTGAGTCAGATGGCTCAAAAGCAACTTCGGTCTGCGACCGTGAGTCAGATGGCTCAAAAGCAACTCCGGTCTGCGACCGTGAGTCAGATGGCTCAAAAGCAACTCCGGTCTGCGACCGTGAGTCAGATGGCTCAAAAGCAACTCCGGTCTGCGACCGTGAGTCAAATGGCTCAAAAGCAACTCTGGTCTGCGACCGCGAGTCAGATGGCTCAAAAGCAAGTCCGATCTGCGACCGCGAGTCAGGTGGCTCAAAAGCAACTCCGGTCTGCGACCGTGAGTCAAAATGGCTCAAAAGCAACCCTGGTCTCTAAATCGACCGCAGGTGTGTAGTGATGCATATAGATGGATGAATGTAGCCTAGTCTATGGATGCATGTAAACACCTATGTGTGTGTGTAGGTGACTGTGCGTGTGTTTGAATGTGCATAAGTGTGGCTTATGTGTTTTGCTTTATGTGGATGTATGGACATGTGTGTATGCGAACTATGTACATGTGGATGAAATGCTCGGATGGATTCCCTTTTCATAGGCTTGGAGGATTTTTGTAGCTTCATATCGAGAAATGATGTTTCGGGCTGTCCCCAAGGAGTGCGAGGATGAGGGCGAGGTTAAATTTGAAACCAAGGGTTGTAAGGATAAGGATTTGGTCTTGATGAGCTCGTGTCAAAGGGGCTCTCGCTTTTAACCAGAGTTTGACATATTCATTTTTTCCCTAATTTTGTCTGAGCTGCCCTTTTCGGGTTTTCCACTCAACGGGATCTCTCCGATATTCTCTATCTCTCCTTTTGCATGAACTGGCCCTAGGGGTTTTCAATTCATCTTTTCTATATCTCACTGATTTTCTCTATCTCTCCTTTTGCTTGGATCGCCTCTTTTGAGGTTTTCAATCCAATCTTTTTGTTCATTTTTTTTATTGTGAATGATACCGGATAGCACAGGGGGTTCGTATCTACATGCCACTTCTATGTTGAGCATTTGACGATGGGTTTGTGCCTGATGCCTTTGTTAATGGAGAAGCTTCCGGAGCGAGATGGACGGTGACCTGATTGCATGGTCGTACCCTCGATTGAAGTTACCGTCTTGGTGTGGGTTAGAAGTTGATGCGAGCGCATGCCCCTGCCAACTTAAGGTGAGATTTTCACTTGCGCTCAAGCTAGGGATACTGCCGTCGGGAGCAGTTATGGAGGAGAGACGCTTCGGCCGAAGTTTGACTCTTGAGAGGACCACATAGGAGCGGAGGAACCAGACTTCATGGAGCATGAGAGAAAGGAATAATCTTCTTTTTTTTTGTTTTCTTTTTTTTTTAGATTTTGGATCGGTTTATGGGTGTTGAGGTGAGATGGGGTGTCTATTGATGCGGGTGTTTTCATTGCAAATGCAAGCGTCTAGCTTAAGTAAAGCACTTGGCAAGCATGAATTGAATTGTTCACTGCTCAGTTTATTAACCACTGCCACCGAAGTATGCCCTTTTGGGTTTTCACATTTCAGTTATTTTAACTCTCTCCTTTTGTCCCCGGAATTTTCAAATAAGCGCCCCGTGGGGTTTTCACTTATTGGGGTGTCCCTTATTGTTGCATAGGCCGCCCTTTGTGGATTTTCAACCTATCGGGATTTTCTTTCTTTCTTTTTTTTTAATTTTCATGAGAAGGATTCCTCGGTTCCCTCGAGATTGATTAAAGTTCTGAACTTTGTCGCCGCCTTCGGCTTCACTTGACTACGCATTTGATCTTTCTTCGTTAAAGTGAGCTTTTCTCATACATTTGATCACCCATTTGCTGGGTAATGTCAACCAATTTTGTCCCCTTGACGCCCCTCGGCTAGTTACGTCTGCTTGGTAATTTTCTCTTACTTCTGATTGGCTTGACTTTGCCCCTGAGCCTTTTCTGCATTGCCTTTTTTTTACTTTGAGTCATCATAGATCTGAACCTTTTCGTTGATCCTGGAGCAGGGTCCTTCATCGTTGATAGGTTAGTTGCCCTCGTCTTGTTCTGAATGGTGCACTTATGCACTTGTTCTTTTGGACTTTATTGATTGTCGCTCAATCTTCTTTCTGGAAAAAGCCGGTGAGAACCCTTCGTTTGATGGGTCTACGCCCGACTTATCATCGCAGAGTCAGGGAATCGCTTCTCATGATTTATTTTGCTCTTTTTTTTTTACTCTCTTAATTTTCTCTCTTCAGTGGTTAAGTACTGAGCAGTAAGTATATTCTAAAGCTTACGTCTGTGCCATGATAGGAGCGTGAATATCTCAATTGAGTAGATATCAAATGTAAGTACGTATGTTTAGGATAAATTTGCGGAAACGAAATTTTATTGAATTCAAAAGGAGGTTAATAACATCTTGTGGAATAGAAGATAAAATAAAAGACAAGGATAAAGACTACAAGTGCACTCCTCTCTCTCTCATGCTACTTCAAGAAGCTTCAGATTCTCCCACTTCATAAGTGTCCTCAATCTCGAGAACTTCTTCTTTAGATTATCCGGATCCGTTGTAGACTTCGCCATTCAAGGAACAAGTCGAAGACTTCATTCGCTGAGAAGGATCTGGATCACTTATCTTCCCAGCTTCGATGAGATCTTGGATTTCATGCTTCAACTTCATGCAAGTGCTTATTTCGTGACCATATTTCTGGTGGAAGTGGCAGTAGCCCCTGCGTTTGACTAATTCAGTGGTGTGACCTCCCGTGGCTGGTAGAGGGTGAAGTATGTCATGCATTCGTAGACCCTCCAACACTTCAAACAAGGGTTGAGTGAAAGTGGAGAATTCCCTTCCCTCTCTCCTATACTGAGTGGGCGATGGAGGGCGAACAACCCTGGTAATCTCATGTCCTCGATGGTGTGGATCTTGTTGTGTTCGTGAAATATGGTGTGAGACTACCCTTAGTGGAGTGAATGTTTGTGGATTAACTTGTGACGTGAGCTGGAACATAGGTTTCTCCATAGCAGCTTTCGGGATCTCCGCGACTAGTGACTCGCTCAGGACCTCCCTGACCAACCTTTTCAGCTCTATCTTGAATTCATCTGAAGCAAGGATATCAGGAAGAACTCGCTCGATTTCTACTCTGAGATTGAAATCTCCTATCATCTCCTGGGAATTTTCAACCCCCTTATGCTTAACATTCTCCGGATCATTAAGAGCACGTTTGAACTCATTAGAAAAGATGTATTTGGCTAAAGCCCCTTGCACACGGCTCTCAAGATTATGGTTTGAATTGTTGGACTGGGCCATGAGTTGGGTTTCTAACAAGGAAAGAGAAAGGATCGATGAGTGGAGCTTTTTAGGCATTATGAATTTTGATGATGCAATGCACGTGCGATGCGAATGCTAAAGCTATCTATTTGTGCCTCCTATAGATGGATGTATGCATGATTCGTGATCTGCGCTTTATTTCTCACAACATAAACACGACTTGACTGGAGCTAAACCCCTTTTTTCTTTTTTCTTTTTATTTACCAGAGCCGTTGGCAGTACTTCGATCGTTTGTGCTAACTTACCTGTTTGGAAGTGCCGATGCTTGAAACCATTTCAACTGTTATACACACATTAGTACGTACCCTACAAGTTTACCTTGCAATGCTTTATAAGATGTACAATGTTGAATGACACTTGACACGACTGACACTTGTGAGATTGAGACGACCCTCATGATAAGTAAAATTCCCTAGGGCGCTAGGTAAATGAGAGTGTACCCCGATGATATTCGTGACGTGTAGATACATTGGAGGGGTAGCAACATGAGCGGTGGGAATGACATACTTGGTACATTGATATGACTCACGATCTAAAAAGAACAACCTAAGCGATCATGCATGAGGTGTAGGTGAGGGATTGCCCTCCCTGGTAGTAATGACGTACTTCAAAGATACGCGGTGTTACATGGACTGATGTGACACTCATGGTATGTCCGGGACTCAAACAGACCGTGACGGAGACATGCGGGGCACTTGTCCATAGTTTACTTGGTATTGATACTGATCACAAGTTTCCTGAAACAGGCCGGTATAGAGGGTGTGTCCTAAACTAGAAGCAAGCGGGACGAGGCCACCACATATGGGGTGTGGGTCGATGGTTAGTTTAAACCCAAGACACAAATGCGTAGACGTACCAACGGAACCTTGGCGGGCTATGCAGAAAGTGGTAACACACGGGGCGTGCCTCAAACAGGTTAAGGCATAAGGAGGACGCGAGTGACATACGTGATGTGTGCCAATTGTCAGCTTCTCTTGGAAAGCCACTATTGCAATGACGGGTATTATTTGACGGGATAATGCACACGGAATACCTGATACTCGAGGTTTGAATAGGATGCATATGTCAACATCGAGGCATGTGCCAATTATTAATTCATACTCGACTCACTAGTGCTTGGGCAGAGTGGTTCGAAACATGGTGCATTTAGGAAATGCGGTGACGTACGTTGTATGCCTTAGAGGTAGCCAAACGGCAGGATGGGAGTCCCACTTAATGTGCCCCCACGATTGACTTATACGCAACTGACGAACGATGTGATGGCTTGATTTTGGGATTTCAACCATTGTGGGGGAAATCCAACATGCTAGGTATGAGACACGAATAGGGTATGCATACGACACACGTATTATCTGACCAACTCTGGGTATAGATGAAGCACAGAGATGACTCGAGAGGTACCTTCTAACAACATTGGAAGTGTCAGCTACACACGATACCGACACGCATGGTGCAGTCTAAGGATTAACTTAAGCTAGAGACCCCAAATACCTCGATGAATTTGCGGACATCGGTGCGTCTGGTAGAATGAGAAGTGTCCTAATTCGATTGAGGTATCAACGAGATGAAAACGACGACTTACCCGGTACGTGTCGAAGGTCAATTTGTTTCATAGCGCAAACCTGATGATGACATGTTTTATGAGAATCCCTGAAGATCTTATGTGGATATTTACGACGTATAGGGTTCATCACCGATATTTGAGATGACTAGGACCTATTACTATGAACAACTCGAGGAGCAACGGGGACGCACACCAAGACCTTCGAGGTAAGTGCCAAATGTTGGATTTAGCCGCGGTATGAACAACTCGATACTACTGATACGAGTGAGACCCAAATAGCGACACATAAGGCATATGTCTCCGACTCGCGGAGTTTGGGGGCACATAGACAACGGTACCAATGATGTAGGGGGAGCGTGTCGAGGGTTTGACAATATAAACAAACCGCTGTTTGAGGCGCACTCAAAACATGAGTGACGACTTACAGGGCGTACGTCAAGAGTTTGATAGGAGCCTCACGACATGAATGACTCAGTGTGTCAAGGGATGAGCGGGATCCTCGAGACAGCCCATAGGGCACATGCCTAAGAGTATGACTTGGACTCGATGATATGAATCACTCTATACGACAGGTACGGGCCAAAAGTTCAACTTGAACTTGTCGATACAAATGACTCGACATTGGAGGTGTAAGCAAGATGCACATGATGACATATATGAACTTGCCCCAGATTCGACTTGAACTTAAATGACATGGGTGACTCGACATTTGACATGCGAACCAGACGTACCGAACCGCGTATGTGGGTGTGTGCTATAAGCTTAACCCTGACTGGACGGTATAAGTGACTCAGTCTTCGACATGTGAGTAAGGTGCGAGGGATGACATACGGAACGTGTGTCAAAGGCGGATCCAAAATTGGATAGCCTAATGACATATTCGTGGACTGCAAATATTTCTGATGACAAGGCGACATGTGGGGCGCGTTTTGACAAGGCCCGTCCAGCGACCAAAGCGTAAGTGGTGACACACGGGATATGCACCGAAAGCCGATATGTGTTTGAAGCACTAGTGTCACATGTTTTGGAATATTGACGTGTTACGATATATGGTGACACACCTGTTACGTCTTATATTGATTTGGCTGTTTTGAAGATGTGACGGGGCATCTCAAGAAGACCAAGGATGCGTGGGTTACCTTAGTACAATGACGTGTTGATATACAAGGTACGACTGAGAGTACCAATGGGGTGTGGTGATGACCTACTAGCCAAGCGGTTAGTACAATAACGCACAGATTCATTAGATGTGATGAGGCGACATATAAGGCGCCACTTAAAGCGTGAATGTGACGTCGCGACTTCGTGTGAAGCGTGCATCAGAGGGTCAATGTGAACCTGGGGTCCGGACAGTGGGATGACGTAAATACGAGGGGACGCTATGATGACCCACATACCGCACCTAAAGGTACAAATGGGAAGCATGGACAACACACCAGCCAAGGGTTCATTTCGAAGTTCAGGGTATTGCCCATAGTTCTGAAATACGGAGGTGCTACGTATGGGTTACCTCCCCAGATGCGAATGGCGATGGGTAAATGAGATTCATACGAAACAGTTCACTCGACCCTAAGGTTTCGATCCTACAACCACGTAATTTTGGAGTATAGGTTCATGGCGCACCGACACACGTGGCATGTCTTAGCGTACGAAGGTCATGATGGCAACCTACGAGGTGAGGGGCATGGATAATACAACAACGTAATTTGGAATCACCTGGGCATTATGTATAGCGCGGCGACATCCGTGGGTATGTCTTGAGATACGAAAGGGAGGTGACGACGACCCGTGAGATTATGGTTCCATTTGAGATCAAGGTACCAGTCATAATCTTGATATGTGTTGGCTAAGGCGTAGCGACATACATGGTATGTCTTGTGGCGTAAGTAGGACGTGTGTGAGACATGTGACGAATGGTTAATTTGAGTCTCGGGGGGAACCGATGCCATGACAATGTTTCTTTTTTTTTTTGAACTATCGATAAGTTGTAAGTGACGTGGCGACACACATAGTATGTCTCGAGTCGACCATGCGGAAAGTGAACGGAATTTTCCCCATGATGTGAATGTTAGGACAACAAGGTACGACCACCAAGCAGTTTGGTATTGTTAACCATGACAGAGGGAGGCGGAGTACGTCACGACATATGGGATATGTCTCCGGATGACTTAAACACGATGGCGAAGGTGCGTGTGGCAGGTCACGATGCAGGCGGTATACCCCCTAATGGTATGAACGGGACGATAAAGATATGTCCGACGCATCCCACGCAAAGTATAACCTGGCGAAGACGTAGAGAACACCTCGGGGTCTAGAGGTAGACCACTTGACGGGTATGCAAGACCTGGTAAAGACGTGCGAGATTCATCATGACATACGGGGTATGTCTTTCATTAGGCACCTAGCAAGGTGAGAACTCAAGTCGTGACATGTGGGGTATGGCTCTGGACTAGTGTATCTGATATGGACGACGCATTTGTGACCTATCACGATGTGCGACCTTGACAATGCCTGAATGTACGCGGTGCACGGTGGCGCATCGAGTACACGTCTTGACTAGCGTATAGCTGACGTGATGGAGACGCATAGGACATTCCACGATATGGAAGATGGGACGGGGTAAGGATGTCTGGGCTACGCCACAGCTCAAATGGTATGCCTTCCGTCTAACATACATAACATGGTGAACAAGCACCGGATATGCCCTGACATATGGGGTATGCAACTCATGCCCCTTGCTTGGCGCAAGGAATGAGGCGAAGATGTACATGATGCGTTATGACACACATGGTACCCCTTCTGGCCGGTGTGTAATGACGTGGTAAAGACACAAGGGATGGATCATAATATACGAGGTACGACAGGGAAAGGACATGTGGTATACGTCATAGCATAACGGGTACACCCCTTGATCAGTGTCTGAATGTTTACTGGAAAGTGCATGGGGGGTGCGTTACGTTCTCAGGGGTACGACAAAGTACAGATGCAAGGAATACGTCACCACATGACAGGTGGGACTCCTGACGGGTGGACGCGTGATGACACGACACAACAAAGACATAGGGGATACGTCACGAGAGAATAGTACGCCTCTTGACAGGGTAAGGACATATTGGAGGTGCCGTGACATACGGGGTATGCCAAAATAAGGGCGTATGGGATACGCCATGACATAAGGGTTGTACCTTCTGACTAGTGCCTACGACACTGAAGAAACATACGAGGTACGCTACCATGCATAAGGTATGCTAAGGCAAAGACGCATAGGATACGTCACGACATAATGGACATGCCTCCTAGCTAGCATACAAACGACACGGTGAAGACGCGCGAGACATGCCAAGGACGCATAGGATGCATCCCAACACATAGGTATGACAAGGCAAAGACGTATGGGATACGTCACGACATAACTAGTATGCCTCCTGAATGACACGCGACGCTGGGGTCGACTCTTTCTCACTTTCCTAATAAACACGTCCTAAATCTATGAAACCTAGAATGGCTGCACGCAATGCGGTTAGCATGCAATGCTCTATATGGTATGATTGCAATGATTCGTTAAGCAGAGAACACATTATAACTTAAATCTGACTCGACTGATGTACAACAAGACATAAATCTATACAAACAAACTAGTTAGCGAAAATCGTACATAATGCGTAAGTAGATCGCAATAAGAGAAAGAAAACGTTAGATAACAATCACATTCATCACATCATCTCTCTTCCATCCTTATTCCTCCACACACTCGTTGGTCCAAGTCTCTTTCCTAGGATTTTGGTATGGGCTCACATCGTGGTCCAGGGGACGCGTGATGCCATCGATTATTGCAGAAAAGTAAATCATCCATCAGACAATACAGTTCGTTTTGACGTATCCACGTTTAGTGACTAAGAAATCGACCAAGTTGGATTGTTCTTTCAGAATAACTCGTCTTTTGTCCTTTTGTGAGACGCATTAATTCGGGTTTTGACTCCCTTTGAGCGCATCTCAGTTTTTAGACACGATTCGAGTTACTCTTCTAGTTCAATCGTTCGTTATTGTCAATGACTCGTTCCCTTTTATTCGCGTGGGTTCATGTCTCGATTGTTGGATTACAACGGGATCTTTTGGATCTATCGAGAGACGTAACCACGTGTTTATTTAGTGATGGAATCACTTTTGGATTTTATTTTAGGGAACGGACTCATCGCGTAACGCGTTTGTTCTTAGCGTTGAGGATTCATTTGCTCATTTTGCTACGTGAAAGACGGTGAGTCTTATTTTGAGCGCACGGTAACCTTTCAGCTAGCAACAATTCATTGTTTTTCCCAATCCACGGGATATATCATCTTAGTGTGGTTATAGAAAATCAACATTTCGTTGAATCGCATGCTTATTCAAAGCGAGGACATCACCGTTCTCTTTCCTTTAGGCACGATTTAAGCAAACACGTACATCGGGCCATATTTCTTGCAGTTTTGGTAACGGTCGAAATGATCGAGTCGTTAGTCAAAACCCGCAGTCTCGTCCATATGGCGCAATTATATGGTTTGGCTTAATTCGGCTTCGAGATTTTAAACGGTGTATACACTCGTCCGAGGCACGTATTCAACGACATTGGTTTATTTTCTTTAACTACTCTCGGTATTGATATATATCGTAGATTCGGAATGATTTTGGTCGTTTAGTTCATTTTTTTCTTCTTTATTTCCTTAGTCATCTGTACGGACACATCCATTTCTCTTAAGGACGACACGAGGCATAACGTAAAAGCTCGTCTTTCATTCGGAAGGGACGGGCTACTTGTGCGAAACTTTTCACGTTACAACAAGGTCGTTCGAAACAGAAATGTTCTTCGTTTTCGTTTCGTCTTGATCTCGTTTTACCCTAATTTATTTAAAGAATGTGAATAACGGCTATTGTTAATATAGTCTTTTGTATCGAAATGTAATTATCCTTAACACCGAACCGATTCATACTAATATGTGCTTACGTCATAACGCATTTTCTGAACACGTGCCTTCATCGGGACACCGAAAGGGACAAGGCGGGCCGCACATGTTCATTCATATGAGATGACTAAGTCGTCTTTAGTTCAAATCGTTTCGATGTTTTAGGGTAATTAGTATGTCGATTCATGACTATATATTAACGCATCGTCTCATTTTCTTTACATAATTTAGGATTAGACACGTATCATGGCGGTTTGAAAACACGAACTGATTCATTTATCACATCAAAAATAGTAACGGGTAATCCTATGGAAACTTCTAAGGCTACTATATGCTGACACGGCTGACCGCGGGACCTCACAGGACCGCATAGATTCGCCCCTAACGAATGGATGGGGACACTCTGGCGCCTTACTGTAAGGGGGAACTTAAGCTAGCCTCTTTCGAGCGACGAATGGACTCTCGCTAGAGGTTTCGCGGAAATTACCCAAAGGGTTTGCAATAATGCTAGTGAATGCATACGAAAAGAAGTAAAACGATCCGTCCCCGTTAAGGGCTTAGTGCATGCCTTCCGGAATCAAATTTCTCGCTTCCCCAGCAGAGTCGCCACTTGTTAGACGAGGTGCCGCAGCCTAATCTCCCGGGCGGACCGGGGGGTGGACAACCTCATGGCGACGTAAGCGGTGATTGGCGCCGAAAGCAACCAATCATGGAATCAAGCTGCTCGGCAGGACCGGAGCTCGGAGATATGGAAGAGTCGCTACCCACGAATGGGAAAATGAACACCGATCCCTTGCGGGAGACCGGTGTGGGTTCGGGAAACTTAGGTACGAGCCGAGAAGGCTAGCTCCTTTCCGGAGAAAGGCTACTAGGCACCCCGACATCGCCCGGTTATGAACCACCGGCCTCCTACTCAGCATGTTAGGCGATAACGGACTAATCGTATACTTCTTTAAGTTTAAAATTCATTTGAAACCCTTTTCTTTCTCTTTTTAGAAACCATTTTGAGCATATATTATTGAAAAGCCACATCAGTAAAGAATCACCTATTTATGTTTATACATACACAGAGAGGGGAGGGAAAAAGAAGTGATTTATTTACAACCGTATTCAAATGTTATATTGTGTGTTTATTCTACGCTAACTTATTTCTCCAAAACGAGTTTATTTACATGGTTCGCACCTTAATCACCGTTGGAACGATTTAGGTGCGTTTTAAAATCCCGTTTGATGAAGCTTACCCGAATCGCCGTTGGAATGACTCGAGTAATCGAAAATGTTAAAGTAAAAGCCTTTTAATAAGAAAACGTGGTTAAACATACAAGTCAATCTTATTTTGTACAAATTCATTAAGAAAGCGATTCAAAATCTCCATTATTAACAAAGAAAACGATTTTGATTACAATGTTCGCTTAATCCGTCGTTGGAACGGACTAAGGTTTTAAAACGTGGTGTTTTGAAGACGATTTGAAATATCAACCAAAATGACTCTATTTATCTACATTAGAGATCTAAGAAAGCTCATTAGCTTCAATAGTTTAATTGAAAACTCTCTTTTTGTGACTTACTTTCCCCACTTATTTAATGGACTCTCTAACTATTATAATTACATCAATAAACACATTTAGGCCCAAAAATTAATTTTTCCAAGTGAAGCCCATTTGAAACATGGACTTATAAATGACCAAAAGAAATAAAGAAAATAATATAGATATATATTTACACATTTTAGCCCAAAAGACACAAAATAAGAGTAAAAGAAAACATACTATCTAATACATATATAAGAAAGAATAATAAAAATAATATATTTATACTTTAAACATAAGAAAATAGTGAATGAAATTCATAAATAAGAAAATAGCATTTATCACTCAAAATAATTTTATTTAACAATAATTAAGATAACCCAAATATACCCCAAAACTATATATATACATAACTAATATAATCCTAATGTCAAAAAGACTATATGTTCATCCCCCAGTATCTACTAATTATCTCCCAAAATGCCCAAGTAAATAACATTTAAAATAGAATTTAACATAATTTAAATGAGTTAATAAAAAAGAAAGTAATATGTACATGTATAAAAAATTAGAATAAAAATGGAATACCAATCTCCTAAAATAATTATATATGTTAAAGTTTTAAAACAATTTGAAAAGAATATATTACATAATTATATATATATACTAAGGATTAAAAGTCTAAAAGTTAAGAAAAAGGGACCGAAATGGCGTTTTTTACATTTTGGCAGATTTACCGACGGAAAATCCGTCGGTAAACAGCATTTAGTGACAGAATTGACAAATTACAGCAGCACTCCAATATTTTCCATATTTATTCAACAGCTTCAAATTGAATCTAATTCAATCATTTTGGACTTCCGAACTACCAAAGATGGATCATAGTCGAAAACGGAAGTTCCTAAAACGATGTTTTCATTTTAAAACGTTATTTGGAAACCTCTTTTAAATTAAAAAAACTTATAATTACAACATTTTCGATACCCGAACTACCTTCTTATCGGATCACGGTTCGTATTGGGATATCCAAAACGAGGTTTTTATTTTAAAACAAAACCGAATTTTATTTAACACGAAATAAAAATTAAATAAATACGCTAACTAAATAAAACGTGACAAAATAAATAAATGACTAAAGGAATAAAAACTATAGCATAAAAAAAATAAATAGAAGGAGAGAAATAAATTAAATAAAATAAAGAGTCTAGTCCTCGGATAATACCTTTGATTCGGTATCTGACAGTCGAAGCCGATTGATTCCACGAACCGCGAGCTCCCGATTTTAATCAAAATTTAGTAAAAATTGAACTTAGGAAATTTGGAATTTTTAAGAAAAAAAAATATTTTTCTCAAAAAAAATCCACTCTCTCTCTCTCTAAAAATGTTTAGAGTGAGAAAGTTTTTCCTCCTAAAAAAATCCCCCCCCCCTTTTTGCCTTGGGATCCGTGCCCTTATATAGGGAAACGGGTCCCGGAACTTTGGGCGACGCCCAAATAAAATTGGGCGTCGCCCAAGGTTGTTGGGCGGCCGCCCAAGGCATGTTGGGCGGCCGCCCAACGCAACGTTGGGGCGCCCGCGCCCAACCATCGTTGGGCGTTCGCCCAACGTTTGTTGGGCGTTCGCCCGACGTGGTTGGGCGCTCGTCCGACGACCTTCGGGGCGCGCCTCGCGCCATCGTGCACGCGCACCCCGCGGCCGCCGAGCGCGCGTTTCGCGCCGTCAGACGCTCACACGTCGCGGCCGCCGAACGCGCGCTTCGCGCCACCGGGCGCGCACGCTCAATGGCCCACGAGAGCGCGCACCGTGCCACCAGACCTGGGCATTATTCGGACGTCAGGGGCGTGCCACTCGTGATGCGTCCGACGGACGCCGAGCGCACGTCCCGTGCCGCCGAGCGGGCGTTCGACCATTGTCGTCCGCGTGCAGGACGTCGCTAAGCACCCGTGCCCTGCCGTTAATTTTCTTTGCTTATTATTCTTTATATTTTTTCAAAAACTTCCGGAACCAATCGCTTCAACTGTCTTGTTTTCAGGTTTTCATCACAGGTCCTCCGACTCGGTGTCTACATCTGCCAAATGATTATCTGTAGTAAGGACTTCAACTTCTTCATCATCCGATGGAATTAACCTGAAAATGTTATTAAAATCCTCATTGCCATTATGAGAATTAGCATCTTCCTGCAAATTGTGTTGGTTAGTTGCATAAGGAAAAACATTTTCAAGAAATTTGACATCTCTTGAGGTACACAATTGCTGTGTAATTGTATTGTACATTTTCCACCCCTTTTGTCCAGCCGAATAACCCAGATATATACTCAGATTCGATCTGTCGTCAAACTTACCCCTCTTAGGATTGACATTTAAAACATACCCTGCACATCCAAAAATTCTCAAATCTGTGTAATTTGGTACCTTATTATATAGCACTTCATACGGGGTCTTCCATTTCAACACTTTAGTGGGAGACACATTTAACAGCATTGTGGCATGAAGCATTGCTTCCCCCCAGAACCTGATAGGCAATGAACCTTCCTTCAATAAAGCCCTTGCAACATTTGTCAAACTCCTGTGTCTGCGCTCCACAACTCCATTTTGCTGCGGAGTGTAAACACAAGTTTTTTGATGCTCAATTCCATACTTCTGAAGAATTGATTGAGTGTTAGTTCCAATAAATTCTGTCCCATTATCCGTTCTTATACATTTCACCTCCATTTGAAATTGTGTTTTGACCAGGATTAAGAAATTTTCTAACAAGCTGGCTACTTGATCCTTATGTTTGAATAGAATAGTCCATGTTACTCTGCTAAAATCATCAACTATTGTCAACATGTATCGATCTCCACTCAAAGAAGTCTTCTTATAAGGACCCCAACAATCTAAATGTAGCAAATCAAAAACTTTTATTGATTGAATAGAGCTATTACAAAAAGGTTGTCTGACTTGTTTAGCTCTTAAACACACATCACACTGACTAAATTACTGAGAGTTAGGAAACTGAAATACATGTGACAATTTATCTGAAGCCATATGGCCAAGTCTTCTATGCCACAAAAACACATCAGAACAATCTTCTTTTGCAGATAAAACTGTAAACTTATTGCTAAGCATGCTATTGGGACTGGACAAATTCATTATTACATCTTTATTGAAGGATTCAGCATTCAAGTAGTATAAACCATTCTTTATTCTGCCCACTGCGATGATTTCCTCACATTTCAGGTCCTGCAAAATGCAATATTCAGCCCAAATTTTCACTGTAATGTGTTGATCTTTCAACAATCTACCAACTGACATCAAATTTTGCTTAAAATTGGGAACATATAGAACATTATGCAATTGCAAATTCTTCTGAAATAACACCTCTCCCCTGAAACTGACTAAATGTACTTCTCCTGTTGGTAGGAAAATCCTTTTTGTGTTTGCCAACTTGGTAACATTAGTCATTATGCCTAAATTAGAGGTCATATGTGTAGTAGCACTTGAATCTATTATCCATTCAGCATATATTTCAGTATTTCGAACAGAATTATTACCTGCACAAGCACCAGCAAAACCAGCAAAAGCAGAAAATTCCTGGTCTGATTGTTTTCCCTTGATGAGTCTCTGAACCTCCCTTTGCATTACCTCCAATTTTTGCAACATTTCCTGCATTAAATCTTTCCTGCATGCCTCACTATCATCAAAATCACAGTTAGATAAAGGAGTTTCGAGTTCAGAAGATGGTTCTTGTGTCATATTTGCTTGGTGTTTGGCTGGTCCGGTTATCCTCTTTCCTTTGAACCAATCTGGATATCCTTTAATCCTGAAACAATCCTGACGCTCATGTCCTTCTTTTCTGCAATAAGTACAAACCTTATCCGATTTGTTCTTAGCCTGATAACCGCTTTTTCCACTATTATAACCAGTGTTATATCCTTGTTTTCTACCACCACCAGACATATTAACAAACTCTACAATATTGTTATTTGTGCTTCCACTTCTTTGTTTCTCAATTCGTGAAAGAATTGAAAATGCCTTATTAACAGGAGGTAATGGTTCCATGATCAAGATTTGATCTCTAACATGATCAAACTCAGCATTTAATCCAGACAAAAATTGCATCAATTGTTCATCCTCAATCTGTGTTTGAGCAAGCTTCCTTGACTCTCCACAAGTGCAATTTTCAATAGGCTTCAATATTGCATATTCATCCCACATCATTTTCATCTTATTAAAAAAATATACTAAAGACATACCTTCTTGAGTCGAACTGCAAATCTCCTTGCGAAGTTGAAAGATAAGAGGTCCATTACTTTCTCCATACCTTTGCTCTATCTCCTTCCACAATCCTTGAGCAGATTTTGCATGAATGAAGACTGCAGCCAATTCTTTGGTGAGAGAATTCAAGATCCAGGAGAAGACCAGATCATCTGTTTCTTTCCACTTCAAATGTGCATCTGAGGTTCGATCTGCTGGTTCATCGTTCTTCATGATGAAATTAGTCTTGCGTTTTGCACTAATGGCAAGCAACAATGCTCTCTTCCACAGATTATAATTCTTTCCATCAAGAATTATATTAACGATCATCAAACCAGGATTATCACTGCTCTGGTTGTTTGATGAATTACCAGATGTATTCATCGTTGATTCTGAATTAGGAATATTACGATTTGAATCGTGATTGAAATCTTGATCTGAGTTGTGGTCGAAATTGCGATTAGAATTGTCACGATCTGAGTTGCGATCGGAATTGCTTGATTTAGAATCACGATCAGAATTTTTTGATTCAGAATCGCTTGATTCTGATTCAACTTCTTCAAAACTTGAATTCACTATATCAGCGTACGATTTGTACTGTTGTTTCTTTCTTCTCATTCTCCGATCATCTCAATTTCCAGTCACCGGAATTTGGGATCCACCCCTGCTCTGATACCATATTGACCTAACCGGAATTGAAAAGAGATGAAGAGAAAAAGATATTTTTCGTATATATGAATCAGAGAGGATTACAGTATTTATATACAAACAATTACAACTAATACGGAATACGGAAGTTTACTTTCTATGTCTAAAGACTCTAATACCCTTGTCTATATAACACCAATATAGACAACCTTTGTCTATATAACACCAATATAGACAATGATATATGTATATATTCTAACAAAACGTAAGCCTATATTGGTGCATTTTTATACGTGGATCCTAAATTGATACTTCTCCAAAAACCATAGACATATTTTAGTATCTTATCCCTAATTTTTTTAGAAACTAGTATTGAACTAATAAAAAAAATTAAATATATCCGATTACATGTTAGGCTTGTCCAAAATTCAAAATTTCAATATTTTGGACCTATTAGATACCCCTCCCTAAGTCCAAATTTCTAATTTTTTTGGCCTGTTAGGCCTCTATAAATCCAAATTTCTAATTTTTTTTTTGGCATGTTAGGTCTTTCTAAATCTAAATTTCTAATTTTTTTTTTGCCTCTTAGGCCTCCTTAAATCCAAATTATTAATTTTTTTTGCCTGGTATGCCATCTGAAATCAATTTTCTTAATTTTTTTACATGTTCAGACCTCCCTAAATCCAATTTTTTTTACATGTTATGACTATTAAACGAAAGCTAACTTAATTTTGAGAAATTGTACATTAATACTTAAAATTGGTTATTGATCATTCAAATTATAATACTCATATATACAAAATAAAAAAATTAAGCAAGTTCGATTTAGCAAAAAAAAAAAAAAATTCCCAATGCACGTGTAAAATCGGCCCCCTCAACCGAGTAATCCTGTATTCGCCACTGGGTCTCAGGCGTTGGATCTCCGCCAACCCCTGAGCCAGTTGTCGGGACTGGTTTAAGTGATCCGCCCTAGTCCACTAGGGACTAGGAGAGTCGGGCATCCGGCCTTCGGGAAGGGAGGAGGATGTCTCCGTTCGGATGCAATCACAGCGGACACTTTGGGTGGGCCCATAGTGCGAGTTATCTATATATGGAGGTTTAACCACGATAAACCCCTCCGGAACGAATTACGGATATATGAATTGACGGGATTCTTTCGGTTAAAAGGGGATAGACCCCTTCGGATGGTGTTGGCTGACCGAGACTCGGAAAAACCTCAGCGCCACATGGGGTATTGACTAGACCTTCGGACGGGCCCGTGACACTAAGCACGTTGGTTCAAAAAAAATCAAAGAATCAATGCACCGGTTTAAACAAATTTAGATATAAATAAAATGTTTTTAAAATATAAGATGACATTCGACTTTTTTTTTAGATAAAAACGAACCGCTAAATATGTATTTATGTAAGCCTTTTGAATCATATATTTTGTCCCGAATGAAGTGTCATTTAAAAAAATTAAGAGAACATTTCTTACTTATTTTCGAGTTATTCATCCATTTAATATCAGTTTATTCTTATTTTTGTAATTCTTTTTTAGCTTAAAATTTTATATTTCAACGTTTTTATTCAAAATTTTATCATTTGTCTCATGATTTAGTATTTGGTTACATTTGGTTTTTAATCTATCCCAATTATACATATAAAATAACTCTTTCATGTATAAGCTAGGCGGCTCCTCTTGAGAGCGTTCCCGTCCTGTCACGGGCTGTCTTCGCGATTAGGGTTGATCCGATCATGGATCTACAGCTCCAAAACCTCACTATAATTGACGATGGATTCGAGTTCACGGCCGAAGGAAGCAATCAACCGACGGAAAACTACGATCTGTGCCTGATCGGATCCCTGATTACAACACGATCAATCAACTTCAGGATCTCCAAACATCGAATGGCATAATTATGGCGTCCGGGTAAGCAAATGATTATTTCTGAAATGGGTGATTCACTGATATTATTCTGTTTCTTTCACTGTTATGATTTACGATGGGTAATGGATAATGGGCCTTGGACTTTCGACAATAGTTTACTGCTATTACATGAACTACAGCCGGATGAAGATCCAAATCAACTTAACCTACATTTAGCAACGTTCTGGGTTCAAGTACACGGGTTAAACCAAAACCTTTTCAATGAAACAGTGGCTGTTGCTCTAGGAAACTTTGTTGGTACCTTTGTCAGCTATGATTCTCGGAACAGATGGTCTCCTGAGAGGAATATCATACGTCTGCGCATCACCATAGATATACGGAAACCACTCCAAAAAGAGAAAAAGGTACGAAAAGCAGGAGGAGAATGGATTACCTATTTTTTCAAGTGTGAGAAGCTACCTAGCTTCTGCTTCATTTGTGGATTGATTGGTCAC
Organism: Euphorbia lathyris; assembly: GCF_963576675.1. Classification (NCBI taxonomy): domain Eukaryota; kingdom Viridiplantae; phylum Streptophyta; class Magnoliopsida; order Malpighiales; family Euphorbiaceae; genus Euphorbia; species Euphorbia lathyris. The sequence continues at coordinate 12,316,170 of NC_088918.1, read as the reverse complement.
CTGGACAGACACTGCGAGCTATATTTCCAAATGCCAGAAGATGAAATCATTCAAAATTGGGATGCCAGTATTAGAGCACCGTTTCGTCGTAACAACCCACTGGGGGGAGAACGGTGGCTGTGCGAGGAATCAGACCTAGGGGAGAATTCTTCTTCAACAGGCACAGGAACTGGCAAGACAACTATTCCTCTTAAGCTGACAAAACCAACAGCCAAGCCAAGCCTTATGCACCTTGCAAAGAATTTTGGGACAAGTATCTTCGATAATGGCAAGGAGAATGAACCGCCTATTGAACACATAAAGCACGATCCCTTGAATACAAAGGAAGGGGTAGAGCTGACAGATGAAAGAAAACGCCGAAGAGGCGCAGACAAAGCCAAGCTGAGTACAAACATCCAAACAATTTCAGTGACAGCAATGGATGTGGACAACACAGTGAAAGGCACAACTTCCACCCCCAAAAGTATTCCCAGTGATACAACAACCACCGGTTCAAAAAACGGAGATCAGGCAGGCCCAGAAGATAGGGTCTGCCAGAAGATATGAAAGCCATTAGCTGGAACTGCCGCGGCCTAGGAAACACCAAAGCAGTTCCAATTCTGCGGGAGCTAATCAGAGCTCACCTTCCTGATGTAATTTTCCTTTTTGAAACATTAGTTTATACTTCTCGCATTGATTTTATTCGAAATAAAATTGGATTTTCTTGTTGCTATTCGGTTGATTGTGTGGGTAGTAGTGGAGGTATCTGTGTGTTCTGGAACCAACCCCAAATGTGCTCTTTGCTATCTTATTCTACAAACCATATTGATCTAGAGATTCATGATAATGTAATGGGTAACTGGAGACTTACTGGCTTTTATGGCTGTCCGGAGAGAAACAGACGGAAAGTGTCAAACCCGACCTAAAATAAGATCAGATAAGACGGTGAGACATTACCACTGACTTATTATATAAACCAGTAGCAGTATCTCTCAAATAAGGAGAAAAATCAGGCAAAAACCAAATTCTAATGTTAAGCTCAAATGACCAACATATGTCATTTCCAGCATAACTTTTTCATACGGAGTCCGATTAAGACGATTCAAAAACCCCTGGAAACGTAAGATAATAATAAAGAACTTTCATTTAGGACTCCATGACAGACTCGGCCTATATCTGGTCGAAAAATGCATCACAAGATTCAAGTACGAATCTGATTTTCCAGCATCACCTATATAGACAAGTTATGACTTACTCATAACCCATATCACAGTATTCCACAAATTCTCAACTTCAGCTAATTATATATATATCTACATGTAGACAGTACAAACCAAACAAAAGGACACTGCCAAAAACAAGTTCTTCAAGTGTCCGTATACTATCCACATATATGTACATGAATAAAATGGATGCAATACCCTAGAGACGACTTGCACCTCGTAGCTGTAACCGAACCTCGCCCTAGGATCGAGTACCCCTCTCGGTACCTTGCACTTCTTCGCCTAAAACAAAACATTAAAAACATTTGGAAAACATGAGACAAAAATCTCAATAAGAAACTATCAGCTATAGAAATCAACTTTACTTAACATAACTACTTATATCTACATTTATAAAGGATTTAATCAAAACCTTGTAAAATATACTCAAAACTAAAGTTCATAATAGGATCAATGTATTAAACCAAAAACCCAAAATATATAATCTTGTATCCATTCTTGAGTTCATCCCCTGATAATTCAAATCACAATTCAAAACATGTACGAGACGTCTCTTAACATTGCCTATCCCATATGGTCTTACCCAACACTTCACTGCCATACCCAATAGGTCTTCAGACTGTGTACACAGGCCATATTTCTCACTAAATATGGTCTTTAAAATTAAATCCACCATACCGGACTACTCTCAATGGATACCAAACATTTAATTCCATATATATATAGATTGAAACCAAAAACATATATGTATATATGTATATACTTCACTTGATCATAATCAAGTTCACAAGTGTTCAATTCTCCAAAATATCAATCGTTAATCAAATAAAATTCCAAAATTAATCAACCAACGAAACCTCAAATCAATATAACCTAGTAAAAGTTGTAATTCATATTTAAACATAGTCAATAGTTCATTTGAACTATAATTTCGCAAGATTGTGAAAAACCTCAATTTTACGAAATTCCAGCATAACCCTAAAATATCAAGTTCTGGAAATTCTTTGATTATATATATATATATATATATATCTATATACATAAAACTCAAAATATAGTTGATAGTGACTTACCTTAGCTATGAATTGAAGAAAATACACCCGTTCAATTCTCCGCTAAATCAGTCTAAGACGTTTCCCCTCCAAACACTTCCGAAATTCAGAAACTCTTCGGTTAGGATTTAGATCTATGCCTAAGGATGCTATAGTTTAAGTTTCAAGTGATTTGGACGGTCGAATCTCCGCAAATCAAAGAAACGGTCGAAGAACGATTAAAAGAAAAAGAAACAGAGAAGAAAAGGAAGGAAAAGACGATGATGTCGAGAGTCTGGAACATTTGGGATTTATATCCCAAATTTGTCAAATATCCCTTTTGATCCTCCATCTTTATATAATCTTTTAATACTTACCCTAAACTTTTAATTTACACCTAAACCCATCGAATTAACTCCAAATTTTTCCTATAACACCAAATAAAAATCACATACCCCATAATTATCATATATATTAATATCTAGATATAAATTCTAGAAATTTAGACACGGACGTGACAGTCCTCCCCACCTTAAGAAATTTCGTCCACGAAATTGTACTTACCCGTCTAGGTGAATAAATGGGGATATTGTTGTCTCATATCCTCCTCTCTTTCCCAGGTTGCTTCCTCACGAGAGTGTCTGTGCCACATAATTTTAACAAGTGGTATGGTTTTGTTCCTGAGGACTTTCTGTTCTCTAGCTAGGATAGCTACTGGTTCTTCTTTATAGGACAAGTCTTCAGACAATTCAATTGGCTGCTCTTGAATAATGTGATTCGGATCACTCCTATACCTCCTTAGCATTGAAACATGGAATACATCATGTATATTAGAGAGATTCTGAGGCAATCGTAATCGATATGCAACTGGCCCAACTCTTTCCACAACTTCATACGGACCAATGAATCTAGGACTCAACTTCCCTTTCTTGCCAAATCGAAGTAAACCCTTCCACGGTGATACTTTCAGAAATACTCTGTCTCCCACATCATATTCAATTGGTCTCCGTTTCAGATCTGCATAGCTCTTTTGTCTGTCTTGTGCTTCTTTTAACTTCTGTTGTATGATTTGCACCTTTTCTGTTGTCAACTGCACTATCTCAGGCCCTAATAACTATCTCTCGCCTACTTCAGACCAACATAATGGAGTTCTACATCTTCTTCCATATAAGGCTTCATAAGGTGCCATATCAATACTAGATTGATAACTGTTATTATATGCAAACTCCATTAAAGGCAAATGTACATCCCAACTACTTTGAAAATTCAAAATGCTAGCTCTCAGCATATCTTCCAAAGTTTGAATGGTACGCTCACTCTGACCGTCAGTCTGTGGATGGAAAGCTATACTGAAATTCAATCTTGTGCCTAATGCATCCTGAAAACTAGGCCAAAACCTTGATGTAAAGCGAGGATCCCTGTCAGAAACAATAGAAACTGGTACACCATGAAGTCTAACAATCTCCTTGATATACAACTGTGCCAGCTTCTCTAAAGAAAAAGTCACTTTCATCGGAAGAAAGTGGGATGATTTTGTTAATCTATCCACAATTACCCATATAGAATCATTACCATGTTGTGTACGAGGTAATCCACTGACAAAATCCATTGTAATATGTTCCCACTTTCATTCAGGAATAGGAAGTGGTTGTAAAGTACCAGCACGTCGTTGATGTTCTGCTTTGACTTGTTGGCAACTTAAACATCTACCCACATATTCAGCTATTTCCCTTTTCATTCCTTTCCACCAGAAATGCTCTCGAAGATTTCTGTACATTTTAGTACTCCCAGGGTGCATTGCATATGACGAATCATGAGCTTCTTCTAATATCTCCTTCTTGATATCGTGAACATTCGGAACACACATTCTGTCTCCAAACATTAACATGCCATCTTCTGTTACTTTATATTCAATCTTCTTCCCCTCGCTCACGTCTTTTCTGATTTGTTCTAAAAATTCATCTTGATTTTGAGCTTCTTTAATTCTGTCTCGAAGAATTGGTCTCACCTTCAACATTGCACATAATACTGCCTCATCTCCACAAACCAGTTCAACATTCAAAGCTCTCATATCAAGCAATAAAGACATTCTCACTGATTGTTTATAACTCAAACTTCCAACGTTCTTGCGACTCAAAGCATCAGCTACAACATTAGCTTTACCAGGATGGTATTCAATAGTCAGGTCATAGTCTTTCAATAACTCAAGCCATCTTCTTTGCCTCAAATTCAATTCCTTCTGTGTCATTATGTATTTCAGACTTTTATGGTCAGTGAATATTAGACACTTTTCACCATAAAGATAATGTCTCCAAATCTTTAAAGCAAACACCACGGCAGCTAATTCAAGATCATGTGTCGAGTAATTCAATTCGTGTGGCCTTAATTATCGTGACGCATAAGCAATGACATTATCATTCTGCATCAATACAATCCCGAGACCTTGCTTTGATGCATCACTGTACACTGTATAACCTTCACCCACTACAGGTAGTGCTAACACAGGAGCACTGATAAGTCTTGTCTTTAATATATCAAAACTTTCTTGACATTCAGGTGTCCACTCAAATTTAACACCCTTCCGCAGTAATCGTGTCATCGGACAAGCTATAAGTGAGAATCCTTTCACAAATCTTCTGTAATAACCCGCTAATCCTAGGAAACTACGTACTTTATGTACATTCGACGGTGCTTCCCATTTAGCTATAGCTTCAACTTTCTTAGGATCAACTAAAATTCCCCTAGCTGATACCACATGACCTAAAAACATCATTTCATCAAGCCAAAACTCACATTTGCTAAATTTTGCATACAATTGTTTCTCCCTTAGAATCTGTAAAACTGTTCTCAAATGCTTACTGTGATTTTCCTTATCCTTAGAATACACAAGAATATCATCGATAAACACAATCACAAATGTATCTAAGTAAGGTTTAAAAATCCTATTCATAAGGTCCATAAAAGCAGCAGGTGCATTAGTTAATCCAAATGGCATAACCAAAAATTCATAATGCCCGTATCGAGTTCTAAAAGCTGTTTTCTGAACATCCTCTTCCCTGACCTTCAATTGATGATACCCAGTTCTCAAGTCAATTTTTGAAAATATGGTTGCTCCTTGCAATTGATCAAACAAATCGTCAATTCTAGGTAATGGATACTTGTTACGAATAGTAACCTTGTTCAGTTGACGATAATCAATGCATAACCGCATTGTACCATCCTTCTTTTTTACAAACAAAACTGGAGCTCCCCATGGTGATACACTAGGTCGAATATACACCTTATCTAATAACTCCTGCAACTGCACTTTCAATTCTTTCATTTCTGCTGGTGCCATTCTATATGGTGCAAGTGATATAGGAGCAGTACCAGGCTGCAAATCAATTGCAAACTCTACTTCTCTTACTGGTGGTAACCCTGGTATTTCATCCGGAAAGACATCTGGATACTCATTCACAATTGGCACATCTTCCAATTTGGGAGATTCTTTATTACTATCTACCACATATGCCAAGAAAGCGTCACATCCTTTCCTTAGCATTTTCATAGCTGTCATAACTGTGACTATACTTCTACGTACACCTCTCTCACCATGAAACACATATCCCTCTCCACTAGCTAATACTAGATTAACTTTCTTTTTCGAACAATCTACCATTGCTTGATATTTAGATAAGGAATCCATGCCTAAGATGACATCAAATGTTTGCACCATCAAAGGTATCAAATTCACATGTATAAAAGACTCCCCTAACTTCACCTCACAATTAGGATATACATGTGTACATACTAAAGATTCTCCCATAGGCATGCTAACAGTTAAATGTTCTGGCATAAGTTTTGACTCCCAAATTATATCAGACATAAATAATGGAGACACAAAAGAATGTGTAGCACCAGGATCAATAATCAGATAAGCATCTTTTCCAAATAAAGAAATCGTACCAGTGATAACTTCTGCAGATGCAACAGCTTCTTGTGGAGTCATAGCAAAAGCTCGAGGTTGAGTTGCAGCTCTATCTGACTGATTACCCTGATTCCTAGCTCCTTGAGAAGTATTACCAGCTCCTCTTCCCATGTTATTACCTCTACCATTACCCCGATTATTTCCTCTCCCAAACAAATTACCTCTACTTCCTCTGTCAGTCTGTAATCCTCTACCCCTTCCAGCTCTATTCAGTTTAGGACATCTAGTACGTACATGTCCTTCCTCACCACACTCATAACAAACAATTCATCTTTGTGGTTCAGTTGTCCTCCCTGAAGGACAATCCCTCCTTAAGTGACCACTTCCGCCACACTGAAAATACTGTAATGTTCTCTTTCTGCATTCACCTGAATGAAATTGCCCACACTGACTACACTTTAAAACATTACCACTACTAGCAATTGAAGGACTGTGTGAAGCTTGGCTAAAAGTATCAGGTGCTCGAAAAGTACTACGATTCACAAATGCTCCTCTTGAAGCCTGACTTTGTATCTGACTACCCCGAAACTGAGATGGTCCTCCTCTAGCAAACTTTGATCTCCCAACCTCCTCTGACTGCTTTTGACTAGTCTCTGATTCTAACTTCCCCTTTAACTTTTCTTTCTGTAATGCTTTCTCTACCCAACCACGATAATGTACACCCTCATATAAACTCAGCTCATTCTGATAAAATGCACTCAATCCATCCTTAAATCTCTCACATTTCACTTCCTCAGTAGGAAACCACTGACTAGCATAACGGTATAAATCATCGAACTTGTCCACATACTCTTTCACAGCCAAAGTCCCCTGTTTCAAATTAAAGAACTCATTTCTCTTCGCTTTCTGGAATGTTTCATTCAGATATTCTCTCATGAATTCACGTTTGAAAACTCCCCAATTCAAACCTTCAGGATACAAACCCCTGACTCGAGTTAACCATGCATCTGCTGGTCCATGTAATAAACCAAACACAACCCTGACTTTATCCTCATCCCGTAACTGCATAGTACTAAAGGCTTTTTCTGTAGCTTTTAACCAATTATCAGCTTCCTCAGAGTCAATGGTACCTTTGAAATCAAATGCCCCATAATTTTTGGCATCCTCAATCAGTTCATTGGGCCTTCTATGTGCTTCCCGTGTTTCCATCATGGTAACAAAAGCTTCAACTAAAGCTCGGGGTTCAAGTTGTACTACTTGTGGCATTGCAGCTTGTGGAGCCACATATGGTGCAGGTTGTTCAGCTGGAAGATTAACAGGTCGACGTGGAGGCAATGGTTGTTGTTGTCTTTGAGGTTGGTTAATGGGTGGAACTCTAGCATCAGAGGCTTCACTATCCCCTATGCCCTCAAGACCCCATCCTAACTCTCTTCTTTCCTCATCTCTACCTCTACCTCTACCTCTATTTAGAGGCGGTCGGCCACGCGGTCGTCTCGGATGCATCTATATGATAAAGACACAATTATAATTATATGTAGATATATGAGATGCATGAATGTCAAGTGTGCAACACAAGAAATACAAAGAATCACATTAGATTACCTATATATCCACTTATGGATATGGATTAAACCTATTCTCTGATACCAAAATGTCAAACCCGACCTAAAATAAGATCAGATAAGACGGTGAGACATTACCACTGACTTATTATATAAACCAGTAGCAGTATCTCTCAAATAAGGAGAAAAATCAGGCAAAAACCAAATTCTAATGTTAAGCTCAAATGACCAACATATGTCATTTCCAGCATAACTTTTTCATACGGAGTCCGATTAAGACGATTCAAAAACCCCTGGAAACGTAAGATAATAATAAAGAACTTTCATTTAGGACTCCATGACAGACTCGGCCTATATCTGGTCGAAAAATGCATCACAAGATTCAAGTACGAATCTGATTTTCCAGCATCACCTATATAGACAAGTTATGACTTACTCATAACCCATATCACAGTATTCCACAAATTCTCAACTTCAGCTAATTATATATATATCTACATGTAGACAGTACAAACCAAACAAAAGGACACTGCCAAAAACAAGTTCTTCAAGTGTCCGTATACTATCCACATATATGTATATGAACAAAATGGATGCAATACCCTAGAGACGACTGCACCTCGTAGCTGTAACCGAACCTCGCCCTAGGATCGAGTACCCCTCTCGGTACCTTGCACTTCTTCGCCTAAAACAAAACATTAAAAACATTTGGAAAACATGAGACAAAAATCTCAATAAGAAACTATCAGCTATAGAAATCAACTTTACTTAACATAACTACTTATATATACATTTATAAAGGATTTAATCAAAACCTTGTAAAATATACTCAAAACTAAAGTTCATAATAGGATCAATGTATTAAACCAAAAACCCAAAATATATAATCTTGTATCCATTCTTGAGTTTATTCCCTGATAATTCAAATCACAATTCAAAACATGTACGAGACGTCTCTTAACATTGCCTATCCCATATGGTCTTACCCAACACTTCACTGACATACCCAATAGGTCTTCAGAGGCCATATTTCTCACTAAATATGGTCTTTAAAATTAAATCCACCATACCGGACTACTCTCAATGGATACCAAACATTTAATTCCATATATATATAGATTGAAACCAAAAACATATATGTATATATGTATATACTTCACTTGATCATAATCAAGTTCACAAGTGTTCAATTCTCCAAAATATCAATCGTTAATCAAATAAAATTCCAAAATTAATCAACCAACGAAACCTCAAATCAATATAACCTAATAAAAGCTGTAATTCATATTTAAACATAGTCAATAGTTCATTTGAACTATAATTTCGCAAGATTGTGAAAAACCTCAATTTTACAAAATTCCAGCATAACCCTAAAATATCAAGTTCTGGAAATTCTTTGATTATATATATATATATATATCTATATACATAAAACTCAAAATATAGTTGATAGTGACTTACCTTAGCTATGAATTGAACAAAATACACCCGTTCAATTCTCCGCTAAATCAGTCTAAGACGTTTCCCCTCCAAACACTTCCGAAATTCAGAAACTCTTCGGTTAGGATTTAGATCTATGCCTAAGGATGCTATAGTTTAAGTTTCAAGTGATTTGGACGGTCGAATCTCCGCAAATCAAAGAAACGGTCGAAGAACGATTAAAAGAAAAAGAAACAGAGAAGAAAAGGAAGGAAAAGACGATGATGTCGAGAGTCTGGAACATTTGGGATTTATATCCCAAATTTGTCAAATATCCCTTTTGGTCCTCCATCTTTATATAATCTTTTAATACTTACCCTAAACTTTTAATTTACACCTAAACCCATCGAATTAACTCCAAATTTTTCCTATAACACCAAATAAAAATCACATACCCCATAATTATCATATATATTAATATCTAGATATAAATTCTAGAAATTTAGACACGGACGTGACAGAAAGAGTCTTGGACGATCTTGAAAAACCTCGCTTCTCAATCCACTCTACCATGGGCTGTAGTCGGGGATTTCAATGATTTACTAAACCATGCAGATAAGAAGGGTTTAGTGGACCACCCCGAGTGGTGTCTTAAGGGCTTTCGAGATACTGTGAGTGCGTGTAATCTGACTGAGCTTGACATGAATGGGTATCCGTTTACCTGGATACGTCACCGTGGCAAACCAAATGAGGTTCAGGAATGCCTAGATCGTGCATTCGGATCTCCTGAATGGATATCCCTATTCCCTACCTGTGTCCTGCTGAACACGGTGGCACCGTCTTCAGATCATTCCCCTTTAGTGCTGCAAATCGAAACAATTACTGCTCAGCCTGCTCACCGTCCGTTCCGATTTGAGAATAAGTGGTTAAGGGAAGAAGGATTGCGGGAGTTTGTCTGTCAGGCTTGGCATAACACCCAAAATTCGCGGATTGAAGATAAGATTGCGTTCACTAGTGCCCAACTTCAGGTATGGGGTTATAATCGAAACAGAAACTTTAAGTTGCATCGTAAACGCCTGCAACAGCGACTTAAACAGCTACGATCTGATCCATCAACGTCTGCAGCAGCGGAGTATGAAACAACTCGAACTGAACTAGTACAGCTCCTTGTCCAAGAGGAGGACCACTGGAGATAGAGAGCCAAAGTAACTTGGCTCCAAGAAGGTGATATGAATTCACGCTTTTATCACAATTTTGCTAATGGGAGACGAAAGCAAAATAAAATCGTACGACTCAAAGATATGAATGGTATATGGGTAGAAGATGTGCAGGGGATGTGTCAGGTTGCAACGGAATACTTCAACACCATTTTCTCCTCTAGTAACAGTGCTTGGTCCGAGGTGACAACTCTACTACCACAATCTGTGTCAGAGGCGGATAATGAGGAACTTCTTGCTCCATTCCATAAAGAAGAATTTCGACAGGCTCTCTTCAGTATGCACCCTGATAAAGCACCGGGTCCTGACGGTTTTAATCCGGGCTTTTATCAACGTTTCTGGGATGAGATTGGCGATGATATTTTTAATGCAGGGAACTCATGGCTCTCTCAAGGATCCTTTCCTATTGGTCTAAATAACACCATTATAACATTGATCCCAAAATGTCAAGACCTGAGCTCTATGAAAGACCTGCACCCGATTGCACTTTGCAATGTTATCTTCAGAATCATCTCAAAGGTCCTAGCAAACAAGTTAAAAAAGATCCTACCTCAGGTTATCTCTGAAAACCAATCAGCATTTATTAAGGGTCGTTCAATTCATGATAATGTACTGATTGCATTTGAAGTGATCCACAGCATGAAACGGAACATTAATCGAAAACAGGGAGATGTGGCACTGAAGATTGATATCAGTAAGGCCTATGACAGGGTAGATTGGAACTATCTACGTGCTATAATGATACAGATGGGCTTCGCTGACAGATGGGTCAATCTCATTATGAAATGTGTTACTTCGGTACAGTATATGGTCAAGGTAAATGATCAATTGGTTGGCCCTATTACTCCTGAGCGCGGCATTAGACAAGGGGACCCATTTTCCCCGTACCTGTTCCTCATCTGTGTAGAGGGCCTATCCGCCCTTCTATTTGATGCTGAAAAAAGAGGAGAGTTGCATGGTTTTCGAATTGGAAGGGGAGCCCCTTCTATCTCTCATCTACTGTTTGCCGATGACGCCTTCCTCTTCTTTTGAGCAGACATCCAGGAATGTCGTCGGCTGAAATAATTACTTATCACATACGAGAAAGCATCTGGCCAAGCAATTAATTATGATAAATCAGGGTTATTATGTAGTAGCAATGTGGCACCGGAGCTGTCAATTGCTATGTCGGCTATCTTGGGGGTCTCTAACTCAATCACAAATGGTAAATATATGGGTCTACCATCTATGGTAGGTAGGAAGAAGAAGGCGATTTTTTCTCATTTCAAAGATAGACTGTGGCAGAAACTTCAGAAATGGAGGGGTCGAACTATGTCTAAAGCAGGAAGAGCTACCTTGATTCGTTCGGCAAGCCAAGCTATACCTATCTACTTTATGAGTGTCTTTTTACTACCTATCTCCACTACTGAAGAAATACAGCGAATGCTAAACTCCTTCTGGTGGGGTAACAAAGTGTTAGGCGATCGGAGTATGAATTGGTTGTCATGGGATCGGCTTTGCATTCTTACACGGTTTGGAGGGCTGAATTTCCGAAACTTCACGGCATTCAATCTCGCTATGTTGGGAAAACAAGGTTGGCGCTTCCTCATGGAACCCAACTCTCTTGCCAGTAAAATCTTCAAAGTCAAATATTTCCCTAAGGGGGATTTCTTGAAGGCCCGATTGGGTCATTCACCTAGTTACATATGAAGGAGTATTTGGTGTTCTCAACTTGTGATTCAGAATGGTATCCGCTGGAAAATTGGAGATGGGAAATCCATAAATGTTTGGAACGAACCATGGCTCAGAGAGGATGGTGATTGGCGCCTACATACCCCTAAAATTGCTGGTCTTGATAATTTGAAGGTGTGTGACTTATTCATCCCTAATTCAGTTGATTGGGATACTGAACTGATGGAAGAGCTATTCTTAGCTAGAGATATTGCAGCTATTACAAAAATTACCACCCCGCGAACAAGGCACACGGATCAGCTTCTGTGGCATCCGGAGACCTCAGGTCATTATACTGTAAAATCTGCATATCGACTGGCTGCCTCGATGGAAACATCCCCCTCTCAGTTCCTCCCTGGGGATTGGAACACGATTTGGAAGCTAAGAGTGCCGTGGAAGATTAGATTCTTTATCTGGAACCTGGTAAGGAACTTGCTGCCAACACGGAGCAATCTTTGCCGACGAGGGATGGTCATTGATAATATCTGTGTACAGTGTGGTGCAGCTGATGAAACCGCAAAACATGTCTTTGAATCATGTACAAACACGAGGAAAGTATGGATGGAGAGTCGGCTGGATTTTCTTCTTAACTCGGGTTTTGATCCAAACGCAGATTTTGGCATCCAAATACTGAATCTTCTCACCCGAATCCCTCAGGATAAGGCGGACTGTTTAGCGGTTATGAGTTGGAGTGTATGGAAAGCGAGGAACGACAAACTCTAGTCGAACCTAGCTACGCCAACTGCTGATATCTGCTACAGGGCTCGAAACACCCTACTCGACTGGCTCCAGGCGCAACAAATTAAAAACAGCAGCAAGCCGCACAACCAGACTCCGCAATCTCACTGTCAGAAATGGCACCCGCCTCTACCGACCTTCTTGGCCTGCGACACCGACGCAGCGACGTTGCCCTCGCCCGCAACAGCAGGTGCCGGTGCTGTTATTCGGGACAACACAGGTCGATTTATCCAAGGGAGAACTGAAATGTTACAAAGTTTGGCTTCAGTGAAGGAATGCGAAGCCGTAGCCCTGCTTCATGCTATGGAATGGACGGCTAGCAAAGGTCTTGAAAAAGTTTCATTTAGAACTGATGCAAAAACAATAGCAGACGGTATCAACCACGGATCAAATGACTGCACCTAATTTGGAGACATTCTCTCGCAATGTCGAACCATTCTCAAGCAACATGACTCCTACTCTGTCAAGTTCATTCTGAGACAAGCCAACGGGCTGGCTCACGCCTTCGCTCGTCACTCCCGATCAGGGACTTGTACTCAATTTTATGATTGTATTCCGAGTTTTGCTTCTACTGTACCTTTGAGTTTTTGCCCAATTGAGGCTCATTAATGCAATTCTCTTTCAAAAAAAAAATATATCCCAATTAGTAAAATTTCACTCAATTTGTATTAAAATTTAACCGAATTTTTATCTCGTACAATATTTTGATACTTGAACTTAATAGATTTTAGTTTAGAATTTAATTTTTTTTTCTTTTTTTACTTAATTATTTCCATATAATGTGGCAAAATTTTTTTAAGAAATATGATGTGTCAAGTTCAAGTATCAAACTTATTTGTCAATGAGATAACAATTCTATTAAATTATCATACAAATTGGGTAAAATTTCACCAATCGGGATAGGTACAGGAGCCAAATATAACTAAATAATAGGTTAGAGGTCAAATGATAAAATTTTGGATTAGATCAGGAATCAAATAATGCTTTTTTTTATATAAAAATGTCATATTTCATTCCATCAAATCACAAAATACAAATACAGCACGATAAAACTTTGCACCCATACAGACTATAAAATGTTTATTAAAAACAGAAATAACTATCTATAACTATTTTAGAAGAAAAGAAAAAGATCAACATATAAGAACAAACTAAGAACAAATAACTCTTTAATATTAGTGGTTAAAGGTTTCAAGTCGCTTAAATTAGATTTTAAGTTCGTGTTCTAACATATGCAGAAAGCTTTAGTTGGGAGAAAGTCCACTTAAAAGGTGTCTGACGAGTCTCGCACCGAGAAATCAGGAAAAAAAACCCTTAATATTGATTCCAGTATAATTAATAAATTGATTTGTTTTATAAAATATTTTTTTTAAAAGAATATTACGGAGTATATAATATAAGTTGTTTGGCTAAGTAAGTGACTCGCAAAACAAGCCAAGACAATTGTAATGAATTTACAAAGGCTTAATACATTGTCTAAAAAGGTTGATTGGCTCCTGAACTTTCAAAGAGTCTCAATAGCCCCCTCAACTTGTATAAAATGTTTCTAGAATAGATGTGAGAAAAAGACTTTCATAAACTTACGTAAAATGTAATCAATTGATCACTCGGTTGCAAAAAAATAAGTTAAATGCGGAAGATGTATTGCACGAGTCTTAAAAAAAGTAAAACGACCAAAATTGGGTTATACAGTTCTAATATTAGAGAAGACAAATTGTATTCATCAAGCAATAACTTCATTTTTAATCTATTTTTGAATTATGTAATAACATTCTAAGATGCGTGTAATACGTCTTCCGTATTTAACTTACTTTTTTGCGACCGAATTGATTACATTTTACGCAAGTTTAGGGGGCTAACTGAATATTTTATGCAAGTTGAGGCAGCTATTGAGATACTTTGAAAGTTCAGGAAGTCAATCAACCTTTTTGGACAAGTTCAAGGTGCAAATAATATATTAGGCCATTTACAAAATATCCACTTATTTAATTATAAAAAATAATGTATCCACTTATTTATTAATTAATTAGTCACAAACTCTTACCTAAATTCCACTGTAAACCTTCATCGAGGTTTGTGGTTTGCCCTGACCTTGGGAGTGGGTAGACCTATCCTTACCTAAACTTTTTCCTACCAAAAAAAAAATAGTCACAAACCCTAAAGTGTAACGGCCCGAACTCATTTTTAAAAAAATTAATCACATCATTCGCTAATCTAGGAACAAGTACTACGGACCATAGAATGAATCGCACCATTCGCTAATTTTGGAAAAAAGCCACAGAAAAATCGTGACAATCACGCAGTAAAGTCCTGATATCATCTACAAAGATACCATACTCTGAAATATCATGGTGTCCCGACAACAAACTTCTCACAATACCTTTAGCGTCCACTTCAAACTAGATACGATCATAACCAAGTGAAAACGTCTATGAAATATTGTCTTTTAGAGCTAACGTTTCAGCCAATTTAGTCGAGACCAATCCCTTTGAAATACCACTGTAGAAAGCCAAAGAATCTCCCTGACTGTTGCGTATAACAACCCCTACCCCGAACTCTAATTTTGTAGGAAAAAGCACAATGTCAATGTTACACTTAATAGTACCTGATATATATATATATATATATATATATATATATATATATATTGCTTGCTCCGTCTTTAAATGAGGATTTTATACAGGGATCAGATCCTCCGAGAACCTCCCACCTAAAATTGATAAGTGCCGTAAATGATGATGTAAGCGACATGTGTTAATTTTTTTATGGGTGGTCCTTGAAGGAGTATGCCCCTGTATAAACTCCGCTTTTAAGAGGAGAAGTTTTAATCATGTAAAATTTAAATAAGTCCAATAGGTATCATTCTAAGCATGTTTAAGGGGTAATAGGACGGTTTAAAAAAAATTAGAGAGTCAATAAGTTAGTTTAAGCAAATATAGGAATAACTAAAATGTTTTAACTTTTCTAGATAAACATGGATCCGCACGGGCGGATCCAGTATTTCAGAAGCTCCACACAACCTTATGGTCCATTTGTTTATAGATTTAAATTTAATAAATACAATTTAATTAATTCTTGATCGAATAATCAACAAAAAAATCAAACTTTTGAGAAAATTTTCAAAAACCGAACCAGTTAACACTTATATTATTATATGATAAGATAGAAATTTAATCCTCTAACTATTGTAGAATGTCAAATTTATCCTCCATTTACCAAATAGTGCACTATTAAGTCTAACATTTACCACGCGGTCCAAATTCAAGCCTCATTAATGAAAGATGAGCTTTTTTTATATGCAATTTCATGTTCTGCCTATCCTCTAATCTCTAGAGTTCTAACCATCTATAAGGTTTGAAATTACACATCTTCGGGGTATCTACTGTTAATGACATTTAAAATTGCACCACCCGATAAATGTTACATTTAAAATCGTACTATTTTACATGTAAAGGCTAAATTCGCTCTCCTCTAATAACTATACGACAAATTTTGTAACTTATTTCTTCCTCCTCCTACCGTTTTTGTTTTTCTGTTTCCGTAGTTACTTTCCTTTCGTTTGTGTCAGTTTTTGTTGGATCCTATATATTTTATCGTACATCTGAATCCGTTTGAACTGCGTCTGTTGGCTAAACTCTTTGTTTTTGTAACTTTTTCTGTTTTAGCAAGGACAGAAACGGTAGATCTTATCCGTAGATCACTGGATCTATGTGGTTGCAAAAGAAAGGACTTAGATCCGAAGGTTCAGAATAGTTCAAAGGCTGAAGATTGGACTACAGTTGCTTTGCGGCGAATTTGGAGTTACGATCTATATATGGTTCAAATGTTGTTTATGTTTGATGTACTTTTAATGGCTTTTTTTGCTTTTAATAGTCATTTTCTTGCTTTTAATAGTCATTTTCTTGCCTTCGTGGATTATGTATTAGGCTTAGCCTATATATATAAGATTTTATTTCTTACTGGTCTTTTGTGTACTTGCAATTTTATGATTTAATGAAATATTAATATTACTATAAAAAAAGACGGTGATTGAAAAACAAATGGAAATAATTTATATTATTGCTGTGGATTTCTCGTTCCATTTTAGAATATATTTTTTGTTTTATATATAATTATTATTAAATTACATACAAAAAAAATACACAAATTAAAATCAAAAGCCCACCTCGTCATTCCTACTTCAGGCCCATCACCTCCATTTTCTTTCCTTTTCTCTTAAATTAAAATTCAATTTTGGTTTATATACCAATATTGTTAGAGAGAGACTCTCTTCCTTCTCTCTAACTTTCTTCTCATTTTTTCTTTTTTCTCCTCAGATCCCGTCCTTACCGCTATCCACCGTCACTTTCTCCATTATAGCTCTCTAAACAGATTATCTTCCTTCTTCCTCCTCCAATTTATGTTTTAGTCTTCGTTTTCGTTTTAAATTACTTTTTCTTGTTCGTTTGAAATCTATATTTCTTCTTGAACTTCTATTTCCGTCAGATCTACAACTGTTCGCTATACTTCTTTCTTTTAGTCTTTTTTCGGTCTTAGCAAGAGCGGAAAAGCTTCATCTTGTCCGTAGATCTATAGATCTGCGTGGTTGCAAAAACAGAAAGGACTCAGATCCGAACATCCGGATGAGCCTAAATGATGAAGCATGGATTACAGAGGTTTTTCAACGGGACTTAACTTACGAGAAGAATATGATTTCTATGTTTGTTGTATTTTTACCTTTTATGGTTATTATTGCTCTTTGTAGTCTTATATTGCTCTTTGTAGTCATTTCTCTTCCCTTTGTGGAGCTTATACTGGCTATAGCCTGTATGGGTTTATTTTCGTACTGTATGTTGTACCTTTTATATCAATGAAATGAGATATGACATTTTTATCCAAAAAAAAAAAAAAAGTTTCAATTTTGGTTCAATCAATTCAAATGTTTCTAATTAGAAATCAAATAAACCATACAAGTAAGTGTCTTTGAACCGTATATTCTTCTCTTAATTTTCAGATTAAAAAATCATTCTCCTCTCTCTTATAGTTCGGCAACACATCTATACGGAACAAAAACCACACTTGGCAGAATACTATAGCTTTAGCTTATGTGTCATGATTATAGAGTTTTAGGCGTAAGTGTAATTTTTAGAGATTTTCTGAATTTTTAAAATTATTATTTTTCTTTGAAAGTGGGTTGATAGATTTCGATCCTTAGGCGATATCTATAGAAAAGAGTATTTGTTGAATCCCTAATTTTCCGCTTTGTGTTTCTATCAATTTCCACCAGTTCGTTGAATCCCTAATCTCCAACTGTTGAGTTTCCATCAATTAAGGATTCCATCTCAAATCTCTTTCTTTCGGTATTCAATTAGGATTTGATCTTTCAGCTCTAACTATCCCCATCTCAAGAGGTAAATTATTTAACGGTTTCTAAATCCCTACTCATTTGATGTTTTTCGGATTCTCATTTTCTCTTTTTCAATTCAAATTCAACAATGTGTTGGCTATTTGTTCACTATTCCATTTCTTCTCAGTTCTTCAATTGGAGTGAAACTGAAATACATAATAGAGAGAAGTAGTGACCAACTATAATTTTGGAAGCTCGGAGAGGCTTCCCAAAGAGATTGCCCTATGCTCCTCATCAGCGCCTCAAGCATTCAAGGAGTCTTCCTTACTGGTAAGTGGCTATATCATCTATAATGGTAATCTCATGGATACTGGAGTTATTCTTAACCTCATGGGTGCATTTTTTTCATTCAAACGTGAAATAAGGTGATTCCGGTGATTCAAAAGTGAAATAAGGTGATCTCAAAAAATGAATACCACCAGAGACGCTCTAATGGTGCAAGTAGAGGATCAGGCTTTGTAGCCTTCTACACAACTCAAGAAGCATCTGGAGCTGTAAGATTAAATTCTATATGTTCTTTTTTAGATTGTTTTGTTTATCTGTGATGTAATTTTATTTATTGTATTTTATCTTTTTAATTATTTCAGCATCCGAGATACTAGAAGCGTTTCTACTGTAAATTCACTTAAAAACATCATAAAGATTTGAAAGAGATTGTAGAAACCATTAAAGAGAATTTCTGTTATAAATTGCTAACGAGTAATTTAGAGTAATTTAGATTTATTACCATGGGATTCCAATCTCTTTTCTATTTATTAAGCCTCTTTTTATTTACGTGTTTTTTCCGTCTTCTCCATCCAGATTTCCATGCTATAGCAAGTAATGGTCTTAATGGAAGTATTAAGACTTGTGATGATAAGGGAATTTGCACTCCTGAAAGTGGAATGGAGTTCTTGAACAATTTCCAGATGGTGTTCTATCATCTTCTTTTATGGTTGGATTTCTTGTGGCTTCACCAATATTTGCTTCCTTGGCAAAAAGGTGAGCTCCTAAATGGTACATGAAGTAAGGCTTGATTAATAGGATAAATATAATTAAGCTAAAGCATCAATTTCTTTCTCAAAGTAAAAGAATAAACCTCCTCACCCATAATAACATAGTAAAGAAATTGGACTATTTCTTACTCAATCCACAGATTTCTCAAATACCTATCGCTAAAACACTGTTCAATTTTTTATTTATTTAAGGTAAAAGATTCCATTCTTTTGTTTTTAGAATGCATTTGAAATTTATATTTCCCTTGAGAATGCATAGCTTATTATCTAAATAGCATGTGTCAATCAGGAGGCGAGGCAGTTTGTCCAAGTTTGTCCAGTTCAGGGTGATATTTGTCCCAAAAAGGTGATTTGGTTGGTTCTATTTGTCCAAGTATGTCAACTTAAGGGTAGATTTTTGTTCCTTTATCCCCCCAATAAAACATAAATATAATGAAACTATCCTATATGATCTTTGTAAGATAGAATCTAAGCTAAATGGAACTCTCGAAAATGTAGAAACAACTATTACATGGGAGAAAAATGGACTGCATGGAATTAAACTGGCTGTTAATATTAGATATTGGAAAGCAAATTTGTTTTTTCCAGGTTTATCTTTAATCAGTGCATAGATGCACTGAAATGAGTCCTTCAGGAACTTTTAACAAAATGAACTCAGCTAGGCCCATGCATTGCAATGGTTCCTGTTGCTTTTCCTAAGGCTAAGGGATTGTGAGCTTTCTGAAAAATCACAAGAAAATAATCAGAGAACAAGAGGTTTATGGAGCAATATGTGCCACTCCAAGTTACAATCTAATGCTGCTTTCTTTTTTCCTATTTTTGTGAAATAGTTATACTCTTAAGTTTTGTTCTGTTGCTTTTTGTATGATTTTTTTTTTTTTTTTTTTGTGATGGTGGAGCTCATTTTATGAGATTTTGTTTGATTTGGTTAGCTAATTTTGTGATGAAGGTGATATATGGATGGATCAAATAATACTATAAAAAAAGAATTCCGAATTAGTCATAAAAAAAGGTTTGTAAAAAGTATATGTTACCTGTATAGGTCCTCCTTCCTTTTGTAGCTTATATATAATGGTTAACATCATAATCATATCTCAACACGACTATTAAGAGGTTATATTTGTTGATTTGCAATTTATATGTTCATTAATTTCTATCCAAGGGCTTTCCTCTTCTGTTTTTCTTCCTTTTATAATTTCAATTTCAGTTGTACCCATCATAGAGCATAGATGAAAACTAAACCTTGAAAGAAATAAAATCAATTTTTTATGGATTTATTTCGTTTGAGGCAACTGATAAATGGGATGCATTAGGTCAGCAATTGGAATAGAGCCTTTCAAGTCAGTATATTTTCAGTAAAATTTTATTTAGTTTCGCTCAAACTTGATTATCTTGGCAGGGAGTGTACTACTAATATCTTTTTTGATATTTTTATAATGTGAATAAGAGATTGGAGTTTATGTTGACCTGCTGAATTTTTTTGGTGCCACAGGTAATTTACGGTGGTTTTTTATTTTCTGAAAATGATGATTTTTTAAGATTTGCCTGTTAACTCATCCTTTTTATCTTTTTATCTTTCCTCAGGCGCTCTACATATTCTTTTTAATTCTGGAAAATCTTTGAAATTTGAAAATAAATTTAATAGCACTGATCTTGATTTAGGTTCAGTTTATCATTGAATGAAGAAGCATGTAGACAGTGTTCTTTGAAACTGGAATTGGATGAGTCTACTGACTGTGAGCTTGGCATAATCATGCTAGAGTTTACGGATATAATTGATAAAATAAGGAATATAGAGAGATAACAGTGGACTGCATGCTAGAGCTTGGCATAATCATGCTAGAGTTTGGATATGAAGAAGCATATAGACAGTGTTCTACTCCTTTTCGGTGACAACAGTGTTATGATTGAGGGCTGAGATTAGAGTTAAGGAATCACTCTCAACAATAAGAGGCTACAATCAAGAGCGAAACGCATCTTTGAAGGAGAGCCAAACCTTCTGTAATTGTAATATAGGAAAAGCAGCAGAAACCATTAAAAGGCTTTTACAATCTCAACAACTAATGAAAATTGTCATGAAGATTTTTTATTTTCTGTAAATTAGATATAAGAATTAATGAAAATTAACAGAATAATTTATAAATTAATTAAATAAAAATATTAATATTTTATCTTCTCCTAAATTTTTAGTATATTAATATTTTAAATAAAAAGTTCACATTATAAAGGACAATAATTACATATATACAAAGTTTACATATATAAAATACAATATATATATAAAAAAAAACAAGAAAAAATTACAAAATAAAGAAGAAAAAACATAAAATTCAAAGTACACATTGTGCAGGCCTTTGACTAGCTTTTACAGTTTTGATTCGTTAATATCAAAAATACAGGAATTTTCACATGCACCTTAATGAGCAAGTGAATTTGCTCATTCACTGTTAGATTTAGGCTTATTAAATCTAAGCTTCAGGATGCTTTGAATCTCCACCTTAGGATTCTAATAAGCTTAGATCTAATGGTGAATGAGTAAATTCTACATGCTTATTAAAGTGTATGTGATCAAGACTGAAAAAAAATAATAAGTTAATTTTAATATTACATGGTTTAATACATAAATGCATCATTAGCTCCTTGAACTTATCTAAAAAGTTTGAAAATTTTCTGGACAAGTTCAGGGGCAAATAATATATTAAGCCATATAATATTTAGCTAATATATAGTGAAATTATATAACCCGTGCAATGCACGGGCTTAAATCTAGTAATAAGTCATGTGGCAAAACATCAATAAAATTAAGGTACGAAGCCAACATTGTTTTAAGCCTATTCTTTTAACAATTCTCAAATTGTATATACATAAAAATAATATTATAAAAAATTTCCGTGCATTGCACGGGTTTAAAGCTAGTGCTTTTTAAAAAATCATTCTCCCTAAAAGTATCATGGGCCGAGTTGGATCAGACCTGTCGGACTTTTAATAAAACCTGACGAGCTCAAACCCAGCTCAGTCCGCAATAAATTGAGTCAGATTTGGGCTCAGACTGGGCTCGGGCCTAAAATATGAATCCCAAGTCCATCCGTGCAAGCTCATCTGTATATTAAAAAAAAACAATTTTTTTTTCAAATTGTGCGCAATGCATTTATATTAAACAAAGAAAAATTACATCAAAGACAAAGAAAAACCCTCTACCCACCCCAACCCATGACCTCTAGGATCATAGATAAGCTCTCAACCAACAGGCTAAGAGCTTCATTAACTAATACTTGATAAGTTTAGAAAAATTCTAATAAACTAATTATCTATCCAAACATCAAATCCAAAATAAATTACAACATAAAATATATAATTAATTTATATTTATAAATTATGAATTATAATATATATATAGTATATCGGGTCGGGCCGGGCCGGGCCGATGAAAAATTCATATAGCCCAAACTCGTCCAGTTTCGGACAAGCTTATACGGATTTGAACCGAACCTGACACCAATTTTATATATCCAAATCCGGCTAAATGGACCTGGGCGGGTCGGGTGGGCTCGCCGGTCCATACCCAAGTCTAAGGTATATAGAATGATTGTTTTTCTTTTTAATTGAAATGAGATTGTGATGCAATTGGCTAATTAGATGGTTATATTCATTAATTCAATACCTATGATTGTGTTTTTGACAAAGAATCATGCATAAAAAAAAAATTCATCGACACATATGAACATAAGATGTTTGATAAAATGTTTGTTAAAATACATGTATATGGGATCTCTAAAATAGCCACCAGATTGCAATTTTGGCAACCTAGGAAGCTTTTAGTTCACCAATTCTTCCTTTAATAAACCTATAGGTTACGGAATAAACAACATAACTCAAAACACTTCAAAACAACCGCATTTTTAATGTAGTGTAAAAATGTACTCTTTAATGGGAAAATGGTTTTTTTTTTTTTTTTATAATAATGCATAATCATTTCATTAGGTGAAGAAGTACAAATACATTATGAAAATAGTAAAGGATAAAACCTTACATAAGTACAGATTAATGTCTAATACAAGATCCATAAAGGAAATAAAAAGATTACAAATAACAAAAATAACTATAAAAGGTACAACTAAAATAACAGGACGATAAATCTTATACTTCTCACGAATCCAACTCCGTATGAAAGCAATTGCAAACCAATCGTCATCATTTAGTTTTTTTCGATCAATCGGATTTGAGTCATTTTTACTGGTGTAACCCCGTAGATCTATAGATCTATGTATAAGATAATACGTTTTCGCTCTTGTTAAACTTGAAAAAAACGTAAACGAAAGAGTTATGGCTGACAAGTGCAAATCTGACGGAGAAAATCCGATGAAAGGTATGGATTTCAACCGAAACAAAAGAAAAACACTGATAAAAACTAGAAAAAGGAAAATAAACCATACATGGAAGGAGGAAAAAGTAAAACAACCTTCCTTCTTTCTCCTTTGAATAGATCTAGTTATGGTTAAACTTTAAAGTTACAAAAGAATTAAGATTTGGAAGCAAAAAGGAAAAGAAGAAGTGAATTAAACAATCCCTTAATATTGATTATAATATAATTAGAAATTGATTTATTTTCTAAAATATTTTTTTAACAATTTTCTAAAATATTTTTTAGTAAAATAACATTAAGGAATATATAATATAAGTTCTTGGATAACCAACTGACTCATAAAACTATAATATTACACCTATGGCCACTAACTTTATCTATTTTAATATTTGTGGTCATTAACTTTACATTTTTTAATACCAGTGGCCACTCAACTTTAACTAACTCCTTAGTTGTGAGCTCCATCACCAGGAAGTCACCTTTTGAGGTTGTATACACAAAGACTCCAAACCATCCGCTTAACCTAAGGGACATTCCAAATGGGTGAAAGAAGAGTGTGCCGGTCCAACACCTAGTCTACGACTACCACCAAATGCATCAAGAGGTGAGACAAAGTATTGAAGAAATAATATCAGGGTCAAGGCTAGGGTGTATGAACACCGAAAGGATCTTCAATTTGAGGTGGGGGACGACGTGATGGTCTACTTGACTTAAGCAAGGAGAGCCTCATGAATGCTCCGAGTAGCAAACTTAAACCGATGGGGTATGGACCGTACAAAGTGATCAAGGTGAACATCAATACTTATCATATAGCCCTTCCAAATTGGCTCAGGAAAATATCACCCTCCTTGAGACGACATGGAACAAGTTGGGGTCCAACTTTTTTGAAGAGGGAGTGAATGATGAGGGCATTTCCGACACGGGCTCGTGTGATGGAGCGAAGGAATACCAAGTTGGAGCAAAGAGAGTCCAAGCAGCAAATGCCCCTCACACGGCGTGCCAGTCAGGTCACACGCCGTGTGAGGCTGTTGCTGGGATTGGGAGAAAACGACTCTCGCACGAGCAAGGATAGAACCTCCTCCACACGTCGAGCCACTATCCCACTAGGCGTGTCACTTGACTCACACCCCGTTTGGGTTAGTTGGCACGGTGTGTGGCCCTGAAAGCTGCACTCCGACCATTTTGAAGGACAATTCTGATTATTACTATTCTTCCACTCACTTTTTACTATTTTGCCATTTGAGATTATTAACCTAAATGCCATTTATCCCTTTTGTTCCTCTATTATCATATACTTTGTTCTTTAGGATGTAACCCTAATGGGGTCTTATTGTCTTTTAGAAGCCCTTAATTTGTAAATGATGCAACTTTTTTTATCAATCAATAAAAAAAATTAGTCTCCATTGAAGCTATTGCTCTTGGTTACTTAGGATTCACTCCTTCAAGTAAAGACTTGAGAATAGCTTTCCTTGTGGAATGACTTATTGGTCCACTAATTTTGCTTACAGTAATTTATTTGTTCAATTAACTTATTTAATACATTTCAATTTGTTCAAATTCTCTCGTGTTCTATCACGTGGACTTATGTCATTTTCAATAAGTTCAGGAGATTAACGAGACACACTATAAATTCATACTAATCAATTTTTTTATTTCTTTTAACTAAGTTGACAGGCTGTGAGTTATTAAGCCAATTAATTACAAGCCAGTTATATATTTATATTTATAGTTTTGGTTTTCCAATTTAAAGTTTTGTTCTTTCTCCATAAAAACTGTACAGGTAAATTCTATTTTAATGAGCTATTCTTAGACTGGATTGCTCACCTTGCCTATATACCCAATCTAGCTCCCACTTTTGTCCAGGTAAAAATGGTCCTTTTCTTCTTTGACAAAACTGCATAGTTTTGAAAATGAATAAGCCATAATGGCACTGATAGACTAAGCAAAAAAAAATTGGCATAATTTATTACAACATCAAGAGGGGTGCTTAGGAAAATGCTCGGTGAAGTGGTAATTATTTGGATTTTGCCCCAAAATAGGGCTCTAAATGAGATTTTATCCTCATTAGGAGTTCGGTTAAACATTTTACCCACTGTGGGGCTTGTTTAACCGGGCTCGAAACCGGAAGATAAATTTCCGGTTTCAAATTGTAAAGAAACCGGAAGTTTATCTTCCGATTTCTAACTTTTATTTTTTTTATTTATTTTAATAATAAAAAATAGAAACTGGAAGCTCCTCTTCCAGTTTCAATTTAATATATATATTTTAAAACCTTTTGAATAGTCCACCTCCACTTTTCAAAAAAATCTCTCTCTCTTTTTTAAACTTTTAATTTAACTTCAATCTTTAACTATTTATTTTTAAATTCATTAATTAAACATTTTCTTACCAAATTAGTTAGTAGTAAATATCTAATTCGGTTAAAAACGTTTATTCTTTTAAATGTGAGTTTGAAATTATATTTTTGACAGTTTAAATTACGGTTTTTACAGTTTTTTTATAATTTCAAACGTCACCGAAAAGTTACGGTTCGAAGTGACAGTTAAATAACAGTTAAACCATTTCAAACTATAATTTAAACTGTTCGAAGTGACAGTTAAATGTTCGAAGTGACAGCTAAATGTTCAAAGTGCAAAAATCATATTTCAAACTGTAATTATAAAGAAACTGTAATTTAAACTGTCACTTCGAACCGTAATATTACGGTTAAGTTTTTAATTTCAAACGTTACCAAAAAGTTAAGGTTCGAAGTTAAACCATTTCAAACTGTTCGAAGTGACAGTTAAATGTTGGCCAAATTTAACTGTCACTTCGAACAGTTTAAATTACAATTTGAAATGGTTTAACTGTCACTTCGAACATTAATTTTTCGGTGATGTTTGAAATTATAAAAGAACTCTAAAAACCATAATTTAAACTGTCCAAAATATAATTTCAAACTCACATTTAAAAGAATAAACATTTTTTGGAAAAACAAAACATTCAAAAAAAAAAAGAATAAACATTTTTAACCGAATTAGATATTTACTACTAACTAATTTGACAAGGAAATGTTTAATTAATGAATTTAAAAATAAATAGTTAAAATTGAAGTTAAATTAAAAGTTTAAAAAAGTACATGGACTTCTTTTTGAAATTTAACTTTAACAATTTTTGAAAAGCGGATGTACACATGAAGCTTTTAAAAAAAATATATATCTATACTATATATAATTACGGAAGCAAAGAGAAATGGGAAGAAGTGTTTTAGAGGTTTTTTTGATGAGTTGTCAACGTAGTAAAAAATCAGATTAAAAATATTTAATTAATTAAAAATAAATATTTAATTAATTAAAAATAACAAATTTATATTTATAATATATTAAATAATTACAAACCTATTAATTAAAATAATAAAAGAAAGCAAGAGTTACGGGAAGATGAAAAAACACAAAGCAAATGAAATCAAAAAGTCACAAATAAACTTCTATATAAAGCATGATAGATAGTATATATTCCACCATTATATTCATTGGTCACGATAGATAGTATTATATTTCTGAAGGTAAATATTCGATTTTTTCATATGTTGTAGTTATTTTGTTCTCAAATATGTTGTTGTTTTATTTTTATTAAACAATAGTTGTTATAGTTTCATCTTTCAGTTTCATTTCTGTTGTTACCCAGGTTCTATATCTCTCGCTATCTTATCCATGTTTTGTTTTTCATTTGTCTTTTTTTTTCAAACTGATAGCTTCAATTGAAGAAATCCGACAGAAATAGAAGATGCATGAACAACTAAAACCGGAAAACACAAAAGTGTCAAAAATTACAAGAAATTCTTATGTTTCTCAAGGTAATTATTCGATTTTTTTCATATGTTGTAGTTATTTTTGTTCTCAATTGTGTTGTTGTTTTCTTTTTATTAAACAATAGTTGTTATAGTTTCATTTTTCAGAGATGAAATTCCATTTCTGTCGTTACCCAGGTTCCATACCTCTCGCTACCTTATCCATGTTTTCTTTTTTATTTGTCTTTTTTTTCAAAATGACTAAAATAATGATTTTGTAAATTTGTATTCTTTTTTAGTATATGTTGCTAGGTGTTATCGTTTCGATTGCTAACTTTTAACTAAAATTTAGATTTTCGGCTTTATATGAACTCAATTTTTGGTTTTCTCAATTGTGCTGTTGTTTTATTTTTATTAAACAATTGTTGTTATATAGTTTCATCTTTCAGAAATGAAATTCCATTTCTGTCGTTATCCAGATTCCATACCTTTTGCTACCTTATCCATATGTTTTCTTTTTTATTTATTTATTTTTCAAAATGACTAAAATAAAGATTTTGTATATTTGCATTCTTTTTTAGTATATGTTCCTAGGTGTTATCATTTTGATTGTTAACTCTAACTAAAATTTAGATTTTTGGATTTTAATGAACTCAATTTTTAGTTTTAATTGAAGTTAGATTAATTTTTCTAATTCGGAACATGTTGAAATCCACTCATTTTTTTAGTTTGAGTTTAGCTAATTGATATGGATTGTATTTTTTATTTTTATGAATTTTAGTACAAATAGATATAAAGTTTCACACGATAGTTGTTCATTGAAGTTTGAGACATATTAAATAAAATATTAAAGAGATATTGGAATATTATACTTACAATGAAGTTTATTTCAATATAAATTATGTTATATTATTATTATTATTATTATTATTATTATTATTATTATCAAGAAGTTATTTTTTCCCAATTTTCTAGACAATGAGATTGTAAGCGTCTAATACGCTTGATAAGATGTTTATTCTTGAATAATGTGGATTATGCTAGATACGAATTCAAAATGAAGGTAAATAAAAATAAATTTTGATGCTCAAAATCCTAAAAATGTACATTAATTATGCATATTGAGATAATTGTTTTTGCAACATTCGCTTATATAATTTTTAACTATTATATTATGGTTCGTACAAAATTGTTAGTATTTCAAGAGTTTTTAACAAATGAAAATGAAATATGATCCTAGGACAAATTATTGAAAAATATTAATTAAGAAAATATTATTATTTGAATCTTTTAAAATTCTCAAATGTTGAGCATAATGATTCTAATTAACATAATTAATTTCACATATTAATTATAAAACGTTTTTTTGTACTGGGTGGTTACAATTGCGATTTAATTCTATTTAACTAAAATTAATTTATGGACTTAATACTTCATTAAGAAAAAATAAAATGTTTAATTAATGGGCAAAAAATATTTTCACTCTCCTCTTTATACGCTTATGTCTCGACAATCTCTCTTATTTTCAAAAAAAAAAAACCCAAGAGGAAGATGGTTCTCTCCTAATTATCTTTTTCGTCCCTTCATTTTTTTTTTCAATTCTTTTGTTTATTTTTCTTACTTATAAAATTCAAGAGTATATAATTATTAGAAAATATTAATGAAGTCAAATAAGTGATATCTGCGAGTCTGGCTGATATTCTATAGAGTGAAAGAATGAAGAACAAATTGATCGAATGTCTTGATGAGATATTACGAGAAGAAAATAGGAGCAATCATCATCTTAATCTGATTCAATTAGATATATTGGGTTATTGTAGTAGAATGAATAATTGAATTCGAATATTTGGTGATCATGAAATTCCATCAACCAAAATAATTATCATCAAGATGAATTTGTGACTAATTCTTACGAATTTTATTTTTTTATATGTAACATATTGAATTGATAAAGTTTCTTCATATGCAACATTAGAAAAGTATTGATTGTAATAGTTTATAGAATAATATATTGATGTTGCTTCCATTTTAACATAGATTGTAATTCTTTTGTATCGTAGATATAATATTTAATTTTAATTGTAGTTTAATTCAATTTTTGTTTAACCTATATTGTAATTCTTTTGTATCGTAAATATTATATTTAATTTTAATTATAGTTTAATTCAATTTTTGGTTTTTTTATTATATTCTAATATATTTTTTAATTAATCTGCTATTTTATTATTATTGTTTCACAGAATATTTGGAATATGAAAATGTATTAAAATTCCTAAAAAGTACAAATCATTGAATTTTGTAAAAATAAATAAATCATTCATTTTTAGTTAAAATTCTATAAAAAAAGTAGTCAATTATTTTTAAAATTAATTTAATTTAAATTATCATTAAAATATATATATATATATATATATTCTACCAAAAAAAAATTAAAAAATATATATTAATTTCAAATATGCATAATATAAATTTTTTTCATAGCATGATATAAAATTATTTAAAAGTAAATATGTCAATTTATTTATTTATCTAAATTATAAAAGTTTCATACCCCGTGCATCGCACGGGTTTTCGACTAGTATATATATATAATAGGAACCGGAAGCTAGTCTGGTTTCTATTTTTTGTATTTAAAAATAAATAAAAATAAAATAAAATTGAGAAACCGGAAGGCTGGCTTCCGGTTTCTTTATCGGAAACCAGCTTTCCGGTTTCGAGCCCAGTTAAACTAGCCCTACAATGGGCAAAATGTTTAACTGGGCTTTTAATAGGATAAAAATTTCATTATAAGCCCCAAAGTGGGGAAAATCCAATTATTTTGGCAATTTTTAAAAGTATCATCGTAATAAAGTAGACTTGTTTATAGGTTGGGTTGGGCCTAACCGGGTTTATCACATAATTACTTTGTGCAAGCTCTACCCAGCCCGCATTATATTTATATCGGGCCGGATCGAGTAAAGCTAAGAGAACTAATTTCCAAGTCCAACCCGGCCCGGCCCAACTAATATCTTTGTATTTTCTAAAAATTAAAATTAAACTAAAAAAATTATACTATAATATAAATAATAAAATATAATAAACTAAATTTCAGAGGATTATTTTAATAAAAATTAATTAACGCAATACTAAATAAAAAATACTCTTTTGATAGTAATAAATAAAACAGTAACAAAAATATGTGCATATTCACTAATTCTAAAAAAATATATGGTTTGAAAATTTTTATGTTGAAGAAATTTAAAATTTTTATTTTTGGAATATAAAGTTATTAAACTATAATTTTTTTTAAAAAAAAATTTACGCACAATGCGTTTACATTAAAGAAGAAAGAAAAATCTTCAGCAGACCCGGGTGTGATTCGAATCCATAACCTCCCTAGTAATAGGTAAGCTCTTAACCACTAAGCTAAGAGCTTCACCACTATTAAACTATAAAATTTATTAAATTAAAGTTATTATTAAAATTTTGGCCGAACTGGACCTCGATTTTGAGCTAAATCTAAAACCCAACTTACTCTGTATTCGGACGTAAGCGGACTTGGATCAAATCGGACCTATTACGAAATATATACGTCTAAATTCAGTTTTTTAAAAACGGACTTGGACGAACTGGGTGAACCAATGGGCTTTTGCACATGTCTAGAATAAAAATAGTTGCTTGAAATTTTCTAATAAAATTGTCACGTTTTTTGCAACTTTACTTTAATATAAAAAGGGTAAATAATTTATTAGTCCCCTAGTTTTTATCTAACACACTGTTTAGTCCCCCTATTTTGAAAAACATATTATAAGGTCCTTATCTTTTACCAATATTAACATTGTGGTCCTTTTATCTATTTTTTTAGATTTTTAACCGAACATATCTTAGCTTTTAGGACAACTATAGTACAATACAAGTTGACTATGTTATTCTATTATTTTATATATATCTATTTATGCTAAAATATAATGATTACAAGTCTAAAAAAACTAGACAAAAGGATCAAAGGGTTAATATTGGTAAAAGTTAGGGATCTTATAATGTGTTTTTTAAAATAGGGGGACTAAACAATATGTTAGGTAAAAAGTAAGGGACTAATAAATTATTTACCCGTGATATGGATGTACTTGATTACTATTTATGCTCTCTTTTTTATAATATTTATAACTAAAATATTTTGTCATTGTGTCAACTTTTTAACTTGATTATTATTGGAGTTTTTTTAACAAAAATTATTAAAAATGACGTGGATAATTGGAGATTAGGATTTGTTAAGTTTTTTTGTACTTTTTAAAGCAAACTCCATTAAAAAGCTGTTAATAAGTCTTGAAAAAAAGTTTAACAGCTTTTTTCTATTAAATTGATATCTGTAATAAAAATTATAAAAAGGATTCACGAAATAACCAATAACTATGACATAATGACATGCTGCAACACCGGTGCCCGCTATGGTTACTTTGCTTTTTACAAAGTACCGTTATTTGGTGTGGTTTTCACCATTGGATGATGGAGCAGAAAATTCATCCAATGGTGAAAACCACACCAAGTAACGGTACTTTGTAAAAAGCAAAGTAACGATAGCAGACACCCTGCAACATCTATTGCAGATTAATTAATTTAAGTTTTAGTTTTCCAATTTAAAGTTAGAAAAATTACAAAAAAAAAAAATGGGTCAAATAGGAGACTCATTTATATTTTTAACTCACTTACTCAATATATTACATATCTAGATTATGTTTGTGCGACTTTCCCAAAATACTCTCAATATGTTTGTAATTTTACGGCGCGGTTGTCTCCCTCCCATCTGACTTCGCGAATCGATGATTTCGCGAAGTATGTGAAGCTAATGTTTGGTTTAATTGATGATTTTAATCCGTATATGCGAAATCTGAACGTGTTTTTAACAAAAATTCGCGAAGTAGGCTATAACAAAAAAGGTCAAACAAAAAGGGATTCTAACATTAAAATCATAAGATTATCAAAATTTACAACAAGATTGTCACAATAACAACATTAAAATCATAACATTATCAAGATTTACAACAAGATTTACAACAAGATTGCCACAATAAACTCCTAACAAATCACTTCAAAGTGAACGTGACGAATCTGCCCGGAAATTTCTCCCTGTAGACTTTTTGGGATGATAAATGGAAATCCAGACCTTTTGGGATGGATGTTTCCCATGGTGCACACCAAGATTGGCACAACATCTCCTAACAAATCATTTTAAAGTAAATGTGGTCAATCTTGAGAGAAATTTCTCCCTATATAGGAAGAAAAGTTATCTCTCCTGCACCCCAGTACAACGCCTTCCAGAAAGGGATGTTATGTATTCAACCACCTTCAGAAAAATTTAATCATGTTAGCCAGAAAAAAGGACGATTTGGCTTCACGAAATGAGGATTCGCGAAGCATGCGAATATAATTGTACAGGAAAGATGATGATTTTACTTAGCGAATCGATGCTTTCGTGAAGTCTGCGAGGTCTGAAACGTGACGATCTACGTCGCATATCGACGATTTCGTGAAGTCTGCGAGTGAAAAATCATGAACTTTTCTACTCGCAGACTTCGCAAAATAATCGATTCGCTAAGTAGATCGTCACGTTTCAGACACTTTCTCATCGCAGATCTTCGCGAAATCATCGACTACGCGAAGTGATTTTCACATATGTAAAAGTCATCCACAATCCATTACTCACTAACTCAAGAAAATAAGCGTGAAAAGTGTCACATTCGGATCTAAATTTCTAGAATTTATACCTTGATAGTAATATATATTATAATTATTAGGTGGGTGATTTTTATTTGGTGCTATAGGGAAAGTTTGGAGTTAATGTGATGAGTTTATATGTAAATTAAAAGTTTATGGTAAATTTTAAAAGATTATATAAAGATGGAGGACCAAACCTGTAATTTGATAGATTTGGATAATAATCCCAAACCTGCCAAGAGGTGGGGTGCGAATATATCTTCTTTTCTTTTCTATGTTCTTCTTTATCTGTTCTTCGTGATTTTTATCGTTCCTGAACCGTTTCTCCACCGTTTCTTTGATTCACGGAGATTCGACCGTCCGAATCATTCGAAATTTAAAACATAACATCCTTATACATAGATCTAAGTCCTAGCCAAAGAGTTTTTGAGTTTCGGCAACGTTTGGAGGGAAATGGCTTAGACAGAATTTAGAAAAGAATCGATGGGGCATATTTTCCTCAATTTAGAGCCAAAGTAAGTAACTATCAACTATATTTTGAGTTTTATGTATATGGATATATATATAATCAAAAAAATTTCAGAAAGTGATATTTTAAGGTTATGCAGGAATTTTGTAAATTGGGGTTTTTCACGATTTTGCTTTTTATTGTGAAATTATGGTTCAAATGAAGCTATTGATTATACTTCTATGTGAATTTCGGATTTTACTTGATTATGTTGATTTAAGGCTTAATTTGGTTGATTTACATATATACATATATGTTTTTGGTTTCAATATATATATATATCTATATTGAACAAAATGAATTTGATGATTTATTACGAATTGTTTTTGGATTGAGAAATCGGTTGCGGTTATTATTGTTATTATTTTGGATTGAAGTCCAAATATGATTTTTATGATACAAAATGGCTAATTGTAGCCAAATGATTTTTGGTTATGAAATAATTTGGAATTTGATTGTGAAAGGATATTTGAGCACGTTATGATTTTATGATTTTATATCCATCGAGAGCTATCCGGATCGGTGGTTCCATATTTGAAGACCATGTTCAGTGAGGGACATGGCCTGTGTACACAGTTTGAAAGACCTATTGGGTATGGCAAAGAAGTGTCGGGTAAGACCATATGGGATAGGCAATGTTAAGAGACGTCTCGATTATATATGTGGTTATGGATTGATACTTAAGGGGAGAAACTTGAGGATGGATACAATGTTTTAAGTTCATTTGGATTATGTTTTACGTTATAATTGATTTTGATATAAGGTTTTACGTTTGATTGATTACGATTTGGTTTGATAAAACGTTTATTTGATTATAATATTTTATAAGGTTTTGAACTCAAGACTGGATACAAGATTATATATTTTTATGGTTTTGGTTTACTACTTTGACTATATATGAACTTAAGTTTTGAGTATATTTTATAAGGTTTTGATTAAATCCCTTTATCAATGTATATGTGTAGCTATGTTAAGTAAAGTTAGTTTTTGTAGCTGATAGTTTCTTACTGAGATTTTTGTCTCACCTTTTTAAATGTTTTGGAAGTTGGCTGCTTATTATTAGAATTATGGTTAGAACTTTGGTATTGCAATTGTAATATAATGATATGTGGATAACTTGGAGAGTCCTAAGTATTGATTATTATCTTTCTATTTCACGCCCGATGCCGATTGAGGTCATTTAGGGTCGGGTGTGACAGTTTGGTATCAGAGCTCTAGGTTAAATTCTTCGGACCTAAGGTTGATAATACTTGAGGAATATCGATATTTGGTAATACCTAAGAAATAATCGATCGTAATTGAGGAATATGAATATTTGGTGATAGCTAAGAAATAATTTGACATTTTTCGAGGATTTCGTGACTAGCTAATGAGGTATAAAAATGAGATTTGATGGTTAGCAATATCTAGGTGTATAAAAATTAGTAAATTATTTGATATTTGGTGATATGGGTTCCATACTTGATATTAAGTATGACTTGGAGTTGATATTTGAGAGTTTAATAGTTAGCTTACAACATATAGCTATAGATATAAAGAATTGTCTATATAGGTACTGCTGGAAAATCAGATTCGTACCTGAACCTTGTGATGCATTTTTAGACCAGATATAGGCTGAATCTGTCATGGAGTCCTAAATGAAAGTTATTTATTATTATTTTACGTGTCCAAGGGTTTTTGAATCGCCTTAATCGGACTCCGTATGAAAAAGTTAT
The DNA here is from genome assembly GCF_963576675.1 of Euphorbia lathyris. Lineage (NCBI taxonomy): Eukaryota > Viridiplantae > Streptophyta > Magnoliopsida > Malpighiales > Euphorbiaceae > Euphorbia > Euphorbia lathyris. The sequence goes on along the minus strand of NC_088918.1, from coordinate 12,280,954 downwards.
GCTGAAAACGGCATATGTTGGTCATTTTAGTGTTAAACCAGAATTTGGTTTTTGCTTTAATTTTTCTCCTTATTTGAGAGACATTGCTACTGGTTTACATGATAAGTTGATCTTCTTAGGAATATGGGAACTTGAGGAAATGATAAAGTGATCAATTGAAGATAATAGAAATGGGATTGAGAAAGATAAAATATGGAGGTTTCATTTAAATGTTTTGGAAGTTGATTAATAATTGGGAGAATCTGAAGTTGAATAAATGAGATCTGAAATTTAAATTACTGTTTTGTTGGTGAACTTCATGGAGTTGAGGTTTAGAATTATTGAGAGTTATATAAATGATGTTTAGAGAGATACCGATGTTAGCGATCAATGAAAAGTAAAGTGGGAGAATATATTTAGAGTTCATGATTTGATGAGTAAATATGAAAATTTGGTAAGCTTAAATAATGTTTGGGGAAATAATTAAGAGATGAATTTTGAGGACAAATTTTACTGATCTTAAGCACAGTTTGAGGTAGGAAATTGAGTGATAAATATGATATAAGAGGATATATATGTTGAGAATTGAAGTTTTGTAGTACATATATTGTTAATAGAAGTTATTCTTAGTTGAAGTTTGTGTGATTATGGTTTAAGTTTATATAAGGATCAAATTGAGTGTTTATAGGTCAAATAAGAAAATCGAATGATTTATATTTATTGAATTTTATGGGTGTAAAGATATTATTTGGAGTTTGGAGGAAAAAAAAACATTGATTATCGTAATTTAGGTACTCTATCTTCCTTGGGTATACGGTTTTATGGTTTGGAGAAGAGATTGAAGTTTCGAGGATTATAGTCTCAATTGACATAAAGATCAAATTGAGTAGTTATAGATTAAATAAAGAAATTGAATGACATTATAAAAATTTTAGGCTTTTATTGTGTTTGAGGATATTGCTTGGAGATTTCAAAAACTTTCACATTGCGATTTAAGTAAATCGTATTTGTTATCCATATAGTTTGATGAGAAACTTAATTTATTTGGAGTTATGAATGAGATGTAGGATGATGAGTATAAGAATGATCTATATTGATTTTTCTTATTATAAGGATTTGATTATAGAGGTTTTACGAAAATAAATAAGTCAAGGTGTTATTCATAGAGGAAATATGTTATCGATATAGGGTTTATATTTGATTGATGATGATGATTGAAGTTAATGATACGAATCATGATTGGAGTGAAAAATTATAGATACAAGTATTATGATTACGAGGAAGTAAGATTCTATCTGATGCAAATCATTGATTCGAATTATGTGAAGTTTAAGGAAAATATAATATCGTACATATTAGTGGTTCAAAAGTGATATTTTTAGAAGTCTATAGAACTTGGAGATAGGTGAAATATATTGGATATATATGCAATTGATGGAATCAATTGTGATTTCGATTTATTAAAGTGAGATTGGGTTTAATGCTAGCAAAATACGACTATAAAGTGTATCATATATCAAATATATGATATTTGAAGTTTCGAGTTATATATCAAATATGATATTTGAAGTTTTATTGTGGATTTATTGTTGATGGAATTAACTAGGTTGAACTTTAGAGTTACTAAGAGTTATGTATAAATAATTGTTATAGTGATGTGGATACGGATAACTCATGGAGTTAATGGAGGGAAACATTAGAATTTGTGGTCTTATGATGATTATGAGAATTTTGATAATGTGAAATAATTTTGTGATATTGGAGATTATTTGAGGAAGAAAATTTAGATTAGAGAACGTGAATTTCGAGGACGAAATTTTTTTAAGGTGGGGAGAATTGTCACATCCGGATCTAAATTTCTAGAATTTATACCTTGATAGTAATATATATTATAATTATTAGGTGGGTGATTTTTATTTGGTGCTATAGGGAAAGTTTGGAGTTAATGTGATGAGTTTATATGTAAATTAAAAGTTTATGGTAAATTTTAAAAGATTATATAAAGATGGAGGACCAAACCTATAATTTGACAGATTTGGATAATAATCCCAAACCTGCCAAGAGGTGGGGTGCGAATATATCTTCTTTTCTTTTCTATGTTCTTCTTTATCTGTTCTTCGTGATTTTTATCGTTCCTGAACCGTTTCTCCACCGTTTCTTTGATTCACGGAGATTCGACCGTCCGAATCATTCGAAATTTAAAACATAACATTCTTATACATAGATCTAAGTCCTAGCCAAAGAGTTTTTGAGTTTCGGCAACGTTTGGAGGGAAATGGCTTAGACAGAATTTAGAAAAGAATCGATGTGGCATATTTTCCTCAATTTAGAGCCAAAGTAAGTAACTATCAACTATATTTTGAGTTTTATGTATATGGATATATATATAATCAAAGAATTTTCAGAAAGTGATATTTTAAGGTTATGCAGGAATTTTGTAAATTGGGGTTTTTCACGATTTTGCTTTTTATTGTGAAATTATGGTTCAAATGAAGCTATTGATTATACTTCTATGTGAATTTCGGATTTTACTTGATTATGTTAATTTAAGGCTTAATTTGGTTGATTTACATATATACATATATGTTTTTGGTTTCAATATATATATATATATATATATCTATATTGAACAAAATGAATTTGATGATTTATTACGAATTGTTTTTGGATTGAGAAATCGGTTGCGGTTATTATTGTTATTATTTTGGATTGAAGTCCAAATATGATTTTTATGATACAAAATGGCTAATTGTAGCCAAATGATTTTTGGTTATGAAATAATTTGGAATTTGATTGTGAAAGGATATTTGAGCACGTTATGATTTTATGATTTTATATCCATCGAGAGCTATCCGGATCGGTGGTTCCATATTTGAAGACCATGTTCAGTGAGGGATATGGCCTGTGTACACAGTTTGAAAGACCTATTGGGTATGGCAAAGAAGTGTCGGGTAAGACCATATGGGATAGGCAATGTTAAGAGACGTCTCGATTATATATGTGGTTATGGATTGATACTTAAGGGGAGAAACTTGAGGATGGATACAATGTTTTAAGTTCATTTGGATTATGTTTTACGTTATAATTGATTTTGATATAAGGTTTTACGTTTGATTGATTACGATTTGGTTTGATAAAACGCTTATTTGATTATAATATTTTATAAGGTTTTGAACTCAAGAATGGATACAAGATTATATATTTTTATGGTTTTGGTTTACTACTTTGACTATATATGAACTTAAGTTTTGAGTATATTTTATAAGGTTTTGATTAAATCCCTTTATCAATGTATATGTGTAGCTATGTTAAGTAAAGTTAGTTTTTGTAGCTGATAGTTTCTTACTGAGATTTTTGTCTCACGTTTTTAAATGTTTTAATGTTTTTAGGTGAGAAAGTACAAGATATAGAGAAGGTTACCGCCCGATTAGGCGAGGTTTGGAAGTTGGCTGCTTATTATTAGAATTATGGTTAGAACTTTGGTATTGCAATTGTAATATAATGATATGTGGATAACTTGGAGACTCCTAAGTATTGATTATTATCTTTCTATTTCACGCCCGATGCCGATTGGGGTCAAAAAGAACTGATCAATGAATTGAGCAAAAATAGGAAGAGTCAGATGAAATTAAGTAGACCTGCCCATTGGTCATGATGGGCCGGGTTTGTGCCGGGTCTACCAAGTTTTCATGCAAAAGTACTCAGTTCAAGCCCAACCCAGCTCACTATTAATTTAGACGGGCTCGAACTGGGCTGGACTCGGGCTTAAAATCAAATCTCAATTCCAACCTATGTAAACCCACCTAATAATTATAAAAAATAGAATTTATACTTAAAAGTAAATATTTAATATATAAATTAATATTAATAGGCGGACCAGGCTGGACCGGCCTGTACTATTTTTATCAATCCCAAGTCTGCTAAAAAATAGATGGACTTTAGCGGACCTGGTTCGGACTGGACCTATAATCTATTTTTATTGTCCAAGCCCGAGCCAAGGGACACGGGCCTGAACAGACCAGGCGGGTATCCAGGCCCGTGGATAGGTCTAAAATCAAGTGATGAGAAGAAGATGAGAGTGATTTAAAGAAGAATGGGCAACATGCACAACACCTATATTCTCGAAAAACACTATAAATAAGATCCAAAGCCTTTATTCCAAACAAAAAAACACATATACTATGTCAAAATTACTCCACACGATTGTTCTTTATTTTCATAAGTTTCTAGCTCTAATTTCATTTCAAAAACATTTTTTTCAATTTAATCTTTCTATAATGGACAAACGGTTGAATAGAATAAAATTAGAGAACTAAACATTATATTTTTTAAATACGGTTGCTAAATAACTTATTAGGTAAAAATGTAAATATTAATAAATTATTTATCATATAATTTAAGATATTAATAAATTTATCATGTAATTTTAAACAATTTTAAATTGAGGGATGACTAGAATGTTTTAGTCAAAGTTTTTATTTTTATTTTTTTTTTATAAAAAAATTTTAGTCAAATTTAAGGGTCCATGACTTAGACAATTTCTAGTGCCCTCTATCTAATAAAGCACACCCATATAACCAATGGTCTAACCCATAAATCACTACCTTAACAAGATCTTTTTATAGAGATCCTTGTCTGGACACTTTTGTTTGAAGCTTTAATGTGTATATATATATATATATATATATATATATATATATATATATATATATATATACACTATCGGGTTACATTGATTTGCACGTGAAGGATTGTAGATTTTTATTGTTAAAACGAGGATCTTAATTGTCGATATTTATAAATCGATGACTTTTAGTTTGATATTATTAAATTTGATCATTATCAAATTCAAAATGAAAATTTTTAAAAATTTAATTATAGTTTAAACAACTTTAATTTTTTATTTTATTTTTTTGTTGTCATTTAGATTATGTTTGGTGAGAGAAAATTAATATTTAGAAAGACAAAACTCCAAAAATTATCATTTTGAAAAAATAAAAAAAAAATGTGATTTTATAGTAATTCGATACTAAACGACTTTAATTTTTGAAATTTTTCATTTTCATATCGTTAACCGCCAAATTTGACTATGTCAATCCAAAAATCATCGATTTGCAAATGTTGAACAAAAAAAACTACAGTCATTCATTTGCAATCAGTATAAGCACGTATTTTTTTTAATTAAACCTACATAAAATTAGAATAAGTCATAAATTTAGTCATTAAGTACTGGGCAAGAGTGAATTTAGCATTTATGTATAAAAAATGATGCAATTTCGGAAAAAAAAAAGAGTTTTTTTTAATTAATAGTATATTATTAATTTCAAATTTAATTAAACGATCAAAACAGTGGAGGTTGTAGGGTGGCCGGTATCAAGGTACCAATTGAAGTAAAAGCCTGAACTTTTAGTTCAAACAGTACATTGACATGGTATCAGAGCTTCTTAGATCAAACAGTCGAGGGTTTGAATCATCGCAATCTTATTAATTGATGGAATTAAAAACACACAATGAGTTGGACCTGTATTGTACACACTACAAGCCCAAAAATGTTTTTGTGTGGAGTGTGTGAAATCTTAATATAAGATCTATGATTGGACCTTAACTAGCCACTTAAACTTTTAATTCAAACAGTTGGATGAAAAACATAAAATTGTATATATAAAAAAAAACTCATTTTTTATTAACATGTGATACCATTATACCGTCCAGTAAATGTTAGACTCTCATTTGTTTGCCGGAAAATATTGTGCAGGAAAATATTTTCTTGATTTTCCGGTGTTTGTTTTCTTAGAAAAATAAGTCAAAAGAAAAAGGCTTAATACATCATCAGCTCCGTGAACTTGTCCAAAATAATAGATTGGTCGTCTGAACTTTATAAGTGTCTCACCAACTCCCTAAACTTGCTTGTTTCGTATTACCAACTCCCTAAACTTGACCATAAAAGTAGATTAGCTCCCTGAGTGTCTCACCAACTCCCCAAACTTGCTTATTCTGTAACAACTAAATACAAAAACCATAATACTAACTCTCAATCCCCATTCATTCAATCTCTCAAACCTGCAACACTAACTCTTATAATAGGTTGAAAGGTTGGAGAAGCAAAAAAATTACCTCTCGAATAGATGAAGACGTATTTTTAGAATTTAGGTGTAATAAATTTTTGTACTTAGTTGTTACAGAATAAACAAGTTTAGGGAGATGGTGAAACACTTGTAAAGTTTAGGGAGCTAATATACTTTTATAGATAAGTTTAGGGAGCTGGTGATACGAAATAAGCAAGTTTAGGGAGCTGGTGAGACACTTGCAAAGTTTAAGGAGTCAATCTACTATTTTGGACAAGTTCAGGGAGCTAGTGATGTATTAGCCAAAGAAAAATTTAGGTTCGAAATATGACACATCATTCATATTGCTCTATTAAGTTTTAATTTCTCTCTTCACGTACAATTAACCGAATTTAACGGAATAATATGAATAACGTTTTACGTTCCATTATCGATGCCTAAATTAGTACTATTTTTTATTTTTTAAACGTTAAGCCTATATTTGCGTTATTTTATACGTGGAGTCTAAATTAATACTTCCCAACAAAACCATATACCTATTTTGATACTTTATCTCAAAAATTTATGAAAATGTGAGGTAAATGTTCATCATTTTTCGGAAAAAAAAAGTAAAATATTTTCCTGAACTTTTGAATTCTACTCTATTTTTTTTTTTAATCTTTTGAAGATTGTTACTATCCACCACTTCTGGTATTGTAATCAAACACCGAAAATTATTTCGTTTTCTAACAAAAAAAAATATTTTTCAAAACACAAAATTATCCGATAAACATAAATATTAAATTAAATCCGCTCTCCCTTAATAATGATCGGGAAAAAAAATAGATCTCCCCTAAAATTTTAACCAAACCGAAAGTTTATACATGATATCACAGTAGTTTTCACCTGATAAGTGACTGACCAAGTGAATTTGGTCGATTGCCGTTAGATCCAAGAGATGTAAATCTAAACCATACGATTGTTTTAATCTCTACCATATAATTTTAACAAGCTTACGGTGACTTTACTGACTGAACAGGTGAAAATCACTTCATGATATCATCCCCTACAAAGAAAGATTCAAATCTAAAACATTGTTTCCTCCTCCTCCTCCATCTTCTCTCTTTTTCCTCTTCTTCTCCTCATCTTCATCTTCTTCCTCTGGTTTCTTCGAAGAACCAGGTGCTGCTGCTGCTCCTGCAACTTGAGTATCTTTACAATCCAGAAGAAAATCTTGAGGTAGAAAACATGGATTCCAAGTCGCAACTCCTGCTGATTCAGATTTCTTCTCTTTTGTTCTGATAATTAGATCACGCATATCTCTTGTGTTTCTGATTAGAGCGTAGAATTTCTCCATCTTCTGTTCATCGTCATCGTCGTCTTCATCGTCTTGATCTTTTCTTCTGTTTTGGTGTTCGTCGTGATTTTCCTGAACTTTCCTCTTTCTTCTTTGATCGCCGTCCATTCAAAAGGAGGAGTAGAAAATTGAGAGAGATTCAAGTCTTTCTTTATAAATGGTGGAATAGATAGAGATGTGTATATATATATGTGTATCATGTTTCACGAGTTAGGGGAAGGAATATATATATTATATATATTGCTTGCTTGGTCTTTGATTTTATGAAGTGAGGGTCAATTTGGGTTGAAGAAACTTTAATGGTCGAAAATTTTCGTTTTGAGATCACTTGGGTTTTGTTTTGAGATCACTTGGGTTTTGTTTGGTTAGGAGATGGAAAGTAAATTTTTAGAGAGAGAAAACTAAAAAAATGTGATTTTTGAAAATAAAAAATATGGTTTCATGGTAAATATCGTTCTGAACAACTTTAATTTTTGAGGTCGTTAACGGTTATTTTGAGGAGCTAGTTAAAATGAGTGGCTATCGATGTTAAAAAGTGTAAAGATCAGTGGTCATACCGTTAAGAATTGAAGTTCAGTAGCCATAATTTTAAAATGGGTAAAGTTCAGTGATCATATGTTTAATTTATCCTTCATTTTCGGGTGTAAAAGGCAAACATGAGATCTCTAACCAAACACTTAAAACTTTTCTTTTTAAAGTGAAAAGACAAATATAAATACGAAAATGAGCAATCAAACACTCTCTAAATCGAACTTTAGGTATTAATTTAATTTTGAAGTTTGTATTAATGTTTGACAAATTTGATAAATTTAGATACAATATAAAAAAAATGAATTAAGTGTTAATTTGATCCTTAAAGTTAATAGAGAAATCTAGTTTAGCCCAAATCGAAATTTAGATATCAATTTAAAAGTTGGTAATACGTGACAAATTAGTCTAAATATATTAAGTTATTGAAATTGATTATTTAGGCTAATTTATTAAATACTATCAACTTCAAGGGCTAAATTGACCCTTAATTCTCTAAAAATTTATTAAAATTTAAACTAATTTGTTAAATATTACCAACTTCGAGATTGAATTGATATTTAGACTTTAATTTGAACTAAACTGAAGATGTCTATCAACTTTAGGAGCTAAATTGATCCTTAATTCGGGATTTTACACTAGGAATCAATCCTTCAAGACATGAATATTCACATGGACCTTAATGATCAAGTGAATTTGGTCATTCACCGTTAGATCTAGGCTTATTAAATCTAAGCCGCATGATGCTTTGAATCTCCACCTTAGGATTCTAATAAGCCTAGATCTAATGGTGAATGACAAAATAGTGCATAGTCAATAAGGTCCATGTGATCAAAACCGTCCTTCAAGAACCACCAACCACCTAAAAATTAACGCAGGAATATTCACATGAACCTTAATGATCAAGTGAATTTGGTCATTCACCGTTAGATCTAGGCTTATTAAATCTAAGTCGTATGATACTTTGAATCTCTACCTTAGGATTCTAATAAGCGTAGATCTAATGTTAAATGACCAAATAGTGCATGGTCATTAAGGTCCATGTGATCAAAACCAAAATTAACGTGTGTCATAAATGATGACGTGAGCGATATTTATCCATTTTTGGATAGGTGGTCCTTAGAGAGCCAGGTTCCTCTATAAAATCCTTTTAAAGTGAAAAGTTTTCTATTTTCAACCAATCAAAAATAAAATGTACAACACACTTTATTGGAAAATTATTAGTGTAAATAATAAAGTTATACAATTGTCATTTTTATAGAATTTCTTCTTTAAAAGTGTGTGTTTTTAGAATAGGCATAGTTCATTTCTCAAAACTTAAATATACATTAATATTTTGAAAAAGTTCTATTTATCCTCTTAAATTTATTTAAAATAATCTATTTAAATCCATGTTGTAGAGTAAAAAAAATTGGACAAATTAAAATGTACCATTTTAAGCAAGTTTGGTGAGCCTCACTTTAAATATATTCATGAATAATAAGTTAATTTGAAAAACAAATAAATTAATTTAATCAAAATTAAGGATAAATAGGATGTTTTTAAAATATAAGAGGACATTTGACTTTTCTTGGCTGTCTCCGGATTCGGGCTGTATAAAATTAAATATTGATGGCTCTTATAAATTGAGGAGTGATTTGGTTTCGGCGGGCGGACTCTGTAGGATGAGCATGACTCCTTCTCTACCAGATTAGGTACTATTCAACACTATTGATTGAAATATGGAGCCTCTATTTTGGGTTGAAATTAGCTTGGCTTAAAAGGCACAGACGAATTGTAGTGGCACTTGATTCTGAAGTGGTTGTTGGATTTCTGAAAGCCAATTCGTCTCCATTCCTACTCTTGGTTGATCAATAAATGTAGGTAGTTTAGAGATAAAGATTGGAATATCAACTTCATTTACTCCTATAATGTGGATAATAGTGCAGCAAACTGGTTAGCGAATTACGCAGAGTCTCTTTTGTTAGGCTATCATGAGTTTGATGAATCTCCTACAGGCGTTCAGGAGGTATTTGGTTGCTCATTTTCATACTTCTGTTTGCCTTTTCACTTCAAAACGGAGAGTTTTAGGTGTTTGGTTAGTGACCTTCTGTTTGCCTTTTACATCTGAAAAGCATCAATAGGTGTTTGGTTAGTGACCTCCTGTTTGTCTTTTATACCCGAAAAGCAGCATTTTACAAAAGCAGAGAATCTCTGTTTTTTGGAAAAACAGCTTTTTCCAACAGCAAACAACAAACCGTAACAGCAACATCAAATATCAAATAGCAAACAGCAATAGTAAACCGTAACAGCAAACAGCAATAACAAACAATAAGTAAAACAAGCGGACATTCAGCATTTTTAGCTAGATGGTCATAACAGATTGAGCTTTAGTCACTTTATTTTAGTGTGGTTTTATTTTGGTTCAAATGCATGGATATCATAATTAAGTATAAAATTACAACTAAGTCATATTACCAAACTTAATTCTTAATATGTCATTATTCTCTATATATTATGATTTTTCACCATAGTTTAAAAATTCTAGACTCCAATTCATAAATCATAAACCCTAGAAAATATATTCTAGATTTTTAATTTATAAATTCTAATCCTTAAAATATATTACAAGTACTGATTTTACTAGTTTGACATAATCCAAAATTATAATATATCATAATTGTAAATAGTTGTTAAAAGATGAATTTATATGTAATTTTTCCTTTTATTTTTATGTTTCGAGGCCTTAGCCTCACGTGGTTTACTAAATAAAAATAAACATAACCACTAAATATGTATTAATAAGTCTTTCGACATATTAATAGATCTACGTGGTTGCAACAAAAGAAAGGATTCACATCCGAATGTTCAGATCGGCTTAAATGATGATGACTGGTTTGCAGATGCTTTTCTATGAATTTGGAATTACGAGAAATATATATTTTCTTGTTCTTTTATGGTTATTTTTGCTCTTTATAATCGTTTAGTGTATTTATGGTTCTTGTAAGGTTTTATTAACACCAACATATAAGAAAAAACTAACCATAATAAAATCAAACAAAACTATGAAGTAACCAATTAAGATTGATTAAAGGGGTTAAGAATCTCAAGTCGCTTAAATTGGATTTCGAGATCGAATTATACCATACATAAAAAGCTTTCATTGGAGAATATCCATTTAAAGAGACTCTAACACACCTCGAACCGAAAAATCATCAAACAAATTTTAAAAAATATTGATTATGGAGTGTATAATGACAAATTGATTTAGGACCGGTTTGCTACTTGTTGTTTGATGTTTGCCTTTTGAAAATGCTGTTTTTTCAAAAAGCAGGGATTCTTTGTTTTGGTAAAAAGCTACTTTTTAGCTGTAAAATGTAAACAGAATGTCTAACCAAACATTAAAACTCTGACTTTCAAAATGAAAAAACAACAGAAAGTGAAAAGTATGTAACCAAACACCCCTTATTTTCTAGAAATGTTTTTAAAAAATAATATTTATGGAGTATAATATAATAATATAAGTTGCTTCGCTAAGCAAGTGACCCATAAAACTATAATGACAACGTCACGTGAGTTCATGATGTATAGTTATTGTTTGGTAGTTTGTCATAAAAAGAACCCAATACAATTACATGAATTTACAAAAATATCCACTTATTAATTATTTAATTAATTGAAAAAAAAGTTATTTAATTTTATTTATTTTTTGGTAGATAAAAAAAAGTTATTTAATTTTTTTTTTTTTTTGTAAGAAAAATTTATTTAATTAATTATGTACAAACCTAGACGCCAATAAATTTTGGGGTTTTCTTAGAAAATAAACTCATTTTTTATTTTGATTTTTCTTTATTGATAAACTTTTTTTTTTGTTCGTAAAGATATCCACTATCGACATCAGTATTTATTGATAAATTTTTGATTGATTTACTGAATAGATTTAGTTTTTTTTTTAGTTTTTTTTTTGGATAAGGTGTAAAAATATCCATAATTTTTACACTCATGAGCAATTTTATTTTTAATATTTAAAATAATACAATTTTACCCGTAACGTTAACAGTTAAGAGTAATTTTACTTCTAACGTTATCAAGTTGAGTCAATTTAAGAAATAATTCATCAAGCTTTTTTCTCAGTCATAAATCCTACATATACACTTCACATGTGAGTCCTATTATTACTCATTCGTAACAAGTTATGAACATATGATTAGATGTAAAAAATTTTTAAACAAATATACTATCTTTTGTACGAGTTTGACAAAAAAAAGTTCAAAATATTTCACCGAATTTATAAATATTAATTTCCAATTCTACTATTAAATCAAAGAAAATATGAAATTTTTTTTAACAAACTAATATGCAATTGTTTAGAATAAGAAACAAAATATCCGTGTTTTATAATAATATCTGAAATTGACCCAACTTGCCAATGTTAGGGTCAAATTGCTCTCGGCCGCCAACGGATAAAGTTCGACCATTTTAGACGTTATGGGTAAAATTGCTATTGACTGTAAACGTTATGTATATTTTTTCAACTTATCCCTTGTTTTTTCTACCTTTATAGATGATTGTGGTATGTCTCCCTATAAAAGTATTATTATATTTTCCTTCATTGAAAAACAGAAGAGTGTTATTTATTATCGCATAGATCTAGTGCATTAAAAGATCACGAAGGCATTCCTCTAAAGAAACAAGGCTATAAAATTGATTGTGGATTTCGTCGTCATGTCAAAAAAAAAAAGTTTCAAGCACTGTTTACTATTGTTTTATCAAAACCTATGGTATTAAAAATACAGATTCAATTTTCTCTAATGTACTTCTAAATGGTAATTTTTTAATTACTTATATCGAAATATATTAGTTGTCTTCTAAAGGAAGCAATTATCCTTTTTAAAAAAACAACCCAAACCTTAAAGCCATGTACTTAAAATTAGTAAGTTAAATGTTTGTTAATTTTTAATGGAAAAATTATAAAATTGGGTGAAATTAGATTTTCATTTACATATTTAGACTAATTACCTAACACATTACATATCTAGACTATTTATTTGTGACGTTTCCAAAATATCCTTCATATATATAAAACAACTTAGAATTTTTTTACTTTTTCTTCTTTCTCTCTTCGTTTCTTTCTTCGTTTGCGAACTTGGCATTCTGTTTTTAATTATCGACTCATATATACGTAAAATATTTCTTCTTACAAACTTGGCATTTCGTTTTTTAATATTTTATACCTTTTCTCCAGGATAATACTTTCCGCATATGATTTTACATTGTATTTTCGCAAACTGCAAAGCATGCAAAGAGAAATACTACTTCGCAGTTTTCGCAAATTGCGAAGCAAATTTATGTACTGAAATAGCGTTTCCCCTCGCAGTTTTTGCTCAGGCTTCACAGTTTGCAAAAAATACGAAGTAGTATATTTTGTTATTTGTCTAAAATATACAGAAGTAAACAACATGTATAGCCAAACCACATCAAAATATAACATTATCAAAATTTATAACAAGATTGCAACAATAATCATTATCGTTTGGAATACAACTAAACGTTAAACTCATGTATAACCAAACGACATCAAAGCAAAACATTATCAAAATTTACAACAAGATTGCAACAATAATTCAAACCCTAAACTAAATACTTCCCCCGTGGTCAGTTCTTCGATCGGTAAGTACACGAGGCTCATTGAAGGAAGTTTGAAGGTGATTAAGGAATGTACCTGGGTTATGCCTTCTAATGCACCAATGTACTACAGTAAACCCTAGTTTGTCCGAATTCTCAATTGAGGCTCGTCAAGCACCCTTTAGGTGGATCATATCCCAATTAATAGAGAGTTTTTCTCCACTCTTATTTGCCTCATTATTTCATGTTTTATCAATAAGTTATTATTGAGAAATTTATTTTTTCTCACTATTGGTAAATATAATAATAATTAATAATTTTATTGATAAAATTAATAAATAATGAGTGAATACGAAGAGTATTATTGAAGATCATATGTCTGTTCTACAATATTTGTCTTTCTAGGAAAAAAAATTTCATAATATATGAGGTTTTGATCCAATCCATGCACATTAATTGCTTTTTATCAAATATACTCATATTTAAATTGTCTTTTTATATGCGGAACAAATAAAAATTTATTAGTCGATGCAGTTAATGTGATGATCAAACTCTAAAGGTGGGACTGCTGGCCATGAAATTTTTTTCCATTCCCAAAGGTGAGGATCAAACTCTGAACTTTTGGTTAAGGGAGGATGAATATTTACCACTCCACCACAACCTCGTGGTTATATTGTTGTTATTTTTAGAGAGTAGATTAAGAGGGTGTTTGTTTCAGCTTTTCGGAGGAGCGTTTAGCGTTTCACTTCAAACCGCAGAAAATATAGCGTTTGGTTAGGTTTATATAACCGCAACATTTAGCATTTTCTCAGGAAATTGTAGCGTTCTGGAGCGTTTCACGAAAAGCTCCTATTTGGAGCTTTTCATAAATAGTTGTTTGTAGTTATATGTTATTGACAAAATTATCATTTTTATTTCCACAAAATATGTTTATTCTTTAACATTATTTATATTTTTACAACATAATTATCGGGAGAACAAGATTTTATTGCGTTCAGTAAATTTTTTATTTTTTATATAGATTATTTTTATTAATTTGTGTAATACATTTTTTATTTTATAATAGGATAAGGTGAAAAAATACCCATAATATTTGTAGCTAGGAGCAATCTTACCTTTAACGTCTAAAATTGTGTAATTATACTCTAATGTTGGCAGTCAAAAGTAATTGTATGAGCATTTTTTCACATTTTTCCTTTTATAATTTCATTGTTGATTAATTTAAAACATGTCCATTTTAGATATTTTAAATCCGAACAGCAAAGTTTAATATAATTTTACCAAACACTAGTAATTAAACAGTTAATAATAAATAGTTAACTGCAAACAGTTAACAGTAACCACAACCGCGCTTAAAAGTTTTTAAAAAATGCTCTAATTAATTCTGAAAAGATCTTGTTTTAATCTATGTTTTTATATTTATTTTTTAAAGAATGTTTTTATTTATTTTAGTATTGAATTGAAGGGGTTGTTGATTACAAAGAGATGAGGGGAGTTGTCAAAAAAAGAGATGAGGGGTATTTTGGGTAAACTAGGAGTGGGTAAGATAAGAAGAAACGTAATCCAAGTGAGCTAACAGAGCTGACGCACCACCGTGACATAACATTATCTTTTGGAATCTCTTTCGCGTTTGTGGGCCCTATGTTCCTGAACTATCTGTAACTGTAAGAGTATTCGTTAAATCAGTCAGTTCAAATTTTCTACTGGGTTGAGATAAAATTGAATTAACTTGATAATATACCGAGTAAAATTGTACCATTTTATACGTTACGAGTAAATACTTTCTAAAAAAAAATATCAGGGTTAAATTTGAATCTTATATTGTTTTAATAAAGGTTTAATATACAAATAACACCCTGAATTTGTCCAAATGTTGCAACTGCCTCCTCCAACTTTTAATTATAACACCCCTCAAACTTGTCCAATTGTAACAACTTACCCCTTAAACTTGCTCAATTGTAAAACACAATCTCAAATTGCTGACATGGACTGCAATTGAAGAAACACGTGAAATACAAAATCGGCAACGCTCGTGGAGTATGATAATTAGATCTTTGGCGTGATACGAATCAGGAAAAACTTTTTTACGGTTGCTTCAAATACGGAGTAAAAAAATTTCCAATTTGGGATTATGTTTTACAATTGGACAAGTTTAAGGGGTAAGTTGTTACAATTGAAAGTTGAGGGGGACAATTGCAACATTTGGACAAGTTTAGAGGGTTATTTGTGTATGAGGCCTTTAATAAATAATGTTATCTATTTTTAACAAACCTCTATTTTAAAAAATATAACAATATTATTAATTAAAATTAAGACTAAACCAACTCCAAGTGATGATTTGACACATGAGTGTAAAAAAATATTACAAAAAGAAAAAATATTTTTTTAATAAATAGATGGCATTATTGGTATTAATCTCTTCTCTTTTTTATAATATAATATAATATAATAATAATATAATATAGTCATTACACCCGTTTGACTTCCAAACTAAATCTTCAAAGTCAATTAAGATCCTAAACTATCAAAATCACCAATCAACTTCCTAAACTAAGCAAGAATCAATTGAGTATATATTCTATCATAAAATCAGAAACGATGGCTATTTGATATAGACTGTAATAATTTTTATGTTGGTTCAAAATGAGTTTGGGGAGAAGAATCTAAAACTGCTCAACTGAACGATTTTTGATAAGATCTCAATTGATAATTTTTGTATAAAATAGGAATTTATTTAATAATTTTTTCTTAATTCAGGAATCTGATTGATAATTTTAATAGTTTACGATTGGGTTAAATACACAATTGGTCACTGAACTTACATGGTTATTTCAAAATGGTCACTCAACTTCAATCTGTCTCAATAAAATCACTCAACTTTGAGTTTTGTCTCAATTAGGCCACTATGATGATTTCCGTGATTAAAAAAACATCGGAATGATGACATAAGTGATACGTCAATATGAGACAACTCATATTTCTAACCGAAATGATACATGACATCTACATATGCGCCATCAGGCTATTACGTGTCGATTATTTTTATGAAAAAAAAACTAAAATTTAGTTTTTTTCATAAAAAATATCTGACATGTGGCTGTCACATTTCATTTCGATCAGAGGTTTGAGTTAACTCGTGTTGATGTGTCACCCATGTCATCATTCCGATGTTTTTTCACCACTAAAATCGACAAAGTGACATAACTGAGACAAAATTCAAAATTGAGTGATTTTATTGAGACAAATTGAAGTTGAGTGATCATTTTGAGACAATGCATTTAATCCGTTTAAGATTCTAATTGATTTTGAAATCCGTAAAAGAATATTATGCCAATAATATATATAGATATACCAATATTTCTTTCACTTAGACCAAATTGATATCTAATAATTTAATTGAACAAGTGTCTCTATTGTAAATGTAGTAGTTGATAGTCATACTTAACTTGCCAAAAAAAGAAAAAGAAAAAGAAAAAGAAAAGAAGAAAATTCAAAATTGAAATAGTATTCAATTATTTCAAGAATACAAATTCAAATTGGACTGTAAATATAGCAGACAATATGTTATAATCTTTCTAAATATATTACATATGGATGACCTACTTCTTGAAAAATGCAATTCTTTCTTAAAAAAAGTACATGATTGTTTAGTTTTAAATGAATTATTATTTTTAAAGAGTTATTTTTATTTTTTATTTTTTGAGGGAAAAAACACTTTATTAGAATGGGATACCTTTAACGTTTACAATGGTACAATTTTACTCCTAATGTTAGTAGTTAAGAGCAATTTTACCCATGATGTTAACAAGTTAGGTCAATTTGAGAAATTATTCATCAAATTATCTTATCGGTTATGAATCTTGTCATCTACACTTCACATATGCGTCATTTTATCACTAATTAGTAACAAAAAAACTAAAAAAGTATATATATTGTATTTTGTATGGGTTGGATAAAAAAAATTCAAATATTTCATCGGATTTAAAAATATTAATCTCCAAGTTTATTATTAAATTACAAACAATATGTTTTTTTAGAACCAATTAATATGCAATTGGTATGAAATAAGGAATAAAATATTTGTGTTTTATAATAATGTTTGAAATTGACCCAACTTGCTAATGTTAGGGGTATAATTGCACAATTTTAGAGGTAGCGATAAAATTGCTTCTGACTATAAATATTATGGGTATTTTGCACTTTATCCTTATTAAAATTAAACACCCACATCTTTACATAAAGCACTCTCTAAGAAACCGGGAACACACAAAAAAAAAAAAAACAATAAAAGGATCAAGAATGACGAGTTAACTCATAGACAACTTCGTTGGCTAATTAAGAACAAACGTCACCGAACAAGCCGAACGATTTTGAAGAAGTTTCTTGATGTTTTAAACTACTCTACTATATTCCGTAAGATCCTTATGACTCAAGCACTAACTATTTACCACTCCTTTTGCATTAACTTCAAAATCGATATTGTTGTAACTTAAGGAAGATGTTCAAGTAATACCATCGTTTATTTTTTCTTGTAAGTGTACTCTTCAAATTTTGAGAAATTGTCTCAATAATAATGTTTTTCTTACGAGTCTCTAAATTTACTTAAAGTGATATGATTAATTTTCTAGTATTACACGAAAGAATAAAGGTCGATAAACTCGCATTATTTTCAGTAAGTTTGGAGGATTATTAAATCATTTTAAACAAATTCATGAACTATTTAGATTACTTTAAATAAGTTCATGAGTTAAATGTTAATTTAAATAAATTGAAAGGATTAATAAGACATTTCTAAAATTTAGCGGTAAATCGATTCTTTAGTCCAAATATATAAAACTTAGTAACAGTAAATAACAAATCAAGCTTATGAACATATTCGGTTATAGTTTCATGAATAAACTCATGAACAATCTCGATTATAATATTCACGAACAGACTCGTGAGCATTGTTGATTCGATTATTTATTTAATAATAGTATTTTTTATAAAGAGGGAAATATAAAACTACGTAGTTTTGTGTGACTTTATTTTTATAGGTTTCAAAACTATATTGTTTTGTGTTAAAAACAATTCAAATGAACATAATTAATACGTGATAACATTATCAGCATATTTTATTGTACCAATTTCTATTCTACCTTTTCAACCGTCATGCGAGCCTCCCGCCGGAGGCCTGCTATGCCAAAAGCGAGAGAAACCCCATCCCTCTCTTTCCTTTTTTCACCCCATTTTGCCACGCGGAAGGGCTACGGGGACGTAAAAAAAGGGGATCCTATCATCTTGGAATCTTTTAATCCAGTCCATATAATGTCTTTTTCGAATAACGAGATGTTCGCGAGCAAAACTCATGAGCAAATAAACGAGCAGCTCGCAAACAGGCAATTATAAAATATTAAACTCAAGTTTGAACTCATCATTTTTCACGAGCCGAGTATAAGCACAGACTCGGCTCGGCTCAGCTCACCGGAAGGGCAATGATTAACCATGAGGGTCAATTTAAAAAATATAAAAATAAAAATAAAAATTGAATGATAAAAATTGAATGATTAATTATGTGGGACCTAAATTCACATGATTCTAACAAACATTGATTGCCATATTCTACCATATTCCAATTATGGGACCATTTAGCTAGACTGGCCAACTCTATCCTCTAAATTATTCAATACCTATTATCATTAGTTGAAGGGTAGGTAAATAATAATGGCTATTACCGCATTTGATAATTTCACCCTTTTCATTTTTTTTTACCCAAAACTGAAAATTCTTTCACTCTCCCGAGCAAAACTGAAATTCTGGACTTGAGAACTTCGAAAATGGACGATTTCGAAGACAAGATAAAAAAATGAACCCGAAAACTTCGGAAATGAACGATTTAGATTTTTTTTTTATACTTGTATTTGGCCTCGGCAGGAGAAAATTCCGTCTGCCCAAGTTCCATCTCCAAATTCGGAGACAGAACTCGTGTTTTTTTTTATGAAACTTTAATAAAAAAACGTAACTTTCCAGTAATCAATCATTTTCCTTTGCTGTAATTTTCCGCCATGGTTCTCGTGAAGGGATTTGTAATTTTTGGAGAGATTAGAGAGAGAATGAGACGTTTTGGTTGAAAAAAATGAAAAGCGCATCAAATGAAGGGCGGTGATAAGTAAAAAGATGACGGTAAATAGCAATCCACATAATTTATTAGTCTCCCATTATTATCTAATACATTGTTTTTTCTATATATATATTAAAACTTTCTGCATATGCTAGAACTCAAATTCGAGATCTAGCTTTAAGCGACTTGAAGTTTTTAACCGCTCAAACTAACCTTAATTGATTCTAATACATTGTTTATTGTTTTGTTCTCGTATTTTTAATAATATATTATAAAGTTATTAATTTTATTTAATTCAACGATTTAATCCTTTATTTATTTAAATAAATGATTTCCCCTTTACTTATTAGAAGTAAATTACAATTTTTATATCTGAATTTTAACATATTTAAACTTTAATGCCTAAAATTTACTTTTTCAATTAAAAACTATTATTTTAAATAATACAAACACACTTTTATATTTATTTGTTTTATTTTTTAAATATATTCCCAACATCTAGATCTCACTCCTCTCCTCTCTCTCTCCCATCTAATTCTAAATAAAAATATAATTCAAATATTTTAATATATAAAAATAAAAATATTCTTTTACAGAATACAAAAGTAGAAATATTAAATATATAAATGTGTATTCCTAATATTTAAAATTAAAACATTATTAAATGTAAAATTGAAATTTAGATACAAAATGATATTGAGCATACTATTTTTTAAATAATGGTATTTTTAAATATTAAAATATTAATTATATTTTTTATTAAAATTTTATAGGAGAAAAAGAGAGAGGGAAACACAAGCCGAAACTTTTTATTTTATTTTTTTTGAAAAAAATTAATATAAAAGTATATTATTAATATTTAAAATAATGGGTTGGTCCGAGTGGTAAGGCATTGAACCTCTGCTTGACAGGTTTGAGGTTCGATTCCCCACTCCAGCCCTCATTGGTAGGTGATCTGTAAATTCCACTGTAAACCCTCATCGAGGTCTGTAGTTTGCCCTGACCTTGAGAGTGGGTACACCTACCCTTACCTAAAAACTTTTTTCTACCAAAAAAAATTAATATTTAAAATAATAATTTTTAAATGTATAAATAAATCCAATTATCAAAATGTAATGCTAAAGTTCGTATCAAACCAGAGATAATGTTGTGTATAAATAAATCCAATTATCAGCATTATCACTCTATATCCAATCTTCGAGTATTAATCTTCAATCCAATCTTTGAGTAGTAGTCGGGTCGTTCCCCAATGGTTTTTAATCAACCCATTCGTTATTGCTGCTGCTACCATAAATGCGAAAGGTCCTAAATCGGAGACCATACTTCGACGGTCGTTATCAAAGGGACAATAATCTCTTTCCTTTTCTTTTATCTTCGCTACGAATTTGAAGAGCAGTGAATCGCAACTAAGGTTTATTTTTATACTTTTCTCAAGATTTATCAGTGTAATATACAAAAACTGATAGACCAATAAATTATCTACCCTAAACTATACAAGTCCAAAATATGCAAATTTAGTCAGAGTACATTAAAGCACAGTAGTTTTTAGGGTTAAGGTGCAAAACTACCCCTAACGTTTGGTTCAGGAGCAATTTTACCTCTAACGTTTAAAATTGTACAATTTTACCCCTAACGTTTATAGCCAATAGCAATTTTACCCCTAACGTTTATAGCCAATAGCAATTTTATCCCTAACGTTGATAATTTGGATCAATTTCACACATTATTATAAGATATTTTTGTTCCTTATTTTGCACCAATTGCATATCAATTCGTTCTAAAAAAAAGAATTTCATGTTTTTTATAATTTAATAATAGAATTGGAGATTATATTTGTAAATTCGGTGAATTTTTTGAATTTTTTTTTGTCTAATTCGTACAAAAGACAGTATATTTTTTTTCACATCCCAACATATATTTGTGATTTCTTACTGATAAAATGACGCATGTGTGAAGTGTAGATGACAAGATTCATGACCGAGAAGACACTTTGATTAATTATTTCTCAAATTGACCCAATTTATCAACGTTAGGGGTAAAATTGCTCTTGGCTTCCAACGTTAGGGGATAAAATTGCACAATTTTAGACGTTAGGAGTAAAATTGCTCCTGACCCAAAACGTTAGGAGTATTTTTGCACCTTAACCCTAGTTTTTACCTGTTCAGTTACTGACCTAAGTGATTTTTGAACAGACCTAAGTGATTTTCACTGCATTAAAGCAGCACAATTCCCATTGTCTCATGGGTGACCATTTCAATTTCTAACACGGTAATATAATTTATAGAGATAATTAGTTTATGATTGGGAAAATCAGAAAAATCCAAATATTTTTACACAATCGTTCACATATAAACCATTCATCAGTCCTGGACCCGGTAAGGCAGAGGATTGATAAATGATCGATTCAACTCTTCAACTTAGCTCGCACGACGAATTCGCTCCTAGCGAACTTAAGTTAAATTAATCCAAAAGTAACACGCGACAACATATGATCCATGTTCTTTTTTCCCCAACAAGTCGTTTTAGACTAAGCTACGTTTATTGCGAGCTAAGTTGAAAAGCCGAATTAAACCATTTCGGGTGCGAATCGTTACCGAAAAGGGTCTTAGTCGTCGGCCCATCGCACCCCGTGTTTTGCCCAAAGATAGTATGCCCCGATCGGACCTCTACCTCCGAGTTCATAGAGCTCTGGCGCAATGTTCTTCTTGTCTATCTCATTAAGAACAGGAGTTAGAATGTTCCAAGCAGCAGCAAGTTCATCACTTCTCATAAACAGATGGTTGTCTCCATCAATAACATCAAGAAGAAGATGCTCGTATGAATCAGGAACCTCCACATCGTACCTATGTATTTACACGGGATAAGTACAAATTTAGCTCTATCGTTATTGGGGGAGTACAGATTTAGATTCTATATATAAAACCGTGCAATGTTAACACTAATATGTTGTAGATGGAGCAATTTCAGACTTCATTAACAACAAATCCAATAGAAATCAATTTCCCGTTAATTTGGTCCCAACTCTGCACCACCTAAAGTACAAATTTAGTCTTATGGTTATTATGAAAGAACACATTTAGACTCCACGTATAAACGTGCAATGTTAGCACCATACAAAACGAAGCAATTTCATACTCCATTAGTGACAAATCCAACTGCGCCACCTAAGGCAAAAATTTAGTACTATGGTTATTGGGGAGAACTGATTTAGATTTCATGTATAAAACCGTGCAATGCTAGTACTAACTTTTTTAGATGGAGCAATATCAGACTCCATTAACAGCAGATCCGACAAATGTCAATTTCCCATTAATTTGGTTTCACGTCTACACCACCTAAGATAAAAGTTTAGCCCTATGATTATTAGGGGAGAACTTATTTAGACTCCACGTATAAATCAATGTTAGCACTAACGTTTGTAGATGGAGAAATTTTAGACTCCATTAACAGTAGATTCAACAAATGTTTGTCTAAATTTAGTTTCACGTCTGTGCCACCTAAAGTACATATTTAGCCATATGATTATTGAGGAAGAACAAAATCAGACTCTACATATAAAACCATGCAATGTCAGCACTAATGTGATCATAGATGGAGCAATTTACGGTAGATCCAACAAAATTCTATTTCTCCACGTCTGGGATACTCAAAGTACAAATTTAGCCTAATCACCTATGGTTATTGGGAAAGAATAAATTTAGACTCTAGGTATAAATAAAACCGTGCAATGCTATGATGCACGGAAACTCTTCATGACAAGCATTCACCGTTTCCGGCAGATGTGGGAAACAGAAACTCTTGGAAATTGATACGAAATGTTTCCGGACACGTTTCCGTAACTACTCAAAATATGAAACCCGTCTCTCAGTTTTTAAACGGTTTCCTCTATCTATTTCGATTAAAATTCTGGAAATTCAAACTTTCTATTTTGCAATTCCTATTCAGTCTAAGATTAGGAAAATTGAAACTTCCTATTTGACTGTTATCCTTCAACTTACCTATATTTCTTTCTACTATAATCATTGTCAATCTCGATTGAGCTTACTTTCTTCATCTTGTTCTTGGTTCTTGTTTTTTTAAATATCTTATTATATTTTTTATATTTACACGTTTCCCCCACTTTTCCGTTTCCTATGTTTTTTAGAAATTATGTTTCCCGGTATCCGTTTCCGTTTTCGTACAACATAGGTGCAATGTTAGCACAAACATTTTGTAGATAGAGCAATTTCAAAGACCATTAATATCAGATCCAAGGAAGTCAATTTCCTATTAATTAGGTTTCACGTTGATGCCACCTTAGGTACAAATTTAGCCGTATGGATATCGGGAGAACAAATTTAGAATTCACCTATACAACCGTTCAATATTAGCACTAACATTTTGTAAATGAATCAATTTCAAACTCCATTAACGACAAATCCAATACAGAAATCAATTTTCCATTAGTTTGCTTCCCCACATCTGCGCTGCAAATTTAGCTCTATGGTTATTAATAAAAGACATATTAGACTCCGCATGTAAAACAGTATAATATTAGCACTAACTTTAGTTACACATGGACACTGGAGTTTAGGTGGCGCAGACATCAAACCAAATTAACGAAAAATGGGCTTCTGTTAGATCTGTCTCCTTAATGGACTCTGAAATTGCTCCATCTACACAACGTTAATGCTAACATTGCACAGTTTTATACATGGAATCTAAATCTATTCTCCTTCGATAATTATATGGATAATGTTGTACTTCATCCCTATTAACATTTACATATTTCATGAACAGAAAACAAGCAACTGTTGGGAAATTGATAGTTTTAAGCATTTGAAGTGAATGAAAGAAGCTAACCTGTCCTTGTAGAGAAGATTAAGTTCAGAAGCATCTAACTGCAAGCCTAGACCAGGAATTTTGTTGTTGATTTTCACCAATATCTCTTCATCAGGAACATCACGCAAAATCAGTTCATTCGTTGCCATATCAATGTTATGTCCAATTCGTTCTCGGTAAAGATTTCCAGGGACATGATTGAATTGTATACGTATCTCCACTCTGCATAATGTAGTAGTTAATTTAATACAATAAAAAATCTTTAGCTTCTACCTACAAAACAATAAAATCGTAAGTTTAATGTTTCAGATGGAACAATTTCAAACCTCGTTAAGGAAAAATGAGTTTTTTCACGTGCAATTTCATGTTCTAAACACGCTCCAACCTCCAGTGTTTTGGTCACCTAATACGCGTTGAAATTGCACATCTTTTGTTAATGAAAAAAACTCATCTTCCATTAGGGTTAAGATTGCACTGTTTACCGCTTTCCCCTGATAACCATAGGGCTAAATTTGTACTTTAACCCATTAAAAAAAGGAGAAATTACATCTATGGTACCTAAAGTTCAGAATATTTTACACTTGGATACCTGAATTTCATTCTTGCACTTAAAAATACTTAAACTTAAGGATAACCTAACACTAAAGTCCATTATGTCCTGCTATCAAATGTTAATTATTAAAAAAAATATGACGTGGCATATTTTGACCTAAATATTTGACTTTTCATGAGTCACACTGGTATTGAAAATACACTTGTACAATATCCTTTTTCTTCCAATTATCGCCTTTCTCTCTCTTCTTGGATGAACTTTTCTCTAATCCTAATGTCTCTCTTCTTTTCTCTCTAGCAGCCACCTCTCTTCCTCCCTAGTCTGAAATCACCGATACTACCTCCCTCGCTCAGAAACCCGACCATGAAACCAAGACTAAGCAATGATAATTCGAAAAGATTATCAATAGAGAGAGAAATTTCAAATGTATCTGAAGTTGTATTCCAAAATGAAGTTCAGCTCAAGTACCAAACTGTGAAACACGCTAAGTTTTAGACACCGGAGTAATTTATCCTTAATAGCAGGTCATATGGACTTCAATGCTAAGTCACCCTTAAATTCAAGTGCAAAAATGAAAGCAGGGACCAAAGTTTGTTAATCACCGTTAAATTCAAGTGCAAAAATGAAGTTAGGGACCAAAGTGTGAAAGACACATCTTGATTGCTAAGAGTTATGTCTTCCAATAAATGACAAGTCTTCAACTATTTCACCATAAAAAAAGAATTATCTGTGTTTACCTGTGTTTGATGAGTCCCATGCCGGTCTTGATCAGAAAAGGCACGCCATCCCAGCGTGCATTATCGATGTATAATGCAGCAGCAAAATAGGTCGGAGTCAGACTGTTCAAGTTTACATCAACCTTGTCATCAGAAATGGCTTTATATTGTCCAAGGATGACATCGCTAGGATCCAATCTGCGAATTGACCTTAGAACCTTTACCTGGAAAAAAGCTTCTCATTAACACCGGTAGAGTTGGTATCCGGGTAACGGATTTACAGAGGGTCACAGAGGTTCGTTGACCTCAGACTTGAGGAGAAATTTAAAAGAAAACGTTTAATATATTAAGGGTTAGTACTAGACCAATAATCCGATTAGACTCCTGAGCTTTAGAGATATCTCATTAGTCTCATGAACTGGTTTAAAGTTATATGGTTCTCTCTATGTCCTACGTGGCAACACAAAAAAGAAATTTGAACAAATTGAAATGTGTATCACTTTAAGCAATTAGGGGCCAATAGGTCAGTTTGAGCAATTTCAGAGAGTCAATGATTCTTTTAAGCAAGTTCAAGGGGCAATAGATCAATTTATGCAAGTTCAGGGAGCTAATGAGATATAACAAAGTTCAAGGGTCAATCTGATTATTTGACGATATTTATTAAGCAAAGAAAAAAAGCTTAATACATCAACGCTTCTCATACTTCCCAGATTATCCGATGGTTATCAATTATCTTAATACATCAGCGCCTCTTGTAGTTCCCTGAACCCTAAACCCTGATGTATTAAGCCCAATAAAAAATTATAATTACAGACAAAAGTTTCCGTCTAAAATGTAAGTTTCTGTCGGTAACTACAACCTAATCAGAATTTGCAAACTGATTTAGTGTTACTGGCGAAATCTGAACAGAGTTGTCCGTCATGTTTAGTCTCTAAAAAATCTGTAAGTTTCAACATATTTTCATCCGTTGATCCCCGGAACATTTTATTCTGACTCTGCCAAAATTGATCAGTATGACACAGGTGGAATTTTCACAATGATAAAGTACCTTTTCGTTTCGAATATCTTCACCATCGAGGCTCACTGGTGGCTCCATTGCAAGTAATGCAATTGTCTGGAATATATGACTATGCACTATGTCTCGAATGATCCCATAACCATCAAAATACCTTCCAGCCTGTACGCTGAGGTCTTCTGATAAAATAATCTGTAAGAACACCATAATACACAATTCTTAGTATTCTATCAGGTTTATTAATTTTAACGAAGCTAAAAGAGAAACAATCACCTGGACATTACGGATATAAGTTCGGCTCCACAATGGCTCAAAAACTAGATTGGAAAACCTCAATACTGTGAGGTTCTCAATGAGGTTTCTTCCCAAAAGATGATCTATCCTGAAATGGGATCGATGTAATCAATATACTAATCGAATATAATGATATTTTACGGATTCAGATATGTAAATCAAATGCTTATGAAGAAGAGAAGAGCGAGACAGGACAAGAGCATGTGAAATGGTACCTATATAGCTGTTTCTCCTCAAACTTAGAAAGCAGGGTTTTGGTCAATTGACTCGAAGATTGTCCATCAAACCCAAAAGGTTTCTCAAATATTACACGATTCCAACCCCTACAGGTTTGAGCTTCATCAGCAAGAGATAATGCAACATCAACAAGTGCTTCTTGTGGCACAGAAAGGTAGAATATCCTGTTTGCTTCATGTCCACCCTGCATTAGATACACTGTTAGAGAATCAGTCACAAAAAAGAATTCGGCTGAAGTGTTTCTACAGTCAAATGCATAGTTATTAAAGGCGCAAGGTGCACTAAGGCAATAGGGGGTCCTAAAGCCCAGGTGTAAGGTAAAGGCGTGCGCCTGAGCAACATAAGGCACACGGAAGAAAAACAAAATCATAAATAACAACAATCGACATTTCTAAAATACAACAGATAGTCAAATACTAAACCATATCCAATTATTCATAATATTGATCATAAATTCTAGCATGGAATAAAATTCAAATTTAACTATTAAATCTTCCATGATCATAATTAATAATAATAGGTTCTAAATCTAAATACTAAAGTTCAACCATTTCCTAAATTAATTAACTAATAGTCTACCAACTACTTATCATCAAGAATAAAGTCTCTATAATCCATATCCATCCCTCATCAAAGTCATCCCCGCTATTATCTTCATTTCCAACATCAAATTTATCGTCAAGGTTATCATTCTTATCTTCAAGGTATTCATCTACAAAGCTAGATTCTTCTTCTTCCTCATCTCTAAGAACTGTTGGAGTTCTTTATCGATCACTAGAAAATGGTGCTTTAGCCTTCTCCTTTGGCCTAGGCCTAGCACTTGAAGTAGAAGTTTTCATAATATTTTTTCCTACTCTAGTATGTATGATCAGCACTTTCTTAAGCCGTAGATGATATAAATAGGGAAAGGTTGAAATTGAAACAACCACGTTTTAACTTGGAATATTATAAAAAATTGTCTCGCTTATATAATTGAGCCTAGGCGCGCCTCCAACAAGGCGCTAGGCTCACAAAGATGCGCGCCTCTTGAAGAGAGTCTACCTTTTGGTTTTTCAGGTGATATACCTGGATCCTAGCAACTTTTGCGTCTGAGACACGCCTTTAATAACTATGGTCAAATGAGAGACCACCCAACCTGAAAGAATAATGTGTGTGTGTGTGTGTGTATATATATATATACAGACGTAAGCATTTGACAATTTCAAGGTATACCTCAATTTGCTCCATTCTGGCATTTAGCTTGGACATGCCATCTATGTTATCATAGCCTCCATTAAGGTAGTATGTCCTACTAAGAAAAGCCTCCATTTTGTCTCCACAGTTTGCTCTGAGAAAAAATTTCCACTTCAGTGATTGAAATTTTATCTGAAGGGTACACAGGCAGAATGACTAATTTACTACATGACACAACCCTACATGTAATTGTCTATAATTTTATTACTAACTGTTACAGAACCACTCTAACCCGAAAGGTAA
The DNA here is from genome assembly GCF_963576675.1 of Euphorbia lathyris. Lineage (NCBI taxonomy): Eukaryota > Viridiplantae > Streptophyta > Magnoliopsida > Malpighiales > Euphorbiaceae > Euphorbia > Euphorbia lathyris. The sequence continues at coordinate 12,252,230 of NC_088918.1, read as the reverse complement.
AAGCTTCAAGAATAGTTTTATTATCTCTAACCCAACTCTGTGATATTGACACGTCTGTGGTCAATCCTAAAATACGTCTCTATTTATGGTTAGTTTGAAACTATTTCTGATCTTGTGGTGTTTTTAGTTATCTCTGCCAATTATAATGGCATGCCAAAGATTTTTGTCAGACATTCAAAGCAGTCGCCTATTTGACAAGCGGACTGGTGGCAGGAGTTGCTCAAAGAGCTGGAGAATCTCGCCACCAGGCACCAGTCCACCTCTCTGACAGCCAGACTGCTTTAAATGTGTGGAGAAAATCTTTCAAACACAATTATAACTGTGGAGTGAACTAAGAACGCCACAAAACTGTTCAATCCACCATAAATAGAGAAATAGTTTAGGGATTGACCACAAATGTGTCAATTACCCCCAACCACGCATGTGAATGCTTTTAGGCTTAAAGGACATACAAACACAAATACAAGTCCTTTCAAACTCCAAACTTCTTGATTTAAAAGACCCTGAGCATGTCAAAACATCACTCCATCCAAAAGATTAATTAAGACGATGGATAAAAGCTCCAAGAATAGTTTTATCATGTCTAACACTAAGAATCAAGAGAATGTGAAGATTTTGTCAATAATCAGTCTTTGACAATGTAAGCAAAGGTCTAACTTACCCCATAAGGTATCTCAAAGGTAGAGGAATCCTTCACATATACAAGAAGTCATATAGCTTTCTATTTAAGCAAAGTGAGATACCTAATACACCTAGTTGGACATTCTAGAGCGTGAAGTTTGCAGGAATGGACATCTGCAGGTGGCCCAATAATGAATATAAGGCTCTAATACCATGTAGCAAAGGTCCAAGTCACCCCAAAATGTACCTTATAAGATGAGGATTGTCTCACATATATAAGGAGTCATATAATTCCTTAATTAAACAATGTGAGATACTTAACACACACCCCTCACGCACAAGTCTTGATATCTGGAGAGTGAAGTTTGCAGGACTATACATCTACGGGTGGCCCATGGGTCTCTAACATTGGACTAGGAGTCTATGATACAGTAAAACCTCAATAAATGCATATCCTTGGGACCGGAAAAAAAATATTCACTAAGCGAGATTATTTATTTATCGATAAATGAATAAATTATTCATTTATCGATATAGATAATTTTTCATTGTAAAATGCATACATTGTATGTGGTAAGAAAAATCAAAAGACATCAATTAAAGTAATTGTCACCTTAAACAACTACTTGCTACAACATGAGCAAAATATAACAGGAGTTGTGTTTGCACTATAAAAAGTTAAGGATGGTGTTCATTTTGGTTTAGGTGGAAAGAAAAAACAATCAACTATAAATGCATTTTTTTAGAAGAAATGACTTCTAGTTGATTGATTGAAAGGTTTTGGTATATATATATATATATATATATATATATATATATATATATGTAATTCAATAATTATTAATTTATATTTTCATTGGGCCCTTAAGGATTTAAATATTTTTATTACTTAATGCATTTAGCGAGGTTATTACTTTAGTCCATTGGCCCAACTCGTCCCAAAAGGCTTCTTGAAGAGGGCGAATGGCCTCACTCTTATAAATGACTCGTTACCTTTATAGCTAACCAGTGTGGGATACTTAACGGACAATTTAACAATCTAATATGTGATTGTGTCCTTTCAACCAAAATTAAACCTGGCAAGCATCAGCAGGCTAAGCTCTCCCTCGAGGTTTCCAGAAAGGCCTTAGAATCATTCTAAGCTTCATTATATCAAGGTTTTCAGTCAAAAGATACTCTTCAAAAATAACAACCATGCAAACAGATTACTTTCTCATGCGTTTTGGTAACCTAAAAAGCACCCACCACATGAACAATTCAAACTAAAAGAAATGTTATCAAGGAAAATAGCCACCATACTCATGATCAATGCGGCAAGTCAAATTTGAAGCTATTATGTTTCTCAGATCTTCATCTGTTGCATCTTTCCTTGAATAACCAAATATAGCTACATCCTGCAGCAATGGAATTAGCAAAATCGTAAGAAGGAAAGTTTCATAAATGCACACAAAAACTGTTAATAACTACTTAATAAGAATTTGGGCTTACCACATTAGGGCCTCTATACTTGGCCAAATAATCCATTTGGCTCTCTGAATTTTGGAGATGTCTCATTAAGCCCCGAACTTGCTAAAGTGACATGATTAACCCCCTAAATCCTACATGGAAGAGTAAAGTGGAGATTTGGACAAGTTGAAGTGTGTATCACTTCGAACAAGCTCAAGGAGCCAATAGGTCACTTTAAGCAAATTCATGAGGCCAATAAATCAATTTAAGCAAGTACAAGAGCTAATGAGATATCGCCAAAATTGGACAATTGGATTATTTGGCCAAATACAGGGATCTTGATGTATTAAGCCTAAAAATTTGCTCGATTCAAATATTCAGAAACTGAGCTATTTCAAATTCTAGGTAACAACTACAGCTTCTGTAGCGCACAAAAGAAAGTACTACTGAATAATTGTATAAAATCAATCTAACCTCAGGCAAAAAACCACTGTAATACAGAGCAAATAATGCTGGAAAAATTTTCCCCCTAGCCAGCTCACCCGTAGCTCCTATGACAGCAATGCAGAGAGAAGTAGCTTTACCACCTTCAATTGGAAACTTCAAAGAATGTGCTTGTGTTAGAGATGGAGCAGAGTCTGCAGACTCTATGTAAGTAGCTTCAGTTGCAGAATCATAATGAAGAAAATCGGGTGAAGAAGAAGAACCTTCTCCAGGTGTTGTTCCAGCAATAGAATCTGTAACCCAAAGCATATTCAATCCTTCATTACAAATGCCAGTAAAGTCTAAATCTTTTCTCAGACTTAAACTGAAAGTAAAAACAAAAAGATAAGGTACAAATTGGAGTATAAGTCGTGCCATGTTAGTACATACGTTTTGTAAATGGAGCAATTTCAGATTCTATTAACAGCAGATCAATTAGAAGTCAATTTTTCATTAATTTAGTTTCACGTCTGTGCCACCTAAGGTATGCCTTTGGCCTCATGATTATTTGAACAGAACAAATTTGGACTCCATATATGAAAACCGTGCAATGTTAGCACTAAAATTTGGTTTCACGTGGACGCCAGTGGAGATTAGATGGCGCAAACATGAAACCAGATTAAAGGGAGATGGGCTTCTGTTGGATCTGCCACTGACAGTCTGAAATTGCTCAATCTTCAAACTGTTAGTGCTAATATTATATTCATAGAGTCTAAATGTATTTTCCCCCACTAACCATAGGGTTAAACTTTTACTTTATCTCTAATACAGAACAAACACACAATCAATGATAATAAACAATTAAAGTCTTAGCAGAAAGCCTTACTGACCACTGAGAACATTTATTTTTGGGACTTCTTCAGAAACTTGTCCTGTAAATATTGGATTTCTTTGTAAATGATTTGTTGAATGATCCTTATCTTGATTTATTATAGTCCTGAATTCCTTTGCAGATCTATAATCTCTACTCAGCTTTCCAAGGTTAAGGCTCTTAAATATTCGCAGCTTTAAGCCACAGAGCCTCCGGAAGAAACTGGGAGCTCCTCCAACAAGCACAAGTCTGCTACTTTCTACCGAAGAAATGTTCTCAAAGGCAACCTGCACACACCAACATAAACAACAATTTTGGATATGCATTAAAAAGAATGATAATTGACTATAATCCTCATCTAATTGTAATAATTAACCATTTTATTTGACAATTTAATTCCGAAAACTAGAAAGTTCATCCTTGATCACAATGAAATTTGCTCATAACTTGTCACAATATATAAAACCTGTACATAAAGATTTAACTCACCCCAAAAGGTACCTCAAAAGAAGAAGAAAATTCACATATATATGGAGCAATATAGCTCTCTAATTAAGCAATGTAAATATTAAACAGATACTCTTCATGCCTCGAACCATCTAGAGGGTGAAGCAAATATTCATGGTGACCCGACATTGAATACAAGGCTTTGATACCATGTAAACAAAGGTCTAAGTCACCACAAAAGACACCTAAAAAGGGAGAATTGCCTCGCATATATATATATAGAGAGAGAGTCATATAGCTCTCTAATTAAGCAATGTGAGATATCTAACACACTCCCTCATGTTTAAAACCATATATAGCGTGAAGTAAATATTAATGGCAAAAGTAACATTGAATATATGGCTCTATTACCAAAATAAAGGTCTAACCCACCTCAAAATGTATCTCAAATTCGGAGGATTATCTCACATATGTATAAAGTTATACAACTCTCTAATTAAGCAATATGAGATATCAAATAAACCCATCTAATCAGAAGTTGAAGAAGCCAGCAAATCTCTTGAAGATAAAGGATCATTTGTCCCTTCAACTTGGTTTGCAAGATCAATTAGCCTGAACTTTCTTTACAATTTTGTGTCAAACCTCAAACCAGTCTAAAATGAATCTGTCATCATAAAAATTTGATGCACCTCATCATATGCTGACACTTCTCAAATTAATTTGACGAAAAGTAACATAATTATGAACTAAATTGATATATAAAGTTCTTCATGAGCCAAATTGTAACGAAAGTTCTGAGCAAGAAGCGATTCTATTAATGGCAATGGGAACAGTAACTAGGTGAATCTCACATCGAAAGTATAGACATGTTTTAAAGGCGTGAAGACCATATATGGTATTAGATCAGACTATTACAGAGATGATCCTAAAAACCAAATTTAGGAACAATCTAACCCTCTACCCCAAATCTCGAAATAGCACAGTTGCATAACTTCAAATTTCCACCATTAGCTACTAAAACACTAATTGGGAAAAAAAAACCAGAAACCTGTTGGATTAATTGCCACACTGAAAAACACAAGCAAAGAGAATAAAAGGTCAAAGCTCTATTCAGTTTTCGAATCAGTAACTTACCGGGAAGCTACGGGAAGAGAATCCAGCACCCGAAGAGGCCGATAAAGGCATAGATAAATGAGAAAATGGCATCGCCATCGAATCGGGTAGTAAAAGGTTTATGAGCTTTATTAGCTGAAATTTTCGGAGGTTCTAAGCCAGTTGGTAGCCATGATCTGGATCGATTGAATAGCTGTTTTGGTGGTTTTTGGATAATCGCCGGCAGATTGGTGGAGAAACTGGAAGTAAATTCCGATCGCGCTTCTGCGATGAAATGGAGTGAGTGAAATCAACGGCGGATGAATGTCCGACAAACAAGACATGACTTCAAGATTCAAAATTTTATTTTGTCGTTTTGTTTCTATCTACATGTCTCCTTGTGGCGGCTTCGCGGGCATTTTTTTTGGATTGGACCTTCTCTTTTGGGTTTTACTATTTACCACCTCTAAATTTACCTATTACCGTCCCCTCTTGGATATTTCTGCCCTTTTCATTTTTTCCATCCAAAAACTTAATATCCTCTCTCTTCCGAGCAAAAATTTGGGATTTTACGAAAATGGATCCGAGCATTCTGGAAGTGGACGATTTCGAACACGAAGTAATATTATGATCCTACAACTAACAAAATTACCAAAATCTAAAAAAATTTAATTTTTTTTTGTTGGTTTTAGCCTGAACGGGTGGCGCACGATGTCCGTCCCACGGGCCGAACGGATGAACTATCTGTTCGACCAGTGGGATGGGCACCGTGCGCCACCCGTTCCACCCATGGAACGGGCAGCGCGCGCCGCCCGCTCCACCTGTGGGACGGGCGGTGCACGCTGCCCGTTCCCACCTAGGGTGAAAAGGGTGGCATGCCCGTTTATCTATATTCTACCGAGTTCCGTCTCCGATTTCGGAGACAGAACTCGTGTTTTTGAACAAATTTCAAGAATTAAAACTTACCGGAATGCCCATTAAGCCTTTTCCCATCCCGTGTTTTGGTGCCATGACGTTTTAGGTCGGGTTTTTGAAAATCCAAAAAAAGCTTGAGAGGTTTGGGTTTTTTGGGTTGAAATTATGTGAAAGGCAAAAAAGTCAAAAGATGACGGTGATAAGTAATTTAGGGGCGGTAAATAGTGACTTTCTTTTCTTGTTTAGCTTCAAGGAAGTTTAAGAATTGGATTGGAATTTTCCCTAAATAATGGTCTTTTGGCGAATATATTTCCTCTTTGAATAATAACAAAAATATACGTGGTTTTACGTTTTCACAGATCGAGTTATACGTGGGTTTTTTTATCTCAAAACAAACTTTGTAGTTTGCATTGTTAGTAAAATCACTTAATATCGTTAAACTCTATGGATATTTTTGGGAAAAAAATTGTGACTTTTTTAACTTTTTAATTGACACTTCTCTCCTTCTTTTCTTTATTTTTTTCCGGAATTCCAAAGAATGGAAAAAAATAAAAAGTAAAATCACATCAGCATTTAACGGTGTTAAGGGATATGCCTTAATTTTGCTAACGGTGCAAACTATATGGTTTGTTTTTGGGAAAAAAACTACATGTATCGATCTGCAAAACGTGAAACTATATGAGTTTTTTTTTCAAAGTATCCCTAATAATAATAACCAATTCCAATAATAATTATAGCATATTAATACATACTGGTATCAGAAAAATATAACTTTACCACATGGAACCGCAAAAATCTGAACCTATTATCTGAAGATAGAATATGTAGCACCTTCTCGTCTTAACTATAGAAAAATGACCGTATGCCAGAAGCTTAACTCGGAAAGTCCCACTAAACCCAGTCAAGAATACAGTCGTTGTCATAATCACTTCTAATCCTGGGAATCACGGGCCAGGTGGCTTTAAGGGATATCAAACCCCGATATCTAGACTCTCTCATTCCTATCAATAGGAGACACGTGCCCCCCCCCCCCCCGCTCCATAATTTGTAAACGTCTTCTACAGCTCAACATGAGTATAAATAGAATAAGATCAAGTCGAGGTAAATATATTCATTCATTTTTACATTAAGTTTACGTTACAGCTTTAGTTTACTGATTGTGATCATCCCTAGTATTTTCCACGAACTGACTTAGGTATCAGAGCACATTCGCCATACAAATGTGCCCTCTTTGACCTTGCTTCCATACAGTTGCAAGTTGGCATATGGATTTTCAGGATTCAACCACATCAAATTGGTGTAGTGAGCATGGACTAATACAATGATGGCTTGTTGATTCAGTGTGTTCACTTAGACTATGAAAATTTCTCTAATTTGTGCACCACTTGTAACTCGGCTATTAATATAAGTAACGGAGTTACTCATGAGTTTTTGGAGGAAGAATCTGGGGACACTCAATCTGATCCTCAACTCCCTATTGAACACGGTGTCAATATTGCTTCTAGGGAAGGCAAAGAGGCCAATTCGTCAGCGTCAAAGAAAAAGGGGGTAAAAGCAAAAAAATGGAGGCTATACCCTCTACTATTATTTAGACAACGATTGATGTTTTGAAGAGCTCGCTTCACTGGCTAAGGGATCTAGAATGTATAATTCCTCGTCATGGGGCAGTGTGTGACATGTTCACCATGAGGTTGTTTTACCATTTACATCAGCCATATCGATATGGGTTTTCAGTATCCATTTTATGAGGTAATTGGGGATATTCTGCGATCGTTCAACATCCCCATTGGCCAGCTTCATCCCAACGGGTGTATGGATGTCATCTACGATGCCTATTTGGGCGTACCCTTCACTCCTCAAATCTTTCGTGCATTACACTCATTGTCCCAACGGCAATCCAATGATCATATGACTATTATAAAGAAAAAGGGATAAAATCCCTTTAGTTCAAAGATATCGAATATCCACGGCTGGGGAAGCAGCTTCTTTTTTATCAGAGAATTGGAAGGTGTACCTCTAGGATTCGTTAATTCCTGGAATTATAATCCCAAGCCAAAACGCGGGCTAAATTATCGATCAAGTCCCGAGGAGGTGAAGATTGTGAAATTGCTTTAGTCGGTTGTTCAATATTTATGGTCTTAGGGCGAAGCCTTGGAGGTTATTTGGGCGGATATGCCTTTGGTGGAATTGCACGATGATGGCATCTGATATAACAACTATAACATTCTTGTAAAAGGTAACAACTTTTTACATTGTGTATTCCTAACGAATGTTTCTTTTATCCCTTGGCGGGGGGGAAAGATAGTGCAACCTCTATATATGCAGAGTGTGCAAAAAGGCCTTGAAGGCTAAGATGGCGCTGGATAAACGCCATTTGGAGGTGGAGGAGGAGGATACGCCTCTTACTAAAAAGTCTAAACCCACTTCCTTAGTTATAGTTGGTGAAGGAACGGATGGATCTTTCCCAAGATCCATCGATCCCCCAGGAAAATTTCAAAGGCCCCCATCTTGCAACCCATTCTAGTAAGATCCATTTACTTCTATTGTACTTTCTTACTTGGCATCTTTTCTGAATGTCCTTTATTTTGATCAGCAAGTAAAGCCACGTCTGGGGAAGTATTGGGCCAGGGCGTATGGTCATGGAACAGGTCTGCTAGATACAAAGGTTGTGGATGACATTGATGAAGCCATTGGTGAACCTCCTCGAGTATAAGAGGAATGGACGAAGTATACGCCTTTGAGTCATGCGACTCGTGCTCTCAAGAAATCTTTGACGGTAATTACTCTTAGTTTTGTCTTTTCTGATTCTTTTGTGAAGATATTAACTTCATCTATTTTGGTGCAGATCTTCAACCAACTTCACATAGTAAGGCCAGTTTTAGCTGAGGTTGTGGTGAACATATATTGGTTGAATTTGTCGATGTACTCTCTTAAGGGTTGATCCTCTCCTTACACAATATCGTACAACCTTTGGTAGGCTACCACAGGTGGGGTACACCTTGTAAATTTTGCATAAAATTCCCGACTTAATTGCTCCCAGCCATCAATGGACGCAGTAGGGAGGGACTAGAACTAATCAAATGTTGGCACTTTGAGGGTTGTGGAGAAGACTTTGTAAATGATTCCTTCATTGGTGTCATATATGTCCATTAAATCTTTGTATTGACGTGCATGGGCTTCAGGGTTGCCCTCTCATTTGTACTATGGCAAAGTGGGATCTTTAAATCTTCAATCTCTTTCGGAACCTAGGATCCGCGTAGTGAATGGCGAATTTCTATTAGTGGGTGGCGTTTGTCTATTGGTCGAATATCCATATCTCGCTAGGGTTTCTAGCACTCGCCTATCAATCTCATCTTATATATGCTCTATGTAAAATGGCTGAGGTGTGAAAGGACCCGTTGTTCCGCCTTGAGGTTCGCTAGTCATCGGTTGGGATTTGATCGCAAAATGGGGGTTCAGACAATCCATATTATGGGGTAGCCTTTGTTGGTCCCGTGTGATTAGTTCCAAGGGGGGGTTAGGAACTAATGTAACTTTTTCGCTTAATTATGCTGACTTAATCAATTCTTTAAGTTACTTAACTTAGTTTAGGTCAGCACAGCCGAGAGATGTAAGACAGCTTTAGTCAGATGCTGACTAGAACTGTTTTACTTGTGAGTTGGGAATTAACACTTGAGGTCAGCTTCAAACTCAGCACCAAGATTACTCAGTGTCAGCTTTTACAATTTATATCCTGAGCAATTTAATCAAGCAACACATACATATATATACTGAGAGAGAGTTAGAAATTACTCAGCAGACTTATCCTGGTTCGGCCTCTCCGCCTACGTCCAGTCCCCATAATCCCTCCGGGCTTTTTCAATCCAATACTGGGCTCTTTAAAGGTAGAGCACAAACCGTTTACAAGGCAGTTGAATATGCAAGAGTACCTTCCTCTATTCGTCTACTCAGCTCCTACTGAGCGCTATAACCGAACACTCAGATTCTCTACCACTGAGTACTTAAAACCGAGTACGCAGCACCACTCTCTCAATTTTTACAATTGATACAAACTTGTTCTTTCTAGATGAAGAACACTTTAGATGAATACAAAATCGATCTAGCTTTTACACAAAAATGGAAATTTGGTGTAAGATCTTTTTCTTGTTTGAATGTGCTTTGTATGTATATCTTTTTCTCTTGTATTTTTCGGCAATTAGTCCAAGTGATGGACTTGTCCTTTTATAGTTGATTCTGAAGCTCTAATGATTTGAATCTGGAAGTATCTGTTGGATTCAAACGGCTCTCTTGCGTCACACGCTTGGTCAGCATTCAGAATTCGCAGGCCAATCCTGTCTTCTGAAATTGGCAGGCGTCAGGCTTGTCTTCTTCCGCCAGGTTCGTCTTCTAGTGCCAGTTTCGTCTTTTAGCTAACGGACAGTTGACCCATGCATCTCAAAATTGACTCTGTGCGTAATTCCAAAGCTTCTGTTATTGGTGCAAACAGTTGTCAGATCTTGTCTTCTAGCAAACGGATCATTCACGCTGTCCTGACGAACACTCAGCTTGACTTTATTGACGTTGCTTTTGTTCTTTATTTATGAGTCATATTTTTACTCAACTTTCGTGGTCAGCTTCGTCTACAAGCTTTAGTTTAGAGGAAGACTTCTCTTCTTTGATACTGAGTTGCGTTCCACTCAGCTTCTTTGGCCAGCTTCATCTTCAAGCGTTTGTTCTGAAGATGACTTTTCTTTTATTATGCTGAGTTGCACTCCACTTAGCTTGTGTTGTGTTCTCATGCTGACTTCGTCCTGTCTTACTTTTTATTTCTGTTTTCATTTATACTTATACTCAACATTGAACAAACACATTAGAACAATTAAATCAAAGCACTTAAATTTAATTGCCCCTTAATCATGGACTAACTTAAATAATTTTGTCAAATCAAAATCATGTGGAAAGTGTTGAAACACCTTTCCACATGATTTTGATTTGACAAAATTATTTAAGTTAATCCATGATTAAGACAATTAAATTTATGTGCTTTGATTTAATTGTACTAATGCGTTTGTTCAATGTTGAGAATAAAAATATATACATATAAGAACAGGAATCAAAGTAAGACATAACGTAGTCAGCATGATAACATAGCACGAGCTGAGTAAAGTATAACTCAATATGAAAGAAGGAAAGTCTTCTTCAGAACTGAAACTTGCAGATAAAGCTGACCACAGAAGCTGAGGAGAACTTAACTCAGAAAAGTCTTCTTTGAAACAATATCTTGCACAACGAAGCTGACCATGGAAGCTGAGTAAAAAAGCAACTCAGTATCGTAAATGGCAACGATCAAAGACAACGGCTATCAAAGTAAAGCTGAGTGCTCTTCAGGACAGCACCAATGATCCGTTTGCTAAAAGACAAAATCCGACAGTGATCTGCGCCAATTCAAAAGCTTTGGACTCATGCAAGGATATGGTTTCGAGACGCATAGGTCAACTGTCCTCTAGCTAAAAAACAAAACTGGCACTAGAAGACGAACCTGCGAGAAGAAGACAAGCCTGACGCCTGCCAAATTTAGACGACAGGATTGGCCTGCAAATCTGAAGCTGACCAGAACAATGTCACATGAAGAGCCGTTTGAATCTAACGGATAAATCCAGATTCAAATGATTTAGTCTTCAGATTTCAACTATAAAAGGACAAGTTCATTCTTGGATCCTAAGCCGAATTATAAAGAGAAAAACAATATACATACATAGCACATCAAAACAAGAAAGAGATCTTACACCAAATTTCCATTTCTGTGTAAAAGCTAGAATGATTTTGTAATCATCTAAAGTATTCTTCGTCTGATAAAAGAATAAATTTTTATCAATTGTAAAATTGAGAGCGTGGTGCTGAGTACTCGGTTTTAAGTACTCAGTGGTAGAGAAAATCTAAGTGCTGGGTTGTAGCGCTTAGTGGAGTTGAGTAGACGAATAGAGGATGGTACTCTTGCATATTCAACTGCTTTGTAAACGGTTTGTGCTCTACCTTTAAAGAGCTCAGTAGTGGATTGAAAAAGCCCGGAAGGATTCTAGGGACTGGACGTAGGCGGAGAGGCCGAACCAGGATAAGTCTGCTGAGTTATTTCTAACCCTTTCTCTCATTATATATCTGTATGTGTTGTTTGCTATAATTACTCAGTATATAAATTGTTTAAGTTGACACTGAGTAAATAAGAGTGTTGAGTTGGAAGCTGACCACAAAGTGTCAATTCCCAACTCACAAGTAAAACAGTTCTAGTCAGCCTTGACTAAAGTTGTCTTACGCCTAACTCGGCCGTGCTGACCAAAACAGAGTTAAGAAACTCAAAGCATTATTTTAAGTCAACATAATTAAAATGAGAAAAAGTATATTAGTTCCTAACCCCCCTGGAACTAATCACAAGGGACCAACAAGTGGTATCAGAGCCAGTAGCTCACTACTCAAAGATAAAACTATCTTGAGCTGATCCCGATAAATGGCTGAGAACAACACTCGTTTCCTTCCCGGAAATCAAACAACACAGATACTCCCTGAGGGATTATCAATTAGTCGGCCACCCTTGTTTTTCGGATCAAATTATACATTTTGGAAAAATAGGATGAAGAACTTTATTCAAGCTACAAACATGAGTGCGTGGCTTGCAATAGTTCAAGGCCCATATGTGCCTTACAAAACTGTTGACAATGAAAAGGTTGTCAGAAGTGAAACTGAGTGGTCAGAAGATGACCTTAAAAAATTACAAAATAATGCTTCGGCTATCAATATGCTTCACTGTGCGCTAGATGCTGCAGAGTACAACAAAATTTCAGGTTGTGAGTCAGCACATGAGATATGGAAAAAGCTCGAGGTGACCTATGAAGGCACAAGCAAGGTCAATGAGTCCAAAGTGAACCAACATATGAGATTGTACGAGCTGTTCGAGATGAATGAAAACGAAGACATCTCGGAGATGAACTCAAGGTTCACCAATATTATAAATGAGCTTAAGAGACTTGGAAAGATCTTCACAGAAGAGGAGCAGGTGAAGAAAATCTTGAGAAGTCTACCCAAGAGCTGGCAAGCTAAGAAAACAGTTGTGGAAGAAGCTCAGGACTTGACCACATACAAATACGACGAGCTGATCGGATCTCTGCTGACTCATGATATCTCTATGAAAAAATTTGAAGCTAAAGAAAATTCAGAGGACAAGAAGCAGAAATCACTTGTCATGAAAGCTGACTCAACCGAAGCTGACTCATCAGATGATGAGGAGATGTCCATGTTCACAAGAAAGATGAAGAAGCTGTTCAGAAAGAATGATAAGAACAGCAAGAGGCCATATAAGAGAGGGGATAGGTACAAAGCTGAGTCCAGTGACAAGTACAAAAAGGACAGCTCCAAGCCTATCACGTGCTTTGAGTGCCATCAAACTGGGCACATTAAGTCAAGCTGCCCTAACTTAAAGAAAGAAAAGAAGGGAAGCAAAAAGGCAATGGTGGCCACATGGAGTGACAGTGATGAGTCAACCTCATCAGAAGCTGATACAAATGAGACAGCAAACATATGCTTCATGGTCGACGATGTTGCTGACCAAAGTCAATCTGAGCAAGCTGACCTCTCTGACGGTTCTGACCAAGAGGATCATTCCAATGAGGTAACATCTCTACTCTTGCTTAGAAATGAAATGGTTAACGCCCTGAGTGATCTATATACGCTGACTAAAAAGTGTAACAAGAAAATAAAGGCACTCAGCACGCGATGTGATGAGATTGAGGAGATCAAACTAAGTGATCTCCGACACCTTCTCCAAGACAACACCAGGCAAGATGAAAATCTGAAAATCATGCATGGTTTTGTCTCGGAAGTCCAAACTGAGTCAAAGAAGCTTAGGAAGGACATCATAACTATATAGAACCAGCTGAGTAAATCGGCAAGGAAAGGGTTCTATCCCAATGCTGAGTTTCAAGTTACTGGTCAGTATAAGCAGTACACTCAGCATAAACGGTCCACTCAGTGTGACTATTGTGGGAAAAGAGGACACACAATAGATGTATGTTGGTATAATCGGCGGATTGTCTAATGTGACTTATGCGGAAAGAAAGGTCATACCACTAAGGTATGTTGGCATGCTCAGCACAATGATGCTGACCAAAGACAAAGTCACCCTAAAAGGGTAACTCATTGTGACTTCTGTGGTAAACAAGGCCACACCATAAATATATGCCGTCATAAACTAAAACATGATGTAGCACCTGTCTATGCTAACCAACGAGGACCCAAAAAGAATTGGGTACCTAAAGATGAATGATTCAAAATGCAGGTGAGTCTGAGGTGCGTGGAGAAGTCAAAGCTCTGGTATATTGACAGCGCATGCTCGAGGCATATGACTGGTGATGAAACTCAGTTCATCAGACTCTGCTTAAATGAGGTGGTAATGTAAGCTTTGGAGACAATAAAAAGGGTAAGATAGTTGGATCAGGTACTATCGGAGGTAACCCTACTATTGAGTCAGTCTCCCTAGTTAAAGGTCTCAAATCTAACCTATTGAGCGTAGCTCAGCTGTGTGACAGCGGTATAAAGGTTGTATTTGATGCCACTCAGTGTCGGATACTCGAGGGAAAAACAAACGATTTAATTCTAACTGCCCCTCGTGTTGACAATGTATACATGTTGAGTTTAGAAAAACAGTTTTCTAAAAATATATGCTTAGTGTCAATGGAGGATAACTCCTGGCTATGGCATAGGAGACTTGGTCATGTAAGCATGGACCTCCTTGCCAAATTAGCAAGAAAGAAATTAGTTGAGGGATTGCCCAAACTTAAATTTGAAAAAGATCAACTATGTAATGCTTGTCAGCAAGGTAAACAAACGAAAAAGTCTTTTCAAAGTAAAAACATTGTCTCAACCAAGCGACCATTGGAATTACTACATTTGGATCTTTTCGGACCTGTCCAGCCACTCAGCTTGGGAGGTAAGAAATTTTCCTTAGTAATTGTAGACGATTTCTCTCGGTATACTTGGATCATCTTGCTGAGTAGCAAGGATGAAACATTTGAGATGTTCACAACATTGATTAAAAAGCTTGAAAATGACAAAGACCTAAGAGTAGCTCATATAAGGAGTGACAATGGCGGATAATTCAAAAACCAATAGTTTGACGAATTCTGTGAAGTCAGTGGCATTGACCATAATTTTTCTGCACCTAGAACGCCTCAATAAAATGGGGTTGTTGAAAGGAAGAACAGAACAATAGTTGAAATTGCTAGAACAATGCTGAGCGAAAATAGGCTTCCAAAGTATTTCTGGGGTGAAGCTGTCCACACAGCATGTTATATACTCAATAGGGCTTTAGTTAGACCTATACTCAAAAAAACCCCTTATGAACTTTGGAAAGGACGAAAGCCCAACATTGACTATTTTTGTGCCTTTGGGTGTAAATGCTTTATACTCAATACAAAAGAAAATCTTGCTAAATTCGATGCTAAAGCTGACGAAGCGATCTTTCTCGGGTACTTGACGAGGCCTCAGCGGCGTTCGGTTCCACTGAGGCCGGCTAAGGGATAAGTGTACCCCATCGTTATCAAGTAATAAAATTCTGGATAGGTCCAGGTATCGTCCACAGGATTTATTTCTGCAAGTATCGAGCTACTTGGTTTCAGGTGTTATCTAGGCTGTATGGGTTTTGAGTTTGTTTTGATTAAGTTAATCTACTCCTAGTTGAATTATGCTACTCCTAGCTAAGTTGTACTAATTCGAACTAAGTTATTCTACTCCTAATTAAGTTATTCTACTCCTAATTAAGTTATTCTACTCCTAAGTGATCTTTTACCAATGTAATTACCCGAAGGAACATGAAGGGATACGATGATAATGAAAATAGATTGTTTAGACAACGGAATTAAAACCTAATCTAAGTCACTTGTGTCTGAGGCGATTAACCCTACCTATCCTCCTGAGGTCCCTAGTTCGTGATTCCCTTGTAAGGCCGAAACTAGCTCTAAGGCTCAACAATTTGGGCTTAATCTTCTATAGGGTCGTCAATCCTATAGGCACTGACTAGGTCAGATTCAGCTCGCAATATGTGCCAACTTAATTTTGGGATTATCGAATGAGTTAAACCAATCAGACAAAGCGTAAGACAAAGATTAAAGCGATAAAGCAATTGAATAAACGAAACTATAATATATATCAAAGATGAAAAGTATTGTCACGAAGATACAATGAGCCTAGGATTCATAGCATGGATCAAAGGCTAGACAGAATATAAAAGAAGAAAAATCCCTTTTAGGGAACCTGTCTACCAATGCAGGCGTCTTCCTAGGACTTAAGGATGGAACTTGAGCAATCCTCGGTGAACGGAGCTTCGGAGCTGTCTTCAATGGAGGTTGAAGGAGACGGGGGAGGTGGAGAGGATTTCTCAAGGTGGAAGGTTAGGTTTTTACAAAGATAAAAGATATATAATTTACAATTGGAAAATCTTATTTATAGACGCGGTTCGGGCCCTCTTTCTGACCTAAGTCGTGTCCTTTTGCAAGTGGGAAGTCGTGGAGTCAACGTGTCTTCGTGGGGCTGGGAATCAGTCTTTTTGACTGATTCCCGCAGGTCAGCTCGCCGAGCTGGGCGAGCCAGCTTGGCGAGCTAGCCTTTATAGGCCAGCTCGCCCGAGCAGGCCCCTGGAGGCCTGCTCGGCGAGCTGGCCTACAAAGGCCAGTTCGTCGAGCGGCAACGCCCAGAACGCCCGTGCGCATTCGTCGAATTTCCCCTAAACGCGTTTTTCACCCGAATTCATTCCTGCACATGTACGAAACTCCAAACAACATTAGTCCAAGGGCTAAATTGACCCGCCAATCGCTCATTTTAAGTAAAAACTCCGTTTGGTGCGACTTTTGGCGGATCAATTAGCTATAAAAGATAATGGAAATCTGACGTACATGTTTATTTTGGCCATATTTGCCTGAAATTACCAGAAAACGAGCCTAAACAACGAAAAGTTAATAAAACATTTCCAATTTCTAACTAACTCACACAAAGGCATATAAATGCGAGAATTGCTCGCTTATTCACGAAATAACACTAAAAACCGTCCTAAAACCGTACCCAAAGATAGGGTTTTTTGACCCCTATCAGTACTCAACTAACAGTAAAGCATATAGGGTGTACAATAAGCGAACTCAGGTTGTAGAAGAGTCTGTACATATTGAGTTCGACGAAACTGACCCTGTAGGAAAGACAACTCAGTCCGCCGAAGATGACCCAAGCTCAGCTTCCGCTGACCAAAATGGAGCCATTGAGTCATAAGTACAAGGATTAACCAAAGGTAAACACGAAACCGAAATTACCTTTGCTGACCAATCTACTCCTGCAGATATTGTAGAAACACATATTCCAGACAACTCAACATTGCCCAAAGAAATCAAAATTCCAAGAGGACATTCGGAGAAGTCCATTCTTGATGTTGGTGAAAACAAGCTGATGACGAGAGATCAGCTTAGAAAATATCTCAAAAATGTTGCATTTGTCTCAGTGCATGAACCAAAGAACTTCTCAGAAGCTGAGCACGACGAACATTAGATCAATGCTATGCAAGAGGAGCTTGATCAGTTCAAAAGAAACGAGGTATGGGATTTAGTACCAAAACCTAGGAATCAAAAGACCATAGGAACTAAGTGGGTCTTTAGAAATAAACTAGATGAGCAAGGCAATATAGTCAGGAATAAAGCTCGACTTGTAGCCCAAGGCTATAGTCAGCAAGAGGGCATTGACTATGGTGAGACCTTTACACCCGTAGCTAGGTTAGAGGCTATACGTATATTATGTGCATATGCTAGTTTCATGAATTTCAAGCTATACCAAATAGATGTTAAAAGTGCATTTCTTAATGGCTTTATAAACGAAGAGGTATATGTTAGTCAGCCTCCTGGGTTCGAAGATCCAAAACTTCCAAACCACGTTTATAAACTCAAAAAGGCCCTATACGGCCTGAAACAAGCACCGCGTGCTTAGTATGAGAGGTTAACCAATTTCCTGCTGACCAGGAACTATGTCAGAGGTAAAGTTGACACAACCTTGTTCATTAAGAAAAGGGGTAAAAATATCCTGCTGGCACAAATTTACGTAGATGATATAATCTTTGGTGCCACTGATGAATCTATGTGCAAAGAATTTAGTAAACAGATGCAAACTGAGTTCGAGATGTCTATGATGGGCGAACTCAACTTCTTCCTTGGACTTCAAATTAAGCAAGGGAAGAACGACATCTTCATTAGTCAGTCTAAGTACGCCAAAGAAATGTTAAAGAAATTCGATATGGAAGATTGTAAGCCCATATCAACCCCAATGGGTACTGACACTGTCCTGTGCACGAATGAGAAAGGTAAGTCAGTAGATATCAAGTTATATCGAGGTATGATTGGCTCTCTACTTTATCTTACTGCTAGTAGACTTGATATTCAGTACTCAGTATGTTATTGCGCTAGATATCAAGCTGACCCCAGAGAATCACACCTTATAGCTGTGAAAAGAATTTTTAGATATTTGCAGAGCTCAGTTAATGCAGGATTGTGGTATCCAACCTCAAATGACTTCACACTCATTGGATACACTGATGTTGACTATGCACAGGATAAGCTAGAACGGAAGAGTACTTCTGGAGGGTGTCACTTCCTTGGAAGCTGTCTAGTATCTTGGTTCAGCAAGAAGCAGTCATCAGTTGCCCTGTCTACAACTGAAGCTGAGTACATTGCTGCTGGAAGCTGTGTGGTCCAGGTCCTATGGATAAAGCAACAGCTTGAGGATTATGGTGTAAAAACAGAAACAATAGAAGTCAAATGTGACAACAAGAGTGCCATTGACTTATCCAAAAATCAAATCCAACACAGCAGGATGAAGCATGTCAGCATAAGGCATCACTTCATAAGGGATCATGTACTCAAGGGTAAGATCAAGCTGACCTACGTTCCTACAGATGAACAGCTTGCGGATATCTTCACAAAGCCTCTGGCTCGTGAGCAATTCAACATACTAAGGGAAACTATCGGTATGTCTAATCCTCTTCACTAAAATTATATGTTTAAATTGAATGTTGAGTGATTACCATGCTGAGTGAGTTGTGCTAAATGGGTAACTATTGCATGCTGAGCTAAATATGAACTATATCACCCCATGCTGAGTAGACATACATACTAAGTGATTAACATAAGCTGAGTTACTAAGCACGCGAACATTCCTTCTACGTAAAACTGACTTCCTAGAATCTCAAACGATTAGGCTTCTCGAAACTGAGTAAAACTCTTATGCACAATAAATGCTAGCACGCGCATTAATAAGCCACCTAGGATGACGTAAGCGCAATTATTAGAAAACACATGCGCCGATTGTGTCATAAATGCCAGATTATTGTCGTAAAATGGCTACTTCAATGTATCGGATCAACTCGACACCCCTATAAATAGTGGATGATTTCCCACTAACTGCTCTTTACATTCGAAATCTTTGGCAAATTGATTTCCATCTCTCTCTCTCTAAATCTCAAAACCTCTCGAAAATCCCTGAGAAAATCATGTCGGACTCTCAAAACATCTCCGGCGCCGGTTACGACGAAAACTGCTCCGATGAAAACCCTCGTCGCACACTGAGCAGGAACGTGAGGAGACCTCAACTGAGTCTCAAGAACATGGTCAGCATGACCAACCTAAGGTCATTACTCCGAGTAAGAAACCCCAAGCTGACCAAGCAACACCATCTAAGAAACAGAAAAAGGAGAAGGGCAAGATACCATAGGAAAGAAACTATTCTCCGGTCTACAACAGTGTGAGGGGATACAAGATCGACCATTCCCACTAGTTCTCTAAGGGTTTTGTAGAAGCTGAAAAACCCTTTTGCGAATGGATCTCCAAGAATGGCTGGACCAGGCTGTTTTCCCTCCGTGAAGCCACTTATCCTGAATTGGTAAGGGAATTCTACACCAACTTACGAGCTGCTGATGATGACACTGACTACATGGTCACAAAGGTCAGGGGCAAAGAAATCTTTGTCAATCCTCCCTATCTTGCCACTTTGCTCAAACTGAAGAATGAAGGAGCTGAACTCAGAACCACAAACGATCATGGTAAAATCAAATACTCTTCGGAGTTCTGTAAACCCGCTGGTCACGTAGGAGAAATCGCTAGCACCTCCATGGGTCAAAATCAGAAGATGGCCCATTACATTCTGACGAACTTCATATTTCCCAAGGTCAATTCCACATCCTCAGCGTCTAATTTTGAGCAGTGCTTCATCTGGCACATGCTGACCTACCAGCCACTCAATATGCATGTGTTCCTCATCGGTGCTTTCCAACGAAGTACTGGCACACTCAGGTTAGGTTCACTAATCACCAAGATACTTAAAGACTACAGGGTGAACTTAGTTGAAGAAATAAATGTGTGGGGTACAAAAATTACTGCGGCCGTATTGTTCGGTTTGGCCTATGACCAACCCATTAAACCCAAGAAAGGAAAGGGGGCTGTAACAGAGGAAGGAGATAGTGTGGTTGAAGGGACAAAGGATATGCTGACCAGAAAGGGAAAGAAAATAGACCAAGCTCGCACTGACCACGCTAAGGAAGACAAAAAGAGGAAAGCTGACCAAACCTCTTCCAAAGATATTAGCTCAGCTCCAAAGAAAATCCGGTTTGTATCACACGGAAAGCAAATTGACACTGAGCAAGGTCAGAAGGAACCTAAGTCAGCAGAAAACCTGAAAAGGCCAGCAGAGCATGAGGAAGTAAGTGAGGATACTCCTGAGGAGCCCCTGAGAAAGAAGAAGAAGAAGAAATCCTCTGGTCTTAACACAATTGATGCACGTCCTCTTGACTGTGTTGTCTCTGAAGACTCACACTTTGTGAGAAGTCAAGATATTGATCTTGAGAAACCTCCTGCTGACCAAGAAGAAGAACTGGGTAATGATGAAGGTCAGTTTGATGTTGAAAGGACAGATGATGCTGAGATAAGTAAGGATGTTGCTACTGAGGAAAAACAAACAGTTGATACTGAGTAGATTGAGACTCAAGATGAGCAGCTTGTGCAGGACAAGGTTGTGGAAGGTCTCAATACTGACCTTGGACTGAACTCCTCTTTTGAGTCACTTGACTCCATTCCTGCTGATCCTTTTCCTCCAAAAGTCAGCACAGGCAAACGCCTCAAACGAAAGGCTCAAAAATCTCCAGTCATTGATCTTCTGGACGATTCTCCGCTAAGGGAAGCAATTTCTGACCTTACCACACTCCAGTTCCAGTTCTTCAACACTGCCATTAAACCAACTTTGGACCAAATCAAGGAAAAGCAAGCCACTGTTTCTCAAGCTGAGGAACAAGCCAAGACTCCTGAAGATCCAATTCCTGCCGAGCAAGAGCTCGAAGTCCAAACTGCTCAAGACAATGAGCGAGCAAAGGAAAATTCTACCCAAGTTGGCTCTGAAGTGCCTCCTCCTGGACCAACTCAACTTCAGACCAATGTTGAGCAGGACAATATCTCTGTCGATCCACCTCTTCCTAATCCTGTTTCGCAGAATGATGAATAGTCAGTTCCTGATGCTGACCTAAGCAAAAGTCCAGCTGTTGACCAAGCTTGCCCATCTGGTTCTGGAAAGCACCATACTCCTCCACCATCTGGTGCTACTCAAATTCCGATCGCTGAGCAAACTCTTGATGCAACTTATGCTTACCTAAATCCAACTGAGTATGGGCGCAGAATCATTGACTCAGCTCAATCCCTACTCCAGGATCTTAACCAAGCTCATGCTGATGCTGCTGGGTCTACTCATGTTGAACCAACACAGATCTCCTCTGTCACTCAGCTTCTGGCAGAAATCAAAGGTCTCAAAGACTTGCTGAGTGTCATGACAACCCTTCAATCTCACCAACCCAAGCAAGACTCAATAATGAAGCTGGCTGAACTCCATCTGATGATGGTGAACCACATGAATTCCCTACAAGGACAAATCAACAACCTTTCAGCTGTGAACTCAACTTATGCAACCTCTGCTGAGGTTAATCAACATTTCACCCAGCTACACTCTGAGCTGACTGGAGCTCGTGAATTAATCTCCTCCTCCTCCCAGTGTTCCATTGAGCAAATTAGTGAAGCTGTTCGCCTACTCAACTTGAGTAAAAGAAGAAATAGACACTGACCTGGTGAAGACTAATGAAATTCTGCAATACTCCCAAGCCACATTGAAACATGTCCGCTATACAAATGCCCAACGTCAGTTCTACGATTCGGCTCTGCTCAAGATGTATCATCAAGCTTATGCCAAGATGACTGAAACCATCACATGGATTGGGAAATCACAAGAGTATCTTCTAAGTATGCTCAGTGCCTCTATTCGAATCCTTGCCTCCACTCTGGACGATGGCGTGGCAGTGTTTGACGGTCTTCAGCTGAGTACGAGTCAACTCCAAGCATACTCAGCAAAACTGACTCGTGCTGTTTTTAATGACACCTTCTCTCCTCCTTAACCCGATGCTGGCAAAACGGGGGAGAAAGAACAAGCTGATGGAACTCAGCAAATGGGGGAAGCATCCGGCAGTCAGCAACAAAGAACTGTCAAAGGAAAAGGCAAAGTTAATCCTGCTCACCAAGCTCAAGTCAACAGGAAGAAATAGACTGTCTAGTTTTAGTACTTGACTTGTAGTTTATCTGGCATGTTCTTTCGTATTTTGTATGATGACAATCTATCTATTTTAAGCATCTTTTCATTCAACTGACTTATCTATATGCGATGCTTACTTGTTGTGCTATATGCCGATCTGTCTTAAGTGAACAAACAAACAAAAGTAAGAAGGGACATACAAGTAAAATACACTCAGTACACATTAGCTTTGATACATCCTTTCATTTGCTCTGATACATGATTCAATAAGCTCTGATATAATCTTTCATAACTCTGATACCTAAAACTAAACCATGTATCGAACTGAGTAAAAATATGTTCCAAATTTTGAACTCTTCTGAAAGCTGACCTAGGTTCATCTAAATTAGATCTTGGAAGGTCTAGAATTGAACTAAGTCAGTACAGGCATATCTTACCTTTTACTCGATTAAATCTTAGAAGGTTTAGAGTTAAGTTAAGTCAATAGATGCAACCCTTACGGGGGAGTAACTTCAGAAGAATGAAAGATAACTCAATCATGGGGAATTTCAAAACTGAGTTCCATAATTAAATATTTTGCCAACATCAAAATAGGGGAGTTTGTTGAAACACCTTTTCACATGATTTTGATTTGACAAAATTATTTAAGTTAATCCATGATTAAGACAATTAAATTTATGTGCTTTGATTTAATTCTACTAATGCGTTTGTTCAATGTTGAGAATAAAAATATATACATATAAGAACAGGAATCAAAGTAAGACAGAACGTAGTCAGCATGATAACATAGCACGAGCTGAGTAAAGTATAACTCAGTATGAAAGAAGGAAAGTCTTCTTCAGAACTGAAACTTGCAGATAAAGCTGACCACAGAAGCTGAGGAGAACTTAACTCAGAAAAGTCTTCTTTGGAACAATATCTTGCACAACGAAGCTGACCATGGAAGCTGAGTAAAAAAGCAACTCAGTATCGTAAATAACAACGATCAAAGACAACGGCTATCAAAGTAAAGCTGAGTGCTCTTCAGGACAGCACTAATGATCCGTTTGCTAAAAGACAAGATCCGACAGTGATCTGTGCTAATTCAGAAGCTTTGGACTCATGCAAGGATATGGTTTCGAGACGCATGGGTCAACTGTCCTCTAGCTAAAAAACGAAACTGGCGATAGAAGACGAACCTGCGAGAAGAAGACAAGCTTGACGCCTGCCAAATTCAGACGACAGGATTGGCCTGCAAATCTGAAGCTGACCAGAACAATGTCCCATAAAGAGCCGTTTGAATCTAACGGATAGATCCAGATTCAAATGATTTAGTCTTCAGATTTCAACTATAAAAGGACAAGCTCATTCTTGGATCCTGTTGTCTCCTGAATGGACTCTAGCAAGTGTACTAGATACAAGTAATAAAGTGATAAGTGAAGTATCGTATCCACAGGGATTGAGGACCAAAGTTTACAAGAAATACTTTGTAGAACAGGGTGTTCGTGGTGTGTGAATTCCTTAAATTGAGAGATGTTGTTTAAACAGTAGCAAAGTCAATGATTTAGTTGATTAAAACGATTACTTAACAATGGAAAAAGGCAGAACAGGTTAAGCACAGCGGAACAGGTTACTTTCAGTCTCTAAACATCCTATTTATTCATGAATGACGTAAAGTGATGTCAAGGTTTCTGTTTTAATGCTCACTTAAGTCAACTCTCGTGTGTTCTTAAGATTCTAAGACGTACTACAACCTCAAGCGTCCCTAAAGTTGGTTCTTTCTTGCATTACGATCGAAACAGCATTTCAATGAAGAAAACCCTTGATACAACCTCCTGACATCTCTGTTTCGGGGTTGAATGATTGACAAATAGTTCCGTGAAGATGAAAGCAGTTTCCTATCATGCATCTAACACTAACATACATGCATTTAGCAATGGAGTTAAAGATTTATCAAGCACATCATAATATATCAACATTCATTCATAAATAAGATAATAGAAGGCTTACATAACTGGCCCTAACTGGCCTTACCCATTCAAAATGACTACTCACTCATAGTGTAGAGTGAACAGCCTGAGTTAATTCCATAAAGCTCCATTGATGGAGTCATCTTCCTTAGAGAGCTTCCTCCCTCTCCAAGAAACTAAAATTCTAATTAAATCGATTATCCGAAGTCAAAGGTACCCTCTCCTTTCCTCCACTACATCTATATAAAGGAAGAAATACGAGCCGTACCACAAAATATTACTAAAAAGATTGTTTTTCTACAGCTATGTTACTAGGAAATGATTAATTCTAGTTTGACCCTTGAACACTCAAGGGGGTGATCCATCTTGTCATCATGTTGCTTTTCTGCCTATCCTACGTATGCTGTCATTGCCACGCCGCACCTGCCACTTGTCCAGTCGCTATCCGTCATCAAGTACGCAGTGGAGATCCGCTGGATCAAAGGGTGCTCGACTCCTCAAGGTTTGTTGCAAAACAGGCTGTGTAGTAGCCCTTTTACAAATCTGCATAAAACACTTATAAGTCCTTTTATTTAGGAAATTTCGCCTAAAATACACACAAATTGTAATTAACACGTTGTATTATCGCAGTCATATTCAAGCCTAACAGATCCTAAGCCGAATTATAAAGAGAAAAACAATATACATACAAAGCACATCAAAACAAGAAAGAGATCTTACACCAAATTTCCATTTCTGTGTAAAAGCTAGATTGATTTTGTAATCATCTAAAGTGTTCTTCGTCTGAGAAAAGAACAAATTTTTATCAATTGTAAAATTGAGAGCGTGGTGTTGAGTACTCGGTTTTAAGTACTCAGTGGTAGAGAAAATCTAAGTGCTGGGTTGTAGCGCTTAGTGGAGTTGAGTAGACGAATAGAGGACGGTACTCTTGCATATTCAACTGCCTTGTAAACGGTTTGTGCTCTACCTTTAAAGAGCTCAGTAGTGGATTGAAAAAGCCCGAAAGGATTCTGGGGACTGGACGTAGGCGGAGAGGCCGAACCAGGTTAAGTCTGCTGAGTTATTTCTAACCCTTTCTCTCATTATATATCTGTATGTGTTGTTTGCTATAATTACTCAGTATATAAATTGTTTAAGCTGACACTGAGTAAATAAGAGTGCTGAGTTGGAAGCTGGCCACAAAGTGTCAATTCCCAACTCACAAGTAAAACAGTTCTAGTCAGCCTTGACTAAAGTTGTCTTACGCCTAACTCGGCCGTGCTGACCAAAACAGAGTTAAGAAACTCAAAGCATTATTTTAAGTCAACATAATTAAAACGAGAAAAAGTATATTAGTTCCTAACCCCCCCCCTTGGAACTAATCACACGGGACCAACAGAAAGGTATTTCAATAGCCTTTGTCATGTCACTAGATCAAATTGCCACTGATCCCTTGGAGTCTCAAATCTTCCTGGATCTCCAAATAGTTCCATTCGAAGAGGAAGAGAAACGTGTCCGGAATGACTAACCGTTGATTCAATATGGGACAAAGGAGGATTCAACATTCCAGGTGCCATGAAGGAAGAGAAATCCACAGAAGATCCGAGGATCGCCCCTCCACGAAGAAGTGTTGGAGCACTAGTGACATAGTATTCCCAGGGTCTATGATACATACTTCCAAAACTGAAAAAGACTCATCCCCTGCGAATGAAGTGGAGGATGGCTGTGCACGAGTGCGCCAATCCCAGCAGACAGGTTTTCCAGGATCTAGCTTATATGATCCCTTGATTCATGGCCCATGTGGGCTACTACTATTGCTTCGACTTCCTATATAAACGTTTGTGGAGAGGTATTTTGCATGTCTTGTATGATGGGTCCAGTGGGGAGAGTTGAGATCCCTAAAGTGGATAGGGTGGAGACCTCTGTAGTGATTGTGTCAGTGATCCCTGCCGAGGGAGGGTTTGGTAGTCCATCAGTTGTCATCTTTGGCCGTGGTGAAACTCTAAAAAATATGGGTTCCACAGTCACTACACTAGTTGACTACTAGAGAATTTCCTTTGATCAGAATATCGTCCATGTGAGGTGTCGTTGGGATCGGCGAAGGACACTCCGATGCCAAGTCAGTAGGATATTTGTAAATAATAGGAATAATCACTATAGAATTTAGGATTTTAGTTAATGTACCTTCTGTCCTGTAGAGTTGGAGTATTTATACTAGTTTTTGTAATCTTTTGGCATTACTTGATGAATAGCTGAACATACATGTCTTCAATGCTTATTAATGGCTATTGATTGTCAGGTAATCATTCTTAACATCAATGACGTCTGTTTAATTTAGTCATTTGGTGTTCTTATAATGGTACAGGGATACGATGGCGGATCCTAACTCATACGAGTTGAGTGGCGGGTTCTTTGGACGTATCCATTTTCATAGATCTGGCTGTATCTCTTCCATTTACGACAGAAAACTTTTTGAGCAAATCATGATTGCTAATGAGGTTTTTGCTAGAGTTAAAATTTATATCCCTTTCTTATGAAATTCCTCAAATCTTCAAATTGAACCTCAATCATCATTTAAACCACCTGCATTGCTCCAAGCCTCACTAAGTTCAGGAGGATTCACTCACTCTCAAATGGCCTTTGTTGCCATAGGGGAAAGGATCATCACTCCTCAGCTTAGTACCACTATCGTTAGGCTATGACATTGCTTGTTGGCCCTATCTCGATGGATCAAAATTTTTCCGATCATAGTCAAAAGGTCTTAAACATAGGTTGTAATGTTAGGCTAAGGCTAAGGTATGGAAGTGAATGGCCATTTAAGTGTAAGAATTTTTGTCTACATGCAATGCAATTCCCCATACTCAGCACTCAACACTGATCACTTCTGCCTCAACCTATTCACTTTACACAGCCTGTTTCACAACATCGGCCAAACTATTCTTCAAACACACAAAATACAATCATCCAAACATTTCATTTTAGGCTCAAGATATAAACATGTGTCCTGAAAATGAAGAGACTTTATTCAAATATTTTTCTGTTATCTTCTACAATTCCTATTTGGGATTTTTATTTTTATTTTTTTCTTTTAACCTTATTCGAAAAGTGGCCCTCACTTCATCATCATCCCTCAAATGTCATTATTTCAACAATTTGATCATTATACACTCAGATTTTCTGAGAAATTGCATTTTCTTTAACTAGAGCAGCTTGTTGTGAGGCATGAGACAAATTCAAGGTATTTTGGGATTACAGTGAAGGGAATTGGTTCCTTTAAGTGGTGTTTAAGAAAGAATAGGTTAAGGCTCAAGTTGGATATCCTAAAAATGTGAGTGCAAAGCACGGGTAGGCCTTTTGTGGAGTGAATTTGGGATCTAAATACCTTTTTCCTCCTATGTTCGTCCAAAATTTAACCATATTGACTAGGCAACCAAAGCAATGCCTACCTAAAGACAATATGCACTAGCCCTCTCATGAAGAATCAGTGCATTTTCATGCTAATGTAGGCTCAAGTTCTCACATTTTAGGGTTTTTTGCATTGGAGCAGGAGATTCTTTAAGTGAAGATTGAGTTAAAAACTTAAAATTTTTTAGAACTTCTTGATTTGGGAGTTCAAATAATTACACAAAGCTATTACCTCAAATCGCAATCACAAAAGTACAAACAGCTAGGAATTAGACAAGAGAATGAGATAATTACAAGAAAACAAATAACGGACAATTTGCTTAAAGCGGACGCCGAGATTTATTAGAGGGTATTTATTGAACATAATATTGACAACAACAACATGTTTCATCTTTTTATCATGTTATGCTCAGTTTAAACGCATGCATCCCACCCCCAAATAAAAATCAACATTGTCCCCAATGTTACACTAAAAATGGGAGAAAAAGAATCATAACATGATCGCATTGGAGTGTAACAATAAATGTAAAGAAGGGTTATAAGTGTTACCGGATGCTTGGATAGCGACAAGTGGGGAACGAGAGGACTCAACCTCTCGATCCTTAGCAGGAGCAGTACCATCCCCTTTCGAGGAGGTAGCGGTATGTGTTTCAGGGGCAGCAGATTTCGCTCTTACCGGACTTTTGATCGAAGTACCCGAAGGACTTTCCCGCCCATGCTCTTCTACACAGAGATGCTTCAGCATATCCACCTCTCCTTGCAGAATAGCAGTTTTATGCTCAAGGGCATGGATCTGGTCTCGGTTAGCTACATTTTACGCAAACATGGCATTGAACTTACAAACAATATCATCATTGGTGAGCTTTGCACATTTCATGTAAAAGGCAAGGTCTTTTTCGTGCTCAACTTGCTCGGACTCAGAGGAGATAGAGACAATAGGTTCATTCTTTCTCTTTCGGCTTTCGAGTCTCCTGGCTTCAACAAAGTCTGCCATCCAGACCCACTTCCCATTCACCAGTTTCCCAAACAACATGCTCTGTAGGCTCTTTAATCAATCTGGTCAGGGTGGTTCACAACAGTGAGCCGGGTGCGGTCCTCTAGCTTAAAAACTCCAATTTCTGCTGCAATCCGAGTCACGATGCTCCCACAGCAAATGACCGAGGAATTCTTCTTTCCAAAGTTGGCAATGTACTCCCCAAACCAATAGCCTAAATTCATTATGGGCCCGGTTGTCATACTCCACAGAGTCGTAAGGTCGGCATGGGGAATAGTGGCTTGGTTTTCGCGGGCAAAGATGGTTCCAGAGACCAGTTTATGTAGGTAACGGATGGCATAGTCATCAATATTCGAAGCTTTGGAAGCACTACCGTCATACCTCGGCTGGTCCGAAATAGATTGCCAGAAAGCTTGAAGGTCAAACACATCAGGGGTTTGAGTGAACGCCTCCTTGTAACTTTCCGACTCTAGGTCATCGTCATTCGTGGCACCCAATAAACTGTTGAACATGTTCAATGAAGGCCGCTGGGTGTGAGTCATTAGCCTGAAACTAAACTTTCCTTCCTCATCCGGGTCTGTGATCTCGGGATGGTGCTTAAACATAGCCAGGAATTCCAACGTGAGTTCTTTGTAGGCCGGCTCCGTCATTTCAAAGAAACAGCCGAAATGGCCTGCCTCCATGAGTTTCCGCACACGCTCATCAAGTTTGAGCTTCTTCAAGGTCTCCCAGCAAACTGTTCTCACAGGTCCGAATTCTAGTTGCGCAAGTTCCTCGTAGTATGTCTGCACGGCCGCATTTTTGAACTGAGACAGCTTTTTCACCAATTTTTTGTTAGGGATGAAAGCAACTGTGCTTGTTCCCATCATTTTGCCCTTAGCTTTTTCTTTTTTCGTTGATCCTTCGATTTTTACTTGCTTGCCAGATCCACGAGTTCTCATCCTGTGCTCAAGTCTAAATAGGGTTTCCCAATGATAAAGAGCACAGAGCATGTGGTAAACCGTGAAACAAAAGTGTGAAAATAATGCAAGTCGAACGATGGGCCGTATTTTTGGTCGGTCTCCTTAAGTATGGAGAGGAAAGAAACGTCATATTGCCAACCCGCCTTTATGAGAGCGGTCTAAAAGACGCCACCTGGACAAGTGGTTGGCAAAAGGCGCGTTTCTCCGATGAGACCCTAAGGCGACGAACGGTCACGCTTCAAAATTTGAATTTATGACTCCCCTATCCGTTGGATTTTATCGAGGAAAGGAGAGCATGTGAAATAAGTACCTAGTGACATATGATGAGACATTTTACTTTTTTAGACTTTTAGTTCGCCTCCCGGTTTCCAAGGATAGCCCTTCCACAGAAAGGTAAATCATCCCCCTATTTGAACAAGTAAAAACGTAAAACTCGACCCTTATGGAAAAGGTGTAGGTTTTACATCTTTGCTTGCGCCGGAAGTACATATTACGGACCATTGCACGACACAAAATGGATCTAAACTACCTTTAACAAAATTTAGCAAAATTTGAAATGCAAACTAATTTAAATGCAAAGTTACTTGTGCTACAATTGGTGTTTGTAGCGAACACCCTGTTTGTGCTTCTACTGGCGTGGGGGGTTTTAGAAGTGAACTGTATCGATCTTCCTTGTGTGATCATGCTCTAGATAGGGTTTCAGTCTTTGCCCATTCACCTTAAAAGGTTCCTGACCCTCCTTGCCAATTTCAACTGCACCATGACCAAACACCTTGTTCACCAGATAAGGTCCTGTCCATCTTGATTTAAGCTTCCCAGGAAACAACTTGAGTCTCGAATTGTACAAGAGAACTCTTTGTCCTTCGTGAAACGTCTTTATCTGGATTTTTCTATCGTGCCACATCTTGGTCTTGTCTTTGTAATTCACTGCATTCTCATACGAAAACAACCTGAACTCCTCCATGTCACAGAGTTGAAGTCTTCGTTGGTCTCCCACAGCCTGTTGCTCAAAATTTAAGAAGGTTAATGCCCAAAAGGCCCTGTGTTCCATTTCAACCGGCAAGTGATAAGACTTGCCGTACAACAATCTAAACGGGGACATCCCAATAGGTGTTTTATAAGCTATTCTATATGCCCAAAGAGCATCGTCAAGCTTGTTTGCCCAGTCCTTCCTAGAATTGCCAACAGTTTTCTCTAAAATTCTTTTGATTTCACGATTCGAAATCTCAACCTGTCCACTTGTTTGTGGATGGTAAGGTGTGGCAATTCTATGAGAGACTCCAAGCTTGCCCAACAGCTTTTCAAATTTTACGTTGCAAAAATGGGTTCCTTGATCACTAATGATCGCTCGTGGGACACCGAATCTGGCAAACAGCCTTTTCAGGAACTTTATAACCACACGGGCTTCATTGGTGGGGCTAGCCATGGCTTCAACCCACTTGCTCACATAGTCAACAGCTACTAAGATATATTTATGCCCAAAAGATGTAGGGAATGGTCCTATAAAATCTATGACCCATATATCAAAAATTTCACAAACAACTATGTTATTGAGGGGCATGGCATTTCTAGCTGAGATATTGCCTGTTCGTTGGCACTCATTGCAAGTGCGAACGAACAGATTGGCATCTTTAAAAAGTGTTGGCCAGAAAAAACCTGATTGAAGTACTTTGGCTGCAGTTCTGCTGGCGCTATGATGCACTCCAGCTTCCCGGTCATGACAATGGCTTAGAACAGCCTGTCCCTCCTCTTGAGATATACATCTGCGAATAATTTGGTATGCGCACAACCTGAAAAGATAGGGTTCTTCCTAAAAATAATAATTAATTTCAGCATAAAACTTCCTCCTTTGATTAATGGACAGGTTGTAAGGTTTAAGCGAACTTGCTAGATAGTTAGCAATGTTGGAAAACCATGGCGCAGGCTGCACAGTGTATAAACGCTCGTCTGGAAAACTCTCCAAAATTTCTGGTTGTTCCTGGCTGCTTTGGTGAAAAATTCTTGACAAATGATCAGCTGCCACATTCTCTGTTCCCTTCTTATCCTTAATTTCGAGATCGAATTCTTGAAGTAAAAGCAACCACCGTATCAGCCTTGGTTTTGCATCCTTCTTGGCGAACAGGTAGCGTAGTGCAGCATGGTCTGTGTGAACAATAACTTCTGACAGCACCAAGTAGGGGCGAAATTTGTCGAAAGCATACACAACTGCGAGGAGCTCCTTCTCTGTCGTGGTGTAATTTTGCTGGGTCTCGGTTAATGTTTTGCTTGCATAATAGATAGGTCTGAATTTCTTCTCAACCCTTTGCCCAAGAACAGCTCCCACACACGTATCGCTTGCGTCACACATCATCTCAAAAGGCTGTTCCCAGTCGGGTCCTGCCAGTATGGGCGAGTTGATCAGCTTGCCTTTCAACAGTTCGAAAGCCTTTAAACAGCTTGCATCAAAAGAAAATTCCGCATCCTTATGAAGTAATGCTGACAAGGGCAGCACAATCTTTGAAAAATCTTTGATAAACCGGCGGTAAAACCCTGCGTGCCCCAGAAAACTTCTCACATCTTTTACATTAGTTGGAACAGCCAGCTTCTCTATCACTTCCACTTTAGCCTTATCCACTTCCATCCCCTTTTCTGAAATTTTATGCCCGAGAACAACTCCACATGTAACCATGAAGTGGCATTTCTCCCAATTCAAGACCAAGTGGGTCTCCTTACATCGCACAAGCACGGCCTCGAGGTTGTTTAGACAGCTCTCAAAAGAGTTTCCATAAACAGAAAGTCATCCATGAATATTTCTATAGTTCGCTCCACCATATCATGAAATATAGACATCATGCATCTTTGAAACGTGGCTGGAGCGTTGTATAGTCCGAATGGCATGCGCCTATAGGCATAGGTCCCGTATAGACATGTGAACGTTGTCTTTTCCTGATCCTCACAGTGAATTGCAATCTGATTGTACCCCGAGTAACCGTCAAGGAAACAATAGAATGCATACCCCGCTAACCGTTCTAACATCTGGTCAATGAAGGGCAAAGGAAAGTGATCCTTCCTTGTGGCTTCGTTGAGCTTTCTGTAATCCACACAAACTCGCCATCCTGTTATGGTTCTCGTGGGAACCAACTCGTCTTTCTCGTTGAGTACTACGGTTGTTCCTCCCTTCTTTGGTACAACGTGAACAATGCTGGTCCACACTATCAGAAATTGGGTAAATAATGCCGGCATCCAGCAGCTTGATCACCTCCTTTCGCACAACCTCCTTCATGTGGGGGTTCAATCTGCGCTGTGGCTGGACAGAGGGCTTGTGCTCCTTCTCCATCAAGATTCTGTGGACACAGACTGCCGGACTGATACCTTTGATATCATCAATTTTCCATGCGATTGCATCCTTGTTCCTTCGCAGAACTTCCATGAGTTGAGCTTTCTAATCAGGAGTTAACTTTGAGGATATAATAACTGGATTTCTGCTGGGAGGTTCCAGGAAGGCATACTCGAGGTGTGTAGGTAACAGTTTCAATTCTGGTTTAGATAATGGCACAGTTGGTATCTCCGGTGGCTCTTGATGAGTGGGAACAGCAGGATCGAAATGAGGTGTAGGTAAGTTGGATTTAATGGAACAGCCTATTCCTTCACATAAGTTCACCTCTTCTCCCAATAGAGTCTCTAGAGTGTCCTATTCCTGCAAAGTAGAAAGACTTTGAAACTCATCTAAGAAACAACATGTGTCATCATTATTGTTAGCTCGTCTCATCGCCTCGTTCATTTTGAAAATGACTTCCTCCCCATTAATCCTCAAGAATAGTTGTCCCTCTCCCAAGTCTATCAATGCCTTTCATGTCGCTAAAAAGGGTCTTCCTAGGATAATAGGAACATGCAGGTCTTCATCTATGTCCATTATGATAAAATCAACAGGCAATATGAATTTTCCTACTTTGACCAACACATCTTCCACAACTCCCCTAGGATAACATACTGAGCGATCGGCCAATTGAATAGACATTCTGGTTGGTTGTGGCTCTCCTAATCCTAGTTTAGCATATCCAGAATATGGCATTAGGTTTATGCTAGCTCCTAGGTCACATAGTGCATTTTCAATATTTAGCTTTCCAATTGAACAAGGAATAGAAAAACTCCCTGGATCTTTTAGCTTTTTCGGTAGCTGTTGCTTGTTCTGGAGTATTGACGAACAATCTCTGTTGAGTTGGATCATGGATATGTTTTCCAGCTTTTTCTTGTTTGACAGGAGATCTTTCAAGAATTTTGCATATGACGGCATCTGTGCAAGTGCTTCTACGAATGGAATGTTGATGTGCAACTTCCTTAAGGTGTCTAACACCTTAGAATTGTGTTCTTCCAACTTTTTGTTGATCAACCGCGTGGGATATGGCACAGGCGGAACATACGGCGGAGGTGGCTTGTGCATCTTTCCGCTTTCCCCTTGATCCTGCTCGCTGGTAGATTTTGTCTTCCTTGTTTCTTCTTGACTAGGAACAGTCTGTTCCTGCTCTCCTTCAGTTTCTTCGGATGTTTCTGCGCATTCAGCATTTTCATCAATAGATATAATGGGTTGAGTTTGCTTACCAGATCTCAGGGTGATTGCCATGACATCGCCCTTTGGGTTTGGCTCTGTGTTGCTTGGCATAATTCCCTTCCCTTTTGACGTAGATGCAGCTAATTGATGGACTTATGTTTCCAGATTTTTAATTGATGCTTATGTCTGTTTCATGAACTGCATCATCATCGTCTTCATATCTGGCTCTATATCTTCCTTTGGTGGAACAGGTTGTTTATAATGCTGCTGGGGTTGCCTCTAGTAGTGTCCTCCTTGCTGTTGTTGATATCTCGGTTGTTCCTGCTGGTTTGGCTGGCCTGTCCATCCGAAATTCGGATGATTTCTTGTGGCAGGGTTATATGTGTTAGAATATGGGTTCGGTGGATTCCTCTGATTATACCCTGCATAATCACATTCTGCCTGTGCATCCTTTCCCTGCTTAACTCTAGGACAGTTGATGTTGAAATGAAGGCCTCCACAAAAATCACAAATGTCATTGAATGGTGGTTCGTTGTGGATCGAGGACACATTTATCTTGCCGAGCTGTCAGGCAAGCTGTTCTACCTGACTTGTCAATTTTGACACAACATCTTCATTTCTCGCTCTTTTTCCTTCACTTCTGGTGGAGTGCCAGTTATAACTTGTGCTTACTACTCTCTCAATAAGGTCGTACAAGTCTTGTGGTTCCAGATCTTCGGGGTTTCCATTGGTAATGGACTCGATCTGGATTTTATAAATGTTGGTTACCCCATTGTAAAAGTTCTGCATTTGCATCCACATCAGGATGCCATGATTGGGGACTCTCCTTAGTAATTCCTTGTACCTTTCCCATGCCTCGGCTAAGGATTCATCCTCTTCTTGCACGAAATGGGAAACCTCGTTTCTGAGCTTAATGGCTTGTCTCCGTGGAAAATATTTCATTAAGAAAGCGCTAGCCATTTCTTCCCAAGTAGTGATCGTTCCTGGTTGCAAGTTTTTCAACCAGTTCTTCGCTTTATCTCTTAGAGAAAAAGGAAACAGCTTTAGTCGGATTATGTCGTCAGCAACGCCTCTATTTGATCTGAAAGTGTTGCACAGCATGATAAATTCAAGGATATGCCCATTTGGATCTTCCGACTGGTATCCATTGAACTGTACGGCCGCCTGCAACATTTGAATCATAGATGCTTTCACCTTGAACATGTTGTTCCCTTCGTTGGGCAACACGATGCATGATGAATGTCCTTCCGTGGTTGGTCTCGAATAATCTCTGATTCGCATGACAGGAAGGTTGTTATTCTCTCCCTCTTCTTCCTGGTTTGGTTGGACTGGTTGTTCGGGTGGTACCCTTCTAGCCATTCTTCTCTCTCTTTGTCGTTCTCTTTGTCTTGCACGTCGAGCTCCCGCTCTGTT
This sequence comes from Euphorbia lathyris, assembly GCF_963576675.1. Classification (NCBI taxonomy): domain Eukaryota; kingdom Viridiplantae; phylum Streptophyta; class Magnoliopsida; order Malpighiales; family Euphorbiaceae; genus Euphorbia; species Euphorbia lathyris. The sequence goes on along the minus strand of NC_088918.1, from coordinate 12,216,571 downwards.
TCGTCTACACGTTCTCTCTAATTCGAGATCGATAGGGAAAACAGGAGGTCCAGCTCTGCGCATAAACCGATAAATATTCCTTCTGGCTGCACTATTTAGCAAACAGATTAAAAACACCTTATTTCACAGAAAAGTTCGAATAGACTTTGTTGCTTTCAATCCCCGGCAACGGCGCCAAAAACTTGTTGTCTCTTGAATGGACTCTAGCATGTGTACTAGATACAAGTAATAAAGTGATAAGTCAAGTATCGTATCCACAGGGATTGAGGACCAAAGTTTACAAGAAATACTTTGTAGAACAGGGTGTTCGTGGTGTGTGAATTCCTTAAATTGAGAGATGTTGTTTAAACAGTCGCAAAGTCAATGATTTAGTTGATTAAAACGATTACTTAACAATGGAAAAAGGCCGAACATGTTAAGCACAGCGGAACAGGTTACTTTCAGTCTCTAAACATCCTATTTATTCATGAATGACGTAAAGTGATGTCAAGGTTTCTGTTTTAATGCTCACTTAAGTCAACTCTCGTATGTTCTTAAGATTCTAAGACGTACTACAACCTCAAGCGTCCCTAAAGTTGGTTCTTTCTTGCATTACGATCGAAACAACATTTCAATGAAGAAAACCCTTGATACAACCTCCTGACATCTCTGTTTCGGGGTTGAATGCTTGACAAATAGTTCCGTGAAGATGAAAGCAGTTTCCTATCATGCATCTAACACTAACATACATGCATTTAGCAATGGAGTTAAAGATTTATTAAGCACATCATAATATATCAACATTCATTCATAAATAAGATAATAGAAGGCTTACATAACCGGCCCTAACTGGCCTTACCCATTCAAAATGACTACTCACTCATAGTGTAGAGTGAACAGCCTGAGTTAATTCCACAAAGCTCCATTGATGGAGTCATCTTCCTTAGAGAGCTTCCTCCCTCTCTAAGAAACTAAAATTCTAATTAAATCGATTATCCAAAGTCAAAGGTACCCTCTCCTTTCCTCCACTACATCTATATAAAGGAAGAAATACGAGCCGTACCACAAAATATTACCAAAAAGATTGTTTTTCTACAGCTATGTTACTAGGAAATGATTAATTCTAGTTTGACCCTTGAACACTCAAGGGGGTGATCCATCTTGTCATCATGTTGCTTTTCTGCCTATCCTACATCTGCTGTCACTTCCACGCCGCTCATGCCACTTGTCCAGTCGCTATCCGTCATCAAGTACGCAGCGGAGATCCGCTAGATCAAAGGGTGCTCGACTCCTCAAGGTTTGTTGCAAAACAGGCTGTGTAGTAGCCCTTTTTTACTTAATCAATACAAATCTGCATAAAACACTTATAAGTCCTTTTATTTAGGAAATTTCGCCTAAAATACACACAAATTGTAATTAACACGCTGTATTATCGCAGTCATATTCAAGCCTAACAGATCCTAAGCCGAATTATAAAGAGAAAAACAATATACATACAAAGCACATCAAAACAAGAAAGAGATCTTACACCAAATTTCCATTTCTATGTAAAAGCTAGATTGATTTTGTAATCATCTAAAGTGTTCTTCGTCTGAGAAAAGAACAAATTTTTATCAATTGTAAAATTGAGAGTGTGGTGTTGAGTACTCGGTTTTAAGTACTCAGTGGTAGAGAAAATCTAAGTGCTGGGTTGTAGCGCTTAGTGGAGTTGAGTAGACGAATAGAGGACGGTACTCTTGCATATTCAACTGCCTTGTAAACGGTTTGTGCTCTACCTTTAAAGAGCTCAGTAGTGGATTGAAAAAGCCCGGAAGGATTCTAGGGACTGGACGTAGGCGGAGAGGCCGAACCAGGATAAGTCTGCTGAGTTATTTCTAACCCTTTCTCTCATTATATATCTGTATGTGTTGTTTGCTATAATTACTCAGTATATAAATTGTTTAAGCTGACACTGAGTAAATAAGAGTGCTGAGTTGGAAGCTGACCACAAAGTGTCAATTCCCAACTCACAAGTAAAACAGTTCTAGTTAGCCTTGACTAAAACTGTCTTACGCCTAACTCGGCCGTGCTGACCAAAACAGAGTTAAGAAACTCAAAGCATTATTTTAAGTCAACATAATTAAAACGAGAAAAAGTATATATTAGTTCCTAACCCCCCCCCCCTTGGAACTAATCACACGGGACCAACAGAAAGGTGTTTCAATAGCCTTTGTCATGTCACTGGATCAAATTGCCACTGATCCCTTGGAGTCTCAAATCTTCTTGGATCTCCAAATAGTTCCATTCGAAGAGGAAGAGAAACGTGTCTGGAATGACTAACCGTTGATTCAATATGGGACAAAGGAGGATTCAACATTCCAGGTGCCATGAAGGAAGAGAAATCCACAGAAGATCTAAGGATCGCCCCTCCATGAAGAAGTGTTGGAGCACTAGTGACATAGTATTCCCAGGGTCTATGATACATACTTCCAGAACTGAAAAAGACTCATCCCCTGCGAATGAAGTGGAGGATGGCTGTGCACGAGTGCGCCAATCCCAGCAGACAGGTTTTCCAGGATCTAGCTTATATGATCCCTTGATTCATGGCCTATGTGGGCTACTACTATTGCTTCGACTTCCTATATAAACGTTTGTGGAGAGGTATTTTGCATGTCTTGTATGATGGGTCCAGTAGGGAGAGTTGAGATCCCTAAAGTGGATAGGGTGGTGATAAATGTCCAAAACGACAAGTTTATTATGTTCATTTTGTGAATAATCCGTTCTTAATTGTGTCGTTTTAGGACCTTTTCACTTGTTTTGTTGCATAAGTGATTTCAGGGATCAAATTGGAGAAAAGAAGGCTTGGAAGGCTGTTTTGGACCTTTTTCACTCAAAGTTCGGCTTTGCGGACGTGACTGGCTTAGTCTTGCCCAAGACTAAGAGGGTCGACTTATTCAGATCGCCAAGTCAGCAGAATCAGAAACTAACTTATCTCCACAGTTTCAACAACATGTTTTGAACGAAGGAAATCCCTGAAATCAAGGAAGGAACTCAGGAGATTGAAGATTCTTAAATCAACACTATAAAAGAAACCCACCATTGCTTTTGGGAGCAGACTTTTTCGAATTGATGGTTTCATTTTCCTTGTTAGGGTTTTTTTGTAAGCTTTTGGCACAATTTCTAATTCTCATTTTACATTGATCATTTTTACCTTTGTAAGCTATCATAGTCGATTCATGGCTATGAGTAGCTAATTTCCTTTTATCGATTAAGGGATTAATCAAAGGCTAGTATTATTTCCAATTGTGAGATTGTCATTCTTAATTTCAGTAATCTAATTTCATGATCCGTTTACATGTTTATTAATCTATGAAATTAGACCTTCAATGAAAGTTTAATCTTTAGTTCGGCCGGACTTCGGGTTTCTCATCCATTGAAACAACGTTAGGCCGTAGGATTTGTAATCATATGAAATCCTAACTATTACCAAGCGTATGAACATGTAATTTGGTTTGAATCGGAATCGCTAAGAATTCGGTTAACTTAGGTTGGGTCCTTCTAATTCCTAATGCTTTCGACAGATTAAATTCTAAGCGCTAAGCTAGAACTGTCTGTCGAATAGGAGCTTATCTTTAGGCGCTTTAGGATCTGCTTTACAATTAAGGAAGGATTAGGTCGGGAATGAAAAAGGAACGACTATAACTGACTCGAGTGATGTTAATTATGATATTTTCGCACTTTCAATGATAAAAAAGGAAATAATTGTCGAGCCTGCGGTTATCCCTTGATCGGTATTTTTGCCATATAAGAGTAACATATTTTAATTGCAATCCAACTTTACAAAGTTCATCTCAAGATAATCAACCAAACAATCATTCACCCCCATTTACTTTCATTTAGATTTAGTTATCATACGAAACAATCAGTATTAATCCCTAGGGTACGATCTTTACTTACCATTTTTGCAAATTAGTAGTCGGTCAGTAACTAAATATTTATTTGGTGGATTCGACACCCATCAAATTTTGGCGCCGTTGCCGGGGATTAATCTAACTTGATTTTGTTTCGTATATGACCAGGTCTGAACCTTCTAAAGAACTCCTTTTCAAATCAGAAATAGAATTGTTGACAAGAAGAATTCATAAAGAGATAAGGCTACAAAAATCACGAGCCATTGGAATCCATAGCTCCAGCACAGAAGAAGAAATTTCAGACGAGGAAGTTGAGATAATTGAAACTCAAACAGAAACTATGGCAACCCTCAGACAATTGCACGCCCCTCAAGCCGACCAACAGCTTCTGTGCGTGACATATCCGAATATGGACGCAGCCTTCGAGCTCAAATCGGGACTGATTCACTATTTACCGAAGTTCCATGGGATGGAGAGTGAAAATCCACACAACCATCTGAAAGAATTCCACGCTGTTTGTTCAGGAATGAGCCCACAAGGAATTACTGAGGAACAAGTTAAATTGAGAGCTTTCCCTTTTTCTTTGCAGGATGCGGCCAAAGATTGGTTCCTAAATCTACCTTCAGGATCCATCACAACATGGGTAGAAATGACCCAAGCATTTCTGGAAAAATATTTCCCAGCCTCTAGAGCAGCAATGATCCGTAGAGAAATCAGCGGCATCAAACAGAAGGACATAGAGATGCTCCATGATTATTGGGAGAGGTTTAAAAGACTTTGTGCAAGCTGTCCCCAACACGGTATAACTGAACATTCCCTCGTTCAATATTTTTATGAGGGAATGCTGAGCATAGAAAGAAGAATGGTAGATGCTGCTAGTGGGGGAAACCTCATAGATAAAACTCCAGCAGCAGCTAAAGAGCTAATCAGGAGCATGTCAGCGACATCACAACAATTCGGAAGACAACAAGAGAGTTCAAGGAAAGCATATGAGGTAAATACTTCAGCAATTGAAGAAAAGCTTAATTCTCTAACCTCTCTTGTTCAGAATTTGGTTTTAGGGAAAGCAGTACAGGTAAAGGCATGCGAGATATGCACGATGACCGGACATGCTACGGACGAGTGCCCTACATTGCAAGAGGATACTCCAGAACAGCTTAATGCTCTCGGGTATCAAGGACAGCCCCAGCGGAGGTATGATCCATACTCGAACACATACAACCCCGGACTGCGTGATCACCCGAACCTGAGTTATAAACAGCAGAACAATGTCCTGCAACCAAATCCTCCACAATAGTACCATAGGCCTCAACAGTACAGACCTCCCCAGTCCGACCCAAACCCAGGTATGGCATCTAGTTCTAATGATCATTCTGTCATTGCTAACTTGGTTAAGTTTCAGGAAGAACAAAGCAAGGTGAACGCCAGTCTTCAAGCAAACATACAGAACTTAGAAAAACAGATGGGACAGATTGCAACTTCGTTGAGTGCAATTCAGACACAGGGAAAGATGCCCTCACAGACTGAAACAAACCCCAGACAGAATGCAAGTGCAGTCACATTGCGCAGCGGAAAGGACTTGGTCTTGCCCAAGACTAAGCCACCCTGTGTCCAGCAGCAGGCCATTGTAAAAGAAAACGAAGTGACTGGAAGAGAGACTGATAGCTCAACAAATGACAAACTTCCGGGAAAAGAAGTTGAGGACCAGGACCCACCTTTGGTGATCAGACCACCGTTTCCTAGCCGACTAGCCAAATTAAAGAGGGAAAAGGAAGAAAGGGACATCTTCAAAACCTTTCGAAAGGTAGAGGTAAACATCCCTTTACTTGATGCAATTAAGCAAATACCTCGATATGCAAAGTTTCTGAAAGAATTATGTGTGAATAAGACTAAGCTAGCCGGACATGAAAAGGTAGTTGTAGGAGAAAATGTCTCTGATGTATTACAAAGAAAAATTCCCCAAAAATGCAAAGATAAGGGTATGTTTGCTATTTCGTGTTTAATTGGTAACACTAGTATCAAGAGAGCAATGTGCGATTTAGGTGCATCAATTAATGTTATGCCTATGTCTATTTACTCTGCTTTGAACGCTGGTCCACTAACAGAAACAGGCGTAGTAATACAACTAGCAAATAGAGCTTTGGTTTACCCAAAGGGTGTGTTTAGAGGATGTTTTAGTGCAGGTCAATGATTTAGTTTTCCCAGCCGTTTTTTCTATGTTAGATATGCAAAATGACGACAATACCTTGGAATCTTCTGAGATATTGCTTGGAAGACCATTCCTAACCACGGCGAGAACTAAAATTGACGTCCATAAGGGCGTACTGACCATGGAATTTGACGGTAAGGTTGTCCAATTCAATGTGTATGATGCCATGAAATACCCGATTGATGTATCATCTGTGTGTGGAATTGACATAATTGAACCTGTCACCCAAAATATGTTTAATATGAGTGGAAAAGATAAGTTGCAGGTGGCGCTAAGCGAGAGCCTGACCGCAGACAGCGAATACATGGAGGAAAGCATAAAAGAAATTGTCGAAGCCTTGGAAAAATCCGACCAGCAGGTAGGGAATGTTCTACATGTTCCAAAAATTAAAGCTAATCAGCGCCCTTTACCATCTATTGTGCAGGCACCTCAATTGGAGTTAAAAGAACTGCCCAAACATCTGAAATATGCTTACTTGGGGGCTGAAGAGACATTGCCGGTAATAATTTCGAACATGCTAAACCCGGAGGAAGAAGGACAGTTAATCGAAGTGTTACGGCAGCACAAAAAAGCCATAGGATGGACAATAGCTGATATGGAAGGTCTGAGCCCATCAACGTGCATGCATAAAATTCACCTTGAAGAAGGAGCAACACCAAAACGTGAGGCTCAACGACGACTGAATCCGCCCATGATGGAAGTAGTGAAGAAAGAAGTACAAAAGATGTTAGACGCCAACATAATATTTGCAATTTCAGACAGCAAATGGGTAGCCCGGTCCATGTGGTACCAAAGAAAACCGGGATTATGGTGGTTCAAAATGAGAAGGGTGAGATGGTTCCAACTCGTGTGCAAAATGGATGGCGCGTCTGTATAGACTACAGGAAGCTAAATGCCTCTACGAGGAAAGATCATTTCCCACTCCCCTTTTATTGATCAGATGTTGGAAAGATTGGCCGGGAAGAAATTTTATTGCAACATGGATGGTTATTCAGGTTTCTACCAAATTCCGGTGGCACCCGAAGATCAGGAAAAGACGACGTTCACATGTCCCTTCGGTACATTTGCCTACCGACGAATGCCGTTTGGATTGTGCAACGCATCGGCGACATTTCAACGGTGTATGGCAAGTATCTTTTCTGATTATGTCGAGCAAATTATCGAAGTATTCATGGATGATTTCACTGTTTACTGTGACTCCTTTAATGAATGCTTAATCAACCTTGGTAAAATTCTGAAACGATGCTTAAAGTTTAATCTGGTCCTGAATTATGAAAAGTGTCATTTTATGGTGAATCAAAGTATAATTCTAGGACATGTGGTTTCAGCTAGGGGCATTGAGGTAGATAGAGCAAAGATAGATGTAATTCAGTCTTTACCTTACCCCGGAAGTGTCCGGGAAGTTCGTTCTTTTCTTGGCCATGCAGGTTTTTACCGGTGTTTCATTAAAGACTTCTCCAAGATAACACAGCCCATGTGTAAATTGCTGCAAAAAGAGGTCGTATTTGAGTTCGATCAGACTTGTAAGGATGCATTTGATGAATTGAAAGAAAAGCTAGTGTCAGCACCTATCATCCAACCACCAAATTGGAATTACCCCTTCGAGATTATGTGTGACGCTAGCAACTACGCAATCGGCGCTGTTCTGGGACAGCGGATGGATAAACTACCTCACGTTATCTATTATGCATCGAGAACGCTTGACAATGCACAAAGCAACTATTCGACCACTGAAAGAGAACTTTTAGCTATTGTCTTTGCCTTAGAAAAATTCCGTTCCTATTTACTCGGTACTAAAGTCATGTGTTTTCTGACCATGCAGCGTTGCGGTATCTAATGAAGAAGAAAGACGCGAAACCTCGCTTAATTCGGTGGATACTTCTGCTACAGGAATTCGACCTTGAAATACGTGACAAAAAATGGTCTGAAAACTTAGTGGCAGATCATCTTAGCTGGCTCCTCTCATCGGACAATGACAATGGAGAGCTCAAAGACGAATTTCCCGACGAACACTTGTTTAGCATCAATACAATTGAGCCTTGGTATGCTGACTTGGTCAATTATATGGTTACATGGGTAATGCCGGAAGACTTCACCAGGAAATAAAAAGACAAATTGAGGAAGGAAGCCAAATATTACGTCTGGGACGAGCCCTATTTGTGGAAACACTGTTCTGATCAAATGATTCGGCGATGCGTTCCAGAAACCGAAGTCGAGTCCATACTCCAGTTCAGCCACTTGAGTTCCTGCGGAGGCCATTTTGGACCCAAGCGAACAGCACGAAAAGTACTCGAATGTGGTTTGTTTTGGCCCAATATTTTTCGTGATTCGTATTTGTTTTGCAAATCTTGTGCCAATTGTCAGAGAACTGGAAATTTAAGCCAGCGAAGTCAAATGCCACTTACGTCAATTTTAACTTGTGAAATTTTCGACGTGTGGGGCATTGATTTCATGGGCCCATTTCCAAGCTCTTTTGGTTACCTGTACATTTTATTGGCAGTTGATTATGTGTCGAAATGGGTGGAAGCCATTGCCACCAAGACTGATGATGCCCAAACAGTTGTTAAGTTTTTGCAGGGAAACATATTCAGCAGGTTTGGCATGCCCAGGGTGTTAATCAGTGACAGAGGAACTCATTTCTGCAACCGGATAATGGTGTCCCTGCTTAAAAAGTATGGAGTCAACCACCATACATCCACAGCTTATCACCCACAGACCAATGGTCAGGCTGAAGTCTCGAACCGTGAAATCAAATCTATACTCGAGAAAACGGTAAATGTCACAAGAAAAGATTGGAGCATCAGGCTCGAGGATGCCCTATGGGCATACAGGACAGCGTACAAAACTCCTATTGGGATGTCTCCCTACCGGATGGTTTATGGAAAACCATGTCATCTTCCCGTGGAATTGGAGCATAGAGCATTTTGGGCGGTTAAAAAATGCAACATGGCCTATGATAAAGCAGGGGAAGAAAGGAAATTACAGCTACAGGAGTTAGAGGAGCTCAGAACCGAAGCCTACGAGAGTTCAAGAATCTATAAACAGAAGTCCAAAAATTACCACGACAGCCTACTCACACGAAAGCAGTTCCAAGTCGGGCAAAAAGTCCTTTTGTACCATTCACGACTCAAGATTTTTGCAGGAAAACTACGCACCAAATGGATTGGCCCTTTCGTAGTAAAACATGTGTTCCCACATGGTGCGGTGGAAATTGAAAGTCTGAAGAATAACAATTGTTTCAAAATAAACGGGCATCGCCTTAAACCATTTTACGAGGGATTCCAAACTCATGGGACTGAAGAAGTTTGCCTTGAAGTTCCCAAAAACTGAATACTGACGTTCAGTTACTTCTGGCTACAGACGTAAAATAGCAGCGCTACAGGGAGGCAGCCCTGAGACTAGTCTTGCCCAAGACCAGTCACTCTTTTCATTTCAGTTTTTTTTTCACTGTTTTTAATCTTCAACTAACTTAACTAACTTCATCCCTTCCTTGGATGATTTCTGGGTTTTGTTTTGATGTTTGCAGGTAGCAGTAATGGTTTTTCATGGAGTTGGGCTAAGAAATTAAACAAGATAGGCACAATGGGCCCAAAAAGGGTTAAAATTTTTAAATGAGAGGTAAAAAAAGAGGGAAAAATGATACATTTGCTCTTTCCTTTTTTTTCCACCCCGTTTAAGGTTAAACCCCTTTAACCCATTCTACCTAAACCCTTCATCTTCACCAAAGGACCAAAACCCTAAACCCCTCATCTCCCCCTAACTCGATGGACGGCTACTTCAGTGACATCCCCAGACGGAGCCGCCACCATCAACCTCCGTCTCCTCCCCGCCAGTACCGCACAGACGCCGAATCTCCATCACCGTAGGCAAACCTTCGCAGTTACTCGGGAAAGAGGAAAGGAAAGGCTCCAATGGCAGCCGAAACTCCTCCACCAAAGGAGCCCTCCGACAACCAGTCGCCGCCTCCAACGGAATCCGCACCGCCTTCACCATACCGGTTCCACTCTCCTTCCGCCTCCGAGATAGCTACCATGCTAGAACGGACTCAAGAAGCTGTTTCCGATGACGAAACACCAGCGGCAGGCCACCAATCACCACCTCCTGCGAGTTCGTCGCTTCCTACCGATTCTCAACACTCACCAACTCCGACGAGCCACCATTCACCACTTCCAGCAGACCCGACACCTTCTTCCCCAACGGCGGACCATCATTCACCAATCCCTGGAGGTTCGAACTCTCCCACACCGAAGACGAGTAACAATCCCCTAATTTTTACAGGTCCGGCACTCTCACCTCAGGTGTCCGCCCACTACTCTCCACCACCAAAAACACAGAAAAAGAGGAAACCCCCGTCGTCCAGGAAACCGGCTCCAACTAGGAAATCACGGCGACTTGCTCCTCCTCCCCCTCCTCCTCCAAAGAGGACCATCTCCATTGAACTCACCGAATCAAGCTCTACGGACTCTATAGCAACCGATTCCAGCTCACATAATGCCTCATTCGAGCAAGCGGAATCGGAGGATTCAGACACTCACAGCGATCCTCCCGAACAGGCCGCGACTTCCGCAGCTCCCACTTGCTCCACCCGACCAAAGAAAACGACCAGGGCCCGCTTGGAGAAAGGACCACAACGATCCAAACCCGTCGTCATCGACACCGAGATGACTTTCGATTCACCGGCGCACCAACAGAGGTACAATTCTTTGAAACTTAAGACTTTTGTTGCGGGTCGTTGGTTGCATGAGCCCACTTTAGTTGCTCTGAATATTAGGTCTGATATGCATGATTTAATGGATAACATTGGCTGGAAACCATTTTTGCTGCTCAATTATCCTGTTTATAACTGTTTGATGCATGAGTTCTTTAACACATTCACTGTAGATAAGAAGAAAATGAAGAAATCGCAGGCCTCATGCATTCAATTTCAATTATGTGATAGAGTACATAACCTGTCTGTAGCTGAGTTTAATGTAGCACTGGGCCTGTTTGATAGAGAATTTTGCTATACTGATGCCTATTCTACCATGCTTTGTGATTATCCTACTGAGTTTAATGCCGTGAGTGTCTACTCTGAGTTAACTGGTTTAGCTCACACTGTTTTTAGCCCCTCAAAGTCTAAGGCCAATTTAATTTTGAGTGAACCTTTACGTTTTATGCATCGATTTTTAGCTATTAACTACTCAGCTAGGAATGAGGACTCAACTGTTGTGTCAAAGCAAGAATTATTTTTCCTATGGTGCATGGTAACTGAAAGAAAAGTCAATTTAGGCTATTGGCTAGCCTTAAAATTTTCTGAAATGATGAAAAAGGTAGCTAAATTTCACTTAGGGCACATCATCACTTGCTTAGCTGTTAACCTATGTGCGCTTGATGTGGATGAATGCCCTTTGCATGTTGCTTGTCGTATGCTACCTTTTGACTTGCAATTGTTAAAAGCCATGAAGCTAATCCGGACCGAGGAAGGAGGTTCTGTTTCTTTTATCCCTGCAGGAGACTTACCCCCACATGAAGGACAGATTCCCAGGAAATTTGCGTCTTCAGCCGCACCTCCTCCAGAACAGGGACAAACTTCATCTCCCAACCAGCAACCTGATGACCCAGCCGAGCAACTAGTCTCCTTGGCCGCCGTTGTTGACACTATGGCAGAGACCATTCAAAAAATTTACCAGAACCAGGCAGCATACTTCAAGGAAGTTGGATTCACTCCTCCGCATCCATTCGCCCCTTGATTCAGTTGTTTCTCTCCTCCACAGGGCAGTTCTTCTTACACTTTCTCCACTTCATTTTTATTGATGCCCTTAGTTCTTCATTATTCCATTTTCTACATCGAGACGATGCATCTTAATAGTGGGGGAGGGACAATTGAGTCTTACTGGAAGGGTTTGCTAGTCATTAGGAGTCTCATTTTGTTTTTTTTTGTCCTTTACTGAGTCTTGTGAATTTTATGTGCTAAACTTGTGCAGATTTTTTGTTTTTGACTAAGTGTGAGGTGCCCACCAAATTTTGTGCATAAATAGAGTATTGACTAAGTGCGAGGTGGGCACTCAAATGCATGTTCCTAAGTGTCTCTGTCGTCCCTATTCTACACTTGGAATTGTTGACAACCGAAGCTAGTTTAGTACAGCACCCCCTTGTTTTATGAAAATTCACAACCTTTGGTTTGAAAAGGCCGATGATGAGTAGATAACCCATCATGCCTTGTTTAAATTGTTTAATAGCTTATGAAGTCTTTCAACCCGGACTTGAAAAACGTTTTGAAACCTGTACCACCACTTTTACCCCAATTTATGGAAAGTTTTTTAGCCAAATTGCCAGAGCAAAAACATTACACTTTGCTCTATTTTTTTTAGTGTTGTCCAATTCTAGTTTGGAATTCTATAACTTGCCATGTTATGCATTTCGAGACCACATTGTTGAATACAAGTATTAAACATGATAAAGGCAGTAGGTTTTCTTTCTTTCAGCCACCCCAAATAAACTTTGAACCCTTAGTCTTGCCCAAGACTAACGAAAATAACAGCACCAGCCCTTAGTTAGCCACATTTGAGCCTTTCCCCCATTCTTGACACACCCCTGTTCGTGTCCCTTGGCCAGGGACTTACTAGCCATCAGAGTCTGTACATTCTCTCATTCATCTTGGTGTTTTATTTATCTTAGTGTTTAGTTGTTGCTTCGAGCAATCTCCACATTCAAATTAACCACAAGTTCATCGAAGTATGAGGATTCAAATGAATGATCCTTTAGATATATATGTGGTTGTGCTTCAAAGATGTCTAAATGGACATTAGCAAAAAAAAAAACAAAACAAAAAAAAAAAAAATCAGAGGTAGTTTTAATTTGTCCAGTTCAGTTTGTTTATAGTCAATTAAGTCTGCCTCACTCATGTCTGAGAATTGTGAGTAATTCGTATATATTTGTGTTTTGGTTTTCACTTTGGGCCATTTCCATTTTCGTCAATCACCCTTTTCGTTTCCTTTCCAAACCTTGCCCCAAGCCAACATTACACCCTGTTTTAAGTCCTTTTGATTTAGTGTCTTGAATTCATGCTAAGTGGTGGAGATTTGATATATTGGCAAGCTTATGGTAATTTCATTCTAGAATTGTGAATTGAGTGATTCCCAAAAATAAATCATTGCCCAAACACTTGAGCGACATGAGTGAAATCCAGCGAGGGTGGTACGTTTTTCAAACTGTTTTTCAATAAAGGTTGACTACTTTATTCCTTATCATACATAAAGCAAGCATGTTTGGGATAACAAAAGTCCCTTTCTACTTGAGTCGATGGTTTGTGATCTTCATAACGCTAGGGGGATTGGAAAAATTAGTAAGTACGTCTCATTTAAAAAGGGGGAATATTGACTTAAACATAGACATGCTTAGGGACAAGCATTTGGCAAGTGTGAGGTAATTTGATAAATGTCCAAAACGACAAGTTTATTATGTTCATTTTGTGAATAATCCATTCTTAATTGTGTCGTTTTAGGACCTTTTCACTTGTTTTGTTGCATAAGTGATTTCAGGGATCAAATTGGAGAAAAGAAGGCTTGGAAGGCTGTTTTGGACCTTTTTCACTCAAAGTTCAGCTTTGCGGACGTGACTGGCTTAGTCTTGCCCAAGACTAAGAGGGTCGACTTATTCAGATCGCCAAGTCAGCAGAATCCGAAACTAACTTATCTCCACAGTTTCAACAACATGTTTTGAACGAAGGAAATCCCTGAAATCAAGGAAGGAACTCAGGAGATTGAAGATTCTTAAATCAACACTATAAAAGAAACCCACCATTGCTTTTGGGAGCAGACTTTTTCGAATTGATGGTTTCATTTTCCTTGTTAGGGTTTTTTTTGTAAGCTTTTGGCACAATTTCTAATTCTCATTTTACATTGATCATTTTTACCTTTGTAAGCTATCATAGTCGATTCATGGCTATGAGTAGCTAATTTCCTTTTATCGATTAAGGGATTAATCAAAGGCTAGTATTATTTCCAATTGTGAGATTGTCATTCTTAATTTCAGTAATCTAATTTCATGATCCGTTTACATGTTTATTAATCTATGAAATTAGACCTTCAATGAAAGTTTAATTTTTAGTTCGGCCGGACTTCGGGTTTCTCATCCATTGAAACAACGTTAGGCCGTAGGATTTGTATTCATCTGAAATCCTAACTATTACCAAGCGTATGAACATGTAATTTGGTTTGAATCGGAATCGCTAAGAATTCGGTTAACTTAGGTTGGGTCCTTCTAATTCCTAATGCTTTCGACAGATTAAATTCTAAGCGCTAAGCTAGAACTGTCTGTCGAATAGGAGCTTATCTTTAGGCGCTCTAGGATCTGCTTTACAATTAAGGAAGGATTAGGTCGGGAATGAATAAGGAACGACTATAACTGACTCGGGTCATGTTAATTATGATATTTTCGCACTTTCAATGATCAAAAAGGAAATAATTGTCGAGCCTGCGGTTATCCCTTGATCGGTATTTTTGCCATATAAGAGTAACATATTTTAATTGCAATCCAACTTTACAAAGTTCATCTCAAGATAATCAACCAAACAATCATTCACCCCCATTTACTTTCATTTAGATTTAGTTATCATACGAAACAATCAGTATTAATCCCTAGGGTACGATCTTTACTTACCATTTCTACAAATCAGTAGTCGGTCAGTAACTAAATATTTATTTGGTGGATTCGACACCCATCAGGTGGAGACCTCTGTAGTGATTGTGTTAGTGATCCCTGCTGAGGGAGGGTTTGGTAGTCCATCAGTTGTCATCTTTGGCCGTGGTGAAACTCTAAAAAAATGAGAGTTCCACATTCACTACACTAGTTGACAACTAGAGAATTTCCTTTGATCAGAATATCGTCCATGTGAGGTGTCGTTGGGATCGGTGGAGGACACTCCGATGCCAAGTCAGTAGGATATTTGTAAATAATAGGAATAATCACTATAAAATTTAGGATTTTAGTTAATGTACCTTCTGTCCTGTAGAGTTGGAGTATTTATACTAGTTTTTGTAATCTTTTGGCATTACTTGATGAATAGCTGAACATACATGTCTTCAATGCTTATTAATGGCTATTGATTGTCAGGTAAGCATTCTTAACATCAATGATGTTTGTTTAATTTAGTCATTTGGTGTTCTTATAATGGTACAGGGATACGATGGCGGATCCTAACTCATACGAGTTGAGTGGCGGGTTCTTTGGACGTATCCATTTTCATAGATCTGGGTGTATCTCTTCCATTGGCGAATCTTTAATGTTTTACACATGGCTAGTTATGATGCCGGTGACTCATTGTTTCTTTATCTTTTTACACTTCTGATCTATAAATTATATTCTGATGTTATTAATGTCAAATCTCTCCCTAAAATGGGCATGCAATATGGGCTTTCTCGGAGCTCATAGTGTCCATAGGGTTCCACCCCTATGGAGATATTGTTTTCTTCACGAAGGTCGAATGCCGACTCTTCTAGTGGACTAAGGAGTGTCGTTTAAGCCAATACTGACTACTGACCCATGGGTGGTGGAGATCCAACGCCAAATGAGTCTGTTTCCCTATAGTGTTTCTTATACCAACTCAACGCTCGCCCTCAATGACAGTTGATATGTTCCTTTCGCCACTCCTCACGAAACGTCCTCGTACCTTTGTCGATGCTTATAGTTGAGTTTGCCTATGGCCAACCATCCATTACACACGAGACTGCATATACATAGTATTGTGCATGAGCAATATCGTGTATAAGGGGTCCTTATTGTGCCACACAACATGATTTATGCAGTTCCAATGTCAATGGGGAGTGAGCATGCCTACTATCGAGGACCAAAAGGGGCATTATATTCCCCTGAAACTTTTAAGAAACATATCTCTCAAACTGAAAGTCAGATTTAGGTCGGCTTAGTTCCATTGGATCCGTGACGAATACTCTACTACTATGTGTTTAATTTTAAACTGATTTTTGCATAACAAGATCAATGCTCTAACCGTGGCTCGAACTCATTTTGAAATTTTGAAAGGCATTGAATGGGTGTAACGTGCGGTAGAGCTCTAAAAATATATTATGATAAGTGTGTTACGACTATGGATGTGATCTTCCTAAATGCTCTATCTCTACTAGATGCTACTACTTAGGGGCAAGTGTACCCCGTCGTATCAAGTAATAATCCGGTTAAGACCGGGTATCGAATCCACGGGATTTATAACTACAAGTATTAAATGACTCGGTTTTATACGTTATCTAAGCGGTGAATACTTTGAGTTGATTCGGGGAACAACTACAAACTACTCCTAACTACGGGTGAGACAAATTTATATAACAAAAACTCTACGAAATGATGCGGATGGCGATAAGTTATAACTATGACAAACAATGACTCCCAATATATATACGGTTAATGATTTACTCTTGCAATGACGACTACATGTAGTGTGACCGACCCGTAAAGTACTTAGACTACGTGGTTCCTAGTCAAGGCGTGTCTAATGCTTGGGACCAGAAATTAGGGCCCGTAAGTTCCGTGGTTTGTCAATTCCTACGGTTTCCGGAGCGTCACTTCCGGTAAGGCAACACCTATATGAATCCCTAAAGATAGCCCGAATGGCGGCGGAAATCGCGTTCTCCTACACAATAATCAATTACGAGTATCAAAACAAGTAACAAACATTAACACATATATAGAAAAAGAGATTATGAATCATAAATTATAAATATGGAGGATGTAAATATGAAATACAACCAAGCCTAGTACATAGGAAGAGTACAAGCTAATTAGCAAGTGAAAAGGGAAGAATCCACCCTCGGAACTAGCTAACCGGACTCAAGGCCGTCTCTTAGGACTTGGAGGTGGAGCTCTCGAGCTTGGTGAACGGAGATGGAACGGAACTTCGACGGAATGCCGGAATTAACGAACAAGCTCTCAAGGTGATAGAGTTTTGCTAAATAAAATAAAATCTCAAACTATATAACAAGAACTTAAACTATAGTAACAATTGTATATCAAAAGAGGTGTAAAAAGGTGTGTCTTAAATGAGTGCTAGTCACTCCTATTTATACACATCAAGCTAGGGTAGAGTTGTAATTTCACAAGATACAAGTATGGAGCAACATAATTTTCTGCAGATTTCCCATGATACGCCTCGCGTATGGTGGAGTACGCCCCGCGTATTTGCCCATTCCGTCAGAAATCTCCTACATGTGGACCAAATCCAGATCTTGTTGTCTCAACCACGCCTTGCGTAGACTGGGGTGCGCCTCGCGTGGTTGAGTTTCTGAGATTTTATTGCTTGAATTGGGTCTTTTACGCCACACGTAGTTGAAGCACGCCTCGCGTAAATAAGTCTCTGAGTCTTTTAGGTCGAAGAACTTCCTTACACGTCCCGCGTAGGAGCAGTTGACTCTGGGAGACCATACAGTCTGACTTTCAGGATTAGGCTTATCATTTATGACATATGTCATACGCCTCGCGTGGTGGTTGATACGCCCCGCGTATCGGTGACTAGATCCCACGTGGTGCCTGTGGATTGAACAATTAATTTTGACCAAGTGTTCCACGCCCCGCGTGAAGGGTGATACGCCCCGTGTATGTCGGTGGATTTTCGTTCCTTGCTTGTACCTGAAATACAATTCTCGAGAGCCGAGTTAGCTTGATGTTTTATTTTCTAAATTAATCAAAAATAAGGAAAATTAACCGAAAGTACGGAATTTATTTTTATTTCGTTATTTTATTAAAACACTCTATTTTTGCAATTAAACTTATTTATTTCATCTAAAATTAAACCGTAAATCACGCTAAAAGATAGGGATGAAACGCCCCTATCAAACCTCCTCGGACTTTAAAGTTTTACTTGTCCTCAAGTAAAAGAAATCGAAAGACAGGGGATTGAGATTATTAAGAAACAAACTGTCGGTTGGTTTTACCGAGTGCGTGATTCCGAAGTTAAAGTTTTATGCAAAGTTTTTGGCAAGTACCTACGCAAACCAATGAGTGACCAAAACTTGTTTGAAACCTCCATGATCAAATTCAATAGGCAATATTAACGGGGGTCGATTATCTTTTGAGAACCCAAAAGTACCTCACCAAGGGATTTCACTCTTACGCTCAAATTTTGGTGGGTTGGTGTTTTTGCACTCTCATTTGCACTTACTAGAAGTCACTTTGAGTTTGCATTTTCATCCGGGTTTTTCCTCCTATGTTATGGTCTAGGCAATATTAAAAATGAACCCGGAGGGGGGTTGTAATGTGGGTGGCTTTTTAGTGGTTAATTTTTGGAAACTCGAGTTTAAATACCATTTTGATGATCGCACCGTGTTTTTATTTTGGCCTTAGTAAGTTCGTAAAGTATAACTCGAAATTGCTCGGGTGGAGCTTGAGAATGCCTTTTGCTCTTTATTGTGTTTTTCTTTTTGTTTTGAGAGCGGCACAAAAACGATTTCGAAAGCTTATGGTGCTTACTTATCAAGGCCTTGGCTTATTTCGGGTGCGATTTGATTTTGTTGGTATTTAACCAAGAGGAAAAAGGGTTAAATGTTAAAAGGGTATTAACAAAAAAGTCGGTTAATAGGCTCGAGGGGGTTTCCTAGAGTTTAATGAAAACGAGAAAAATAAGTTAAGAAAAGAATTAGACTAAGTGGGTTCGTTTTATCATCTATTGCCATTTTAACCAAAATAAATGTACTTAACCCGGTATTAGGTGCAAACTCTATGAGTCGAGTGAAGTCAAAGCTCTCGAAAAATTGTGAAAGAAATAGAGTTCTCGTACGAACTCTTTTAGGCTCAAAAATATCTCACAAAATTTTCGGGTTAAATTGTGTACGTTCAAGTTCTCGTCAAATTTTCAACTATCCCGTTTTTATTGCCTTTTTAAATTTCATTATAAAGATAGCCTTTGGGTTAGGACTCAATGCTTTTGTTTAGTACGAACCTAGGCTTTGCATAAATTCTATAACTTCAGAATTAAGACTAAAATTTCTTACTAAAACCGATCCTTTGTGTTAACGTCTTTACATTTAAGAACAAATAACGAAACTTTAATTAATTTCCGAGGGGGTAGTGTGTCGGAAAAATTTAAGAATCAATAAATTAGTTTAATTATTTTGTTGTTTATTTGATTTTTGTTTTTGTTAGTGCAAAACAAACGGTGAGTGCGGGGTTGCACGGTCCTCCGCGTTATTAAAATGACGTCTATTCCAAGGACGTCGCAAAAGAAGAAAAACAAAAACAAAAATAAAGATGGAATAAAAAAGGGACCCTTGAAGGTCAGGTCATACGCGAGGCGTGCCCAGGGGGGCGCCCCGCGTAGGAGGTGCGTTTTTAGCCAATTCTGGCCAGAGACTCAGATACGCGGGTGTAGACACCGAGTCGGAGGACCTGTGACGAAAACCTGAAACAAGACGGTCGAAGCGATTGATTCCGGAAGTTTTGAAAAATATATAAAGAATAATAAGCTGAGGAAAATTAACGGCACGACGCGGGCACACAACGGCATCCCGCACACGGACGATGATGGTCGAACGCCCGCTTGACGGCTCGAGACGTGCGCGCGGCGTCCGTCGGACGCACCGCGAGTGGCACGCTCTCGACGCCCGAGCAATGCCTGGTACCGCTGGCGGTGCGCGCCCTCGTGGGCCGTTGAGCACACGTGCCTGGCAGCGTGAGGCGCGCGTTCGGCGGCCGCGACGTGCGAGCGTCTAGCTGCACGGAACGCGCGCTCGGCGGCCACGGAGTGCACGCGTCCGACGGCGCGGGGCACGCCCCGAGGGTCGCCGGGCGGGCACCCAACCACATCGGGCGAACGCCCAACGCGTCGGGCGGACGCCCAACATTGTTGGGCGGCCGCCTAACAAGGTTGGGCGGCCACCCAACCACAATGGGCGACGCCCAATTTTTTTTGGGCGTCGCCCATTGTTCCGGGATCCGTTTCCCTATATAAGGGCACAGATCCCAAGGTGAAAAGGGGGCCTTTTTTGGGAGGAAAACTTTCTCACTCTAAACATTTTTAGAGAGAGAGAGAGAGTGGATTTTTTTGAGAAAAATATTTTTTTCTCAAAAATTCCAAATTTCCTAAGTTCAATTTTTACTAAATTTTTATTAAAATCGGGAGCTCGTGGTTCGTGGAATCAATCGGCTTCGACTGTCAGATACCGAATCAAAGGTATTATCCGAGGACTAGACTCTTTATTTTATTTATTTCTCTCCTTCTATTTATTTTTTATGCTATAGTTTTTTATTCCTTTAGTCATTTATTTATTTTGTCACGTTTTATTTAGTTAGCGTATTTATTTAATTTTCGTTTCGTGTTAAATAAAATTCGGTTTTATTTTAAAATAAAAACCTCGTTTTGGATATCCCCATACGAACTGTGATCCGATAAAAAGGTAGTTCGGGTATCGAAAATGTTGTAATTATAAGTTTTTGATTTAAAAGAGGTTTCCAAATAACGTTTTAAAATAAAAACATCGTTTTAGGAACTTCCGTTTTCGACTATGATCCATCTTTGGTAGTTCGGAAGTCCAAAACGATTGAATTAGATTTAATGTAATGCTTTTGAATAAATCTGGAAAATATTGGAGTGCTGCTGTAATTTGCCATTTCTGTCACTAAAGGTTGTTTACCGACGGATTTTCCGTCGGTAAATCTGCCAAAATGTAAAAAATGCCATTTCGGTCCCTTTTTCTTAACTTTTAGACTTTTAATCCTTAGTATATATATATATATAATTATGTAATATATTCTTTTCAAATTGTTTAAAACTTTAACATATATAATTATTTTAGGAGATTGGTATTCCATTTTTATTCTAATTTTTTTATATATGTACATATTACTTTCTTTTTTATTATTATTCATTTAAATTACATTAAATTCTATTTTAAATGTTATTTACTTGGGCATTTTGGGAGATAATGAGTAGATGTTGGGGGATGAACATATAGTCTTTTTGACATTAGGATTATATTAGTCATGTATATATATAGTTTTGGGGTATATTTGGGTTATCTTAATTATGGTTAAATAAAATTATTTTGAGTGATAAGTGCTATTTTCTTATTTATGAATTTCATTCACTATTTTCTTATGTTTAAAGTATAAATATATTATTTTCATTATTCTTTCTTATATATGTATTAGGTAGTATATTTTCTTTTACTCTTATTTTATGTCTTTTGGGCTAAAATGTATAAATATATATCTATATTATTTTCTTTATTTCTTTTGGTCATTTATAAGTCCATATTTCAAATGGGCTTCACTTGGAAAAATTAATTTTTAGGCCTAAATGTGTTTATTGATGTAATTATAATAGTTAGAGAGTCCATTAAATAAGTGGGGAAAATAAGTCACAAAAAGAGAGTTTTCAATTAAATTATTTAAGCTAATGAGCTTTCTTAGATCTCTAATGTAGATAAATAGAGTCATTTTGGTTGATATTTCAAATCGTCTTCAAAACACCACGTTTTAAAACCTTAGTCCGTTCCAACGACGGATTAAGCGAACATTGTAATCAAAATCTTTTTCTTTGTTAATAATGGAGATTTTGAATCGCTTTCTTAATGAATTTGTACAAAATAAAATTGACTTGTATGTTTAACCACGTTTTCTTATTAAAAGGCTTTTACTTTAACGTTTTCAATTACTCGAGTCGTTCCAACGGCGATTCGGGTAAGCTTCATCAAACGGGGTTTTAAAACGCACCTAAATCGTTCCAACGGCGATTAAGGTGCAAACCATGTAATAAACATCGTTTTGGGGAAATAAGTTAATGTAGAATAGACACACAACATAACATTTAAATACGGTTGTAAATAAATCACTTCTTTCTTCCCCCTCTCTGTGTATGTATAAACATAAATGGGTGATTCTTTACTGATGTGGCTTTTCAATATCATATGCTCAAAATGGTTTCCAAAAAGAGAAAGAAAAGGGTTTCAAATGAATTTTAAACTTAAAGAAGTATACGATTAGTCCGTTATCGCCTAACATGCTGAGTAGGAGGCCGGTGGTTCATAACCGGGCGATGTCGGGGTGCCTAGTAGCCTTTCTCCGGAAAGGAGCTAGCCTTCTCGGCTCGTACCTAAGTTTCCCGAACCCACACCGGTCTCCCGCAAGGGATCGGTGTTCATTTTCCCATTCGTGGGTGGCGACTCTTCCATATCTCCGAGCTCCGGTCCTGCCGAGCAGCTTGATTCCATGATTGGTTGCTTTCGGCGCCAATCACCGCTTACGTCGCCATGAGGTTGTCCACCCCCCGGTCCGCCCGAGAGATTAGGCCGCGGCACCTCGTCTAACAGCGGGACGCACTAAGAGGGGCGCCTCGCATGTTTGAGTTTCTGGGCTAGTTATACAAGAAAAATGGCGAGCACGCGGGGCGTAAAATGGAGTACGCCCTGCGTGAAGGTTATTAATGGTGCATAAACAGAGAAAAATGAACACGAAAAGAGAAAATAAACAAAACGAAACATAAAGGGAAATCATAAATATATTAAAATAAAAAAGAAAGTACAATAAAAACACAAAAAGATAACAAAAACAACAAAATAAACACGAACTAAAATAAACACGAAAAGAGAAAACATAAAACAAAGGAAAACATAAAACAAAGAAAGGGAAACTAAGGTTGAGGCGGAGGAGGATTGTCGTGGATGTTGAAATGTGTGAAGAAGGTGTTGGCGAAGGCGTCGAAGCTGGCCCTATCCGCTTGCCTTTGAGCCTCGGCGGCGTCGAAGCGAGCATCAAGGGCGTCGAAGCGCGAGTCGAAGTGGGCCCGATCACGTCGTTGGTTGTCCTCCAAAATATCCAACCGGGCGTAGATGGAGTTGAAGTCGTGGTTGGGGGGTGGACTAAAGTTTAGGCCCATTTCCGAGTCCGATCCCTCGTCCTCGTCGTCTTGGGGTTGGGCTGCCCCCGAACTCTCACCCGGGCCGGAGGTAGGGCGCTTTAGTGATTTGAAGGCATTTTTCTCCAAAGGCCGCGACTCCAAGCTGGGGAGGCGGTCAAGAGCAGCTTCGCCAAGAGCAGAGGTGGCGAAGATGGTGATGAGATGGCCCAACCCGATTTTGCCACGTTTTCGGGTGGGCATGTGGTGGAGTTGGACAGCCACGAGGTAGCAAAGGTCGTAGGTGAGGCCGTTTGCACAACAATAAAGGGCCAAAAGCTCGTGCTTATTGACCTTAGTGGACTCGGACTTCCCCGAGAAGTAGAAGGAGATGAAGTGGTGGAGAAGTTGGAGGATTGGATCGCGGATGCAGGCCGGGCGGAGGTTGGAGATATCGTAATCGTCGGACCCAGTGATGGAGGTCCAAAAATCACGAGGGGAGACACCCTCGGGCCAATGTGCTATGCCCTCCTCCGCTTGACGGGTGAAATGGTTGCGGAGCCATTGTGTGTCAATGGAGAAAGGGTGGTTGTGAAGGCGGAAGTTGAAGAGGGCGGCTCCGGGAACATTATTGGATTCTAGGGTGGTGTAGAACTCCACGACCAATGAAGAATAAACGTGGTGGCATGCCCGATAGTGATCGAGCCAATTTAGAGCACGGAGGCGGTCCTCGAAGGCACCTCCAACCTTGTAGCGATCAAGAACACTACGTTCAATGTATGGGAGTTCCATTATGTGGGCAGCGAAGAGTGTTTGGTAGGATTGGGCCTCTTCTTCGGTGAGAAGATGGAAAGGAGCCCGATATTAGCGGGTTAGTGGTGGTGTTTCTTCTCGTTCGGGGGTGGTGGTGATTGGTGTGGTTGGGAACGAGAAGTACGGGCCCGAGTGGACCGCGGGGGGCGCATGTCGGTAACATGTTTTCGTCTTGCCATGGTGTTAGTGAAGGATTGAGAGAGAGGGTGTAGGAAGAGTGTGGAAAGTTAGAGTGAGTTGTGAGGAAGAAGAAGGGAAAAAGGGGGAGTATTTACAGGGGAGGAGTGGGGAATCCAAGTAAAACTCGGATTCCCAGAGGGGTACGCGAGGCGTGAAGAGGCCACGCCACGCGTATCCCACCTCCTGCCCATTATTTGACGCAAAAACGGCACGGTACGCGGGGCGTGCGGGGAAGCACGCCTCGCGTATCGCACCTCCTGGCCATAAATTGGTGGGAAAATGGCGAGGACGCGTGGCGTAAATGGAGGTACGCCCCGCGTGGAAAGAACAATTTTCGATTTTAAGGAGTTTTTTTGAATTTTTATGGGTTTTAATTGCTTATTTAATGTTTTTATGATTTTTTATTGCTTTTTAATGTTTTTATGGTTTTTAAATTATCATTAAGAGGGTGGTTAAGACAAAATTTATGATGGAGGGAGGTTGAAGAAATTTGAATTTGAAAAGGTGGGATGTGATTGGAGGGGAGAAGAGGTGGAGTGGAGAAGTGGGAAAGATTTTTGGGGAAGAGGAGAGAGTGATGGGAAAGGTGGGAGAGGGAAAGGCTGTCATGGGGAGTTGCAATTCGCAGCTCCCCTAGGATACGCGGGGCGTGCCCTATGGGGCGCCCCGCGTGTCCCAATACGTGGCGTTTATTCGGGAGAGAACTTAACTGCCGAAGGTTACGCGGGGCGTGGTAGGAGGGACGCCCCGCGTAACGTGTCTTTTATTGCGAAAAATGGGGTAAGACACGCAGATGCGCGGGGCGTGAAAGGCATGGCGCCCCGCGTGGCTTATATTTTTTTTGGATTAAACATGGGATTTGTTTTTCTTTTGATTTATGAGACGGGAGAAAATAAAATAACTAAAAAGAAAAATAAAAATAAAAATAAAAATAACATAAAATAGAGAAAAACACACATAAAAAATAAATAAAGATGATGATACATATAAACAAGGGGTTTGAGAAATTCAAACCGATGCTACGTTTAGAGTCGAAGTAGCTCGACTTTCTCATGTGGCGGCTTACTGCAGGTTGTCCGAATTGGAACTCGACGGGTCCGAACTTCTACTGTTTAGGAGCGTTATCGCCTGTCCGGACTCTCTATTTTTGCCCCGCGGGTTTTGCTCGGTGTTTGCCGGGAGGGTTCCTAATGGCCTTTCCTGCTGCTGACGATTCAAGTGGGCTACCTGGCGGCTAAGGTCCCTATAAAACACCTCACTATCAGCAAGACAGGTTAAGATATCCTTTAATAAGGACGTTACTGACTGGCCATGCACATTATCGGGAGGTGGTGTGTTTCGACCGGGCACGGTTTGTGATTGCCCTAGCACGTTTTTCCGATATTCTTGATCAAAGTCGGATGGGGGCCTCAATACATTATTATTATTGCCATACGACAAGTTAGGGTGTTGGTACCGAGGCCTCCATCCGCTGTTATTATTATTGTGATGGTGTGAGTAGGAGTTCGGGTTAGGATTGTACCTTTGATTGCCTCTTATGTAACTTACATTTTCGGTGTCGCCGGCGAAAGGGCTACCGGCTTGGCAATTAAGTCCGTCATGGTCTCCACCACAATGATTACACATCAGGACCTGTGCAACTTTGTTAAGGCTCAACTGGGCTATCAAAGCGTCAAGTTTTTTATTCATTTTCGCCATGGAACTTATCGCACCGTATTTTGCTTCGGCCTTAGCGAATTTTACAAGATATACTTCAAAATTGCTCGGGTGGAGCTTGAGAATGCCTTTTTACTTTTATTGTATCCTTTGTTTTGATAGAGGCACAAAAACAATATTTTGAAAGCTTATGGTGCTCATTTGCTAAGGCCGTGACTTATTTCGGGTAATTCGGGTGCAAATTGATTTTGTCAGTATTTGAACAAGAGGAAAAAGGGTTAAATGTTAAAAGGGTATTAACAAAAAAGTTGGTTAATAGGCTCGAAGGGGTTTCCTAATGTTTAATGAAAACGAGAAAAATAAATTAAGAAAAATTAGCCTAAGTAGGTTCAGTTTATCATCTATTGCCTTTTTACCAAAAATAAGTGTACTTAACCCGGAATTGGATGCAAATTCTATGAGTCGAGTGAAGTCAAAGCTCTCAAAAAATTGTGAAAGAATTAGAGTTCTCGTACGAACTCTTTTAGGCTCAAAAATACCTTACAAAGATTCGGGTTTAAATTGTGTACTATCAAGTCTTCGCTAAATTCTCAACTATCCCGTTTTTATTGCCTTTTTAAAGTTCATTATGGAGATGACATGTGAGTTAGGACTCAATGCTTTTGTTTAGTACTAGCCTAAGCTTTTCATAAATTCCCTAACTTCAAAACCAAGACTAAAATTTCCCAATTAAACCATCCTTTGTGTTCCGATGTTTTTATTTTTAACGACAAATAACGGAACTTTAATTAATTTCCGAGGGAGGTGTAGCGTGTCGGAAGAATTCAAGAGTCAATAAATTTGTTTAATTATTTTGATAATTATTTGATTTTTATTTTTGTTTTTGTTAGTGCAAACCAAACTAAAAGTGCGGGGTTGCACGTCCCTCCGCGTTATTAAAATGACGCCTATTCCAAGGGCGTGGCAAAAAGAAAACAAAACAAAAACAAAAATAAAGAATGAGCTGGAAAAGGGACCCTTAAGGTCAGATCCTACGCGAGGCGTATCCCTGGGGACGCCCCGCGTAGAAGAGGCTTTTTAAGGGCACCGGGGCCAGAGACTCAAATACGCGGGGCGCACGTAGAGGGACGCCCCGCGTGTTCCGAGCTTTGAGCCATCTTATTATGGAAAAGGTGGAGCACGCGGGGCGTAACAGGGATACGCCCCGCATGAATGTTATTAACTCACGCAAAAACAGAAATAACAAGCACGGTGCGCGGGGTGTATAGGTGTGTACGCCCCGCGTGGCTTATTCTTATTTGGATAAAGTGGGATTTTTTTTTAAAGAAATGACATGCGGAAAATAAAAGTTGGGAAAGAAAACTCCCTTATTCGAGCTTGGGTTGCCTCCCAAGAAGCGCTACGTTATAGTCGGTGAGCTCGACTTAGCATTTCCTCCTAGGTGTATGCTTCCATTCGCGTTAGAAATGCAAATTCTTGAATAAACAATTCGTACCTACAAAACAGATTGTTAGCTTCAAAAGAATTTAGCAAAAACCAAAAACTATATTTACAGAAATTATTGAAGAGTTTCGTTTGCTCCCTTTTTTACTCCTTTGGTAGTTCAAAAAGAGTGAAATATTCTGAGGTAGAAGGAACCTCAAACTCTTCTAGCTTTGGATTTATTTCCATGGGCTCGCACACAACCGGCTTATCGATTAGGATTTCCGGCTCCTCGCAGTTGAGACATCCTACATGACGTGGGGACTCCTCTTGAGAGGGCTCAATTAACTCGACCCCTACAACTTGACCACCCGAATTGGCATCTCGAATTGATTCGTCCGCGGTTGAATCAATACGAGACGTCAATCTAGTGATTTGATTTCCCAAATCCCTGCAATATGCCTCATTGTTAGATAATCTCACTTGAATATCTTTAAGGATAGAGATTACCACATCAAATTGCGAGAGAGATTGTTGGTGCGAACATTCGTCATCCATGAGGTCGTCCCACAGATGACAATTATAAGACATCATACCATGGAAAGAAAATTATTAGTAACATCAAGAAACAAAATAAATTATTCACAAAAAGAAAATGATATTTACAAATGCTTAGACTAACAATAAAACGTTTTTATCTAATATTGCAAGAAATTATAAATCCCCGGCAACGGCGCCAAAAACTTGATAGGCGTGACGCCTAGTGGTAGAGTTTTCTAATGACGAAATGTATATATTATGAGTGCGGACTCTATATCTATGGATGTGATCTTTATAAATTGCTCTTTAACTCTACTAGACGTTACGACTACTTAGGGGCAAGTCTACCCCGTCGTATCAAGTAATAATCCGGTTAAGACCGGGTATCGAATCCACGGGATTTATAACTGCAAGTATTAGACGACTCGGTTTTATACGTTATCTAAGCGGTGAATACTTTGAGTTAGTGTGAGACACAACTATAAACTACTCCTAACCTATTGGTGACACAAATTTATGTAATGGAAAACTCCACGGAGTGATATGGGTGACGATAAGTTATAAATATAATATGCAATAACTCCGAATATAATCGGTTGACGATTTACTCTTGCAAAGACGACTATGTGTAGTTCGACCAACCCGTGAAGTACTTAGACTACGTGGTTCCTAGTCAAGGCGTGTCTAATGCTGGGGATCAGAAACTAGGGCCCGTAAGTTCCGTGGCTTGTCAATTCCTACGGTTTCCGGAGCGTCACTTCCGGTAAGGCAACACCTATATGACTCCCTAAAGATAGCCCGAATGGCGTCGGAAATCGCGTTCCCCTACACAATAATCAATTAAGAGTATCAAAACAAGCAATAAACATCAACACGTATATAGAACGGAAATTGCAAATCATATATTATAAATATGGAAAGCGTAAATGTGGAATACAACCAAGCCTAGTACATAGGAAGAGTGCAAGCTAATTAGCAAGTAAAGAGGGAGAATTCGGCCCTCGGGACTAGCTAACCAGACTCAAGGCCGTCTCTTAGGACTTGGAGGTGGAACTCTCGAGCTCGGTGAATGAAGGTGGAACGGAACTTCGAGGAAATGATGGATCAAATGAACAAGCTCTCGAGGTGGTAGAGTTTTATTACATAAAACTGAATCTAAAACAACAAGAATTCTATCAAAAGAAATAAGATGTAGCTATGTACAAGGTTTCAAGAGATGTCTAAATGAGTGCTAGTCACTCTTATTTATACATCAAGCTAGGGGTAGGATTGTAACTTCACAAGGTACAAGTATGGAGCAACATTATTTGGTGCAGAAAACCCATGATACGCCCCGCGTAAGGTGGTCTACGCCCCGCGTAAGTGCCCATTCCGTCAGAAATCTCCTGCATGTGGACCAATTCTATGTCTTGTTGTCTCAAACACGCCCTGCGTAGCTGAAGTACTCCCCGCGTAAATGAGTTTCTGAGATTTTATCATTGAGGAATTGCATGGTACGCCCCGCGTATGGAGAGTTGACTCGGGGAGACAGTGCAGTCTGACTTTCAGGATTAGGCCAATTATTTCCGACATGTGTCATACGCCCCGCGTAGGGTGGCATACGCCCCGGGTATGCTGAGTCAATTCCACATGGCGTCTGCGGATAAGGCAATTATTGCTGACACCATGTTTTACGCCCCGCGTAAGGGATGATACGCCCCGCGTAAAGGACAATACGCACCGCGTATTTGAGTAGATTTTTGCTCCTTGCTCATACCTGAAATACAAATCTTAAGAGCCAAGTTAGCTTGACGTTTTTATTTCCTAAACTAATCAAAAACACAGAAAATTAACTGAAGGTACGAAATTTATTCTTATTTCTTTATTTTATCAAAACGCTTTATTTTTGTAATTAAACTTATTTATTTCTTCTAAAATTAAACCGTAAATCACGCTAAAAGATAGGGACGAAACGCCCCTATCATCGGACGGCCTCAACCGGAACACCGTTTTGCCGAGAAGTTTCGGCACACATAAGAAATTTATCTAAATGTGCGTTAGGGTTTTCATGAGGTTCTCCTCCGAACTGGCCAAGTTGTTGGATGAGTTGAATCATGCTAGTCTTGATTTCATATGTGTTGGCCGGAATGGTGGGGGCAACGATTCCGTTGCGGTTTTGAGGACGATGCGGAGCAAGAATCTCCATCATCGAGCGCATGTCATTGCCTCCACCGTTGCGGCTGTTATTCACGGGTTGCGCCGGCGGCCTTTGGTTGACCTCGGGCTGGTTAGCTTCATTGTTGAGGTTTGCCATTTTCTCTCTCCGAATCCTACAAAGAGTACGTTCAATTTCAAGATCAATAGGAACGAGAGTATCACTCCGAGATCGGGTATGCATAAAATAAATAAATGAAATAAGTTATAAACAAGAAAGAATGTTGTTAGTGAAAAGTATATATAAACAATTTATACAAAAATAATGCTTAGACTAACAATAAAACGTTTTTGTCTAATATTGCAAGAAATTATAAATCCCCGGAAACGGCGCCAAAAACTTGAATGGGTGTAACGTGCGGTAGAGCTCTAAAAATATATTATGATAAGTGTGTTACGACTATGGATGTGATCTTCCTAAATGCTCTATCTCTACTAGACGCTACTACTTAGGGGCAAGTGTACCCCGTCGTATCAAGTAATAGTCCGGTTAAGACCGGGTATCGAATCCACGAGATTTATAACTACAAGTATTAAACGACTCGGTTTTATACGTTATCTAAGCGGTGAATACTTTGAGTTGATTCGGGGAACAACTACAAACTACTCCTAACTACGGGTGAGACAAATTTATATAACAAAAACTCTACGAAATGATGCGGATAGCGATAAGTTATAACTATGACAAACAATGACTCCCAATATATATACGGTTAATGATTTACTCTTGCAATGACGACTACGTGTAGTGTGACCGACCCGTGAAGTACTTAGACTACGTGGTTCCTAGTCAAGGCGTGTCTAATGCTTGGGACCAGAAATTAGGGCCCGTAAGTTCCGTGGTTTGTCAATTCCTACGGTTTCCGGAGCGTCACTTCCGGTAAGGCAACACCTATATGAATCCCTAAAGATAGCCCGAATGGCGGCGGAAATCGCGTTCTCCTACACAGTAATCAATTACGAGTATCAAAACTAGTAACAAACATTAACACATATATAGAAAAAGAGATTATGAATCATAAATTATAAATATGGAGGATGTAAATATGAAATACAACCAAGCCTAGTACATAGGAAGAGTACAAGCTAATTAGCAAGTGAAAAGGGAAGAATCCACCCTCGGAACTAGCTAACCGGACTCAAGGCCGTCTCTTAGGACTTGGAGGTGGAGCTCTCGAGCTTGGTGAACGGAGATGGAACGGAACTTCGACGGAATGCCGAAATTAACGAACAAGCTCTCAAGGTGATAGAGTTTTGCTAAATAAAATAAAATCTCAAACTATATAACAAGAACTTAAACTATAGTAACAATTGTATATCAAAAGAGGTGTAAAAAGGTGTGTCTTAAATGAGTGCTAGTCACTCCTATTTATACACATCAAGCTAGGGTAGAGTTGTAATTTCACAAGATACAAGTATGGAGGAACATGATTTTCTGCAGATTTCCCATAATACGCCTCGCGTATGGTGGAGTACGCCCCGCGTATTTGCCCATTCCGTCAGAAATCTCCTGCATGTGGACCAAATCCAGATCTTGTTGTCTCAACCACGCATTGCGTAGACTGGGGTGCGCCTCGCGTGGTTGAGTTTCTGAGATTTTATTGCTTGAATTGGGTCTTTTACGCCACGCGTAGTTAAGCACGCCTCGCGTAAATAAGTCTCTGAGTCTTTTAGGTCGAAGAACTTCCTTACACGCCCCGCGTGTAAGGTGGGACGCCCCGCGTAGGAGCAGTTGACTCTGGAAGACCATGCAGTCTGACTTTCAGGATTAGGCTTATCATTTCTGACATATGTCATACGCCTCGCGTGGTGGTTGATATGCCCCGCGTATCGGTGACTAGATCCCACGTGGTGCATGTGGATTGAACAATTATTTCTGACCAAGTGTTCCACGCCCCGCGTGAAGGGTGATACGCCCCGCGTATGTCGGTGGATTTTCGCTCCTTGCTCGTACCTGAAATACAATTCTCGAGAGCCGAGTTAGCTTGACGTTTTATTTTCTAAAATAATCAAAAATAAGGAAAATTAACCGAAAGTACGGAATTTATTTTTATTTCGTTATTTTATTAAAACACTCTATTTTTACAATTAAACTTATTTATTTCATCTAAAATTAAACCGTAAATCACGCTAAAAGATAGGGACGAAACGCCCCTATCAGGCATAAACCTAATTCGGATCCAATTGACAATCATCAACTCTCGATTCTACACGGGTTGACCAACTTCTGTATTTCCAAGACTTCTAGAACATTTCTCCCCCTAAACATCATCGCAGGCCTTCGTAGTAACCAACATAAGATTTTCAACATAGAGACCGGCTCCAGTCTCTACAACAATTACAACACAACTTGCCAACGTGGCAAGAATTAAATCTATTACAAATAATTAATTAAAAAAACTGGCTAATTAGAAACAACATGATAAAATAGACAAAACAACTTCATTTTATCCATAATTTTGTTTGGAAAATTCTATGTAATTATTAAGTATAGTCAAATATTTTGTCCCATTTTTTTAAAATATGAATGAAAATAAAATTTAATCTGTTTTTTTTTTATAGTTTTTCAATTATTCAGTTTGAAACTCGTTAAATATTTATATAAAAATATTAAAGATATATATATTTTTTTATTTCATAAGTTAAGGATAAATCTGGAGTTAATGTTAAATATGTATTTAATATCCATTTATTTCTATTTTTCGAAACTACTTTTTACCTTTTATCTGTGGACATGAACAGCAAACAGCAACCCGGATTAGGTAAACCAAACAAACGCTTAGTCCAAAATGACACAAGGGACAAACCTTATCCCTAAATGTATTTTTTCCTCTTTTCGAAATAATTAGTGACAGTGATATTAAATTTGTCCTACTTTATTTTACAACCAATCTCTGTCTCTGTATTATGATTGTTGGAATCTTTACCAGTTCATTAAAGACTTAAATTAAAATCCATTTTCTTCTATAGATAAGCTTGGTTGTTGAGTCATTTCATTTCTTTTTCTCTTCCCTTTTCTGCTCCTTCTCCTTCTGCTTCGTCTTCTCCCTTCTTCTATTCCCTTTCTCTTTGAAGATTACAGGTGAGAAATTTCCCAAAAGCTCTTATCTTTTTTTTCCCCAATTTCTGAACACACACTTG
The DNA here is from genome assembly GCF_963576675.1 of Euphorbia lathyris. NCBI lineage: Eukaryota > Viridiplantae > Streptophyta > Magnoliopsida > Malpighiales > Euphorbiaceae > Euphorbia > Euphorbia lathyris. The sequence continues at coordinate 12,183,732 of NC_088918.1, read as the reverse complement.
CTTTAAATTTCTTATATTTTCTCAATTTCAATCCAGATTGATCACATGGGTCTTTGATCATACATATCCTCACCATGTTATCGCCTTCAATTTTGGGTTTCAGCTTGATTTGTGTTTTCCTTTAATCACCCTAATTCCCTAATCTAATCTATGGATTTTGAATTGGATTATAAGGTTTTAGGAAATGGGTTAATGTCTACAGATTTTTAAATCATGTTTTCCTGTGAATTTTGTTGTGGAATTTATGTTCTTCCTTCAATTTTGATCAGTTGAATCCCTTTCCTGCATAAAGTTTGAATTTTTTTTGGTTTGTTTGATGTTTCCTGCAAAACGTGAAAATGGGGAAAAAGAGAAGTGGATATGATTTGTCTGTGTTTAGCCTTTGGTATCATGTTAATCTTGCTAAATTAGAGCTTAATCATGATTAATTAACTTAGAGCTTAATCATGATTAAGGGAAAACTTTATTGTAGTTTGCTAAGGTTGTCTGGAATCAATTTTAGTTTGGTTTTTCTAATTAGAATAGAAATTGAAACCTTCATCTTTAAGTGAATCTTATTAGGGAATATATTATACTTGTAGGCTATGTTGCACGGAAACTCTTCTTCGTTAGCCTTTTCGTTTCAGTTTCTTTTCCATTTCCATTTCCATTACCGTTTCCTAGCTATATTTGTTTAGAAATAATGTTTCTAGATATCCGTTTCTGTTTCGTGCAACATAGCTTGTAGGCCTAGATAAGTGGATTGTTCGATTATTTATTTACTGTTAGAGTTTCGGAGCTCATGATCTTGAGATATGTATATGTATGTGAGCTTTTAGGTATAGTCGGGTCTCTTTTGTTGCTAATGAATTATGTGCTCCTCCTTGCCCGTGGATGTAGGACTTAGTGGCATCTCGTAAATATCGTGTTTTGAGTTAGCTTCCAAATCTTGGAAACGAAGTCGGGTTAGGTCTTAACATAGTTGTTCTTAAGTCTTAATGTTTTCATGATCAAGTTCTTCAAAAATAATGTTTCCGTGCAACATAGCTTGTAGGCCTAAATAAGCGGATTGTTCGATTATTTATTTGCGGTTAGAGTTTTGGAGCTTGTGATCTTGAGATATGCATATATATGTGAGCATTTGGGTATAGTCGGGTCTCTTTTGTTACTAATGAATTATGTGCTCCTCCTCGCTCGTGGATGTAGGTAAACTTAGTTGAATCGCTTAAATATTGTGCTTTGACTTAGTTTCCAAATCTTGGTATCGAAGTCGGGTTAGGTCTTAACGTAGTTGTTCTTAAGTCTTAATTCTTTTCATGATCAAGTTCTTCAACATTTATGGCTGAAGAAACTGAGCTATATTTTTTTAGAAATAATGTTTCCCCGTGTCCGTTTCTGTTTCTGTTTCCGTGCAACATAGCTTGCAGGCCTAAATAAGCTGATTGTTCGATTATTTATTTGCGGTTAGAGTTTTGGAGCTTGTGATCTTGGGATATGTATATGTATGTGAGCTTTTGGGTATAGTCGGGTCTCTTTTGTTACTAATGAATTATATGCTCCTCCTCGCTCGTGGATGTAGGTCAACTTAGTTGAATCACGTAAATATTGTGTTTTGAGTTAGCTTCCAAATCTTGGAATCGAAGTCGGGTTAGGTCTTAACGTAGTTGTTCTTAAATCTTAATGTTTTCATGATCAAGTTCTTCGTTTTTCGTTTTGTTTCAATGCAGGTCCAGTGGATTTTCGATTGGGATTTCATGCTATAAGTGCCAGATTTTGAATCTAAATACGGTATAAGGAATGGGGTCTGAAGGGCCTCCGGCCGTGACAATCCATGTGACGGGATTTAAGAAATTTCATGGAGTTTCGGAGAATCCAACTGAGATAATTGTTAGTAATCTCAAAGAGTACATGAAGAAGAAGGGGTTTCCAAAGGGTGTGGTATTAGGGTGTTGTAATGTTCTCGAAACGGCCGGACAAGGAGCAATCATACCCCTTTACCAGACATTGCAAACTGGAATCAACACTAAAGATTCCGAATCTTCGAATTCGGGAACAACTATTTGGGTTTGCTGCTAACATATCGTTCATGTAAAATGTTTTGATCTTTACAAAATTCTGCATGTTAATCCGTGCCGTATTTCAGATACATTTTGGAGTTAACAGCGGAGCAACAAGATTTGCTATTGAACAACAAGCTGTTAATGAAGCTACTTTTCGGTGTCCCGATGAGATGGGATGGAAACCACAGGTTACGTTTTGTATGTTGTATTCGTTGTATGAATTGTTTTTCTCCGTTTAGATTCGGTTTAGTTAAAATTTACGTTATGATGTGCAGAAAGTACCCATTATTCCTTCAGATGGTGGAATATTACGAGCACGAGAGGTACACGATTTTCTTGATTATTAACCTAGTTGTTGATGGACTTTCGTTTAATTTCTTCGCATATCATGTATGTTCACACTAACAGAAATGTAATTTGTGATCATGACTTGTCGATGCACTTTCATTATGTCGATGAGCCTTGGCGCAACGGTAAACGTTGTTGTCGTGTGACCGAGAGGTCATGGGTTCGAGTCTTAGGAGCGGCCTCTTGCCAAACAATTGGCAGGGGAAGGCTTGCCCCTAATATACCCTTGTGGTGGGACCCCTCCCCGGACCCTCGCTTAGCGGGGACGTGTAGTGCACCAGGCCGCCCTTTACTGTATAATTGCAAAAGGAAAGAACTCAAACCGACTGACTGAATCGAGATGATAATATTTGAACATTTCTATCCTTATGGTCTTACTGTTAGACTGAAAATGGTTTAAGGCTCTCTTAACTTCTAAAACCCGGGTCTATTTTACCACGTTTGGGAGACCTAATTCCTCTTGTATGGCATCACGTTTTCATTCCGACCTTCGGTAATCTATCTACGGTTCCTTGTGCTGTGAGCTAGACTCACAAGCTTACGCACCTCGGAAAGATATTAAGCACGGAACATGGTTCCTAATGTCTTCGAACTAGACTTACTACTTAGCTTCAGATTTAGAACTTTGGAGTTTTTAAAGGTAATGATCAGTTTCGTCGAATATCGATATCAGACTACCGTTTTTTTTAGGCTGAAAATTTTGAACTATGGTGGTTATTGGGATGAGGGCGAGCCTTGGCGCAACGGTAAACGTTGTTGTCGTGTGACCGAGAGGTCATGGTTTCAAGTCTTAGGAGCGGTCTCTTGCCAAAAAAAATGGCAGGGGAAGGCTTGCCCCCAGTATACCCTTGTGGTGGGACCCCTCCCCGGACCCTCGCTTAGCGGGGATGCGTAGTGCACCGGGCCTCCTTTTTTTTGGTGGTTATCAGGATCATTGTGATGCTGTTCAAATGTTATGCACAAAAGTATGACCGTCTTTGAATGCATTTAGTAGTAAACATACTGCTCGTGCTTTCTCGAGACAAATATTTCGGTTAGGCGTGTTAGGAACTAAGTGTGTTACTCTTATCTATTTGTGTGCAGACAACTCTGCCTGTCGAGGAGATAACGAAGGCCTTAGTACAGAAAGGTTTCGAGGTGATGACATCCGATGATGCAGGTCGATTTGTGTGCAATTACGTTTACTACCACTCGCTTCGGTTTGCGGAGCAAAACGGGTTCAAGTCACTCTTTGTTCATGTACCGCTTTTCCTGACTATAGACGAGGAAACCCAAATGCAATTTGCTGCTTCATTGTTGGAGGTACTTGCTTCCTTGAATTAGTAAGTAAATCTGTCAAAATTCAACTTACATCTCTCACGTCCAGGAGCTTTACGAACTCGTGCTGTTGTCGACCGTCTTTTTCGAGGCGGACGGATGCCTGTATTGGAAATGTTTAATAAATAGACGAACGTCTGCAAGTGAAAGAAAAATGTGCTTGTTGTTGAAATCTTGGTGTTAATATGTGAATAAGATATCAGTTTGCATATCTTTGTGGAGATGGCTTGTGATTGATTGAATGAATATGCGACCGTTTTTGCCTGCTCGAAATTCTGAAATCCGTTGAATGGTTTAAGGCGAAATGATGTTTTTCGCCCCGTCGAATTTTGAATTTCGTGCTTGTACTTATGGATGAAATTGTTATGTTTGGCGTTCACGGATATATAACACTTTAATTGATGAAATTTTGATTTTCTTTGTTTTCAAAGCGGAATTCACTGCGTCTGGTGTTTAAGCATGATGATTTCGTGAAATCAAAATTCGGTAGCCGAATTGCTTTGCTAATGAGCGAGTGCTCATTGGATTATCCTTTTTGTAGCTCATTTTTATAGTTTGATTGTAACAAAAAAGTGTTCGGTTTGAATTATGAAACGACTGCTCTAGAAGGAAAATCAGTTAAAATATATATCAACAACGGTAAATAGTTAGCAACAAATGTAAAAGGCAATAGCTGAACCAAATAAACCGCAATAACAATTGTAAACAATAATAGCTGAACTAAATAAACCTGTAATAACTGTAAACGGTAATAGCTGAATCAAATAAACCCGTAATAACGGGATAGCAATACCTAGCTGAGTCAATCCCAATGTCTCACGGAAAGCAATTTAGCGCTCAATGTTTACTTGATGGTCGAAATTTGGTTTTCTCCTCTTTTAAAGGACCTTGTTGAAAATTATGTTGCTAACAAAATTTAACTCGTTGGTAATTTTCATCGGTACTTAAGCGATGGAAAAAAAGAGAGATAAGGGTATAAATTTGCCTCTATCATTTTTGGGAAAATGTAGGTTTATTCCTTAATGTACGAAACGGTAAAATTTTACTTTTAAAGCAAGATTAGTTTATTCCTATTTAACAAAAAAATTGAACGGACTAGTTTTACTGTTATTTAATTACCACATCGGACTTTTTAAATAAGCTTGTCGATAAATTGAAGTCGTTTCATGTATCTTGGAAGGTCATTTGTAACTGTGTTCATAACATAGTAAATATTTTAGGTATTTTTTTTTTGCGATTAGCTTATATGTGAGAGGTTTAATTTTTGATATTTTGACGTGTTTTTTTTTTGTAACTATGTTAGTAACATAGTGATAACTCATTACTCGATATTGCTTATGTGTCCAAACCATAAAGAAAAAGTTCTCTCAATAGTGGTCTGACAGCCACGCCACAAAGAACTTACTTTTACATATAATATGACAGTCACATTACAAAAATAGTATATATTTTTTTGACTGTCACGTAGCAGTTTCAAGCAGTTGAGTTAAGTAAATTAAAAATAAATTTATATTTTTGTTACTGCATGTCACTATTCCAGTGATTTTTTTTGATTTGAAATAGACATAATGATTTTATTAAAATGTTATTAGGGCATAATTTTAAAAATTATATTTTATTTAATTCATTAATGAGTTTAGTAAAAATAATAATTTAGTGGTCCCTAAAGTCATTAAAATCTAAATGAGAATAAAGAGAATTTTTAGAGAATAAGGGAACAACAAGTCAGTTAGAAGTCTATTTTTCAGCATCACGTTTTTTTAAAAACCTGATTTTTCATAATATTTCTAGTTGGAATTCTACTAAGCTACATTGGAATCCTATTTCCTTAGTTCATTACGATTTCAGAACTACTTATGGAGTCAAAACGGAATAGTATTGAAGGAGAAACAAGTATTTTTCTACAGTTGTACATAGGGTTGAGAAAAACGCGTCTGTTCGAAAATTGATTTTTTCAACAGCCTTAAACTCCAATCCACATTTGAAGTGGAATCCTGATTCCTCAAAAGGTGGAGAACCTCTTATAAAAATCTCAGCAAGATTGGAATAGTGGAAGACCCTACTTCTGATGAATTTGTCTCAGTAGCAAGAAAAACGTGTATGTTTGGAAATTGATTTTTTTTTCAATAGTCTCAACCAACTCCACCCATGTTTTGAAGTAAAATCCCGGTTCTTTAAAAGATGGAGAACGTGCCATAAAAATCTCAGCAAGATTGCAGTAGTAAGACCATGTTTCAAACGAATTTGTCTAAGTAACAAGAAAATCAGGCCCATTTGGAAATTGATTTTTTCAACAATCATAACCAACTCCTTCCGCGTGTTGAAGTGGAAACCTGGTTGCTCAAAAAGTGGATAACGTGACATAAAAATTTCAACAAGATTAGAGTAGTTGAAGACCATGCTTCCAACAGATTTCTGCCAGTAGCAACTATAAAAAGGCTTCATTTTTCACTTGAAGACTCACAACACAACAACGCAACAAACCCTAAAAGTAAAAATTCATTTTCAGCCTTATTGTCTTTCTTCATCTATGTTTAATCCCCCTAAATCACGTGCTTCCTCTATTCTCCATCTTTCCCACGAGACAACACAAAAACATATCAAAACCGAAAACCAGAACTTATTTCTAAGCTTATTGCTCTTCTTTTTCTCTGTTTTAATTCCCCCAAATCACTTTCTTCCTCTATTCTTCAAGCTTTCTCGCATTCACACCAAACTTATGTGTTGCAAATTCTAATAATTTTCACAAGAATTCTAAAGTTCTTAATTAAGTTCATTATTATTTCTAAGTTCTCAATTCACTCAAGTTTCAAGTCCATTCTTTATATTTAATTACATTTTCTCTATTAATTGTCAAATTGCTTTTGTAATTTCAGGCCTTCAATCATTCTCATTCTTGTAATCAAAACATTTAAACATAAATAAAAATACAAATTCTCAATTCCTCGAGGTGATTCACGTTTAGTCGCCACTGCGAGGCTAATAAAGCTTTATATAATAGAGCTAGGAATCTTTAGAGGATTTTTTCAATCCTTAATCCTCTTTCACAATCGTTTGGTTAGAAGTTAGTTAATTAATAATTTTTAATTTTGGCAACCTGCTTCCTTGGCACGTTTGCACAAACCACAAAAGCCAATGTTAAATTTAGCTGGTGATTTTTCACAAAAATCTGGTGCTAGCAAATACAAATAAAAGTTCAACTATTTTAATGAATTAAAATAAAGTTCAGTGATCTTTATGAAACTTACTCTAAATTTCAGTGACCTTCAGTGTAATAAACCTGAAAAAAACCTATTAGACAATTAATGAAATAATGATATGAATAAATTTGACTATATTATTGAATTTTTTTCTCAATTTATCATAACTTATTATGAAGTACCTATTTTATCATTATAAAGATGATAGGGATGGGCAAAAAAAACCCCGACCAAACCGATCAAATACCTATTTAAATGTGAACTTTAATTATATATATTGTATGAATTAATTTTGTTTTGATATTTAAAATAATGTGTATTGAGCTATTCTTTTCAGTGTAAATATTTAGGTAAAAAAATACGGTTAACCGTTGTTTTGGTTAGCTATTATATTTGGATTTGGATAAAAATATGCTTAATTGTTATTTTTTTTATTTACCATTATATTTAGGTTTGGATAAAACAAATATTATAAATCGAACCGTTATTTACCATTATATTTAGGTTTGGATAAAACAAATATGATAAACCAAACCGTGATGAGATATTCAACTCTTTTATAATGATTTGTTGAGCATGCTATTACAATATGGCATGGACCATGATGAGATAGTAACAAGTTCATTCACTAGTCTCCAAAGAAGAAAGAGTCATAATCCTATGATTTGCTAGCCATGATCCCTACATGGGGTTAATTTCATCCATATACTCTAACTATTATAAACATAAAGTCATAAAACTTCATTTCCGGACATTAAATTCATCAAATTTTGTATTTGATTTCTCTTCCAGCTCTTTTGACAAGATTCCGACAATAACAATAATATCAGAATGGACTTGTGGATAACAAGTCAAACAAATTTTCCATGTGGATTAAAAAAAGGTATCGTCTATGTAAAACAAATTCGACCTCGACCCTTTTCCTTTTTAATATGGGTCGAGTGATTTTACCGAGTTAGTCTTGGTGACATTTAAAAAAAATCAATCCATGTAGAAAATTGTCTAATGTACCGTTTATTTATTCATTCTGATGATTGTTATTGTTAAAATCTGATTAAAAAGAATATAAGAAAATTCAAATTCAAGGCTAGATGAGTTTAGGGGGTATTTGGTTCGTGCAGGTGCAACAGAACGGAAACAATGAGAAATGAATGGAATGACTCTGAATTCCTTTATCTGTTTGTTTCAGTTCCACAAAGGAAATGACATACCCTTGATTCCATTTGTGGATGTTTGGTTCAAATAAAGTAATAAACCAGAGTTGTGTTTTTAACAATAATTGTTATACATACATATGTCTGTATTAATAAATTAATAACATGTAAATATAAAAATGAAAATCAATTACTTCAACCATTAAAATCAAAACACGGTGAAATATAGGAAACTGAAATAAAATAAATCAAAAGACGATTAAACATTCTATTTTAAAAAGAAAATAATCATTTTAAAATAATTAAAAATAAATACTAAATTAGTTTAGAGATAAAATAAATAAATATAAGGATCAAACAAAAAATCAAAAAGTAAAATTTAGTCAAAAATATTTTTTGAGGAAAAAAATAAAAAATATATAAGTATAAGGATAAAAAATGAAATTAATATAAGGACTAAAAAAGTATAAATAAATAAATATATGGACCAAAATAAAAATTAAAAACAAAATAGAGGCTAAAGCCGTATTTTATAAGGTGGGTAGAGATTCAAATTAGCAAGAGAGGTGAAATTGAATAGAAAACCTTAGGGGGAAGGGGATTAAAAAGGTGTTTGTTTCAGCTTTTCGGAAGAGCGTTTAGCATTTCACTCCAAACCGCAGGAAATATAGCGTTTGGTTAGGTTTATATAACCGCAGCGTTTAGCATTTTCTTTGGAAACTGTTTGGAGCGTTTCACGAAAAGCTCATATTTGGAGCTTTTCATAAACAGCTGTTTGTAGTTAGTTGTTATTGACAGAATTATCCTTCTTATTTTCACAAAATATGTTTATTTTTTAACATTATTTATATTTCTACAACATAATTACCGAAAAAACAAGGTTTTGTTAAATTTTTTATTTTTTATATAGATTATTTTTATTAATTTGTGTAACACATTTTTTTATTTTATAATAGGATAAAGTGCAAAAATACCCCAATATTTATGGTTAGGAGCAATTTTACCCTTAACATCTAAAATTGTATAACTATACCCCTAATTTTGGCAGCTAAAAGCAATTTTACCCATAAAATTGATAAGTTGGGTCAATTTTTAAAATAATTTATCAAACTGTCTTCTTGGTCATGAATATTGTCATCTACACTTCACATGTGCACCATTTTAATTTTTATGATCATTAGTAACAGATCACAAACATATGATTACATGTGAATTTTTTTTAAGAAAAAAAATATTATCTTTTGTACGAGTTAGACAAAAAAAATTCCAATATTTCATCAAATTTATAAATATTAATTTTCAATTTTATTATTAAATCATAAAAAAATATGAAATCTCTTTTTAGAACTACTGGTATATGCAATGGGTGTATAATAAGAAATAAAATATCTATATTTTCTAATAATATCTGAAATCGACACAACTTGCCAATGTTAGGAATAAAATTGCTTTTACCTGCTAGCGTTATGGGTATAATTTGCACCATTTTAGACATTGAGAGTAAAATTATTCCTAGTTGTTAAACGTTATGAGATTTTTTTCATATTTTCCTTTTAATTTCATCGTTGATTAATTTAAAACATGTTAATTTTAGACATTTTAAATCCGAACAGCAACAGTTCAATAATTTTACCAAACACTAGTAATTAAACAGCTAATAACAAACAGCTAACAGCTTACTGCAAGCAGCTGACAACAATCACAACAACTATTAGCTAACAACTGAATCAAACAGGCCCTAAAATTAGAGGAGTTAGAGGTAAATCCAAAACTAAAAAAGGTAAAAAAATGATTGAATTAAGGGATAAGGTGCAAAAATATCCCTAACGTTTACAACTAGGAGCAACTTTACCCCTAATGTCTAAAATGGTACAATTTTACCTTTGACGTTGGCATCTAAGAGCAATTTTAACTATAACATTAGCAAGTTGGTTCAATTTCAGACATTATTATAAAACACATATATTTTGTTCTTTATTCTGCACCAATGACATCAGTTCATTTTAAAAAAAGATTTCATATTTTGTGTGATTTAATAATAGAACTGAAGATTAATATTTATAAATTCGGTGAAATTTTTTGAATTTTTTTGTCCAACTCGTACAATAGACAGTGTATTTTTTATTTTTTTACATCTGATCATATGTTTATGATATGTTACTAATGAGCGATAAAGTGACTCACATGTGAAGTGTAGATGGCAAGATTCATGACCGATAAGACAGTTTGATGAATTATTTCTTAAATTGGTCCAGTTTGACAACGTTAGGGGTAAAATTGCTTTTGGCTGGGGGTAAAATTATAATATTTTAGACGTTAAAGGTAAAATTGCTCTTGACTATAAACGTTAGAGGTATTTTTACATTTTATCTCTTGAATTAATAAAACAAACACCAACAAAAAGAATGAAACATTCTATTTCCCTTACCCTTGTTTGAACCCCCGAACCAAACACCCCAATTGAACCTCCCTACATGGCTAGCTAGCCTTTCTAATTGTTCAATGTTTTGTGGTTATGCCATTGTATTAATTAATTGTCGTTTGCATTTTCACAAAATGCAAACCACAATTTAATGTCTCAATCAAATAGTGATAAATCTCCACTTCAAATTTTCATAAAATTCCACATTTTTGGCATCTTTATCACGTTGGTGGCTTTGAGATGAAGTCAAGTAGGCCTTCCTTGCTTGCTACCAAAAGTCCAAGACAAAGGCCTTAAGCATTATTATCATGTTGAAACTTCTATGCCTATAATTATCAAAACTTTGGAAAAACTAAAATAAATAAATATGTGGTTTTATATATTTATACTAGTTTTTGACCCGTGCGATGCACGGATTCATCTTAATATATAAATATTAACAAAAATATAATTAATAATTACAATTAATGATATAAAAAAAGAGGAAGTGACACCTCAGCTCCATCGTTACTGTTTTATATTATATATATAGATATGCAAAGAAATAGAGAGATTTTAGGGACTAATTTAAATTATGTAGAACTTTTAGATATAGATATGCAGAGAATTAGAGAGATTTTAGAGATTAATTTAAATTCTGTAGAACTCTTGGATATAGTACGGATAAAATAATCTTTTTATAAATAAATATAATAATATAACTAAAGTTAATATATTATATTTTTTATTATATTTTTTATTAGTAAAAAAAGAGGAAGTGTTCTTCAAAAAAAAAAAAAGGAGGAAGTGACACCTCAGCTCCATCGTTACTGTTTTATATTATATATAGAATATAGATATGCAGAGAATTAGAGGGATTTTAGGGATTAATTTAAATTATGTAGAACTTTTAGATATAGATATGCAGAGACTTAGAGAGATTTTAGGGATTAATTTAAATTATGTAGAACTTTTAGATATAGATATGCAGAGAATTAGAGAGATTTTAGGGATTAATTTAAATTCTGTAGAACTCTTAGATATAGTACAAATAAAATAATCTTTTTATAAATGAATATAATAATATAACTCAAGTTAATATATTATATTTTTTATCAGTAAAAAAGGAGGGAGTGACACCTCAGCTCCATCGTTACTGTTTTATATTATATATAGATGTGGATAAAAATATATGTTCAAATTTACGATTGTGAGTGAATGGTATCCACTACCGTAGAGGGATTTGTCTCTCCCCTTGGAGTGGTGTTCGTCTTCTCATCTGAGTTGATTTTTCTCTTTAATTTCTGAGCAGCTGCTGTTCTTTTCTTAGGTTCGGGGGTTGATCTGGCTTCATCCGATCTTGGCTCTGTTTCTGCCTTGTATTCTGTGGGTTCTATCTCAGCTTTCGATTGTTGATTTTAATCGCTTCTTGTTCTGATTGGTTTAATATCTCCCGTATCGGATTCGGTTTCAATCGCCTACAGTCTGGTTTTATGCTGATCCTTCGGTAAGCTCTATGCTTATCTATTGCTTTGTTTGTGCGGATTTAGCTTTTCTTGGATTGGGTACTGTTGATTTTGGCTCTTCCTTTTTGTCGATTTCTTCTTCTTTGGATAATTCAAGCTTTATTTCCATCAATTTCCTGTGATTTTGTATTTCCGGACTTGTGTTCGCTGTCAATCGGGATGATTCATAGTCAGTCTTGTTTTCTTGGTTTAAAGTTTTTTGCCCTTTAGTTTTGTGTGTTTGGGTTTATATTCATCAGTGGTTATTATGGAGAGAAACAAGGGCCTGGCAGATGAATATGCACAATTATGCCTTAGGGAAGACGTTGAAGGTCTTGAAATCTCTGAGGATGCGCTTCAAATCAATTCTTTGCAGGATAGTTTCTTTATTATTGGGCAATTTCTGGGAATTAAAGCTACTCATTTTGAGTCTATGAAAACTACCCTGGCGGCAATTTGGCAACCTGTCAAGGGGGTTACGATAACGGAAACGGACATTGACGGTAGATATCTTTTTCAGTTCTATCATGCTCTTGATATGCAAAGAGTACTCAATGATGGTCCCTGGACCTTTAATCAGAATCTTTTGATTATCAAACAGCTGGGAATTTCTAAACAGGCTCTTCACCCAACTCTTACTGATCTCATTATTTGGGTTTAGATTTTTGATTTACCAATTGGTTTCCAAACCGAAGGGGTGTGTAAGGCTATTGGTAATCAGATTGGTCATTTTGTTGAGGCTGATCCAAAGAACTTTTATGGTCTTCGAAGGAAATTTCTCCGTATTAAGGTAACCATTGATGTAAGGAAACCTCTTAAAACAGGTCAGAAGATTAAAAGGAGTGGTGGTGAGTGGATTTGGGTCAATATCAGATATGAAAGGCTGCCTCAGTTTTGTTTCTATTGCGGAATAATTGGTCACGCCGATAAATTTTGCCATTTGTTGTTTGATAATCCGGATATGCCTTCAGACAGGAATTACGGCAGTTGGCTTAGAGCTGTTTTGCGCAAACCGGGTACTCAGCGTGGTAAAGAATGGCTTAGGGACCCGTCGAATGAAGAAGATACCTTCAGGTTTGATAACGCTAATCAGGTGGATAATGTGGTTTTATCTAATATTGATACAGGAGTCTCTCAGAAGAATGCGGGTGTGAGGAAGCCACAGTCAGCTGGGATTTTGATTGCAGGTAGCCATCATTCGATTGATGCTGAAGATATCCTTGTTTTAGACCCTAAGAGGCAGAGAACTTCAAATGAAAATATGGAATACGAATTGAGTTGCACCGAACAACTAAAATCGGATGGAGGGGCGAGACCTGGTAGTCAGGTCCGCCTGGGGCAATGACGTTAATTAGCTGGAACTGTCGGGGTCTGGGCAATCCCCGTACAGTTAATGTCCTTCGGGACTTGGTTCGTGTCCACAAGCCCGCCTTGGTTTTTTTAATGGAGACTATGATCAAAGAGGCTAAGGTTCAATCAGTTTGTAGGAAATTGGGTTTTGAAAAGTTTCATATTGTTGATGGTAGAGGCCACGGGGGTGGTATCGCCTTGCTTTGGCGTAATAATGTTGCAGTTGACATTCTGAATTCTCATACCAATTTCATTGACGCTCAGGTAACTGTTCTTAATCTTCCTTCGTGGCGTCTTACAGGTTTTTATGGTTTTCCTGAACGTCAAAGAAGAAGAGATTCTTGGCAACTTCTCTCTTCTCTGTTTAATTCTAATAGACAAGCTTGGTGTTGTGTGGGGGATTTCAATGACCTGACTTGTGGTTCTGAAAAGAAAGGCGGTCCTGTCCGGGCTTACTGGTTGATGGAGGGTTTTCTGGCTGCATTGGAGGAGTGTGAGTTGGTTACATTGCCGATGGTTGGTTATCCCTTTACTTGGGAAATGGGTAGAGGAACTAGTCTTTGGGTTGAAGAGAGGCTTGATAGAGTTACAGTTAATTCAAAGTGGAAAGAATGTTTTGGTCAGTCTGTGGTAACAAACTTAACTACAGCTTGTTCTGATCATTCGGCTCTGCTCCTTCAGCTCAAAGCTTGGATCCGGGTTCCTAGGGTGCGTAGTTTTCGGTTCGAAAACCAGTGGCTTAGAGAGACCAGCTGTGCTGCTACGGTTCAGAGGTCTTGGGAGGCTAATTGCGGTCTCTCTCTATCTCAGAAGTTGTCCGCCTGTACTAAAGCCATCCAGGTATGGAGTAAATCACTTGACTGTAACTTCTCTCGTCAATTAAACTTGCTTCGTGAGCAATTGGTGGAGTTTCGAAGCCGATCTGATCGTCTTGGGATGGAATTGTTTAATCAAGTGAGATCAAACTTTGTGAAAACTCTCCAACAACAGGAGGATTTTTGGAAGCAAAGAGCTAAGATCCATTGGTTACAAGACGGGGATTCGAATACTTGTTATTTTCACGCCCATGCCTCATCAAGGAAACGATGTAATACAATTACTGAATTAAGAGATGTTAATGGGGAGCTTCGGGGTTGGGGTAGTGGTATCGAAGAGCTGCTCTGTGAGTATTTCCATGATATTTTTACTAGTCATGGTAGTGACGCAGCGGATATTCTTGACGAGGTCAGACTGAGGGTCAGTTCAGTTCAGAATGAGTATCTTTGTCAGCAATTTTGTGAGGAGGAAGTTAAGGAGGCATGTTTTTCTATGCATCCGGATAAGAGTCCGGGCCCTGATGGACTCAATCCGACTTTCTTTCAAAGATTTTGGAATATCATTGGCTCTGATATTGTTGCGGACTGTCTTAATATTCTTAGGACATGCCATCTTCCAGATAAGCTTAATGAAACCTTTATTGTGCTCATTCCTAAGAAAGCTAATGCTGTCCGGGTCACTGATCTTAGGCCTATAGCTCTTTGCAATGTCCTGTATAAGATCATCTCCAAAATGTTGTCGAATAGATTCAAAGTCATTCTCCCTTTGGTGATATCAGTTAATCAGAGTGCTTTTTTAAAAGAAAGATTAATTTCTGACAATGTTATTGTGGCTTATGAGGTAATTCATCATCTAAAGAATAAAAGACAAGGGAGGAAAGGTTTGGCGGCTCTAAAACTTGATATGAGCAAGGCTTATGACCGTGTGGAATGGCAATTTCTTTGGGGTATGTTTCGCAAGTTGGGTTTTCATGATGGGTGGATCAATTGGATGCGAATGTGTGTTGAATCGGTAACGTATAAGATCAGCCATGATGGCCGTGAGATAGGCCCTATTTTTCCGACTCGCGGTTTAAGACAAGGCGACCCTCTTAGTCCGTTTCTTTTCCTTATTTGTGCGGAGGGTTTATCAATTCTCCTCAATACAAAGGAAAGACTTGGCCTCATTCATGGATGTCGGATTGCACGTTCTGCCCCTAGTATTTCTCATCTTTTCTTTGCGGACGATAGCTACTTATTTTTTAACGCTTCTTTTGCGGAATCATCGATCATTCAGCAGTGTCTTGGGTCATATGAGAAGGCTACTGGTCAATGTATAAATTTTGAGAAATCAGCCCTCTTTTTTAGTTCCAATACTAGTAGCTTGGATAAGGTCAATGTGGTGGCGGCTTTGGGTGTCAGTGAGGTCGCTGATTTGGGGTTTTATTTAGGGGCGCCAGCTTCGGTGGGGCATAGTAAAATGCACACGTTTGCTTTCTTGAAGGATCGTATCCGTTCCCGTATTCAGAATTGGAAAGAAAAGTTTCTTTCTAGGGCGGGTAAAGAAGTATTAATCAAGTCAGTTCTTCAGTCTATCCCAACATATATCATGAGTATTTTCTTGCTGCCGTTACAGTTCTGTGAGGAGGTTCAGAGGATGATTAATCGGTTTTGGTGGAAGGGAGGTAACAGTGAGGGTAATCCGATTCATTGGATGAGTTATGATCGTCTGTGTAATCCAAAATGCGCGGGGGGTCTTGGGTTCAGACGGATTCGGGAGTTTAACGAAGCTCTTTTAGCCAAGCAGGCTTGGAGGATTTTACAATATCCGAACTCACTTGTCTCTCAGATATTAAAAGCAAGGTATTTTCCATCTTCTGATCTTTTATCCGCGTCTATTGGTCACAACCCATCCTATATTTGGAGAAGCATTCTTGCTGGGCGACCGCTACTTGTGAAGGGGCTTCGACGTAAAATTGGCAATGGTTTATTGACGAATATTTGGGGCAGTCTGTGGTTGTTGGATGAGCAGAATCCGTATATCGAAAGTGATGTTTATCTTGGTCTTCCTACGGGGAATGTGGCTGATCTGTTACTTCCCAATGGAAGGTGGAACTTTGACCTTATTACTCAAATCTTTAACGATAGGGATATCCGTCTTATTTCTGCTATTCCTCGTGGTTCAAATCATTCTCAGGATGGTTGGTTATGGGGGCTTGATAAGTCGGGCAGCTACTCGGTTAAATCAGGTTATCGAGCTGGTATTGTTGTGGTCGATCATGCTATGGCTGATCCGCGTGACGATCGGTGGAGTTTAATCTGGAAATTATCGCTGCCACCAAAAATTAAAAATTTCTTATGGCGGATTTTGGTGAGTTGTTTACCGGTTATGGTAAATCTTCAGAAACGTCATAGTTCTCTTTCCCCCATTTGCCCGATGTGTAATAATGAATTGGAGGATGAAGTCCATATTTTTGTGTAATGTTTGGTGGCTCAGGAAATTTGGTCCATTGTTTTCGGGGATGATAGAATGGTGCAAACGGTGGATTTTGTAGCATGGTTGATTCCGATTCTGAAGAGTGCTGATCATCCTCTTTCAAGTAAGATTTTATTTACGTTGTGGTGGATTTGGAAAAATAGAAATAACCAGGTCTGGTCCCAGGCTCGCCTTTCTGCTCAGCCTTTATTTCGTTTAGCTGTTAATGAGTTTGATGATTGGAAGATGGCTCAATCACTTAGAGTCATGGGTTCGACTGGTTTTGGTAGGGCTGCTGTGAAATGGATTAGGCCACCGGAAGGTAAGTTTGCTTGCAACGTTGATGCTGGCCTTTTTCATAATGATGGTTTTTGTTCCTTTGCGTTTGTGCTTAGGGATCATTCTGGTTCGTGCTTATTTGCCAGCCACGGTGGCTTATTTGGTTGTTTCGAACCTATTGTTGCGGAAGCTATGGCTGTTAAAGAGGCGTTGTCTTGGATTAAAGACAAGGGCATTAGTGGAGTTGAGTTTCGGTCTGATTGCTTATCTGTAGTTAACGCAATTAAGGATCGTTCTAATTCTCTCTCTTACCTTTCTGATTTGATTTCTGATTGTATTGGTTTGTTCAAAGAGCTAGATGATGCATCGATCTCTTTTGTTAAACGGTTAGCGAACTGTGCGGCTCATACTTTAGCTAGGGCTGTCAGTTCTGTGTCTCACCGTAGTGAGTGGTATTCTGCTCCTTCATTTTTGTTTCCCATTCTTTTAGCTGATATCAGCCAATAAAGTTTCGTTTTCATTCAAAAAAAAATATATATATATGTTCAAATAACATTTATATATTTTTAACTTTTTTTAACATAAAGCTAACGTAAATAGGGCTGTCAATATGGGTCACGATCCGTTAATGCGACTGACGTAACCTGCAAATTAAACGAATTAGGGTTGAACCTTAATGGATTGAGTCATAAATAGATCGACATGTTTAACTCGTATATTAAACAGGTCGGGTCACAGGTTGACCTATGAATTCATTGCAATCCCATGTAATTTTATTAGGTGGGTTGACGGGTTGTGTCGACACAACCTGTTAACCCATCTAACCCGATCCATGTAACTTGTTTTACCCGTATAAGTCTGGTAACATTATATATTGTTATGGGTATGATAGTAATTGTTCCTAATATTTATGTATTAAATCGATTTTTAGGTTTTAGACTTCATAAATTTCTTATGGCTAATGTAATTCTCCATTTTATATTTTGATTTTGTTGAAAGTTAAAAGGGTAAAGGGGTTAGGCTTAATGCTTCTCCAGCCCCCTTAACTTGTCGAAATTGGTCATTTTACCCCTCCAACTCATCGAATGTCCTATTTACCCCCTTAACTCCATAAAAATGGTATTTCTCACCCCCCTTAACTTGTCCAAATTTGTCATTTTACCCATTTCTCAACTCATCGAATATCCTATTTACCCCATTAACTCCATAAAAGTGGTATTTCTCACCACTTATGATCTTATTTATCCTCTTAACTCCATAAAAATGGTATTTCTGATCCCTTTATAGTAGTAAAAAAAGTTGAAAAGAGAAAGAACGAATAAAAAATACAAATAACAAGCACATTAATATAAACAAGTTAAATACATTATATGTAGGGATAATGTACCAAAATAGGCCTATGATTTTTGGGAAAGTATCAATTTAGGTTCCACTTACAAAATAGCATAAATATAGGTTTAACGTTTTAAAAAAGTTATCAATTTAGGCTTCGTTAATGGATTGTAAGGGGTGAAAAATACCACTTTTATGGAGTTAAGGGGGTAAATAGAATATTCTATGAGTTGGGGGGATAAATGGACAAGTTGAGGGGGTGAGAAATACCACTTTTATAGAGTTAAAGGGGTAAATAGGACATTCGATGAGTTGAGGGGGTAAAATGACTAATTTGGACAAGTTAAAGGGGCTGGGGAAGCATTAGGCCAAAGGGTTATTTAACCTTTTTAGTTTATTTTAATATATAATAGGTTAATGGGTTGATAGATCATATAATTCTTTTAGCAGATTTTGATATATATCAGGTTAATGGATTAAACGAGTTGTGTTAATTTTTCGCTCATGATTTATTCATTTAAATAAATGAGTTATCTAGGTCAACTCGTGTCGATCCATTTATTAAACGGACCGTGTTGTGTCAACCCGTTTATTAAATGGATCAGGTTGTGGTCATCAGAGTAGATTGACACGACCCGTTTAAAATCGTGAATCCATATTAACACCCCTAAATGTAAGGGTGGACTTATACATTCTCGAGAGCAAACCACATGCATCGATGATTACAATGAAATTTACAGATTGTTTTTTAAGAGGGGTTAAATATTGACAGTGTGGGGAACTAAACCCTAAATCTGACAAATATAGGATACCAACTCGTTACAACTTAGACCAACCATAGTTAGCATTACATATATGATTAGGGATAAAGTCCAAATTTATCATTAACGTTTTTGAAAAAATTCATATATATCTCTAATGTAAGAAACGATCAAATTTTGTCTTTAACTTTTCCAACTTGGAGCAATTTTGCACCCAAACAACAATAAATGGAGCAATTTTAGGTACTTGTTATTAAGTATCTCATATTGCATAATTAGGAAATTATATGGCTTCTTAAAAATATGTGAGGCAATAATTCTTTTTGGTTTGAGGTACTTTATTTTGGAGGTGAATTAGGCTTTGTTTACATAAGGTATGAGCTTCTTAAAGCAAGTAGTTGAGGGTTCGAATCCTGATAACTTTATTAATTGGTGAAATTTCGATACTGGTAAGATAGATTTGTGTTGTACACAGTTAAAGCCTATGAGGTATCCACATGCGAGGTGTGTGTCAGAGATCAATATAAAAGCTATTGTTGGGCCTTAATTTTACTAGCTTAAACTTTTGGTTCAAATGGTTCCATGACATGGTATCAAAGTCATGGTTCAATGTTGGTCGCCTCTTAATATTAATAGCTTCACACTCCAAATAAAAATGGGCGTGAGAGGAGTGTGTTAAGTATTCCACATTGCTTGATTAGGAAACTATATGACTCCTTAAATGGGAGACAATCCTTCTCCTTTGACCTACATCTTGGGGGTGAATTAGGTCTTTGTTTATAACAAAATCCATAAAACATGACTCTTATTTGGATCTAGAGACGGAGGCAAGAAGCATAAAGGTACTGATTGTCACACCCGACCCTAGACGACCTCAATCGGCATCGAGCGTGAAATCGAAAGATTGTAATCAACACTTAGGAGTCTCCAATTTATCCCAATATCATAATATCATATTATATTACAATTGAAATACCAAAGTTCTAACCATAATTCTAATAATAAGCAACAACTTCTGATTCTCGACTAATTGGTCGGTAACCTTCTCTCTATCTTGTACTTTCTCACCTAAAAACATTAAAACATTTAAAAACGTGAGACAAAAATTTCAGTAAGAAACTATCAGCTATAAAAATCAGTTTTTCTTAACATAACTACATATATACCTTTAGAAAGGGATTTAATCAAAACGTTATAAAATATACTCAAAAACTAAAGTTCATAATAGGATCAAGGTGTTAAACCAAAAACCAAAAATATATAATCTTGTATCGATTCTTGAGTTCAAAACCTTATAAAATATTATAATCAAATAAGCGTTTTATCAAACCAAATCGTAATCAATCAAACGTGATATCCTTATATCAAAATCAATCATAACGTAAAACATAATCCAAATGAACTTAAAACATTGTATCCATCCTCGAGTTTCTCCCTTTAAGTATCAATCCATAACCACATATATAATCGAGACGTCTCTTAACATTGCCTATCACATATGGTCTTACCCAACACTTCGCTGCCATACCCAATAGGTCTTCACACAAGGATGCTATACTTTAAATTTCAAATAATTCGAACGGTCGAATATCCGTAAATCAAAGAAACAGTGGAG
Source organism: Euphorbia lathyris (assembly GCF_963576675.1). Lineage (NCBI taxonomy): Eukaryota > Viridiplantae > Streptophyta > Magnoliopsida > Malpighiales > Euphorbiaceae > Euphorbia > Euphorbia lathyris. The sequence goes on along the minus strand of NC_088918.1, from coordinate 12,163,161 downwards.
AAACGGTCGAGAGAAAACTGATAATGAATAGAAAAGAAAAAGAAAAAGAAAATGAAAAGAAAGAAGATGATATATATAAAGAAGATGATCACGCCGCCTGAACTGAGATTTATATATCTCAAATATAAAAATATCAGGTTTGGTCCTTCGTCTTTCTATAATCTTTTAAAACTAACTCTAAATATTTAATTTATACCTAAAACCATCAAAGTAACTCCAAATTTTTCCTATAATACCAAATTAACTTCACAAACTCAATAATTATTAGACACGGACGTGACACTGATAGATTATTATTATTAGATAAATCTTTTAACAAAATAGGTATGAGAGGAGTGTGTTAACTATTCCGCATTGCTTAATTAGAAAAGTATATGACTCTTTAAACATGTGAGACAATCTTCTCCCTTTGAGCTACTTGAAAAGATAAGTTAGGTCTCTATTTACAACAAAACTCCTAAAACATGATTTTCACTGGAGTCTAGATGCGGAGGCACATATGTATTGGCGATTGACGCATCCCCAATTGTCAGTAACCACCCTTATTATGACTCTTTAAACACGTGAGACAATCTTCTCCCTTTGAGCTACTTGAAAAGATAAGTTAGGTCTCTATTTACAACAAAACTCCTAAAACATGATTTTCACTTGGGTCTAGATGCAGAGGCACATATGTATTGGCGATTGACGCATCCCCAATTGTCAGTAACCACCTCTTATTGGGGTGGATTTTCCTTACCCATCCCTCCACTTCAACTAGAGGGTGCTGATAGCATTCTCAGTAGATGAAGGGATGTGCATCTTTTTTTCCCTATCTAGGTCAAAACAACGTTCGTTTTAGCATGGGTTGAGGATTTTTTTAAGCTCAATCTATGTGGACTGAGTTTTTTTATTTATTTTTATGTATTTATTGCAAGCAGTCTAAGGCTGACTCTGCCACTACATGGTCCAAAATTCCTTCCTATTAGAAATGTTGAGAATAAAACTTTACCATTTTATATTATGGATAGGGTTAATCTCAAATAAATGCCCTGTTGTTTCACATTTTTTTACAGATCGGTATTTGTGGTTTACAAAAATTTTATTTTTCCAAATTTGACCGATAACGACCTCAAAATAAAATTTTTGAAGAATTAAAGTTGTTTAATACCATATTTACTATGCAACCATATTTTTTATTTTTCAAAATCATCATTTTTGGAGTTTTCTCTCTCTAAACATTAACTTTCTCTCTTATAAAAAACAATAACTAAATAACCTCAAACCTAAAAAGTTGAAGAATTAAAGTTGTTTAAAATATCATTTAACTCTTAAAAATTTTCATTTTGAGAACGACTTTCCGATGTGATTGACAAGCAACGGGGCATGGAACATAGTTTAATTCATCGCGACAAGAGTTCACCAAGTCTAAGAATGGGTACTTCTTTCCTATGGAAAGCGGGGTAAGATGTTGAAGGTTTCATACCGGAAAAGCATAGTAAATATAACTACCTCTCCCGCGGCGGAGGCAACGCCTGAGGGTGCTCGTCATCCGGATCCGAATCCGGAGGAGTATCCGGAGGGGGAGGATGGCTGGGTCCACGAAGAAATTCGCTCCTTAAAGTAAACCCAAATGCAAAATTTCGCAAACCACATGGTTGCGTTTGTAAAAATAAATACCACAAGTATCCATCTGCAAATCGACGAAACCACATGACATCTATATCTAATTAAACTTTTTTTATTTATATTTATTTGTTTTCACTCCAAACAATCAAAACCTGACTCCAACATTGTCTGGTCCAAAATTTCTTTCTATTAAAAACGCGGAGAATAAAAATTTTCCATTTCAAATTACAGATATATATGCACTTCTCCAAAAATATTACGAAAAAAATTGTATCTTATCCCATAAAATTATAATAACTCAAAATTTGATCTAAAAAAAAAAAAAGTCTAAAATTAGAACTTACAACTAAAAATTTCACTTTACATTCATATTAACTACTCAAAATCCAAACATTGATCAACAACATCTTGAGATGGTGGAAAAACTTCCAACAAACAAAGAATAGGTGGAATAGTAAGTGTCTCCATAACTCCATAAGCATTCCAACAAAAAGGGTCAGCAATAAATTGACCTTGAGAAGGAAGCAATTCAATTTCAGACATTACAAGATTAGAACATGGAATTGAATCACTACAAGCTAAGTGTAATGCTGGACTTCTAACATCATATGTTCCTCTTATGTTTGTGTATGAAACATCATATATTGAGATTGCTTTTGTTTGGTTTTTGCAATTCTTTGTTGTGCAATAGAATTGGTCTATGATTATTGGGTTTCTTACATTTTCCATGTTTATGTTGTTGAATTTTACTTTTGATACTGATCCATACCCTCCTTGCCATGTTTTGATCCGTACGCCGTTGTCGGAGTTCTTGATTGCGGAGTTTGTTACGGTGATGTTTGATACGCAGGCGCGTGAGCTGCGGCTCCCGAGGCTTCCGATGCTGGAGATAGGTTGGGTTTTAACAGGAAGATGTGTCAGTCGAGAATACAGAATAAAGGGTCTATGTATTCTACATGATTATATATGATATAATTAGGATAAATTATAATATAATCATCATTCTGAACTTTGCACTTACTTTTCATTATGGTCTATTTTATGGAACCTGAACTACATTTTAGTAACATAATGACATTTTTTTAATGTTGATGAATATGATCACTCCAATAGCAGACAATCCTACATTTTAAAACTGGTGGAATGATATTCTAAGCAATTTTAATTCATTAACTTTTTGGTTTTGAGGTGATTTAGGTGTTGTTTGGTTAAGAGGGAGAAAGTGGTATCCAAAAAATGTGATTTAGAAAATTAAAAACGACAGCTTTGTAGGAAATATGGCTCTAAATAACTTTAATTATGGATTTTTTTTTTCATTTTATTAGTAAAATGTAAAGTTCAGAGATCATAATGAAAGTAAGTACAAAATTTAGGAGCAATGGATGTAATTTACCCGATATATTAACCCAAAAATAATAAACATGTCAAAGGAGCCGTGTAGCATATTATTTCTATAAATCATGTTCTCATGTCAGAAATAAACAACTCTAAATATGTTGAGAGAAAAACTAAGAAAACATGTTAAAGAGAATTACATATAATATAATTAATACAAAACTATTAATCATGTCAAACTGGTCGTGTATCAGATTGTTTCTGTAAATTGTATTTTCATATCAGAATAAACAGCTCTAATTATGTTAGAGATTTTTTTTTAAAAACATGTTAAGAGAATTATATTAATATAATTAACACAAAATAATAATCATATTAAACTAGTCGTATATTAGGTTGTTTCTGTAAATCGTATTCCCATATCAAATATTAATAACCCTAATTATGTTGTGAGCAAAATTAAGGAAACATGAATATATAGTTCAAGTTATTAGTTTAGACTTTCAACAAAAAAAAAAGTTATTAGTTTAGATGGATTTGGGTTTGGGAATCAAATTCCAAACCCAATCCACAGAAGCCCATCTTAACTACAAAATTACATGAATATCATAATTAATTACAAAATTACAATTAAGTCATATCACCAAATTTAATTTTTAATATGTCATTATTCTCTATATATTATGATTTTACACCATAATTTAAAAATTCTAGACTCCAATTCATAAATCATAAACCCTAAAAATAGATTATAGATTTCTAATTTATAACTTCTAATCCTTAAAATATATTAAAAGTACCGATTTTGCTAGTTTGACATAATCCAAAATTATGACTTGACATAGTTGTAAATAGTTTCTAAAAAATGAATTTCTATGTAATTTTCCCTACTTTTTAATATTAAAATTGAAATCTAACCTTAAAATAAAAATTCATAACATATACATTATTTTATAAATGATAACATATATAGTAATTAATAATAATAGATCGGGCCAAGCCAAACCGTCTTATTTTTATAAATTCTAAATCCGGCTCAAAAAGAGGCGGGTTTTGACGGGCTTAAATAAGGACGGATTTAATATCATTTCTTCATATCCAAGTCCAATTCATTAAATGCAAATTTGAGCAGGCCGAATAAGTACACGAACCCTAAACAAATCTAGTTAATATTATCCAACATGACCTAGGAAATTTTATTAAGATGACCAGGTCCTCACAAATGCCTCACATTCAATTGTTGACATATGTTCAAAATAATAATGTGGGAAATACGTGTCAACAGTTGGCGAATACAGGATTGCTCCGTTGGACAGCAAATTTTACAATCTCATTTTACATTTTTCTCAGCTAAATTCTTTTCAACAGATACTTTTAGAATGCTTTTTGCACTCTAAACCCTCAATTTGCCGGATGACATTGTTTTTGCCTCTGTGTGTCAACAATTGAATGGAGGTCCTTCGAGGACCCGATCCTTCTCATAAAATCCACATGACCTAAAGATGATCTATTATCCATATTTATGTTGAAATGAACATTAAATTATGCATTAAATAATGAAGTATAAATTGATGAATAAAGATTAAAGTAAGTTTGAAAATTGAAACATTAGGCAACCCTATAATTTATAAAGCCACCAAAACTATATAATAAATTTACAGGACATTTACCTTATACCATGGCTTGGACCACATGTAATATTCTTTATTTCAACATTATGGCAACCAGCTCCAATTGATACACAATCATCCCCTTACAGAAACATCTCTAGTTAACATAAATGGCAAAAAAAAAAAAAAAAAAAAACTTTTATAAAAGGGTAAATTACATTTATGACCCGTAAATTATAGTACTACTAACATTATATTCCCTAAACTTTAATTATTGACTATGAATTTTTAAAATTTGTATTACAATAACATATATTTTCAAAAAACATATATTAAAGTCCAAATTAGTAAAAATCAGTAAATTAAAGGGGATAAGGGTCATTTTCCCGTAAAGTTAGAGAAGTTTCAATTTTACGTACAAAATGACTCAAATTTTCCTTTACGGTATAAATTCTGGCTCAGTTTCATATTTTTAAAGAAATTTCATCATTAATTTTGGTCGATATTTACTTAAAAAAGGTAAAATTGAACTAAATTTTCTACTATGAGAGTAATTGAATTAAGGTATCTAGCATAGAAGTAAAATTGGATTATTTTCCAATAATTTAGGGGCAAATTTGACCTTTTCTCAAAAACTAACCTAATGATGATCTAGAAAAGTTTGACATTAACTCATGTTTTTTATCCATATCACTATAAATTATTATCAAATGTCTATTTTACCCTCAACAATTTGTTAATTTTGTGACATTTTTTAGAATAAATTCATAAAAACCCCATGTGATTTCATGTTTTGTCAAACATGTACTTATGAATTTTTTTTTGTCTAGACAGGAATTGAAGTTTATTTTTGCGACCAGGAAATGACGGATATTTTTCGCTTTGCTGAAAACAAGAATCTCAAAAATAAAATGAATATTCACGATCTCAAAGTTGAAAAATTCAAAGACTTGATGATAATTTAAGCAATTTTAATTCTTCAAACTTTTAGTTTTGAGGTTATTTAAGTGTCGTTTGGTGTAAAGAGAGAAAACAAATGTTTAGAGAGAGAAAGTTCTGAAAATGATGATTTTCGAAAATAAAAAATTTGGTTCCAAAGTAAATGTGGAACTAAACAACTTTAATTTTTAAAATTTTCCATTTTAAGGTTATTAACGATCATTTTTATAGTATTAAACTAAAAAATCATCGTTTTTAGATCCCCGTTTGGACAAAAAAAATTTCCACAGTTACCTGTCTGATAAGACATGAAATCACATGTTTCTTTTTTTACTTTACCCTTTTTTTTAGACTTTAATGTTCCAATGGTTTAAAGTTTAAAGATTTTTATATGAAAAAATAAATTTTAGGGACCATAATGTTAATAGATCTATATTGTATGGGCTGTAATTGTAATTCTAAAAAATAGAAGATATATAATTTAGAATAATTACCATTGGATATGACAGAATCGTAAATATGAACATTGTTAGTGTTCTCAATGTGAATCCCATCAGTGTTAGGGCTAGAAGATGGTGCATTAACAGTAAGCATTTCAATATGAATATTTTCACAAACATCAAACCTAAAATGGAATTGAGGACTGTTCTTCACTTTTAGTCCTTCAACTCTTAAATTAGAACTCTTAAAAAACCTTAGTGCCTGCAATAATAAAAAGTATCGGCTGTAATACATCTGATCAATAAAAATTGAAATGTATTAGAAAATAATTGATATAAAAAAATCTTAAAATTATCGTATTTTTATTGGTAAAGTCGAATAAATTGAGATCATAATAAAATGAGTTAAGGTGTAAAAATACCCCTAACGTTTTGGGCCAGGAGCAATTTTACTCCTAACGTCTAAAATGGTGCAATTTTACCCCTAACGTTAATAAATTGGATCAGTTTGAGAAATAATTCATCAAACTGTCTTTTCGGTCATGAATCTTGTCATCTACATTTCATGCGTGTGTGATTTTATCAGTAACAAATCATAAACATACATTGAGATGTGGAAAAAAATACTGTCTTTTTTGTATGAATTAGACAAAATAAATTCAAAAAATTCACCAAATTTATAAATATTAATCTCAAATTCTATTATTAAATTATAAAAAACATGAAATCCTTTTTTTCAGAACGAATTGTTATGCAAATGGTGCTGAACAAGGAACAAAAATATATGTGTTTTATAATAGTGTCTGAAATTGACCTAACTTATTAACGTTAGGGGTAAAATTGCTCTTGACTTCTAACGTTGGGTCAAAATTGCACCATTTTAGACGTTAGGGGTAAAATTGCTCATGACCCAAAACGTTAGGGGTATTTTTGTACCTTAACCTTAATAAAATTATTGTGTTTCAACGTTCCGGTAAATTATATATCCACACGCCTCTAGACTATATATACTATCAACCACGATGTCATTTTAAAGTCCAAATCAATAAAATTCCATTAAAAAATTAACCAAATAATGATGTGAACAAATTTAATAATATCATTTTCTATTTAATGTTATAATAATGCAAAATTTAAGAATTTTGACAAAAAAAAATAGTACAAAGTCATTTTTTTTTTGTTTTTTTCTTTAAAAACAACAAAGTCACACTTTTAATAGCTAATAGCCCCAAAATTGTACTATTCCATTTACTTTTTTTTGGATAATACTTTTTTGTTATCCCTAAACTTTACACTTACATTTATTATAACGTCTGGACGTTAAAAACTGAACGTTATGACCATTGAGCTTTACAATTTACTAACATAATAACCATTTTAACATTGATCAATATGACCTATAGTAGGTAACCCTACATAACTAGTAGAAATGATATTTTGAGCTATTTTAATTTTTGAACTTTTTATGTGGTATTTGGTTAGAAGAGAGAAAGTAATTGTTTAGAAAGAGAAATGTTCAAAATTTATATTTTAGAAAAAAAAAAGTAGTTCTTTGAGAAATATAGTTACGAAGAACTTTCATGCTTGGATTCTTTTCTTTCATTTTGAGATTGGTCATGTTTGGGAATTAGCTGTTAGCGGTTAGCTGTTAGCTGATTACATTAGCTGATTTGACTAGCTGATTTGATTAACTGTTTGTGTAGACCTGTTTGGTAAAAATTAGCTGATTGATAATAGCGGTTTGTGTAAAAAGACGAATAAGGGCATTAATTTTGGCGCAAGAGAAGAGGGAGTCTATCTATTAGGATTAAAGAAGTCCATTAATTTTAATATTGCAAAACGCTAATTGAAAAAACTCATTTTAAGAGCTTTTTCTAAATTAGCGTTTTCATCTCAAAACTCTCTCACAAACCTCTCTCCACCAAACACTCCAATTAGCGGTTTCAATGATCAAACCTCTAAAGTTGGTCAAAACTGCTATTTTTATCCCAAAACGCTCTTTACCAAACAGGGTCATTATCTTGGGCAGGGGCGGAGCCAGGGGATAGGGGAGGGTCTCCCAACCCTCCGACCCCCGGAACATCCTTGACGAACAGTGGTTCAGTTCCAAACAGCCTCCAAAATAGTTAAAATTAATACTTATAATGTATAATGTGATTATATGACATAAAACTAAGTTTGCATAGTTGGTTGTAGTGATAATTAAAAGGATCTCTACATCTAATTGGTCCTATGTTCGAATCTCTTTCTCTTCACCTTTTATCTCATTTTAATTTTTTCCCTTAAACCTCGTTCTCCTTTAAAAATATCAATATTAAATATCATTTTTAATCATTATTAACCTCATTCTCCTTTATTATTTTTAATTGTATTTTTTTAGTTACAAAATTCATGATCGAGAAGACAATTTGATGAATAATTTCTACAATTGACCAAACTTGTCAACGTTAGGGATAAAATTGCTCTTAACTGCCAACGTTAAGGGTAAAATAGCACCATTTTAGACGTTGGGGGTAAAATTGATCTTAGGTGTAAACATTAGAGTATTTTTGCACCTTATCCTTACTTTATATTGAATCTCAGTTGTTTTGTACCTTAATGTTTCCAATTATGATCAAATTTACCCTTATATTATCAAAAATTTGAAAATTTTGATTTGACTACTATGAATCAAAGCCTTAAGTCGTTATTAAGAAAAAAAATCTTCATGCAATGGAGCCCCTCCGGACTTTGAGCTCTGGCTCCGCCACTAATCTTGGGTAATTTTGGCATGCTCAAGATTAAAATTTGTCATTAGGTTAGTAAAATGTAAAATCCAATGGTTATAATATTCGGTTTTGAAATTCAGGAACCATAATAAAATTTTGTGTAAATTCATGGACCATGGGTGTAATTTATCAATATACTTATTTTTATAGATTTTCATCAACACTAATAAAATATTAAAATGACTAATTTATTCTTAATACCCTCTTTTAAAATTCTACATTCTATACAAAAATTATTTTCTTCTTAATTTCACTGTCAATCAATTCAGTTTAGTAGCATTCAGTTCAGTTCAATAATTTATCATTACTTATTATAATTATAATTATTTTTTATAATTATTATTATCATCATCATTAGAACCATTATTATTTTTATAAGATTTTTATTTTAATTATTGCTATTTTTAAAGAATTACATTATTATTTCAGTTTCAGTAGAATTCAATTAAGTTTAGTTTAGTTTTTTTCAGTGATAAAGCCTCACGGTATGATCGCTAAGCTTCAAAATTAAGATAAACTTTACACTTTTTAACATTATGACCAATAAACTTCAATTAACGCTTAAAAATGACCGTTGATAATCTCAAAATATAGAAAATTTCATGAACTTATGATATTCTAAGAAACTTTAATTCTTCCAATTTTTTTTATATTTAAGAAAAAGAAAGTGAATGTTGAAAGAACGAAAATTTTAAAAAATATAAAATGTCATTCAATAATAAATATACTTCTAAACAACTTTAATTTGGAGAGAGAAATAATTGAATTAATTGTATTGCACTTACCACCGGGCTATCACAGGTAGCAGGAAGCTTTGTCCCATTAGTCCTCTTCTGCATAAATGAAAGAATATTAAATATTAAACTGAACAAAACCACAAAATAATCTTAAAGTCAGGGACTAATTAGTTACTTTTTTTATAAAGAAAGGACTAATTAATAATTACTTTGTGAGACTTGCAAGGAAGATTCCACCATTTATATCCTCTTCCATCAATGAGACCTCCTCCTAGTAATGAAAGTCCATTAATCCTGTAAAAAACTAGCCATTGTTTCTTGCTCACATTCTTTGGCCATGCTTCTGGACCATCTGGTGCTATTATAATTCCATCAATCTTCATTAAAAAAAAAAAAAAAAAAATCAATTTAGCTTTTCTTAGGGTAAATCACAGTAAATTTCGGATAGGACAACACGATTTATATAGATAACTCATATAATACGATTCGGTTGGTACGATTATTATTTCTATGTGTATAGAATCATGTTGAATATACGGATTACATAACACAATGACTTATACTAGTACGATTTACTGACTTGGTCAACATTAAGTATATATTTAACAGATTATAGGTTCCGTAATATTACATGTCTTTTTAGATAGTTGTATAGAAATTAAGGATATTGAAAAAAAAGACATTGTTGTCCCTTATTTATTGATTCCAATATTTATTTATTCTATAATAAGTCCATTATTCTAATTAATTTTCATAAACCCGCGTTTTATAGCAGAAAAAAATGACTTAATGTGTACTGATCATATAAAATGACATGTAATATGAAACAAAAAAGAATCTCTAGAAAGACATGTAATATGAAACGGAAGTAGTAAAAAATAAGAAAAATAATTTATTGGTTCATGAGTTTCTGCTTTAGAGAGTTCTTTTATTCTAAGAAATGCATTATAAAATCCCTATTTTTTTTTTTAAATTAACTACTTAGTCATTTCTTCCAGAATTTTGTTTGTCAAAAGTTAAATTGTATAAAAAATAGTAATAAGTTATTTTAATGTTTTACAATGTTTGATAAATTTGTCATTTGTGTAAATTAACTTTTGAATAATAAAATTCTGAATGAAATTACTAAACAATTGGTTTTGAAAAATCGGAGATTTTATAATGTATTTTTTTAAAATAAAAAAATTTATATATTATGTAGAAGCTCTGAATTAATATAAAGTATTTATTCTATGAAATGTATATTTTATTCCTATTGTATTTATTCTTAGTATGTATAATTTATATTAAGGATAAAATAAGCATTTTTATACTAATACGTATAATAATATACCTGTAACCATCTATTGTATAATTGTATTTAATAACTTTCATTTCTCAATAGAATTTGTTGGATGCAGAAAATGGAAAACGCTCCATCACATATCAAAATTCTCGTCACATGTAAAAAAAATGCAAAATAGGCAAATAATTAGAAACTTTTAAAAGTTGACAGTTGACGTTTTGAGATTGAATGCAATTGGAAAAAAAAATGAAGGATTATTGAATGAAATTACATAAAAATAGGCTTATTAAATTCAAAAGCACAGACTCCATATTTTTTGAAAAAAACAGTATTTTTTAATAGTAAACAGCAAACCGTAACAACAAATAACAAACAGTAGGTAACCCAAACGACTCTAAATTTGTACAGATCACGTTAAATATTTCAATAGTTTCCGTCAAAATTGAACTTCTCTGTTAATTAATTACACTTCAGCAAAATCTGAATATCTTTTCCTTTTTTGCTAAAAAGTAAAGTTAAACAGCTAAATTGTGAAAGCAGTCTAAGTTTAAGGACTAAAAGTGTAATCTACCCAAAAAAAATCTAGTTTCAGGTTATTACATACCTGAATCACAAGTGCAGCTTTACAAGGTCCAGTAAAAATGGCAGGTTGAATCAAGAAACTATAACCAGCAGGAGCAAGAACAACCGCCGATGAATCAGACCGGCAGCCGGAATCCCAAGCCATTTTAAATGGTTGTGTATCATCGGAAACACCATCTCCGGCAGCTCCAAATACTAACACATTGAAAATTTTGGTCACATAATTAGGTACTTGAGGTTGAGGTTGAGGTTGAGGTTGAGGTTGAGGTTGAGGGCTAGAAATTTCTGCAATATGATTATTTGGAGCAGCAGAAGGTTGGAGAGAAATTTCAGAAACTAAATGTAAGTTTTTATGTGAAATGGTGACTCCAAGAATGAAGAAGATTGTGGAAAAAGATGAAAGGAAAATTAGAGGGAATTTCATAGTTTGATTATAGTTTTAATAGAAATATGAGAGTGAATTTAGTATTTATAGAAGAAAAAGGTGTAAATTAACTGTTAATGAAGTTTTTTTTTAATAAATTTTCCGATACCTGTTCACGGGCTCGGGTACCTGCCCAGGCCCGTGTCCTCTGGGTTGGACTTGGACATGAAAATTTATCTTTAGACCTAGTCCGACTTAGGTCTGTTAAAGCCCGCCTCTTTTTTGGGCGGACTTGAGAATTATAAAACTAGCATGGACCGGCTCAGCAAGACCCGCATATTAATATTAATTAATAAATTAATATATTAATATTTATTTTTAAGTATAAATTTAATTTTTTTTATTAAAAAATTATACATATATATTTAGGTGGGCTTATATGGGCTGGGCTTGAGATTTGATTTTTGAGCCAGATCCGAGCCTGCCTGAACTAACCGTGGTTGGGGTGGACGTGGACTGAGTATTTTTAAACAAAAGCCCGTTGGGTCCGGTTCGAGCCTGATCCATAAACAAGTTTACTCGATTCGATGCTTATCTGATACCCCTTCTGAAGAAAAAGTGTAAATTAACAATATGAGAATGACAGATTATAGGTCTCTCCCTTTCTCTTATCGATGAAAATGATAAATAATTAGGAATTTTTGAAAGTTTACAGGACAACTGAAATTTTGGGATTATTAAATGTATTTGGATAAGAATACATGGTTATTAAATGCTATTAGACATAAATATGAGGTTATTGAATGAAATTGGATAAGAATATAGAGTTATTAAATGCAATTAAAAAAATAAAATAAGGATCATTTGAAACTTTTGAAATCTTCAAAGGTAGTTAAAATTTTGAGCCAAATACATATACAATAAATGTATTCATTCAATAAAATCAATCAACTTCACATTTGATTTTAATGAAGTTATTCTGTATGTCAGTGAAGCATTTGAATTAAAAACTTAAATTAATAGTTAAGAGTTTTTTCTTACCAAAAAAAAATAGTTAAGAGTTTTTATTAGAATTTTGACAAGACCTAAATCGTGCAAAAGCTCAATGAAATATTAATATGACACGTAACACAATGGATTATAAAATTAAGGGTCAAAGTAAAGTAATTGGTTGCTAAGTCTAAATCGAAATTCAGATATCAATTTACAACAAGTTGAGTTAATACTTAAAAATCGTTTTGATCATTAATTATATGTCAACTGAGTGTTATTGTTGAACGAATGTGCCTTTTTTTTAGCTTAGAATATATCATGTGGCATACATATGGCTACTATATATTAATTATAAAAATAATAAGAAATACAAGATACGACGTTTAGTTGATATATAATTAACTGTCTTATGTATTAATAGCGTATGTTTGAGTAAATTTTTATATATGAATTAATTGAAATGATTTTATTAAAATTAAATGTGAAATTAAATATTCCTACCACATGTACTAAAAGTAGGGATATTTGGATTCGATGGTACCCTCTGAACCGTCTTTGATTAAGGTAAATACTGATGGTGCCAGTAAAGGGAACCCAAGCCAAGCATCTGTTGGGGGCTTAATCAGGGATGAGCATGGACACTGGAGATGTGGATTCATGGCTAATCTCGGTGTTTGTACGACAGTATTAGCCGAGCTCTGGGGTCTTTATTTTGGACCTAAAATGGCTTAGGATAGAGGTATAGAAGGGTCCAAGTAGAGCTTGATTCACAGACTGTCTTGGCAATGATACATGGAGAGACTGGAAGATACCACCGATTAGCATGGTTGTTGACGAGATGCCAGGAGTATAGGAGTCGAGATTGGGAGCTAAGTCTGATTCATACGTTTCGTGAAGGTAATCAGGCTGCTGATTGGATGACGAACTTCATATGGTCATTTTTTTTGGGTCATCATGAGTGTGATGTGCCTCCTGTAGGCCTCCAGGATATTCTTTATGAGGATCTGCTTGATCGACACTCACATAGGATAAGTTGTTAATTAGTTTCTTTTCTTTATTTTATTTGAATTTTTACCCTCCTCCCCCTTCGATTACCCACAACAAAAAAATATGAAATTGATTGATTGTATTGAATGAAAATGAAATTTATTAAATTTGATAGACCCCAAACTTAGTTTGAAAGCTTAAGAGTAGAGTATGCCTGTTTTGATGATGTAGGTATAGCCCAAATTATGTGTTCAAGCTTTTAATGAATTCAAACCACCTAACCAACTTGGATTTTGTTTTTTTGGCAGATTTTATTTGTAACCTTTTCCATGATTAAGATATAAAAAAAACAACCAATTAAACTAGAAGTTAAAATCTAAATCACCAAACACACGGTTAACACGTTAAGATGTTCAACAAAGGGCAAGCGTTTAATATGGTCTGTTAGATTGTCGCCGAACGAAACGTACCGAGTAGGATACGTTGTGAGATAATATGATCTGACAGCTAGTAATAATGTCGCCAAACTCGGTGAGATCCTCATCATTTGAGTATATAGCATCAACAACTGTTTTAGAGTCCGTCTCGAAGATGACGTTTTGAAATTGTTGGGCCGAAATCCAGGATAGACCGTCGAGCAAGGCGAGCCCTACACATTCCTTGGCGTTGTACAAGCCGCCAATCGGTGCCGTTCTGGCTGCGATAAATAGACCCTCAGCATTGCGCAAAACAGCCCCAATCCCCGCTGAGTTTGAAGACACAAAAATGCATGCATCAACGTTGCACTTCAGGAGACTAGTAGGAGGGCGATGCCACGAGTTACACACAAGTGGGAGTTGCTGGTGCATTGCTTTTTTCGTTTGCTGCGCAGCAGTCCAATCGAACAGCGTAGAAAGTGCAGTACGGTAAATGTTCGCCACGCTAATTGAATCATCTTAACCATCTAATCAGGGATCAAACCCTGAAAATGAGAATACTACTGTGATAAAAATATGTGATTAAAATATTTAGTGGGCCTTCTGAAAAGGACCTACCCAATTTGAATCTAGATTAGTCTGGGCTGTCGGCCTATGATAACTGATAATTAGACAAAAAAAAAAGAAGTTAAAATCTAATATAATTTTTAGGTTTAATACATCATTTGTCCCTAAACTTGTACAAAAAAAAACTTGATTGACCTATTGAACTTTCAAAGTATTCTGATAGCCCCCGAACTTGCATAAAATGTCCAGTTAGCCTTCCGGACTTGTGTAAAATGTAATCAATTAATCACTCAGTTGTAAAGAGTAAGTTAAATGCGGAAGATGTATTGCACGCGTCTTAAAAAAAGCAAGACCAAGGTCGCGGTATGCAGTTCTAATATTAGAGAAGACAAGTTTTACAGTTGAGCAAGTAAGAACTTCTTTTTTAATCTATTTTGTGAATTAGATAATAACATTCTAATGAGTGTGCAACTAATTTTCCGCATGCAGCTTTCTGATTAATTGATTACATTTTACGCAAGTTCAGGTGGCTAACTGAACATTATATGCAAGTTGAGGGGCTATTGTGATATTTTGAAAGGTTAGGAGTTCAATCAATCTTTTTAGACAAGTGATGTATTAAGTTTTTGTGGTGAAGCTCTTAGTCTAGTGGTTGAGAGCATACCTATGACTAGGGAGGTCATGGGTTCGAATCACATCCGAATGGAGTGGAGATTTTTCTTTCTTCGTAAATGTATAATATGTAAGTTTAAACTCTATATCTTAGCTTTCTTTAAAAACTTGAATCACATCAATTCGAACTTATATGAAAAAATTATATTAAAAATACGAAAGAACATAAAATCTGAAAAGTTCCTTGTGGAATTGTATTTCGCTCATTTGTTATGACTCAACGATTCAAACCTCGTTTTAGCTCATTCAACTTGTTTTTTTTATCCATCTGATGATCCTTTTTCGGGTTTCCATTGACTTGGTTGCTTTCTATGGCATGTTTATCATTATTCATTAACTCAACATCCTCATCATATACTCTTCTTTAAAAAGAACCTGATCCCAAGTTGTTTGTTGAGTTTAGAAGAGATGCATCAGTCTCAAATAAACTTAAACCTTTCACATTGTGAAAGTGTTTTTTTTTCCAACCAATTCACGAGGATCACTTGATAAACATTCATGCTTACTTTTTTCATAATCTTAAAAACATGATTTTTCAGAAATCGAAGCTTGCTACTAGGTGCACTTGAAGGCATCTCGTTGCTTGAATACACAAGAACTTACTTCCCAACCTCCATTTATAAATTCTTCCACTGCTCATCCTCTTCAGCTTTTAATCTTGACATTCTTCTTCCACTTATCATTAATGTCAAATGAAATGTCTGATCGACACTTATCAATGCATAAAAAACTAACATGACATCTGAGGAATTCTATTTTGCTATTTGTTATGACGCAGTGAGTCAAACCTCATTTTGACTCCTTCGACTTATTTTTGACCCCTCCAATGCTCATTTTCATGCCCCCTTCTCCCGTGATTTGTTTACTCCCTATAACCCGTTTTGTCATTATTAATTAACTGGATACCTTCATCAACGTCAAAGTAATTTATTTCATTTGTGTTTTACGTTTTATTTTTTATATTTTGAAAGAAATTTTTTACGTGTCTAATTTGGTTATAAGGGTGTGATTACGTTTCTATTTTTTAGAAATTAATCAGAAATTAATGCATATCATTATAATTGATTTAATTTTGATCTCAGATTGAAAATTTATAAAATTATTTTGTAAAACTCAAAAAGATTAAGACATCACAATGCTTTTTATCTATATCTATTAGGTAAGACTTGTAAAAGGTAATTAAGGGTTGAATGTAATACCTTTCAAAAAGTTGAAATTAATTAAGATAGAAATATATTATTTGCAAGAAAGTTGGCTAGAATGTTATTTACTCAAGATAATTAGGGTAAAAAATACGAATATTTTTTTACTGTAGATCGGAATCAGTACCGATCCTTCCATTCAGATAATGTCATATCTACAGCTGGATAAACATGACATTATCTGAGTGGACAGACCCAATACTTATCTCGAACTATTGTAAAAAAAAAATACTGTGTAAATAACATACGTGGTGTATAACTTTTGTCCTATTTCACAATTTGGTTTACAATCTTTAATTTTACACATAAAATTGTACAATCTTTTGGTGACTTTCCACTAAAATATACTGTCGGTAATTGTGACCGGTCAACGCATCATGTCATCAACTTGACTTTCCTAAAAATCAAAAGTTGACCAGTCAACACAAAGTCAATATGCCACGGTAGCAATTTTGACTTTTAATGAGATCAAATTGTTGATGTGGTGCGTTAACATGTCATAATTACTGACCGCATACTTTAATAGAAGATTATTAAAAAATTATACTATTTTATATATAAAATTGAAGATTATACATTAAAATATAAAAAATGACATTGTACGCCACATAAAAAAATTTACCCTAAATAGCTGCTGTTTAAGAAGTGTAATTTCACTCTTGTTTTTTTCTTCCCGAGTTCAATTTTACATTGTTCTATTCTAAATAAGTATTGATTAATTTCGAAAAAAAAAGTATTGATTAATTTCGATTAAATCAGTAATTTTTTAAAGATTTTATCAACAAAATTTCTTAAAAAATGACAAAATTGAGCTAAGGTGATATTGGAATAAAAGATCAAATTGGTCCTTCAAGTTGCTACAAATGGTAAATTTAGTCCAAATCAATCTTTGAGTATCAACTCAGTCTTTAAAGTTGGATAAAATGTGAAATTAATTCATAATCAAATCAGCCTCGAAAGTATAATATGTTTTTGATATCCAAACTATAACATTTTTACATTTTGATATCTGAAATCAATTTTTACTTCAAATTATTATATTTTACGCAACCGTAGAATGCTTTGTAGTCATCACATTACTTTATATACTAGTGCAGAATATCAATGCACTAATACTATTTTGAGGGGTTTAGAGGTGTTTTTTGCCTCTGTTTCGAGAAATTTTTATCAAAATTAATTGTTTGTGATCCATACTTTATTTCAATAGATTTTTAAAGATTTTCTTTGTTAGTACGGTTTTGGCTTCTATTAAGGACTGAATATGATTTGTCTTTACCGGGAACTCTGAAAGTGCTTTAAGGCAAAGGCTTTAGAGGGGGTAGTTCGACTGTGGCATTCCGTTCTTTCAGTTTTCCGGAATATGAGTGTGTGACTTGAACTAAGATGAAACATAAACCATAGATCAATTAAGCCCTATCGGGGGCTTGCTTAAGAATAAGTGCTCTTACCGACGATGCAAACTATTTCACTTTAAGGTATGTTTTTCTCACATTCTATCACTTAATCTAATTAATCCTTTAGTAAAATTAAAATTCTAAATTCAATCAATTAATTCATATATAAAATTGGATCTATATAAAATAATATATCCAAAATTATTTCAGCTAAATCGTTCTACGGATGCGCATAATATAATAATTTTTAGATATAAAAATAGATTTCAGATATCAAAATGTAAACATGATAAAGTTTGGGCATAAAAAATATATTATTCTTTCAAGACTGATTTGATCATGGGTTAATTTAACCTTCTATACCCATTTTAAAGACTGAATTGATACTCAAAGATTGATTTGGACTGAATTGACCATCCATGCCAATTTGAAAGGCCAATTTGGCCCTTATTCGATAACATTGAAAGTAAAATAACATCTGCCACGTGTATAATTACACTTTTTCAAAGGGTTGATTGCAAATAACTACCATGTGGTTTGGTCGATTTGCATACCGGTATCTGTAGTATTTTTTTTACAAACACAACCCTGGGGTTGCAAAATTTTACATGTTTTTTTTTATTTTGCCAAATTTGACCGATAATGACTTCAAAATGATTTTTTTTAAGAATTAAAGTTATTTAGTATCATATTTACTATGGAACCATATTTTTAATTTTTCAAAATCATCATTTTTTGAGTTTTTTCTCTCTAAACATTATCTTTCTCTCTCATAAAAAAAACACCACCTAAATGACATCAAACCTAAAAAGTTGAAGAATTAAAGTTGCTTAAAATAAAATTTAACTTTTGAAAATTTTCATTTCAATGTCGTTATCGACCAAATTCTGACAAAATGAACTCAAATTGTGTTTGCAATAAAAAATACTATATATATCAGTCTATAAATCCACCAAACTACTGAATAGTTATTTATAGGTAACCCTTTTTCAAATATCGTTATGGGGGAATTTTAAGTCCTTTTCTCTTACACCTCTGCTCCTCAACTTTCCTTTGCTTTTATTTTATTTTTAAGTGTAAATTTTAAAAAATAAATCCTTGTGTTATGCTATTTGTCAATGGCATGTTTTGTGATTTTTTTTAGGGAAAATTATAAAACTACGTGAAATGAGAAATCCATTTACATATTTAACCCATTTACTCAACCTATTATATATATAGACTGTTTTGTGTGACTTTCCCATAATACCCCCAATCTTTCATCTTCCTCTTCCTCTTCCACTTCCTTACGTTTCCTCTTCACCAAAAATGGCTCTTCCTCCTTCCACAAGGATCTAACCTACCAAATCCGTTGTTGTTTGACGACGTTCTTCAAAACTCCTACTCCGGTGAGAGAAAAGGGAAGCGAACGGCGGTAGAGAAAAAAAGAGAGGACGATTTTAGGCCGGACGACGGTGAGAGAAGGTGGGTGATTTTAGGGCGAACGACGGTGAGAGAAGGTGAACGGAGGTAGAAGAAGGTGAACAGTGAGAGCAAAGAAGAAGAATGCGAACAGACGGTAGAAGAATGTGAACAGTGAGAGAAAAGACGAGGAAGAAGGCGAACAACAGAGAAAATGGAAGAAAGATGGCGATTTTAGAGCGAACAGCAACCTCGTTCCGTGAGGCGGAAGATTGGGAAACGCAGAGAAAATGCCTAATTCATTTATGTTCTGATTTTGTTGTTAAATAATGTTAGAATTCGTTGTTGTTTGCCATTTTTTATTATATACCACTTAGCGAATTTTGTTAAAAACACATCCAAACTTCGCATATGCTAACTAAAATCATCAACTAAACCAAACATTAGCTTCGCAAGCTTCGCTTATGCTAACTAAAATCATCAACTAAACCAAACATTAGCTTCGCAAACTTCGCATATGCTAACTAAAATCATCAACTAAACTAAACATTAGCTTCGCAGACTTTGCATATGCTAACTAAAATCATCAACTAAACCAAACATTAGCTCAGACTTCGCATATTTAGCTTCGCAGGGTTCGCATTATGCTAACCTGGGTTCGCATTATGCTAACCTCTGCGAAGTCAGACGGGAGGAAGACATACGCGCGTAAATATTGAGGGTATTATGGGAAAGTCACACAAAATCAGTCTAGATATGTAGTAGGTTGAGTAAATGGATTAAATATGTAAATGTGCCTTCCATTTGACCCATTTTTGTAATTAACCCTTTTTTTTTATTCAAATAGGATGGTTTTTTTTACTAAAATATGATTAAGGTTTTCGATTTGCTAAAAAAATGATTTTTTTAATCGTTATTGATGATTTTAAAATTAAAAAAATTTCAAAAATTAATGATATTCTAAATAAGTTATAGAATAAAAGATGTACTAAACAACTTTAATTCTTATAATTTTCCATTTTGAGGTCGTTAATAATTATTTTTATAGTATTAAATTAAAATAACATTATTTTTAGTAGAGAGATGAGGGTAGAGGTTATGCTTACTTTGTTTTTGATAAAGTAAACATTACTTTGTGTGTTTTCACCATTAGATCAATTTTACACTCTATCATCCAATGGTGAAAAAAATAAAGTAAGTTTTATTTTGTAAAAAACAAAGTATGCATGGAAGGTGTTGAAAAAATTGAATAAAATTATATATTAATTTATATACCAACAAACACATCCTTTCATGAATAGTTGTGTCCGTCGTGGACAGTCGTGTTCATACATGAACAGTCGTGTCTGTCCGTGTACAGTCGTGTTCGTTCGTGAAAAGACATATCCTTTCAAGTTCTCTTAATATAGAATGGATTGTCAAATTCACAGATGATGAAAAAGTTGTTGTTGAAGTTTTCCAAATACTCTTTGTCTGTTCACATTGTTCTTGTTTTCCTACTCCGGTGATAACTAGACTACACACGTTTGAGTTCGCTTGCGTAATCTGTTGTATCCTGGGAGACGATCGTCAATAGCGACGACATCTGTCTTAAGGAAACTGCTAATACATGCTTCAGATTTTTCTAACTCTTTCCTTTTAATTTCCAGTTTTACTGTTTATATATTTTCTGTGTTCGTTTTGTTTTTTTGGTTAATCACATCCAATATTTTTAAGACAGACGTAATTGTTTGCCTAACATTCTTAAGAAAAAGTTAGGTTTATCTAACAGAAGGCACCGAAAGATGAGATATGTAACGGATAAGGATAACCAAATGTGAATATATCGTTTTTTTTTATGGAAAAATAGTAAACAAGTTGAGGGATGAGATATTAGAACACAAGTTGAGGGATGAGATATTTAATTTAACCCACTATACATGTGTCATATTATGTGACCACTATAGAAGCACTAGAACAACTTGAAAAAAAAGAGAAGACAAGAAGAAACTCAACCCAACCCAAAATTTTGGGAAAGACTTAAGGGACCCTCTTGAAATTGTGCTATGTGAGTGTCATATGGATTTTGTTTCGAATGTGAAGCGTAAAAATTACGGGACTTTTGAGGAGTCCACCATTCTTCTTTTATTATGATAAAATTGAGAGCAAAACAAACTCAATAAAATCTTACAGAGGTTTATAACCCACCAACAGCAATCATAAACAATAAGAGATCACAAGAAATAGACAAATACCACAAAAAAGAAGAAATTTGTCTACAAATCTACCTCAACCCGAATAGAGCTTCCAGACCTCTGAATGACGATCACAATGGTGAGAACAATGAATAATATGTCTAAAAGCTCATGTTCAAAAATCGTGACAGATCCGACGGTTCAATCTCCGGGAATCCACAAAAACCTAAGCAAAAACGAATTTGTCTCTTTTGTGTGTCTTTTCTTCTTCTTTCACTTATATCCACAACTCGTTCATTTAAATACATCTTAACCTAAGCTTCTTAAAGAAGCTAAAAATAATAATAAATGGATCATAAATATGGGATGGACCCATAACACAAAATTACGTGTTAAGTTTATCGGAAATTAAAGTTTACATATCAATTTAATCTTAAAATTGATGATATTTGATAAATTAGTTTAAATTTGACAAATTTTTAGATGCTGAATTGATTGATTTGGATTAATTATCAAATATTGTCAAATTCAGGACTAATTCATTTTGTTTCACATGATGCAGTTTAAAGAATTAAATGTCAAAGTTATCCCTGAAGTTGGCATTCGAGATTAATTTAGTCCAAATCAAAATTTAGGTATCAATTCCACAAGTTGACAAATTGATCCGGATATAATCAGTTTTAATAAAAAAAATATAAAATTTAGACCAATTTATCAAAAATTTGCCAACTTAAGAAGTGATTGAAATCTAAACTTTAATTTAAACTAAATTGATCCCGGCTGCTAAGTTTAAGTATCATTTTGACTCTTAATTCTAATTTTAAGGGATCCGGTCTTCTAAAAATAACCCCAACTCAAAAGTGATAATGTGATATGTAATATTACACGGATCAAGTTTTATGGCTCGTTTAGTTTTGTTGTTACTATTTTATTGTTTAATGTTATAGGTAACTCGTAGATTTTAACCGTTTTTTTAAACTAATTGTTAATAACTATTTATCAATTCTAATATCAAATGTTATATATGTACAGTTTATAGCAAAATAATAAAAATAATTATAAATAAAGGAATTTTGCATGTATGTAATGTTGGAAAAAATGTTTATAAATAACAATTTGAATGTTATTTTTTTTTATCAATTTCAGGTTTAAATATATAACAAATAAATGGAGTTTAGAATAATTTGAGATACGTCAATGTATTTTATACCATGTGATCTTTTTAACAGTGTATTATAAGTTTAAAACGGACAATTGATAAATGAGAAATTGATGCTCAAAATAAACTACTTAGAATGGTTTTGAAGAGAATAAAAGAAACAAAAACTAAATTAAATTTATTCATCCGCCGCGTAGGAAAAAGTATGAAATTCCAATAGTTTATAAATAAAAGGGTTTTGCAATTAGAATAAAAGTTGTCTTATGTACAGGGATGTAGTCAAAGTCCTAGAAGCGTACCCACATAACGTGAGCGATACGAATACCGCAAATTGGACCTTATTGACTGGTCACAAAAGTTGGACGCTAAATTTGTTTTTACTCAATAACTATAAATAACTATGGTGCTAATTTTATTTATAGGTTATCATATAGGAATTTAATTTTTATTTAATTCTGCTTAAGAATTAATTAAATTTAAATATATATATTAAAAAAGTATGAATATTTGACTCATGTGGTCAAAATTGATACATATGGTATAATTTGGTAACTTTTGTTTTGAGGTATTCTTATATGTAACATTTAACCATTTTGAATAAAAAATTATCCGATTTGTCAAATTTTTCATATGACACAATTTTTAACATGTAACGTTTATATGTGCCAATTCTTTTAATTTATTTTTTCACATAGAATTAATTATTGGATAAATAAATAATTAAATGTTTTTTTTATTTATCCACATATAAAGTCTATATAGAAAAAAAATAATTAAATTGTCAACGTGTCAAAAAAATATGATATGTAAGAAAAATAAAAAACGGATAAATTTTTTCTAAAATAAATTAAATGTCACCTATATAAATACCATATGAGCATATATAGAATATTGATCGAATGATAAAATTTTAGATACTACGACACATCTTTATATCCCCTAAAAAAATGACATAGATAACAAAATTTTAGATACTACCGACATGCTTTATGCCCTCTAAAAGAGTACTATTAACTACAGTCCTAATCTTGGAGGGTAGGTCCCCGAATTGAAAATGTGGATATGAATTGAATAATGGGTAAATTACACCCATGACCACTGAACTTTACCTATTTAACATTATGGCTACTGAATTTTAATTCTCAATAATATGGTCACTGAACTTTATACTTTTTAACATCAGTATACACTCAGCGCCTCAAAACGACCGTTGACGGCCTAAAAATAAAAAATACAAAGCGTAATGATATTCTAAGAAACTTTAATTCTTGAAAAATTTCGTTTTGAGATCATTTAGGTGTTATTTTTTTAGGAGAGAGAGAAAACTCCAAAAAATGTGGTTTCATGGTAAATATCGTTCTGCACAATTTTAATTCTTGAATATTTTCATTTTGAGGTCGTTAACGGTCATTTTGAGGAATTAGTTAAAATTGAGTGGCTACCGGTGTTAAAAAAGTGTAAAGTTCAGTAGTCATACTGTTAAGAATTGAAGTTCAGTGGCGACAATGTTAAAATGGATAAAGTTGAGTCGCAACGAGTGTAATTTACCCATTGAATAATCCACTAGAAAATTCTAATTATGATTTGGAGAAACTCAACCAACGGACCAAAACATAGCTTTTTAGTTGGTTTTGCTTTTTTTGTTGCTATACATTCATCTCCACTTTCCTTTGGGTTTTTTTTTTTTTTTGTTTAATTTTCCACATTGCTTGCAAAGTTAAGGTTTCAACATTAATAGTAATAAATCAATTATAAACAAATAAAACTATAAAAAAAAAAACTTAATACATCATTTGCCCAAAAAGTTTAATTGCTCTCTGAACTTTCAAAGTGTCCCGACAGCTCTCTAAACTTATATAAAATATTCAGTTAGCCCTCTGAACTTGCGTAAAATGTAATAAAAAAAAATAGATTGCAAAAAAAAAAATAGATTAAATGCGAAAGATATATTCCACGTGTCTTAAAAAAAGTAAAACAATCAAAATCGAGGTATTGTGGTTGTAATATTAGAGAATACAAAATTTATAGTTGAACAAGTAATAACTTCATTTTTACTTTATTTTTGAATTATGTAATAACATTCTAAGCAGTGGCGGAGCCAGAGCTCAAAGTCCGGAGGGGCTCCATTGCATGAAGATTTTTTTTTCTTAATAACGACTTAAGGCTTTGATTCATAGTAGTCAAATCAAAATTTTCAAATTTTTGATAATATAAGGGTAAATTTGATCATAATTTGAAACATTAAGGTATAAAACAACTAAGATTCAATATAAAATAAGGATAAGGTGCAAAAATACTCTAATGTTTACACATAAGAATAATTTTACCCCTAACGTATAAAATTGTGTAATTTTACCCTTAATGTTGGCAGCCAATAGTAATTTTATCCCTAACGTTGATAAGTTTGGTCAATTGGAGAAATTATTCATCAAATTGTCTTCTCGGTCATGAATTTTGTAACTAAAAATATAGGACCAGAGATTCAAACATAGGACCAATTGGATGTAGAGATTCAAACATAGGACCAATTGGATGTAGAGATTCCTTTAATTATCACTACAACCAACTATGCAAACTTAGTTTTATGTCTTATAATCACATTCTACATTATAAGTACTAATTTTAACTATTTTGAGGGCTGCTCGGGACTAAACCACTGTTCGTCTAGGGTGTTCCGGAGGGTCAAAGGGTCGGGAGACCCTCCCCTACCCCCTGGCTCCGCCCCTGATTCTAAGACACGTGGAATACATCTTCCGCATTTAACTTACTTTTTTTTTTTGCAATCGAGTGATGAATTGATTGCATTTTACACAAATTCAGGGAGCTAATTGAATATTTTATACAAGTTCAGAGAGCTATCTGAGCACTTTAAAAATTCAGGG
The DNA here is from genome assembly GCF_963576675.1 of Euphorbia lathyris. NCBI lineage: Eukaryota > Viridiplantae > Streptophyta > Magnoliopsida > Malpighiales > Euphorbiaceae > Euphorbia > Euphorbia lathyris. The sequence continues at coordinate 12,137,646 of NC_088918.1, read as the reverse complement.
GGACCAATCAAGTTTTTTGAACAAGTTCAGACAGTAAATGATGTGATTAGCCAAAAAAATATTTCATTTATATATGAATAGTAAATCTTCAATATAAATAATTAAAAAGTTATAATTAAAAAATTTATAAAGTTTTAGCGCAAATTCTACAGTACTTTTGGAGTAATACTTCCGACCAATAAAAATTGTTTTAAATACTACTACATGAATATAATTTGTGGGAAAAAAATATATACATATATTCTGAATTCATTAGTCGAAAATATTAAAAATACTGTAAAATTTCTCGGGAGCAAGTGCTCCCATTTTACCCACTTTTAGATTCGTCACTGCTTAAAGTTACAAATGGCATAAAGTTTATATAAAAAATTTATAAAATTTTATTTTCAAGTTTTACTTCTTTTTTCCTTTCTAAATACGCTTTAGTGTATCATTTCACAAAAATGATGCGTTAACACACATAATTGATAATTCAAGGCCTATTCTTATAAGTTTTTTTTAGGTTACCAACAAATATTTTTTTTGCAAGTAATTAATTGTAAAATCAGATTTTTTTTTTTTTAACGAAGTTGGAAATCCGAAATATATGGCAATGAACATATTCAGGGGCCGGATTGCACCGAAATCAAGGACTTACAAGTTACATTCAGTTCAAGTCTAATTCAGCCTCTACGTAGACTTATCTCCTTATATATATATATATATATATATTTAATTTTTAATTATATTACACCAAGTATATATAGTATAATATTTTAATAATAACAATAATAACATAGTTATTGCAATTTTTTTTTTGAAACAACATAGTTATTGCGATTTATTTTATTTTTATAAATTTTAAGCTCGGTCCAGAAATAAATGAACCTAGACTGGCCAAATGTTAATTGATCGCGGGCATAAATAAACTGGACAAATAACCGAGTCCATAAATAAGTGTAGTTGGGACCAAGAGGTAGACCTAATCTTCTTTTGGTAAAAAAACAATCTAATCTAACCAAGAGATTAAGGAGTTAGTAATTGAGTGTAGTTCAATTGAAATATCTTCACATGGAGATAGAAAGTGATGAGGTTTATCAACCTCTTTAATGTTCATGTTCATAAAAAAAAATTACGGGTTGTAACTCGAATGATAACGCAGACCCCCGATTAGAATTATCTCAATAAATAGATGTGGTTAAGAAAAATTAAAAGTTTATGTGAAGTAAAGCTAAGCCGGCTATGTGAGATTAATTCAAAGAGTGCTTATTAAGCACCGAGTATTCCACGTCATTTGAAGAACCCTCAATTCATATTTGGATATATGTATTGTGGTCTCACTTAATATTTAAAACAGTGGACCCTCTTATAATATGCGTGAATCCATATTACACATAGCAAAATATGTATTGAAGATCTTCCATTTGACATAGAAAACCAGGTGCTCCTAGTAATTTCCCTAATTCAAGGCTTAATACATTATATGGCCTTTTGAACTTTCAAAATGTTCTGATAATCTCCTCAACTTGCTTAAAATGTCATCAATAATCACTCAACTGTAAAGAAGTAAGCTACATGCAGTTGTAGAGAAGTAAGCTATATGTGGAATATGTGTTGCGTGCGCCTTGCAAAAATAGTGTTTGAAAGTTCCTACTTGCTCAACTGTAGAACATCTATTCTCTTATATTAGAACCGCATATACCCCGACCTCGGTCGTTTGAACACACATTCCACATGGAGCTTACTTTTTTTACAACCGAGTGGTTAATTGACTACATTTTAAACAAGTCGAGTGAGTTGTTGAAACATTTTAAACAAGTTGAGGGGCTTAAACTAGGAGACCTTGAACTTGATTTTATTACAATTTTCATAACTTTGGACTTAATTAACAAACATTTCTAAGTCATGATTACAATTGAAGTTTGTTATTTTGCAATTTCATTTAGAGCAAGCTTTGATCACTATTTATATAGTGTAAAAACATCCCCAAAAGAGCTAACCAGCCCATTTTGAATATTGACTTCATCATACATATGTATTCTGTAGTTATTCATAAAATGCAAAACCATCACTACTTATTTAAATTTTTCTAGTAAGTCTCTAAATTTAATTAGCCCATAGACTTGTAATTTTCAAATAATTTAACCCCTAATTAACAATATTTTCTAAGCAGTTAATGTATTAACTAGACTGATGCATTAAGCCTGATAGAAAATTAAACAATTTTGAGAATTATTATTATTATTTTTCATTGACTTGGTCATGAAAACCTCAGAAAACATATCCTGTACTTGTTCATAATTGACTCAAATGTTCATCAAACCTTTCAATATCTAATGGAAGTAGTTGGTCAATCATTCATCCTCCATCTTCCATTTGGCAATTCATTAGCCTCCTTTCACAATATTTGAAGTTGATTTCACTTCTACTTTCACTTTCACATCATATAAATAATCAATATGTTTTTCTCTATAAATTTATAATAATTATGTAAATCAATCATCAACATGTTTTTCTATATTCCTACTACTAGAAATACAGAACTTTTGAAGCACTAAAACAACCTAAAAGAAGATATCAGACAGTAATGGCAAATGATAAATCAAATTCTCAACCAAATTTCATGTGGTTACTTCAAGATCATGATACTGAACTAAACGAAACTCCATCAACAAGACGGCCTTCTTCGGTTTCTAATGGAGATAATGTTCCTATAATAAGTGATGACATGACACTGGGAACACCTAGAGTTACTATGCCTGTATTCTCTGGTGGAGCATCACCAGAGATTCGATATAAGATAGAGAATACACCTAGAGTTACTATGCCTGTATTCTCCAGCGGAGCATCACCAGAGATTCGATATAAGATAGAGAATACACCTAGAGTTACTATGCCTGCATTCTCCAGTGGAGCATCCCCGGAGATTCGATATAAGATAGAGAATGCAACGGCGGAGACAGCGAGAAATGTTGCATTGAGGATGTATGAGAGCATGAAGAGGCATGGACTGAGGGAAGAAGCCGGTGAAGCCATTGGTAACAAGGATAGTGATGGAGTGGAGATATTAGAAGATGGAAAGAAGAGTGAAGAGCTTTTAGGAATGGAGTATTTGTTGAGAGACGGTTTTGTTAGTTATCTACGTGATATGGCGAAAATTACGCCTCCTATTCCTCAACAGGTAATGACTTATCTTTTTCCTCGAGTATTTGATACTCTAGTGTTTGAATCACATAATACTTTCGTTTGGAACTGTGGATATTTGATCGCCTGATAGCTGTTTTTTGAAATTTACTTGATTTATAATGATGCTGACAAACTATTAGTCAGCATAAAGACTCTGATACTCAAGTTAGAAGAGATCGAGTTAGACTATAACCCGATCATTTTTTCTTTAGTAAACTTTGGTTCCCTAATTTGGGTAGAATTTTAGTACCCTAACATGGTGAAGACAGACTACCATGTTATTACATGCTAAGTAGGGGTGGCAATTTGTGCATGTGGGTCGTGTTCATGTCGTGTCAATTATCAAGTTAATGTCTAGTGAGTCAGCTCTAACCTGACCCAAAAAGTTCGTGTCGTAATCGAGTCAATCTAATTGTTTCCGTGGTGTTCGCGGGTCGCATATAACTTTTACTACCTTTACTAAAGGTGACATGTATAAATATTAGAGGGTGTTGTAACTAATTTTAAATGTTTGTTTTATTTTTAGATTGGTAGGTGAACTAAAACCGGCCTAAATTTTGATCCGAAACGTATTTAATAAATTCTCTAATTCACTGATTTTGTGTTGGGTGAGTATTCTATTCAACTGTTAAAGGTGACATTTAAAAATATGAGAGATTCGTGTGTCATGTTAGCAAACCATATGTAATTTTACTACATATATTAAAGGGTGACATGTAAAAATGTAAGAGATATAGTAACAACTTTAAATGTTTTCAAAGAAAATTCATCATTTTATATAGTTGTATTTAAATAACATCCATGGCCACTGAACTTTATCCATTTTAACATTATGGTCACTAAACTTCAATTCTTAACGGTATGGCGACTCAATTTACACTTTTTAACACCAGTGGTCACTCAACGCCTCAAAACAACCGTTGACGGCCTCAAAATAAAAATTCGAAGAGTTAATGATATTCTAAGGAACTTTAATTCTTGAAAATTTTCATTTTGATGTCATTTAGGTGTTGTTTGGTTAAGAGAGAGAGTGTGAACTTGTATAGAGAGAAAGCTCCAAATAATGTGATTTTGGAAAATAAAAAATGTGGTTTCATGGTAAATATCTTTCTGAACAATTTTAATTCTTGAATATTTTCATTTTAAGGTCGTTAACGGTTATTTTGAGGAGTTAGTTAAAATTGAGTGACTACCGGTGTTAAAAAGTGTAAAGTTCAGTGGTAATATGTTAAGAATTGAAATTCAGTGGCCACAATGTTAAAATGAATAAAGTCAGTGGCCATGGGTATAATTTACGCAAACAATTACTTCCTGGTACAAATTTTCAAAGAAAATTCATCATTTTAGATTAGTTATATTTCATCAATTAAAGACACTTAAGAGTTTCCTATTATTTTTATTGTTGTCTATCACTATTATGGTATACTTATTACATCAAGAATAAGACAAAAATGAAGTTTCCTCCAAGCCAGAGATCCTATTTTTGTCCTGTCTAGGACTTTGTTTACTCTTGAACTTCATTATTGACTTAAAAAGATTATATATGTTGAAAGTCAAAGATTAGAAAAAGTCAAAATAGGGTAAAAAGTCCCTATCATCACTGAAGTAGGAGTTTTGTGCACTGGTGGTTACTGAAATAGTAGTTTTTAATCTAATAAAATCACTAAAGTAACAAATTTGTTTTACTAAAGTCACTATAGTAGATCCAACCATCTACATCACCGGAAAGCTGGCGTGACTACCGTATCAATAACATCTCACAATATATTTGACATGTGCTGCCTCGTGACAATAAAAAAAATGAATGTACCCCTAATTGATCTATTTCACTTTTTCTTAAAATTTAATGGACACTTGACGACATGGATCAGACATATCATTCGGTGTTGTTGACATGACAGCAATGACGGTTTTTCGATGGTCCAAATTGTCGGATCCGACCATAGTAACTTGATTGAGACAAACTTACTACTTTAATGATTTGATTGGATCAAAAACTATTTTAGTTACTACTGATGCACATAAGCAAACGTCAGGTTTCTGGTGATGTAGTAGGATCCAACCATCTACATCACCGCAAAGCTGACGTGGCTACCGTATCAACAACATCTCACAATATATTTGACATGTGCTGCCACGTGACAATAAAAAAAATGAATTTTCTGAATATTCTAACACATAAACCGTATCCCAAATTCATCTATTTCACTTTTTCTTAAAATTTAATGGACACTTGACAGCATGGATCAGACATATCATTCGGTGTTGTTGACGTGACAACAACAACAGTTTTTTTATGGTCCAAATTGTCAGATCCGATCATAGTAACTTGATTGACACACACTTACTACTTCGGTGATTTGATTGGATCAAAAACTATTTTAGTTACTACTGATGCACATAAGCAAACATCAGCTTTCCGGTGATGTAGTAGAATCCAACCATCTACATCACCGCAAAGCTGACATGACTACCATATAAAAAAAAAAAGAATATTCTAACACGTAAACCGTATCCCAAATTGATCTATTTCACTTTTTCTTAAAATTTAATGGACATTTGACAACGTGGATCATACATATCATTAGTGTGTTGTTGACGTGACAACAACGACGGTTTTTTGATGGTCCAAATTGTCGGATCTGACCATAGTAACTTGATTGACACAAACTTACTACTTCAGTGATTTGATTGGATCAAAAACTATTTTAGTTACTACTGATGCACAAAGTCCCTATAGATACTTTTTACCCCATAAAATATGCATTAACATGAGAAAAAACTGGTTGCAGGTAGTTCGGTTTTCCGGTATAAAATATAGGAGGAAATTTGAGATATCTGATAATGGATACGAGACATTTGGAAATAAAGTGGTGGGATTTTTTGTTGGACCATTGAAGACTCTTCTTGGAGGAAAAAAATCAACATGGTTGCAGGTTTTGAAGGGTGTGGATGGATATATTATGCCTGGTTCAATGACTCTATTACTTGGTCCACCAGGTACTAACTAGTAACTATTGATTCACTTTTGCTCTAATGAAAAGTACTCTTAATAGTTTATGCCAAGAGACTTTCAGAAATTGAGATTAAAATATAAGCAAATGGGATTATTTAACTGGTCAAATGCATCATCGAAGTTTGGGATTATTGATCTCCATTTCCTTTCATGAAATCACTGAACTTCACATTTTCTTTCAATGAAATCATTCCAGTCAATTTGGGTATGAAAGCTATCTGGAATTTTGACGTGGCATAGAAGACAATTGATTATATACTAACTAAGCACGATGTCTAATATAATTGTCGTAGCAGCCACATGTGTGTCATGTGGTACATCCTAAGCCACAAAAGGAAAAACTAAAAAATCACATCATTGTCCGGCGTAGAGCTTAGTTGACATATAATCGGACTGTTTTATGGTCACATCATCATTTCAGTGAGTTTTTATACATATTGGCCTGAATGACTTTGTTGAAATTGAATGTGAAGTTCAATAATTTTATCGAAAGATTACTGAACTTCATTTTCTTTTGATAATACCACTAAACTTCACATTTGATTTCAATAAAGTCATTCCAGCCAATTTATGTACAAAAACTCACTGGAACTTTGACATGACATAAGGACAATTAACCATACATCAACTAAGCGCAATATCATACATGTCTTGACTTTTATGGCCGACCTGACAGAAACGTGTGTGCCATTGGGTACATCCTAAGCTACAAATAAATAAAATCATATCTTTGTCTGTCGTAGCCCTTAGTTATCATATAATCAACTGTCTTCTGTGCCATGTTAATATTCGGGTGAGTTTTTATACACAAATTGACCGGAATCACTTATTGAAATCAATACCCCAAGCTTCAGTTACGGTCGACGCAATTTACCCTTAGTTTCAATTTCATCACAACAATTTAAGAATTCAAATCCACCATCTTATTGAAAAAGAAAACTTGTAATACAATTACTGACATGAGAAACTAAACTTATGTTCATACTCTATCCTAGAAGCTGTATATATTCTTCAATTCAACAAAAATTCTTTAATGTTTCTTTCTAATTCAATGGACTATAAGATGTCAGTAAACTCAGAATTCTATGTTATAAAGAAAATGATCGATGTTAAATGAGGTCAGACATTACCTTTTCCAATAAAATCTTACAGGGAGCGGAAAAAGCACCCTCCTTGAAGTTCTAGCAGGCAGAGGAAAGACGGCGAAGAGCATAATGGTGGAAGGAGTGGTCACTTACAACGACAAATACGCCTCCGAGGTTTGTCTTAGTAGGCTGATCACATACATTGGTGCCCAACTAAACAAGTAAGTTGTCTGTCACCTGAAAATCAGAAGTAAGCAAAAATGTAATTGCCAGCTATATTGAAAACAGAGGTGGAAAATGTGTACACGACATAAATCCAACACGAATTTAGCGGGTAGAGTTTATGAAACAGGCAATGAGTCATTTTTAGGTTGACAGGCAGTTAAGGTTGATTTGCTAACTCGGATATGCCATAAAAAAAAAAAAAAATAAAAAAAATTATTATATCCTCTCATGTTTTTACATATCAACTTAACAGAAATAATAAAATTACAATTATCAGATGAGAACACGACTCGAACCTTCCCTTATTTTATATATCAGCTTTAATAGAGATAGTAAAATTACACATGACATGTGAACACATTACATGAACCCAACATATTATAAGTGGATTAGGGGTTTGTTAAATAGATTTTGGATTGAACTTTTGGAAGGTCAGAGTTAACCTGCTAAAATATGACATAATATTTAGAAGTATTGTTGTATCTTCATATAACGGTAGATGTCACCATTAAAAGAGGTAGTAAAACTGTGTGAGACCTATAAGCTGTGAGCACGACATCACAAGGACACTAACCCAATTGAGTTGACATGATTATGACATGAAATTTTTTGATTGGGTTAGATTTGACTCTTTTGACACGACAAACACGACCCACTTAAACGAATTGTCACTCTACATACTAGTGATGTAATCTACTTGTATAATTGCAGACACATACCATTTCTTTCAGTTCGAGAGACACTTGAGTTTGCAAGGGACTGTACTCAGGGCCTTAGACCAGAGAATTTTACTCCCCAGATGAGGAAATTCTTTGCACATGCGCTTGTGGAAGGACAGGATCCATTTCTAGAGTATGTATTAGAAATTTTAAGCTTGAAAGATATACAAAACAAGCTCACTGGAGATGAAATATCGGACACTGACCGCCAGAGGCTAACAACAGCTGAGCTAGCTCTTGGAACATACTCTGTCATGGTTTATGACCAACCATTTTCAGGGTCTGATTTAGCAGCAACATATAGCCTTGTGGATACTATACGAACCATCAGCAGGATTCAGCAATCTTCAGCAATCATGTCACTAACCCAAATTTCACAGGAAATTTTCAATCTTTTCGATAGGATCATATTACTTGGTGATGGCCATGTTTTATACCAAGGTCCTCGTCAAGAGGCTATCCCCTACTTTGCTAAGCTTGGGTAAGATTTCACATAAGCACGTATGTACTCTTTAAGACAGCAGCAAGTTCAGCATGATGTTTATAACCCATAACCTGTAGGTACGCAAAGCCTGCTCATATTGAGTCCAATGAATTTCTGGAAGATATTGCAGCTGGAAATGGTTCCCGGTACATAACACCAGAAGCAAAACCCTGTGCATTATTTGAACTTGTGGAGTTGTATAGAGCTTCAGATCACTACAAAGATATCATGAGAATAGTTGACAAAGATGATGTGATGCATACCTACTGGGTAGAAAGTGAACCTGGCCTTAGACTATCTCTGAAGACACCGTCCAAGTACCAACCATCAGATTGCACCTGGCTGAGACGAGAAACAGGTAAGCATGCCAATCTATCATAAGATTAAAAGAAGTCAGTAATCATTCTACTTGAACTGATAGATAAATTGAAAGAAAACCTCATTCATGATTTGCTTGGTCTAGAATTGGTGGTCGCAAGGCTCTCGACAAAAGTAGGACACTCGGGGGGAATTGAGAGTACTGGAAGAATACAGGTTGGAGATGTGGTTACAGCAATAACGATGAACAAAGAAGAAATGCAATACCTTTCTGTAGGACCCCAAAAAATCCAGCATGAACGAGCCTCACATGTACACTCAATTTTAAAGCAGGAAAGAGGCCACATTCGTCTACAAGTCGAGCGTTTTAGAAATGAGGTTAGTACAAAAAGAAATTAGAACACCAATTCAGATGCATTTTAAGGGAGATCTGATGCTTTGCACATTAGTCTCTCAGCGAAACGAAATTTTAGACATCTTGTATAATTCAGGAAATTCAACATAGAATGCCTGATATAATGTGCTTATTATCCATTATGCAGGAAGAAGAGTACCAAGACAGATGGGACCAGTTCAAAAGGCCTTTTGTTCAAACATGGTGGAAATCTACCAAGACTCTGATCAACAGGCAACTCAAAATTACCAAAAGGCTGCATGCACTAATAAAACTAAGGCTCTTTCAGGTATATGCCTCTCTGTGCTCATAAAAAATTGCATGAATCCTCTAAAAATATCAATCTTCAGTATTTGCAAAGCGATAGAGTTGCATTTGCAAACAGCCAGTGAAAATGAAAAACTATAATTGATCTTCATAAAGTAACTCACTGAGAAATTAACCCATCTTTAAACTTTGCAGGCCATTGTGCTCGGCATGTTCACAGGAACACTGTTCTACGATCTTGGTTGTCAATACAACCAACAGAAAATGAACTCAATAAGAGCCCTGGGGTTCGTTTCCACCATGAGCATCATGCTCATAAATTTGGTTCAGCTTCCACTATACATGCTTCAGAGGCCAAATTTTTACAAGCACAGAAAGCAGAGATTTTTCAGAGTTTCTTCATATGTAGTTGCCCATTGTGTAGTCAATTTCCCACAGACTCTTCTAGAAGTAATACATCAACTCTGCTTTTTTCTATTTAATTAATCATGGCACTCAAAAACTCAGTTATGTTCTAATCCTTGCAGGCGTTGGTATACACTCTTTGTGTATATTTTCTAGCTGGCCTACCATTAGCAGGAAATGGGATACCATTCTTCATGTTTATGGTTCTCTTATTCTTAGTAGCATTCTTTGGTTCATCTGTCTTCCTCTTTCTAAGTTCCATTTCTCCAATTCCAGAAGTGGGGAATGCATTGGCAGGTACTGAACTCTTCTTGACAAAAGTTATTTCCCTGAACAGGATGACATGTAACACTAAGTTTTCCATGTAAGAACAATATTTTAAAGATTATAGACTTTCTTTTTCTTTTTACAGCAACTCTTTAAGTAATCAGAGATAAGTGTCTAAGGAATCTGGATACTGACCTAAAATCAGCTCGTCGAGTCTAGTTTCAGCTACCACATATAGGACCACATCAGAAACAAATATCAACACTATAACAAAGCAATGTGATTCGAAATAATTCGCAAAGTTATTCCTAATTTTTCATTACCTATCATTTTTTCCATTCTTCTTGCAGGTCTACTAGTCTCAATCTTCCTACTATTCAGCGGCTTTGTGATCTATCCATCCAATATCCCAATTTACTGGAAATGGCTCATGCATGTGAATCCAATTCATTGGGCCAATGTCTCATTCTGCTGGTTTCAGTTCAGCAAGGGATACGTAGATCCATGTTCCGACTACCTTGGTAAACTCCCGTTCTGTGACCAGTTCCCAACAATGACAGCTGGAAAAGCCTATTTGAAATATTATGAGCTTTCTGAAGATGCTGAGAAACCTTGGCTACCTTATGTCATTATCCTGGGATGGACAGTCGTTACTAATTTATTGGCATTAATGGGACTAAAGAACATAGAGTTTACAGGGATGAGCCAGTCATTGCCCCACCTGAGAAAGAATCCACAAATTAGCAATTACAAGGAAGATACAGAGACTGAATCTGAGTCATGCAGCAGTTATATTGAGAATTCTGACAGTTTTGAAACTCTCAGATATTCTAGGCCACAAAAATCAGGAAGAGTCCATAGGAGAGAGGAAAATCGTGGCGTCGAAATATGGAAAGAGAACTTTCAATTTGACCTAGACCAGAGCATACTAGGCCTTCCCGTGGAGCCAGTGACTCTCCTGTTTGAAAATTTATCATTCACAAGGTATGATTAACTATCCATTTTGAGACCAAAAACCTTATTATCTATGCATAAATCCTGATTTTGGTACTCCTAAAGCATGTTTTATCAAGATGCCAAAATTTAGAGTGCACACGCATCCTATGTTTATCATTAAAATGTCAATGTCATGCGAAATCACTAAGAACAAGGCTATTGTTGAACCCATTAACATCATTTCACCATATTATCTATGAAACCAGGTGCAAAGAAGGGACTAAAGAAAGTGTACCAGTTTTCAGCAATATCACAGGCTATGCTAGACCACAGCATGCGGTAGCTATATTGGGTGGTACAGGGACAAAAAAGGCAACGGTGCTCAAATGCCTAGCTGGTAGAACACCTTCCATTGGTAATCTCAGTGGAAACATACAAGCAAATGGATTACGAACAGGTGCTACATTTTCTCGATTAATAGGCTACGTTGAGAAGCTTGATGCTCATCAACCTTATCTCTCCGTCCGTGAATCCCTTCAATTCAGTGCTGGACTTCGTCTTGGACGGGCAGTGAGCACATTAAGCCAGCACATTCATGTTGAGCTGGTTCTCAACCAACTTGGTTTACTTCCCTACGCTAACCAACTTGTCGGCTCCCTCCGTGATGCCACTGGAAGGACATTTGAGATAGCAAAAAAGATAACCATTGCAGTAGAGCTTGCTGCAAATCCAAGTATTCTTCTTCTTGAAGAACCAATATCAGGTCTTGATACTGTAGGAACTTCAACCATTCTCAATATTCTCTCTCAATTGTCAAATTCAGGTCGGATCATTATTGCCTCTCTCACTCATCCTAATGCATGTACGCTGTCTGCCTTTGATCTGGCCCTCATACTAACAGAGGAAGGGAATCAAGCATACTTTGGACCAGTAGGATATAACTGCCACAACTTGCTGGATTATTTCAAATCGATCCCAAAGGCTCCTTATTACTCTACAAAAGAAAGTCCAATCACATATGTCATGAGGACTTTGGGCTTAGGCATACAGAAAGGACAACGTCCATTACTGAATTATGCAGAGATTTATGAAGTTAGCTCTTTACAAGAAGCAAACAGCAATGAAGTTAGCAATATAAAGAAAATGATGAAGAACAAAATATCAGAGAACCAATCTTCTAGTTACCCAGCTTCATATTCAAGGCAAGTCATGTTGGTTCTACTAAGAACGCAAAGATTTTTATGGAGGAATGTGCAATACACATATGGTAGACTCACAGGTTGCATAATGATTGGCTTCTTGATGGGCTCCTTATACCATCAAATAGAATACAAGGACATATATGGTGTAACCTCACGTACACTTTACATATACATGCAAGTTATACTTGTAGGAGTGGTTTCAGCTAACAACATCATTCCCCAAATTGGCACAGACAGGTTGGTTTATTTCCGGGAGAGAAGGGCCGGAATGTATCTTCCAATATTCTATCCAGTATCATGGGCAGTGGGTGAGATTCCATACTTTTTTATTGCTACACTTGCAGTAGTAGGAATTGGTAATGGCATGGCAGGAATTGGAACAGGATCAGTCACAGAGTTCCTTATGTATTGGTTAGTGCTCTTCATATTCACTCTCTGTGTAACATATTTCGGTATGATGATCACTTTCCTAGCACCAGTGCCCACACTAGCAGCGTTTGCAGTATCAATATTGACATCAATGTGGGTATCAGCTTCTGGTGTAGTAGTTGTCCTATCTGACATAAAGTTCTACCGGTGGATGTATTGGAGCAATCCGTTTCAATTTGCCATGAACATAATGACCTGCATCAGTTTCTACTGCAATACTAAGGAGTGCTCATCAGATTGTAGCTGTCCCAAGTTGACAGATGGTACTTACGTGTGGAATAGAGTGGCATCAACGAGAAGCTTGAATTATGAGAGGATCAATACAGACATATTTATATTGTCTGCAATGTGTGCGGTGTTTGCAAGCATTGCCTTCATTTTCTTCATTGTGCTGAAGCACAATTCACCTCCACAATCGTAGATTAATTGTCACAATTACATACATCAAAAGGACAGAAGAAGAAGGAAGATGATGATGGAGCAAGATGCATGGTTAGATGCCGACAGAAGTATCATATGGAAATTTAGAGTTTGGAAACAACACTAATTGCCAAGGAGAAACAGAGCAAGGTTTATATACAGTCGCCTCTATTCTTTTTTTCTATTCTTTTTTTTTTTTTTGAACTTCATTTGGCAAATGTCAATGTACAAACAAGTAGTGTAAGATTCACGAATAGCTGTTTATTAATTCAGATTTCATTTCCCAACCCAGGCAAAAATCTTTTGCTCCGCTTAACCCTAAGTCCCTAACCGTTCTCCAGGTATTATAATTATAGATCCCAATGGCAACTGGATGATTCTATCCATTTTCTTAATGATTAATGCTATATATTCTCTGGTAGGCTGGTAGGACATGATTGGCAAAAATACAATAGTAAGACAAACAAAGCCAAACCCAGCCACTGTATATGTTTGTATTCCAATAAAAAAAAATACACCAAAACACAATACAATCTCATACGACCAGTCCGAAAACACAAGGAAATGAGAAGAAGAAAACAACTAGCCTTTCCAGTTATGATACATGCAAGCAGGGAGCTTTTGTCTATGAGAACTCAGTTTTTGAGACAATGAATGAACCATGTCAAGACAATGATAAAATGGCTGAAAATTAGAGAAAAGAAAAAGGTGCTATTGTCCCAAAAAAAAAGTGATTTACTGGACCTAACCCCAATCCACAAAGGGAAGACGCATATATCCGCCCTCTGGTGGAGGCGTTAGTGATGGAGGTAGATTTCCCCATGACATCCCTATGTTATGTCTCACCACATCACCTGTGAATCATGGCAAAAAATAAAGGAAAAAAGAAACATAAGACATATATATATATAAAGAAATTAAAAAGAATAAAAAGCATGTGAAATTCATCTTATCATATAAATATTCAGGCTGTTCAATATATAGTCAACATGCCAGTCAGTCATGGGGTAAAAATCTAATGAAATGCTAATGTATGCATATCCTTACTGAACAATAACAACTTGCTTTAACATAGACTTTGTACTAACAGAAGAGTAAGAATAGCAGGTAAAATATAGAAAATATCATTAAGCAAGAACTTCAAATTTACCAGGCAAACAGCTTCCTCCAACTAATTGAGTTCCTGGAACAATTGGCGACTGAACACTGTTGTGAAGGCCTGCAAGTGATTATTAAGATACATTATATTTAGAAGCATCAGATAGGGGGAAAAGGAGTAACTATTACAATCACTAATAATATAAGGTACAAATTTAGTCTTATGATTATTGGGGATAACATATTTAGATGCTATAGGTGTAAAACTGTGCAATCTTAGCACTAACATTTGGTAGACGGAGCAATTTCAGACTCCATTACCGGAAAATCCAGCATAAGTCAATTTCTAGTTAATTTGGTTCCATGTATGCATCACATAAAGTACAAATTTAGCCCTATGGTTATTGAAGGAGTACAGATTTATTTTAGACTCAACTAACTTTGGTTACAAGTGGATGCTAGGGAAGCTTAGATGACTTAGACATGGAACCAAATAACAGGAAATGGGGGATTCTGTTAAATTTGTAGTGAATGGAGACTGAAATTGCTCCATCTAAAAAACGTTAGTGCTAACATTGCAGGGTTTTATATCCCTCACTAATTTCCATCAAACTTCCTCAGGCTGTCAAATGACTATAGAAAAACAAATAAAAAAGAAATTACCTAGAGAAACACCAGCATTAGTTAGGTTCTCAGTGTTGGAGGGATGCAAGTACTTGCAAGAGTCCCCATAAGGACAAAACCCCTTCAAATCATACCAAGGATATGAAAAAAAGTTAAAACAAAATCAAATCAATATAATGAAAAAGAAGAAATTAAACGCCATAGAACTGAAAACCAAAAGAAAAACAATACTGTGTTGACGAAACGATTGCACACTCCCTTAGTAAAGCCGACGGAAGCACCGTCGATGTAAAGCTGATCGCGATCTTCAATTCAATATCAAACACGAACGTTAATCGCAATATAAACAACACAATTTGTAAATAAATTAACAGTAAGGATGTAGTGATATAGATACGTACCAGTGGTTTTAAAAGAATTGTACCAAAGAGATTTGGCGCGTAAGTGGGAAGAGCTGTAGAGATGGCGTTTACGGAAGACCGGAGTGTCCTGGAATTCCTTATCGCAGTAGTCACAGTAATATTTCCCCGACGGCATTTTCCAGTTCGCCGACTTCTTAATCCGTCTGCATTTGATTTTTCCGTTTTTTATAGTTGTATGGGTAAATTTTCTCATGCCACTCAACTTTGACATTATTTATTCATGGGGACAATTGTTTTTGGGTAAATGACACTTATGGCTACTGAATTTTACCCATTTAAACATTGTGTCCACTGAACTTTATACTTTTTTTTAGTACCGGTGGCCACTCAACGTCTCAAAACGACCATTGATAGCCTCAAAATAAAAAAAATTAAAAGAGTTAATGATATTCTAAGCAACTTTATTTCTTGAAAATTTTCGTTGTGAGGTTATTTAGGTGTTGTTTGGTTAGGAGCTAGAGAGAAATCTCTAAAAGATGTGATTTTGGAAAATAAAAAAAATTTGATTTCATGGTAAATGTCGTTCGGAGCAACTTTAATTCTTGGATATTTTCATTTTGAGGTTTTTAACAGTCATTTCGATGCGTTAGTTAAAATTGAGTGGCCACCAGTATTAAAAAGTGTAAAGTTCAGTAGTCACACCACTAAGAATTGAAGTTCAGTGGTCATAATGTTAAAATAGGTAAAGTTTAGTGACCATGGATGTCATTTACCCATTTTTTTAAAACAAAAATTCATTAATGCTCCTTGTTGGCACAAAAGTTTAACATTCTAAACGAAATATTAGAGTAAAACATGGAAATGGTTAAAACGAGATTGTCGAGCTAAGGCATAAAGCTACCTTATTAGCTTGTCGTCGAACGAACCAGAGGGTAAATTACATACGTGGTGTACAACTTTTATCCCAAATCACACTTTGGTGTACAACCAAAATTTTGTCACACTAAACCGTACGAACTTCAGGTGACCTCCCACTAAAGTGTACAACCGGTTTTTATGACCGGTCAACGCTGGTCAACTATGCCACATCAGCATTTTTCATTGTAGAATTAAAAAAAGTGGGACCCACTCTTTATGGAATGACTAATATAACCTTATTCTTTATAAATTTATTAAAATACTCTCCCCTTCTTCCTTCAACCCCTCTCTCTCCCATTTCTCTCTCTACATCTTCTCTCTCACTCCTCTCTCTACCATTTCTCTCTCAACCTCTTCAACCCTCTCTTTACCATTAAGAATTAGAATTAAAAAAAAATATTATTGGAACTATTATACATTTACCATTCTATCCTTTGTATTTTTAGGTTTTATTTCTGTCTTTCATTTGTAATCGCTGCTCCTATAAAGTGCAGCCTCTGACTCTGTTTTCATTAATGAGAAATATCTGATTCTCAAGTTCTCTAAATACTCTCTAGTTTCTTTATGGTATCAGAGCTTATGGTGTAATTGATCGATCCTTGCTACATGGTGAAACTACCTACAAGCAAGTATTACAAACTGGAAGAAGCATTGAGGGCGCAGAATCAGACGAAGACAATTCTCATCAATCTGATTACTCAGATTCAAATCCAGATTCAGATTCATCCGCCACAGAATCCTCAAATCACACAGATATTAACAATTCCGCCATGAATCAAAATGCAGAAGCGTATGGATCTGTTCAGAATAACGACAATCCAGGTCTCATTCTTGTTTCAGCGTTACTAACCGGAAAGAATTATCTCTCTTGGAGTCACGCAATGATCCGAGCTCTGCGAGCCAAACGCAAGCTCGATTACATATTGAAGGAGGATCTCGAACCAGAGAAGACAGCAGAGACTTATGCTCGTTGGGAGGAGGTTGATAGTTTGGTTTTCTCCTGGATAATCAACGCGATTTCTAAAGAATATGCTGAAGGTTTCATGTATGCAACCTCATCATTTAGTCTGTGGAAAGAGATCAATCAGAGATTTGGCGAGAATAATGGCGTGCTGTTCTTTCATCTCAAGCAGGAGGTTGGATCGTTTTTATAAGGTACTTTATCTGTTACCTCTTACTTTACCAAACAGAAGAAAATTTGGGACGAAATGACAACGTTGCGTCCATTACCTACTTGTACATGTGGTAAGGATCGCGATGTCATTCAGAAGTTCTATGATGAAGATCAACTAATGTTGTTCCTGGCTGGTTTAAATAATGAATTTGAACATGTCAGAAATCAAGTATTATTGCTAGATCCCTACCCTAGCCTCAACAAGGCGTTCTCAATGATCTTAAGAGTTGAAAAGCAAAAGGATATGCAATTAGAATCTACATTTGAGCTATCTCAATCTGCAGCTAATGTTGTATCAAATTCTTATAAGCCTAAGGTTGATGATAAGAAAAAGAAGTCAGTGTTGACAAAAGAGGAAAAGTTATGTGTTCATTGTCAAAAAGGAGGCCATATCAAGGAGGAATGTTTCAAAATTGTTGGTTACCCCTGATTGGTTCAAAGGAAACATTAAGAAGAAGAAATCACAGGTTTCACAAGCTAACTTGTTTCATGAAGGAAATGCAGGAGGATCTCTATCACCTTGTGATGCAAAAGCAGATGATAGCAAAAGCAGTTCTCAAAAGGATATGTTTGAGAAAGGAATGAGTCAGATGATTCAGAAGGAGATGTATAAGTTCTTCACCAAAGGCAAATTCACACCAGATACAGAGTTTACTGCTTTTGCCAATGAGTGTAGTGGTAACACCTTAGCACTTACAACTCTTACAACTCTAAATACTTCTCTGACTGTTGTTGATCATATTTGGATTGTTGATTCTGGTGCAAGTGCTCATATGTGTCATGAACAGTCCTTATTTGCTACTTTAGGCAAGATCACATGTCCTAGGGTTGTATTTTTACCAGATGGTTCAAAACAGTCCATTACGCATGTTGGCACTGTGAATATTACTCCTACACTGCAACTGAAGAATGTTTTATTCATTCCAACTTTTAAATACAATTTGTTGTCTGTTGGGAAGTTACTTATGGATAACAGAGTTAGCATCCAATTTTCAACTACACAATGTATATTACAGGACCTGGGTACTAGTAGAAGTGTTGTATGTGGCATACTAGTGGATGGATTATACCAGTTAAAGCAAGCTCAGGCAGGTTCTGCAGTTAATGGAGGGATGTATTTGTCTGCAGTTACTACATCAGAGATTGATAATAATGTTTTGTGGCACATCAGGTTAGGTCATGCTTCTTCACATAAATTGTTGCATATGCCTAATTTGAATTGTAAGATTGATGATTTGGTATGTGACATTTGTCATAAAGCAAAACAGCATAGACTAGCTTTTACTCTTAGTTCTATAAAAACTACAGCTGTGTTTGAAATGTTACATGTAGATGTGTGGGGGCCTTAAAGACAAGCCTCTTTGTCTGTGGCAAGATTTATGTTGACTATTGTAGATGACTACTCACGTATTACATGGACTTATCTGTTTGTTTCTAAGGATCAAGTTTCTACTTTGCTGCAAACTTTTATTGCTATGGCACATACACAGTTCAATGCACAAATTAAAGTTATAAGGACAAACAATGGGACAGAGTTTACTAGCTTTAAGACTCAGGCATTGTTTCAACAATTTGGCATTATTCATCAAAAGACTTGTAGCTACACACCACAGCAAAATGGTGTGGTAGAAAGGCGCCATCGTTTTCTAGCAGAAACAGCCATAGCCTTATTGTTCCAAGCCAACTTATCAAATCAGTTTTGGGGAGAAGCAATGCTCCACGCCACTTTTCTTATTAATCTCCTGCCAACTAAAGTCTTAGATTGGGCCAGTCCTTACTCAGTGTTCTACAAAAGGGAGCCAGATTTGTCTCAAATAAGAAGTTTTGGGTGCATATGCTATGTTACAGATGTTATCCCACATAAAGATAAATTTGCACCCCGCGCATTCAAAGGCTTATACTTGGGTCTTTCATTTGGCCAAAAAGGAAGTAAAGTCTATAATCTAACTACTCACAAAATTTGTGTTTCTAGAGAGGTGCAGTTCTATGAACATGTGTTTCCTGGTTATGTTAATTCTACTTCTTCTTCTTCATACATTCCACAACACATTCCTCTTTTACCAAATGCAGACTATACACCGATTGCATCTCAACCAAATGTTGCATCTCAACCAAATGTTTCCTTACCTACCCCCTCTACTTTATCAAATTACAATTCCAATTCCAACACTGACTACACTAATGCATCACCTCCTAGCTTCAATCAATCCAGCCCTCATACCGAACCTACTATACACTCAGATTCTATTCCCCATCTCTCCTCTCCTTCTTCATCTTCACAGCCCTCACCACATACTTCTAGGTATCCTACCAGAGTTAGCAAGCCCCCTTCTTGGCTTAATGATTTTATTGTCAATACTGCGGGTGTTTATTCTTTAATTTGCACAGTACCCCAAACTGTGTTTTTGGCTAATATGGCTAAGGTCAAGGAACCTAGCACTTTTCAGGAAGCTAATGCTCAAGTAGAATGGAAGGAGGCTATGAACAAGGAATTAGAGGCCCTTGAAAGTAATAAAACATGGGAGTTGGTTACTCTTCTTCCAGGGAAGAAAGCTATTTCTAGCAAGTGGGTGTTTCGCATTAAATATCATGCTGATGGCACAGTGGAGAGATATAAAGCAAGGCTGGTTGCTAGGGGTTATGATCAGAAGTATGGCGTAGACTACAGTGAAAGCTTTTCACCAGTCACTAAAACAGTTACAGTACGACTGTTTCTTGCTATAGCTGCCACCAAACACTGGCCTATTCATCAGGTTGATGTCAATAATGCATATCTTCATGGCTATGTTGATGAAGACATATACATGTTGCCTCCAGCAGGGTATGGGAAGGCTACAGGAGGTCAGGTTTGCAAGCTACTCAAGTCTTTATATGGTCTTAAGCAGGCCGGTCGACAATGGTACAAAGAATTTACACATTCTTTGCAGACATTAGGTTTTCAGAAAAGTATACATGATTATTGTCTTTTCACTCGAACACTTGATGGGAATTTCATGGCAATTGTCATATATGTAGATGATATGTTATTAACAGGATCTTCCCTGAGTCAAATTGCAGATGTGAAATCAGCATTACACAGTGCCTATACCATTAAAGATCTAGGCAATGCTAAATATTTCCTAGGTGTGGAATTGCATAGATCAACTGAGGGCATAGTGTTATCACAATGCAAGTACATCACTGATCTGTTGGCAGATACAAGACAATCAAATGCTCATTCAGCTTCCAGTCCTTTTCCAAGTGGAGTTCAATTGGATATAGAGGACCCAATAACAGAAGTGTTTGAACAACCAGAAAAGTATAGACAAGTGATTGGCAGGTTACAGTATTTGGGATTCACAAGGCCAGACATTGGTTTTATTACCCAACAGCTAAGTCAATACATGCAAAAGCCTTCTAAGGTCCATTAGAATACTGCGATGCATGTACTTAAGTATCTAAAGGGTACTAACACAATTGGATTGCTTTATTCTAGTACAAACAATTTTCAGCTTACTGGTTTTTGTGATTCAGACTGGGGTAGATGTAGAATCACAAGGAAGTCAGTAACAGGATACTGCATATTGCTTGGATCTAGTCTAATTTCATGGAAATCCAAGAAGCAATCAACTGTAAGCAAATCTTCTGCTGAGGCAGAATATCGTGCCATGGCAACTACAGTATGTGAACTCAAATGGTTGAGTTACTTGTTACCAGAATTCAAGATTCCTGTCCAACTACCTATTCCACTACACAGATGAGACCATTTCTAGTCAAGTTGGGATTATTGCATATGCAACCATCTTCAACTTGAGGGAAGGCTATTGGAACTATTATACATTTACCATTCTACCCTTTGTATTTTTAGGTTTTATTTCTGTCTTTCATTTGTAATCGCTGCTCCTATAAAGTGCAGCCTCTGACTCTGTTTTCATTAATGAGAAATATCTGATTCTCAAGTTCTCTAAATACTCTCTAGTTTCTTTAAATATCAGAGTTTAAAAAGACTAGCTCCATTTATACGAGACATGGACAAAGATATAACACAATGTAGTTTTGGTATACATTAAATCGTATAAACAGAGAGGTTTACGGGCAAGGGTACTTCAAACACGAACAGGGAAAAAGACTAGCTCCATGTATTATGCTTTACGTGTAAATCCAATCACAGCAAGTCACCTCTAATTTCATTAATAACTTTCTCCACTTTAATCAATATTTCTGTCAATGACAAAAGGGCAACCGTGGCGAATTCAGCATAATTTTCAGAAACAGTGTTCCTTTTATCATAACCCAAAAATGATTTTGAACACAAGAACTAAATTGAGAATATGGACAGAGAAAATTTAGTAACTTTGAATGAGGAATCTTCCATCAATCTCTGCAAGAAAATAAATTAAGAAATCAGTAAGCAAATTAAGTTGGAAATATGAAATTTTAGAAGTGGTTCTTATTATCTATGCAATAATCAAAACCAGTGGGCCAAAATACAATTCTAATGACCAAAAGCATTCAAGTATGAAGCCAAATGCAAAATGATACTGCAATTTCAGATTTGAGATCGTTATCATCAGATGAACTTGGCTGGTCTGTGGCTGCACCAGTTTTACAAATAAGTGTCAATATGAATAGATGTTAAATTAACTTTTAATCATAGATGAGGAACCTATCTACCATTTCTCTCTCAATTTCTGTGAAGGAGTCTATTTCAGTTTCGGAGTTTAAAAAAGATCAGATTTTATGAGAGAGAAAGAAAAAAAGAGAGAGTGAAATCTGATATTTTTTTATTCTAATTCTTAATGGTAGAGAGAGGGTTGAAGAGGTTGAGAGAGAAATTGTAGAGAGATGAGTGAGAAAGAAGATGTAGAGAGAGAAATGGGAGAGAGAGGGGTTGAAGGAAGAATATGAGGGTATTTTAGTAAATTTATAAAGAATAAGGTTATATTAGTCATTCCATAAAGAGTGGGTCCCACTTTTTTAATTCTACAATGAAAAATGCTGATGTGGCATAGTTGACCAGCGTTGACCGGTCATAAAAACCGGTTGTACACTTTAGTGGGATGTCACCTGAAGTTCGTACGGTTTAGTGTGACAAAATTTTGGTTGTACACCAAAGTGTGATTTGGGGTAAAGGTTGTACACCACATATGTAATTTACCCACGAACCAGACTGAGTAATAATCATATTGATGAAGAAGTACCTGGTACTGACTAATTAAATCACCAAACTTCGAATAATTTTCACTGCTTGCATAAATGGTTCTACCTCAAAAATAACTCTCAGTAGCACTTGATCTCTAGCCCATTCCATTGTATGGGTAAGAGCAAAGGCTTCACCTTCCTTGACTCATAGTATTTTGTTTATGAAAACCGTTCTAGCATTAAGAAGAAAAGAGTCGTTGTGATCATGAAGTACAGCTTAGACCTACTAGTTCATCATTTACTAATATAAAAATTTCTTATAAATTTAAAAGACCTTAAAAATAAAATGATCGATAAAGGTATCAAAAATAAAAATTCCAATAATTATAGTTGCGTAGAAGATATTTAAACATGTAGTTTCTTTTTATTAACCATACAACAATTAATTTATTTCCAAACTAAAAAATTCGAAAAATAAAATTGCTTAGAAAATTATTTCCATCATATTTACCAATGTTATGAAAACCGGACCGGTCGGTTCGACCAGTTCAACCGCGAACCAATCAGGTCTACGGTCCGGTTGATGCTGGTTCTTATTATGTTCAACAAACCGGACTGAACCGCTTGAACCGCCCGTGTCAACTGTGAACCGGTCCGGTTGAGCGGTTTGGTCCGATTATCCATTTGCACATGTTTAACTTAAAAAAAAATGAATATGTTGAAGACGGGATTCGAAACTAGGCCCTTAGGGACCACTAGGTGTATCTTACCACTAAGCTAGCAGTCAACTTATGATTAAAACAACACTATATACTTATATATTATACTGATACTTAAAATTTAAAATTTTACTTAGTATTTACTTTTTATATATTTTGATAAATATTATTAAAAACTTAATTAAATTTTGCAATATAAACAAAGTTAATTTAGTATTTAAATTTTAAATATACATAAAATAAAATTTTAAACTCTTAATAAATTTTATAATTTAAATAAAATTAATATATATATACTATTTATGATGTCATCCGGTTCAACCAATCCGAATTAACCGGTTGAACCAATTAACTTTTGACCCAGTTGTCAATATGGTTCAACGTCCGGTCCGGTTTTTAAAACATTGATATTTACAATATACGAATATTATTTGCTAATAAAATATAATTAGATTTAATAAATCATTTATTTTCTAAATTTGTCCAAAAAGTTTGATTGCCTGTTGAACTTTTAAAATATCATGATAGCCCCTTCAACTTACTTAAAATATCCTCATAGCCTCATCAACTTGCTTAAACTGAAATCAATTAATCATTCGGTGGCAAAGAAGTAAGTTGCAGGCAAAATGTGTGTTGTACACGCCTTGAAAAAGTAAAATGATGAAGGTTAGAGTATGAAATTCTAATATCATAGAGGACAAGTTTTACAATTGAGCAAGTAGAAACTTCATTTTTTAATATATTTTATGAATTTTGTAATAACAATCCAAGACGCATGCAATACATCTTTCGCATGTACCTTACTTCATGGGGCTATCAGATACTTTGAAAGTTGTAGAACATATTAGGACACTTTGAAAATTTAAAAAAAATCAAACTTTTTGGATAAGTTTAAGGGACAAATTATGTATTGAGCCAAAATAATTACTCCCAATTTTAAAATTCAAGTGCCATAAATAAATCACAATAGATAGTTGGGGGACCATAAATGTAATTTACATATTAATTGGTTATGGATGAAATTCAAGTTATGGTATTATGTTATTTATTTTTGTTATTTATTTATTTTTATTTTAGGTAAAGAAACGTTTATTAAATAGCATCAGCTAAAAGAACATCAGAAAGAAATGGAGGAGTGTCATCCCACTCTCCACTAACATAGCTAGAAACTGCAATCTGGGATAAATCGTGAGCTGCAGAATTCATTCTACGTTTGAGAAACGAAACTGAGACATTATCTAACGCTCGCATAATCGAAATACAATCTGAAACAACGTCATATAAATATGAAAGTTGAAAGGAAGATTTGTTAATTGCTTGAACCACTGATAGGCAATCGAATCTCACCTCCAAATTATTGAAATTTCATAACTTTAACCACGACAGAACCTCACTGATCGCGATGCCCTCCATAATAATTGGCTCGTATAAGCCTTCGAATGAAGCGTGGAAGGCATAGAGACAGGAACCAACATCATTTCTGAGGAGGAAACCATACAAGCAGTAGCCAAGCTCCGTAAAGACACATGCATCCACATCACAGGCCAACATATCATCTGCGGGATGCTGCCAACAAGGCTCAAACCGGGGGGGGGGGGGGGGGGGGCTGCACTCTTTTAAGGACGTCGGCTATCATTGGCTGCCGTCCAATTTTCTAGCTCCTGCCAAGCCAGTTCTAAAATTCGAGCAGCATGATCCGTGTAGCCCTGCCATACCGCCTTATTCCTGTTGCGCCACATTGCCCACATAACACTCACAAATTCACCGAGTTATTCCCCTCCAGACCTGAAACCACCCAATCAATACATGAACTAATCTGTGCCATACGATTGTCCCCAAAATAAACTTGTCATGTCGGTTCTGCGACCCCACAAGTTAAGAAGGCATGACTCTCGTCTTCTCCTGGCAGTTTACATATCATGCAGAAATTTGCCAGTGAGCTATGCCGCCACTCCAGATTCGACATTATAAGTAGGCAGCGAGATACTAACCTCCAACTGAAATTTTAGCTTGGGTGCAAGGTGTAAATCCCAAATCTTCTATCATTTGACAGTTATAGGCGCCATAGATGCTGCAAATGTTGACATTGAAAGCTTGTACTCGCTACAGACCGTATAAATGCCTTTCCTATCCAAACTCCACGTCCATCCATCCTTCCTAGACATCTCTCATCTCGATATGGAGCAAATGAACCCTTGGTCCCTTGGGCTAAAAATGTCTGCCAGGGTCTCTCTATTCCAGCGACCATCACTGGTTAGTAAGGGCTGAACTGTGCCATTTCCAACCTTTAAGTTTGGCATACTCTCAGGAAAAATATTAACCATATCAGGCAGTCACAAGTCACACCATATATCTATGTCAGTTTAATTTCCAATTTTTTTCCTTAGCCCCTGTATCAATAGTCCCCTTCCCCATTGAATGATCCGCCAAATATATGATGGATTATGCCCCAACTCCGCTATAAGAAATTGAGAGAAAGGATAATATGGGGCCTTGAGAATTCGTGCCACCAGTGAGTTCGGTTGTTGGAGTATCTATCACCCCTAATCGGCAAGGAGCGCCAAATTGAAACTTTTGAGATCTCGAAAACCCATACCACCCTGCGTTTTTTCCATGCATAGCTACTTCCAGTTTATCCAAAAAATTCCCTTGCCTAGGCTATCTAAGTTCCTCCACCAGAAGCGACAGATCATGCTATTTACTTCAGTGCAGAACTATTCTGGCATAAAAAAAGACACTCATAATAAAGGTAGGAATAGATTGACAGATCAAAATTTTCTTCCTTGCTCGGGAGAGAAATTTCTTCTTCC
The DNA here is from genome assembly GCF_963576675.1 of Euphorbia lathyris. Classification (NCBI taxonomy): domain Eukaryota; kingdom Viridiplantae; phylum Streptophyta; class Magnoliopsida; order Malpighiales; family Euphorbiaceae; genus Euphorbia; species Euphorbia lathyris. The sequence goes on along the minus strand of NC_088918.1, from coordinate 12,111,488 downwards.
AATTAGTAATTCGTGTCCTGGTCTGATATGTAAGGTACCCGAACGTGTGCGTCTTGCTCCTCCCTACCTCAATCGGTGCTCCAAGATAGAGGCCATGGTCTTCAACTTCTCGTACCCCAGGACCCCTAACACTTGTCCCCGCTTTGTCTAGAGTGTATTCCTACTAAATAGACTGCCAATTCTGAAAATTAACATGTTGACCAGATTCCTGGTCATAAGAAAGTAAACATGCTTGGATTGTCGACGCCCCTGAAGCATTAGCCCTGAAAAACAATAGACTGTCATCGGCGAAGAAAAGATGGGAAATGTGAAGAGTTGACCCCGCAACGTGGCAGCCATGAATCTGATCTGCTCTCTTATGTGCAGTTAATAGAACAAACAAACCTCCAACACAGATAAGGAAAAGGAAAGGGGACCGTAGGTCACATTGTCTGAGTCTCCGAGATGGTTTAATAGGTTCAATTTCCTTACCTCCATGTGTAATTGTTTATTTAACCGAAACCACCCTTATTTTAAGCCATTTAATCCATCTAACTGAGAAACCCAAAGCATGAAGTATAGAATGCAAAAAACCTCATTCAACCATGTCATATGCTTTACTCATGTCTAGCTTGAGTGCTACCAACCCATGTTTTCATTGTCTGAGTCCCTCCATCTTATGGATCGCTTCGTATGCTACAATGATATTGTCTATTATTAACCTACTTGAAAGGAAGCATGACATGTTTAAGCCGATGAACTAGCATTTTTTATACAATTTTGACCAACACATTGCATAATGATATGAGATGTAGGTGAGTAACCACTTCTAAAAATTTATTTAAGTTATTTATATATTATATTTGATTTTATACGATATGAAGTATATAAACATTAAAAATAATAATAATAAAGTTTTAATGAGGAAATGATCATCTGACGAGCCTCAGACCAAGAAATCGGACAAATTAAAAATATATATATATATCAAATAAGTCCAATTGAATTATTATCTCTACAATTATTATTGTGGCATCTCCATAATTAAATGAAGACCAACAAGCTTATATGGCCCACGTATTATATTGTAATAACATTAATAAAAATATCAAATTTAAATACTGGTATTTTTAAAAACGTAAAATTACATATATAGCTCCTAAAATTTACATTTATCTTTATTATGATCATTGAACTTTAAACTTGAACATTATAACTCCTCAACTTTATACGTTACTAACATAATAGTCATTTTTACTGTCGACTAAGTCAAAATGACCAATAATGATCTCAAAATGAAAAAAAAAAAATTACAAGAACTAAAGTTGTTTAGAACTATATTTCCTATGAAACCATCATTTTTATTTTCCAAATCACAATTTTAAAATATTTCTCTCTATATTACCATTTTCTCTTTGCTAACCAAACACCTAAATGATCAAAAAAATCTAAAGATTAAAGTTACTCATAATATCATTTCTATCAATTTTATAATGGAAGATTACATATTATTGGAATGATCATCTTGATCAATATTAAAAGGATGTTCTGACTCTCACCACTCCTATTAAATAGTAGCAAAGTCATCCCTTAACCAGCATATTAAGTTTTTGCCTCGTTTGCGATCTTTGTCGCGACTAATGATGTCAAGAGGGGATCCTACTAGAGGTCAAATTGAGGACTTCTTTAAGTTAGCTGCTTACCTCAGATGTGAGGATTTTATGCAATTTCAATAATTTTTCTGCTTCCTCTTACAAAAATAGTGTCATAAATTTTCGATATGATAGAAAATTAGCAAAATAATGTACTCCCTAATTGTGTTGTGGTAGGTAAAATAAGAACCCCCATATTCAAATCCCTTTTTTTTTTCATTTGCGTGACGAATAGACACGGAGTCCCCTTGCTTTATTTAAAATGCAAGTTCATATAAATTGTTACACCTAGAAAACTAGTACGATGTTGTACAATATATCTTCATACTGGTCGATTTACGACCATCAAAGTCTCTTTTTTGCATATCAATTTTTAAATTAGCTAGACGATTGATAGAAAAGCACTCTGCGAGGACCCCTTCACTCAACTAGATGAGGAGTTCTTATATTAAGCACTCGTCTTCCATGTCACTCGAAGGACCCCCAATTCACATTTGGACACGTGTATTATGACCTCATATAATAATTAAAATAGTATAACCTCTTATAATATGTATGAGTCCATATTACATGTGTCAAAATATGTATAGGAAATCCTCCATTTAACATAGAGAACCGGATGCTTCTAATAATTTATCATCTATATATGATATTCAGCTAAAAGATTCTGGGAGATGGCTTGCAACTTCTCACTAGCAGCCTATAAAGAATAGGGGATGTCTGAGTGGCTTATATCATTAGTTTGATGAAGATAAAGTAGGCATGTTAGTAAAATGTAAAATTCAAAGACTATAATGTTCGATTTTAAAGTTAAAGTTAAAGTTAGTAGTCTCAATCATTTGTATATCAATTTCTTCATTACGATTTTAGGGCAATAATAACTTTAGAATTGGCAGAATATTTAGTTTCTGATACAATCGCGGACAAAATAGAACCCATACAATACCAAATAAACTTTATCATCAAAAACCGAAAACACAAAAGACAAAACGTATTTTCATAGCAAGCCATGATGTAATGTAACAAAATCACATCAGAACAACAAACAACTTTGATTTCATTACGTTACACTTCTTCGACTAACTAAATATCAACACTGTTAAACACTAACAACAACCGTGGCGAAACTGTCAAACACAACACAATTACAAGTCTACTAGATAGATATATAAATAAGTGATGTTGGTCTTCTACTTTGATGGTTTTACAATATGTTTTGATACAGAGGAAGGAATCAGACAAACTCATGGAGGCACCATGTCTCTAAATCTGCTTTTACATAATAACAAAGTGTGATACACAACAAAAACCACATAAAAACGACACCGTAACGAAATAGCTTTAGAGAGAGGAGGGAACAAACACCATAATAGCTTCCAAACTGGATGACTCGGAGATAACTCTAATGTAGATTATAATAATTATAGACCAAGGAAGGGACATTGCTTTTTTGCATGCTCCGGTACCAATTTCACCAAAGTCTCCGCTGCGACACCCTTCAGTTCTGTATTGAACCCCCACCGACAGCAACAGTGAGAACATGGAGATACCAACATTGATATAAAGGAAGTATTGTTTTTTCATAATCATTCCTTACCATGAGATTTGAAGTTGAATAATGGCGGAAGGAAGCGTCCATTTGGCAGGCGAGAATTCGGGTCACGTAACTCGTCAAAAAAGGGATGAATCAATGCGTCCAGCTGAAATGGAAAAGGGAGTGAAGGGGAAAGGAGTTAATTCTGTAAACAGGAACGGATTAGCACCTAAAGAAAAGCATCATAAAACGAACAATTCAGGTTATCATCTTTTGTTCTTTATATATTTCATATGACTATATATGACATAAATGCAACAAAAAATGATAATCATGGAAAACAGGTCGTGTTAGCTGTAAATCGTGTTATCCTGTTAGAAGTTGCCACCGTTGGCGAAAAAGGTATAATCCTCCTAAAAGTTGGTAAGCAAATGGATCTATTTTATCTTTTTGATACACCAAACGACTAGCAAATCAATAAGTAATGGCCAGTTTGGCATTGCTGTGGCTAACCGAACCTGCTGTGGGCAAAAGAGCTATGGGAAAAAGCTAATAAGTGTTTGGTAAATACACAGTGAAAGTTTTATAAGTCAAGAAACAAAAAAAAAAAAATATATAATATTAGGTTATAAAAGTTATGACTATTTTTGTCCAAAAAATTTAATATCAGCTTTGTAGCTTTTCCTGAAAGCAGTTTTACATTTACCAAAGGCTGCTTTTAACTTGGAAAGCTGCTTTTGGGGTCTGAGAAAGCAATGCAAACGCGCCCTAATTCAAAATTTGGATGAGTAGATGGTTAATCAATGGTTCAAGTACCACCCAAAGAGATGCATTCCTAAAAAAATGTATACAAGAGAATACTAACCGAGCTAAAAGGAAAAAACGGTTATGTAAAAAAAATACTCACAGCAGAGCACCGTAGATTAGGAGAATACTGCAGCAATCTTGAAACTAGATCAACGGCTTCAGGAGGCATACGTTTGTGGAATATCTGAAAATGATGAAAGAAACAGAAATTAACAAAGAGGCCGCTTTTACACAAAACAAACTCATATGTCAAATACCTTATGCCATGGATGAGCTTTAATCTGAGGAAATTTGTACTCTGTATAATTAGGATTCATGCATTTAATTTCCTCCCTTGTTGGGGTGCCCAAAACCTGTAAAACAAGTTCAATTTTAGCCGTGTGCTAGAAGAAAAAATAACTAAGCAACTTACTCTTGAAAGATGGATATCATATGAACATAATTACAAGAAATAAATTACAGTATGCAAAATAGATTTCGATGCAAAAGGTACCTTGATGATCTCAACAAGCTGATCGACTCCACTTTCTCCAGGAAATAGAGGCTGAAAGAAATTGAACATACAATTAGGGTTCTGAGAAGATCAGATACCAACAAAGCAATGCAATAAACCTTGTCTGCAAAATGTTCAACCTGTCCAAGGAGTAGCTCAGCCAGAACACATCCAGCAGACCAGATGTCAATAGCAGTTGTGTATTCAGTTGCTCCAAATATTAGCTCTGGTGCCCTATAATATCTAGAACATATATAAGATATATTCGGCTCCCCTTTTACCTGCCAAAATAAATTTCAAAAATCTGGTCGCAGTTTGTAGAAGCATTATCTAAACTAATAGAAAACGCCATAGAGCAAAATAACATACCAAGACTTTTGCACTCCCGAAATCGCACAATTTAACCTGGTGGGTATGTGGATTTACCTGCACCAAGAAAAATTAATTTGAGCGAACTTCAAAAGGTTGATGGATAAGTAAAACACGGTGCACAATAATAAAATTTCCTTCATCTAGTGGAGGAGATGCAGTTTTTTTCCTTTTTTGAACTGCAAAACTATACAATATGGATTGCATACTTGTAAATTGCACTAAACATTATGACATAGAAAAAACACAATTTTGTTCAATAGTTGTAAAGAAGCTTTCCAGTTCTGCATTACAGTTGTCCAAAAAGGTTCAAATGGCAATCATACCAAAAGGTTTTGAGGTTTAATATCCCGATGGCACACTCCAATTGCACGATGGATATATGACAATGCCCTGAAGATCTGCCAAAACATAATCAATATATAAGCATATGGTTAATGTCAACTCCAATGAACCACACTATCAACAAGAAATTTTCCGGCTTGAAAAGTACAATGACTCTGTGAAATTTATATAATCCAATTAGCATTCTCTAAGGAAAAGCATAAAATGCAACCGTACCAGACAGTGACCTAGTCCATACCTGGTATGCATAAAGCTTCACATATATCAGTGGCATCCTCTGATTCAACTTGTTGTAGTGTTTGATCACCCGGTGAACAGTTTCAGGGACATACTCAAGAACCAAATTAAGATAAAGCTCATCCTTTTCAGTAGTTGAAAAGAAACAATGCTTTAAAGAGACAACATTTGGGTGATCAAGAAGACGCATGGTCTGCAATTCACGGTTCTTGTACCTCTTATCTTGAAGAACTTTCTTTATAGCAACAGTTTCGCCTGTCTCCAAGCATTTTGCCTAAATTGAAATCACAAATAAATGAATAAATCTTCAGGCACCAGTGCCAACCTCGACAGATAAACCAATACTTTGTACACGATCACTCAACCAAACATAATAACTCCACACCTGGAACACAACTCCAAATGATCCATGTCCAACAACACGCTCAGCCATGTAGCTTATAGTCTGGAATCAGACATGAATGAACTTTATTAGAACAACAAAACCAATATAGAGGGCAAAATAACTCATTATTGAAGCATGTCAATTGTATGTACTTAAAACTAAATAGGACTAAATCCATCTTGATATGCTGCAAGAGTTAACGAACAAGAACTGGACCTGCTTTGGCTGGCCATTTCTACCACCAATTGTCGTAACTATAATATGACCTGTCTCTGTCCCATTACCATCGACTACTGTCGCTTCCATTTCCTACAAACATAGATAACCTATCAGTCTGGTGCCCTATATCCAAAACCCAGTAAACAGAGTAAAATCAAGACACAACAATATCCAGATTCGATGAATTCCATACTTTGTCGTCCCTAATTTTCATATCATTCATCTCCTCAGGTAATTTATCAACACCAGCATTATGGCCGCTAGCTTCTCTTAAACCTGTAGGTGCCACACCCACAGAAGCCATTCGTCGGCAGAACAAGAAAGTGTCCTGAACTTCTTACTCTTGGACCAAGGTTTAACTTAACATTTACCTGGAACAATCAGAAATATCAGCAAACTCATATAACATAATTAAACTACAAAACAAAAAGTATATTTCTCAGATCACTTACCAATTAACAAAACAAAGCATGGTTACCAATAATACCAATTACCAAAACATCCACATAGAATTAAAAAAAAAACGAACACCCTCTACAATCCATGGAAGAGTTTCAAGCAATAAAAATAAAGATCAAATATGGAACCAAAAAATTCAGGCCCTGGTCAGAAAATCAATTTTTAGACCAATAAACACCCCCACTTTCTTCAGAAAAGTAATGAAATGAATACAGATTCTTCAACATGCAATTTCCGATACTATACCAGCTTAATAATGTATTGGTGGACTCATCTGCTTAATTCACACCTCTCATGAAATCAAGTTATCAGCATATCACAAAACAATCAACAACCAAATAATAATTGCATTTCATTTTCATAAAGATGAACATTGAACTTGTGAATCTATTACAATACCTTTCCCATAATATAAAAATTATGATGTGCACTTAACCTTGAATACGTCAATACAAATCATTTGACCTCAATACACCAAAAATTCATGCAAAACTTAACACAAACTACATTCAAAACGAGGCCCCGAAGAAACCACGGACTCACCACAAAAGAAATTACAGCAAACAAAGAAGTATTTCCTACCAGCACGCACAGAAAACCATCAAATCAAAGATCTAATGAGAACAAACAACAAATCGAACCCAGAATTCTGAAAACAAAGAGGATCAACGAAATTAGAAACACAAAAACAACAAATAGACAGTCAACAACCCAGAAAAACAAAAACAAAAATTTCTCCACCCGAAACAATAGAACAGGCGAATCACAAGATCAAATCAGAACTCCGACCAGGATCTGACCAGGCACAACCCGATCCCACCCCCACAAAAACCAAAACTCGAAAACGCACAAATCAAATTACCGAAAAAGAAATTCAAAAATTCGAAGCAACCAAAGAAGCAGAAGCAGAAAAAAGCATACCCAAGGAGGCAGCAAATTCCGGACAGGAAGAAGGAGGAGGTATCAGAGCAACGGTGCCGGAGGTGATCAGACAAAAGAGAGAGAAAGTGGTGACGATAGATCCATTTTTGTAGGTTATGTGTATTAAGGGTTTGGGCTTTCTCTTTTGTTTTTTTGTTGTGTTTTCTTTTTTTTTTCTTTTTTTTTTATTTTCTCTGTTGTGTGGTGTGCTAAAATGCGCTGTATGGACAGTCAAAGAGAAAGGCTTGAAATTTATAATTTATTAGATAAATTACATCCATGGTGCCTTAATATTACCTTTATTTTTTTTCATAGCTCTTTATCTTTTAAAATCGGACATAAAAACCCTTGAATATTGATATTTGCTTTTGACCTCTTTTGACATCGAGTTTTAACCTGCTCATGCTTGGTTCGTTAGAAAATTAATGATCTTAGTTCAAGCTCAAACTCTTACATAGCTCATGAATAACTCGTTTATTTTGTCTATAAACTTTGCTCATTGACAACTCATTAGCTATGTTCATAAAGTTCGTGAACAAATAAACAAACTACTCGCAAACAGTTCGTTTATTGTGTTCGCGAAAAAAAAAACTTACCTAGTAATATAATAAAAATACTATGTTGTTTTGATAACTAAAGTTTCATATAAAACTACGTAGTTTTATATTTTTTTTTCCTTTTGAGAATAACAATTATACTATTATTAAAAAAAATCAAAATGATCTTACTCAGGAGCTTGTTCATAAACATTATAATGGAACTTGTTTATTGATATAACATAAAATGAATAGGCTCGGGCAAAGGCTCAACCAAATTTAACATATGGGTCTGATCTAAAAGCTCATGTCAAAAAGTTGTGAAAGCCAACTCGTGTAAAGGTTTATTCAGAAAGGTGCATGAGAGGACAGTGGTCCCTGATCCCAACTGCATGCTCCTAATCCCCATATCAAACCATGTATTACATAATGATATAAATGGAAAGAGTCTAAAACCAATCACAAGTTGTCACATATACAATTTATTACCAAATCTGATCAGAAGCTAACACATGTAAAGTACATAACATTTCAGATACATAATTGCATATAGAAAGCCTTGAAATCTAAACCTCATGTACATAATAATCATTTACAGTCTACTATCACTTGCTTTCAAGTTATTTTGTACTCTCAACTACTCACAAACAGCTTAGCTTATTATAATCCTATTGACAATATCAAAATGTAAAAACTTAAAAATTAAATTTGTTCATTTTTTATTTTATAAATCATTATTTTTCTATTTCGAAAAAAAAATCATTATTTTTCTATTTCGAAAAAAAAATCATTATTTTTCTAGTTCTCTTCTACTAAATAATCACCTTTTTCTTCTAATTTAATAATACTTAAATAATTTCAAAACCAAAAATTTTAAAAATTAAAATCGATTGGAATATTAGCTCTTTATGTATTATTAAAATTGTCATGTTGGTCAAGGATAAAATGGATCATAAAGAAAGTAATGGACAAGTTTAGGGGCTTTTATGTCCTATTTTGAAATTAAAATCCATAAAAAAATAAAGCTAAAGGATCGATAATGTAATTTACCTAATAGTTAGTTATTTTATAAACCAAATAATAATAATTTCCAGAAATATAGTTTTTTGGCTTTTTCCTCATTGACCGTTCAAACCTTTGCTTTTTTATATTGTTTTTTTGTTTCTTTGTTTGCTGGAGCAGGTAAAGAGAGAAACTTTTGATAACTACACCCACTCTTAGGGGCAAATTTGGAAAATCATAACCATACTAGTTTAAATTAGATTAAAATTTGTAAAATATCCTTAAAATTTTAGATTTTTATTGATTAAATTTTTAATTTTTTAATTTAATATATCGAGCTTTTAATTATTTATAATTACACATTAAGCTAAAAGTGATTAGAAAAATCAATTTTAAACGTAAAACTCGGTTAATATAGCTTTATTTATTTTATTTACATTCAAATTTTGAATTTTTAATGATTTTTTAACTGTTTGATAGTAGATATTTTATATTTGATATTGCTATAAAAATATTTAAAAAAAAATTAAAATCACATAAATATTTTAAGATTAGCCATAAATAATATATATTATTATTTTAAGCAAAGTAAATTGAAGTAATATATTTTGAAAGTTTAATATGACATTAAGGCCTTGTTTGATAAAACACTTAATTACTTAAATTAAAATATTCAGTACTTATTTAATTTAAGTGCGTTTGATAACGTTTGTTTCTCCACCACTTAAATTAGTTAATTAAGTTAAAAATCACTTGTTTTGGTAAGTTAAAATATTTAACTTAACATTTTAAGTTAAACATTATACATTAATATTTTTATAAAAATTATATCATTCAATACTTTTAGCACTTATAATATTCAGCACTTAAAATTCAGTACTTATTTTTTCAGCACTTAATTTTCAGTTTTATTAAACAGCACCTAAGTATTTAGATGCAAAATAGAATGATTAGAAGATATAAAACTCGTGCTTGTTTGACTCTATGTAGTCATGTTTTTTTTTTTTTTGTTTTACGTGTTTTGGAGCTTTATTAGGAAAGTGGATCTTTGTCATAAAATGTCATATATTCAATATGGTTTTTGAGCTCGAAATTCTTCACCAGTTGTATTTGGCCTTAAGGCCTCCCAAGACGCCTCATATTATTGGTATTATTTGGCAGCTGCCTCCGAGCAATTGGATTAAAGTTAATACAGATGGTTCTGCCATTGGTTCTCCTGCGATGGTTGGTGTAGGGGTGTTTTTCAGAATCCTCGCAATTTTGTTTTTGGTGCCTTTGCGTTTCCCATAGCTAATTCTTTTTGCTTATATACAGAAGCTCTAAGCAGTTATTTACGCGATGGATGTTGGTGCAATATTTGGCTAACAATGTGATTCTAGTTACGTGGTGTATGTGTTCAAAAGTAAGTTTTTTGAGGTTTCTAAGAGTTTGAGACAATATTGGTTGACTGTTTTGCCTTCATGGACAATATGAATGTGTAGGTCCGGTTTAACCATGAAGTCACTGAAGTAACGGTTTTAGGCCCCATATTTTTTAAGGCCCCAAAATTTATATTTGTAATACATTTTTACTTCATAAAAAAGTTTAATATATAAATAACTCAAAATAATAATTAACTTAATATAATACATATTAACAATTACATAAAAAAAAATTATTAGTTTATGTAATTACTATATATTAATTTTATCCTTCATCACCCAATGGTGAAAACCACACCAAGTAACGGTACTTTGTAAAAAATAAAGTAACCATTTTACTTTGTTACTTTACTTACTTATTAGACTCTTTATTCTTTATTTGTACTTTATACTTGTTAGAAGAGTTTGAGATTTTTCATCTTTTTTTTTCTTTTACTATTAGAGTACATCTAGAACTCGTTATAAGAGTTTGAGGTTTTTCATATTCCTTTATCGTTAGATTTTAGAGTACACATGTCATCTAGACTTAGAAAGAACACTATATATTCCTTATTTTCTTTTTTCTTTCCATTCTCTTCCATAAAAAAAGCATAATGTTGCAACCATCTATAATTCTTTTAAAAAATCTCTAATTATTATTCTATTATTCCTTTTTTTTTAATGGATTTTTCATCGACTCGTGAGTCTTTTTTTATCATTGGTGTTATTATCCTCAACAGTAAGAAGTTTATCAAACTAAAATTAATGAAAAATTTATTTAAAATCAAACATACATAAAAAAAATTAAATGAAATTACAATTTTATCTATTAAAATGACTTTGATAACTTAAATTGGTAACTTTTTATTATTATTTTAGATATAACAAACTTTGATGTCAGATGATAAATATTTTAATCATAAATTTAAGTTAAATTGATAACTTTTTATTATTATTTTTCACAATTGTACTTAAAAAAAATGGGATTGCACAAGAAATACAAAATAACCATCTATTTTTTATTTTTTATTTTTTGAAAAACCATGTAGTTTATTAACTAATTTAAAATGAAATATTTTAATGATTGTTACATAATATCCTAACTACTCTCAACAATATATTAAACGAGTTCAAAAAAAAAAACAATATATTAAACGAGAAGACGTCATGACCTTTTTTTCTTCCATTAAAAATTTAGGCTATGTAAACATAATTTACTATTAATATAAAAAGATATGTTGATGAAATAATTTTGGATAATAATTAAAATTATTTTAAGGCTTAAATTTAAAAATTTTCCATTTAATAGTGACATACTAAATTTATTAGATTAATTATTATTATCTTCGTTTCATATTACATGTCTTTTTAAAGATTCTTTTTTTATTCATATTATATGTAGTTTTATATGATCAGTACACGTTAAGTCATCTTATTTTCTGTTATAAAACGAGAATTTACGAAAATTAATTAGAATAATAGACTTATTATAGAATAAATAAATATTGGGAATCAATAAATAAGGGGTAATAATACCATTTTTTTTATTATCCTTAATTTATATACAATTCTCTAAAAAGACATGTAATATGAAACATGGTTATTAACTAGGTAAAAATTATCGAGAACAATTAATAAAAATCAGTTACCACGTGATGAGGGTAAATATGGAGAGGATTTTTTATCAAAAGAAAAAAAGAATATAAAGGGATTGTGAGGTTCTTTACTTATGGGATCAAATGAGTTTTGAAGCAAAATTAAAAAAGAATTAAAGAGAGTTGAGATGCTTTCATTTTGATGTTTAAGTTAATAGAAATTACAAAGAAGAAGATAATGGATTTCTAGGGTGGTGAGGATGAGATATCTTGAATGTACAATTTTATTATGCCTTTATAAGGTTTTAGCGACATTTTTTGAAAGTATAAAATTATGTTCTCTAGCCAACATTTGGGGCACGTGTAGGGATGAGGATATGGAATAGATTTTGCTCCGAGAGCTTCCTCCCGTGTGAGTTGTTCGAGTGGTGATTTGCTGGTCATACTTTCATTTCTGCAGTTTGGTCTTGACTGTTACACAACGAATAGGAATGGGCTATATATGCTCTTTATGAGGAAGAGGGCGGGGTTTTATGGCACGATTGAATCATTTAATTTACTCTCCAATGATGGCGCACACGATAATAACTCTACTGTAAAATATAAGATCTAAATAGCTCAAAGCAAATCGAGAGGTTTAAAGATTTCGATTGTAAGGAGAGGAGATGAATGACTAGTTCGCCAGGACGAGTGTTAACGACCTGCATATATGTTCGTCTCTACTATGCTATTCAACTAGTAAGGTAAATCGCGATGACTGCTTTTGGGGATTGGTGTGTTGTATCTCATTGATCCATATATTCAAGGTAGTTATCTTTCCGTTATTGCTCTATTTTGGGACGTATCATTGGTCTACGTGGGTATTTCACCTATTATCGTATACCCCCCTTTCGAGTCATTGAAGTTTTTTAAGGTTTTAGTTGATTTTCCCTTCTTATGATCAAAAGAGTCGAAGGCCTCTTTTGGGGATCTTTACTTTTTATGGGGACAAATGGTTCGGAAATGCGTTGCAGTGAATGTTTCAATCAGGAAGGTTGACACGAAGAAATGTTGCGTTTGTGAATCTCACCATTTAGAGGCACTAGCGTAATTCAAAAGAAATTGTGAGAAGTTGAGAAATTGTCTGATGTGGCACATGTTGAGCTGATAGACAATGTTAAATCAACTTGCAGTGATTGTGAATGTACGTCACGTGTCTCCAAGCATGTCTCCTTTTCAAAGCTATGGATAAGTGAAGGATTTTATTTTTTAATTTACAAGGGCTTTTAATGGCAATTTCTTTAAGCGTCGCGTTTGAAATGATGTCGATTGTCGCCAGTTCACTTCTTTGAGCCCAAGGTCTCTATGAAAGGGGCGAGAGTCATTCATACTCTCCTTATGCTTTTTCATACATCATGACCTTCCTTTTGCTTCTCGGATTCTTAAATATTTTACATTGTACTTTTTTTTTTTGTTAATGGAACCTTTGCTCTCAAAACTCATCCTCAAAAAACAAAATAAAAACCAACCCTTGGTAAGGTAGAAGTCATGTTTAAATAGATATTTAAATAAATACAAAAGGATAATAAAAATTAATATAGATTTAAACAACACTAAAGAAAGAGAGAGAAAAAACATGTTTTTTTAGATTTAAGGTTGATTGGTTTTGTCTGCTTCAAACTGGGTCGATCGGCCATGTAACTAGAAAGTCATCAAAACACACGGATCTAGTATAATTTTCATTTTTCATAGAGATATGAGAAGCAAAACACATTTTTACATGTTTTAGAGAACTCCACGAGTGAAAAGGAACAACCTTTCTTATAAAAACGAAGTAAACAATTCGATTTAAAGACATTTTCATATTTTTATAACACACAGACCTGGACTTTCATGATCTTCACACCAAAAACTAAAAGATCGCATTTTATTCATACACAAGTAACAAAAAAAACTTTTTACACACTTTACAAAAAATAAACATTTTTATTCGAGTAATTTAACTAAAACGACACTTTTAAGAAAAAATATGGTAGATCCAAAAGATTTAATGCCAAAACCACTAAAATGGCATTGATTGATCTCCTCTTATATCTGAAGATTTGAATTGATCGACTTTATTTTAACCTTTAAAAATAAAGAAAGTGAAGAAAAACACAAATATCTGCATGTAGGTTCTATCGGTCCAAAAAAATCTCTAGCTAAGGCTGATCGGCCTCTAGATGTTGATATTAGTTGTCTCTTCAAGAAAAAGGGTCGACTGGCCTTATTCATGAGCATGATAAGGTCGATCGGTCTTTGTTTCCAAAAAAGAGAGTTTTTTCCGAAAACCAAAAATGCAAACAAAATTTACACAAAAAATAGATGAGTTTTATAAGGTGATCTTCTTTTCCTAAAATACATAGTTAAGGCTCATTGAACCCAAACGAAAGCACAAACTAACAAGTTTTTCTTGGATTTTGACATAATTTCACCAACTTGAGATGTTATTAAAGCAAATCAAGTCTATGAATTGTTATAGTAACTTTGTAATGTATTTTTGTAGCATTTAGGGACTAATTTAAGCTAAAAAATGGTCAATATTTCTTCCTTCCGTCTTCTTTTTTATCACTTTCTCTCACTAGAATTAAAGAACAAGAGAGAGAAAATCTTTGAAATCTATTTTACCCTAAGTTTTTGTGTAATCAAATGTTTAGTCCCTCTAGTCCAATCTAGTCGAATTGGTATTTATAAAGTAAATAATGAGAGTTTGATACTCAATAGTTGAAAGCATGGTGAGAAATGACTTTCTAATTCTACTGAATTTCAAAACCGACCAACCTTTAACTTTTGAAATTGAAGGTTGATCGACTTTATCGTACTATTGCAAGGCAAGTGCACCCGTTAAGCAAGTAATAAAATGGTAAATATACCGAGATTATCGTGTCCACAAAGATCGATAAGTCTAAATTACTTAAGGTCGTTAACTCTAAAATTTTAATAAAGGTTTTTATAATTTTCAATAATTACGATTCATGTTGAAATAATGAAAGGACAAATCATAAACCTAAGGAAGTCGTTTAAACGCATGTATAATTATGAACATAAGGAAGTCATTTAAACGCATGCATATACATAGTTATATGTCATACAATTCATTCAAAAACAACAAATTCGTGAGATTATTTCCAATTAAAAATGAACCAGAAAATTCATAGTATGGAAATTTATTTCTCATACCCAAACTTATTTTCAAGAATTATTCTTAAGATGAACCATACAATAGCTCATTTCTAATCCTCCGAGATAAGATTAATTGGGTTTGTTCGTACACCAAACCCTCAAAATATATTAAATCTAGAAAACCACATATTTATCCCATTTGTATAAAGTTAGGAAGCATAACTGTTGCTCCTGATTTTGCCGCTCAACCATGAATAAATGATGCATCTCGAGCTAACGTTCAAAAACTCACTAAGGATAAATGTATCCCGTTGTTTAATCAATCTAAAAAAACCGTTCTTTAAAAGTTAATAGAGCTCTTTAAAAAAAAAAAAAAGTTAATAAGAGAAAATAAGGGTATAATTAACAACAAAAAGATTGGGGACCAAAATGATAACTTTTACACCGTAGCCTACACCCCCTTATTTTCGCCCAAAATCTGGCCTCTTTGCCCTTTGCCTCCACTCAGCCATCCACTACCTTTCATCTTCAACCTTTTCCCCATTTTGAATTAAACCCAGAAAATACAATCTGTGTTCTTCCATCCTTCTCTTAATTCTTCTCATTTTGATTCGTATATCCATCTAATTCTATATATCTATAACTCTCCTCTGTCTTCAAGCAGCGTTTCATTGGATCATAAATCACATTTCACTCATTCAACGTTATTTTCCCATCTTGAATCCACAATTGAATAGATAAAATTGGTGATCTTCGTGGATTTCGTTTGTGTTTTCGTAATTTGAAGGATCCAAGCTCGTATGTAGCCCTCGATCTTTTGTTGTTGGAACTATCGAAAGAGAGAGAGGTTTCAACTCGAAAAAGTTGAACAAATGGATACGCGTTCGTTAGATTGTTTCCAGATAGGTAATGAATTTCATTCTATATTATATGAGTAGATTTATCAATTAAATAGAGATGTATAGTGAGTGTTTCTTTGTGGAATGTAAGTCCATCTGGAGCTAATTCTGTAATTGTTCGTGCAGGGATGTGGTGCTTTTGCTAGAGGGGAGAGGAGGACTTTGTAAGATCTTATCTAATGAACGAACTATGGAATTGATATGAGGTGCTTTCTTATCTTTGGACTTGAAGTATAATGTCATCAATTGAACTTATTCCCAAATCAGGAAAATTACTTTCGTGGGATTGAACAGATCAAGTTACTCTTTATTCTCGGTTCTCCCCATCATAGTAGGTGATAGATTAACATTTAATAATAGACCGAATACATCAAGGCACTCTGAACTTAGGTCCAGAAAACCAAGTTCATATATATAGAAGAAATAAGTTCATTGCTTGAAAATTTAGGTAATAAGCTTCATAAGCTACAATCTTTGTAGATTTCCAAATTCTCACTGTCGATCCTGATTTTACAAATTTTAAGAGAGAATCTAAGATGAATTTATTTATTTATTTAAGCAGTTAAGCTAATGAAAGTCTATTAAGGTCTTCCTTCTTGAAGTAATAGTTGCTTGTGTCTTTGTCATACTTTATGCAGGTTTAGATACTCATCTGGATGAGTTGTCCATAATCCAAAATCTGTACTTGAATTCCATTTAATGGCTGATCACAATGCCAATGCTCGGCCAGAGAATGGCAAGCCTTCAGGAGCTTCAAATCCTTATTCCATAGATTTGGATAGCTTTACCAAGCGTTTGAAAATGCTATATTCACATTGGAGTGAACATAACAGTGATTTTTGGGGTTCTTCAGATGCCCTTGCAGTAGCAACTCCTCCTCCCTCCGAGGATCTACGCTACTTGAAATCATCGGCTTTTAATATCTGGTTGGTTGGGTATGAGTTCCCAGAGACAATTATGGTCTTCATGAAGAAGCAGGTTCACTTTTTATGTAGTCAGAAAAAGGCTTCTTTGCTTGATGTTGTGAAGAAGCCTGCCAAGGAATCTGTTGGTGTTGAAGTTGTTATGCATGTGAAGAGCAAAAGTGACGATGGAAGTCGCTTGATGGATAATATTTTCCGTGTTGTTCATGCTGACTCGAACTCTAATGGTGAAAGTACTCCTGTTATTGGATACTTAACAAGAGAAAGTCCTGAAGGGAAGCTTTTGGAGCTGTGGGATGGAAAATTGAAGGAAGCAAATTGCAAGTTAAGTGATGTGACAAATGGGTTCTCAGAGTTGTTTGCTGTCAAAGATGGCATTGAGCTTACAAATGTGAAAAAAGCAGCATTTTTAACATCAATGGTGATGAAAGAGTTTGTGGTGCCGAAACTTGAAAAGATCATTGATGAGGAGAAGAAGGTCTCTCATTCTTTTCTGATGGACGACACAGAGAAGACAATTCTACAACCTGCGAGAATTAAGGTGAAGCTGAAGGCAGAGAATATTGATATATGTTACCCTCCTATTTTTCAGAGTGGAGGAGTGTTTGATTTGAAACCAAGTGCTGCAAGCAATGATGAGTATCTTTACTACGATCCCACGAGTATTATTATTTGTGCAATTGGTTCCCGATACAGTAGCTACTGCTCAAATGTTGCTAGAACTGTCCTGATTGATGCCAGTTCTATGCAGATCAAGGCATATGAGGTATTGCTGAAGGCCCAAGACGCAGCAATCAATGCTTTAAAATCTGGGAACAAAGTGAGTGATGTTTATCAAGCAGCACTCTCTGTAGTTAAGAATGATGCACCTGAATTGGCTGCAAGCTTGACAAAAACTGCAGGAACTGGAATTGGCCTCGAGTTTCGTGAGTCAGGGCTCAATCTTAACACCAAGAACGATCGAATTTTGAAACCAGGAATGGTTTTTAATGTTTCTCTTGGTTTTCAGAATTTGCAGATAGAGACTAAAAACCCAAGGACCAAAATATATTCAATGTTAATTGCAGATACAGTGATTGTTTGTGAAAAGATCCCAGAAACAGTGACGTCAAAGTGTTCCAAGGCTCTCAAGGATGTGTTATACTCATTTAATGAGGATGATGAGGAAGAAGACCGGCCAAAAACCAGAACTGAAAGCAAAAGGGTTAAGGCCACCCTGTCTAAGGCAACTCTTAGGTCAGACAACCAAGAAACTTCGAAGGAAGAGCTACGAAGGCAACATCAGGCTGAACTTGCTCGTCAGAAGAATGAAGAGACTGCCAGGAGGCTGGCTGGTGGAGGTTCTGGTGGGTTAGATAATAGAGGTTCTGCAAAGACGATCGGAGATTTGGTTGCATATAAGAATGTCAATGACCTACCTCCTCCAAGAGACTTCATGATTCAGGTTGACCAGAGGAATGAATCTATCCTATTGCCAATTCATGGAATAATGACACCTTTCCATGTTGCCACCGTGAAAAGTGTGTCTAGTCAGCAGGATACTAACCGGTCATGCTACATACGAATAATATTTAATGTTCCAGGCACCCCTTTCAATCCTCATGATGCCAATTCTCTGAAGTTCCAAGGTTCAATTTATTTGAAGGAAGTTTCGTTTCGTTCTAAGGACTCCAGACATATAAGTGAAGTAGTACAACAAATTAGAACCTTGCGTCGTCAGGTCACTTCCAGAGAGTCTGAAAGGGCTGAGAGGGCAACCTTAGTTACTCAGGAAAAGCTGCAACTTGCATCTGCGAAGTTCAAGCCCATAAAATTGTTAGATCTATGGATTCGTCCCCCTTTTGGTGGACGTGGAAGAAAGTTGACTGGTTCAATTGAAGCTCACGCAAATGGGTTACGGTATTCAACGTCAAGGCCCGATGAACGTATTGATGTTATGTTTGGTAACATAAAACATGCCTTCTTCCAGCCAGCAGATAAGGAGATGATCACTCTTCTGCATTTTCATTTGCATAATCACATAATGGTGGGTAACAAAAAGACCAAAGATGTTCAGTTTTATATTGAGGTGATGGATGTGGTCCAGACAGTTGGAGGAGGAAAAAGATCTGCCTATGACCCGGATGAGATAGAGGAAGAACAACGAGAGAGGGATCGAAAGAATAAGATAAACACGGAGTTTCAGAACTTTGTAAACAGGGTAAATGATGTTTGGAGTCAGCCTCAATTTAAAGGATTTGATCTCGAGTTTGATCAGCCGCTAGGAGAACTTGGCTTCCACGGGGTACCTCACAAATCCTCAGCTTTCATCATCCCTACATCAACCTGCCTGGTTGAACTGATAGAGACACCTTTTGTTGTAATCACCCTGAGTGAGATTGAGATTGTTAATCTCGAAAGAGTTGGTCTCGGGCAGAAGAATTTCGATATGACAATCGTATTTAAAGACTTCAAGAGGGATGTCCTTCGAATAGACTCAATTCCATCGACATCACTTGATAGCATCAAGGAATGGCTCGACACAACTGACCTGAAGTACTATGAGAGTAGATTAAATCTCAACTGGCGACCTATCTTGAAAACTATAACTGATGATCCGGAAAAATTCATAGAAGACGGCGGATGGGAATTTTTAAACATGGAAGTCAGTGATTCAGACCCTGAATCAGTAGAGTCAGACCAAGGATATGTACCCTCTGATGTGCAGTCTGATACAGGAGGATCTGAAGATGAGGATGAGGACAGTGAATCATTGGTGGAGTCGGAGGAAGACGAGGAGGAGGACACCGACGAAGGCTCAGAAGAGGATGAGGGGAAGACATGGGAAGAATTGGAAAGGGAAGCAAGCTATGCAGACAGGGAGAAGGCTCAGGATTCAGACAGTGAGGAGGAACGAAAACGAAGGAAGTTGAAAACATTTGGTAAAGCTCGAGCTCCTCCGCCTCCTCGAGCACCTGATAGAAGGAATCCCAGCGGAGCACCTGATAGAAGGAATGCCGGTGGTAGTCATAGTCATAGTCATCTTCCCAACAAAAGGCCAAAGATGAGGTAAACAAATTCATTCATCTCTCATGATTTATCATTGCATTGTTAATAATCTTTGCATTTAAGATATCTCTTGTCATCAGAAGTCATATGTTTTTCAACAAACTTAATTATAGAACTCAGAGATTCAGATTCACGGAAAGGTGTGTATGTGATACTCAAGTGTCTTTGTTTTTGTGTTTTTCATCACATTGAAATTAATCATTCCTCATTAAAACAGATTCTTTCACCTGAAAATATGGATTCCATTTCTTGTTCTCTAATTGCATTTGAGAATTGAGATGCTAATTAATGGTCCTCGAATATTAGAAATGGAAACAGAAGTGCCATAACACTTTAATTCTCTACGAGAAACCCCTCACGGTTTGATTTTTGTTTTTTTTATGTTGTCGGAAATCGGTAAACTCATTTGCCAGAGATGCCACGGAAGTCTCTTTTGACACGAGGATTAGGGGAAATTATTAGAAGCACCCGGTTCTCCATGTCAAATGGAGGACCTTACATACATATTTTGCCACGTGTAACATGGATCCACGTATATTATAAGAAGTCTCACTATTTTAATTATTAAGTGGGATCACAATATACGTGTCCAAATATGAATTGGGGATCGTCCAAGTGACATGAAAGACCGGGTGCTTAATATAAGAACTCGAGGATTAGGGATGCAAGAAAAGAAAATTATATTATTTTCCAGGTGGTTATAATTGGTTGACATGGCACCCAGGTGGCATCCTGACAAATAGGTTTGGTAATTTCAGACCGATAGGACAATAGAAGAAACAAAGGTGAAAATGAGAAAAAAATTCTAGTTACAAAATAAAAAGTTTATGGTAATTCCATTTCATTTCTGATCAAGAACTATGAGTATAATTAAATAGGTACCCAATTTAAAAAAAATATATATAAAGAGGGGTTTAATTCTTAAAACCTAAAAAGTTAAGGAGCTTAATCCTTAACACCTGAAAAGTCAAGGGGTTAATCATATTTTTGTCATTTATTTACTTAACATCTTATTATTTTTAAAACATGATAAATAATTAGTTTTTTTTTTCTAAATTTTAAAATATATATATGTCTACAATTAAAGAAATTAAAATGAAAAATAAAAGATCCATGAAGATATTTTATGTTTCTCAATTTAAACAATAAATTTTGAATTGATTGAATTTAAAATATTTCAATAAAAAAGACTAAACAAAAAATATATTAATAAAATATATTATATTAATTGATTGATGCCACATACAAATATCTTATATTAGTCAATTTATTAATATATTTATAAATTGAGTATTTTCAGTTTGATTAAAAATCATTCTTAAATCCATGATCTTTTAATTTTTTTTTTATTAAGCCTCAATCTTTATAATTTTTCTTAATTAAGCTCATTTTCTTAATTTTCACACACATTGAGATCTTTACTAACGGTTTTAGTTAATGGAACCATTAGTGAGAGGCGTAATATAGAAAATAAATGATACTTAACTATAAAAATTTAAGAACTTAATTACAGGTTTAGCATTGGAATAATAATAAAAAAGATATTACTTTATGTGGTTGAAACATTGAAGACATTAATGCATTTAAATCATTCATTTTCATTTGTCATCATGAAAACTGCTTGCATGGCCAATTCAAAGTTTCATAAATGAGAATGATGTGTGAATTGTATTTAGTCCCATTTAGACCTGTTCACGTGTTCACGGGTCGGGCTGAATTGGGCTTAGCAGGCCTTTATCTAAAAAAATGCTCATTCTAAGTCTAGGCCAACACACTGTTAATTTAGACGGGTTCAGGTTCAAAAATCAAATCTCAAGTACAAAATATAGGGTCAAATACATGAATATCATAATTAAGTACAAAATTATAATTAAATCATATCACCAAACTTAATTCTTAATATGTCATTATTCTCTATATATTATGATTTTATACCATAATTTAAAAGATCTAGACTCCAATTTATAAATCATAAACCATAAAAAATATATTCTAAACTTCTAATTTATAAATTCCAATCCTTAAAATATTTTAAAAGTACTAATTTTACTAATTTGACATAATCTAAAATTTTGATTTGACATAGTTGTAAATAGTTTTTGAAACATGAATTTCTGTGTAATTTTTCCAAATATATAGGTATAACTTTTACTAATAAAAAATAAAAATTGTACTTAAAAATAAATATTAATATATAAACATATAAGTTTATTAATTAATATTAATATGCGGGCTGGGCTGGGCTGGCTGGACCAGTCAGTGTTATTTTTATAAATCTCAAACCTGTCTAGAATATAGGCGGGTTTTAGCGGGCTTGGATCAGGTTCGATTTAAGAACAATTTTCTTAGTCCAAGCCCGACCCAGGGGATACAGATCTGGCTGTGTCGGGTGGGTAGCTGGACCATCTGCGCAGGGTGGGTAGCTAGAACCGTGAACAGGTCTAGTCCCATTTAAAGCAAGAATTGAACTTTGCTAGCATCGCCAATTCAAAGTTTCATAAATGAAAATGATATGTGAATTGTGTTCAAAAGTTGGTCCCATTTAAAGCAAGAATTTAACTTGTATGGGCAGTTCAAAGTTTGATAATGAGAACAAATTTAGCTTTGTGATTGTTGTGGGAGAATAAATTTTAGCTTAACGTGTAAAGTAGTGAAATTTTAAGCTTTACGTTTAATAGACGATGTAATTTTAAATCTTATTAACAATGTATTTTTTTTATTAACAAAATACGTGCAATTTTAAGTATTGTTGGGTGATAAAAAAAATAGAGGTTGGAAAGTCCAAAATATAAAATTGCACGTGAAAAAAACCTTATTTTTTGTTAATGAGATTTAAAATTACTTAGTCGGATAGATGTTAAGCTTAAGATTGTATTGTATTGTATTACAGGTGATATCTAAATCCGTGCTCTTTGAATAATATCACATGTTTTGAAGGGATGATCCAATTGAATAAAAAATAAAATGATAAAATTTGTTCCACAAAGTAAAAATACGAAAAGTTATAATAAGGAATAAATTGTTTTGTAAATATTGGAAATATCAAAATAATAAAGGTTCTAATTATTTTTCCCACAATAAAGGTTCTAATTAGGGCTGTAAATTCGGCGGTCGGCTCGATAAAAGCTCGGCTCAATTCGATTCGATTTGTAAACGAGCCGCTTGTGAGCACGTTTTACTAGCTAGAATCGTAAACGAGTCGAGTTTGAGCAGGTCAAAGCTCGGCTCAAAAGTTCGATTATAACATTTATGAACAAATTTTAGTTTTGTAGAAAACTAAATAGTTTTGTGTTAGTTCACAAATATCTAAACTTAATATTATTTCATTTGCTATTAGATGAGTTCGTTCACAAACATAATAAATGAGTGATAGACGAACTATTTGTAAGCATCTTGTTTATTTATGGCAAAAAGCATCCTGAGGTCCCTGATCTTTCATTGTTTGGTGCATTAAGCCCTCGATCTTTTATTTAGACACATTGAGCCCTTGATCTTTTACCATTTGGTGCATTAAGCCCTCGATCTTTCATTTAGACACATTGAGCCCTTGATCTTTCATATATGGGTGTATTAGGTCCTTCCATAAACCAATTAATAATATATAGGTTTATTAAGGGCATGTTTGGTGTGACAACAAATGATGTTCTAAAAATAACAAATTCTAAAATAAAAAATATATTATACAAATTAATAAAAATAATTTAAATAAAAAATAAAAAATTTATTGAATACAATAAAACCTTGTTTTTCGATAATCATGTTCTAAAAATAAAAATAATATTAAAATTGAAGCACATTTTGTGGAAATAAGAAAGGTAATTTTATCAATAATAAGTAACTACAAACAAATGTTCATGAAAAGAGCTTTTCGTGAAAAGCTCCAAAATGTTGCAGCGTCCAGAGAAAATATGAAACGCTGCAGTTATATAAACCTAACCAAACATGCCCTTAATAAACCTATATATTAATTGATTTACGGAAGGGCCTAATACCCCCATATATGAAAGATCAATGGCTCAATGTGTCTAAATGAAAGATCAAGGGCTTAATGCACTAAATGATGAAAGATCAGAGGCTTAATGTGTCTAAATAAAAGATCGAGGGCTTAATGCACCAAACAATAAAAGATCAAGGGCCTCAGGATACTTTTTGCCTTTATTTATTCATGAATTTTGCTTGTGAGCTTGTTTATGTACACAATTAAAGAGCTATTTGCGAGTAAACTTCATAAATATAATCAACGATTTACTCACAAACAATTCATGATTAGATAATTTTCTTAATGAATCAAGTTCAAAGAGGATTGCGGGCTGGAAACAAGTTTGAAGCTCAGCTCGAGCTGGTTTATTTTCTAATAAGCTGAGCCGAACTTGAGCAATTCAAAGCTCGGCTCGAGTTCGATCTTATTAATTTTATAGCAAACTGAGCTTAAACAAGCCAAAGGTTAGTTCGGCTCGGCTCGATTACAACCCTAGTTATAATCATCATGCAATTCTCCCTTTAAAAGAAAAAAATCATCATGCAATTCTCATGCTTAACAAATATATAAATAAAAGAATCATCATGCATAATAACAGCCATCATACTATTTATAAATTAAAAGAAAAACATTTTTAGCCCTCATCTTCTTTTTATTTTAGTTAATTAATCATCAGATTTTTCAATTTTACACATTAAAATCACAATTAATTATAATTGTGTTTCTCTATTAAAATAATAATTTATTTATTTATTTTTATGAAATTAAAATAATAATTTATAATTATGTTTCTAGTTATTAGAAACTTATTCATGAAAATCAAACAAGTCTCACTTATTTTATTTCTGCATAAAATTATAGTATATAAATATGTATAAAAGTTTGAAAAGTCACACCAATTATATAAAAAAAGTAACTTTTGAACTCTTTATAAGAGCGAAATTTAATCTTAATGTTTCCAGCGAAGTGCATATTTAACCTAACGTATAAAATGATGTAAATTTACTTTTAATATTTTCAAGTAAAATCAATTTTCGTCGTACGCTATCGAAAATTTGAAAAAATAGTTTAACTATTATTTAATTATCAGATCAGACATTTCAAACAAGTTTATCGATGAATTGAAGCAGTTTCGTACATTTTTTGTAACTATATTAACAACATAGTAAATATTTTAGATAGTTTGTCAAAAAAAAAAATTATGATTAACTTATATATAGCAGATTTAGTTTTTAGCATTTTAATAGAATTTTTGTAATTTTGTGAGTAATACAGTATAGGGTGTGCATCGGTGCAATTTAAAACGCATACCGAACCGAACCGATTGAATTCAGTTTTCCGGTTCGGTTTTTTTGACACTTTGGTTCGGCGTCGGTTTTATTTTGGGTACATTTCGGTATTCGCTTTGGTTCGGTAAAAATGTAAAAAACCAAACCGCACCGAATTACACATATTCTATATTATTTTATATACACACATATATTTGAATTTACAAGCTTACTTTTTTTTATTATTGTTGTTGAGATAATAAGCTAATATGAATACATTTTGAAAGTATTCAAATTTTTTTTATTGTTGAAGTAAATTTAATGATGAAATATATTGATTTTTATTTATTGTTTTTATTCTTTTAATTAAATTCAGTTTGTTCAGTTTAAAACCGGACCGACCCGAAATATTTGCTTCGGTTATATTTCGGTTTTATATGTTATTTGGTTCGGTATTAGTGTGAATTATTTTGGTAATTTCGGTATTTGGTTTTTCAGTTTTGGACCGATGCACACCCATAATACAGTAACTAGTTTAGACATAATTTAAGTTTGGAAGGTCTGGAGTGACAATTAAATACCAGTTTTTTTCTAATTTTCGATAATGTAAAGCTAAAATTGATATTGTTTGGAAACGTTAAGGTCAAATTTGTACAATTTCACAATTAAAGTTAAATGTGCAATTCCCTTAAAACGTATGAAGGGTTAAATTTGGTCTTTATCCCTAAAATAAATTTTAAATAGAATTGAAATTTTTTGTTATTATTTCACTCAAGTCACTGGCCTGACCTTCGTTATTCACCTTTGTGTGGTTAAGGTAACGAGTAATGGCTTCCGGTATGACGAACTCCATAATGTTATATGTGATGTATACAAGGCTCAAGAACAAATTTACTCCCATAGTTGCAATCTGCAATTCGAACTCACTCTCACGAGACTGTGCCCCTTTAACCCGATCATTGTAGCACGTGTCTCGCTAAGGGTATAAGGGGCATTGATGACATCATCCCCACTTTCCTCCAGCTTCTCAATGACAATCTTAACTATGATTAGTATCACGAGGGTTGAGCTCGTTATAAGACTTCAATATCTCGTGACATAAGCTGCACCATCTATGTCCTTTTTCGAAAGGGTTTATAGTTACAACTATTTTTTTTTTAGAAATTAAGATTTTAACATACGAGATTATAATTAATAAAAAAATTAATGTGTTAAATTGATTTTTTTAATATTAAAAACACCATAAATTTCATTGAGAATTAATTGTATCTATACATATATATATAATGTTCAACTAATCTTAAACTATCACAAATTCATAAAAAAAGGAAGGTAGTTGGGGAAATTAGAGTTTGAAATTAATTGCTTATACAATATTATATTTAATATTTATTAGAGTTTGAAACATCATTAATGGAAGATGAGTTTTTTCAATTACTTAAAATGTTATTAATTTGGGTGGTCAAAATACTAGAAGTTGGAGACTGAACAAAACATAAAATATAAAATTATATGTGAAAAAAATACATTTTTCATTAATAACACGTAAAATTACATCTCATTAGATTTAAGATGTTTGGAGACTAAGGGGCGTTTGATTGCTCATTTTCATACTCTTGTTTGTCTTTTCCCTTTAAAATAGAGAGTTTTAGGTGTTTGGTTCGTAACTTTCTGCTTTGCTTTTTACACCTAAAAAGTAGCCTTTTACAAAAAGAGGGAATTTCTGTTTTTTGGAAAAACAGTTTATTCCAACAGCAAATCATAACAGTAAACAGCAACATCATCAAACAATAAGTAAAACCAACGAGCCCTAAGTGCATGGTTGGTTTACCTCTTGTTGTTGTTACTGTTATGATTTACTGTTGAAAAAGTAAGGATTCTCTGCTATTCGAACAAAAAACTATTTTTCATGTATAAAAATAAACAACACTTCCTTAGCTAAATATATAAAACTCTTATTTTTAATATGAAAAAGCAAACATAAGTACAAAATAGAGTAAACAAACACCCCTAAGGGTCTACCTGCTGTTTATTGCTGCGGTTAACTGTTTGGTGTTGCTGATAAACATATATTAATTGTTTTTTTTTTTTTTGCTAAAAGCGACTGTTTTAGAATCTTAACAAACACTTTTTACGCAAAAAAAAAAAAAGTAGTTACGATAAATGAAAATAAACTGGCACTAAATATTCACTCCTAAATTTAGAGGTGGCAAAAGTACACATGATCCGATTATACAATACAAAATTGACACGCAATTTTAGTGTTTGAGTTTAACTTAGCAGTTAATGTGTCATTTTTGGGTTGGCATGAAACTGACACTCAAATTTTTTGGTTGGGTTAGAGTTGATATGCTAAACCGAAAACGACACAAAATGACATGGATATTTAAAAATATTGTTATATTCTCTTATATTTTTATATGTCATTTTATTCATAAAGATAATAAAACTATAATTATTATTTACAAATATGATTCCAACCTCCTAAATTGTTATAAACACATTAGATGACCCCTTAGCATGACATTAGTAGATTTTTCAATGATTAGTGTTAATATACTAATATAAAAATGACATAAGTATTTAAAATAGTATCATATCTTGTTATATTTTTAAAAGTTATCATTAATATATATGTATAACAAAATTACAGGTAACCTGAAAATACGATATAAAATCAACACTAATCCGAACAGGTTAACACAATTACGAAAGTTTTTGGATTGTGTTTGGGTTTTGCTCTGTTGTGCAGATTTAACGAAAGATAAATAAACGAGAATCGAAAACACATATTTACTTAGTTCACCAACGTTGTGTTGGCTAGTCCACGAGCAGAAGGATAATAATTTTTATTAGGAAGCGAAAATCAGGTTACAAATTAGGTTTACATAATAGAGTATTTATAGTACTCAATCTAACCTAATCCGACTTGGAGCCCACGATGTCGCTTCCAAGTAGAAAACCGAAAGCCAATACTAACCGAAAGTGAGATCCCGTTGCTTTCTGTCGTAGTGTGTTATACTCAAGGTTGTAAAAAACACTAGACGCTAGTCGGGTGGATAAGGCCCTCGAGGATTAATCGGGGATCAGTCGGGGATTAATCGGGATTAATCAGATTTGTATTTTTGTATTTTTTATTTATTAATCAACAAATTATTATATGAATTCAATTAAAATATGTATTATACTATCGAAAAACAATATTATAAAATTATTTAATATAGAAAATACGTATATTTGGAACATATATCTTTAAAAATTTGTAATATCAACATTTTAACAACAATATCATTGAAACAACTCAAAAGTGAAATATAATAAAGAAAAAAATTAAATTCACAATATAAAATGATTTTTTCATCATCAATTAGGCGGCGCCTAAACGGTCTAGGCGGTTTAGACGGAGCCCAAGCGGCTAAAAAACGTCTAGGAATAAAAAAAACGCCTAGAGGGACTAATCGAAGAAAATCGGGACGTATTCTCGATTTCAAGCACCTAGGTGGGGCCTAGGCGGTTGAGGCGGCCTTCGTTTTGAACAGTGGTTATACTGATTCAAGGCATTACGACATGCTCTTTTCAACACGAACTCAAAAATGACACAACACGAACTCAAAAATAACACGACACGAACATGACTCGACTACAAAATTGACAGCTGTACCTAAATTTATACCTTATCCATTATTTATATACTCATTTATTTCTTAGAAAATGGCTCCAACTTCCCCTGGCCCAAGTCGCCCACCATTCCCTTACTTCCCACCAATAATCCTCACCTTTCTCCTCTCCAATTCATCTTGTTGGGCGTTGGTTGGGTTTCAGTTTGGTGAATTCTAATTTCGTCTCTTTCAAGCTAATTTAATCCGCTTTCTCTCTTCTCTTCTCTTTCAATTTCTGGTCTTTTTTAGTCCTTTTTCTTCCTCCTCAGCTGAACAAACAGAGCATACATTATATCAAAACAGAGACCCTTACTGATTCTGTTGTTACGCTTCTCCAATTTGAATTCAAATGGCCCGGAAGAAGATCAGAGAGTATGATTCCAAAAGACTTCTCAAGCAGCACTTGAAGCGTCTTTCCGGAATCGATCTACAGATCTGCTCTGCTCAGGTTTGTTTTTGAAATTGGTGGATTTGGTTTTAGTGAAATTCAATTGGGTTCGATTATGATTAGTTTATGTTTTTGTGTAGGTGTCGGAGTCTACGGACTTTTCAGAGCTAACGAACAAAGAGTCATGGCTTTCTTCTTCAAGATTGGTAGTGAAGCCTGATATGCTGTTTGGGAAAAGAGGGAAGAGTGGTTTAGTAGCTTTGAATTTAGATCTAGCTCAAGTTGCTGAATTTGTGAAAGGACGTCTTGGTGTTGAGGTGATTAGTTAATTAGTTTCTACATTTTTTGAAGTTCTTGTTCTGTTCTTTATGATCTAGATGAATTATGGGTTGACATACACACATGATCCCTCAAATTTAGCATTACTGACATGATAACCCTACATAAATTTTTTTTGGCATATAGTAACATAAAAGTCTAAATGGTCACTAAATGTAGGGATGTAAATGAGTCCAGTCCAGCAGCTCATGAGCGACTCGGTGTTCAGCTCTATAAAAGCTCATCTTATTTGGTTCAATTTGTAAATGATCCAAGCTTGAGCACGATTTTGAGACTTAATTGGTAAACAAGCCGAGCTTGAGTACAACGAAACTCAGCTCGAAAGCACGTGAGCAGGGCTCGGTTATACATTCGTGAACAAACTCGATTACAGTATAATGTTCATGAACAAGATTGTGATGATTATTTTTTATTAATAGTATTTCTATTATTCTATAAAGGAGGAAACGTAAAACTACTTATTTTTGTTCACGATCTTTGCTTATTGTCATAATTAATGAGCTGTTCGCGAGCAAAGTTCATGGACAGAATTAACGAGTTGCTCGCGAGTAAAGTTCATGAACAGAACTAACAAGTTGCTCGCAGACAGCTCGCGAACAAAATAAACAAGCTGCTCGCGTGAAGCTCACGGACAGTTAATATCCTTAATGACCCGAGCTCGTTAATTTTCTGTGGAGACAAGCATGAGCATGCTAAAGCTTGGCTCTGTTCCATTACAGCCCTAACTAAATGACTGTTGAACAGTGTAAACCGGCATTTACAGTGGTCAAACATTTGGACCTTTATTTTAGTATATGTCAAAGTTGAAAGATTTTTATGTTCGGTTTTGAAATGTAGGGCCATCATCATGTTACTAACGCTAAAGTTGAGGGGCCATTGGTGTATTTTATCCATCAATTATATGCTAATTCAGTTTTGTTTTAGGTTGAGATGGGTGGTTGTAAGGCACCAATTTCTACATTCATTGTTGAGCCATTTGTTCCACATGATCAAGAATTTTACCTTTCAGTAGTTTCTGAAAGACTTGGGAGCACCATTAGCTTTTCGGAATGTGGAGGCATTGAAATTGAAGACAACTGGGATAAGGTATACAACTATACATATCTATGTAGGGCTGTTAATTTCTGACACGAGAATATGATTTACAGAGGCAACCTGCTTGACACGATATATTACTTTTGCGTCATCTATACCATAATAATCACACAATTATGACATGATAACTCAATTTGAAACCCCATATTCCCATGCTGTTAATTTTGATGCTTCTCCTTGTTTCTGCTCTTATTGTTCTTTATTTTGTTATTGCTGGTGAAATTTGTTAAATTGTTAGCCAAATATGCTTGCTGAGATGATCTTGGTTTTATTGATACAGGTTAAGACTATATTCCTTCCTACTGAAAAGACTTTGACATTGGAGGCATGTGCTCCATTGATTGCTACACTTCCTTTGGAGGTTAGTTTCAGAATTTCAGTATATTCATGCTACTTGTCATTTTCTTTTATCTTTGTCATGTAATCAATTGAACTAAAAGCTTAAGCTGACAATTCATATTAATCTCTGACACACTCCGCATGCAAATGTCCACTCGGCTTGAAGCGTGTGCCAACACAGACCCATCTTACCATGTCCTGAAATTTAATCAACAAATAAGGTTTCTGGAAATCGAACCCTTGGTCAAAGAGGCTCCGATACCATGTCACTGAACCAATTGAACTAAAAGCTTAAGCTGGTAGTTAAAGTGCAATTCATTTTTAATATCTGACATAATGACTTAAAATAATCAACCAAAAAACACAACAGAGATAACAGAGGCAGAAATTCAGCAGCCACAAACAGAAGTAGTGCCAGAATAAACACGGCACAAAAGAAACTGTCCTCCGAAAAAGTTATCCAAAGCAGAAACAAAGTAGACAGGGAGGCCGGAAATGAATGGTTGGAACCCTAGTTCCAAAAAATAAAGAGAAGCATTTGCTCAAAGTGAGCAAACTGATAGAAACTAAAAAATCTGCACACTAGGGCAGCTCAGATACCATGCAAAGAACATTTCCAATTTCTCTATTGTTCTTTACACATGGAAACCAATATTTAACATCATTTGGCATGGAATTCATATTAGACATCAAAAGAAGGGTTTTTCATACATATCTGAAGAATCAGTGTCAGATGAGTATAAAAAGAATGTTAATGTGAGATCATCCCCTTTTGGAAGACATCATTGTAACTTACAATACAGTGTATAAATTTTTTGGTAAAGCACCTATGTGGCATTCCTTATGTTGTTAAGTTGTAATTCTCTGATTTGAAACTTTCTAGGCATAACACGTACACAGTCCTTCCAAGTTGGCCGTAACAGCTGATTGCCCTCTCCCTCCCCCGGAACATTGAAAACGACTGATTAACTCCTGAAACTTGTTTAAAATAAAGTACTCCCCCTAAACTTGCTTAAAGTGACCTATTGCCCTCCTAAACTTGCTTAAAGTGATGCGCGCTCCAACTTATCCAAATCTTCACTTGCTCTGCCAAGTATGACTTAGGGGGTTAATCATGTTACTTTAAGCAACTTCAAGGGATTAATCAGTCATTTTCAAAGTTTAAGGGATCATTGGACTTTTTTGAACTACTTTGGGGGGCTAGTGATGTATTAGGCCAATAGATTACTTATAAACAAGTTTAAGTGACTAACTTTCACCATGCTCCGAACCATGTGACCCTTCCACTCCCAAATTGACCTTTATTACAACATTTACTGTTGTCTCTTTGGTGTTCTTCTACGAATGCATTTAGCATTTTCTGATCCTATTTTTTTCATAATATCTTAGATTCGAGGTAAAATTGGCGACTTCATAACTGGTGTCTTCACAGTCTTCCAAGGTATGTATGGTTGAAAATTTCCATTTCTCCATGTCAAACACTTCTGACATGGAGAAATTCTTTCTTGTCAATAATAGTTGGATTGCCTTTATCTGAACACAGTATGTGAAAGAAGGATCACAGGTAGAAAATACTTTAGCAATGAGCAGAAACTATAATCTTTTCATTTATCCCTTTTTCAGCAACCTCTCTTATTGTGGCAATATCTTGTATTTGTGTTGTTCTCAGATCTTGACTTCAGTTTTCTAGAAATGAACCCATTCACCCTGGTCAATGGAGAGCCATATCCACTGGACATGAGAGGAGAGCTTGATGACACTGCTGCCTTTAAGAACTTCAATAAGTATGTATATATTTGTTGATGTTTCTCTTTTTTGCTTTAAAGAACCATAAATAATGCGATTTTGTCTCGTCCTTGTACGTTTATGTGCATCAGGTGGGGAAACATAGAATTTCCTCTTCCTTTTGGCAGAGTTCTTAGCCCAACAGAAAGCTTCATTCATTCACTGGATGAAAAGGTAATTCCATTGAAAATATCATGATTATGACTTCTATCATGTGTTGTCTTGGGGTGGCAACGGGCGGGACGGAGATACATTTCTCACTCCGTCCTTAACACTTGGGGGATGAATATCGAGAATCCCCCTAAAGATTTTGGGATATTTTTGTTCCCATCTGGCCATCCCCTTCCCTTGCTGATCCCCAATAGATAGCAGGAATCCCAATGAGTACATTTTCACATTGAAGTATTTTTGTCGAATAAACCTCAAAATGATTGTTTCACGGGCAATTAATTAACAATAAAACTAATGATCTTTTTTAAGTAGATGAGAAGAATAGCTATGTTTTGTTAATTAATCTCTCTTTCTTTTCCAATTATGCTATTTGTTTGTATTTAAAAGCATATTATCCTTTGTTATTAGTACATATATACCCCATATTTTAATAATATATAGGATATTTTTCGGGGATTTATGCTGGGATGGGGCAGGGATAGTGCGTCTCCATCCCCATGTCGTATTGGGGATAAAATGTCCTCCATCTCCATCCCCATAGGCGACCATCTCTGTGATTTTCTGTCCCCGTAAATTCGGATCCCGTGTTTGCTCTTCGGATCCCGTGTTTGCTCTTACCTCTTTGGACATAATTTGAATAGACTAATCACATTCTCGCGTTTTCAGACAAGTGCGTCTCTGAAGTTCACTGTTCTGAACCCAAAAGGACGTATTTGGACAATGGTAGCTGGAGGTGGTGCCAGTGTTATTTATGCTGATACTGTAAGTGCTTCATGTAGCATCTTTCGCATTCATTTTGCCGTTGTTGAGAGATATCTGTTGTGTTTTTAATGGCTTCACACTCCCTTTTCTGCTTGACTAGGTTGGAGATTTGGGTTATGCGTCGGAGCTTGGAAACTATGCAGAGTACAGTGGAGCTCCAAATGAGGAGGAAGTCTTGCAATACGCAAGAGTTGTGATTGATGTAAGAAAACAAAATTTTGCATTACTTTTTTAAATAATCATGTTCAGGGGGCGGATTTAGCGTTGACCCCAATTTAGGGAGAAATAATGAAAATTTATAGTTACGATCGATGTTTCCGTCAGTAATTTAAAATTTTCGTTGGTAATTATAGTCTATTCAGAATTTCTACGGATTTGGTATTAGTGACGGAGTCTACAATGGAAATAGCCGACGCTGATGCTTTGTCCTAAAAAACACCCTCCTCAATACACGAGAGCCCTCGTGAACTTGACCTAAAAAGCCAATTGGCCTCATAAGCTTTGGAGATATCGTCATTAGCCCCTTGAACTTACTTGAAATGACCTATTGGCCCATGAACTTGCTTAAAGTGATCTATGCCCTCCTGAACTTGGTTAGAGTAATCTATTTCCCTCGTGAACTTGGTTAAAGCATACATGCTACGACTTACCTAAATCTTCTTGTATGCCATCACCTAGCAATTAGGGTTAATCATATCACATTAAGCAAGTTACAGGAGGCTGATCATACATCCTTAAAGTTCAGGAGGGGAAATCGGTTTCCTAGGTCAAGTTCAGGGGTCCAATCAATTTTTAGGCCGAAGTTTAAGGGATCCTGATGTATTCACTATTCAGCCTAAAAAAAACTGTAACTTTTAATACATGTTTACTGATCATGTTGAATTCCATATGCTGAAGAAAAATGTGAACTTGTTACAGTGTGCTACTTCGGATCCTGATGGTCGTAAGAGAGCCCTTCTAATTGGTGGCGGCATTGCTAACTTCACAGATGTTGCAGCAACTTTCAATGGTATTATAAGAGCCCTCAGAGAAAAGGTATTATTTTGTTTATTCTTCGCTCCAGCTCCAGCTGCAGCTTCATCTTTTTCTATGCCTTTTTTCTCATATATTGCTAATATTTACTTCCTCCCAACAGGAATCAAAGTTGAAAGCGTCAAGAATGCACATCTATGTTCGAAGAGGTGGCCCAAACTATCAGACTGGTTTGGCTAAGATGCGAGCTCTCGGAGAAGAGCTTGGTGTTCCTCTTGAGGTATAAATTAACAAATTAGCTGCTATGTTGCACGGAAACAGAAACGGAAATGAAAACAGATATTTGGAAACGTTATTCTTAAAAAATTATAGCTAGAAAACGGTGATGGAAACGGAAAAGATACTAAAACGGAAACCCTAATGAAGAAGAGTTTCCTTGCAACATAGATTAGTTGTTTTCATGAGTGATTCATCCATTTTTCTGGACTTAAAAGAGTAGGAAAATCTTATGTAATGACCCGAGTGAGTCCGAGGTGGAAGATTGAGCAAGGAGCGCTCTAAAAGATGACGATGGAGGCATGAGTGAACCGAATCTCACGTAGGAAACAGAAGGCCGGTGCTTTGGTTTAAGATGCGCTTTTAATACATAGACTTATTTTAAACCTGTAAGACTTTAGAAATGATACTTGGAGCAAAATGGGCAATATTCTCCATGT
Source organism: Euphorbia lathyris (assembly GCF_963576675.1). Classification (NCBI taxonomy): domain Eukaryota; kingdom Viridiplantae; phylum Streptophyta; class Magnoliopsida; order Malpighiales; family Euphorbiaceae; genus Euphorbia; species Euphorbia lathyris. The sequence goes on along the minus strand of NC_088918.1, from coordinate 12,076,071 downwards.
ACGACATGTTGATCTAGGTTGCATTTCTAATATGAGATTCAGTTTATTTCCGCCCTTCTCTCCATCCTTTGGGGTTGTTCATTGCTCGGGACTTTCATCCCGATGCTACCCGCTTAGAACCGAGTCATTACATCTTGGGGTAAATTACATACATGGTGTACAACTGTTGTCCCATTTCACACTTTGGTGTAAAACATTCAATTTTACACATCAAAGTGTACAACCTTTGTGACCTCCGACTAAAGTGTACAGCCGGTAATTGTGACCGGTCAACGCGCCACATGAGTAGTTTTGAAACCATTTGTGTGTGTTTTTTTTGTCTTGTTTACAGGTTTATGGGCCTGAGGCTACAATGACAGGAATCTGCAAAGAGGCTATTGATTGCATAATGTCTACAGCATGATTGTGTTGAACAACATTATTTTTTTTGATGTGAGACAATAATTTCTTGTAGAAGACTATGAACTGATTTTTTTTTTCTTTTATAAATGGAAAAGTTGAACTATATTGTTGTAGAAGGACAACATTACGATTGTCAATTCGGTTTGACTGTTATAATCGTATTTGGTTTATTGTGTTACGACGGTATAGTGTTATCTATATAGTTCTATATGATTATACATAAATACAAGAAAAATAGTAATCGTGTCTACAGAGTATATACTAGCTGAACCGAGACCAAGTTTGGTAGACTAGTCTCGTCAAAAAAAATCGGTGAGCTTGAGCTTGAAGCTTGTCAAGCTAAAAATTTTAGATTCGGTGATACGAATCGATGGTCGGGTGGGGATTTTAATCTTAAATCCACAAAGAATGCTTCTTTTCAAACCTAGCATGGAGTGAATCTAAGTTTGAAGAACACACAAATTTATTATGAATTCAAAAATAATCGAACTTGTTCATGTGCTTTTGAGGGAGTTTAAGAAAACTCAGGTTCGAGTCAATATCTCGAGCTCATTCTGAGCTTGAGTCGAATTTTGACTGAGTCAAACTCAAATAGTTTGCGAGATATTATGGTTCATTAATACTCTCAATCATAATTATTTCTATAAATCGTATTGACGTGTTAGAAATTGTTACTTCTAGAGACCATGGTTATGATGAAACAATTGAATTGTCTGACGGTGTACAAAACCGATGTCTCAAACACTGGTTTCCAATGCACATAATCGTGTGATTATATTACCGATTTCAGTGACTACCGTTATATTTCAGCTCTTCTACTGAAGTTCCAAACATGGTATCAATGGCGTAGTAGCTAAAAAATTGTTCAATTGCAGCAACATCAGATGATAAATTTTAGTGATTTCGTCATCAAATTCTTACTTAGAAACTAGTGTTTTGAACATCAATTGTATATGCAATAACAATCTAAATAAGATCATTAAGCTCGAAATAACCGACTCTTATTTAACTAGTATTTGATAAAACTGAATATTAAATACTAAAAATTTAAATATTGAACCTAATAATAATAATAATAATAATAATAATAATAATAATATACCATCCCTAAAAACAGAATGATGCCCCAAAATCGCAAAACAGAAAACCTCATTGCAATCAATCCCGTTGCCGTCAACGTATAATTTTTCTGCCGCCCTCGCCGTCGCGAATCAGCGCCGCCGCGAGTCCGGCTGTCCCTCCTCCGCCGCCGGCGTTGTGAGAGCTTGTTCCTTCTTGCTGTTTCGCTTTGTTTCCCTGCGATTTCCTTCGCCGTCTCCCCTGTGCTGCGCCATCTGCGTCTTCAGTTCCGTCGATTCTTGCTAAGTCCGGCGAGGATTCTGTGGTTTGTCTGTCTTGAACTGATCGCCTCTCATTTTTATAGCACCTGGTGATTATTCCGGCGGTATTTCACCCGTTTGTGGTGACGCGGTTAGTTATCTGCCTCTCTTGATTTTCTGGTTGCTTTTGCTGATTGGTTTGGGATCGGCTCTGTGCTGTTTTGTCTTTCTGTTTGAAGTTTGTGGATATTCTGTGGTTAGTAGTCAGGTTAAGCTTTCTACAAGGGCTGTATTGAGCCATTGTTATCCTTGTCTGTTCTGCTTTGGGTATTATTTTCAGTTTGCTCTTGATTAGTGCCTGGGCTGTGGTTTTGGTTGAATTGCTTGCTGTGTTTCTATCTGCTACTTGTTTGGGGTCTCTTGCTGTCCTTTGGTTGTTGTTGAATCATCTGGGTTCATCGCTTTGATATGGCTGGGGTGGAGAAAGAATTAAATAACCTGTCCCTTTCCGACGGGGAGGAGGAGGCCCTCGATCTTAGTGGTCCTTCCTCCAATCCTATTGCTAAAAACAGTGGGCTAACTCTGGTTGGTCGGTTTCTTTCGGATCGAACAATAAATACGGTCGCCATGAAGGCCAGAATGGCAACCATTTGGAGACCCGGGAGGGGGGTAGCAATCTCTGAACTGTCAGCGAATAAGTACATATTTGAATTCTATCATGCAGTTGATATGTCTCGTGTTATGGCTGGGGGGCCTTGGTCATTTGATAATCACTTGCTTGTGCTTGCTGTTTGGAAGGATGAGCCTTCCCCTGAGTTGGTTGAACTGAATACTGCAGATTTTTGGGTTCAAATATATGATTTACCCATAGGCTCTATGTCTGAAAGTGTAGGTAGACAAATTGGGGATTTCATTGGCAAGTATCTTGAGTATGACCCTAATAATAATGCTGCCTTGAGACGGCTGTTTATGCGTCTAAGAATCTCAATTGATGTGAGAAAACCCTTGAAGAGGATGAAGAAGATTAGGAAAGGTAAGGAGGAGTGGGCTTATATATCTTTCAAGTATGAGAGGTTGGGCACTTTTTGTTACATTTGTGGGTTGCTGGGACATACTGATAGATTTTGTGAGAAAATTTTCATGTTAAAGCCTGAGGAGATTACACGGGAATGGGGAGACTGGTTGAAGGCACCGACTCGAAGGGTAGGGGATGTCTTGAATGTGAAGTGGCTGAGAGAGCCGGGGAGCCAGGGTATGATCTCATTACAAGGTAGTGGGAGTACTAAAGAGATCATAGGTACTAAATCTCCGATAACAGGGAAGTCAAACGTAGAAAAGGAGGCAGGAAAGGAAAATACTCCTGCGGGACAGTTAAGTGAGAAACAGAAAGGCAAGAAGGTAGTGGGGAGTGGGTGTGCGAGCATGCAGAGTACACGGGAGGGTGAGGTAGACAATATGGCAGTGGATAGTGATGAGGAGGGGTTAGAACTGGCAGATGACCGCAAACGCAGACGTGCGGGCCCGGATTCGATTTCTGTGCAAGCAATCGTGAGCAAGCTGCAGGGAAATGGATCCGAATTGAGTCTGAACATTCCGAAGGGGACAGTTTCTACATCTCAGGTAGATTCTACCCTTTCTCTTGACACAGAAACGTCGCGACCTGGGGAGCAGGTCCGCCGAGGATTATGAATTGCCTGAGCTGGAACTGCCGAGGGCTGGGGAACTCTCGGGCAGTTCATTCTTTCGGTGAGCTTGCTAAGACAAGTAAGCCGGATTTGGTCTTCCTGATTGAAACTTTGGTTACTAATTCCTCTATTGACGGGTTAAGGAGGAAGTTTGGATTTGAAGGTTCTTTTGCAGTCGATTGTAGGGGTAGGAGTGGGGGTATTGCCCTACTTTGGAGGAAGACTGACATGGCTTCAGTGGTTTCTTTCTCGGATCATCATATTGAAGTTCAGATGCATGATGCTAAGAAGGGGGATTGGAGGTTGGTAGGTTTCTATGGTCATTCTAACCGAGCGAATCATGTGTGGTCCTGGAGACTCCTGACTCAACTGTGCTCATGTTCGATTCTCCCTTTGCTGGTTATTGGGGATTTTAACTGCATTCTATCTGACTCAGAGAAGGTTGGGGGCCCAGGCTACCCTCAGGGGCTGATGCGCCGGTTCCAGGAGGTGGTGGAAGAGAATCTTTTGATTGATCTCCCTACACAGGGCAGTCAATTTACATGGGAAAGGAGTCGGGGTTCTAGATTGTGGGTCAGGGAGAGGTTGGATAGGGCTTTGGTCACTAGTGCCTGGGCGGACAGATTCCCAACACATCGGCTTCGGACTCTAATCTCAGCGTATTCTGACCACGCACCTATTTTTTTAGAGTTCGATAATCCGGTTAGTAAAGTGAGGCGTAACCACTTTCATTTTGAACAAGAGTGGCTTTTAGATCCTGAGTTCAAAGTTTTGGTGAGGTCTTGTTGGCTAAGCAGTAACTGTCATAACCTTGCTGCAAAGCTGGCTGCCTGTGCCAGCAGTATGGAACAATGGGGAAAGAAGTATCGGCTGAGGTTTAGAAAGCAAATTGAGGGATGCAAGAAGAAGTTGGATAGGCTTGTGGATAGCAATGTTCCGGCTGATGTGGTCAGTTTTCTTCAGGCCAAGAGTGAGTTGAATTCCCTTCTTGATTGTGAAGCTAGATTTTGGCAACAAAGGGCTAAGAATTTCTGGCTACAGGAGGGGGACCAAAATACTAAGTTTTTCCATGCCTGTGTCAAAGCTAGAAAGCAGAGGAACACCATTCGCCACCTTAAGGATATGAACGGCCTGGTAGTAGAAGGAGTTTATGATATGGGGATTATTGCTAAAGCCTATTTCTCTGATCTGTTTGCTGGTCCTATTAGCCCATGTTATGATGCCGTGGATACCCTGGTCCCTCTTGTTACGCCTGAAATGCAGGCTGACCTGTGCTCCCCTTTTACTTCTGAAGAATTCAAGATTGCCATGTTTCAAATGCACCCTGATAAATCCCCTGGCCCTGATGGGCTAAATCCGGGCTTCTTTCAACATTTTTGGGACCTCATCGGCCCAGAGATTGTTAATGCATGCAAGGGCTATCTGGCCCGAAAGGAATTTCCCCCACATCTAAATGACACAATGATTGTTCTTATCCCTAAAATTGATAGGCCTGATTGTATGAAGGATTTTCGCCCTATTTCCCTGTGCAATGTGCTTTATAAATTGATGCCAAGGTCCTGGCTAATAGGCTCAAGATTGTCTTACCTTTCCTGGTGTCTGAGTCTCAATCGGCTTTTGTCCCTGGCAGGTCTATCTCTGACAGCATTATGGTGGCCTTTGAGTCTTTACACTTTATGAAGAGAAAGAATAGGGTAGAATTGGTGAGGTGGCCCTAAAATTGGACATTAGCAAGGCCTATGATAGGGTTGATTGGACCTTCCTGAGACTTGTTATGCAAAAATTAGGCTTTCATGGGCAGTGGATTGATTGGATCATGTTATGCATTTCTACTGTGGAGTACTCTGTGTCGATTAATGGTACATTTGTGGGCCCGATTAACCCTGGTAGGGGCCTGAGACAAGGTGATCCTCTGTCGTCGTACCTATTTATACTGTGTGCTGAAGTCTTATCTAACCTGATTACAAGGGCATCGAATGAGGGTTCCCTCCATGGGTGCCTCATTGCTAGGGGTGCGCCAACTATTACACACTTGTTCTTTGCAGATGACAGCTTCCTGTTCTTCAGGGCTTCTATGGATGAATGTAACAAAATTGCTGCTTCTGGTCAGGCTATCAACCTGCAAAAATCTGGAATTTTCTTTAGTCCGAATGTTGGATTGGATCTGCGAAATGAGGTATGTAACTCTCTTCAGGTCTTTCATCCTCTGGATACTGGTCGTTATTTGGGTCTCCCTTCACTTATTGGGAAGTCCAAAGTAGCAATTTTTAGTTTCCTTAAAGATAGACTCAGGAAGAGGTTAAGTGCGTGGTCTTTTAGATTCCTTTCTGCAGCGGGTAAGGAAGTGCTAATTAAGGCGGTTGCTCAGGCTTTGCCAACTTTTTGTATGAGTGTGTTTAAATTACCTAAATCCCTCTGCCTGGATTTGGAGAAGATAATGAATTCCTTTTGGTGGGGTATGAAACCAGGGGGCAGGAGATCGATTCATTGGCAAAGTTGGGATAGGCTTAGCAGGGATAAGAAAGAGGGGGGTTTGGGTTTTAGGAACCTCCAAAAATTCAATCTAGCCTTATTAGGTAAACAGGCCTGGAAGTTGATGGTTACTCCAAATTCTTTAGTGGGTAGAATGTTCAAAGCTAAATATTTCCCTAGAGACCCTTTTCTTTCCTCCAAATTAGGCAATAATCCTAGTTTTGTTTGGGGGAGTGTTTGGAGAGCCATTGAGGTACTGAGACTGGGAGTTAGATGGAGAATTGGGGATGGTAAGTCAATATTTGTGTGGAAAGACCCATGGGTGAATACTGTGGCACCTTTTAGGATCCAGGGGGATGTTGTTATGGAGCAGGATGATACAAGAGTGGCTGACCTGTTTATTCAAGGTAGGAAAATTTGGGATAGAGGGAAGGTGGAAGAGTTGTTGACCGAGGCAGATGCCAAAATTGTGTGTAGGATGGTTTTACCAACCAGAGAAGTAGAAGATGGACCAATGTGGAATTTTACCAAAAATGGCATGTACACAAGTAAATCAGGGTATAGAGCGCTTTGTGATGGATATGGTGATGTGAATCAGGATGATGGGTGGAGTAGAATTTGGAAGATGCATGTTCCCCCAAAAGTTAGAATGTTTGTGTGGAAGTTGGCCTCAGGCTGTGTGGCCACTAGACATAGATTGGCAGGGAGGGGGTTGTCAATCCCAACGCAGTGCCCCTTCTGCCACTCTGATACTGAGCATGACCATCATCTCTTTGTGGATTGTGTATACGCCCAAGAATGTTGGAACCTATCCGGGATCAATACGGATGTATTCCAACCTGATTATCTAACGGGTTCTATTTTGCAGGTACTCTTGTCCAATGATCAGGAAACCATAACCAAGATGGCAATGACTCTTTGGGTCATTTGGAATCAAAGGAATCAGATAGTCTGGGAGAGCAAAATCCAACTACCAGAAACGGCTATCTCTCTTGCGGATAACTACCTTGCTGCCTGGCGCCAGTCCCAGATGAAGAACCTCCCTGCTGCTGTCCGTCACCGGTCCACGCCCTCAGTGGCCCAATCCGATGTCAGCATCGCACAGAATCTCCCAAGTCTAGATCCTCAGGCGGGCCAACCAGTCACCGCCCGCCTTGCTGCGCAACGAAGGCTGCCCACTTCCATCATCATCGATGCCAACGCCAATGATAATACTGTTGCCCATCGGCTTGAGCATACGGCGCAGATGACAATGCCACAGGTACGACATATTAGCTGGTCTCGCCCCCCTTTAGGCTTCGTCAAATGCAATTGTGACGCGGCTACCTTTAAAGCTGAATCTCGAAGTGGGGTGGGAGCTTTACTTAGATCTTCTGATGGATCCTTCATGGCTTGTCGTAGTCGTATAATCCCTATTGTTGATGATATTAGGGAAGCTGAAGCATTAGCTCTACGTGAGGCATTGCATTGGTGTGTCTATCTTAATTGTATTAATGTCTTGTTTGAAAGTGACTCTTTGATTGTGGTTAATAGTGTCAATTCGGTTGATCCAGACTTGTCTGTTTATGGGTCAATCATTCAGGATTGTAAGGCTTTATTAAGTAGTCGACACAATTATAAAGTGTCTTTCTCTCCACGCCTAGCGAACAGGGGCGCTCATGTTGTTGCACGACATGCCCTGTCCAATGCTAGCGAGTTTGTTTCTTTTTCTGCTCCGGCTTGGTTGCAGGAAACTATTGTTGCTGATTCGATTTAAGGAATGAATTTAATCTTGTTTCAAAAAAAAAATTTAAATATTAATTTTAAATGTTAAATATTTTTGAAAAAGTTTTAAATTATGAAACTTTTATTTATATCCAAAACTAAGTGTTACTAAAAAAAAAAAAAAACTCATCATTGAGTATATTAACATGTAATTTTAAGTCAAAAAATTTTTTTTTTACTTATCACTTAAATGAATTTTAACTTAATTATTATTTTTAAGTGGATGAGGAGTTACAATTATCAAACTTATTTTGATTAAAAAAGCACTGAAAATATTTATTTGAAATGACTGAATTCAATAATTGTTTTCAATTTCCTTGTAATAATCCTTCGGAAATCATTTCAATAGTTAGAAAAACCAAAAAGCCCAAAAACTGCAACAAATTAGAAAAGACAAAAAGCCCAAAAAGTGAAAGACAACCGGAAAAGACAAAAAAAAAACCAGAAAAGAAAAAAAAATGAATATGGTCCGGAGGAGGCTCGAACCTGTAACTTTCGACTGATATACCAACGCTATAACCAACTGAGCTACTGGAAAGCTTATAGTCTTTGTAAACAAATAAATAATATAAGTAATAAATATTGGAATCAGCAAAAAATTAACGCCGTTGCCGGGGATCGAACCCGGGTCACCCGCGTGACAGGCGGGAATACTTACCACTATACTACAACGACTTTGATGTTGATATGTCAAAATCAACATATAATATCAAAACTTTCATGTTTACTTATCTAAAAACTATCCATTAATGGAGCGTTAGCCATAAATATTGTAGAAGGATAAATTATGCAATTATCTTTTATAAAAGAAAATCTATACTATATATAATTACGGAAGCAAAGAGAAATGAGAAGAAGTGTTTTAGAGGTCTTTTTGATGAGTTGTCAACGCAGTAAAGAATCAGATTAAAATTTTTTAATTAATTAAAAAAATAACAAATTTATATTTATAATATATTAAATAATTACTAGCTTATTAATTAAAATAATAAAAGAAAGTAAGAGTTACGGGAAGATGAAAAAACATAAAGCAAAGGAAATCCAAAAGTCACAAATAAACTTCTATATAAAACATGATAGATAGTATTCCACCATTATATTCATTGGTCACGATAGATAGTATTATATTTCTGAAGGTAAATATTCGATTTTTTTTTATATGTTGTAGTTATTTTGTTCTCAATTATGTTGTTGTTTTATTTTTATTAAAGAATAGTTGTTATAGTTTCATTTTTCAGATTCATTTTTGTTGTTACCCAGGTTCTATACCTCTCGCTATCTTATCAATGTTTTCTTTTTTATTTGTCTTTTTTTTCCAAACTGATAGCTTCAATTAAAGAAATCCGACAGAAATAGAAGATGGATGAACAACTAAAACTGGAAAACACAAAAGTGCCAAAAATTACAAGAAATTCTTATGTTTCTCAAGGTAATTATTCGATTTTTTTCATATGTTGTAGTTATTTTTGTTCTCAATTGTGTTGTTGTTTTCTTTTTATTAAACAATAGTTGTTATAGTTTCATTTTTCAGAGATAAAATTCTATTTATGTCGTTACTCAGGTTCCATACCTCTCGCTACCTTATCCATGTTTTCTTTTTTATTTGTCTTTTTTTTTTCAAAATGACTAAAATAAAGATTTTGTAAATTTGTATTCTTTTTTAGTATATGTTGCTAGGTGTTATCGTTTCGATTGCTAACTCTTAACTAAAATTTAGATTTTCGGCTTTATATGAACTCAATTTTTAGCTTTCTCAATTCTGCTGTTGTTTTATTTTTATTAAACAATTGTTGTTATAGTTTCATCTTTCAGAGATGAAATTCCATTTCTGTCGTTATCCAGATTCTATACCTCTCGCTACCTTATCCATGTTTTTTTATTTATTTATTTATTTATTTTTTAAAATGACTAAAATAAAGATTTTGTATATTTGTATTCTTTTTTAGTATATGTTCCTATGTGTTATCGTTTTGATTGTTAACTCTAACTAAAATTTAGATTTTCGGCTTTTTATGAACTCAATTTTTAGTTTTAATTGAAGTTAGATTAATTTTTCTAATTCGGAACATGTTGAAATCCACTCATTTTTTTTAGTTTGAGTTTAGCTAATTGATATGGATTGTATTTTTTATTTTTATGCATTTTGGTACAAATAGATATAAAGCTTCACACGATAGTTGTTCATTGAAGTTTGAGACATATTAAATAAAATATTAAAGAGATATTGGAATATTATACTTACAATGAAGTTTATTTCAATATAAATTATGTTATATTATTATTATTATTATTATCATGAAGTTATTTTTTTCCAATTTTCTAGACAAAGAGATTGTAAGCGTTTAATACGCTTGATAAGATGTTTATTCTTGAAAAATGTGGATTATGCTAGATACTAATTCAAAATCAAGGTAAATAAAAATAAATTTTGATGTTCAAAATCCTAAAAATGTACATTAATTATGGATATTGAGATAATTGCTTTTGCAATATTTACTTATATAATTTTTAACTATTATATTATGGTTCGTACAAAATTGTTAGTATTTCAAGAGTTTTTAACAGATGAAAATGAAATATGATCATAGGACAAATTATTGAAAAATATTAATTAAGAAAGGTAATATTATTATTTGAATCTCTTCAAATTCTCAAATGTTGAGCATAATGATTCTAATTAATATAATTAATTTCACATATTAATTATAAAACGTTTTTTTTTTCACTGAGTGGTTACAATTGCGATTTAATTCTATTTAACTAAAATAAATTAATGGACTTAGTACTTCATTAAGAAAAAATAAAATGTTTAATTAATGGGCAAAAAAAATTTTCACTCTCCTCTTTATACGCTTATGTCTCGACATTCTCTCTTATTTTCAAAAAAAAAAAAAAACCCCCCGAGAAGAAGATGGTTCTCTCCTAATTATCTTTTTCCTCCCTTTATTTTTTTTTCAATTCTTTTGTTTGTTTTTCTTACTTACAAAATTCAAGAATATATAATTATTAGAAAATATTAATGAAGTCAAATAAGTGATATGTGCGAGTATGACTGATATTCTATATAGTGAAAGAATAAAGAACAAATTGATCGAATGTCTTGATGAGATATTACGAGATGAAAATAAGAGAAATCATCATCTTAAACTGATTCAATTAGATATATTGGGTTATTGTAGCAGAATGAATAATTGAATTCGAATACTTGGTGATCATGAAATTCCATCAACCAAAATAATTATCATCAAGATGAATTTGTGACTAATTCTTACGAATTTTATTTTTTTATATGTAACATATTGAATTGATAAAGTTTCTTCATATGCAACATTAGAAAAGTATTGATTGTAATAGTTTATATAATAATATATTGATGTTGCTTCCATTTTAACATAGATTGTAATTCTTTTGTATCGTAGATATAATATTTAATTTTAATTGTAGTTTAATTCAATTTGTGTTTAACCTATATTGTAATTCTTTTGTATCGTAAATATAATATTTAATTTTAATTATAGTTTAATTCAATTTTTGGTTTTTTATTATATTCTAATATATTTCTTAATTAATCTGCTATTTTATTATTATTGTATCACAGAATATTTGGAATATGAAAATGTATTAAAATTTCTAAAAAGTACAAATCATTGAATTTTGTAAAAATAAATAAATCATTCATCTTTAGTTAAAATTCTATAAAAAAAAGTAGTCAATTATTTTTAAAATTAATTTAATTTGAATTATCATTAAAAAAATATATATTAATTTCAAATATACATAATATAAATTTTTTTCATAGCATGATATAAAATTATTTAAAAGTAAATATGTCAATTTATTTATTTATCTAAATTATATAAGAGTTTCATACCCCGAGTTTTCGACTAGTTACAATATATACTAATGACAAAATAAATTGTTCATTTTTTTATTAATAAATTTTTAATTTTCATTTACGTCACATTTGAGCTAATGACATGATAAATATTAAATAATGTTGGTAAATTTATTATTATTATTAATGATATAATAACCGGTTTTGATTACATGTACCTTAATAATCATGTAGTATTTGGTTATTCACCGTTATATTTAGGCTTATTTGAATCATAGAGTGGAGATTCAAAGCATCATGCAGTTTAGATTTTAATAAACCAAGATCTAACGGTGAATGACCAATTTTATTTGGTCATTAATGGCTTAAGACTATGAGTAACCTGACATCCCGACGAAGCTCCCTTCCAAACTGTTGTCCAATATGCAGCCTTATGGGGAAGACGATCTTCGTGTGTTTATCAGCTGTCTGCGAGCCTACCGAGTGTGGCGAATCTTCTTTCAGGACAATAGGGTATCGACGGTCACGGATCTCATCTTCTGGCTTTCAAATTGCATCGGAGGGGCGTCAGGGACGGAAAATGAAGTAGCGATGCTTTGCTGGAGTATTTGGAAAGCGCGGAACAATAAGGTTTGGAATAACAGAGAATAGACACCAGAGGAAATCCACCGCATGGGCTTATCAGAATTGCGCGAATGGAGAGAAGCTCAAATCGTCAATCTAAAACACCCCAGCCACAATCGGTCGTAATCGCAAAATGGAAGAAATCGTCGGAAGGAAGTTATGTGTGCAATATTGACGCAGGTGTGGATGACCAGAATAAATTCAGCTCCTATGAGTGTCTGCTGAGGGATCATCAGGGTAGAGGCTCTGTCCTGGATTAAGGATTTTAACCTTAGGTATGTGGAGGTCCAATCAGATTGTCTCGTGGTTATTAGTTCCATACATCAGCAAAAACGTCAATTATCTTATTTATCGGATGTAGTGAATGATTGTTGTGATTTTTAAGAGCATTGAACTCATGTTCAGTCTCCTATGTGAAACATTCAACGAATTTAGCAACTCATAGCTTAGCTAAGGCTGTTACATCTAGATATGTTCGTGGTGAGTGGGTCTGTCCACCACCGATTATTTTTGACATTCTTGTTTCTGATCTTAGTTAATAAAGTTTACCTTATTTCAAAAAAAAAAAACACTCTTTGTTTTTTACAATAAAGAATACCATGTTTCTAACCCGTGAAACTAAATTTTTTTTAGGGATAAGTTAAAAAAAAACTTTGTGATTTTGGGTTTTGACATTATTAAATAAGTAATATTAGCCTAGGGATTAGTTAGTAATTTAGCCATATGTTAGTTCGGACACAATATATACGGTTATGTAATAACTATTGAGTTTTGTTTCTATTTTTCTATCTTCAATTCAATTTTTTCTTCTTTCTTTATTTAAGATGGTATCAAAGCAAAGTCAAGAAAAAATGTTCTTTGCTTATTTCTGCAAATTTTCTTGATTGTTATCTTTCTACCATCATTTCCCCCCTCTTGACTTGACATATTCTTTTCCCTTTCTGATTTCTTTTCTTTCGATAACTAATCTTGCTATTTGATAATGGAGAATCGAAACTGTATCGATGAATCCAGTGTTTATTTTGTTCATTCTTCTATGGAATCTGTTCTTACTAGTTTTGCAAATTACCATGGTTGGTACAGAAATATGAAAATGGCACTCGTCTCCAAGTATAAACTTGATTTTGTTGATGGAACTCTTATGAAACCTCTGAATTTTTATAACCAATTAAATGGTTACATCATTATATTGAATTATCTTTTGCTTACTATGTTTGTGGTTATTATTTGCTGATATGATTGGCGGAAAGAAAAATGACGCTAGCAAAAATGTGAGTAGTAGCATCATGACGACATCTTTGAAGATCATCAATCATAAAGTGACTGGGTCCAACTATGTCAATTGGTCCAAAACCATTAAAATATATTTGCGTAGTATCAAGAAGACTCGTCATTTGAATGATGATCTAAAGACAGATAATGAAAAGTGGATGGAAAATAATGCTTGTCTGTTTCTCGGAATCAAGAAGTCCATTGATACGACAATTGTTGGTATGGTTCGTCATTGGGAGTATATCAAATAACTTATGAACTACATGCAATATTTATATGATGGTAAAGGTAATGTCTCTCGCTTATATCATACTTATAAGTCATTCTATACCACCGATCGCCACAGTCAATATGCTCAGGATTACTATATGCATGTGAGGGAAATTTTTGAGTAGTTGAATGAATTGCTCCCTTTGAGCACCGATATCAAAGTGATGCAAGCTCAACAGGAACAAATGTTTGTTCCCCGATATTTATATGGATTTGGTCTGATTTCAAGGGTGTTACTTCTCAGATCCTTTATCCTGCTACCATTCCTAACGCTAAAGAGGTTGGGTTAATAGTAGGAGTGGCAACGGGGCGGGGAAAAACCGAAAATCGTGGAGGTCTGAACCGACGGGGCCGGAGAAAAACTGAATTTTTTGGTGCGGGGATGGGGGTGGGAAATTTTTTACCCCCGAACGTTAAATTTGGGCGCGGGGTGGGTGTTACTATCCCCAAACTATGGGGATCCCCGCACCGCCCCGAAAAATCGTCCGTAAAAATAACCGAAAATTCCCCGAAAAATAATATATATATAAAGAGAGAGGTGGCAATTTCGTGTTTCATGTCAAAATCGTGTTATCTCATATATATGTTTCATATAGTTTTTTATGTTATAAATACTAGAAAAATAATTTTCGTATCAATCGTGTCGTTTCAGTCGGATTGTCTCTCTAAATCGTGTGTCAGAAATTACCACCTTTATATATATATAAGATAATACATATACTTTAATCAAAAATTATTTTTAATTAAAAATAAACATTCTTAATAAAATTTGTTCAAAAAAAGTTTAATTAGCATTTAGATTTGATTTAAAAAAAGGGAAAAGTACGAAAAAAAAATGCTTGTGGTTTGCCCATTTTGCAAACAGAGACATGTGGTTTAAAAGTTTACAAATAAAGGTCTGTGATATATTTTATTTACAAAACAAAGTATTACAATTACACAATTAAGTTCTGATTACAATGAAAGACATTTTTATCTTAAAAAAAATTATTCTTACATATTAGCATAACACAACCCCCGAAAAAAACTTTTTCCTAAATCGAAAAAATCAATAATATGTTGGAATTTTACGTTTTTTACTAATCTGACAGTTTATTAACTAATTGATATTTAAGTTCATTTTACAGTTGCAATTTGATATTGGTATCTATATTTTGTTAATATATATAAATGTAACTAAAAAAAATTAAAAAAACGCTCTTATTATCATCTATTACTTAAAAGTTTAATTTTAAATACTTTGTTTTGTAAAAGAAAACATACCACATACCTTTAAACGACGGACCTCTATTCGCAAACAAGACAAACCACGAACATTTTTTTCGTACTTTGCCCTTAAAAAAATACAGACTATATTTACTTAGGGTTACAGTTTAAAATAAATAAAAAAAACTAAAAACATAAATTACAACCTAATATAACGTTGGGTTAATACACATATTTGCCCATGTGATGTTTCCGCGGAAAAACAGATTTGCCCTTAAATCAAATAAACCCACAAAAGTATCCCTAAATTTTCCATAAACCTGCAATTATATCCTAATCTAACAGAGCTGCTAAACGACGATGACCTCAAACCTTCTTGTCTCCAAAAAAATTGGATGACGATAATCAAAATTCATTTGGTTTCTTATTGTTTTCTACTGCTATTGCTTTTGGATTAATTAGGAGGTTTAGACACCATTTTATTAGGTTGATTGAGCTTTTATGAAAATGAATTTTGACCAATCTGTTCTTCTAACTTGCTTTTAATCGAAATTGAATGTGCATATTTTTTTCTGTTTGTGATTGGTTGTTCTTTTCTAAAGTTTTTCTGGAGACAAGTAGGTTTGATGTGAGCGCCGTTTAACAGCTCTGTTAGATTAGGGTATAATTGTAGGTTTGTTAAAAATTCAGGGATAGTTTTGTGGGTTTATTTGATTTAAGGGCAAATCTGTTTTTCTGAGAAAACACAGGGGCAAATATGTGTATTAACCCTATAACGTTTCCTAGAAACAAACTCTAGAAGTTCTATCGTCTTTCTTTCTCTCCTTCCTCAAACCCTTCGCTTTCTCCAACCAAGGTTACTCTTCTCAGACAGCAACACTCTCTTTGCTTCTAGTGCTCGACTTCTTCTCAATACAATGACACCCAACGTTTCTCTTTTTGTGTGATACAGTTTTAGGTTTAGTAAAACCTCTATAAATTAATAATGTTGGGACCATGAAATTTTATTAATTCATAGAGATATTAATTAATCAATAAATTAATAATTAATAATTTATAGAGTGTCATGCAAAATTCAATTGAGGATGAAGCTAATGATGATTCGGTACCTTTGGAACCAGTCACAAGAAAAGAAGCAATTATAACATCAACCCCTCTTTACAATTTTTTTTGTTATAATTTGATAAGGGTACACTAGAACTTTTGGATATACTGAGAATAGTTAGAGATGAAATTCAACTAGATTTAAATTTCAAGAAAAAACAAAATACTATAGAGTCATATTTTGCTAAATTATCCTAATATATATACTTGACATATGTATTTGAGAAATTATTAATTTATAAAGATAATAAAACAATGTATTTATAAAAGGTTGTTCCAAAAAATTATTATCTTATTAATTTATGAAAATTGATCATTTTTTTAACTGGCCCAAGTTGGGACCAGAAGAAATTATTATTTTAAAAAGAGTACTAATTTATGAAGGTTTTACTGTATTATACATGCTCAGATTTTCACTTTTTTGGTATATTCAATTTTCATATTGAACTGTTGGTATTATACATGCAAGACTTTGAATTATTAATTTATAAACCAAAGAAATGCAAGTTAATATTGATATTATAAACCAGTATATATAATATTGATTTATAATACCAGTATTAACTGGTTTATAATACTCGTATTATACATAATGATATTATAAACCTAATACTGGTATTACAAACTAGTACTTGTTGGTTTATAATACCAGTACCTATTAGTTTATAAACCAATAGGTACTCAACCTACTAGTTTATAATGCCAGTACGTACTGGTATTATAAACTAGTAGGTATTAGTTTATAATACTAGTACCTGCTGGTTTGTAATATCAGGATATATACTGGTGGTTTATAGGTACTAATTTGATAAAAAAGTGAAAATACAGTAAATTTTTTTAGCCTTTAATTTAATAACAAGTTTTTTTTATAGAAATTGGGACGAAACAGAACTTGAACGGGGTGATCAATTTATTAACAAGTTAATTATCATAAAACCTTCCCTACAATATCAACATTAAAATTTACGTTTTTTTATCAAAGAAATCATGAAAATAAATGCATATTTTTTGTAACAATTTTGCATTTTTTTTTTGTCACAAAAAACGATTTTTCATAAAAAAAAATATGCCTATGCGGAGATCTCAGCCCTTCAAATTAAACATGGGGTTTGTTGGGAGGTCTCAGCCCATTTTATACGCGTACAGTGAATGTTTTACCTTGTTTGTTTGTCAAATATTGTTAACTTTGGAATTTAGTGATACTTAAACTTTATTTGGCTAAATTGAATCTATCTACAAATTTCAAGGGCCAATTTGAACTTTAATCCGAAAATCGAACCGAAATTTTAGTTTAGTTTAGTTATTTTAATATTTTGGTTCGGTTCGGTTTTAATTTTAATTTAGTTTGATAATCGGTTATTGATTCAGTTACTGAAAAGAAAAAAATCGCTATAACCGATAACCGACTGAGCTTAATATATAAATATAAAAAAGTTATAGGCAAAAAGCATATTTTTGATCTCTTCAACTTCACCTATTTTAAGGATCAAGCCTCCGATCAATTATTTTTCTACATTGAGCCTTTGATCATTGATTTTGTTATGGATTTGGCCCTTATTTAACTTTTCCATCAAGTTTGGGCGGCACGCATCGTTAGGGCGATTTAACTTATTAACGTGGACAAATAAAAATAAAAGTTTATTGACTAGGATGGATAAAGAGTAAAAAGTAACAAAAAATTACATAAATTAATTTCTAGTATGTCCTTCCAAACTCGATCTTCTTCTCTCCGACTTTATGATTTTCAATATTAGAATCATCAAATCGGTTTTCTGCTCTCCCAAAATCGACGGAAAAATTAAATAAGGGTCAAATCCATAACAAAATCAATGATCAATGGTTTAATGTGGAAAAATAATTGATTACAGACTTAATCCTTAAAACAGGTAAAGTTCATGGGCTTAAATGTACTTTTTTCCAAAAATATACTTCTTGATATGTATAAATACTTATAAAATATAATTTTATCTTTACATATAATTTTTTTGGCTTACTAGCCATTAATTTCTTTAATTGTAATTTTTGTACTAATACATTATTTGAAAACCAATAAAAGAAAAATATACAAGATATGTATGAGTTTTAACCGAATAAAAAAAATTTAGTTTGGTAATATTCAGTTACCAAAATTATTTATTTCGGTTCAATTATGAAAATATGACATATTTCAATTCGGTTAATCGACAGTTTACTTCAGTTAGTAACCGAATCAATCCAATGCTTGCCCCTATTTATATATAGTTAATGAATTAAGGGGGCAAAAAAAAGAAGCAAAAAGCATCCTATATCCCTAATTTTTGTGTGTATTAAGCTATTGATTTTTTATTTAGACACATTTAATCTCTGATTGTTTATTTTTAGTTTCATTAATCCATTTCTTGCAAATTAGTTAGATCTGAACATCATTCTAACCAATTTAGGCAGAAAAATTCACCAGAATAGTGATGTGACAACCACGTTAAAAATAACTTATTTTTACGTATAACATAATAGCAGCGTAATAACCATAAAGATGAAAAAAATACAATTTCTGACTGTCACATATGAGTTAACCATTTGATTTTTTTTAAAGAACCGTTTGAATTAAGTACATAAAAAATATAATTTTTTTTTTCATATCATACGTAAAGTTAACCAATTTCAACTTGATGTCTCGTCACTATTTTAGTAATTTTTTGTTTGAAATTATTAGAATACTTTTTTTTGAAATAAAAATAAAGTTCAATAGCTTTATTGAAACAAAATAAAATTTTGTGGTTTTTCTTTAATTGACGCTAAACTTCAGAGACCATTACGTGTTCTAACTAGTGGCAACCCTAACTCCAAAGCTAAATTATAAATCTTCAAATTTTCAATCTGTATTCGGTCCTTGTTGTTTCTTTTAGGGATAATGTACCAAAATTGTTTTAAGATTTTTGAGGAATTGTCAATTTAACCCCCAACATGTTAAATAACTCCATTTTCGTCTCAACATTTGTGATATTGTAGCAATTTAGCTCTAGATGACAGATTTTGTGGCTCAGTTGGTACTATTTTACAAATGTTGAAACGTTAAGTTCAGTTATTCAAGGCTACATTAGTATCATTTCATAAATATTAAAGCTAAAATTACATTAATTGTCAATTTTAGACGCATTAGGTTTGATGCATTGGTTGGTGTGTATGTTCTGAACTGTTAATTGAATCCTATAAGCTAATTTTGTTTTGAATATTGTTAATTGAATATTATGAGCTAATTTTGAAACTTATTACTTTAAAGGGTAATTTCATTTTGCTTTTTACATTCTACTTTCTACAAGTAGAAGTCGTTTAATTTGTTAGGTTTTTTTCTAAATACCACCATCAATACTTTTGAGGCTCGGCGGAAACTAGCTCAGTGGAAGGTTAATCCCTCTCGAGAGACCCCCGGGATTATCGATCTAGCACTTCTTCGACGTTTGTCTCAAAA
Organism: Euphorbia lathyris; assembly: GCF_963576675.1. NCBI lineage: Eukaryota > Viridiplantae > Streptophyta > Magnoliopsida > Malpighiales > Euphorbiaceae > Euphorbia > Euphorbia lathyris. Next base: position 12,056,670 of record NC_088918.1, on the reverse strand, counting down.
TGGGTGAAATTCTTGATTTCTTAAGCTATAATTGGAGATATAAATGTTATAAACATGTGTTTAGGGAAGATGAAAATGAGGTTAACACTGTAAGTCTTTATTCATAAAGAGGTCCAAAAGGTTTCAACCAGTATAGACAAGTAAATTTTTGTTCACTTTTTTTCTTTATAAATTTGAAAGTTAACTAACTCAATACTATCTGGGTGTGTTAACAGGGGTGGGATCGATACACTTTGAACGTGTTACTTTTCATCACAACTACGATGGTTCGAGTGAAAGTTGTATTGAAGATTTGATTACAATTTTGAATAATGATGGTTCGTTTGTAGGCTAGTTTGACATGCAGGAAAGTCATAATGACCCTTGTTCAATAAAAAAAAAGGTAGAATTCGAACTCGCTCTGATGGAAATAATCGTTGTCACGCTTTGACTATAACCGGCTACAAAAAAATAGAGGACTACCCGTACTAAAAATTTCAAAGAATTTTGGGAATTTATGAACAACTATGGTATAAATTATGGAAGATCCGGATTGGGACCCGTTAGGTTTGATGCATTGAGTGGTGTGTATGCTCTTGATTGTTAATTGAATCATATGAACTAATTTTGTTATGAAATATTGTTAATTCCTAAGCTTCAATTAATACTATTCCAGAATAAAATTACCTCATAAAATTCAATTAACAATCCAGAATATACACGCCATCCAATACATCAAACCTAATGCGTCCAAATTCGGATCTTTCATAAATTTACACCATAGCTATCCATGAATTCCCAAAATCCTTTGGACCTTTTAGTACGAGTGGTCCTGCATTTTTTGTAATCGGTTATAGGCACAACGTGATAGTGATTATTTCCGTCAGAACAAGTTCAAATTTTATTTTTTTATACCGACCAAGGGTCATTATCACTTTCATGCATGTCAAATCAGCCTACAAATACATTTAGCACATTTTGTAATCTTTAATCAATTGGCGAGCCTACGGATGCAAACAAGTCAAACCGAGACCAAACAAAGATAGACTCAGCTCAGCTCGGCTCGAGAAGTTTGGAGATCGGATTCAGTTCGAGCTCGTAGTTCGCCGAACTTGGTATTTTGGAGCTCAGTTCGATATAGGTTTGGTTCGAGTTCAATATAGGTTCGGCTCGAGCTCAAACCTTCTCGAGTGGTTTGTTTTGATTTTTTTTAAATAGTTTTGAATTTATTTAATTGTGCCTGATTAATATTTTATCTTCTAAAATCACCTTTTTAATGAATAAATATCAAATTTAAACTCCAAAAAACAAATATAACATATAATCTACAACAAATTTAAACAAAGTAATTAAACATGCATAATCTTCAATCATATAGTTTCAAATTGAGCTTTGTGCCAAATATTTATGTGCGGTTAAAAGTTATTAATTAAAAAATGTATAAAGATCATTTGAGCCCCTAAACTAATGGTTCAAAATCAATTAACATCTCCCAAAGATTGAAGCTCCATGACCAATGCAAGAGTTTCACTGATATTCACCATCTAGCAGATAAAAAAAGAGACCAATAAAATCTTTCGTTTATCAATCAATCATATCATATTTAAGCATAATAAACAACTAAGTTAAACGCAAAGATAACTCTGACATAACTAATAAATCCTACAACTAGTAGTCTGAACATGAACTCATTTTTTTTTCGGATTCCATATAGAGATTTTCTTTTCTCTATTCTTTTTGTTCTTGATAGGGGTATTTTACCCCTATCTTTTAGCGTGATTTACGGGTTGATTTTAGATAAAATAAATAAGTTTAATTACAAAAATAAAGTGTTTTGATAAAATAAAGAAATAAAAATAAATCTCGTACTTTCAGTTTATTTTCCTCGTTTTTTATTAGTTTAGGAAATAAAAACGTCAAGCTAACTCGGCTCTCAAGTTTTGTATTTCAGGTACGAGAAAGGAGCAAAAATCCACTCCATACGCGGGGCGTGAAACATGGTGTCGGTAATGACTGCCTTATCCGCAGAAGCCATGTGGAACTGACTCAGCATACGCGGGGCGTATACCACTTTACGCGGGGCGTATGACACATGTCGGCAATAATTGGCCTAATCCTGAAAGTCAGACTGCATTGTCTCCCAGAGTCAACTCTCCTTACGCGGGGCATACCACCATATACGTGGGGCATAAAAGGCAAGTTCTTCAACATAAAAAGATCAGAGACTCTTTTACGCGGGGCGTACTTCAGCTACGCACGGCGTAAAAGTACCAATTCAAGCAATAAAACTCCAGAGACTCAAACACGCGGGGCGTACAATCCCTTACGCAGGGCGTGCTTGAGACAACAAGACAACGAATTGGTCCACATGCATGAGATTTCTGACGGAATGGGCATTTACGCGGGGCGTAGACCAATTTACGCGGGGCGTATCATGGGATTTCTGCACCAAATAATGTTGCACCATACTTGTGCTTTGTGAAATTACAAACTTGCCCTTGCTTGATGTCTATAAATAAGAAGCTCTTGAACTTCATTTAACACCAACTACATACTAGAGAGCTACACTATACTCTTTTCTTTCTTTGTAATTTAGATTCAGATTTTGTAAATTAAACTCTCCCCCCCTCGAGAGCTTGTTCGTTGTTCCGGCGTTCCATTGACTCTCCGTTCCACCATTCGTCACCAAGCTCGAGAGTTCCACCTCCACGACCTAGGAGACGGCTTTGAGTCCGGTTAGCTAGTTCCAAGGGCGGATTCTCCCTTTTTACTTGCTAATTAGCTTGTACTCTTCCTATGTACTAGGCTTGGTTGTATTTCATCTAATCACTTTCCATATTTATAATTTATGATTTATAATCTCTATTTCCCTTTATGTGTTAATGTTTATTGCTTGTTTTGATATTGATAATTGATTATTGTGTAGGAGAACGCGATTACCGCCGCCATTCGGGCTATCTTTAGGGAGTTATATAGGTGTTGCCTTACCGAAAGTGACAAACCGGAAACCGTAGGAATTGACAAGCCACGGAACTTACGGGCCCTAGTTTCTAATTCCCCCGCATTAGACACGCCTTGACTAGGAACCACGTAGTCTAAGTACTTCACGGGTCGGTTCTACTACACTTAGTCGTCTTTGCAAGAGTAAGCTATTATCCGTATACATTTAGAATCATTATTTATCATGGTTATGACTTATCATATTCATCCCACTTCATAGAGTTTTAGCTACATAAATCTGTGTCGCCAATATCGAGGAATAGTGTGTAGTTGAGTCTTACTTAACCCCAAAGTAATTACCGCTTAAATAACATACGAAACCGAGTCGTCTAATACTTGTAATTATAAATCCCGTGGATTCGATACCCGGTCTTAACCGGATTATTACTTGATACGACGGGGTACACTTGCCCCTAAGTAGTGACGTCTAGTGAATTTAGAGCAATTAGAAAGACCACATCCATAGTCCCATAGCACACTCATATCACACTACATCCGTAAACACAGCTAGACGAACCACGCATCAAGTTTTTGGCGTCGTTGCCGGGGATTTATAATTTCCTACAATATTAGACAAAAACGTTTCACTGTTAGTTTAAGCATTCTTTTTGTATAAATTGTTTATATATACTCTTACTAACATTATTCTTTCTTGTTGATAACTTTTTATACTTCTTTTTACTTTATGCACACCCGATCGAAAAGTGATTCTCTTATTCCTATTGATCTTGAAATTGAATGTACTCTTTGTAGGATTCGAAAAGAGAGAATGGCAAACCCCAACGCCGAGGTCAACCAACCCGACGGAAACCAAAGGCCACACGTGAACAACGTCCGCGGGGGCAATGATACGCGTTCGATGATGGAGATCCTTGCGCCGCATCGTCCCCAAAATCGTAACGGCATTGTCACTCCCACGATCCCGGCCAACACATATGAGATCAAGACCGGAATGATCCAATTGATACAACAATATGGTCAATTCGGAGGGGAACTCCATGAGAACCCCAACGAACATTTAGATAAATTTCTTATGTGTGCCGATACCTCTCGGCAAAATGGTGTTCCCGTTGAGGCTGTGAGACTGAAATTGTTTCCTTTTTCATTGGACAGGCGTTGGAATGGCTACACTCGTTAGAGGCGGGATCCATCACGTCATGGGAAGAGCTCGAAAAGGAGTTCCTTTCCTACTATTTTCCGTCGTCCAAAATAGTCAAGTTACGGACCGATATCACATCCTTCAGGAAGTTGGAATGCGAGGCCCTTCACGCAGCTTGGGCTAGGTTCCGGAAGTTGCTCCGAAACTGCCCCCACAATGACATCCCAAAGCACGACTTGGTAAGCACTTTTTACCACGGGTTAACTCCCACTAACCGTGCGACTGTTGATTCCGCTGCAGGTGGGGATCTATTTCGGAAGTCAGCTAGTGAGGCCTACGAGCTCATTCATGAGCTCGTAAGGAAAAGTGTGCAATGGCAAGAGGATCGGCTTGCCGGCCCGTCGCGACACCAGACATTCGCTGTGGAGAAAGAGGCCCCGAAAAGCTCCATAGCTGAAATGAACAAGAAGCTTGACTCGTTGATCGCCCAATTAAGCCTCAATAAAAGTGTGCAGGTCCTGATGTGCACTCACTGTGGTGGAGACCATGATGCGTTTAATTGCCAAATCGGTAGCCCCTTTGCCGGCGATGCCGAAAACGTAAGTTATATAGGAGGTAACCAAAGGTATAATTCCCATCCGAACTCCTATTCTCACCACAATAATAATAATAATAACAGCGGATGGAGGCCTCGGTACCAACACCCGAACTTATCATATGGCAATAATAATAACGTGTTGAGGCCCCTATCCAGCTTTGAGCAAGAATTTCGGGAAAACGGGCTCGGGCAATCACAAGCCGCGCCCGGTAATCGAAACGCTCCACCTTCCAACAATGTACACGACCAATCGGTCATGTCCTTGTTGAAGGACATATTAACCCGTCTTTCCGATAGCGAAGTGTTTTGTAGGGATCTTAGCCGCCAGGTGGCCCACCTAAACCGTCAACAACAAGAAAGGCCACTAGGAACCCTCCCGGCGAACACTGAACAAAATCCGCGGGGTAAGAATAGGGAATCCGGACAAGTAATAATGCTCCTCAATAATAGAAGTTCGGACCCGTCAAGCTCCAACGCGGACGTCTTGCAATAAGCCGCCATACAAGAAAGTCGAGCTACTTCGACTTAAAACGTAGCGTCGGTTTGAATTCCTCGAACCACTTGTCTATATGTATTATAAACGTTATCTCCTTTCTTTATTTTGCACTATTGCCTTCATCTTTACTTTATTTTATTTTCTCCCTTTTTCTTTTATTTTCTTAAAATCTAAAGAAAAACAAATCCCACATTAATCCAAAATGTTAAAATACGCGGGGCGTACAACCCATTGCGCCCCGCGTAGTTGTGTGTCTGCCCTTTTTTACTTAATAAAGGACACACTACGCGCGGCGTACCTGAATTTGCGCCCCGCGTACACTTTCCTTAAAACAAGCTCTTTTTAATAAATGCCACGTAGAGGACACGCGGGGCGTACCCCAGGGTACGCCGCGCGTATCCTCGGGGAGTTGTGAATCACAACTCCCCATGGCAACTCTCCATCTCTCAAACTTCCCATCACTCCTCTTCCCTATACACCTTTTCCACTTCCACACTCCACCTCCTCTTCCACCCAATCAAACTCCATCATTTCAAATTTGAATCTTTAACTTCCCTCCATAATAAATTTTCATTAACTACCCCCTTAATTACAAATTAATGAAAAAATTTTAACACTCATAAATAAACCATAAAAATCATAAAATAATTAAAAATCATTAAACACTACCAAAAAACCATAAAAATCCTTCATCTCCCGTCCGCTTACGCGGGGCGTAACCCCAATTACGCCCCGCGTCTCCGCCCTTTTTGTCATAAAAAGGGGCAGGAGGTCAGATACGCGTGGCGTAACCCTATTTACGCCGCGCGTATCTCACCGTTTTTGCGTAAAATAAACATCAGGGGGAGGGATACGTGTGGTGTGGCCCCTTCACGCCCCGCGTACCCCTCTGAGAATCTGAGCTTTGCTTGGATTCCCCACTTCTCCCCTATATATATCTCTTCTTTATCCTTCTTCTTCCCTCACTATTATCTCAACTTTATCCCAACCTCCTCCCACCTTCTCGCAACCCTTCTCCATTCCTCACCATTGCCATGGCAAGGAAGAGAGCAGCCATTAACACCCCCTTAGACCACCAAATGCAAGCCCGGCGAGCTCGCTCCACCCGCTCCACCCAAAACCAACGACCACCGTCACCCGACCGGGAGGAAACACCCCCGCTTACCCGCCAATACCGGGCTCCTTTTCACCTTCTCACCGAGGAGGAAGCCCAACGGTACGAAGATCTTTGTGTGGCCACGGTCCAAGAGCTTCCGTACATCCCCCATAGTGTGCTTGATCAACACGATCTTGGCACACCTTTCGAAGCTCATCTCCGTGCCCTCGGATGGTACGACATCTACCATAAACAATACCATGTGTACCCCTCCTTGGTCATCGAGTTCTTCACCTCCCTCACCTCCAACAATGTGCCCGGGGCCGCACTCTTCAACTTTCGCCTCCAAAACCGTCCCTTCACCATTGACACTCAATGGCTTCGCACCCACTTCACTCACAAAGCGGAGCCTAGCGTCGCCCATTGGCCCGACGGTGTCTCCGCCCCCGAATTCTGGACCTCCATTACCGGGTCCAATGACTATCACGTATCCAACCTCCACCCGACCAGTATTTGTGACCCTATTCTCCAGTTGCTTCACCGCTTCATCTCCTTCTACTTCACGGGGAAATCCGAGTCCACCAAGGTCAACAAACATGAACTGTTGGCCCTCTACTGTTGTGCCAATGGGCTCACATACGACCTCGCCTACCATGTGGCCATCCACCTTCACGCCACACCCATCCGGAAACGGGCCAAGCTCGGGTTCGGCCACCTCATCACCATTTTTGCTCTCTCTAAACTCGGCTCCGACACCGTTGAGCGCCTCCCACGCCTTATGCCTCGGCCTTTGGACAAAAATGCATTTAAAACCTTGAACCGTCCAACTTCCGGCCCGGGAGAGACTTCGGGGGCAGCCCACTCTGATGCGGAAGGGGATTCGGACTCGGATATGGGTCTCAATTTTAGCCCTTCACCTCTTCACGACTTCAATGCCCTTTACGCTCGGTTGGATATCTTGGAGGATAACCAATGTCGTGATCGGGCCCATTTTGACGCCCGCTTCGATACCATTGCGGCGCAACAACGTGACGACCGGGCCCATATCGACTCTCGTTTTGATGCTCTCACCGCTTCCTTCGCTTCCTACTTCAACCTCCATGACAATCCACCTCCACCTCAACCATAGTTCCATTTCTTTTTGTTTTCCATTTTCTTTTGATGTTTTGATGTTTTCATGTTTTGATGTACTATCTTTTTCTTTCCTAATATATTAGTGATTTCCGTTTCTGTTTCGTGCTATTTTTGCGTTTATTTTTGCTGTTTATAATAACTTCACGCAGGGCGTACCCCATAGTATGCCTCGCGTACTCCTTATTTTCATACACAAAAAAAGGTTCAGAACCTCAAACACGCGGGGCGTCCCCTATTGCGCCCCGCGTACTTAAGTCTCTGCCCAAATAAAGGATTTAAACGCCACCCTACGCGGAGCGCCCCCCTGGGCACGCCTCGCGTAGGGCCCCTGGCCACTTAGGGTCTTCTTCTTTCCCTTCCTTAGATTTATTTTTGTTTTTGTTTTAATTTCTTTTTGCAACGCCCTTGGAATAGGCGTCATTTTAAATAACGCGGAGGGACGTGCAACCCCGCACTTAACGTTTGTTTTGCACTACCAAAAACAAAAATAAAAATTTAATAACAACAAAATAATTAAACTAATTTATTGACTCTTTTAAATTTTCCCGACATGCTATCCCTCCCTCGGAAATTAATTAAAGTTCCGTTATTTGTCATCAAAAATAAAAGTGTCGGAACATAAAGGAATGATTCGATTAAGAAATTTTAGTCTTGATCTTAAAGTTAGGGAATTTGTGCAAAACTTAGGATTAGTACTAAACTAAGGCACTGAGTCTTAAACCCGAATGTTATCTCCATAATGAACTTTGAAAAGGCAATAAAAATGGGATAGTTGAGAATTTAGCGAAGACTTGATAGTACACAATTTAAACCCGAATCTTTGTGAGGTATTTTGAGCCTAAAAGAGTTCGTACGAGAACTCTAATTCTTTCACACTTTTTCGAGAACTTTGACTTCACTCGACTCATAGAATTTGCATCTAATACCGGGTTAAGTACACTTATTGTGGTAAAAAGGCAATAGATGATAAACCGAACCCACTTAGGCTAATTTTTCTTAATTTATTTTTCACATTAGGAAACCCCCTCAAGCCTATTAACCAACTTTTTTTGTTAATACCCTCTTAACATTTAGCCCTTTTTCCTCTTGTCCAATTACCGACATAATCAAGTTGCACCCGAATTACCCGAAATAAGTCACGGCCTTAGCAAATGAGCACCATTAGCTCTCAAAATGTTGTTTTTGTGCCTCTATCAAAACAAAGGATACAATAAATAATAAGGCATTCTCAAAGCTCCACCCGAGCAATTTTGAAGTACGTCTTGTAAAATTCGCCAAGGCCGAAATAAGCAATGATACGGTGCAATCACAAAACGGTATTTTTGAACTCGAGTTTCTTTAAACTAACCACTAAAGAAGCCACCCACATTACAACCCCCCTCCGGGTTCATTTTTAATATTGCCTAACCATATTTTAGGAGGAAAAACCCGGATAAAAATGCAAATTCAACATGGTCTCGAGTAAGTGCAAAGAAGAGTGAAAAAAACACCGACCCACCTAAAATTGAGCGTAAGAGCGAAATCCCTTGGTGAGGTACTATCGGGTTCTCAAAAGATAATCAACCCCCGTTAATATTGCCTATTAAATCTTGATCATGGAGGTTTCAGACAAGTCTCGTACTTAATTGTTTGCGTAGGTACTTACCGGAACCTTTGCACAAAACCATAACTTTGAAATCACGCACTTGGCAAACCAACCTTCGGTTTGTTTCCTAATTTTCTCAATCCCTTGTCTTTCGATTTCTTTTACTTGAGGACAAGTAAAACTTTAAAGTCCGAGGAGGTTTGATAGGGGTATTTTACCCCTATCTTTTAGCGTGATTTACGGGTTGATTTTAGATAAAATAAATAAGTTTAATTACAAAAATAAAGTGTTTTGATAAAATAAAGAAATAAAAATAAATCTCGTACTTTCAGTTTATTTTCCTCGTTTTTTATTAGTTTAGGAAATAAAAACGTCAAGCTAACTCGGCTCTCAAGTTTTGTATTTCAGGTACGAGAAAGGAGCAAAAATCCACTCCATACGCGGGGCGTATAATCCCCTACGCGGGGCGTGAAACATGGTGTCGGTAATGATTGCCTTATCCGCAGAAGCCATGTGGAACTGACTCAGCATACGCGGGGCGTATACCACTTTACGCGGGGCGTATGACACATGTCGACAATAATTGGCCTAATCCTGAAAGTCAGACTGCATGATATGATTAGGAGCCACGCAATTGACAGACTGGATTAAAGTTAGATGGCCTGCTAGGGAAAGAGAATTAGCTTTCCAACTCGCACACAAACCATTAGTTTTGTCCAAAGTTTCTTTAAAAGAGGCTTTGGAGACTCTGTCGCTGTGGAGAGGGACCCCAAGATACTTACCCAAAGAGTGAGTAAGGGGAATGCTGGAAAGATCACTCAGCCTTCTACACATGCCTTTATCCATGTTCTTAGAGCAAAGCATCCGAGACTTTTGGATATTAATCTTCTGGCCAGAAGCAGCACAGAAACAATTAAGGACATCCATCACCACACTAATTTTCTCCTCATTCCCTTCCACGAAGAGCATCACATCATCAGCGAAAAACAAATGGGTAATAAGAGGGCAATATTTATTGATGGACACAGGATGGAGAATCCCTTTGCTCACAGCCTCTTGGATCAGGTGCAACAATCTTTCCATAGCAATAACAAAAAGGAAGGGGCTCATAGGATCTCCTTGACGGATTCCCCTGGAGGGAGAGAACTCATCAGACATATCACCATTGATTATAACCTGAAAAACAGGAGAGGAAATGCAATCCTCAATCAATTTCCTCCAGCTCTCCGGGATACCAGCTTTCTTCAAACTATCCAGAAGAAAACTCCAGTTTAAACGGTCATAAGCTTTCTCTAGATCCAGTTTGAGAGCCATGATCCCTTTCCTACCTTTCTTCATCTTCATGGAATGGACCATCTCTTGGGCAATCACCACATTGTCCATCATTTGCCTGCCAGGAACAAAACTCCCTTGATTCTGGCTTATAATCTCCGGAAGGATCCACCAGATTCTATTAGCCACGATCTTAGTGATAGCTTTATATAACATATTGCAAAGACTGATCGGCCTCATCTGAAGAAAGGAGGAAGGTTTTTTAACTTTTGGGATCAGAACCAGGAGGGTTTTATTAACCAGCCTAATATCGTTGGAACCACCAAAAACACCTATAACAAAACTGTAAATGCCCTCCTTCACAGTATCCCAGTGTTTATGGTAGAAACTAGCGGGAATACCATCGATCCCCGGAGCCTTAGTAGCTCCAATACTGGAGAAAGCCAGATCAATTTCTTTCTGGTCAATAGGATGGAAAGCTTCCTTAATAGCATCCTCCCCCAACCTAGGAAAGGATATCCCAGAGTGGGCACTATTCAGGTCCACCTCTTCCTCTTTAAAAAGGTCTTTATAGAAATCAAGGGCAAGGCGACGAATATCATCATCCTCAAAGGCCCAATCACCATTGGAGTCTTTGATAGCATCAATCTGATTCCTCTGCCTCCTAATAATCGTCGAAAGGTGGAAAAACCTGGTATTCCGGTCCCCATCCTTAATCCAAGCCTTCCTAGATTTCTGGAACCAAAGAAGCTCTTCCTGTCTAAGCATTGCTTCCAACTCATTTTGGAGAGATCTAAGATGACAATTCAGACTGTGATCGAAGCGGATCTCCAAACAACGTTGAATGCCTTCAATTCTTCTTAAAAGTTTATTTTTCCTTCTGATAATGTGGCCAAAGATGTTTTTATTCCATCCCACCACATTCCTCCTGAACCCCTCAGCGGTAAGGAGAACATTAGAGTGAGGTTGCCAATTGTTTTTAACAAAATTCTTAAACTCAAGATGTGAATCCCAAGCAACAAGATACCTAAAAGGTCTATTACCTTTAAGCCGATTACATTTAACCAGCTTAACGAGGATAGGGCAATGGTCAGAATGACGGAAAGGGAGATTAAGCACGTTCACCTCGGGAAATCTATAAATCACAGCAACATTAGCGTAAACTTTGTCCAAACGAACAAACACGCTATTCCTTTTCCAGGTAAACTTGTGACCAGTGGCTCCCAGGTCCGACAGCCCGCATAAATCCATACTCTGCTTGTGATTAAGGCACCAGTTCACATAATGAATACCCCCCCTCTCCGATCACTCATAAGGGCAATGTCATTAAAGTCCCTAGCCACCAACCAAGCATCCACCATGCTAGTACTAATAGAGTACAGGATCTCCCATAGCCTTCTCCGGTTAGTCAAAACAGGATCGGCATAAACAAAGGTGACAAAGAAAGGTTTATTACCAGGGTAACACACCTTACTATAAATGAATTGATTGTCCATACTAATAATGTCAATATTAACTTGACCTGGCTTCCAAAAGAGCCAAATCCCCCCCGCCCGACCAGTAGCCTCCGATCTGACACAACTCCAATTCTTAAACTTTCTAACCACCTCATCTGCTTTGGAACCACTAACCTTGGTCTCCAGAAGAGCAAAATAAGAAGGATTAAATTGCTTAATAAGATCATTAACATGGATGCGGGTCGCCTTACTCGCCGCACCTCTAACATTCCAAACAAAAAAGTCCATCAGAAAGGAAGACTACTGACACAAGCCCATACCCTAGATCAGGTATTTATTCGGGGCTCCGGAGAGCCTAGAAGAGGTGCCAGAAGGCCCCCTTTTATCCCCAAGAATCCAACACACTATGGTTCTTTTTAGGGTTAGCTTTGGGTTTCTTCATATTCAACTTATTGACTCCCATAGATTTTCCAATTGGAATATCAACAAGAGGATTCAAATTACTAACATCATTAGTCATCACTTTTCCTGTTGAGCCAAAGGTCTAGGAACTCCCTTTGGTACCAGCTTTAGAGACAAAAAGATGGTTAATAGATTCACCTAGGATGGAGGCTGGCTCGGCCGATTCAAGGCCTGGCATGCTTAACTCCATATGCTCATTAGAAGGATCCGAGTCCTGTCCCTCCTTAATAGTCAGGACACCGAACCTTGACCCCGAACCGGATGCTGAATCCACACCAGCATCACCACCCCTCTTGATGTCAGGGGGCCTAACCTTGATCTCAGGAGCAATATGGAGAGAGGTCATCTCCTTGCTGATATCTGGAGAATGATTCCTAGCAGCATTAGCTCGTGGCTTCCTTCTGACCGACCTTTTGGCAAGAATCCATGGGCCAAAATTCCTTCTTTCCCCTTGACTCTCCTCAGCTCTACCTATGATAGGTGCCACCATCTCCTCCACCACCTTCCTCCTTTTAGGACATCCATCATAGGTATGGCCAAACATGCCACACTCGTAGCAGATATTGTGTATACCTTCATATTCAATATGAAAGACCTTATTCTGAATGCAGAATTTGGACAGAAGAGGCTTAGCAAGATCAATGTCAATACAAACCCTGGCAAACTTTCCCCTCACTGCCCCAACGGTAGTTTTATCTACATGGTGCACTTTCCCAACAAGGCCACCAATCTTATTCAGGAATCTTTCGTTGTAGTATTCGATAGGTAGACCTGGGAATCTAACCCAAGTAAGGATCCTGTTCACAGAGCAATCATGAGGATTAAAATTTGGGACCCATGGCCTCAGCGCCAAAACATGATTGGAAATAATATAAGGTCCACCATTAACAACTGCATTAAAATCTTCATCCCTTGTAAATTTAATGACATAATAGTCATTCTCAAGGTCTGTAATGGTAACCTTCCCTTTCTTCGCCCATTGTGCCTGGATCCTCTGGGCAAAGTAATTGAAGTTAATCCTTTTCCCAAGCACAGTGACAATTAAGGATAACTTCCACTTCGATCTAAGGATTCGTTTATCTTCAGAGGAAAGATAGATCACCGGACACAGCGGGTCCTCTTGATCTCCATCTTCAACATCCGAGTCGGAGAAGACTTCCTCAGACTCATCCTCGATAATATCATCCTCCAACATGGGTTCCTCCTCAACTATCCCTAACACCTTATCTCTCCAGGATACTTTCCCCATATCGTTTTCCACAGTGAAATTATTCACCTTATCCACCGGATTCCATGAACCCGGATTAGTATTAGGGTATGTGGTATTTTGACCCGCAGCCCCCTGGGCCAGCGGTCCGCCCATCGGGACAACCTCCGCCTCAAAATCTTCCCTAGAGCCAGGGGCCACTGCCAGAATCAGCGCCTGGGCAGCAACCCCTGTAGAATGCACGCCTGCGACAGGACTGCCCTTAGCCGCAACGCCCTCCTGTCCACAGCCCTGCGCGGCACGGGCCGCGTCTCCCTCAGATCCCGAGCGCCGCTCACTCCCATTGCCCATGCCCCTCGCCAAGCCTCCCTCGACGCTTCCCGACACCCCGCGCTCCTTCTCCTTCCCTTCCCCTTCAGATCTGATCTCCTCATCCAGATCCCACCACTCCCTAGTCTTCTCCACCCTCACCTCACTTGCGCTACCCGAACCAGGAACCGGATCCGGCCCCTTACCCTCCCTAATCGCCGGCCGACCACGATCCCGAGACCGATCCCTGACTCTCTCCCCGCTAACCCGTCTCTCACCGCCTGACTCTACCAAAATTCCATCGCCCCCCGTCAATCCCCCACCCTGCCCTAGATCGGCACCATGCGTCGTCCCGGCCGCCCGAGTCCCCAGCCCCTGCGACGTCCGGCCGCCCGCGCCAACCAACTCCTTTGCCCTAACTCTGCCTTTGTCGCGTTCCTTCGTCATTGAGAGGTGGAAATGTTATCGTGTTTGATTGACACACGGTCTCACACGTGTGTCCTGGCAAAGTAGAAAAAGAAACATATTAATTCATATATTTATCATAATTAGTCATTTGATATCGAGGGCTAATAAGTACACTTTAAACAATTTAAGGGGGTTAAGTAGTATATTTTAGAGAATCAATTGATATCGGGGCAATTAACATTTTTAGGATAAGTACACGACCAAAAGATTTAGGATTAAACCATTATTTGGCTCTCGACCTATCCAAAATTTTTTTATTTGGCTCCTAACCTATTATTTTATCACATTTGGCCCCTGGCCTATTCCAATTGGTGCAATTTCACCCAATTTAAATGGAGACTTGACATAATTGTTATTCTATTGGCACATGACTATATTTTGACACTTAAATTTGATAAATTTTATTTTAGAGATTTGTTTTTATTTTGACACTTGAATTTATGTGACAAAAAAACTTCAAGATATGTGACATATCAAGCTCATATGTCAAAATATCATTACATATGAGGAGGAATAAAGGTTTTGTTAAGTCTCCATATAAATTTGATGAAATTTCAACAATTATGATAGTTCATGGGCTAAATGTAGCCGAATAATAAATCAGGGGCCAAATAATAAAATTTTGAATATATCAGGGGGGACTCAATAACACCTTAAGCCAAAGATTTATTGAGGCAAATACAAAAAGGGAAAGAACATATTAATTTAGGCAAGTCATAAATTTGTAACCTAATTTTCTCTAAAACTAACCCTTATTAAGGAAAAACATTAATTGTAAAAAAATTATGTAATTTGTAAACTAATTTGTTAAAAAATAGTCAAAGACAGCCCCTAATCAGTGTGAGCATGGTTAAGTATTTTTTTTTTCAAAACAGCCCCTCATTTTTATGTTTTATTTTATAAACTAATATCCTTTTTTTTACAAATTCTCATATTCGGTCCACACACTTTTAATAATTGTTCAAAAAAATTATCATGTTGTAACTACAAATATCAATGCAGCTCATCTACTGCGCACCTTGTAGAAGTTATAATTAAGTTAAGAATATAAGAGTAATTTTATATATAATTAAATCATCTCTTATCTTACATTCTATCCAAACACAAATCTTACTTTAGCTCACTTTACTTTAATTAAACTCAATCCAAACAAGGCCTTCATTCATTAATTATTGATAGACAAACAAACAAGGAAACACATAACATTACGTTTATAAAATGGGTTGATATCCAACGTTTCTAGGTTAGACAATTAAGAACTGAGGCATCCGCCGCCGCCGTATATAGTTGATCGATTTATTATCATTAATTAGTAATAGATCACAAACATATGATTATACGTGAAAAAATAAAATATATTGTATTTTGTATGAGTTAGGACAAAAAAAATCAAATATTTCATCAAATTTAAAAATATTAATCTCTAATTTTATTATTAAATCACAAAAAATATAACATTTTTTACAAACAATGGTTATGTGATTGATGCAGAATAATGTACAAAACATCTGTGTTTTATAATGATTTCTAAAATTGACCCAACGTTAACATAAAATTATACAATTCTAAACGTTATGGATAAAATTGCTATTAACGGTAAATATTAGAAGTATTTTTTGCACCTCATCCCTTTATTTTTTTCATTAAATCAAAATGATCTTTAATGATTTTTCTCTATTTAACTATTTGGTCTTCTTCGCTATCATTTATGGTGATTAAACCGGATTTTTGAACTGTTAAATCATTGTGGTAACAGATTTAATCAAATGAAACTGCTCAATTGACTATAATTAATTCATATATTTACCATAATTAGTCATTATTAAGAAAAATAAATAAATAAATAATTACACTAAATTGTTGAAACATTTAGTGAAAAAGAGTATATATTAACAGAATTTAAGTTATTTACATTTAAGCTCAAGACATTTTCTTTGAGCTAAAGAATATCTAACCGCTATTTCTTTACATTTAAGTTATTCTATAAAATAGAAGGAAAGAATTATAATTAAACACTACAAAATTAGTTCACCTCATTGGATTACATCTCTACACTTCTAAAACAATGAACACAAGTTTGAACATGCCACGAACTTCTACCTCTGTGTAGGGAGAAAAGAAAAGATATTAATTTTACAAAAAAAAATCATAAAATTGAAAATAAAATACAAATGGAAAATGCAAAGGTAACCGGGAAAATAAAGCAGGGAATACAATTATCATAGTTAGGATGTGCATCGGTGTAAAATCGAACCAAACCAAAAAAACCAAATACTGAAATGAACAAAATAATAATAACGACGCCAAATCGAATAATAGGTAATAAAACCGAACCAAAATGTTCGGTTCAGTTTAAACCGAATTAAATTAAAAATAACAAATAACAAATGAAAATCAATATATTTTCTCATTAAATTTAATTCAACAATAAAATACTTTCAAAAATATATCTCTATTGGATTATTATCTCAATAATAATAAACAAAATTAAACTTATAAAACCAAATATATGTCAAATTTAAGAGCAAAATTATATCACTTTAAACGTTAGGAGTAAACTTGCTTTTAAATATAAATGTTATGGGTGTTTTTGCACCTTATTCCTAAAATATGTCTAATTTGGTACGGTTCGATTTTTTTTATATCTTTTGTCAAACCGAACAAAATACCAAAATACATTTTAAAATTAAAACGATACCAAACCAAAATGTAAAAAAAAATGGAAACTGAAAAATCGATTTCGCCCTAATCATGGTTGGCTTGATAATCTCAAAGATTAAAGAAAGGTAGAAATTAAAAACAATTACCTTGGCTTTGCCCTTGCCCTTCTCCTCCGGCAACTTATATCTATCAACAGTAACTCCCGTCAACCCCAATCCGGGAAATATCATCTGCAACCAAAAAACAAAGAACACCATCAGAAAATTAACCAAATATTTTCAAGAACATGAAATTAATTTTGGATTCACAATTTCACATACATCTAATTGCTTTTGGACATTCCTGGGCCGCTTCTTCACCCTCCGAGGAGCTTTGTGGCCTAACATCGTCATTAAATCATCGTCGATCTCTTTCTTCGATAGCGCCAAGACAAACTTTGGCCTAACTTCTTCTGTTTCCTTCCTTGATTTACTGCTCTCACTCCTCAACTGAAAAGAATCACTGACTCCTCTCTCCTTAATTCTCAATCCCTTCCCGTTAGCTGAATATCCCCCAACCGACGGTTTTCTTTTTCTCAGATTCCATGTTTTCCGTTGTACCTCCGTCTCCACTACAACCGCGGTCGATTGGGACATATTAGGAGCTTTGTACTCTTTATCAGCACACGTAAGCTTCTCCCTGACGGCATCTATCCCTTCCTCAACACCTCGACTGTCGTTTGTCGGTTTGAGTTTCTTGAAACTGCGGATTTCGTCATCGGGAGCAGCGACAACCTCTGTCGCAGGAGATCGGCTCCTTTTGGTGCGATCAGCAGAGGCTCCATTGATGATGGGATTATTATCCCCAGTAGAATCGGAGAGTTTGACATAGCGGAGTTGTTTCTGATTTCTCCAAAACCATGAAACGATAGCTTCGATCTCTCTGGCTCTATATCCGTAAGCAAGCCTCTAAGTCCTTCTCCTCCTCCTGTTGTGTCTCCAGAAACTACCATTTTAATTGGACAAAACGGAAATGAGAGCTCAGATCAGAAAATCGCCTGTTGCGTTTTTTGAATTTTGTTGTTTCAGAAATCGCCAGAAAGAGAATGAGAAGAGGTTTATATATAAGTGAAGGAAAGAAGGTGAGAGCGTGGTTTCAAAGGGGTATGGTAAGTAAGCTCGGATCAGAAGGTGGTTCCTCTGAATTTTGAATTTTGGTATTACAGAAAATCGCCGGAAAGAGAATGAGAAGAGAGTTTATATATAAGTGAAGGAAAGAAGGGAGAGTGTGGGTTTTCAAAGGGGTATATTTGAATTGGGCAAATTACAATTTTGACATTCTAACTTCAATTCTTAATTAGGGAAATTAAGATATTTAAAAATTATTTACATCTTTTAAAAACAATATTTATATATTTAAACGAAGTCAAACCAAAAAAATCATCATTTTCCATATTTAAAAATTATTTACATCTTTTAAAAAACAATATTTCCATATTTAAACGAAATCAAACAAAAAAATCATCATTTGACCGAGATTTATAAATTAAGAATTTAGGATATATTTTTTAGAGTTAGAATTTATGGATTATGATCTAAAATTAATAAATTAAGGTATAAATACGTACCTTTTTGTAATATATAATAAATAATGACATATTTATTGTGATATGATATATTTATAAATATTGTTAACTAATGTGAGTTTTATGTAACGAATCCAAAGCATTATTGGTAAATGTTCGGTAAATCAAATTTTATATAAACATTAATGGCTTAATACATTATTCATGTTCCTAACTTATCCCGATAGCCCGCTCAATTCATAAAATATCTAGTTAGCCTCATGAACTTGTTTAACATGTAATCAATTAATTACTTGGTTGTAAAAAAATAAGCTAAATGCGGAAAATGTATTACAACCCGTCTTAAAAAAAAAGTAAAACAATCAAGGTCGGGGTATGCGATTCTAATATTAAAGAAGACAAGTTTTATGGTTGAACAAGTAAGAACTTCATTTTTTAATTTATTATGTGGTTTATGTAATAACAATCTAAGACATGTACTAGGGGTGTTCAAAACCGATCCAGATTGGAATAACCAACCGAACCGATGAATTTCAGTTTTTCGGTTTTTCAATTTATTTGGTTCGATTTCAGTCTTCGTTTGTAAAATATATTTGGTAATATTGGTCGGTTCGATTTTTATGAAAAATTACCGAATTAATCGAACTGATCGAAATAACAATTAATTAGATTTATTATTTATAAATTTATAATAATTTTATGATAAACATTTTTATTTTTTAATTTATAGTTGATTCTATGATTGCATAATGGAAACTGATGTTGGAAAACATTTCAGATTTTAAAGTTTTATTCAATTGAATTTTATGTATGTAATGTAAATAGTTAAATTTTAAGGATATGGTACTATTTTTCTATGGTTTTTAGAAAAATATCAATTTAGGTTCCATATATTATAAAATAGTACCAATATATGTTAACGTTTAAAAAATGATATCAATTTAGAACTTGATAATGGAACGTGACATGTTATTCATATTACTTCGTTAAGTTCTGCCAATTGTACGTGAAAAGAGAAATCGGAACTTAACAGAGTAAGATGAATGACATGTCACGTTCCGTTATCGAGACGTAAATTGGTACTCTTTTTTAAACATTAAATCTATATTGATGTTATTTTTGACGTGAAGTCTAAATTGATATTTTTCCAAAAATTATAGGCTTATTTTGATACCTTAACTCTAAATTCTATTTATGTATGTTTGTTTTGTCTGGAAACCAAATTTTATGCTTGTCTTATAATCTATTTTAACTAATTAACTATAAAGTAAATGCTTTATGTTAAACTAATTAATTTAGGGTGTTACCGTACACCGGCCCCTTTTTACAGCCCCCGTCCCCCTACATACCCATTATGCCCTTTTCATTATTTTTTAAAAAAAATTGAAATCACCCTCCTCTCTCTCTCTCTCTCTCCCGAACAAAGCACATAACCAAAAATTATGGATCCGAGAACGTCGGAACACGAAAACTCCGAAGACGAGGTAATAATCTAATGTATTTTTAAATTTTCTAAATTTAATGTAATTTAATTTCTGTTTTTTTTTTAATTTTGTCAGGGGCGGGTCACGGACCCGCCCCGCTTCAAACGAGGGCGGGTCCAGGACCCGCCCTGTTACATGTGAAGACGAGTCCAGTGACCCGTCTATACTACAACAAGGCGGGTCCTGGACCCGCCCTAGTCTTAAGCGGGGCGGGTCCGTGACCCGCCCCTGTCTAAAGGGAGGCGGGTTCTGGACCCGCCTCCCTTTACATGTTGGCGGGTCCTGGACCCGCCTCCCTTTACATGTTGGCGGGTCCTGGACCCGCCTGCCTATGTGCAGGAGGTCCGAGGACCCGTTTTGCGACTAATCTAAATGTAGTCTTTTTTTGCATGTATTTTCAGGAGGCAGCTCGAGTTTGGGTTGGAGACGGAATCGATTATAGTCCTTATTTCATAACGAGCACGGTATTTCAAACAAGTATGGAAGCAATGCAATGGGCGAAAAACGTTGCAATTAAAAATGGTTTCGAGCTCGTTATTTCTTCGCATAAACACGGAGGTAAACAAACTCTTATGAGATGTTCACGTGGCGAACGGTATAGAGGATTGCCTATTCCTTTAGAAGATGGTTTAAGTAGGAAAATAAAAACTAAAGCGTGCGGCTGTCCATTTCGCCTAAAAGTCAGGCAGTTGCAAGATTATTCGGGTTGGCAGATCGTTGCTAATACTGGGGAGCAGAGTACGCATAATCATGAAATGATGGTTTATGTGGAGGGACACTGACAGATAAGCGGGCTTAGTCCCGCAGCGAAGCTAATTGTGCGTGACATGAGTTCGTATCAAGCAAAGCCGTGTGCTATTATGACGGCACTTCGTAAGAAACATCCAGAAGATAACCCAACAATTAAGCATGTATACAATTATAGAGACCGGTTGAGGAAGGATGGGTTTGAGGGTAGAGATATGGTTAGTCAGTTTTTCCATCTTGCCGTCACGAACAAGTATTATCATGCTTCGCTTGCTGATTCAGAAACTAATGTATTAACACATGTATTTATGGCACATCCAGCTTCTGTTGAATTACTACGGACGTACCACTGGTATATTGGCATGGATTCAACCTACAAGACCAATAAGTATAGAATGCCATTCTTTGAAATTGTTGGGATGACTCCATGCAACAACAATTTCAAGATCGCTTATGCGATTATGCAGGATGAGACCGAAGCAAGCTATCGTTGGGTTATGGAGTGTTTGAGGAATTTGATTGGATTTGATATGAACCCGACAGTTATTTTGAATGATAGAGAGTTGGGATTGATGAGGCCTGTTCGAGAGGTTTTTCCAGATTTTGCATACATGTTATGTACTTGGCATATTAACAAGGATGTAGAAAACAGAGTCTACAAATTCATGGGTGAAGACATGAAATTTGCTTCAAAATTCAAGAATGGCAGATGGAAGAAAATAATAAATTCTCAAACAGTAGATGAATATGAGTTGGAAGTGGCCAAGATGAAGGATACAATGGGAAGGATAGGTAATGTGGTAGCTTACGTTGAGAATACATGGTTAGTCCACAAAGAGAAGTTTGTTGTTGCGTGAACTAAAGATTTCTTACATTTTGGCAACACAACAACCTGTAGAGTGGACATGTCTGATCCATATGATAGAAGCGACATGTCCCAAGAAGCTGGGAATCACAGTACCATCAATTGGTCCATCGGGGACCGGATCCGTCACAATCCAGTCATCGTCTACAACATTCCTCGAGCGCTTACTACTCCCTACAATAGTATTAGACGTATAACATTTAAAAAAAATTTCTATAGTAAAGTAAATTAATAAAAAAAATTATGAGAAAAATGTAAATTATTTACCAGATGACTCGGCACGACCACCCTTCCCATTCGTCGCCCGACGAACTGGGCTAGGGTCGCTCTCGGGAAAATCCTCACCATCATCCATGGTAACATAGTCATCATCGTCACTCATGGGCCGCTGCACTGTCACATGCGCCCTTTGAGCATCCGCCATGAGCCTCTCTGCTCCTCGTTCCCTCCGTCGAGAGGCTGTGACGCCACGTAAGGAAGGATGGCGATGTCCGAAACCCTCTCCAATGTCACGCTGGAAAATAAACATTCAACAGCAAGCTAATTTTATAAATATAATCCGCTAAATATTTCTAAAAACAACACGCTAAAGTTCTACGAAAAATTACGCTAAATATTTCTACAAACAACATGCTAAAATTCAAAAAACAATATGCTAACTAATAATTTTTTTTTTTAGTTTTTAGTTGTCTGTCCCGAAAATCGGGACAGAATACCAAGTTTCATAGCGAGGCGGGTCCAGGACCCGCCTTCATTCAGACCATGGCGGGTCCAGGACCCGCCGACCATTAGAGCATGGCGGGTCCAGGACCCGCCATGATTAAGAGCATGGCGGGTCCAGATACCCGCCAGTATTAGTAGGACGGCGGGTACTGGACCCGCCATGCTTTTACCCATGGCGGGTCTTGGACCCGCCATGCTCTTACTCATGGCGGGTCCTGGACCCTCCATGAGTAAATTCATCCAAATAATCTGTCCCGATTTTCGGGACAGAAAACTAAAAAAAAATTTAAAAACACATTTAAGTTAATTCACATACCGGAATGAGCCCTACTGCTTTTCCTTTACCTCCACGTCCAGCCATAATTAGTTCGGATTCTTTTTCGGGTTTGAATTAATGTGTTTGAGAGTTAGAATGTGAATTTGAACTTAATTTTTCAAATATAAAGGGGAAGGGTAAAAGTGTAATTTGGGGGCGGTATGTGGGAAATAAGGGGCGGTATAAAGTAAATCACTTAATTTAAGCGTTATAAAAGTATATCTATTAATTTATATTTACTTTAACTATTTAGTATGTGTTTAAACTGATAATGGAACCGAACCGAACTATTCAATTCGGTTTGTTAATATTATTCTATTAGGTTCGGCCTTTATATTATTGAGTATTTGGTTTTGGTTATTTCGGTTCGGTTCGGTTTTTAAACCAAACCGACCGTTGAACACCCGTGGCACTTGCAACATATTTTACGCATATAACTTACTTTTTCGTGACCGAGTGATTAATTGATTACATTTATGCAGATTCATATGCTAATTAAATATTTTATGCAAATTGATGGGGTTATAAATATACTTTGAAAATTTAGAGGTCAATCAAACTTTTTAAACAAGTTAAGGGGTAAATGATGTATTAAGCCAAAATTAATTGGAAAAAAAAACAGCGTACCATACATTAATGTGAAATTAACTTCCTAATAATCCTATTAAAAAAAAATCCTAATAATCCTACCACATAAAAAAATATATATATCAAAATATACTTAAAGTTTTTAGAAAAGTATCGATTTAGACACCACGTCCAAAATAGCACCAATTTAGTTCTTATTAATGGAAAATGACATGTCATCCATTAAGTTTTGCCAACTCGGCATCATGTTACGATTTTAATATGCCACGTTAGATAAGATACCAAAATAACTCTAAGGTTTTTTTTTCTGAATATCAATTCAGGCTGCACGTATAAAATAACACAAATATAAGCTTACCTTTTATAAAATATTACCCATTTATACGTAACGTCGCAATTAATCAAATCACATGCTCACCCTTCTTAAATTAATATATGTTCTCTCTATTTAGTCTATTTCTTATCTATTCTAATACAATTAATAAGATCTTATTCTTGCATATTGAAAATACGATCTCTCAATATTATTGAAAATAACCGGAACTTGGGAGCGTCGGTAGTCGTTGTAGTTTGAAGAGCCATGAGAAATTTATTAACATGAAGAGTATATAATACAATACTAAATTCTTATAAATGTGGACTCATCAGGTATTGTATTCTTCATGACCAGTATTAAAAAAAAAAAAATAAGGCCGCCTGAATCGTTTTGGTGTTCGAAATCGAAAATCTGTCCCGATTTCTCCGATTAGTCTCTCTAAACATTTCTTTAGTTTCTAGATGATTTTTAACCATTTGGGCTCCGTCTAAACCTAAATGACAATGAACAAAAAAGATTATTGTGAATTTATTTTTGTTTTATTATAATTCACTTTTGAGAAAAATAATAATAAACCAAATTGTGTTCGGTTGAACCCTTAAGATGGTCTCGATTAAATTCTAAAAATTAAATCGAGACGACGGTTAAAATGGTTCTGCAAATGAAAATAAAAATCATATGTTCGGGATCAAGTACCACATTGTATTTAATTTGTCCCTTTTTTATTATTATTCAAGATTTTACTCCTTATTTACATCATCAAAAAAAATTATTGAAAAAGAATTTTGGAAAAAATACGATTTAGTCGAGCTAATCGTATTTATTCTCTCATCGACGTTTAGTGTTACGTTGGTTGTCATTTTTATTTTAGTTATTTTTTAGAAAAAAATTATAAAATAATAATAATAAAGGCGCCACGGGCCTGCTTGCAAGCCCGTGGCGGAATAGGCTTGGGTCGGCCGTTTGGGGCGGCCTGGCACTCCAGCCGGCTGGAGTGCCAAAGCCACTCCCTTTGGCACTCGAGCCGTGGTGGGCTGGTTTGGCACTCCAAGCCGCAGCTGGAGTTCCAAACCCAAGGGGTTTTGCACTCGAGCCCCTTGGGCTCCGTGCCTATAAATAGCATGAAGCCTAATGCACAATGGGAATGAAAAATTTAGACCTTGAACTCTAAAAAAATTAATTAAATACCCGAATTTGGAAACGTGGAAAAACGACTCAAAAAACCGCTAAAAAAACTCGATTTGAACTTCCGTTACTGATTAAGAGATAACAATCCGAGGAACTAGACTCATTTATTTATTTATTGCTTTTTTTATTATTCATAAGTATTTATTTAATTTCCGTGTTGCATTTAATAAACATTTGGTTTCGGGTTTAAAATTAAAAAAACTTCGTTTTAAATCCTAATATGAATAGTGATCCGATTTAGAGGTAGTTTGGGATTAAAACGTTGTAGATTCATTATTTTAAAATGTTTTAAATTAATAAAATTTCGTTTTAGAATCCCCTGTTACGAATTAGAACCCGATTTGGATAGTTTGAGGGTTAAAACGATGAAATATAGTAGTTCTAACAGCTTTTAATAAATCTGAAAAATGTAGGAACTGTTTCTGTAATTTTCACCTTTCTGTCAGTGAAAGCAGTTTAGTACGGAATTTCCATCACTAAATCTGCTCGAACTTAAAAAAATCATTTTGGAATTCTTTTTGCTTTTTTGTGGTTTGATATTTGGGATTATATGTATGTTTTAGTTATATGTTTGTTAGATAATATATATATATATATATATATATATATATATATATATATATATATATATATATATAGAGAGAGAGAGAGAGCTCTTGTGAGAACCCTTTCTTAGGTGATGACACTTCCTTAGGTGAGAACCACCTAAAACTACGTCGTTTTGGGGGGGTTTTTTTTTGACAAAAACGGTGAGTTTCATGTTTGAAGTGGCGCGTCTCTTTGAAGTTGAAAACTTCTGTCGCTTCGTTTCTCGACTTCTTCCTCGACTCCTTTGTCATTTCTATCTTCTCTCATTTCTACAGTCGATCAACTTTGCTTTTGATAGAAGATTTGTTTTGGTTATACCGTCTATTTCATCGATTATACCGTGTATTGTTCCTCTGAACTTTGGTTAGTTTCTTATCTTCTTCGTTTTTTCTGTTCTTTGTTTTTGTTTGCATTTTTTCGCTTTTTCGTTTTTTTCCGTGATTTTGTTCGTCTGGACAAGGTTTGTTGCTTTATGTTCTTTGTTTATTTTGTTGTTTTATTTTCTTCGTTGATTTTGAGAGCGATTTTGTGTAGTTTTTTATTTTCTAGGGTTTCGTTTGTTTAAACTTTATGAATCAGTTTCTATATGTTTTTCTTTTTTTTTTTGTATTCAAATGTATTAAGTTTGAGAATGTTTTTATGTTGTTTTATTATTGTTTTATATTTTGTGTTTGTTGTTCTAAAATTATGAACGTATGTTCTGTTAATGGTATATTGTTTTGTTTTATGTTTGTTCTTTATTTTTAAGTTTTGATACCTTATTTTTGTTGCTTTTTGATTTGTAGGTTTTTCATTTGTTTGAAATCTGTAAGTTTGTTGTGGTTTGATTTTGAAATTTAGTGAGTTTCAAAATCATTTTATTTTTGTTCTATGTTTCTTCTATATTTGCATGTGTTTGTTCTAAAATTTTGAACATTTGTTCTGTTAATGAGATATTGGTTTGTTTGGGGGTTTTGCTTGTTTGAACTTTGAAAGTTTGTTGTGGTATTATTTTGTATGGTTTTTGTTCTAAAATATTGAACATATGTTCTGTTGATGAGTTATTGCATTTGTTTTATGTTTTGTTATATATTTTCATTTGTTTGTTCTAAAATGTTGAGTATATGTTCTGTTTTTTTTTTTTGTAGAAAATGGGAGGCAATGGAGAAGAGATTTTTCCAAGTAATGTGATTGATAAGAATTTGCTGAATGAAATTATTGAAGAATATTGTTCTGATGAAGATATGAAAGATAAGAAAAAAGGTAAGAGTGTTGTTCTTGTTGAAGCTATAAGTGCAAAAAGACAGACATCTAGAAGATTTAAGAGGACTTCTAAGAGACCTTCCATTTCTAAAAGACCTTCAATGTCAGCCATTCCTGCTGACAATGATTTGCTCTCTAGTTATGTTGTTCCGTCTAATAATTTGTTGAGACGGCAAACTAGGAGTCAATCTATTAAAGGTGCGTTGAAGCAGGAAACAAGTAGTCAATCTAGTAAAGGTACGTTTACGCGGCAAACAAGGAGTGTATCTAGCAAAGGTTTTGATTCTTCTCAAGTTTCTGAACCTTCTGTTGATGCTTTGAAGGAAGATGTTGATGCTAGGAAGGTAAAAAAAAGTTAAGTTTGCAAGAAACCTATCTGTTGCTTCTAGGTTTTTAAAGAAGCGGAAGAAGGTTGTTAGTGTATGTGATGATGAAAATATTTCTAAAAGGAATAAGACTGCTCTTGGTCAAAGAATACCTCCTAAGCAGTTTATAGGTATTCTTAATGATATTCCGGAGACTCATAAGGATGCAATTAAACGGATTGGATTTGGTGGTGTTTTGGATCTGAGTTTAGATGTTCATAATGCTTATTTTTGTGAAAGGCTTGTCAATAGTTTTAATGTAGATAGGTGTAGCCTTATGTTGGACAATAGTGAAGAGTTGAAGTTTGTTAAGGAAGATTTTTAAGCCGTTTATGGTTTGCCTTGTGGAGGTGTGGAGATTAAGGAGCCACAAGATGTTGGGGAAGATGATTGTTCAGATTTTTTTGCTCAATGGAGGTGTTATTTTGGACTTGAGAGTGGAAGTCCAATTAATAGTACTGTGATTGACAAGTTGAATGATCTGAAGACGAAACCATTGTGTGATGAGTTTTTGTTGCATTTCGTATTCTGTGCGGTGAATTGTTGTATTCGTTCAACCAAGAACCAAGCTATGAACTATAAATTTCTTTATAGTTGTCGGAATGTTAATGAGATTGCAAATCTGGACTGGTGTTCTTTTGCATATAAGCATTTGTTGGATTCTGTCAGTGATTGGAAGAGGAGTCCTACTTTTTTCACAGGCCCCCTTCCTTTCTTGTTGGTAAGTATAATTTTATTTTTTTGATTATTAATATTTGTTTGTTGTTTATTTTTTAATTTGTGTATAACTTGTTCGTTTTTGTTATTTTTTTCTAGATAAGTTATTTTGATAGGCTTCAACGAGCTAATGTTGTTAATCCAAGAGATTATCCATTGATATCTGTTTGGAATAAAGAACGAATTCAAAAGAGGATGGCTTTGGAGAAGTTGAGGGGATTTGGAAGTGGGATTGTATTGAAGAGAATATTGGTAGGAGAAAATTTGGTAAGAGAAAGTATGGATGGGGATGAAGAAATTTGCAAAGAGAAGCAGCGGATATGAATGAAGATAATCAAGATGATGAAGGAGGCAATAGGAAGGAATGTGGAGAAGCTTCTTCTAGTGGACCAGCAGAAATTTTTGTACGTTATTACAGTTTTCCCTTTGTTTTTAAATTTTAGAACATTCTTATTAAATTTTAGAACATGCTTATTAAATTGTAGAACATGCTTACTATTATTTATAACTTGCCCTATTTTTTATTATGGATTTGTATATGCAGGAATTTCTTTCTAAGTTCCAATCATTAGCTACAGAACTGGGTTCTAAAGTTAATGAAATGTACTGTATGTTGAGAGAAGCTAATGTTGTTTTTAGTGAAGATGGTACAAGCGTTGAGATGGGTAATGTGATCAAGAGTTTATGGAGTAAATATACTCGAGGCAATGAAGATCCAGTTACTCAATGTGAAGGAGGGAAAGAAGAAGTTGTTAATGAGAACAAAGCTGAAAGTAAAAAAGATACAGGAATGACTGGAGATTTTGAATGTGATTTGTCTAGTCAAGATAGTCATCCTTATCTTAATTCTGATTTTTTTGATGAGATAGATGCTTTAGTTGAAAGAATTAAAAGAGAGAAGAACGACCAGAGAGAAAGTGAAACTCCAATGAAGAAATATGAAGAAAAATATTCTTGTCCAAATTTTAATTTGTTGAGTCAAGAGTTGCATGATTTTGTTGAAGCTGAAGGTGGATCTACACAAGCAAAAAAAATTGTTGAGAAAGTGGATGTTGCAGATGTGAAGAATAATTCTGATACTGAAGTAATGTATGTGATAAGAATTATTTTATATTTTGTTTATGTTTTTTAATGTTTGTTATATTTTAGAACATATGCCTTATTGTTTAGGACATAGGTTTTATGTTTCTGATTATCTTATTCCTTTTTTATGTTTTAAGGTGGTTTGTTTTGTCAACAGGTTTGTTGTTGATGATGGAATTGATAACATGGAGACAGAAGATGCGGTGGATGTAAATTTGCAAGTTTTGCCTAGAAATATTCCAGATAAGTTACAGAGTATGTGCAAATGGGCTAATTCGGAGTTGGTGAAAGGCAGTTTTGTTAGCTATGTTGTTGGTGAAGAATTGTTTGGACATGCTGCTAAAGCATTATTGTTGAGGCAGGATATATATTCTATGGTTCATATGGAAGAGATAACTTGCAACGTTATAATTTTCTATATGAGGTATTTTGTTTTTGAAATATTATAGTTTTATTTATATTAGTTGTAGTTGATTCTGACTATGTACTTTTGTGTTTTTATGTAGCTACTTGTTTAATTTGTTGAAGAAAAGAGGAATGGACAAATTGTTTTATTTTGTTGATCCTCATTACACTTATTCAATTGGAAGTTCTAAAACAGTAAGACATCGCTCATATGAGTTGATGAATCGATTGAAGATGTCCACAATGGATAAGTCTATCTTTTTGTGTCCATATAATACAGGGTATGAATATTTTAGTTATTTTATTTAATATTTTTGTAAGTAATTTTCTTTATTTTGAAATAATAATAGTATTATTTTCAGTGGACACTGGACGTTGTCAGTTATCGATTTGAAAAATTTTAGAGCTTATTGGTTGGATCCGTTGAGAAGGCGTTTGCCAAAGGCAGATGTATGGATGAATGTTGTGAATGAGTATGTTTTTTGTTTATATTTTGTTTTATAGTTTATTTGATATATAATTATGTTTTAAGATTAAGATTATGTACCTGATTTTAATGAATTTCATTTTAACAGCGCTATTCTATTATACTCTGAGAATGATCAAATTAAAGTCAAATGGACTGCACTTTTGGTAACTCTTAACTTGTATATTGGTTTTGTACATGTGTGAAATTGTTTAGAACGTAAAGGTTAGATTGATGTACATGATTTAATGTTGTGCTTGTTGTGTTGTAGGGTGTGCCAGAGCAGAAAGATCATAAAATATGTGGTTTTTTTGTAATGCGGTACATGAGAGATATTGTGATGGACAATGATTTGAAGTTTGCTGAAAAGGTATAGTGCACTTATAATAAATGTTTTGTTGCATTATTTTGAAATTATAGTTTGTTTAATGGTTTTAATTTTTTTATATTTTGTAGTGGAAAAGTAGGTGTGGTATGAAATATAGTCAATTTGATTTGGATGAAGTTCGGAAAGAGTTTGTGGAAGAAGTGATAAGAGTAGGAGTTACTGGACTTGATGACTGCTTTGCCAATGATGTTTCTGATAGTAATGCAATGTAAGTGATATTTAAGAATTTTTGTAATTTAGATCATGTGTATGTGTTTTTGGAACATATGGTTTATTTTTTAGAACATAAGAATAGAATTTAAGAGTATGTGGTTTCTGTTTTGGAACATGGTTAATTTTTTCCCTTTTGTTATTTTTTTTTATGTTGGTAATAGGAGAGTAGACAAAGATGTAGTTGAGAAAGTGTAAGAAGGTGGTGTTGGAAATCATGCAAAAAGGATTTCAAAGTTGTCTGTATATCTACAGTCTCCATTTTTGGTTGAGTCTGAGCATTTACTAAAGAATATGCTTGGTTCGAGGAGAATGTTGGTGGAATATGCTTTCTGTAATGGAGACCTACAGTAAGATCTTAATTGAATGTTGTTTGTGTTAATTTGAATTTTCTTTAAGATATACTTATTGTTTTTATTTTATTCTGTTTGCTTTTTTTGAAGTGAGTTGTTGTATAGTGATTGTTTGTCCACAATCAATAGAGAGGAGATTATGACCTTGTCAGGAAAGAATCATTTGGTTTGTAATGTTGTTGATGCGTGGTCTCGAATATTGAATTGTGAAAGGAAGAGCAGAGGTCAAACTGTGCATAGATTCTTCTTCTCTACTGTACCATTTGTATGTGTTTTTAATTTTTGATATATTTTTTTTGTTAAAAAGAAATTGCATTATATTAATATGAATGCTGTATTTTTGTATAGGTGTTACTATGTACTGATAAAGGACTTCCTGGAACTACTAAGTACAGTGAAAGACACAATGCTTTTTTTGATAGGATTAGTTATGAACTTCGTGAGGCTAAAGTAGATAGTTTACAGAGTTATCACTTGGTAATTATATTAAAAGTAAATTGTGTTTTACTGAAATTTTTGTTTGAAATTATTATGATTGCTAATGGTTTTATCTTTTTAGGTGTTCTTTCCGGTTATTTATGGTGCACATTTCTATCTTTTTGTTATCAACCATTTTACTGGAAAGATAGACGTTATTGATAACAAGGCTCTTGAGAAAGGTGTACAACCTTCTAGTAAATATAAGGGTTTTCCAAAGGCTTTGGTAATATTACTCAAATGTTTTTTAGTTTTGTTATTGTGTTCTATATATTTATTGTCATGTTCGGAAAAACTAACTGTATGTTCTGAATAGTTGATGATATGTTTTAATATTGATAAGATGTTGTTTTATGTTTTCCAGCTGAAAGCATATTCACTTTGTATTAAAAGAGAAAGCCTTGAGTGTTTGAATGATATCAGTGTTTATAGTGCAAGACATTTGAAGTTGAAGTGGAAAGACACAACCAACAATGATGATTGTGGTGTTTTCCTTATGAAGCATATGGAATCATATTTTGCACAAGATGTTAATAAATGGGATATTGGAGTTGGAGATAATATTGTGAGTTTTTTTTAAATCTTTTTTATGATAGTCTGATGTTATTATTTTGAGAATGTTAGTAATATTGATTTTGTAATATTGTAGGTTGATCAGTTGAAGAATTTTAGAGTTGAGTACTGTTGGAGGATTTTGTCAGATTTTGGAAACAAAGAAGTTGCTGCTGTTAATGAGAAGACATTAAAATGGAAGAATGAACAAATAAAATAATTTTATATTGTGTAATTGCTGTAAATATTTCTAGCATTGTATTTTGTAATTTTAGAATATTTTTTGTACAAGTATTATATTTCAGTTAGTTATAATGTGTAATATATATGGGATAGTTATTGTAATTTTTGTAAAATATATTGTAGAAGTTTCTGTTGGCAAAATTTGTGTTTTATTTTTTAACATGTTATATATGTTAGAACATAAGACATATTATTTGGAACATAAAACATATTTTTTGGAACATACATGATTTTGATAACAGCAGTGAAGTGTAGGTTGGATATATTTGTTTAGAGTGGAAATGTGTGCAGCTTAGAGGCTTGTTTAACAAAATGTGTAATCATATGAAAATTCATCAGAATAGCATGAGAAGTTTGAAGTTAAAATGAATGTTGTCATCAAGATTTATGATACATGTCATAATGATCATATTTATAATACTTAAAATATGATAATTATGACTTTCAAAAAAATATATGATAATTATGGCACACATAATAAATTGGATAGAATATAGATAAAAAGATAGAGGAACATGAAATAATTATTATACTTATAATACTTTGAAATATGATAATTATGTCATTGAATAAAATACAGGTAAAATGATAGAGAAATAAAAATAACAAAATTTAGAGAAATAAAAATAACAAATATTCAACTTCTTACATAGAAAAAAAAAATAATTCTGTGACAATAAATTGTATATTGGAAAGATTAAATCGTTGTTCTAAAACATGTATCATATGTTATAAACAATATATCATATGTTCTAAACAATATAAGAGATTAGTTGTTCTCTTTTTCTGGACAGTTTCTGCTATCATGGTTAGAAGGCTGTTTACAGACTATGCATAACCTCTTTTTTTCTGGTTTTCCTCAATAACTTTCTATCTTTCACTCTTCAATCTTTTATCACTGTTTCCTTTTGGAATATGTACACCTGTACCTTTGTTCTTTGATATTTTTGGTGCTTTGACATTAATTTCAGTTGGTACACTAGTTCCAATCAACATTTCAATGTCTTGATTTTTTTGTAAGAGTTCTGTTTTTCTCAGTGTCTTTTGAGTGATGTTAGCTTCTAAATCCATTCTGATTCCTTGAAACTTCTTCACAAAATCCTTTATATTTTCCTCATTACCTTGAGCCAAATAGACACAAACATTAATCTCTGACCATAGTTGATTCAGCAATGTTTACTTATCAATTGTAGCAACACATTCTTCCATAAGATTTCTGTGCAGACTGATGTTGTTTTAACTTGTTGCTAATGTAGTCCATCTGTTAAGCACATACCTGTTAGGAATTGATTCAAGCATTTTTGCCTTCCAAACCCACACCATGTGTCTACATGGTAAGTCTTGTCTTTCAAACTTCTTGCACGAACATTTTGTTTCGTCTTCAATGCTTCTGTACATAACCTGAAAGTTTTTTGATGTCCTTTGCTCTTTGATAGTGTAAATTTCTAAATCCATTCCGATTCCTTGAAACTTCTTCACAAGATCCTTTATATTTTCCTTATTACCTTGAGCCAAATAGACACAAACATTAATCTCTGACCATAGTTGATTCAGCAATGTTTTCTTATCAATTGTAGCAGCACATTCTTCCATAAGATTTCTGTGCAGACTGATGTTGTTTTGACTTGTTGCTAATGTAGTCCATCTGTTAAGCACATACCTGTTAGGAATTGATTCAAGCATTTTTGCCTTCCAAACCCACACCATGTGTCTACATGGTAAGTCTTGTCTTTCAAACTTCTTGCACAAACATGTTGTTTCGTCTTTAATGCTTCTGTACATAACCTGAAATTTTTTTGATGTCCTTTGCTCTTTGATAGTGTAAATTTCGAAAGGAGGTTGTTTATAGAATCCGTCTATTCCACAAAAGAAAGAAGCATTATAAACCTCTTCCTGAAACTCATAAAAGACAGTAGTTGTATAAACATCAGCTCCATGTGTTTCAATACCCATTGGTGTTTTGCATAAAAGTCTTTTATGTTTGGCATCATTGTCATTGTGAGCTTGGTTATGCCTTTGTGCATCCATTGCACTATCAAATCTCAAATAAAATTCTACAAGACTTAAATGAGAATTTGTAAAAGCAGTGAAAAAGTTGTTCTCGCTCTCTGACCTTGATGTAGTTCTCATAATTCCTCCTAGTAATAAGTCCCTGAAGTACGCTGGAATCCACATTTTTCTGATTTCAAATATTTGACATAGTCATTCATGTTTTTCCAAATTAAACTCTGAAATGACTGCTTTCCATTTTTCATCAAATTCTTCAGGTTCAATCTCAACACTCCAGACAATTGGTTGAATCATTTTTAAGAAATTGGTTTCTCGCATAATTGCACGGCCTATTAAGAAAACCATTAAGTAGAACAATCAAAACATACAATTTAATATATTGGAACATAAAATTTAATACGTGATCAAAACATATAGTAGAACAATCAAGCAGTAAAAATTTTAATTGTAAACAAAGCTTTAGAAGGCTTACCTAATTTATCATTCATCTTTTTCATAATGTGCCACATGCAGAATCTATGTTCTGTTTTTTGGAAAACATTTTTTATTGCAATCTTCATTGCTGGATCTTGATCTGTTATTAAGCATGTAGGTTCATTGCTTCCCATTAACAAGAGAGAAGAAAGTGTCAATTTGACACATTATATTGAGAAAGAAGAATTTGTTTAATTTGGAGAGAAGTGCTCCAATAGTTGAAGGTTGATGAGAAGTGAATCAACAAATCGATTCGGTGAGAAGTGCTCCGAGAAGTTTTGTGGAGAGAAGTGCTCCGTTTACAATGTGATGATGAGAAAGTACATCATATATATATATATTAAAAAAACGAAAGTTTTAAATTAATAGTTAAGGAGAAGATTGTTGAAAAAAAAATTAACTATTAATTTAAAATAATAAATAAACAAAGAGATAAATGAAAAAAGAAAAATGAAAGTCAAAATTGGGTGCTTCCATTGTTGAAAAAGGAGGCATCCATATTTAATTATTCAACTACTTGGTTGAATAATGGGTTCATTACATGGCTATAAATAGCCATGTAATATACTTCTCAAATGTAATATACTTCTCAAATGTATCAAATATCCATGTAATATACTTCTCAAATGTATCAAATATTGTGAAAAAATGTAGAAAGTGAGTGGAATAATGTAGAGTGAGAGAGGCACAATTTGTGCCTTGAGAGTTTATGAGAATTTATTTTAGAGGGTAGTCTAATTATTTTGGGGAGAGATAAAAAAATAGTAAAGATAATTACTTTGGGTATTGTGGGAAACACCCGAGTGCTACTATTTTTCTTTTATCTCATTGTAATTCTAGAAAGTTTCTAGAGAACACCCTCTTGTAAACCTCATAAATTCAATAAAATTCTTGTGCTTTGAGATTTATCGTTTCCGTTAAATTGTCGCAATCCAGAAAAATTCCCAACAGTGGTATCAGAGCCATGGTTCAATATTGGCGCTCACGCTGATATTAGCGTCATGCACCAAAGAATTGGGCGTGAGGAAATGGAGAAAATGAGCAAGCAGTTGAAGGAGTTTTCCTTGCTCAAGGTTAAAAAAATGAAATTCTTCAATGTGGTCATTGCAAAAAGCATGGTCATGATGAGAAAGACTGCTGGCACAAGGAGAAGCCTAAATGTTTCAAGTGTAAGAAGTTTAGGCACGTGCAACAGAATTGCAGGAACAAGAGAGAAGAAAGTGTCAATTTGGCACATTATATTGAGAAAGAAGAATTTGTTTAATTTGGAGAGAAGTGCTCCAATAGTTGAAGGTTGATGAGAAGTGAATCAACAAATCGATTCGGTGAGAAGTGCTCCGAGAAGTTGTTTTGCGGAGAGAAGTGCTCTGTTTACAATGTGATGATGAGAAAGTACATCATATATATATATTAAAAAAAACGAAAGTTTTAAATTAATAGTTAAGGAAAAGATTGTTGAAAAAAAAATTAACTATTAATTTAAAATAAAATAAACAAAGAGATAAATGAAAAAAGAGAAATGAAAGTCAAAATTGGGTGCCTCCATTATTGAAAAAGGAGGCATCCACATTTAATTATTCAACTACTTGGTTGAATAATGGGTTCATTACATGGCTATTTATAGCCATGTAATATACTTCTCAAATGTATCAGATATTGTGAAGAAAGGTAGAAATGGAGTGGAATAATGTAGAGTGAGAGATGCACAATTTGTGCCTTGAGAGTTTATGAGAATTTATTTTAGACGGTAGTCTAATTATTTTGGGGGGAGATAAAAATAGTAAAGATAATTATTTTGGGTATTGTGGGAAACACCCGAGTGCTACTATTTTTCTTTTATCTCATTGTAACTCTAGAAAGTTTCTAGAGAACACCCTTTTGTAAACCTCATAAATTCAATAAAATTCTTGTGCTTTGAGATTTATCGCTTCCGCTAAATTGTCGCAATCCAGAAAAATTCCCAACACATAGAACAGAACGTCACCGTACTTTAGATCTGCATTCCGGTTCACAGAAATCATTTCCTGTAATTTGCATAAAATAGAAGAGAAAATTAAAACAGATCCAAATGAATGGAAGAAGTGAGAAACAAGAATTGAAATTACCGATTCGAAGGAAGAGCAGTTGCGGAAAGAGCACCAAAAGAAGTTGCTACAATCGGAGACTGAGTTAACTCGACAGGGAAGCAGCAACAGGAGTATAAGGCTGAGTTAACTCAGCAAGTTTTGATATCTAAAATAGATCTGTGTTCCGGTTCACAGAAAGCAACTCCATTAACGCTATCTGAAAATTTCCATAAAACAGAACACAAAATTAAAAATGATCCAACTGAATGGAAGAAGTAAGAAAAAGAAATAGAAATTACCGATTCTAATAAGGAAGGTCAGTTGAGGAAAGAGCACCAAAAGAAGTTGCTACGGTGAGACTACGGAACCAGAAATCGAAGAGAATAGAAAATCGGAGACTGAGTTAACTCAGTAAGTTTTGATATAAAAAAGAGATGGAGAGAGAGCGGTGAAGAGACAGAAATTCTGGAATAAACTTTTGCTATTTATCTTAAATTTAACATGTCGATTCGAATGAATCATCCTTTCCACGGAGGTAAATCTTTGCCTGCTTTATCCTTTGTACAATCAGCATTTGTGAGAGCTTAAGGAAATAAATAAATAAAGTGGGTAGTAGTACTATAATTACATCCATAGCCACTTTTTTGTTTTTTTGATAAGAAAGGAAAGGAAAAAAACAAAACCAACAAAAAACCTACACCGGGATCAGTCTAGGAAGGCTGACTCCAATCCTATCCTCTAGGAGAGAAGGCAAAAGAAAAGAAGGAGGAACAGATAGACATCCATAGCCACTTAATTTTACCTATTTTTAATTTATGATTATTAAACTTCAAAATGTAATATAAAAGTCACTCAATTTTACATTTTGTTATATTTATGGTCGTTGAACACCTCAAAACGACTATTTTCAGTCTCAAAATAAAATAAAAAAATTAAGAATTAATGATATTTTAAGCAACTTTAATTCTTAAAGTTTTCATTTTGAGACTACTTATGTAATGTTTAGTTAAGAGATAATGAATTTTTAGAAAGCGAAATTTCAAAAAAATTATAATTTTGGAAAATAAAATATTTATGCAATCTTATAATCATTACTGACATTTCTTATTTCTATTCAACAACAAAATTAATAGTTTCGTGATTTTATTCGTTATACCCTTGACTCTTCCAGGAATAACAAATTCATGAATATCATAGGAAGAACTATAATTAATTCGGATATTTCGAGTTCTGGTAGCTTTGTATCAGAAGTGCGACTTTATCACAACAGATTATCCAAACAAGGTGCGGTATTAGACACATTTGCGGTCAATCCCTATTTCTGTATTTATGGTGAATTTCAAACTATTTCCAGTTTTGTGGTGTTTTTACTCCACTCTGTCAATCAATAATGGCACGCCAAAGATTTTTGTCAAACATTAAAGCAGTCCGCCTGTCGGAAAGACAGCCTGGTGACAAGATTCAATTTATCCTACCCTTTGAGCAACTCTTGCCACCAGGCCACCTCTGACACGCATCAGAGAAAGCAGTCCGCCTGTTAGACAAACAGACTACTTTGAATGTCTCACAATAATATTCGGCAGCCGCTACAACTGGCGGAGTGAACCACAAACACTACAAAACTAGAAATAGTTTCAAATCCACTCTAACAGGCGGACTGCTTTGAATGTCTGATAAAAAAAAAAGCACGCCATTATGACTGGCAGAGTGAACCAAAAATACCACAAAACTGGAAATAGTTTCAATTTTAAATCCACCATAAATAGAGAAATAATTTTGGGATTGACCACATCAAGTGCTAAATTGAAATGTCAAAAGCACCAACACTACTTACATTCTGCAAAGCTTCCAACTTCCACTGCAGGGAGCCCGCTGACCGACGCCGGGAGCGCCCAGGTGCCGAAGCATGCCGTGACGGCGCGTGCTGCTTTCCACGATCGTTGTGACGACATCTCCGTAGGCGTTTCGAAGGCCTGGGCTTACCCCGTCATAGGTTGCTCTTTACGCCAGACATTAAGGATGTCAGTTTCAACGTCGGCTAGGACTAAAGGCAAATGCCCTATGAGCGCTTAAGCCGAAATCGCCACCGTATACAAGATTCTAAGTGGAAGATAATTTTTTCTCTCTAATAGCTTTGTTCTCTTTATTGAGCGAGTTATGCTTTACACTCGTTCTTCATAAGGTAGCGGCAGAAGCTAGCCATGGTTCTTTCTCGGAATTGCCTATCTACCATGATTCTTACTCAATCGTTTTGTTCAGCGACAAAGCATGCATTTACAGAGTCATCTCATTTTACTACTTGTCTCATGTTTTATTGTGATATTTGAAATTTTATTTTAATGTATACTTATTGTATTTTTTAAAACTCATTAATCATATTTTTCTGTTTTCTATTTGATGAACAAATCGAAAATTATTTGTATATATAATAAAGGCTTAATACCCTCCCAACCCCTTCAAGTTGGCTCAATACTGCAACTGACCTCGTACTTTCACTTTTAACAAGTAACCCCCAACTTGTTTATTTCGAACAAATAACCCTTCAAATAGGTTATTTTGGGAGTTTTTTTCCCTTTACTTAATGTATCACTAGATTAGTTAGATAAAATGTGAAAACGTAGAGGTAGAAGAAATGGAAGGAAATAAACTATCCATTATGATATGTATATACTACACTACATATAAATTTGGACTCATCCGGTATTGTATTCTTCCTAAGCACTGTTAAAAAAAAATAAGACCGATTGAACCGTTTAGGCGTTCGAAATTAAAAATTCGTCCCGATTTATCCGATTAGTCCCTCTAGGCATTTCTTAGTTCCTATACGATTTTTAACCGTTTAGGTTCCGTCTAGACTCCGCCTGACGATGAACAAAAAAAAATTATTGTGAATTTATTTTTTGCTTTATTATAATTCACTTTGAATTGTTTAAACGGTATTGTTATTGAAATGTTGGTTTTTTTTGCACATTTTTAAAAATATATCTTACAAGTATAGATATTTTTCAATATTAAATAATTTTAGATAGTATAATATATATTTTAATTTAATTTATATAAGAATCTATTGATTAACAAATAAAAAATATAAAAATACAAATCTGATTAATCTCTGATTAGTTCTTGTCTAGACTCTGCTTAAGCGACCATGAACAACAAAAAAAAATTATTATGAATTTATCTTTTTCTTTATTATAATTAACTTTTGAGTTGCTTCAATGATATTATTGTTGAAATGTTGATTTTTGCATATTTTTAAAAATATATCTTATAGTTATAGGTATTTTTCTATATTAAATAATTTTATGATACAGTAAAACCTCTATATAGGAATACATTTGGGTTGGGACCAGGCTATTTGTATAACAATTGGGAGGTTATTACTAAATAGAGTTTGGTTATAGAGGTTATTACCAAGTTGGGACCGAGTTTTTTTTTATAACAAAATAGAGGTTGTTCCTATATAGAGGCTTTACTATAGTACTTTTAGATAGTATAATACATATTTTAATTGAATTTATATAATAATTTGTTGATTAAGAAATAAAAATACAAATCTGATATCTATGTATTTTTTCAACTTATAGAACTACACAACTTAGCGTTAATCTGCATCCTATTTTCAATCTAATGAGTTTTCAGCATGAACGTTTTTGCTCCAACCTGCTCATCCATTGGTATGAGTTGATACGAAGAAGCTTACTGACCTCTGACATCAATATGAGTGTGGATTTTGGAGATTCTTAAACCGGATCGAATATCTGAAAAAAAGATACAGAATTGGATTGAACCGTTGACTTTTTCTCTAGGATCGAAGAATTGTACCGTTGATTTAATTATGTACAACTCTGAAGGTTTTCAAATTCCTAATATTATTTAGTAAATATGTTAGAGATTTTAGAACCAGACCGAATATTCAAAAAAAGGATCGAGAACCGGATTGAACTGTTGACTTATTTCTCTAGGATCGAACTGAATTGTACTGTGACTTAATTAGATATAATTCTGGAGATTTTTAAATTTCTAATATTAATGAGCAAATATGTTGGAGATTCCGGAAGCGCATTGAATATCTGAAAAGAAGATTCAAAATCGGATTGAACCATTGATTTTTTCTTTCGAACTGAACTGAATTGTATTATTGACTTTATTAGATATAATTCTAGAGATTTTCAAATTCCTGAATTGTACCGAACCGTACTTATCCCTATCTACATTATCCATTAATTCTACACTTACTCTTTTTTTTTACCATGACATCAGGAGAAATACAAGGATTCATTATTGATATGTTTATCCATGTTGTATTTTTACAAAAGCTTACTAAACTTTTTTATTTTTTTACCATGACATCAGAAGAATTTACTAAAATTAACTTTTCAATTTATTCATTTAATCAATTTAGGGTAAAGTAAAAAAAAAATCATGTGCTTTTACTTTTTTTTATTATTAAACTAGTACATGTAAAAAAAAATTGTTTAGAGGTTTTTCACTTTAATAAAAATAAGGACTTCAAAATTAAAATGAACGTTGATGACTTTAAAACTGAAAAATTCAAAGACTTCTGATATTATAAACAAATTTAATTCTTTGATTTTTTTTAATTTAAAGGTCATCTGGGTGTTGTTTGGTGAGTAGAGAGAAAGTGAATGTTTAGAGAGAGCAAACTTCGAAAATGATGATTTTGGAAAATAAAAAAAAATTGGTTTCACAGCAAATATGGTACTAAACAACTTTAATTCTTGTAATTTTTCATTTTGAAGTCGTTAACGATCATTTTTATAGTATCAAACTAAACAGTTCTCGTTTTTAGCAAAACGATGACCTTAGTCCCCATTTAAAAAAAACAATTTATAAATACCAATTAATTTAGTAACAAATTAATTATCATAAAATCCTTCTCTGTAATATCAACATACTATCATACTATATTGTTGATATTAATTAATAATTATTATCTTCCTTTCCAATCTTTTCTGTTTTTCACCCTTCTTTTCTCATTTTCTGTCCAAATTTCATCATCTGTTGAGTTTCAAATTGTTCTCTTTTGAAGATCTACTTTGAATAGGAAGAAGCTTCTTCCTACCCCACCGGTTAGATTTTATGTCTTTTACTTTATTGTTTTTTTCTTTTTAGTCAGTTTACATATATTTTATCGGATCTCTTCATCCGTTTGAATTGTATCTGCTCTCTGTTATTCTTTCATTTATATCATTTTCGAAGTTAGCAAGTGCGGAAATGGTTAATCTTGTACGTGGATCAATATATCTACGTGGTTGCATCAAAAGAAAGGACTTAGATCCGAATGATCGGAATGACCTAAATGCTGAAGATTGGATTGCATCTACTTTTCTGCAGATTTCGATTTATGATAAATATATGTTTTATTGTTGTTTTGTGTTTTTTTATGCCTTCATGGCCTTTTTTGCTCTCTGTAACCGTTTTAGTCTCTTTATAGATCTTGTAAGAATTGATTTCTTACTGTTGTTTTGTTGTTGTACTTGTTGTGTTTTAATCTAATAAAGTTATAAGCATTTTTATCAAAAAAAAAAAATAATAATAATAATAATAATAATTGCGAAAATAAACATTGAAAATATTTTCCAATAATTAAATGTATCAAGTTTTACTGATTAAATTTTTTCTGCTGCAAATTGCTCATTTAAATTAATATCAACATATTCTCAAATTGTTACATATACTAAGCAAAAAAGTTATACAAAAATTATTCAATTATTTTAATATCAATATGTTCTCTAATAATTATATAAGGGGCAAATTACTAATCTAGCCCATTTGAATGAGTCCATTAATATATTTGACCTATTTTGATTCCATCTCACCGAATTAGACACTTTCATTCCCTTTGGACAAAAATACTCTTATTTCAATTCACCTTTTCATCAGACTCTCAACGTCTTCTTCGTCATCCCAAACCGATGAAAGCGGCATTACCGCCAAGTCTAAATAGAGAAATGATGGTGGTTTATAGAGAGAGAAAGAAGAGATTATGAAGCTCCACTAGAAAATGGTTTCATTTCAATTCTTCCATTTCGCATTTCGTCACAAATGCAATAATAGTTGTCGCATGTGCGTCGTATTTCGTCGCATGTTTCGTCACAAATGCGACAACAGTTATCGCATTTGTGACGAAGTACGATAAATTTCGTCACAAATGCGACACAAATGGAGGAAAATGGAGGAAATTGAAACAATACCATTTTCTTCCACATAATTCTTCATCTTCACCGCTAAAAAATCAAACGGTACCATCTTCTACCACATAATTCTTCTTCCACATAATACTTCTTCCACATAATTCTTCTTCTTCCACATAATTAAATTACCCTATTTAGACCCCTTCAATTGAAACGAAGTAGAAGAAGCGGGAGCCGGAGCAAAAGCAGAAGTCGAATGGAACTAGGGGTATAATTTTCCAAAAATGATGAAAGTGTCTAATTTGGTGAGATGAAAGCAAAGTGGATCAAATAAGTTAATAGACCATTTCAGTTGGTCTAGATTTGTAATTTGTCCTTGTATAATTCTCTTTGTTGATTTTAAATTAATGGTAATAAAATCTTTGTGGTTTCCTATTTTTGTAGCTCGGTACTTGTGATTTTTTTGTTACAAAGCAAATTCTGTGATTGGCATCATTAGCCATTTTAGGTTGACTTTGCCAAATTTATTGGAAAATTTTCAAAAATTAAATGGAAAATTTTGAAAATTTTAGGTTGACTTTAAATTCGAAATTTTCAAAAATTAAATGATATTTGTCAAATTTTGTTTAAAATATCATTTAATGACTACATATAAGTTAATCACAAATTATTTTATCAAATTGTTTAAAATGTTTACTGTATTATTAATATAATCACAAAAAATAACCAAAAATGTAGATAACTATTTTAATTTATCGACAAACTTGTTTAGAATGTCTAATGTGATAGTTCAATAACAGTCAAATCAGTTTTTTCAAATTTTCGATAGTAAGACTAAAATTAATTTTCCTTGAAAATTTTATAGTTAAATTTGCACAATTTCAAACGTTATTTGCTAAATCTATACTTAGGAATTAAATTTGACTCTTATCCTATTTTATTTTATTAAGACTCTTTATTCCTTATTTCGCTTATGACTCATAAAATGTCAAGACCGAATCTGACTATAGCCAAACCCCTAAACTATTTTTCTCCATTACAAATTAATTGCTCAATAACTATATTTCCCGTTCTTGACTTATTTCGCTAAATTGTTGGAACATTCATGAAAATAATAAGAGTATGCATAGTAAGAAAGTTCACCAAAATTGAAGGTGAAAATAAATGAATAAATTTAAAATAAACAATGTCATTGAAAACAAGACATATTTCCTTTGAGTTAAGGGTAAAGATTTCGTGTGAGTAAGTTATATCCAAATTTTAACATATTAAATAACATTCGCACTCATGAAAGTAAAAGTATATTTAGATAGGTTTAATAGGCACCCAACTCCCTAAATTTGTAATTTTTTTTCACCTGGCCTCCTCAACTTAGGGGACAACCTCTCAACCCCCTCAACTCTCCAAAAACATCACATACAACCCCTTACACTCCTATGTTCGGTCAAAATATTGACTCGTGTAGAAAACGCGCTTGACTGTTGACCACACCAATGCCACGTGTCATTTTTTATTAAATATTTCCATTGAGACCCCTGCTCGGCGAGCAAGCCCATTTGTACTCGACAAGCAACTACCAAAGATGGATTTCGATCAGAATTCTTATGCCAGAATGGAAAATTTTAATAAAAAAGTGACACGTGACATTGGTGTGGTCAACAGTCAAGCACGTTTTCTACACGGGTCAATATTTTGACCGAACATAGGGGTATAAGGGGCTGTATGTGATGTTTTTGGAGAGTTGATGGGGTTGAGAGATTGTCCTCTAAGTTGAGAAGGTCGGGTGAAAAAAAATTACAAGTTTAGAGGGTTGGGTACCTATTAAGCCTTTAAATTATATGCAACTTGGGATTTAATATGTTTTATATAAACATCTCTTCCTTTACATTCACGTTAGAATTATAATTAAACACTACAAAATTATCACTTCAAAACAAAATATAAGTTCACCTCAATAATTACATCTCTACACTTGACAGAAGCCTTGACAGTTTGAACTTCTCCTAAACTTCTACCTCTGCATATGGAGGAAAAGAAAAAAATTCAGCTTTACAAAAAGAAAATCATAAAATTGAAAATAAATACAAATGGAAAATGCAAAAATAACCAGAAAA
Organism: Euphorbia lathyris; assembly: GCF_963576675.1. Lineage (NCBI taxonomy): Eukaryota > Viridiplantae > Streptophyta > Magnoliopsida > Malpighiales > Euphorbiaceae > Euphorbia > Euphorbia lathyris. The sequence goes on along the minus strand of NC_088918.1, from coordinate 12,012,145 downwards.
ATAATATTTTTATTAATCAGGAGAAATACAACCATGATTTTGGAATGTGTATCTGTACAAAACCAAACCTAGCCAAAAAAAATTGAATATCGAAATAATCAAAATAATTAATACCGGCTTCCAACAGGAATCAAAGTTGAAAGCATCAAGAATGCACATCTATGTTCGGAAAGGTGGCCCAAACTAACAGACTGGTTTGGCTAAGATGCGAGCTCTCGGAGAAGAGCTAGGTGTTCTTCTTAAGGTATAAATTAACAAATTAGTTGCTATGTTGCACGGAAATAGAAATAGAAATGAAAATAGACATTTGGAAACGTTGTTTCTAAAAATATGTAGCTAGAAAAGGGTGATGGAAACAGAAAAGATACTAAAACAGAAAAGAAACTGAAACGGATACGAAATGCGGAAACGCTAATGAAGTAGAGTTTCCGTGCAACATAGATTTGTTGTTTTCATGAGTGAGTCATCCATTTTTCTGGACTTAAAAGAGTATGAAAATCTTATGTAACGACCCGAGTGAGTCCGAGGTGGAAGATTGAGCAAGGAGCGCCCTAAAGGATGATGATGGAAGCATGAATAAACCGAATCTCATGTAGGAAACAGAAGGCTGATGCTTTGGTTTAAGATGCGTTTTAATACATAGACTTATTTTAAACCTCTAAGACTTTAGAAATGAGACTTGGAGCAAAATGGGCAATATTCTATGTATGATGCATTTTCTGATATGAGATTCAGTTTATTTCTGCCATTCTTTCCATCCTTTAGGGTTATTCATTGCTCAGGACTTTCATTCCGATGCTACACGCTCAGAACCGGGTCATTACATCTTGGGGTAAATTACATACATGGTGTACGACTGTTGTCCAATTTCATTCTTTGGTGTACAACCTTCAATTTTGCACATAAAATTGTACAACCTTTTGATGACCTCACGGTAAAGTGTACAACCGGTAATTGTGATCGGTCAATGTGACATGTCAACAATTTGACTTCCATAAAAGTCAAAAGTTGATCGGTTAATGCAATGTCAACGCGTCACGTCAGTAGTTTTGACTTTTATGGAGATCAAATGGCTGACGTGACGCGTTGACCGGTCACAATTACAAGCTGTACACTTTAGTGAAATGTCAACAAAAGGTTGTACACTTTTGTATGCAAAATTGAAGGTTATACACCAGATGTGAAATAGGACAAGATTTTACATCACGTTTAGGGATGGCAACAGGTAGGGTGCCCGCGGATAATGCCAATCCCAAACCCTTATCCTTTTTTTTAATTACCCATACCCGTCCCATTACCCTAACGGGTATATTTTTTGCATCCCATACCCGTTTCATTTAATTCGCGGATACCCTTACCCGTTAAGAATCATTAAATAAAACAAAAATATTACAGATTTAACAAAGTATAAATTTAATAAATCATCTATTAAAAATTGAACCTTAATTAATAAGAATAAATTAGCTTAGTGGTATCACTCAATGGTTGAAAACAAAAGATTGGGGGTTCAAACTTCACGTCTTACATCTAAAAAAGAATGATATTTATTAGTATATACAAAAATTATGACGGGTACCGGGTACCTTGGGGTATTCCCATACCCGTCTCATTACTCTAACGGGTAATGGTTTTGGTCTCATACCCTTTTATACAGAGTATGGGTAGTCTCATTAGTGTCGGGTACCCACGGGTACAATACCCGTTGCCATCCCTAATCACGTTTGTAATTTAACCTGACATCTTGTGTGAGATAAGATGGATATATTTGAATCTAAATTTCCATGTGAAGATAGAGTCTTGAAACCATTTATGTGTTTCTTGTTTTGTTTACAACAGGTTTATGGGCCTGAGGCTACAATGACAGGCATCTGCAAAGAGGCTATTGATTGCATAATGTCTATTGCATAATTGTGTTCAAGAAGATTATTTTTTTTGATGTGAGACAATAATTTCTTGTAGAGGACTATCAACTGATTTTTTCTTTTTCTTTTATAAATGTAAAGGTTGAACTATATTGTTGTAGAAGGACAACATTACGATTGTCAATTCGGTTTGACTGTTATAATCGTATTCGGTTTATTGTGTTATGACCGTATAATGTTATCTATATAGTCAGTGGCGGATCCAGGAATTGACGTCCGAGGGGCTGATTTTAGTCCGATTATTGGGAGTAATTTTTCGAAGTCCAATCTGTTAGGAGTGGAATTTTTTTTTTTTTTTAAGGTTTTAGCACACTTAAACTTTATGGTTTTGATATGTTAGCTAAAAATTGTAACATTTTCACACTTTTTTTATTTTTAGCTATAATTTTTTTATAATTTTCTTAAAAAAGAGATATAATAAAAATAACTTCGTATAAAAACAAAAAATGAGTTTTGAGTGATTTGAACCCATGACCTTTCACCTTAAAACAAAGCTTTTAACCAACTCAACTACTTTAAAATTTTGAGATAATACTACATAGATTAAATATATACTAATATTTGGGGGGGGCTACACAGGACAAAAATAACGACACTCAAGGGTGGAGCCGATAGCCGGGGGGGCTTTGGCCCCCCCGGGCTCTGGGCTGGATCCGCCCCTGTATATAGTTCTATATGATTATATATAAATACAAGATCAACCTAGCCGAACCGAGATCGAACCTACTAGACCGAGACCGAGCTTGGTAGACTCGTCTCGGCTCGAATCTTGTCAATTTCAAAAATTTAGACTTGGTTTGAGAGAATTAAACACAGGCTCGGCTCGAGTGAATATCTCGGTTTAAGAATGGTTCGAGAATGATTTTGAGTTCAAATTAGTACTTAAATGAACCTGTTTTAATATTTTATTATTTAATTTTAGCATTCTAATAAAAGAGATACCAGCTTTAAACTTTAAAAACCAGATCTAACACATAATTTATAATAAATTTATTATGAATTAAAAAATAATCGAATTTGTTCATGTGCTTTAGAGTCGAATTTAAGGAAACTCAGGTTAGTCGAATTTTGACCGAGTCAAACTCGAATAGTTCACGAGCTATCGTGACTCGTTAATACTCCTAACCATGTGTTAGAAATTATTACTCGTAGAGAGCATTGGTTATGATGAAACAATTGAATTATCAGACGGCGCATAAAACCGATGTCTAAAACACTGGTTTCCAGTGCACATAATCATGCGATTACATTACCGATTTCAGTGACTGGTGTTTGATTTCAACTCTTCTACCGAAGTTCCAAACATGGTAAAAACTTGTTCAATTGCAACAACATTTGATAATAATTTTTTGTGAGTTCACAGGTTCTTATTTAAAAACTAGTGTATATGCAATCTAATAATCTAAACAGGATCATTAAGCTTGAAAAAAGAATTTAACCAACTCTTATTTAACTGGTGTTTGATAAAACTGAAAATTAAATATTAAAAATTTAAATATTAACTTTAGATGTTGAATATTTTTTAAAAATTTTAAATTATGAAACTGTTTTATTTATTTCGAAAATTAAGTGTTACTACAAAAAAAACTCATCATTGATTACATTAACATGTAATTATAAGTCAATTTTTTTTTAACTTATCCTCTTAAATAAATTTTAAGTTCATTAATTTTTTTTAAGTGGATGACGAGTTACAATTATATTTTCATTTTTATTAAAAAGGTACTGAAAATATTTATTTTAAATGACTTTAATTCAATAATTGTTTTCAATTTCCTTGTAATAATCCTTCGGAAGTCGTTTCAATAATTAGAAAAACCAAAAAGCCCAAACCTGCAACAAATTAGAAAAGACAAAAAGTGGCAGACAACTGGAAAAGACGAATAAACCCCCAGGAAAAAAAAAATGAATATGGTCCGGGAGAGGCTCGAACCTGCAGCTTTAGACTAATATGCCAGCGCTCTAACCAACTGCGCTACCAGAGAGCGCTCGGTTACTGTAAACAAATATATTATATAATTTATAAGTATTGGAGCCAGCAAAAATTAACGCCGTTGCCGGGGATCGAACCCGGGTCACCCGCGTGACAGGCGGGAATACTTACCACTATACTACAACGACTTTGATGTTGATATGTCAAACTAAATGCATATTATAGTAAATAACATATTTACTTATCCTAAAACTATCAATTAATGGAGCGTTAGCCATAAATATTGTAGAAGGATAAATTATGTGATTGTCTTTTATAAAAGAAAATTGCAATATGTACTAATGACAAAATAAATTATTGATTTTTTATTATTGAATTATTGATTTTCATTTAGGTGATGTTTGAGCTAATGACATGATAAATATTAAATAATGTTGGTCAATTTATTATTATTATTATTATTATTATTATTGATGATATAAAACCCGGTTTTGATTATATGGACTTTAATGACCATGTAGTATTTAACCATTCACCGTTAGATCTAGGTTTATTAGAATCATAGGATGATCATTCAAAGTATCCTAATGCTTAGATTTAATAAGTCTAGATCTAACAGTGAATGATCAAATTCACTTGATCATTAATGGCATAATAAAAACACTCTTGGTAAAAAAAAGTGTTTTTTACAATAAAGAATACCATATCTCTAACTCGTGAGACTAACCTTTTTAGGGAAAAGTTAAAAAAAACTTTGTGATTTTAGATTTTGACACTATTGAATAAGTAATATTAGCCTAGGGATTAGTAGTAATTTAGCCATATGTTAGTTCGGTACTGATAACAACCCAAATTATTCTTGAATAAGGAATAAGGGAAAATTAATATAAATAATGGCAAACCGTTATTCCTTCTAAAAGAGATATTTGTGCATGATTACTGTGGAATTAATGACAATTATTGCAGGATTAATGCAGAGGTGAATATGTAAATAATGAAGAAAATGAAGGAGTTTCTAGCATTATGCCACACCAAAGTGGACCATGGCGAGATACGCCATAACGAGATACGCCCGATGAGAACGAGTAGTGGAGACCCGCCATAGCTCTCAAGAAGAGCGTACATACGCCTTGACGGGTCTAAAAATACCAAAAGGCGCCTTTATTACCATCCATGAATGGGAATAAATACAATTAAATGGCAATTAATAGCCATTAAAGGGGAATAAAGACTTGACTGTTCGAATACCTCAACTCTGAGGGTTTCAAGAACAAATGCTGGGATTAATGGAGAATTGATAGCAATTAAAGATGAGTAATGACATGACTCTTCACCTGCTTCCCCATTAATGCTGAAGGTTACAGAAACCTATATAAATACCCTAGCTTCCTAGGATCAAAAGTACACTTACTGATTCTCTACTTTTGTGCTTACAGTTTATTCTCAGAAATATTACTGACTTTGGCATCGGAGTGTCCCCGGCCGATCCCAACGGCGCCTCACAGGGAAATGCTCCGATCAAGGATTTTTCCACAAGTTATCAATTGGTGCGGTGAGCGTGGATCTCTAACAAACAGAAGATCACAAAATCTCGATTGTATAGAGTTTCACAAAGAACAAAACAATGGAGTCAACGGAATAGAAATCACAATCTCAAACCTTGGCTCAATCAGTGCAAACAAATCTATCCAAAGATAGGCTTCTCTATAGATTGGTGGGAAAGAGTTTTCTACATTAAATCTGGAATTTTATGATAAATAAGATAAGTTTCCTACCCTTTCTTATTCCATTTTTAATTAAAGAAAATTGAAGTTTCTTACCTTTATCAAGTTGCTATGAATATCGTTACATGTTATTATGATAAATCTAATAAAATGTGAAAGATAAAGTCATAGACACAAATCTTTCATTAAATCTTGCATGCTTACTATGCCCTCATATTTTTATGCATGACAAGTGTAATATGATATTATCATTGAATTAGTACAAACGCATGTATAAGACCCGTAATCTTGGGATTTACAAAAAAAATTCATCCATTCAATGTGATTTTGTCATTTGATATTAAAATATCATAAAAGGGCTCATGTAATTACAAATGATTTAGATCTGGTCGGTCTTTTGGATGAACATGCATATAACTATTAGAAGAAATTACAAAAAAATCATATTTGGTTTTTCCTTGTACAATTCACCATCTATATATGGCTTTTCTCCTATATAGTACTTTTAATATCAGAAATTCATATTTTTGAATATTGTTTTGTCAAACAGTTATTTCATTCCCTTTTTTACAATGATATGTCTATTCATATAAAAACTGTTTATTTGACATTGTTAGAATTTCTGTTACCAACACAAGAGACTTGAAAATATTGAGTCTATTTGTAATTATCATGTAATTGTCCCTAACTATTAAGGGCATTATGGGCTGATGAATTACCAAATTGGATAAACAAAACTTTCATGTCTTGAGCTAACTACAAAATAGTGCAAGTATCGGTTTTGGATCAGAACATTAATTTATGCAAAATTCTTAGGATATACATGAGAATTCCTTAAAGATTGGAGGATTGTATGTGAAGGTATGTGAGAGTGGATTTTGAATAATTTTCCTTACACTCCAAATTGGAGGAGAATCATGGTACATGTATTTTTCTTCCAAAATTACCCTTTCTCTTTTATTTTATTCGTACAAATGAAATGATATAAGAGTAATTTTATATATAACTATATTATTAAATCATCAGTTACCTTTCTTTAATTACACCTCATTCAAATGAGGCTTTAATGATCTCCGAATGCCATTAATGTATGGATGCACAATATTAATTGCAAGTAAATAGCAACTATGTAAGATATCTTACCCAATATAGTATGTCATAACTTCTATGACGTTTAAAATAAATATGCTATCTTGGATATTAATGCGCATTGAAATACAAAAGGACATTATTCTTAAACCATTCTCATTATGGTTACTTATTAAGAATTCATTATGATATTCATGTGCAGTAGCAATCTTTATGGTTATGACCGTTATACGTGATATTATTATTAAAACAAGCACAATTAAAATTCTATTATGAATTTGTTTGACATATAATATTTACTCGGTTTTATCCTTTGACTAAGTTCATTCTAGAGTCAGGGACCAACGTGAAGGAATTATTAAGTTGATTCCAAGATGAACTAAAAATTCCATAAAGAGACATTGCATTATACATGATATTTGCCAACAAGGTCAATGCAAACAGTCTTTTGCTATGAAGTATGTTCTGTGGATCAAGCCACTGATCCCCAAGGTAAGTGAATATAGCTTTTATGCCTTACCACAATCTTTTAATAATGGACAGGGTATGCCCCACTTCTGGAGTTCTTTCAGTGCTAACCCACAGGTACAAGGGAATTGCTAATAATGCAACCAGTACCAAACACTAGCATGAAAAATAAAGCTCAACCCAGAGAAGTGTATATTCAGAGTCACTTCAGAAAAATTCCCTAACTATGTCATTAGCAAAAAAGGAGTTAGAGCAAATCCAGATAAAGTAAAAAGCCCTGCGAGGAAAAAGGTGAAAAGAGCGCCTAAATAAAAGCCATGCGAGGAAAAAGGTGAAAAGAGCGCCTAAATGAAAGCCCCACTATGGGTGAGAAAGATCCAGAGGTTGAATGAGCGGATCATCGTACTAGAAAGATTGTCAACAAGCATATCAAGGTATAAAACAATTCCTAGCAGAACCACCCTTGATGAGCAGACCAATCTGAAGGGGAGACCTGCATTTGTATCAATCTGTCATGGATAAAGCTATGTGCACCGTGGTTATTCAAGAAGAAGAAGGTCATCAGTTCTCCATCTATTATGTTAGCAAAATGTTGAAGGATGCGGAGACAAGATATTCGAAGCTAGATAAAATGGCTCCCACGGTTGTGACAACATCCATCCGCGTTAAACCATAGCTCCAAGCATAACCTCAACATGATCGCGATCAAGATCAAGAGTCGGCTTCACCATCATGATTCAACATTGAACACATGAATGATGAGATTACAAGGCGAGTGCATGCCGCTCTGGATAGACAAGAGAACAATGCAGAAAGATACGCCATCCAGTTAACAGGAATTCGCCATTCACAGCGCGAATCATGAGGTACGAGGCGGAAAAAATGATTAAAGCTTCCAACTTGCCACAATATAAAAGAAAAGAATCAATATAAGCGGGACATTACATATCCCGAACCCAAAGGAGGGGAGCATGTAACCGTTGGAAGAAACGCCAAAGCGTACTACAGGTTGGCCACCGCACTGAAGCTTGCTGGGTGCTGGCAAACTAGATAGCTTTGTCCAGAATAACAAATAACAAGATGACAAGCAGAAGACAGATCCCAAAAATAAATTCAAAAGTGTCATTAATGTCATAGCAGATGGACCAGTGTATCAGCCACCCGTGGAAAAAGCAAAAATATCCGCTCTGGATAAAACATCCCTCCATTGCTCCTTTTGCAGAAACAGGTCCAGTAATCTCTCCACATGCAGATGCATTGGTAGTAACAATGGCGATTCAAGGATGGGAGATAAAATAAAGCGAGTAAAGACATGGGCAGTTCTCACAATGTCATCACCAAAGGTGCATTCGCCAAACTAAAGGTTGATCCGATCCAAATAGAAACAACCATTGTTGACATCATTGGAGTGACGGGTCACACTATCTAGACCAAGGGCCAGAGGTTGCAGCCCTAATTTCCATCCGTCGTCTGACAATGTACATTCCCACCAGCAAAGGAGGAGTAATGATTAGCGGGAACCAAAAGGTGGCTAAAGAGACTTATACTCGGCGTCACTATCAATCCGCCCACAATCCAAAGAGGACGAAGGTGAGAAATATTAACTTGTCACTACAGCTTTGGGCGACACAGAAACGCTCCTTATTACTGATGGAAAGCGGGTGCGGATCGCCAAAGGATTAAAACTTGAGATCAAAGAGGATGTTAAAAAAGTTCTCATTGAGTCTGAAAGCGTATTTACATAGGAGAATGAGATCCCCACAGGAGTAAGCCCAGATGTGATTACTCATAAGTTAAACATCATTGAGGATGCGGTTCTAGTTGCTCAGAAAAGACGGAACCATGGGCCTAAAAATCAGTATTTTTACATATTCTTATATGTGCATTAAACTGTTATAGTATCTTATATTTTATAATTTATTCTTTCTCGCCATACTTCTTATATTCATTTGCCTAGCTTTTAGTGCTGATATACGCCCAGTGGCTGGCGAATGAAAAGTTCCACAGGTGGATCAATTACCTCAAAGATAGGACAATTGATCCCATCACGGGCGGATCCCCTTTCCATAAAGATAAGAAGCACAGACCCGCAGGAGCTTTCAAATGAGCTCAACTCTCTCCTCAAAGACAGGAAAAGGATTGACCACCATCAAAAGCGGGTTAAAATCGTCTCAAACATGAGATCATTACACCCTCAACTTTCTCCTCAAAGATAGGAGAACACTCTCATGGGTGGATCCATCTTTAGATGATCACCATTCGAGAAAGAGTTAAAACATTCCTTGGACGCAAGGACTTTACACACTCTCACTCCCTTCCCAAAGAAGGGTTCACAAGTCCTACGGGCGGATCGCTTCACCTCAAAGATAGGTAGCAAGTTGATCCCCTAGGCAGCTTTACTTCCTCTAGAAGGAATAGAACAGCTTCAAACCTTCATAAAGGTTCGCACAACGGAGTATGGTTGGCCACCTACTCCATATTAAATCCTACAAACTTATAAATTTACTTACGCAAACGTAAAAGTAAATGGCGACCATAAGGATTAAAACAATTGTACTTAAGTTTTACAAACAATCGGACAATAATCTCAGCGGCGGATCGATCTACCTCAAAGATAGGAAACAATTGATTGTCGTCAGAGACAGAGTTAAAACATTTCTCAGACGTGAGAACTTTACACTCTCAAATACTCTTCCCAAATAAGAGTCTCAAGACCTGGCGGCGGATCGATTCACCTCAAAGATAGGAAGCAAATCGATCGCCCAAGGCAGCTTAACTTCCTCACCAGGAATAAAAGCTTCTAAACCTTCACAAAGGTTCACACATTGGGGTACGACTGGCCACCTACCCTAAACAATCGGAGAAATCCTAAACCAGATTCTAAAAAGTTACTTGCTAAAAGATATAATGCATTAGTAAAAATAGTTCTGGAAAGAAAAGGGTTCATCCAACAACGAAGCCTCGTCTTCATCCAAGTAATGAAGCCTCGTCTTCATCCAAGTAATGAAGCCTCATCTTCATCCAAATAATGAAGCCTCGTCTTCATCCAAATAATGAAGCCTCGACTTCATCTCCAAATAATGAAGCCTCGTCTTCATCTCCAAACAATGAAGCCTCGTCTTCATCAAAGATAATGAAGCCTCATCTTCATCAAAGCAATGAAGTCTCGCCTTCACAAATGCAAAGTAAAAACACTTTGGAAAATGAGTAAAGGCTATAAAGGCAAATGCCTAGAGTGTCAAAACCCCCCACAAAATGCACAAAAGTCCCTAAATGAATGATCATTCTTACTGATCCCTAAGGGCGGGTCATTCTCCTCAATATGGCAAAACTGAAGAAAAGAAATCTAAGGCGAATCATAATCCTATGCGGTAGGAACAAATGGTCCCATAAAGGGCGAGTTATTCCCTTTCTAAAAGAAATATAACTCTCAAGAAGACCCCTAGAGGCTAACAATGGATACGGTTGGCCACCTATCCATAAGGAAGCAAAAGCCCCTAAAAGTGCATCATATCCATATGTGATCCCACATAGGGCGGATCTTTTTCATAAGTTCCTGCATAAGGAAGCCCCTAAAAGCGCATCATTTCCATATATGATCCCCCATCAAGGGCGAGTCCACTTTCCTCCAAGATAGAAAAATAAAACACCATTTAGACAGCCCTAAAGAGCTTTTTACACCTTTAGAGTGGGCTTTTGATAACAACCCAAATTATTCTTGAATAAGGAATAAGGGAAAATTAATATAAATAATGACAAACCGTTATTCCTTCTAAAAGAGATATTTGTGCATGATTAATGTGGAATTAATGACAATTATTGCAGGATTAATGCAGGGGTGAATATGTAAATAATGAAGAAAATGAAGGAGTTTCTAGCATTATGCCACACCAAAGTGGACCATGGCGAGATACGCCATAACGAGATACGCCCGATGAGAGCGAGTAGTGGAGACCCGCCATAGCTCTCAAGGAGAGCGTACATACGCCTTGACGGGTCTAAAAATACCAAAAGGCGTCTTTATTACCATCCATGAATGGGAATAAATACAATTAAATGGCAATTAATAGCCATTAAAGGGGAATAAAGACTTGACTGTTCGAATACCTCAACTCTAAGGGTTTCAAGAACAAATGCTGGGATTAATGGAGAATTGATAGCAATTAAAGATGAGTAATGACATGACTCTTCATCTGCTTCCCCATTAATACTGAAGGTTACAGAAACCTATATAAATACCCTAGCTTCCTAGGATCAAAGGTACACTTACTGATTCTCTACTTTTGTGCTTACAGTTTATTCTCAGAAATATTACTGACTTTGGCATCGGAGTGTCCCCGGCCGATCCCAACGGCGCCTCACAGGGAAGTGCTCCGATCAAGGATTTTTCCACAAGTTATCAGGTACACAATATATACGGCTATGTAATAACTACTGAGTTTTTTTTCTATTTTTCTATCTTCAATTTAATTTCTTCTTCTTCTTTTTTATTTAAGATGGTATTAGAGCAAAGTCAAGAAAAATTGTTCTTTGCTTATTTCTGAAATTTTTCTTGATTGTGATCTTTCTACCATCATTTCCCCCCTCTTGATTTGATATCTTCTTTTCCCTTTCTGATTTCTTTTCTTTCGATTATTGCTATTTGATAATGGCGAATCAAAACCGTACCGATGAATTCAGTGTTAATTACTTTGTTCATTCTTCTATGGAATCTGTTCTTACTAGTTTTGCAAATTACCATGCTTGGTAGAGAAATATGAAAATGGCACTCGTCTCCAAGTATAAACTTGATTTTGTTGATGGAACTCTTATGAAACCTCTGAAATTTTATAACCAATTAAATGGTCACATCATTATATTGAATTATCTTTTGCTTACTATGTTTGTGGTTATTATTTGCTAATATGACTGGCGGAAAGAAAAATGACGCTAGCAAAAATGTGAGCAGTAGCATCATGACGGCATCTTTGAAGATCATCAATCATAAAGTGACTGGGTCCAACTATGTCAATTGGTCCAAAACCATTAAAATATATTTGCGTAGTATCAAGAAGACTCGTCATTTGAATGATGATCTAAAGACAGATAATGAAAAATGAATGGAAAATAATGCTTGTATATTTCTCGGAATCAAGAAGCCCATTGATACGATAATTGTTGGTATGGTTCGTCATTGGGAGTATATCAAATAACTTATGAACTACATGCAATATTTATATGATGGTAAGAGTAATGTCTCTCGCTTATATGATACTTATAAGTCATTCTATACCACCGATCGCCACAGTCAATATACTCAGGATTACTATATGCATGTGAGGGAAATTTTTGAGTAGTTGAATGAATTGCTCCCTTTGAGCACCGATATCAAAGTGATGCAAGCTCAACTGGAACAAATATTTGTTCTCCGATATTTATATGGATTTGGTCTGATTTCAAGGGTGTTACTTCTCAGATCCTTTATAGTGCTACCATTCCTGACGCTAAAGAGGTTGGGTTAATAGTAGGGGTGGCAACGGGGCGGGGAAAAACCGAAAATCGTGGAGGTCTGAACCGACGGGGTCGGAGAAAAACCGAATTTTTGGGTGCGGGGATGGGGGTGGGAAATTTTTTACCCCCGAACGTTAAATTTGGGCGCGGGGTGGGTGTTACTATCCCCAAACTATGGGGATCCCCACACCGCCCCCGAAAAACCGCCCGTAAAAATAACCGAAAATTCCCCGAAAAATAATATATATATAGAGAGAGAGGTGGCAATTTCGTGTTTCGTGTCAAAATCGTGTTATCTCATATATATGTTTCATATAGTTTTTTATGTTATAAATACTAGAAAAATGATTTTCGTATCAATCGTGTCGTTTCAGTCGGGTTGTCTCTCTAAATCGTGTTTTCGTGTCAGAAATTACCACCTTTGTATATATATATATATATATATATATATATATATAAGATAATACATATACTTTAATTTAAAATTATTTTTAATTAAAAATAAACATTCTTAATAAAAAAATTTCAAAAAAAGTTTCATTAGCATTTAGATTTGATTTTAAAAAATACAGACTATATTTACTTAGGGTTACAGTTTAAAATAAATAAAAAAACTAAAAACATAAACTACAACCTAATATAACGTTTCCTAGAAATAAACTCTAGAAGTTTTATCGTCTTTCTTTCTCTCCTTCCTCAGACCCTTCGCTTTCTCTAACCAAGGTTACTCTTCTCAGACAGCAACACTCTCTTTGCTTCTGGTGCTCGTCTTCTTCTCAATACAGTGACACCCAACTTTTCTCTCTTTTGTGTGATGCAGTTTTAGGTACAGTAAAACCTCTATAAATTAATAATGTTGGGACCATGAAATTTTATTAATTTATAGAGATATTAATTAATCAATAATTATTAATTTATAGAGTGTCATGCAAAATTCAATTGAGGATGAAGGTAATGATGATTCGGTACCTTTGGAACCACTCACAAGAAAAGAAGCAATTATAACATCAACCATTCTTTACAATTTTTTGTTATAATTTGACAAGGATACACTAGAACTTTTGGATATACTGAGAATAGTTAGAGATGAAATTCAACTAGATTTAAATTTCAAAAAAAAAAAAAAAACAAAGTACTATAGAGTCATATTTTGCTAAATTATCCTAATATATATACTTGACATATGTATTTAAGAAATTATTAATTTATAGAGATAATAAAACAATGTATTATAAAGGGTTGTTCCAAAAAATTATTATCTTATTAATTTATTAAAATTGATTTATGAAGGTTTTACTGTATTATACATACTCAGATTTTCACTTTTTAGGTATATTCGATTTTCATATTGAACTGTTGGTATTATACATGCAAGACTTTGAATTATTAATTTATAAACCAAAGAAATGCAAGTTAATACTGATATTATAAACCAGTATATATAATATTGATTTATAATACCAGTATTAATTGGTTTATAATACCCGTATTATACATAATGATATTACAAACCAGTACCTATTGGTTTATAATACCAGTGCCTATTGGTTTATAAACCAATAGGTACTCAGCCTATTGTATGCCAGTACGTACTGGTATTATAAACTAGTAGGTATTAGTTTATAATACCAGTACTTGCTGGTTTGTAATACCAGGACATATACTGGTGGTTTATAAACCAGTAGTACCTGATACCAGTATATGTCCTGGTATTATAAACCACTTGGTAATATTGATTTATAAATCAGTGTTTATTAGTTTATAATACTAATATATTTATAATGTTGATTTTGATTAATTTTTTTTTTCATTACTAATTATATGAATATTAATGTTGATTTTGTAGGTGAATTATGGATAAATTTAGCCAGGTTGATTCACCTACTACTAAAGCATTAATAGAGGAGTCAACACCAATTGGACAAGAATCAACACCAAGGGGTTGTAGCAAAAAAACACTTCAAACGAAGAAGTAACCTTGTTAACCAAACGAGGTCGGTCTGATGTATGGAATCATTTTAAAAGACAAAAAATTGGTGACAATTGGAAGGTAATATGCAATTATTGCAATAAGAAACTTGGTGGAGAGTCAAGGGACGGAACTACACACTTACATGGTCACTTTAAAATATATCCATTAAGAAAAACAAGAGATATAAAGCAAAGTTTGGTAGGAGCTAAGATTGCTGATAATGTGAAATCACTTGCAACTTGGGAGTTTAATGAAGAACTTGTTAGGAAAGAGTTAGCATGTATGATTGTGTTTCATGAATACTCATTGACAATGGTGGAGCATTATTGGTTTCGAAGATTTATGAGTGTTGATAGTACATGATGGATTAGAAATTATTGATCAATTCATAGAGAATGTTCAGGATTGTATATCTTTTTGGACTACCACCCCTAAGAGGTATGAAAAATTTGAAGAAACTGCCCGCCTAATGGGGATTAGTTTGACCAAAAAGATAACTTTGGATTGTAGGACTAGGTGGAACTCGACATATCATATGTTTAATGTTGCTATTCTATATAAATATGTTTTTAAGCGTTTGAGAATAGAATCTAATTCTCAATGTTGTCCATCAGATGGAGATTGGGAAATTGCTCAAAATATCTGTGATAAGTTGAAAATCTTTTATGTTGCAATTGAATTCTTCTCTGGTACTAATTATCCTACTGCTAATCTTCTCTGGTATATTATATGTTAAAGAGACGACAGAGAGAATGATTAGAAAATTTGATAAGTATTGAAATGATATCAACCTTGTTTTGAATATAGCAACAATTTTAGATCTTATGTACAATTCCTTTATTGCTACCTCTAAATCCTATATTAATACCACAATCATTTTAACATATCACAGTAATACCATAACATACTACTAGGCATCCTAAATTCTAGCAAACAACATCATACCTTCTGCATATTTGAAATGATAGTGTACTCTGCACCATCTTGAAGCTCCAAGTCTGATATCAACTGTTCCAAAAACCAACGCCATGTATGCTTGCTTTCAGCATCATCTATAATAGCCCATGCCACATGATACATCTAGTGATTGTCATCCTTTGCCATAGCTACCAACAACTGCCCCTTGCAAATTCCCTTCAAGAAATATCCATCCAATCCAATACATCTTCTGCATCCACTTTTGAACCCTTCCCTAACAGCACTAAAACATACATAAAACCCCCCTGAAAATTAGTCTCTCAGGTTCCAATCTCTTATCAACATTAATAACCACAATGCTGCCTGGATTGGATCTCAATAGTTCATCTCTATAGTCATACAACCTAACATATTCTTCTATGTAATCACCAATGAATTGGTTAAGTACTATCATCTTTGCTCTTCTACAACTGTGTTTACCAATATGAACCTTCAATTTGGTTCTAACCAAAGCCTGCAACTTCCACAGCTTGATATTTTGCTGATCCATAATTCTCTCCTTAAAATAATTAGCTATAAACTGAGAATTATAGTGCATGTTTCTGTTTGTCTTCATGCATTTGTGGACTGGATAATATGTCTTCACAACAAAATTCTTTGTCTTCTTCTCCAAACTCCCATACATATATGATGGGCATTTCTCACAGCAAATCACCCTTACTCTATGGAAATCATTCTTTTCATAATCCAATTCTACGCCCCTCTTCACTGCATACTTTCCCACTGCTTCTCTAAATTCATACACATTCTTAAATACCATAGCCTGTTCCCATAAAGGTTCTTCACATTCTAGATCATAATGCACTCTTTTCACAGTCCTTCTCACACGTCTATGTTCGAACTCATCCTCATGATCATCACTTGAAGTAAAACTGCCAGGACTTGAGCTTCCTATATAGTCTTCATCACCTCCAAGTAAACCAGCATACTTATTTCCCTCTTTAATATAACTCTTTAATCCCTTATCTATACTAACATCCCTTAACTCAATTACACTTGGATCTGCAGGTCTGTTCCGTCTTGACCTCTCTTTCCTATAGCTTGATACATTTTTCCTTATTTCTAAAGCCTCTGCATCATTATAACTTCCATTGTCATCATCTATCTCCACATCATAAAATTCATCATCAGTAGTTTTAGACTCATCATCACTTTCTAACCCAACCTCCTCTACATCACCCTCATTCCCACCATCAAGATCTACTGCTTCAAATGAATGGTGGATATTTTTGTTTGGAGTAAAGTCAGCAACAACATACAATGGAGTCCTTTTTATAACAATGTTAGCTACCACTTCCAGCTCGCCCCTAGATTCCACCTCAACATTTGTAACAAAGTCACTAGGCAAACAATCCACAAAGACATCCAACCAAACACTTTTGTCTTTATCCTTTAACATGTTTAATACACTAACTTCATCTCTTAATTCTATATAATTATCTGCATCTTTAGGACAGTAATAAATAGGACCACAATTTGTATATCCTAAATCTCTAAGACTCCACAATATATCCAATCTCCCAAACTTACCAACATCTATCTTTGACTTGAAATACACCAACCCATCAACATAATGCCAAGTTCTAGAATTGCCTATCACTAATTTACCTTACCTCCATGGTGAATTTTAATGCTCAAATCACGCTCTCCCATCTGCCACAGTGAAAAGACAATAAGGAATCTAACCTAAAAATATATACTATACTATACTCAACAAAGCAATGCAAACATTGACAATGACTTTCAGATACTCAACCAAAAGTATAAAGTTAAACCCTAATATACTATGCTCTAAATTTTGCCCTGACCTTTAACCAAAATTCACAAAAATGCCAAATGCTTAAAATAATCTAACTTTTTGCCCTGTCATTGTACCATTAAAGCATTAAAATAAGCTTACCTCTTGATTCTATGTTGCATTTTCTTCATTCACCTCATTCTCATCTGATGATCTCCTCATTCGAATTGTTAGTTTCTCTCGATTTTGATTCATCAAATCAATAATTAATTAGGGTTTTGGCTTAGGGATTAAGAGAAGAACAGAGAATTGAAGCGGTCAGAAGGGATTAAGAGATTTAGGATTGAGGATTAGGGTTTTGGCTTTTCTACTAAGAAGAACGGAGAACTGAAGGGTCTCATTAGGGATTGGGGATCAAAAATGCATTATTTTTACATTATATAAATAATTACAGCAATTTCCACGTGCATTGTCTGACTTTTCAACCTAATCCACGTGGCAGCGCGTGTTTATCAACTGCGTTTTCAGTCCGGAATTTGGGGCTATATTTTACAATTGGACAAGTGTAAGAGGTAAGTTGTTACAATGGAAAATTGGAGGGTAAATTGTAACATTTAGACAAGTTCAGGGCTATTTGTGTATTAGGCCAACAGAAAATACTAAACTCACTTTTGTCTCTCTCTTTGCGATTGAAACTCCAAAAACCCAAAAACCACTGCCATTGAAGAACTCAGAGATTGCAAATCCGCGATTGAAACTCCAGAAAATGCAGAAGCTTCTTCTGGAATCTCAAACCTATAGCATTCCCTCACACCTGAACTTCTTTTCTCTCAGAACCCAAAAATCCCCTAACACCGCAATCTTCTTCTCCCTCAGAATCCTAAAATCCCTAACGTTCGCAACATTGAAATTCGAAACCTTCTCCAACTTAGTTATGCAATAGTAAGTTTTCTGGAATTGGTACAAGTTAGGTCGTAAATTGTCTGCAATCCCTTAGTTCTGCAATAGTAAGTTTTCTGGAATCGGCACAAGTTAGGTCGTATATTTGTTCCGCTGTAATGGACTAAATCTGGAAAATTATTGTATAATCTGTAAATTTATTTAGGATTTAAGCCTTTTATTTTCTTTAATGGACTAACTCTAGAAAATTATTGGTATTTTCCGTATGAATGTATTTGTCACTAGTAACCATCTGCTCACAACAAATCTGGACAATTATTGGTATAATTAGTTTCTGCGAATTGCGATTTAGGGGTTTTCCCTGCATATTTGCGATTTATTAGTTTCGGTTGGTTCATGAGTTGCCATTAGGAGTTGCTATTTAGGCGAAAAATTGGGTTTAAGAGTTGCGCTTTAGGGATTTAGGGGCTTTTCTGGAAAAAGTCGCAGGAATACATACCTCGTTTCACGGCTGTTCATGGGTTTTTCGTAGAGTTTCAGTCGTAGAGAGAGACAAAGGGATTATTTTCTTTTTTATTTTTAATTTTTCACAAATTATATTACATTTCCGAATCAGCATATATATTTGGCAAATTTGAAAGGAGTTGTTAACTCCCAATTTTCTCTGAAACTGAAATGACCAGGTTCAATTAGTTTACTTTGAACCAAAATTTATCCTTTTTTCGGCTAAGTTTGGTTCCTTTTTTTTATTAAGATCCCTTTGGTTTTGGAAACTTAACCAGTTGGTGTACACCCCTAGTCATATCAGGTTTTGGCTGGTACACAGCCCATTTAAGTAAACATGTTATAAGTGTTGTGTCGTGCTGTGTCAACATATTTAATAAATGGTTCTGGTTCGTGTTGATTCTAAATCTTTCACTCAAATACATCAATACGATATGTCAACCCATTTTGGCACTCTACTTTTGAAGAAGTGGAAATGCAAGTAATTTTAGCTCCTCTTATTTATTTGCCTTATTGAATTGTCGTGTCTTTTCTTTTTTCAGATGCAGAATGAAATGGAGATACAGGAGTTTGTTATACACAATTAAGAAGATCCAAACCCTCAAAACATGCTTATCCCATCAATTTACTTCATCAGCAGTGGTATGTCGTAATATGGTTGACAAACCCCCCCATATATCTTCTCGGGATAATACTGAGGTTATTCTTACGCCTCAGATTGTGCAATCCATCTTATTAAATTGCCGTTCTGATTTGATGTCTTTGAGCTTTTTTATTTGGAGCGCTAAGCAACATGATTACTTCCATAACAACCAAGCATTTGATCACATGGTTAGTGTTGTTGTTCGTTTAACCCAGCGTTATAAGACAGTCAAAACAATTGTTAAGGAATTAGAGTGTCTTGGCTTGATTATAAGAGCTCAAGTTTTCTTGCTTTTATTGAGAATTTATTGGCGTGGAGGATTCTATTCTATGGTTTTTGAAACTTTTGAGGAAATGAGATATTTTGGGTTTAAACCTAATACATTTGCACATAATGTAGTATTGGATGTTTTATTTAAGATTGGACATGTGGAAGCAGGAATCAAGTTTTTGAAGGAGGTACCATTTCCAAACTTCTTGACTTATAATATCACATTGTGTAACTTAAGCAAGTTGCAAGATTTGGTTCATACTAAGGATGTTTTGCAGATAATGCTGAGGGAAGGATATTATCCTAATTCTGAGACATTTGAGATGCTTTTGAATTGTTATTGCAAGAAGGGTAGGTTAGAAGAGGCATTCCAATTATTGGGTCTAATGATGACTCTGGGAATTTCTTTATCTATAAAAATATGGACTGTATTGATTGATGGATTTTGTAGATTGCATCAACCTGTTATGGCATCTTGTTTGTTGGAGAAGATGGTTAAGTGTGGTTGTTCTCCCAATATTGTAACTTATACAACATTGTTCAAGGGGTTTATGGGATCCGGAATGCTTTCTAGTGCATTTAATGTTTTGAATACTATGGAATTGAAAGGTTGTGCTCCTGACTTGCATCTTTGTAATGTACTGATCGATACTTTGTCTAAGATTGGGAGATATGATGATGCACTAGCTATATTTCGGGATTTGGAAAAATGGAAACTGGTACCCGATGCTTATACTTTCAGTTCTTTGCTTTCAACTGTAACATATTCTAGGAAGTTTGATATTTTGCCTAAGCTAGTATATGGACTTGTAATAGAAGCCGACCTGGTATCTTATAACTCACTTTTACATTATTATTGTAAGGCTGGATTTCCACATCTTGCTGTGGACTTGTATGCTGATATTGTGGATAGAGGTTTTATACCTGATAACTACAGTTTTGTTGGACTGCTTAAAGGACTTTGTGGAATAAAGCGAGCGAATGATGCAGTCAACGTGTACCTAGGAATTGTCACAAGTCATACCGGCCTCGATGCTTATGTCCATACTGCAATTATTGATGAGCTTATAAAAATTGGGAACTGCCGTAGAGCTATCGAATTACTTAAAAAGGGGATTATGTACAATTATCCAATGGATGTTGTATCATACACTGTTGCTATTCGTGGACTTCTCAGAAGTGGGAGGTGTGCAAAAGCGTATGATTTTTATACTGAAATGAAAGAGATTGGTTTGGCTCCTAATGCGCATACATATAATATAATGCTCTATGGTTTTTGTGTTGAAAGAGATATTAATATGGTAGACATGTTGCTGGAGGAAATTATTGAGGCAAGGATTCAGTTGAACCATAAAACATTCATCAAGTTGACTAGCTTCTTACGTGGGTCTCATGTCTCTCCTTCACTCTTTAACAAATTAATTGAATTGTGGAATATGCGCCTGATACCTGATGGGCTTGACCATAATGTAAAACTAAGTGGTGCAAATCATTCATTACTGAAAGGTCGTTTTTTGGACAATATGTTTGAGGACTCCTCTAGTTCTGATGGTATTCTTGATGTAGTTGCTGCAGTCAGTTGAGTTATAATGAACAAATTATTGTTTTCACATTAAAGTGAAGTAAATTTTCAAATGTCTGGAGCGCAGCTTGCTTTCATGTATCGGGCACTATAAAGGTATGATCACTGAGCTATTTCATATGCCACTTTGTTTTTTTTATTGCAATTAGTTATTTTCCTTGTGTATTTTAGAATTACTTGTCCCCGGTGTTTATGTTGCGAAATTGCTCTTACCTCTTTGGACATAATTTGGATAGACTAATCACATTCTCGCGTTTTCAGACAAGTGCATCTCTAAAGTTCACAGTTCTGAACCCAAAAGGACTTATTTGGACAATGGTAGCTGGAGGTGGTGCCAGTGTTATATATGCTGATACTGTAAGTGCATCTTTCGCATTCATTCAGCCGCTGTTGAGAGATTTGTAGATATCTGTTGTTTTAATGGCTTGGCACTTTCTTTTCTGCTTGACTAGGTTGGAGATTTGGGTTATGCATCGGAGCTTGGCAACTATGCGAGTACAGTGGAGCTCCAAATGAGGAGGAACGAGCTCCAAATGAGGAGGAAGTCTTGCAATACGCAAGAGTTGTGATTGATGTAAGAGAACAACATTTTGCATTAGTTTCGTTTAATAATCATGTTCAGGGGAGGATTTAGAGGGGTCAAGGAGGGTCCATTGAGGGAGAAATGTTGAAAAGTTATAATTAAGTGGCATATTGAGCCCCTGAACTTATTGAAAGTGATACGTGCTTCAACTTACACAAATCTTGTCTTACGCTTCCACGTAGCATAGAGATATAATCATGTCACATTAAGTAAGTTCAAGGGGCTAACGAGACATCCTTAAAGTTTAGGGTCAATCGGTTTTTCGGGCCAAGTTCAGGATATTGATAATGTACTCAACCTAAAAAAAAATCTGTAATTTTTGTCTATTGACCCCTCGAGTGCTTTGTTTTGGCTCTGCCAATGATCATGGTTGAATTCCATATACTGAGGAAAAATGTGAACTTGTTACAGTGTGCTACTTCGGATCCTGAGGGTCGTAAGAGAGCCCTTCTAATTGGTGGCGGCATTGCTAACTTCACAATGTTGCAGCAACTTTCAATGGTATTATACGAGCCCTCAGAGAAAAGGTATTATTTGGTTTATTCTTTGCTCCAGCTGCAGCTCGATCTTTTTATATGCATCCATGTTCCTTGAACTATAGCGCTACTAATATTATAATCCCTGAACTTCATTTCGTCACATAAACATTTTGAGTTTTACGTTATAAAATCTTTGAATTTTACACTATACCAACATTAAAGTCCAAATCAAAAAAATCTGTTAAAAAATTAACAAAATAATGACTTGGTAATAGATATTTGACCATAAATTTGGTGACAGATAAAAAAGAGAAGGGTAATATAACAGGGCACCTATGTTGCACGGAAACAGATACTGGGGAACGTTATTTCTAAAACATTATAGCTAGGAAATGGTAATGGAAAGGGAAAAGAAGCTGAAACGGAAACCGATAAGCATACAAAACGCAGAAACGCTAATGAAGAAGAGTTTCCGTGCAACATAGCGGGTCACAAAATGAAGTTTAAGGGTCATATAATGTAAGTAGTGTTATAATTCATTTTACCTGTCAATTCTCATATATTGATAATATTTACTTGCTTCCAACAGGAATCAAAGTTGAAAGCATCAAGAATGCACATCTATGTTCGAAGAGGTGGCCCAAACTATCAGACTGGTTTGGCCAAGATGCAAGCTCTCGGAGAAGAGCTTGGTGTTCCTCTTGAGGTATAAATTAACAAATTAGCTGTTTTCATGAGTAATTCATCCATTTTCGTGAACTTGAATGAACCGGTTTTAAGGGTTGATTCCGGGGTGGAAGGCTGAGCAAGGAGTGCCTTAAAGGATGGCGATAAAGGCCTGAATGAACCGAATCAGACATAGGAAATGGAAGATCAGTGCTTTGATTTAAGATGAGTTTTTAATACATGTAGACGTGTTTTAAAGCCGTAAGACTCTAGGAATGTGACTTGGATCAAAACGGACAATATGTACATGGTATTCGGAGCAACTCTCAATGGAATTTGGTTTGACACAATCTATATAATGTTATAATAATCGCATTCGGTTTGTTGTGTTATGATCGTATAATGTTATCTATATAGTTCTATATGATTTTATATAAATACAAAACCTAGCCGAACCGAGATCGAACCTACTGGATCGAGACCGAGCTTGGTAGACTCGTCTCGGCTCGAATCTTGTCAAGTTCAAAAATTTAGACTTGGCTTGAGAGAAATAAAAACATGCTCGGCTCGAGTGAATATCTCGGCTCGAGAGACTTGGCTTGAGAGAATTAAACACAGGCTCAGCTTGAGAACGGTTCGAGTTCGAGAATGATTTTGAGTTTAAATTTGTACTTAAATGAACCTGTTTTAATATTTTATTATTTAATATTTACTTTTAGCATTCTAATAAATGAAATACCAACTTTAAACTTTAAAAAATAAATTTAAGATATAATTTACAACAAATTTATTTTGAATTAAAGCTTCCCAGTCGAGCTTAAGGAGTCTTAGGTTAGACTAAATGTTATGGGCCCATTCCGAGTTCGAGCTGAATTTTGACCAAGCCAAGGTCAAATAGTTTTTGAGCTGTCCTAACTTATTAATACTTTCAATCATGTCAATTGAACTGTTTTTATATAGGCTTAATACATCATTTGTCTCCTTAACTTATTCAAAATGGTTGATTGGCCCCTTAAACCTTTAAAGTATCTCGATAGCCCTATGAACTTGCATAAAATGTTCAGATAGCCCCATGAACTTGCATAAAATGTAATCAATTAATCACTCGGTTGTAATAAAGTAAGTTAAATACGGAAGATATGTTGCACGTATCTTAAAAAAGTAAAACGACCAAGATCGGGGTATGCGATTATAATATTAGAGAAGAAAATGGTTTGTAGCTGAATAAGTAAGAAATTCTTTTTTAACGTGTTTTAACTATTTTATGAAGTATGTAATAACATTCTACGGCACGTGTAACATATCTTCCGCATTTGACTTACTTTTTTACAACCGAATGATTAATTGATTACATTTTATGCAAGTTCAGAAGGCTATTGAAACACTTTGAAAGTTCAGGGGGCTAATCAACCATTTTGGACAAGTTCAGGGGCAAATGATGTATTAAGCCTTTTATATATTATGTTGAGGTGTTAGAAATTGCCACTCTTAGAAAGCATTGGTTGTGATTAAACAATTAAATTCTCTTAGAAAGCATCGGTTGTGATGAAACAATTAAATTCTCTATAAATTGTGAGGACCGGATATTTTTCCATATCAAGTTAAGTTCCAAACATGGTATATCAATGTCATATCGGCTAAAAAAAATTTAGTTGTAGCAAAATCATATATTTTTAAGGGTCCGTTTAGTACGTTGTTAAAGTTGTCATGTCTTCTATGCTTACTTTATTTTTGATAAAATTACTTTGTTTTTTCCACCATTTGATGGTGATAAACTTTTTGTTTTTGACAAAGTAAGCTTTACTTTGTTTTTTTCTACCATTGGATAGTGATGACTTTGTCAAAGTTCATCACCATCCAATGGTAGAAAAAACAAAGTAATTTACTTTGTCAAAAACAAAGTAACCATAACCTAGCCCCCAAAGTTGTAATGTAATCAAATGTGTAATGTAATGGAATCATGATTATATTGCCATGTTTGGTTGTTAAATTTTAATAAAATCCATAAAATGCAATTATCATTATAATACGTATGTTTATATTAGTTAAATACAATTTTTATGTTTTTTTTTCATTTTTCATGTTTTCTTCATTTTCATTTTTCGTCGTTTTTCTCGTTTTTGTTTTTTTCCCGTTTTTTCTTTTCACATTTTTTCGTGTTTTTTCTCATTTTATCATTTCCGTGTTTTTCATATTTTTTTTGTTTTCATGTTTTTTCGTTTTTTTGCATTTTTATCTCATTTTTGGGCCTTTTCACATTTTTTCGTGTTTTTTCTCGTTTTACCATTTCCGTATTTTTCATATTTTTCATATTTTTTCTCGTTTTCATGTTTTTCGTTTTTTGCATTTTTTCTCGTTTTTCGGATTTTTCACATTTCCGCATTTTTTCGGGTTTTATGTTTTTTTTTCGTATTTCGCCGTTAGTAATAAAAATACAAGGGTCAATCGTAATGGGGATTCATGTCTATTTTGTTTGTAATGCCCATTACATAAATTTGTGAAGAAAAATTGAATGATGTAATAGTGATTCCATTACGATAAAAATGATGTGACTAACCAAACATGGTAATGAACTTCCATTGTAATGGTCAATTACGACGTCCATTGTAACGTACCAAACGGTGCCTTAGTGATTATAGCAAAATATTTTTAGTGATTCAATCACCAGGTAAAAGAATTTAACTAACCGTATTTAGACAATGTTTGATAAAAATTAAAAATCGAGTACTGAAAATTCAAATATTAAAATTTAAATGTTAAGAAAGTTTTAAACCATGAAACAAATTTATTTTTTAAGTTAATTTTTTTACTTATCTACTACTTACTTAAATGAATTTTAACTTAATTAAATTTTTTAAGTGATGACGAGTTACAATTATCAAACTCATTTTGATTAAAAAGGTACTGAAAATATTTATTGGAAATGACTTAATTCAATAATTATTTTCAATTTCCTTGTAATAATTCTTCGGAAATCATTTCAATAATTAGAAAAAACAAAAAGCCCAAAAACTGCAGACAATTAGAAAAGACAAAAAAGCCCCAAAACTGCAGACAATTAGAAAAGACAAAAAAGCCCAACAATGGACAGACAAATTGGAAAGACACAAGGGTTAGTTACATGTTAGCCAGATTTGGTGAACTATTTACAACAAACCATTAGTGTAAAAAAAAATTCTTTAAATGTCAAGTTTTTTTTAAAAAAATAGTTATCATTGCAATTGCAGATATTTTTTTTAATTAGAAATAATTTAAAAATAACTGAAATGTGACAAAAATAGAAATAAAAAATGACAGAATGACAAAAATTTAAGAAAAAACAGAAAATGATAAAAGCAGAAAAAAAAAGTTATTAAACTGTAAAATAATTTTCATAATTTTCAAAAGTGTTTTTATCTGTGTATTCCTCAAGACAAGAATACACAGAAAAGCCCAACAAAGGACAGACAAATTGGAAAAGACAAAAAAACCCAGAAGAATAAAATCAAATATGGTCCCGGCGGGGCTCGAACCCGCGACCTTCGGCTCATAAGACCAACGCTCTAACCAACTGAGCTACGGGACCGTTGCTGTTCATTATAACGTAATAAAGATTATAACGTTTAATATCGGTTAAATCAACAAAAAAACCGCCGTTGCCGGGGATTGGACCCGGGTCACCCGCGTGACAGACGGTAATACTTACCACTATACTACAACGACTTCGATGTTAACTTAACAAACGGAGTTTTATTTAACGTAGTAATAATTTTTGTTATATAAAAGCCATCCATTGTCATGTTTTTACGTATCCATAAATATTATATAAGTATAAATTATGTAATTATATTTTATAAAACAAAATTACAATATATATAATGACATTATAGTATTTTTTTGTCGGAAAGAGTTTTTATTCAAACATTAATTGGTCGTGTATTAGCAGACAATATATATATGGGTCTACGATGTATTGCCATTCGAAATCAAGATATTGGGATTGGACTTGCCAATCGATTCATAACTATTTATACCGGAACGAATGGTTATCTTGATTCATTAGAAATCGGACAAGTAAGGAAATTTCTCGTTGAGTTACGTACCTACTTACACTAAAAAATATCATATTTCTAACCCGTGAAACTAAACGTTTTTTAGGGATAAGTTAGAAAAAACAGTATTTTCGAACTTTGAAACTTAAAAAATTATGGTACATTTGGTGATAAAATGGTACTTGTGATTTATTTGTTAGCAAAATTTTTTTAACAACACTATTAAAATTAAAGGAAATCACCTTTTATGCCTCTCCATATTTCATTTTATTATGTTTACCGATATTAAGGGGGTGTTTGTTTACCTACTTTTCACCTCCTGTTTGCCTTTTCATTTTTAAAGGCAGAGTTTTAGGTGTTTGGTTATGCTTCTCCTGTTTGCCTTTTACAGTTAAAAATCAGCATTAAGTGTTTGGTTAGTGACCTCCTCTTTGCCTTTTACACATGAAAAGCAGCCTTTTACAAAAGCAGAGAATCTCTGCTTTTTGGAAAAGCAGCATTTTCCAACAGCAACCAGCAAACAGCAACAACAAACAGTAAACCGTAACAGCAAACAACAAACAGTAGGTAAAACAAACAGGCCCTAAATAACTTCAAGTTGCTATTTTTGTAGGAAATTTCTGTCAATTGATTATACATATATCTTTTAGCACGTCATCAATTTTAATAGATGTATCAATTTCTGTCAATTGATTAACTAATTTAAATGATAGAGAAACAACTGTTATCAAACGCGTTTAAATTAAATAAGTGCTTAACATTTTAATTTAAGTAATCAAGTGATTTATCAAACAAGACCTAAATTTTTTTCTCTAACATCTAAAACTACAAGTACTATTTTATCACAAAAAATACCATATTTATCAAAATATCACAATCCGAAACCATATATATGTTTTTTTAATTTTTTTTTTCTATATATTCTTCTCCCATAATTTTATACCACCATAATATTTCATTTTATAGAAAAAAAAAGAAATTTTGAGTTTCAAATAGATTCCACAAAAAAGTTTAATTCATATAATTTAGGTGGATTATTATAATTTCAACTAAATTAGTTGTGTAATTAGCGTTGTAATCGAGCCGAATCGAGCTTTGGCATGTTCAAACTCGGCTTATTATAATGTTAACGAGTTTGAGCCAAGCTTCGAGCTCAAATTTGTGTTTGAGTTCGGCTCGTTAAGAAGCTCGTCTGTTTACGAGCTAGTCACGAGCCAGTTCGTTTATGTTGCTCACGAACTTAGCTCGCAAGGTGCTCATTTAATTTACTTACGAGTTTGATTGCGAGCAGCTCGTTTCTTTTGTTCATGAACGAAATAATATCAAATAAAATAATAACATGTTTATCAAATGAAATAATACAATTGTACATGCATAAGCATTAAAAACCTCATCAGTGAGGAGAAGTGAATGCGATGAAGATATGAAATGATCTGATGGTGATTCAGAAAAAAAATCCTAAACGAATGATGTTTGTGAACATTATAATCGAGCTCGGTTATGAACTTGTTCATGAACCTATAACTGAGTATGTTCGCGAGCTTTCGAGCCGAGCTTTGTCATGTTCAAATTTGGCTCATTTACGAATAGAGCCTCTAAACTCTATTAATGAGCAACTCGTTTATAAATTGAGCCAAGTCAAGCCGAATCGAACTTCTATCGAGCCAACCATCGAGAGGCTCATGAGCGGCTCAGTTCATTTACAGGTTCATGGGTAATAATTCAAGCTATTTAGTTTAGGGTAAATAATGTATTAATCCCCTTATTTTTATCTAACACACGATTTAGTCTTCCTATTTTGAAAAACACATTATAAGCAGGGTCGGTTCTGGGACTAGGCCAGGAGTGAGCTGGCCTAGGATCAAAGCTATGAGTTAAATGTCACTTATGGAAATACTCCAATGGGAAAATGTTATCAAATAATACCATATTAGTCAAATGATAAAATTTTGGATATCGCATGTGCCAAATAGGGGTTTAATCCATAATTTAAAGAAATTGTGAAACATCTTTTTGATTTTGGATAAACAATTGTATTTAGTGAACGTAATAATACATACTGTATAATTATTAATGAAATACTTTTTTTATTTATCATGTATTGACATATGTTTTAAATTTATTTTACGTATTTTTTTTTATTAAAATGGCCTTTGTTTATTATTCCATCTAGGACCCATGAATTATCATGACTGACCCTGATTATAAGATCTCTATATTCATTAAAAAAAAAAGATCTCTATATTTTATCAATATTAACCTTTTAGTCCTTCATTCTATATTTTTTTTTAAATTTAACCGTTAATATTTGGTATAAACAGACAGACAAAAAATAACAGAGTAACATGACCATTTGGTATCTACTATGGTTGTCTGAAAGGTAAGATATATTCAGTTAAATGTCTAAAAAACCTAAACAGAAAGACCAATTGGTTAATATTGACAAAATATAGGAACCTTATAATGTATTTTTCAAGACTAAACAATATGTTAGATAAAAATACAGAGACTAATAAATTATTTACCCTTTAATTTAAGGGGTTCAATGATTCTAACTATTTAAACCAATTAAAAATGGTAGAAATTAAAATCTTGTAAAATTTCAAATTTTAGGTGAGGAAAATGTAAGTAATATTTATTTACCACAACCACTAAAATCAGAGTTTTAGGGTTCGTACACTGAAATATTTGATACACATTAATTATAGTTAAATTAGGTAAGAACATAATCAATTCAAATACCAAC
Source organism: Euphorbia lathyris (assembly GCF_963576675.1). Taxonomy (NCBI): domain Eukaryota; kingdom Viridiplantae; phylum Streptophyta; class Magnoliopsida; order Malpighiales; family Euphorbiaceae; genus Euphorbia; species Euphorbia lathyris. Next base: position 11,982,427 of record NC_088918.1, on the reverse strand, counting down.
TCATTAAATTCACCCTTGCATTTTCTCCTTAGGCTTAATTAAATTATTATACGATTAATTTGTAATTAATCTAATAATCAATTTGAGATTTGCCCAGTATTTTTTAGGTGGATCTTTTTTCAATTAAAGTTTGTTACGTACATTAAGACTCAGTGCCCGTTTATTTTACCTATTGTTTGCTGTTGTTGTTTACTGCTTGCTCCTACTGTTTACTGTTAGAAAAGATTGCTTTTTCAAAAAGCAGAGATTCTCTACTTTTATAAAAAAGATACTTTTCAGTTATAAAAGGCAACCATGAGGTGTCTAATCAAACACATAAAACTCTTCCCTTTAAACTGAAAAGACAAACATGATGAGAAAAAGTAGCAACCAAATACACCCTCAAACTCAAGTTTAAGTAACTTATGGTCCTTAACCACTCGAGCTACTTATAATGAAATAATGTCCACATTTACCCTTACGTTATTGCGAAAGCGTTGATTTACCTATAATATATGAAATGATAATAAATCACTGCTGATGTTCCAACCAAGATTAATTATATAACGGAAATTTGAGTGGAGTAGTTATATATACTCTTATTTGACCGCTACATCCAGACTTTCAAAGACTAATTATGTAAAAAATGTTTATTGTGTTACTAATATAATTACAAAACCTGTTAAAATACCAATAATATAATTAGTCTATCATATATAAGTAAATCACATAAATATAAAAAGGGTTAAATTGTCTAAAATGTTTATTGTGTTATTAACATAATTACACATAACCTGTCAAAATGTACGAAAATTATTTCAGTTTATCAATAATTTGTTTTAAATGTGTGATATCATAGTCAAATAACGATCAAACCCGTTTGTTCAAAATTTCTGTTAGATATAGTAAAACTAATTTTACTTGGAAACGTTAGAGGTAAAAAAATTATAATTTTGATATTCAAGGTCATCGGCCTTGGGTCTAAGCAAAGAGTGCACGATTGAATCAGTCTGTTTAAATTTTCTATTAGATATAAAAAAAATGGATCTTACTTAAAATATTAGAGGTAAAAATTTTGATATTCAGGATCGGCTCTAAGCCTAAGTAAAGAGTGTGACCATCTAGACCTCAGGCTTGAAAGGAGTCCAATTTAAAAACATGTTAAAAAAACTTAATAATCCAACAATACGGTACATCTTCTCTGGTTTTTTGGTACATTTTTAGACAGACAAAATCACTTGAATAATGAGATAGTAGTCACATTGAATATAATTGACTTGTAAGATGATAACCACATGACAGAAAAAATATATACTCCCTCCATTCTTTTTTATATGTCGTTTAAGGTTGTTCACCAAGACCAATGCAATATTAATGAGGCTATTAAAATGACTAATGTACCCTTAATACTTTTTCCCAGATCTCTACTTTCTATGTAAAATTTCTCTCTCTTATTAATTTTTAGGGCTTAATTAAGATAATTTGCATTAATAACTATATCTCTCTCTTACCATAAATAGGGGCAAATTAGAGAAAGCATTGTAAAAAGTGCATTGATAATACAAAACGACATATAAAAATGAACAAATTAAAAAGTCCAAAACGTCATATAATAAAAAACGGAGGGAGTATTTATCACTTATTTAATTCAATTGCTTAAAACTGTGGAGTGAAATGGAAGTCTTGTGCATATATTTATTTTTTTCACTTCACATATATATAGTTATAACTTTTTCTACTTGAACCGATCACTTTATTGAAATAAAAAATAAATTTCAATGAATTTTATTTAGTATAGTATTTGGCGAAAAATTATATCGTGGATCGAGATCAGTAACGATCTTTACATGTAACACCTCGGTCCAATACCATGTAGATATTGTCCATTCAAGCTCAATTCCAACACATTAGGCCATACGGATTTAAAAAGCGTCTACATGTATTGGATTCTTATCTTACTAATAAGCTTCAATCACTCCCTCACCATTTTCGATGTGGGATTCAGTTCATTCCTGCCCCATTGACATCCCTTAGGGCCGCTCCTTGCTCAGACCTTCTACCCCGGCGTCACCCTCTCCGGACCGGGTCGTTACATTACACTTAAATGATGCCACGTCATTCCAACTGCTGATATGACATCCTGTTTGGCATTATAAAATGAGTGAAGTGTAGAGATATTTAGCATACACCAAAAACAAAGAAAAGATGGAGAGAGGCAATAATAAGAAGCTTGTTATAGCCATAACAATGGTGATTTTACTTTTATCCAGGAATGTTTTTGTTGAAGGAGGAAGAAGATTGAAGGAGAAAGATAAAGCTGAACAACCACAAAATTACTATGGTGGATTTGGTGGAACTAGTTCTGTTATTCCTACACCTTTTGGTCCAACCATTGCTTTTGGTCCATCTGGCTATTGTTCTAATTTTCCTGGTGTTGGTTGTGTTAGGGTTCAGCCTACTCTTCCCGGTGGCGGCGGCGGCATTTCCTCACCACTACCGCCGTGAAAATTGCCTTGGATGGTGGTGGTCCTCTGCTCCTCCACCTCCACTAGTTGAGCTTGTTCTACTATATGCAAGTTCTAGTTTTTGTTTTTTGTTTTTTTTTTTTTGTGTGTGTTCTTTTTTCTTGTTGGGTTTAAGATTAATGTGTGTGGTTAGTTATTGATTTAAGATTTGGTTATGGATAATTATAAATTTTAATATTTTATTATATTATGTTTGTGTTTTTTGTTTGGAATAATGTCTCAAAATACTATAGTTGAATTAATTTTAGATATCATAATTTCATATTAGATTTGGAGATAAACTCGGTAACATATTTAAATTTTAATATTATCCTTTTCCAACAAGTATAGAACATGAAATAATTTATTCATATTTTTTTTTTTATTTTTTTTCACCATGCATATATATATATATGTATGTGATTCAATAATGATCTCTACAGTAGAAATAACATGATTCGTGACTACAAAAAGTGTTTGATAAATGAATAATGTCTGAAATTGATTCAACTTGTCAAAATTATAGATAAAATTACACCATTTATGACATTACTGGTAAAATTGTTTTTAGCCGCGAATATTAAAAATATTTTAGTACATTATACCTTTTGGTTTTAGTATTCTAATCCTGATGTGTATAGAATATAATCTACATACAACACACATCCTCTCATTAATAAGTAATTGTTAGCGATATTTTGTGAGTAACGCTAATTTTCAACCTTGTCACGTGTGGTTAGGGTGCGGGCGTGTCAGAGAAGATTATTTCTCAATTAAAATGGTTAAGTTTATGGAATTTGCGTGCCAAAACTTGAAATCTAAACGAAGCGATTGGCGAGGGACGCAAGGATTGAAAAAGTCCCCGATGGGTCTCTAGCGCCGTTATAGAAACTTTGCTAGATGAATTATTTTATTTAAGCTAATGCGATTAAATGAAAGACGAATAAAATAATGGAGATTAAATGTGCGAAATTGACACAAGATCTGGTGAAAATTTGATATTTTATTGATATGAATCAAAATTTGAATACATAGGTTCAAAGTAAAATAAAAAAAAGGTGAAATTGATTACAAATGAATTAATTCTATACTAAACATATAGATAAGTCAATTGAAATGGAAAAACAAATCAATAAATAATTGAAATGCAAATAATAAAAAAAAATGAAATTCAACGACAAACTCGGAGCTACAATAGCTATCTCGGTTGGACGTTGAATTTTGGCGTCAGTTCGAGGTTCTCGGAGCACCGCGGTCGATTGGCACGAGCAGATTGATTTAGAAAATCTCTGACTTGTGGTAGGCAAAATGGGGCAGATTTGACCTTCAATTTCGGAGGGATCATATGAATGTTTAAGAATACGGAATTGGATGAATAAAAAGGCTAAATCGAACTTCAAGATGTCAAGAACATATATTTAGAAGGAATCGAAGGCTGAAACGAACTTTAAATGGACGAAATTGGACTTTGAAAATCACTGGATGAATTATGATACAATCTGGAAACAGAATGCCTAAAATGATTTGGGTTGCAAAGATTGGCTTGTAAATGGAGCTTCCAACACGGAATTGGAAAAATTAAAAGGCTAGATTGAACTTCAAGAAGTCAGGAATAAATTTGTAGAAGGGATTGAAAGCAAAAAATAAATTTAAATAGACAAAATCGGGCTTTGAAGATAGTTGGACGAATCTGGAAAAATTAATTTGGAAAAATGATTTTAGCTAAGGAATTGAGCAAACTAAAGGCTTGGGAATGCTAAATTGAATTGAAAAAACTTGAAAAGAGGCTATTAGAACTTAAATTAAAGCTAAAGCAAGCTAAAAGAGCTAGAAAAAAGAAAGGAGAACTAAGAACTTAAAGAACTAAGAACAAAAACTAGGAATTAAGCATTGGAGCTTTGGGAGAGGATTTTGTGTGTTGAATGAGTGTGTTATTATAAAGAATGAAGGGTCTATTTATAGTATTTTGAAAGGGTAATTTGTGTAATTAATCAACCTACTTCTCCTTAATTTTCTCTCAGCTTTTCACCATAATTTGACACCTAATTAACTTCCCTAACTTCCACTAACCACCATCAACTACCTCATAACTTCCCTCAACTTCCACTAACCACCATCAACTACCTCTTAACTTCCCTCAACTTTCACTAACTACCGCTAACTACTTCCTAACTTCCCTCAACTTCCATGCCACATCATCCCACTACTTTGTGGTTGGAGACTCTTAAGGCTAGTCATAGGTGTAGGGAAGGCTTCATGGATTAGCTCGTGGTTCCATTCGGTGTGCGTTTGGAGAAGTCAGGTGGACCGAAGCAAGATTCCTAGAAAATTTTTCCAAGACTAGGTCTCGCCGAGACCTATCATATATATATATATATATTGATTTTCTTTCATATAATTTTTCCATTAAAAGCATTTGTAAATCAGAGACCGACTTCAGTTAAGGTGTGGGCACGTCCCGTCTCAAATCAAGCTATAATGGGAAAGCTGTAATCGAAGATCAGAGACCAGTTTCAATTAAGGAGTTGGAACATCCTGTTTCAAATTAAGCTATAATTGGAAAGCAGTTGCCAACTTCAGTTAAGGCGTGGACACGTGGCTGGACGAATTTGGAAGAGAAAAAATGATATTTTCAGATTTGATTTTTGTGGATATTATCTTTAAAACTTACTCTAGAATTAGCTATATACTTTATTTACATAAATAAATAAAATTTATTTATTGGGCCAACAGTAATAAAGTGATACGAGCAAAAGACCAGCTCATGGAAATTAAAGGGGTGTTTGATTGCTGCCTTTCAATCTCATGTTTGCCTTTTCATTTCAAAAAGAAGAGTTTTAGGTGTTTGGTTAGTGACTTCTTGTTTGCCTTTTACACCTGAAAAGTAGCTTTTTACAAAAATATGGAATCTCTGCTTTTTGGAAAATCAGTTTTTTCCAACATAAAACAGCAAACTGTAACAGGAAACAATGGGTAAAACAAACGGTCCTAAGTGCCCGTTCATTTCCATTTGTCGGAAGTGCTTTTTACCTTTTAATTCGAAACAGGAGATAAAAAAATATCTGGTAAAATTCTGGAATAACTGCTTTTAGGGAAAAAAATAACTAATATCTACTACCTATCAGCAAACAGCAATAGCAATCAGCAAACAGGAACAACTGAAACAAATGGGCTCTAAGTGTCCGTTTGTTTCCATTCTCATAATTGCTTTTTACCCTTTAATTCTAAATATGAGACAAAAGTGTTTGGTAAAAATTCGAAACAATTGCTTTTAACAGAAAAATCAACTAATATCTGATGTAACACACACCCACACGAAAATGCCCATTGGGCTTGCATCGTGTACAACCCAGATCCATCCCACCATGTGTTTTTAATTTCACAATTAATGAGGTTGCTAGGATTCGAACCATCGATCGTTTGGTTCAAGAGGCTCTGTTACCATATCATAGAACCAATTAAACTAATAGTTCAAGCTAACAGTTAAAGGTCCACTTGGTATTAATATCTGAAAATTTAGACTACCAATTAAAAGATATAAAAGATATGTTAATTAACTAAACTAAACCGATAAAGACTAAAATTTGAAGTTTAAACACTTGAAACTAAGAAAATTTTTACAGCACTTCGGGAGTAATACTCCCGGCCAGTGAAAATCATTTTGAATACCATTACATAGACATGATTGATGGAATATATATATATATATATATATATATATATATATATATATATATATATATATATGTGTGTGTGTGTGTGTGTGTGTGTGTCATGAATTCACTGGTCGGAAGTATTACTCTAAAAGTACCCTAAAATCTTCCTAAAACTAAAATATGATTAGTAAAACATTAAGACATTCGGTTGGTTTCCCTTAGTTATGTAATTTAAGTTGTATATTTTCTAAGAAGATATTTATGTAGGTAAAAATGCACTATGAAATCGAAATGGTATACAATATTTCAATTTCTACTGTTTGTTTAAATAAAATTAGCTATGAAATGAGAATAAGATTTTCATTAATTAGGAAATAAGTAATTCCCCAATAATCAATTTTGATTCACAATGGATCAAATTAAAACTGCTTAAACTATTGTAGAAAGAGGAATGCAATATAAATAGAGAAAATAACTTTGCACCCTTTCCCTCCTCAAGGTCATTTACAAGATAACTCTCTTTTCCTTTTATTTTCTTCATTTACCACAATTCATCACTATATTAACACTCCTCTCTTATGCTTGAGGATCTACAAAACGAATCCCAAACTCGTATAAAGTAAGCGTCATAACAATACTGGTTGACTGGTAAGAGATTTGGTGAGAAAATCTGCTACTCGTAACTTCGTATGAACATAAGGAGTATCTATGAAACCACTCACATATTAATCACACACAATTGTGACAATCAATATTTATATATTTTGTTTGTTCATGAAAAATAGGATTCACAACTGTATTGTAACCCCCTCACTTGGATCACATGATATCTCACACAATATCAGTTATAGACATGCTTTCAATTCTCAATCATATAAACTTCAATCTCATATAAACTTTACATATTATACATAAGAGAAAGCATTTACAATACACGTTTAAGTCATTATCCTACATAGAGGATTTACAAAACAAAAGGACATCACAAGACTCCAAAATGCCTAGATGAGAATGGACTGACACTGTCGGTGCGACCTTAAGCAAGAAGAACTCCACCTAACCTGTAAAATCTGTTGGCAAGGGGTGAGCTGCCTACTCAATAAACATATTACGCATATATATATATACAAAAGTAATGTAAAGAGCACAAAGCAAAATATATCATTAGTACCAAGTTAGAATTTATTCATTTGTTTCACTTATTATAATAATACTTATTTTAGAAAGGCCTTGCTGTACTTAAACAATATATATAAAATGGTCCTTGGGCCTAATCTGTATTCCGGCTCACTAAATTCGGAATACAATCATCTATGCTACGGAGGAGTTACACTCAACTCACGTACTCATATATCTCAACACATGTGCTTCCGGCTCACAATATTCGGATAACACTCTCAACTTGGACCATTTCACATATCCATCTAAGCAAGCTCATATTCATTTATAATCCAACCATTATTCAGTTCCAGTATGTGCATAAGGCTCAACAGGCCGTATTCACTCATAACACTGCAACATACTCAATCATATCACTTTCTTATCAATAATAACGTATCACAAACACTCAAACATTATTCACATCATTCACATCAGATTCAACCACATCTCACACTCAACAAATCACAAGGAACAATACATTCATACACATATATAAGCAATATGCTTACCGTCGCACTTGGTTCGATCTATTCAACATGATCGGGTGTGCGTTCAATTGCACCTTGTCCTCCTAATGTCACATAACATTTATACCATTAGCTTTAACATAAACTTAATGACAATATACACTAATTAATGCTCTATGATTTACAAGACACTAACTCCACAAAGTTCATGCAATCTAATCCTTTTGTCTTAGATCATCACATGACCTACTTGCACACATTCTGCCATAACTTTCTCTATATGAATCCAAATGTCCTGTTTCTTGAACCTACTGAAACTAGACATATATGGGTATAACATATCCAAAATTCACATTAATATCACTTCTACACAATATATGGCATGCAAAATGATTATGTCCTATTTCCAGCCAAGAAACAGACTACCCAGATTTGCATCTACCATAATTCACTCAACCTAGCTCACACTAAACACAATGGATTGTCAAATCCTTTTACAGACATATACTTCAAGTAGTTAGGAACACTTTTGTATAGATAAACTTTCCTAAATTATGATTCTAAGGTCCTCAAAATGCTACATCAACATAGCTGCCTCACATGACATTGCATTTCGAGATAGTCATGATCCATCTAGGTTTTCTTCCTCTATATATGGAATTAAAGTCCCATATTTTACAGAGGGTTTCATAACACATATAGGAACATAGTTTATTCTTTATGTATCTTCAAATTCGAACAATATCAATATGAAAAACATGCTCCAAAATGACTGAAAGCAGTACCCTAGATTTCTGTTTAGGGCACTTGATACATATCTTTCATTTGGACAGCCTATAACCACTTGAAACAACACCAAAACTCAAAAAACTCCATCACAACTCATCCACAACAAATCCTATGATCATACCTAGGTATTTCAGAATCTCAAACTCATAGAAAATAAGCTAAAACAACATACTAACCTTCAACTCGTGTCTATCACCTAGTATGCTTCCTAACTTGACTTGTTTGACTCGAAAATGGAAGAAATTGGAAGAGTTTTCTTTGGAGAGGTTTAGGGTATGAACAAGGAAGGTTTTGCTGAAGCTTTGGTCGAAATTGTGGCTGGAATAGATAAAGAATGAGTTGTGCACATCATTTGGCAAATGAAGAGGTGTATTTTGTCTTAATATTGGGGTGACACCTCGTGCTTGCTCACAAACCTCAAATTCAGCCCTCCTAAAGTGTAACTTAATCAATTTAGGACATATGAATTCATTCATTCATTCATTTAAGTCCTAACTCAATTAACCAATCGTTACATCTTAACGATACACTAATCGTCTACTAATCGCACGGTAATCGCATTATGCATATGAAACTTCTAATGACAATGCGATGAATCTAAAATGTATGTATTCAATCATGAAAACATATATGAATGTGGGAAGATGTATATGTTAGGGTTTTAGGGATGTTACAGTTCTTCCCCCCTTAAAGAATTCCGTCCCCGAAATTCACTTACCAGAAGCTTCAAATAGGTAAGGATATTGTGTCCTCATATTTTCTTCTACCTCCCAAGTTGCCTCATCAAGTGTTTGATTATGACTCCATCTCACCTTAACCATCGGAATTTCACGGTTTCTGAGTCGTTTCATTTCTCGTCCCAAAATCTCTAAAGGTTGCTCACGAATAGTCAAGTCTGTGTTCACTATTGCAATCTCAGGTTCAGGAATCATATGACTTGGGTCTGATCTATATCTTCTTAATACTGACACGTGAAATACATCATGTATTAAAGACAATTCTGGTGGTAGAGCTAACCTATAAGCCAATGGTCCAACTCTCTCAATGATCTCATAAGGCCCGATGTATCTTGGATTCAACTTCCCTCTTTTGCCAAAACGAACTATTCCTTTCTATGGGGATATTTTTAAAAACACTTTATCTCCAACTTTATATTCCATCTCCCTTCGATGCTGATCCACATAGGCTTTCTGACGTTCCTGTGCAGCTTTTAAATACTTCTTTATGACATTGATCTTCTCAACAGTTTCCTGGACTAACTCAGGTCCTTCCAATTGCCTCATTCCTTCAACATCCCAACATATAGGGCTTCTACATGGTCTTCCATATAATGCCTCATAAGGTGCCATGCCTATACTCGAATGATAACCATTATTATAAGCACACTCCATAAGAGGTAAATGTATATCCCACTCACCTTGGAAATTAAGAACACAAGCTCTCATCATATCCTCTAAGGTCTGAATAGTTCTTTCTGATTGTCCATCTGTCTGTGGATGAAAAGTTGTACTGAAATGCAATTTTGTTCCCAAGGAGTGCTGTAAACTGCCCCAAAATCTCGATGTGAATCTAGGATCACGATCTGAAACAATAGATATAGGTACTCCATGCAACCTCACTATTTGTTCCACATAAAGTCTAGCCAATTTATCCATCGAGTCTGTCTGTTGAACCGGTAGAAAGTGAGCAGATTTCGTAAGTCTATCCACTATCACCCATATACTATCGTGTCTACGCCTTGTTCTTGGTAATCCCATCACAAAATCCATAGTGATCCTCTCCCATTTCCACTCTGGTATGGTTAAAGGTTTTAGTTTTCCCACGGGAGCTTGATGTTCAGCTTTAACCTGTTGACATGTCAAACATTTGGAAACAAAATCAGATACATCTTTCTTCATTGTAGGCCACCAGTAAAAAGGTCTCAAATTTCTGTACATCTTTGTCATTCCTGGGTGCATAGCATAAGGAGAATTATGTGCTTCCTGTAGAATTTCTGATCTTAAATCTGCTACATCTGGAACACATAATCGACTACCTATCATCATAGTTCCATCATCTTCCACAGAAATATCAGGTCTTTTACCTTGTTGTACACGATCTCGCATTTTTTGTAAATAAGGATCATGCCATTGTGCTTCTTGGATCCTTTCTTTCAAATCTGGTTTTACCCGTAGTGTAGCCATCAAACCTGTTACTTCATTTACTTCTAACTGCACATCCATGGCTCGCATCTCCACTAGTGAATTTAAACTATAACTCTTCATACTAGCCACAATATCAACACTCTTTCTACTCAAAGCATCTGCAACCACATTAGCTTTTCCTGGATGGTAATCTATTGTACAATCATAATCTTTTAATAGCTCAATCCATCGTCTTTGTCTTAGGTTCAGCTCCTTTTGTGTAAAGATGTACTTCAAACTCTTATGATCAGTGAGAATCTGAAATGTCTCCCCATATAGGTAATGTCTCCATACCTTCAATGCATGGATGGCTGCTGCCAACTCTAAGTCGTGTGTGGGGTAATTCATCTCATGAGGTCTCAGTTGCCTAGAAGCATATGCAATGACTTTCCCATTTTGCATTAGAACACATCCCAAACCTTGTCCCGAGGCATTTGTATAAACAATAAAGCCACCACCTTCAGAAGGTAACACTAACACTGGTGCAGAAGTCAATCTCTTCTTTAGTTCCTCAAAGCTTTGGTGACATTTATCATTCCACTGGAATACAACTCCCTTTCTCAGCAATTTAGTTAATGGACCTGCAATCAGAGAAAAACCCTCTACAAATCTCCTGTAATAACCAGCTAACCCAAGAAAACTCCTAAGCTCTGTAACGTTCTTTGGCGGTTCCCATTCATCAATAGCTTTAATTTTGGAAGGGTCGGGTTGAACCCCTTCACCTGACACCACATGACCAAGGAATACAACTTCATCCATCCAAAATTCACATTTGCTCAGCTTTGCATACATCTGATTATCTCGTAAAATTTTCAAAACAATTCTCAAATGTTGTTCATGCTCACCCACAGTCCTTGAGTACACTAGGATATCATCAATGAACACCACAACAAACTTATCTAGATATGGCTAAAAAGTCTTGTTCATTAATGCCATGAAAGCTGCAGGAGCATTAGTCAAGCCAAAAGGCATCACAAGAAACTCAAAATGACCATACCTTGTACGAAAAGCAGTTTTAGGTATGTCAGCTTCTGCAACTCTCAACTGCCAATAGCCCGATCTTAGATCAATCTTTGAAAAATGACGAGCTCCTCTAAGCTGATCTAGCAAATCATCAATCCGAGGCAATGGATACTTGTTTTTCACTGTCATTCTATTCAGTTGTCTGTAATCAATACACAATCGCATACTTCCATCTTTCTTCTTCACAAATAATACAGGTGCTCCCCACGGTGAAGTACTGGGTCGTATAAACCCCTTCTCAAGTAGTTCTTCTATTTGTTTCTTCAATTCTTGTAATTCCATTGGAGCCATTCTATATGGAGCAATTGATATAGGAGATACTCCTGGCATGGTCTCAATAGGAAAATCAATCTCCCTATGAGGTGGTAATCCTGGTAGTTCATCTACGAATACATCTACAAAATCTCTCACCACTGGAATATTCTCCAATTTACCTCCATCCTCCCTAGTGTCCACAACATGAGCTAAATATGCCTCACACCCATTTCTAATCCATCTGATTGCTTGAATTGAAGATATTAAACAAGACGGCACAACCTTTCTCTCCCCAACAAATAACACAGTTGATTCTGAATTAAAATGTAACACAACTTCCTTTGAACAACAATCAACTTTAGCTTCATATTTACACAGCCAATCCATCCCCAAAATAATATCAAATTCTCTAAACCCCATAACTACTAAATCTATAGGGAACTCACTTCCCCTCACTTTTATAGGACAATCTCTCAGAACCTGATTTACAATAACATTATTCCCAACTGGTAGGATAACTCCCACATCATATCCTAATGGTTCTACCGTCCCATTTATTTTCAATATAAACTCAGGTCTTATGTATGAATGAGTGGATCCAGGGTCAATCAAAACAAAAGCTAAGGTATCAAGGATAGAAATTGTACCGGATATAACCTCTGGTGCTATTTGAGCTTCACCCCTCGTCATATTGAAGGCTCTATTTCGTGGTAAATTTTGTGTCTGTCCACCCATAGGAGCATCATGTCTACCCCCTCTACCTCCTCCTCGAACTCTGCCTCTGCCTCTATCCACTCCAGCTGCACCACCTCCTATATTAGACTGAGGTTGAACTCTCTCTCCTCTATCAACTAGTAAGGGACAATCATTACGATAATGGCATGTTTCTCCACACTCAAAACATGTACCCTTCTTAAATGAACCATAACACTCTCCTGTGTGAGATCGGCCACATCTTCCACAAACCAGGGAAGGTCCCCAACACTCACCTCTGTGTACCCGTTCACATGTCTGACAAGCTGGAAAAGATGCTTTCCTCGCTCCTCTTCTATACCCACTATTAAACCGACCACCTGAAAATCTGTTACTACCAACAGATGGAGCACTACTCAAAACATCTCCAAATCCGCCCCGTGATCTAGTCCCACCACGATGGATACTACTACTACCTCTAAATTGTTGAGAATAGCCTCTAGAAGAAACTGAGAATCCACCTCTCTTTGATGGCCTGCTAGACTGGCCCTCTATATCAAATCTAGCCCTTTTGGTTACAAAAAGTTGCTCTCTATCTTTCACAATTTCCTCAGCTCTGAGTGCAGATTCTACTAACAATCTAAAGCTCGTTTCATGTGCATGAATCCCCATTCTAACATCTGGGTGTAGACCATGTTCAAACCTACGACATTTTGCTTCTTCTGTAGCCACATTTGCAGGTGCATATTTGGCTAAAGTGTTAAACTTAAGCTCGTATTCAGCCACAGACATATCCTCCTGCATAAGGGTCAAAAACTCTGTTTGTTTCCTATCTTTGTATATCATTGGCATGTACTTATTAGTGAACAACTTCTTGAAAATATCCCATGTTATTTCAGTTCTAATTCTTGTCCTTTTTATAGATCTCCACCATTCTAAAGCTTCATCAGTGAAAAGATTAGAAACATATTTGACCATTGAATCTAGTCGACATTCTGTGTTCTCAAGTACATCTTCAATCTTGGCCCACCATTTATCAGCTATATCAGGATCTGTACTACCCTCAAACTCTGTTGCGCCCATCTTTTTAAGCCTTTCAAATTTTTTATCAAAGACTGGCGCATCTCGACGAGCTTGAACACGTGGCTGAGGCTGACCTTGAGCCAAATAGATTCCCATCATTTCTTCAAACTGGTTATAACCCTGCGGATAACCTGCATGTCCTGAAGCTCATATATGTTCTGAGCCCCGAGACTTATGAACATGACCAACTGAACCATGACTAGACACATTACCGGATTGTCCATTCTCACCATCAGACTCCATAACCCTACATGAAACATGACCATGTCAACATGCTTTAGAATAAGAAAATATGATTATGTGGTCTTAACCTAGGAATCCAAAACAAGTCATACACAACCTAATCCCTAGGAAAGTAGACCCTCTCTGATACCACTAAATGTAACCCCCTCACTTGGATCACATGATATCTCACACAATATCAGTTATAGACATGCTTTCAATTCTCAATCATATAAACTTCAATCTCATATAAACTTTACATATTATACATAAGAGAAAACATTTACAATACACGTTTAAGTCATTATCCTACATAGAGGATTTACAAAACAAAAGTACATCACAAGACTCCAAAATGCCTAGATGAGAATGGACTGACACTGTGGTGCGACCTTAAGCAAGAAGAACTCCACCTAACCTGTAAAATCTGTTGGCAAGGGGTGAGCTGCCTACTCAATAAACATATTACGCATATATGTATATACAAAAGTAATGTAAAGAGCACAAAGCAAAATATATCATTTAGTACCAAGTTAGAATTTATTCATTTGTTTCACTTATTATAATAATACTTATTTTAGAAAGGCCTTGCTGTACTTAAACAATATATATAAAATGGTCCTTGGGCCCAATCTGTATTCCGGCTCACTAAATTCGGAATACAATCATCTGTGCTACGGAGGAGTTACACTCAACTCACGTACTCATATATCTCAACACATGTGCTTCCGGCTCACAATATTCGGATAACACTCTCAACTTGGACCATTTCACATATCCATCTAAGCAAGCTCATATTCATTTATAATCCAACCATTATTCAGTTCCAGTATGTGCATAAGGCTCAACATGCCGTATTCACTCATAACACTGCAACATACTCAATCATATCACTTTCTTATCACTAATAACGTATCACAAACACTCAAACATTATTCACATCATTCACATCAGATTCAACCACATCCCACACTCAACAAATCACAAGGAACAATACATTCATACACATATATAAGCAATATGCTTACCGTCGCACTTGGTTCGATCTATTCAACACGATCGGGTGTGCGTTCAATTGCACCTTGTCCTCCTAATGTCATATAACATTTATACCATTAGCCTTAACATAAACTTAATGACAATATACACTAATTAATGCTCTATGATTTACAAGACACTAACTCCACAAAGTTCATGCAATCTAATCCTTTTGTCTTAGATCATCACATGACCTACTTGCACACATTCTGCCATAACTTTCTCTATATGAATCCAAATGTCCTGTTTCTTGAACCTACTGAAACTAGACATATATGGGTATAACATATCCAAAATTCACATTAATATCACTTCTACACAATATATGGCATGCAAAATGATTATGTCCTATTTCCAGCCAAGAAACAGACTACCCAGATTTGCATCTACCATAATTCACTCAACCTAGCTCACACTAAACACAATGGATTGTCAAATCCTTTTACAGTCTATCACCTAGTATGCTTCCTAACTTGACTTGTTTGACTCGAAAATGGAAGAAATTGGAAGAGTTTTCTTTGGAGAGGTTTAGGGTATGAACAAGGAAGGTTTTGCTGAAGCTTTGGTCGAAATTATGGCTGGAATAGATAAAGAATGAGTTGTGCACATCATTTGGCAAATGAAGAGGTGTATTTTGTCTTAATATTGGGGTGACACCTCGTGCTTGCTCACAAACCTCAAATTCAGCCCTCCTAAAGTGTAACTTAATCAATTTAGGACATATGAATTCATTCATTCATTCATTTAAGTCCTAACTCAATTAACCAATCGTTACATCTTAACGATACACTAATCGTCTACTAATCGCACGGTAATCGCATTATGCATATGAAACTTCTAATGACAATGCGATGAATCTAAAATGTATGTATTCAATCATGAAAACATATATGAATGTGGGAAGATGTATATGTTAGGGTTTTAGGGATGTTACATGTATATAGGTGATTGGTAGTTTCGCTTCAATTTGGAATTCTCTAAGCAAGAAACTTAGCCATTTCAACTCACACGTGATAATAGTCATAGTTCTATACTCTACAACTAACTGTTGATTGTTTTTTGGGTTTCTAAAGATCAAAGCTTTGCTTAAAAGAATAATAGTTTGTGACAGATTTTCTACTCACATTATATCTCTCCCAATCCGAACACATCAATTGTTTAACTTGAATACAAGATTGGTTCGTTGGGGGGTCAATTTTACGATGAGAGAGTATCCAAATGTGCCACTAAATCTAGCTCCTTCTCCATCATTGCCCTCTCCACTAGCCAATTGCCCGAATAAGTAGGCTCTATATTCCAATTTATGCGATGAGGAAACTCGCGATTGCGCAAAGACACCTTCAAACATTAGTGCCTCCACTCTGGCAATTTGTCCGACAGCCCACAAATCACCTTGAACTTGGAATGGGAGAAGCTCACATGCTGCAACCTTACACCTTCGACGACTTGAAGAATTTCCTGAAGACAAGCCTCGTCGCTCAGAATCCTGCTGCTCGACACAGCGAATAAAAGCCAACCATTATTCACCAACCATTCAGTTATATTTGCCCCGAGCTGAGATCGAACTTCCTTAAAGAATGGCAATATAGGTAACCTCATCCCGGATTCATAATGCTCTTCATAGACAATCATCTCGTTCGGTAACACATGGTCATTCGCTCCCACTTCTTCCGGGAGCGTCGATAGCTCATACGGATCCCTGACCCTATAAGTGGTCGATATTCTCTCGAGATCTTTCCAAATAATAACTGTCTAGGCCTCCTCCAAGCACTTGTACCCTGGTTCTTTACACCTATAAGTTAGTTTGAACCTGGCTCCCTCTGATCCAAGCGCCCTGACCCCATGCGGCCACACTTTCTTTCGCATTCTTTCATTTAGATCGACTAGGGTCAACCCGTCACTAACTAAGTAGGCTGTCACCTTTATAACCACCTCCAAAACATCAGGCCTAACACCACCCTTGGTCGACGAACTGCGGCTCCTGTTTTACCACTGGTGCTTTCGCACACGAGGTTTCGTCACACTTTTCCTACCCCCCTCTCCCATATCACCAACCTTAATGGTCTTATGTTTTCTTTGTCTCACACGACTTGTATCCACTAACTTTGAGTCTCTAATCTTTACACTGGATATCCATACCACTTCCGCACAACTTAACTCACTAGACATACTCAAAAGACAAAGTATGTTTCCCCCAAAACAAGGCCTCAACAACATGCAAATAAAAAAAAGCAAAAAATCTCAAAAGGTAGTGAGAAACTGACCTTTACATTCAACCAATTCCACACAACAACCACAGTAGCCTCTGATATCTTACGCACACTTCCCGTGTATAGCACAAGGTGCAACAAAAAAGAAGGGACACAACCCTCACCTGCTAAGCAGGAAGATTTTGAAGGAAGAAAAGAATGATGATTTTTTTTGCCAAACTTTTCTACACTTTCAAAAATGGCAACTATTTATAGGGGCCAAAAGACTAACCAAACAGCAGCAAGACGTAAACGACCTAAGGATTGACATTTGTCACCCACGCGACCGCCGAACAATCAACACATAATAAATGACTATTAGGTCATTATTACACCCCAGTATCAAGAAATAACCTTTCAAATACTAGACAAGTAGCATACATTCATCAAATCCCCCCCACTAACACCCTTCAGAAGCTTTTCCAATGCTATGTATCCACCTCAACTAATCTGCTCTCCGATGACCTCACATCTAGTTCATTTATGCACCTCGTGATCAACACACAAAATCCATCATCCGACAACCTCACATGTAATGGTTCGAAGCAGCCCACTGGAAGAAAGGGGGACTAATTCATGAGGTATGTGGGCCAAACCCACCAAGAAGGAGGCCAGACCTAACATCAATGGTAAAGGTTCGGTCTTTACCTGATCCACACTCAAGAGCATATACATAGGGTGAGCAACCCTATTAGGAACATGTCTGATCTCATACTCTCTCCCTAGCTACTTTATTCTCGTTTTACCTGTCTAACTTGAACGTCAGAGTGTTCATATGGACTAATTCCAACAGATGAGGAGTCTAGGATCGGAAGTCCGTCCAAAAAGTCCCACATCTCCATTATTATTTTTATTATTAAGTTCATATTTAAAATTATGAATGTTTATGAGTCATTTTCAACATTAAACCTTGATTTGGTTGGAAGTGAATGATATATTATAATGTTTTGTTTAATTTTATTTGGTAGTAAACTTTGATTTAAAATTCTTTTATTATTTTTACACTTATTTACTAATGGTTAGAAACCAAATAAAAAGTTAAGCGATCGAATAATTAGTTAACCGATTAATGGTTAACCGAATTTAGTAGACTAATATATGATTAGTGTATTTAAAAAACTAATGAAATGGTTAACCGACCAAATTAATATTAATAGACTGGTTAATCGACCACGTGCACCCTAATTTACACACGAATATAAACCTCTTTAAAATTGACGTACAAATAAAGGAAAGTAAATTAGAATCCTAAATTACCTCAACTTCCTAAATAATAATTCAAATCAATTAAATTCCTAAATTACTTCAATTTCCTAAATAATAATTTAAAGCAATTAAATTCCTAAATTACCTAACTTCCTAAATAATAAATCAAATCAATTAAATTCTAAATTACCTTAAATTCCTAAATTACTCCAATCTTTCCAATTTAAGCAATAATTTCAAAAAAGTTGAAAGGATTATTGAAAGTGAATTAATTTTTTTAAATAAGTAAAGTTTTATTAACAATTCCCTAAACACATTCAGAAATTCAATAATCATGAAGACATTTTGACCGTCAAACTATCCTACGACCTGTCGTTTAACAATAACGCGTTCCTAAAACGAGTCCAATCCAATTCATCATTAAACTAGACCACCAATAGCGTCGTCGACGATCATCGCGGTCCGCATCCTCAATTTCGCGAGATTCTGTTTGGTTGCCGAGAAAGCGACGGATTCTAAGACAGAAAACGTATTACACAGGTGAATACCGACAGAGTCCCATTCTTTTCTCCGCTTACTTTTTATTATCAGAACGCCTATTGCAGGTCAATTTCGAAGAAAGCTACCTCAATTTCATGATCGCATTTTATTTTATTTTTCCTTTTCTCTCTAACAAACCCTAATCCACTGGTTGATTTGTATCTTCCTCACACTCAGAGTCAAACCAAGTCTTCCTTCAGGTATCCTTAGTCATGCATGCGAATTGATACATGGTTTTCTGGAATGTGTGTTCTGTTTAAGTTACTGTTTGATGATGAAGTGAATTTTAGAGTTACCAATAAGCATTCAATCAATTTTCGGAATTTTAAATTGCTTTGAGAATGTTGTTTTTTCTGTTATGAATAAGTTAAAATACTTGTGTTGTGTCTTTTAGCTAGTGAACAAGCAAATGAGCCTTCTCTTTTCTTCATATTCGTGTATTGCCTTTCAGCTACATCTCCTGCAACTTCATTTAGCTTTCATGCATTAGCCTTTTCCCACAGGATATAACGTTTTAAAGCATGTTGAACGAAAACTTTGATTTTAAAGTGTTTCATTTCAGAACAGAAACTTTCAAGAAATTTGTATGAAACGTTTCAGATCATGTTTCCCTAATTCAGAAAAATCGGAAGCTCGTTTTCTAGGATGTAATGCCTTTTAGAAGTAGATGATTGCTAATCACATGTTTAATAAATCCTTAATATTTTCTAGATCATCTTTTACAAGCTTTCAAAATGAAAAGATCTCTTTGTTCCCTCTATCATTACGACATGTATGTAATTTTTTTAATGCATTGGGCGTCCCGGTGCACTACGTTTCCCCGCTAAGCTAGGGTCCAGGGAGGGTCCCACCACAAGTGTGTATAGGGGGCAAGCTTCCCTTGCCATTTTTTTTTTTTTGCAAGAGGCCGCTCTTAAGACTCGAACCCGTGACCTCTCGGTCACACAACAACAACGTTTACCGTTGCGCCAAGGCTCGCCCTCTAATTTTTTTAATGTATATATATAAAAAAGAAAATAAACATTTACATGTTTTTCCCATGTTTTTGTTTCCTATATTTTTCACAAAGATCACCTTCTGGTTTAATTTCCATATCTGTTTCTGTTTTCATGCAACCGAATGATTTTAGGTGTAGGAATGATATTTTCTTCTTAGTTTCATAAACGTGTTTTCATTGTTACTCAATGCTCATGGTGTCTCTCCATCTGTTTTATTCGTAGCACAGAGGCAATGGATGATAGTTGTGCTGTATGTGCTGAGACATTGGAGTGGGTTGCATATGGACCATGTGGCCATCGTGAGGTATGCTCAACTTGCATTATCCGCCTCCGTTTCATCTGCGATGATCAATGCTGCTGCATCTGCAAATCTGAATCCACAGTCATATTTGTCACCAAGGTTAGCCTTTTCAATCTAATCTCATTAAAAAATGCACATTTGACATTCATGATGATGTAAGAAACTATAATGTTTTTGCGTTATTTTGGCTCCTTTTAAGGCTTTGGGAGACTATACAAGGATGATAAATGACTTCTCTGTTTTACCACCCAATCCAATTGAAGGCCAAGTTGGGCAATATTGGTTCCATGAAGGTGCACAAGCATATTTTGATGATGTGGACCATTTCAAGATCATAAAGGCCATGTGTAGACTATCATGCAATGTTTGCGAGAAAAAGAATGGTCCACGAAATGGAGAATCAAGAATAAGTGGGGATTTTAGTAGCATTGAGCTGCTGAAGATTCATTTGTTCCACCAGCATAATTTGTTCATGTGCAGTCTGTGTTTAGAAGGGAGGAAGGTAAGATGTATGCATTTGATAGTTGGTTTGATGGTATTGGTTGATGAAGAGTTGTCCTACTGGCATTCTTTCGAAAAAGAAGCAGTTGCTGTAATTGCATTATGACATTCATAAACAGCTTTGTTTTGAGGCTATAATTTTAGGGTAAATCGCATGACGTCTCTTAAGTTTGGATATTGCTTCAATAAGGTCATAAAGTTCATTTTTTAACCATGACCATCCAAAAGTCTGTTAATATCATGTTGAGTTCATGTAATGTGTTCATAAGTTCCGTGTAATTTTACTATCTCATTATGGATAACATGTAAAAATATGGGAGGTTCAAGTCGTCTTTAATTTGCAGGAAATAACTGTAATTTTATTACCTTTATTAATTCAGTTGACATGTAAAAACATGATAGAATAGGATAATAATTTTAAATATTCATGTCATTTTCGAGTTAGCAAATCGACCCTAACCCAACCCAAAAAGGGCCCGTTACCAACTAAGCTGAACCCAAGCACTATAATTGCGTGTTGATTTTGTATCGTGTAATCGGGTCATGTGTAATTTTGCCACCCCTAATTATGATGGGTTTGATTGCTAGAGTTTTCTCATCTTAAATGCAAAAAAATTGGGCTTATCTTTCATATTTGGTTCACATGGACTCTGGTTGAAGGAAATGAAACTGCTTAGATACTGATATTCTGCTACAATTCATTCTAAAATCAGTCATTTAGATACTTGCTTTCCTTTGACTTCAACTGAACTTTGATCAGATATTTATGAGTGAGCAAAAGTTGTACAATAGAACACAATTAAATCAGCATATTAAGACTGGTGACTCTGTAGTTGATGGTAGTGAAAGTGAAAGAGGCGGATTTACAGGTCACCCAGCTTGTGAATTTTGCCTGAACCCGTTCTATGGGGACAATGAGCTTTACTTGCATATGTCTACTGAGCATTTCACTTGCCATATATGCCGGAGGTGACCCCCTGTCTTTTTCTTTTCCATAATTTATATATTGTTGTTTCGGTTTATCAAATGTGAGTATCCGGTTATTCTATTTAATGCAGGCAGCATCCAGGCAAATACGAATACTATGATGATTATGATGACTTGGAGGTCAGTTATATGTAGATTTTCCTCCTGCTGGTTGCTATTGTATTGTGAAGCTTGATATCTTGTTTAATTGACATAAGTTTATGTCTCAGACCCATTTTCGTCAACGACATTGCTTATGTGAAGATGAAGCATGCCTTGCAAAAAAGTTCATTGTCTTTACATCTGAATCTGAAATGAAGGTAGTATCTAGCAAATCTAACAATGCCTATAATCTATTTATATTTTTCATTCTGAAGTTTGCAATATGATTCAAGATTTTTTTTCTCTCATGTATTTGAGTATTTCTGATAAAACTGTCATTTTTCGACACGACAACACAATTTATGGAGTCAACCCGCTTGACACGATTATCATTTTTGTTGCATTTATATCATATAACACGATTTTAACACAACACCACATTTTGACACCCTTAATTCTGACATCTGTAGAGGCATGTTGCCATGGAACACAAAGGGAGTATGTCTCGTTCTAACCGTAATGCTGCACTGCAGGTGTGTAGATATTATTTCATAGATATTTTGGTTCTTCATATTTTGTTGTATACATGGCATTTTATCTTTCGATGTGGAACAACGTAGCGTACTACTCTTTCTTTCCTGTGTCCAGATACCTATAAGCTTTCGGTATCCGCAACCTTCTGAACAAGATCGACGAGGCAGACGGCATAGAACCGGTTCCAACTCAGCAGATTTTCAACTTTCCATGGCAATTCAGGATAGTCTCGAGACATCTAATACTTTAAGGTCTTGCAACGTTCCCTCGACTGGGCAAACAAGTTCGAGTGTTAACCCTTATGAGCCATTAGCTGGTATAGATTCTGAGCCGGCTTCAAGATCCTTTAGAATGTCAGGGCAGAACTCTACAACTACAAGTACTGTGCTGGAAGAATCATCCTTCCCACCACTCCCCGCGGCTCCGAGCAGCAGTAAACGGGGATTAAAAAAAGCTGCAGGTAGGTTGAGTGCAAATACAATGGCTGCTCGCTTGCGAAACAATAACTCTGTAAAGGTTCTGAGTTCTTCTCGGGCTTCGTCTGCAGCGAGTAGTCGTAATACTTCATCAGTAAGCATTTCTTGCCCATCGAAGCCTGTTTTAGGTTCTGGCATTTCATCCTCATCTAGTTCTGCAAGTTCTTCTGCCATTAAGCCGGGAAATAGTAATGAATATTCTTTATCTAGTCGTGCAAGCTCTATTCGACTTAGACCATCCGCTGCTAATAACCTTGTTTTGCCTCTTAATCTTGCAAGTTCTTCAAGGATTCAAAGTAGCACCAACAGAGTTGGTCACTCTTCTTCGGCTCTGAACCTTGAAAGCAGCGAGACTGTTGACAGATCTATTTCTGACTCTCGACTAGACAAAACAACCAAGAGCAGCCAACAGCTATTGACAGTCGAAAATATTGGATCTGCTAATAAGGCTCTGGTGGAAAAAGTTCGAGCTGCATTGGATTTTGAGGATGACAAATTTGCTGCATTTAAACTGATATCCGTGGAGTATCGCCAGGATCAGATAGGCACTGGGGAATATCTTGCCTATGTGCATCAATTTGGACTCGAACATCTGGTTCTTGAACTAGCTATACTTTGTCCGGATGCCCAGAAACGAAGAGAGCTTGTTGAGATTTACAACACGAGAAATAAGTGCAACGGAAGTAGTTTGAGAATCAGTAATGGTGGGCTGGATAGCACAAAAAGCTCAAAGAAAGGTAAAGAGAAGTGTGAATGTAATCATAGCTCAGAGAACGCTCCGGCAGAAAGTCTTAATAGAAAGGTAATGAACTTGCAGTTGAACCATAAATCATCTGTGAATGAAATGAAGGTTTCGGACTCGGATTCACACCGTTCTGCTGTGAAAGGCAAATCAAAAGTTGTTTTGGCTGAAGAAGAAGCTGACCGATTCCAGTCATTAGAGCTGCGGAATGGAGATGATGCTCAGTCAACCACATTGAAAAAGAGCGTTCTACCTGGCGTAAGTGGCAATAAACCGCGTAAAAAAGTACCGAAATTTGTCAGGAACCGCATTGGTGATACTTCAGCTACTGCACTTTCAGAAAGCAGCAACGCTGATGCTGATGCTGGTTCTGATGAGAAGGGGAAATCTCATTGGAAGAAAGACCCTCCTGAAGTGATGCCAATACATGGAGTTTGGCGAAACGGTGGTGGCCGGAGACTCGTGGTGTTGACGGAGAGAGACGGGAGAAAATGATTGTCTATAATAGAACTTGGTATGAAACTTGATTTCAGTAGTAATTTATTTTGGTTAGTCAGACATGGTTTTAGTCAGACATGGTTTTATGACCCTTGTGGTGGGACCCCTCCCCGGACCCTCGCTCAGCGGGGACGCGTAGTGCGACCGGGCCGCCCTTTTTTTTAGTCAGACATGGTTTTATGACCGTTGGAACCATAAAATAGTACGCAATACAACTTCAATATCTAACAGTAACATTTTTTTGGGATTTTTTTAGTTCAATTGTTTGTTATTAACTGTTTTTTAATAGCTACTATCTAAATAGAATTTTTGGTATGAATTACTTATCTAAATAGAATTTGGTGAATGAAATAATCAAGAAAAGAAAAAGAATTAGGAGTTAAAATATATATTTTGGCTTGAAAGGAAGTGTGAGGGGAGAGAAAAGTGGTTAAATTTAAGTTTTAATTTTTTTTATAAATTATTTTGAATATACTATATTTTTTTATGAAATAAACTGAGCTTAGACTTTATTATTGTTATTATTTGGGGAAAAAAATATCTTTAGGTTACCTCATCTTTTTTATTATGTGTGATTTTTCAATTAGATATATCCAAGATTAATCAATTATAAATTATAATTGCATACATAAATTTGACTAAAAGTGTATTTTTTATTCATTTTATATACATTTAAAATCTGCATATGTTGTTTAGAAAGCGTTTTCTATATATGATTTTATTTTAAGAAAATTTTGTCAATTAGTTGATCCGAGTGTTAAGAAGTTGAGGTTAGATTTCACTCTATCAAAATTTAGTTGTGGTTTGTCCTAACCTCATGAATCGGTAAACCTGCCATTAGGGGCGGAGCCAGCCTAGGGTTTCGGGGGGCTCCGCCCCCCCGGTTGTCGGCTCCACCCTTGAATAATGGTGTTTTGATAGATTTCAGCTCCCTTTAATTTTCATTTATATTGATGTATTTATAGTATTATTACAATATTTTAAGATAATTGAGTTCCTTAAATTACACCTTTTAATATAAGAGATCATGAATTCAAATTTCATGAAGTTTTTTTAAACTTTTATTTATTTATTGAATTTTCTATGTTTCTTTTTAACTTCTTAACCTTTTTAAACTAATTTCTTTTTGCTAAATCAGTTTTTTTTTTCTTTTACTTTTGAGATTCAAAAAAACTTAATTTTTAAATTAAATTTTATTTTATGAAAATTACAAGAAATTTATAATTAAAAAAAAAATTACAACAAATTAAAGTTAGATTTATAAAACATTAAAAATATCTACTCCTTTTAAGCCGTATAATTTTAATCTTTTCACATTTAACACACTAAAACGATGAAGTTTTAGGATGCTCGAGGAAAAAAAAACAATTACAATCCTAACAGATTGAACTTTTGAATCTAACTCCAAAACTAACTGTAAG
Source organism: Euphorbia lathyris (assembly GCF_963576675.1). NCBI lineage: Eukaryota > Viridiplantae > Streptophyta > Magnoliopsida > Malpighiales > Euphorbiaceae > Euphorbia > Euphorbia lathyris. The sequence goes on along the minus strand of NC_088918.1, from coordinate 11,956,840 downwards.
GTTAAAATTAGCTCTCCAAAAATAAATTCCTGACTTTATCACTACTTGCCATTATCTAAATTTATTGTCTTAATTTTTTTTTTTTTAAAAAGTGAAAGATTAGAGAATATCGTGTTTAACTATTCAAGTCAATCATAATAGATATATATCACTTAAAATTACATTTTCTATCTATCCCAATCAATTTTTGTAACAACGTCGGGTTTAGTCAATAAAAAGACTCTAAAATATTTTGTTTTAAGCTGTTTAATGCAACTTGAAAAGCATATAAAACGTTTCTACATAAAAACATATAAAATGAGCAATATTATTATAATCGAGTTTAATTTAATGTTTACAATTAAATTAATTTGGTCAAAATGGTTGTTCTTTTCTCTTATTATTATGGTGATGGTGGATGACTGGGTGCCACGTCTTGAATCGCAAATGTGCATGATTATTGCCATGTACAAGAATATTCTAATTGCTTTTATTTCTGTCACAAACATCTTAGATTTGAAATGATTCTTGCCATGTACAATATTTTATATCCAAGGTTAATACAATAATAAATAAATAATTTATAAGTAGATATATTAAATTTTGAAAATCAAAATATTTTTTGGAAAAGAAAAAATAATAATAAATGTTGAAACTAGCTTGAAAGATAGATGTGACAATTTGAATTATCGTGTCATAATGGTAGTAGTTATTTATATATTTGAAGACGGGGAGAGGATGGTTTCAAGTTGCTCGTAGTGTCTAAAAAAATGGAGTTACGGATGATGCAATTGCATCTTTAGATATAGAAAAAGGAAAAGATGCGAGTTAAATTTATTTTACAATATTAATTCATGAAGATAAAATAACAATAATAACAATATAGAAAATATAATTAAACTGAAATTATAGTAAATTTTAATTTTTTTTTTTTAACTTCCAATCGAAATTTCATTAAACAGTAGGATGTGCATCCTCAAATATAATGTTTGCCAACCAATGTGGCGTAACAGTTGAAACAAAGTCGCTAGTATTGGAACGGGCTTGCTTTGCTACCAAATGGGCAGCACCGTTCGCTAGGCGAGGAATAAATGAAACTTTAAAACTAGGATAAACTGACAGAATATGCTTACAATCTTGGATAATTGACCCGAACTCAGAAAGATCAGTTTGAGAAGAGTAAATTTTAAACTTCTAAACTTTTAAAATAATAGAAATTCTAAATTTTAAACTTTTAAATTAATAGAATTCAAAAGGACAATAGAAAAACGAACAACACAATTTTTTTTTATGATAGATTTAGCTGTAATTATTTTCGTTTTCTAGAATACAATAAAAATGTGGGCATACACGAACTATGTGTAGAAGTTATTATTGGAATAAAAACACGGATCGAACAGAGGGTGCAATATTCTTTTAAGATAGGCAAAAATATAAAATGAAAAATCTGTATATGAGTTCTTTGTTTATTAAAAGCAAACAAAACTAAAAAATTATATGGATGCAATGTTTGAGATTGAACGCTAAAGTGTGAAATTTTTAATAAAATTAAACTTAAAAACAACTTAATTCGTATTTATCTAATAATTCTCTATATGAATAAAATTAGAAAAAAAAAATCAGACGTGGGGATAACTTCTATGATTGATATCGTTACGGGATAACTAGACAACAATCATTGAATATTTTTTTGTGAAAATATATTTACTTTATTAGCTAACTAGTGACTTGATGTCTTCTTTGTGTAAAGGATGATATACTTCACACAAATAGCAACATAACACGATTTTTGTTTCTCATGGTTATGTTTGTCATGGTCATGAACATTTGTTGGTTCTGTAAGAGTTTTAGAGAACTAACTCATTAGTTTCATTCAAAGCGATCCCACTACATGCTCACTTATGTGATTTCTTTTGCTCAAAATTCTGACACATGAGGAATCATTAAAAGGGTAGCTTAAATTTTCCTGTTTTATATCATTGTTTACATTATAATAAGGATGGACTAGGGTTGACCCCCCCACAGTGATCTCACAAGGTTTATGCAATTAGTTATCTCTTTGAACCTAGATATTGGGATCTTCAATCAATAAGGTTGGAGTTTCCTTCACATAAAAGCATTAAATTCTAATGAATTTCAATCTCATTCCTTTCAATGTCTTTTCAACTTGGTCTCGATTTTAACCCTTTGGTTAGTTTATCCGCAAAATTATACTGTGATCCTACAAAATCAATAGAGATGACATCCGTTGAGATCAACTGTTTAACGATGTTATATTGACGATGTATATGTCGATTTTTACTGTTAAATATCATGTTTTGTGTTTTGTTAATCATTTATTGATTATCACAATGTATACAAATTGTGGGCGCGAACTTTGTATATATAAGAACATCGTCCAAGAAGTTTCTTGTTAGGGCAAAAGGCATTGATCTGGTTTAGTCATTATCATAACGCATTGATCTTGTCGTTCAACCTCTAGACTTCATTCATTTTTTGGGTGGCGCCATGTCTAAAACAACTTGAATTTTATCCCAATTGGCATCCATTCCTCGTTGGGATATCATAGACCCCTAAAACTTGCATGAATCCACCCCGAATGTGCATTTCTCATGTTGAGTTTCGGGTTGTAAGCTTTCAAGGTCTCAAAGACTGTGTTAAGGTCCTTGGTATGGTTCTCCTCTATGCGGCTCTTGACGATCATGTCTTCCACGTGCTTGAGTTACGAACAAAAACAAGTTAGAGAGGGATCATCGTCCGGCGAATCTGCTCTGATGCTTAAGTTAGCAAGGATAAAAGGAGGGTTGAAAATATTCAGAGTATTTCAAGAACCATGCCTAGGTTATATAACTTTTCTATTTATACTGGCTACTAAGTGTATTCTTTGTCATTTTGGGAATGTACCATCCGGAGTCACAAGACACGCATCAGCCTTCAATTGGTTCTCTCAGGCTTGGTTTGTGACGTTGTCAGGTGGTGCAGCCTGCCATGTTGCACATGCTCTGCCAGATGGCTAGGTTTCATTGGTCTTACAGCTTTTGGATCTCTGACGTGTTAAACGGCGCACACTACTCTTTGATTCATGTCCTTTATGTAACCGTCTATGATGATCCAACATTTGCTCTTTTTTAACTGTACGACCGAATGTATGGACAATGAGGATTCTTCCATTCGAACGAACATTTTCATTCGCATCATGAAAGAATATGCTCTTCTTAGATCGAGCGGTCACTATGCGTCCTCTTGATCCAATGGTTGACACTGATCCACGTGGAATGGAGTATTCCTTAGGGTATCAAAATTAATTCATATTTATCTAACAATGACTACATATATATGATATAAATTCAAGAAAATTTTCTTGTGCCAGTGATGTATCTAGGGGCATGAGATTCACTGATTGCTGAAAAACGCTAAAAAACTCCATAAAAATTGTGTACAGAGTTTATTTATTTATTTTGTAAAAACACCAAAAAGATATCAATCGAATACTCAGAGAGCGGGATCTTGGGGGATTCGGTTTAGGACCTCCTATTTAGGGGGCGTCTTATTCAGGGAGACTTCCTATTCAGGCGGTCTCCAATCGAAACGTATTTCTATTACAATAATTATTGGTATCTCAATTATTAATAATTATATTTATAAAAAAATTATTATTTTTTATCTGAATTTAATAGTAATCATATTGAAATTAGAATGTAGTCTGTTAAATTGGAATCTACAATCGACATTAATAGCAAATATTGTCTTTTATTTCAATCATGCATCTCAACAACAAAAGCACAATACAGAAGCCTCCAAATTTAGTTTACAACCCTTTAAAGTCTTAACAATAAGGGTAAAGTACAAAAAAACTTGTAGTTTGCTCAATTTGTAAAAACAGTCCCGCAGTTTGAAAATTTGTAAACAATGAGTTTATCATTTATGTGGTTTGCACTTGTAGAGTTTTAGATTCAATTTTTCAGTCTAAAAATACGTGTGGTTTAGTTAATTTATAAAGTCAACTTTCATATATATAGTGATTTATAAAATGCGACTTTTTAATTTCTTCGAATCTCTGTCTTTTGAGATAAATAGTCAGGAATGCTTGAATTTACAAACTATATGTCTCCATTTGCAAGTTTTTAGACCATAGAAATACGTTTGAAAATTTCAAACCTCTTTTTTTTTACTTTATTCTAACAATAATATAAAATTTAAATTTATATATAAAAGAAATAGAGAATAAAACTTAGGTCCACAGGGGTTAAACACTTAAAAATGTTAATTGAAAAAATAATTCTCCATGTAGAAAGGGTTAAGAAATATTTTCTACTCAGAGGCTGTTTTTAACCCAATAGTTCCACAAATAATTTTTTTATATATAAAAATATTAATTTTTTAAATAAATTAAAAATATTTATGTGTATATATATATTTTTTATAATAAGTATTCATTAAAATTTCCATTTTAAAAATTATTTATTAGTTTTTTATTTATATAAATTAATATGAATCGTGATTAAATATATATTTAGTCCCCATTTTTTATATAACATATTATTTAGCCACTCTATTTTGAGCCTCAGAACAGCAGTCACCGGACTGCTGTCCTCGAACGACAGCTTAGATGTCGTTCACAGACAGCAGTGCATCTACTGTCCGCAAAACAGCAGCCATGAGGCTGCTGTCCTGGGACTCGCCACAGACGGTAGCAACATCTTGTGGCAGCAGACTGTCTGAGGACAGTTTCTGCGGACGAGACAAAGGCGGGCCTGGCCGTGGCCGTAGCGAATCCAAATTCGTTTAATTATTAAACGTGTTTTAATTAAAATTAATCAGTATTTTTTGTATTTTACTCTAACAATAATATAGTTGCTAACTATTTCGATCTCCGCAAATTGTCCTAAAAGTTTGATCTTATTTGAATTTTCTTGGTTTAGTAAGAAATTAATTTAATTTTAATTTATAAAAAAAAAGTAGAATATAAAAATTAATGGTCGAGACCCTCTAAAATACATGAGCCACCCTTGTCTGTGGATAGTGTCAATTTCACAACCTTGCTCGTTAGAGTAATTGGACAGAATGAATAATTCAAAATATGAACAGGTAATGTTATGAATAACAACGTTTTTTTTACAGAATGTCTGAAACTGCACAAATCACAAAATCATATTTGTAAGTTTTTAAACTACGGTACTGTGTTTACAAAAAGGTTAAACCTCAGTCTTTTTTATATTTTACTCTAACAATAATATAGTTGCTAACTGTTTTGTTTTCTGCAAATTGTCCTACATGTTTTATTTTTATTTGGTTTTTCTGGCTTCAATCAAAAATTAATTTTAATTTATAAAAAGTAAAATATAAAAGCGGCATGTGACCTCTAAAATACTGGAGTAGTCCATGCCTGCAGATAATGCAATTTCATACCCTTACCCTTTAGGGCAACTAAACGGAATGAGTAATTCAAAAAATCAACGAATAATGTCAATTTCATAATCTTACCGGTTAGAATAATTGGACGGAATAAATAATTCAAAAAAATAAACTGATAATGTGAATTACATATCGTAAATACCTTAAAAAATATAAAATTCATAACAAATACTAAATATATAATAAAAAATAAAAAGTTATATATAATTATATATATTATTATCTCGAGAGTTGCCACTGCCAACAATTGTAGGAATCCCTTTGTTTTTGTCTCATTATGGTGTTGTAGGCGCCGTAATGAGGTAAAACAAAATAAGTTTTTCCCTATTACGATGGATAAATTAATGTGATGCGACTACTTTTTAACCAAGAGTTATAAACAACCCAATTTAAAGAAATAATTTTTAATTATATCTAAATTGGAAATTATTTTCTAAATTAACACCATTTAGAGTTTTAACCCTATATTCACCATTTCTAAAATACTTGAGCCGGCCCTAAGCACTTGTAGATGACCAGAAGATCATCTCAAACACTATTTCCGAATGGGTATTGGATTTGTCTGTCACTATTCACTAACTTTGCCAGTTGAATTTTTTTATAAATCATGTTATCGTATAAAATATTACCACCTACTTAAACACTAAGAGCATCTCGAAGAGACTCTTAGTACACTCTCTAAAAATAATATAAATAATTGTCTCTTAGTGATTTAAGAGTGACTAAGATATAGCATCTACAACAATACTCCTATATGCACTCTTTATTTATTATTTTATCATTAAATTGTTAATTATTGTTCTATATACCAATAGTGAAAGAAGAAAGGCTCCCCAATAATAAATTATTAATAAAAAAATGAATTAAGGATGCACTAATAGGTGGAGAGAGACTCTCTATTAATAAAGATGATGAAGAAGCTTTTAGTGATTTGAGGAGACACTGAGAAACAGTTAGAGTTGATTTTTAACTCTCTCTCTTCAAATTTTAACTTAGAGTCAAACTAAGAGACTATTGGAGATGCTGTAAATGCCTGTTTATTTTCATTTTTCAAAACTATTTTTTGCTTTTTAATTCTAAACAGAAGCAGAAAGTGTTTGATAAATATATAGAAACATAGGTTTTTAACAGAAAAATCAAACAGGAACTGTTTGAAACAACGTGGCTTAAATATATAAGTGATTTGTCTTTTTTTTTTTAATTGAATTTCTACGTTGTTTTATTAGAAAATTGAGAAAAAAAAAAAAAAGTAAAAAGCAAGTGATCGGGTGTATCTACGCGGTATCTAGCTAAGGTATTACTATTGGCCAATTTGCATGTGCTTGATGAGTGTCGGCAGAGTTTCAAAAGGTAAACTACATCCATGGGCATTGAATTTTATCAAGTTTCATATTATGACCACTGAACTTTAATTCTTAACAATATGATCACTAAATTTTATATTTTTTTAACATCTGTGATCTCAAAACGACTATTGATGGTCTCAAAATAAAAAATTTGAAGATTTAATAATATTATAAAGAACTTTAATTCTTTGAAAATTTTCGTTTTGAGGTTATTTAGGTGTTGTTTGGTTAAGAGATAGTGAATTTTTAGAGAGAGAAAGCTAAAAAATATTATTTTGGAAAATAAAAAATGTGGTTTCATGGTAAATGTCATTCCGAACAACTTTAATTCTTGAATATTTTAATTTTGAGGAATTAATTAAAGTTGAGTGGCTATCAGTAAAGTTCAGTGACTATACCGTTAAAAATTGAAGTTCAGTGGTTAAAATATTAAAATAGATAAAGTTCAGTGACCATAAGTATAATTTACCCAAGCTTCACGCAATATTTTTTCTTTTTTTTATAGAAGCTGTGACGATACAATAGCAATGATCTTAGAATCCCAACTAGGTTAGCACTCCAAGAGAACGCATTGAAAACCTGATATTATTTAAAAAAGAAAAAATATATTTCAATTTTGTAAAATTAACCTATTTCACTCTCATTAATTTTATTTTTTTCAAGATATAATTTTAGAAAATATTCTTTATTAAAGAAGAGAGTAAATTAATTTTTTATATATAATTTATCTGATTTATCGGTTTGAAACTCGTCAAGCACCATTTTCCAATTAAAACTTTTTGTATACGTTAGGATTCAAACTCAAAATTTAGATTAAATGATTTGAAACTCTTAACCACTCAAATCAATCTTAATTGATGAGTAAATTATAAATTGATTGAATTTTATATTGTTGTAATATTAAGTCTAAATTATTATTTTTTTTGGTAGAAAAGGAAAAGAAAACAACCAACAACAACTACCCTGGGATTAGCCTAGGGAAGCTAACCCCAATCTCATCATCTAAAAGAAGAGGAGAGAGGAAACTAGGAGAAACAGAAAGGGTAGTAACACCTAACGTCCCCTCATGGCCCACCGCCGCCAAGCGATCTGCAACACGGTTCTGCTCTCTAAATATGTGACTGAACTCTAAGATCTCAAAGGAGGAGCAAAGCCTTTTAATAGCTTTGATAAGGTTGCGACTATTAAGACCCATAGTATGATTTTCAGAAATCATTTTGATGGCCTCCATGTTATCAGACTCCACAGAAAGCCTCTTAACACCCAACCTTTTAGCAAGATTGATACCAGTGAGAATGCCCCAGAGCTCCGCTGAGAAGGAAGAACCCAACCCCAAATTCTGGGTGAACCTAGAAATCCAGGCGCCCCCCGCATCTCTAAGAACACCTCCAGCCGCAATCTTACCATTGCTGAGGCAGGAACCATCAGTATTCAGCTTCACAACCCCCTCTCTTGGCCTGCTCCATCCCACGAGATGGACATCACAAATTTGGGAGGATCTGGCAAGGGACTCTCCTTTGAAACTATCGATAATAGAGGAAAGTTTTTTCGAGAAGAATTCAGCTAAGTTTGTCATAAACACAGTTTTATCTCCAAAAATCTCCTCGTTTCTCCACTTCCAAACTTGGTGACAGATAATCGCAAATAAAATGTCACCATGCTCTATGTAAGAAAGTAACTTACCACTAATACCATCAGAGAACCAGTCGATCTCAGAATGGGCCATGAAGGAAGAGAAAATATGGTGTGGGAGAATTTTCTTCCAAACCTCTTTACTTTTAGAGCAATCCCTAAGAGCATGGCACAAAGTCTCAACATGGCCTCTGCATCTACTGCAAGCTCTTGACTCAGCCAAATGCCTTCTGTGCCTATCCGAATTAGTAAGAAGCCTGTCCTTAACGCCTAGCCACAGGAAACTCCTAATACGGTAAGGGACTTTGAGGGCCCAAATGGACTTCCAAACATCCGAGGGAGGATCGAACCTATTGAGGGAGAAAGCTTCAAAGGCAGATTTGCAAGAATAAACTCCATTGTTAGTCAGCGCCCAGCAATGCCTATCCATGTCTTCCTCTTGATTACTCACCTTCACTCCCCGAATTCTAAGGAGAGTCTCTAGGCTAAAGAAAGTCTCAAATTTTGACCAGATCCAGTCCCCTTCCGAGTCCACCACATCAGCAATCCTCCAGTTACGGATATCACTTGGCGGGAGGGAAGTACACACATCTACTAACGGTTTATCCCCAATCCAGGTATCAAACCAGAAACTAATGGATTTACCATTACCCACCTCCAGACCAACCCCCAGGCAGAACTCGGCAAACACAGCGCTAAGCCCTTTCCAGAGGAAGAAACAATTGACAACTCTCTCCTTAGACCCCCCAAAGATTTTGTCTTTCCGATACTTACCACAAAGAAGGCGAACCCAAAGAGAGGAGGGGCATTGCCACATTCGCCGAAGGGGTTTCATTAGTAAAACTTTATTATTGTCCTTTGCTTCCTAATGCCCAGACCACCAGAATCTTTTGGCTGGCAAACCTCACTCCAAGGCACTAGATGGATCTTTCTTCCCTCCGCAGCTTCCCCCCATAGGAACCTCCGGTTAATCTTATCAAGATCATTAAGCACAGGGTCCGGAAGCTGATAGGCCTACATGATGTGATTGGGAGCTGCACAATTAACAGATTGAATTAACGTGAGGCGGCCAGCGAGAGAAAGAGTCTTGGCTTTCCATGTGGCACACTTCGTATTGGCTTTATCCAAAGTATCTTTGAAAGAGACTTTAGACACATGCTCACGGTGGAGGGGAACACCCAGATACTTCCCAAGAGAATCAGTAAGAGGAATACCTGACAGATCACTTAATCTTTTACAAACTCTCGGGTTCATATTCTTTGAGCACATCATCCTAGATTTCTGGATATTAAGTTTCTGCCCAGAGGCCGAACAAAAACAATCCAGAATATCCATAATGACCCTCAACTGCTCCTCATTGCCTTCAAGAAAGATAAGGACATCGTCTGCAAAGAATAAGTGAGTCACCTGGGGACAGCAGCTGTTGATCGCCACTGGGTGGAAACTCCCATTATCAATCGCATCTTGAATCAGGTGAGAGAGCCTCTCCATAGCAATAACAAAAAGGAAGGGGCTCATAGGATCCCCCTGACGGATTCCCCTGCCCGGGGAAAACTCCTCCGACATATCCCCATCGACCATAACTTGAAACACAGGAGAAGAAATACATACCTTAATTAATCTTCTCCAGCTGTCCGAGATCCTAGCTCTCTCAAGACTCTCCATCAGGAAATCCCAATTGATGCGATCATAGGCCTTCTCCAAATCCAGCTTCAGAGCCACAATGCCTTTCTTCCCCTTCCTAATCTTCATCGTGTGGACCATCTTTTGGGCAATCACCACATTATCCATCATTTGTCTACCAGGCACAAAACTACCCTGATTCTGACAAATGATCGCAGGAAGAATGCCCCGAATTCTATTAGCCACAATCTTTGTAACCGTCTTATAAAGAACATTACAAAGACTGATAGGTCTCATATGCAAAAAGGAAGAAGGCTTATCAATCTTAGGAATCAGAACCAGGAGGGTTCTATTAACCAGCTCTATATCCTTAGAACCATTGAACACACCTAAGATAAAATTATATATGCCTTCCTTCACAACATCCCAATGCTTATGGTAAAAGCCTGCAGGCAGACCATCAATCCCAGGAGCTTTTGATGCCCCAATGCTGAAGATGGCTTGGTCAATCTCTTTTCGGGATATAGGTTGAAAGGCATCCTGACTACTTTCCTCACTGATCAGAGGAAAGGTAGCAACAGAATGAGCCCCCTCCAGCTGAACAGGTTCCTCTTTGAACAGATCCTTGTAGAAATCCAAAGCCAACTTCCGAATCACCTCGTCTTCATAAACCCAATCACCATTAGAATCCTTAATGGCATCAATTCTATTCCTTTGCCTTCTGATCATGGTAGAAAGATGGAAATACCTGGTATTACGATCCCCATCTCTAATCCAGGACTTCCTAGACTTCTGAAACCAAAGGAGCTCCTCCTGCCTAAGCACGGCTTCCAGCTCCTTCTGAAGGGTTCTGAGGAGGCCCTCCAGGCTGTGATCAAACCTCACCTCCAACCTACGTTGAATGCCCTCCATCCTATTTAATAACTTATTCTTCCTTCTAATAATATGCCCAAAGACATTTCTATTCCACCCATGCACATTAATCCTGAACCCTTCAGCAGCTTGCAGGACATTCGAATGAGGTTTCCAATTATCGTGAACGAACTCTTGGAACTTAGGATGGGACTCCCAAGCCAACTGATACCGGAACGGTCTCTTACTCCTAGGACGCTTCCCTCTCAAAAGTCTAAACAAAATCGGATAATGATCCGAATGACGGAACGGGAGGTTCAACACAGAACTCTCAGAGAAAGAAGTCTGAGCTAAAACATTAGCGTAGACTTTATCCAACCGAACAAAGGTATAATTACGATTCCAAGTGAATCTATGACCAGAAGCCCCCAGACCGGAAAGCCCACATAAATCCATACTATTCTTGTGGTGAAGGCAGCGATTAACATAATGATTGGAACACCCTCTCTAATCACTCATAAAGGCGATATCATTAAAATCACCCGCCAAAAACCAGGGCTCAGAGATGCTAACACTCATAGAGTAGAGAACCTCCCAGAGCCGTTTTCGATTAGTTAAGATAGGGTCAGCATACACAAGGGTAATCAAAAAAGGAGTATTACCAGAGATACTCACTTTACAGTGAATAAACTGCTTATCCAAGCTAAGAACATCAAAATGAATCCGATCTGGCCTCCAGAAAAGCCAAATCCCACCAGCCCGGCCAGTTGCCTCCGATCTAACACAGTGCCAGTTTTTAAACTTTTTAACCACCTCATCTGCTTTATCTCCACTAATCTTAGTTTCCAAAAGAGCAAAACAAGAAGGATTAAACAGTTTAATAAGATCATTAATATGGATACGGGTAGCCTTGCTAGCCGCACCCCTAACATTCCAACACAACAAATCCATCGAAAGGAGGACAACTGACCGCCCCAACCCACCTAAGCCAGGTATTTATTAGGGGCTCCTGAGAGCCTCACCGAGGTACCCGCAGGTCCCCTCTTCTCTGTCAAAGCCAAAGAATTCTGGATGCTTTTTTGTTTACCCTTTGGCTTCTTCAAACTAGGTTTAATAACCCCCATTGATTTCCCAGTCCCAGGATCACCACTCAGAGTAGGAATACTAACCTCAAATGTCTTCTTCATCCTTTGAGCAGCCAGATCCAGGGTTCCCCTCTGGGCTTCAATTTTGGAAACAAAGAGGGGATTAACAGATTCAACCACCTTCTCAGATGGTTCAACAGACCCCAGCCCCGGCATGCTAAGATCCATATGCTCATCTCCCTGGTCATGCTCTTGAACTTCTTCAATAGTCAAGGCCCCAAATCTAGATTCAGACCTCCAGGTAGAGCTTGTTCCAGCCCCCTCCCTAGCTTTGGGGATAGGCTTCACCTTCACACTAGGAACATTAATAGGTTTAGATAGAGCGGAATTTATCTTACTGTTAATATCAGGAGGACGATTCTGCACAACTGGAGGTTGTGTTCTACGACGAGTAGTCCTTTTTGCCACCATCCAAGGACCGAAGTTCCCTCCATTCCCCTGGCTCACAACAGTTTTACTCCCACTATTCTCAACAATCTCCTTAACAACACTCTCCCTTCTAGGGCATCCCTTCTGAGAATGACCATGCATGCCACAATCATAACAAATGTTATGTAAGCCTTCATACTCAATAAAGAACACCTTGTTTTGAACACAGAATTTTGACAACAAAGGTTTCGCCAAATCAACATCCACACAAACCCTTGCAAACTTCCCCCTAATGGCTCCTATAGTAGTTTTATCCACATGGTAGACCTTCCCAACCATACCTCATATTCTGCTGAGGAACTTCTCACTGTAATACTCAATGGGAAGGCCCGGGAACCTAACCCAAGTCAAGATCCTGTTGACAGAACAATCGTGAGGATTGAAATTTGGAACCCAAGGCCGTAAAGCCAAAATATGGTTGGAAATAATATACGGGCCCCCCTTGATCACAGCATTATAATCCTCAACTTTGGTAAATTTGATGACGTAGTAGTCATTTTCAAGGTCAGTAATACTGACTTTCCCTTTCCTAGCCCACTGGGCTTGAATCCTTTGGGCAAAATAGTTAAAACTAATTCTCTTACCCAGAACCGTAACTATTAAAGACACCTTCCACTTCTCTCTGAGTTCACGCTTCTCTGTTGAGGACAGTCTAATAACCGGACAGAGAGGATCATCCTGGGCACCCTCCTCCTCGTCAGAATTCGAATACAGATCCTCAGAATCCCCTACCATCGCCACTTCTTCTATGCAAGGTTCCTCCTCAACCACCCCCATAACCGTGTCTTTCCAAGAACCTTTACCAATCCCGTTAGTTCCAATTACAGTCCTGGGGGATACCACGATCCCCTGTCCCTGAACAACCCTCTCACCCCCAATGATGGCCGAGATATTAGACTGGATCTGAACCGAGGCAGCTTGCCCCCCAATCACTGCCCCATTCAGCCCAGCGCTGCCCGGGCCAATGAAACCAGTGCCAGGCACCACGCCGGAATCCCCAGCCCATTGCCCAGCAGCAGCGCCGGCAGGCCCAGTGCGGAGCCTAGCGCTGTCGGCATGACCCCCTGCTCCAGGCGATGCACGCCCCAACTCACCCCCAGCGCTAGGCGGCGCCTTACCCCCCGTGTCCGTAACAAGGGCAGGCCGCGAGGAAACCCCCAGCCGCGCCGACTCCTCCCTCGCCAGATCCCCCCCCGGCGGAGATGATTTCGCCTCAGGACCAGGGGCCCGCATCTCAATCATTCCAGAGAATGAATTACATTCCAGATTTTTAAAATCTGAAACAATCTCACCTACAAAACCCGCAGTGGCCTGTCCGCCATCAACAGTTCCCTCAGCCGTCGCCGGATTCCACAAACGCCGCTCTCGGCCTCGCTCAGATCCGATCTCCCCTTCGCCTTCATTCAGCCCCGCCGGATCCAGCCAAACGCCCTCATCATAGGCTGGCCGTTCCCGTTCAGACGATCTCTCCCTCACACGATCACCACCTCCCTTCCTTTCCCGCGGCGATTCCATCTCCTCCGCCCATCTCCCTTCACGCGGAGCCGGCGTCGATCTCCCAATACCATCCGCCCTCAGCCTATCCGACGACGGAACCACCTCCAGCTCCTTCTCCGCCGACGGATCCCCTTCTCCTTGCATAGATCGGCCGCTCGGACCACTCCTCGCCATCGTCAATTTCGGTTTCATGGTAGCCCTAGGTTTCGCCATTCATTTCTATTATTATAATTTAAATATCTATTTTATCCTTATATATAAAATCAAAGTAAAAAAGAAGTAATTGTAAAAAATGAATTATTTAAAAAGTTTGCTGAAACTTATTTTTATCAATTATAATTATATATATTAAGCTAGTGATTCATAATAAAAAAACATTATATAAAAGTTCATAGTAAAATTAGTTATAAACATTAAATTTGATTAAAGTGTTTTATCATTCATTTAAATTTAAAATTGCATTTTTAACATACAAAAATAAATTTTTATATATTCATTAATTACTTACATAAATCATTTCCAACTGTAAAGTTTTGAACTTTAGATATAATTGTAATGAGTTGTATAATCTAGCCAAGTTTGATAGTATTGAAAATTAACTATTTATTAACCATGAATTTAATGTATACTATCATAACTAATTAATAATTAAATCTGTCAAATTAAAAAATTAACTATTTAATTGATAAGAATAATTTTTTTTTTTTTGAAGATCTCAAGATTGTATTTCTATATAAATAATTTTTAAAGATTTTAGAAATCCTTGAATAGGATCAATTAAAGAAAATTTAGAATTAAATTGAATTATTGATTTTCTTGAGATATAATTTTAGGATACTTTTTTTCTCAGATCGAAATGAAAGTACCATTAGATATAATTTTAAAATTTTTTCTACTTTATGATTTAAGTTTGAGAAAATCTTAGAGATTCATAAACCGAATCACAATCCGAATAAAAAGATTTATACTTGAATATAATACTGACTTTTTATTTAGAATCAGCAGTAGTGTTCACATGAACCATGACTAGCGTTATACCTAGATTTATAATTATAGGATGAAAATCAAAATCATCCAAAAACTTAGATTTAACGGTAACTGAACAAATTCATTTAATCGTATTAGAATCAAAACCGAACTCTACAATTAATCATGATTAGATATAAATTTAGAGATTTTCAGGGTTAATCCTTAAAAGGGATCCTTAAGGGAATTATTCACAAACTCGTAATAGTTGGAAAATAATTCTCTTTACGGTCCACTCTCTTTACAGTGGTGGGCCCACTATAATGGAACCATTTCAGTGGTGGATCCGTTATAATGTGACCATTTCAGTGGTGACCCACTGTAATGATCCAAATATAAAAACAACTTTTAAACTATTTTACCGAGCTACTGCCGTAATGAATTGTTTTTAACCTTTGAGTTAAAAACATCTTTAAAAGAATTATTTTCCAATATTATTAGATTGAGAATAATTCTCTTAAAATACCCGAAATTTAACCAAAATTTTCAAAACTCAAAATTAAAGGGGTGTTTTGTTGCTTATTTTCATGCTCATGTTTGCATTTTCACTTCAAAATGGAGAGTTTTAGGTGTTTGTTTAATAACCTCCTGATTACCTTTTACACCAGAAAAGTAGCATTTTACAAAAGCAATGAATCTCTGCATTTTGGAAAAGCATTTTTTTCCGACCGCAAATAGCAAATCATAACAACAAACAACAAATAACATGTAAAACAAACGGATCCTAAATTCAACATAATCGAACCAA
The DNA here is from genome assembly GCF_963576675.1 of Euphorbia lathyris. Classification (NCBI taxonomy): domain Eukaryota; kingdom Viridiplantae; phylum Streptophyta; class Magnoliopsida; order Malpighiales; family Euphorbiaceae; genus Euphorbia; species Euphorbia lathyris. The sequence continues at coordinate 11,941,148 of NC_088918.1, read as the reverse complement.
ACCGGACCGAACTAATACAATGCTGCTCCAAGTCAAAGACATGGATTGAACAAATTTAAAAAAGCAAAAATTGCAAACTCAAAGTGGGTTGGTGAAAATATAGTAGGTAAGGAGAGTTGGTGAAAATCCGGGAGCCACCGGTTTCTCCGGTAGATCCATTATGTGACCACCGTCCCGTCGTTTTCCTCCACCGACTTAAATCAATCCTCACCCTCCATTTTCTTCATCCAACGGCTCCGATCTTCCCCCATTTCCACTTCTGACATCCACATATGGACCCACACGCACAGCTCTAAAATATATATTAATTCCTTTTTTTATAATATTAAATTTTAAGACAATTTCACTATAAATATGGACGCAAAACCTCCATTTACAGTCGTCAAGAGTTCTTTAGCTTAAGGACTCATTGAAAGGTCAGATCTTTGACTGCACATTCAGATCTACAGATCTAAATTTCAACTCCGGCTTCTTTCAATTTCATAGGTTCGTCTTCAATTCTCTTTGTTTTGGATCATTTAAATCAGTTTCCATTTCTGTTAATTACTTCAATTTTTAGCTAATGATGAGCAAACGTTGTAAGATTTTGCTTCTTTGGAAGTTTTTTTAATAGATCTAAGTGTTTAGGATACTGATTTTTGGATTTTTGGAGATTTTTTACAATTTATAGTTTAGTGTAAGCTGCCATTTCTTTTCAGTGTGAAGCAAATGCTGGATTTGGGGGGTTTTTAGTGGGAATTGATTCAATTAGGGTTTTTAAGCTCAGATTTCTTTGAGGATTGAAGATAAAGTAGAATTTCCTTTGACGTTTGTGGTTGATTTGAAGTTGAATTAGGCAGATCTGATTCTTGCTTTTTTGTTTGTTTATTATTTTATGATTAACCATTAGTTTGATCTGAAGATATAGATATTCATGAACTATAGCTTGATAAAAATGGAATTCTACATCAGATTGAAGTTCAAATCAACAAAAATCTGTTAAAAATTAACAAAATGATTTGGATTTTTTAGTGGATGTTTGTTGATTTTGATGTTACAATGATATGAATTTGAGGGGTTTTATGTTAAACGAGGGGTTTTAATGTAGTAGGTCCATAGTTCAGGGACCATGTATGTATTTTGCCCATAGTTCAGGGACCATGTGAGGAATTATCTGTTTGCTGAGGTACTATAAGTTTCAGATTTTCAGATTTTGATTGTGTTCTTTTGTTATTTGCAGTTGCTAGAATGGAAACCTTCCTATTCACATCCGAATCCGTGAACGAGGGTCACCCCGACAAGCTATGCGACCAGGTTTCGGACGCGATCTTGGATGCTTGCCTCGAGCAAGATCCCGACAGCAAGGTTGCCTGTGAGACTTGCACCAAGACCAACATGGTTATGGTCTTTGGTGAGATCACAACTAAAGCCGATGTAGACTACGAGCAGATCGTTCGTGACACTTGTCGTAATATTGGATTCGTGTCTGATGATGTTGGTCTTGATGCTGATAAGTGCAAGGTCTTGGTTAACATTGAGCAGCAGAGTCCTGATATTGCCCAGGGAGTCCATGGTCATCTTACCAAGCGTCCGGAGGAAGTCGGTGCTGGTGACCAAGGTCACATGTTCGGGTATGCCACCGATGAAACCCCCGAGCTTATGCCACTCACCCATGTTCTCGCAACCAAGCTTGGCGCTAAACTCACTGAAGTCCGCAAGAACGGTACATGCCCGTGGTTGAGACCCGACGGGAAAACTCAAGTTACCATTGAGTACTACAACGACAATGGCGCGATGGTTCCAGTTCGTGTCCACACCGTTCTCATTTCAACACAACACGATGAAACTGTGACTAATGATGAGATTGCTGCTGATCTCAAAGAGCATGTTATCAAGCCAGTCGTCCCCGAGAAGTACCTCGATGAGAAGACCATTTTCCACCTCAACCCATCTGGCCGATTCGTCATTGGTGGCCCACATGGAGACGCTGGACTAACCGGCCGCAAGATTATCATCGACACATACGGTGGTTGGGGAGCCCACGGTGGTGGTGCTTTCTCCGGGAAAGATCCCACCAAGGTCGACAGGAGTGGAGCCTACATTGTTAGGCAGGCTGCCAAGAGCATTGTCGCCAACGGGCTTGCTCGCCGGTGCATTGTTCAGGTCTCTTACGCTATCGGTGTGCCAGAACCATTGTCGGTTTTCGTTGATAGTTACGGCACCGGAAAGATCCCCGACAAGGAAATTCTAAAGATTGTTAAGGAAACTTTCGATTTCAGACCCGGTATGATTTCCATCAACCTCGATCTCAAGAGGGGTGGAAATGGCAGGTTCTTCGATCTCAAGAGGGGTGGAAATGGCAGGTTCTTGAAGACAGCTGCATACGGACATTTCGGAAGGGATGATGCAGACTTCACCTGGGAGGTAGTCAAGCCCTTGAAATGGGAGAAACCTCAAGAGTAAGTGCAGCTTGATCGTCCGGTAATCGAATAATCTGCTTGATTTATTGTCCGTGGCAGCTTCTCCGGAACCGAAAAACCGAAAAGTCTTCATAATGTTTGCTTGTTTTGAATTAATTTTTTCTTCTATTGTATTTTTTTTTTTTTTTTTTTACCATAAAATTATATATGGCAAATTGAGTCTTAAAAAAAAGATATGTAGAGAGGAGCTGCTTGTTAAAAAAGAGTAGAATTGAAAAGAGTCAGCTGCTGTCTACAGATATAATGTCATTTGTTTGATAATGAAATCATAAAAATTCATTTGTTATTATTTTGTTCTTTAGTTTATTGATTTTTGTTTTTTTTTTTTTTGACACAAAGAAACAATTCATTAAAGATCAAATCATACGCGCACAATAGATAGTCAGACTGAGAGCTGGTGTCCGAACAACAGAAAGGACAACCTGGTTCACTGACGAAAATAAACCAGATATAATAAAGTATCAAAACAGAGCTAACAAGGTTCTAAATACCACAAACAAAATTCTAACTACAGATTTAACACAAAGGTCAAGAACACCGTGTATAAAATCTGTAAAGAAACAAAACACATTTGAAACCATATCCTTGAGCTCGTAGGAAGCTTTCTGAACCTCATGACCTCCATCAGTCGGCTGAAAAGGAAGATCCCAAGAACAGACCCGGAAATCTCGTACTAACCACATATGGTTGCACGGAGGTACTAAAACTTGAGCAATAACAGCAAACATGTTGATGAGGGCGAGGAAACCGTTGACGAGAGAACCGTTTAATTAGCATCCGCGAGGACAATATTTTCAAAAGATTACAAAATTTAATTTGGGTAAATTACACCCAAGGCCACTGAACTTTACTCATTTAACATTGTGGCCGTTGAACTTCAATTCTTAACGGTATGACCATTAAACTTTATACTTTTTGTCACTCAACACCTCAAAATGACCACTAACACCTCAAAACTTTAATTCTTGAAAATTTTCGTTTTGAATCATTTAGGTGTTGTTTGGTTAGGAGATCATTTAGGTGTTGTTTGGTTAGGAGAGAGAAAGTGAATATTTAGAGATATGATTTTGGAAAATAAAAAATGTGGTTTCATCGTAAATATCGTTCTGAGCAATTTTAATTCTTGAATATTTTCATTTTGAGATCGTTAACGGTCATTTTGAAGAGTTAGTTACAGTTGAGTAGTCACCGGTGTTAAAAATGTAAAATTTAATAGTTATATCGTTAAGAATTGAAATTTAGTAGCCATAATATGAAAATAGATAAAATTTAGTGGCTATGGGTGTAATTTACAAAGAACCGCGTAAAATGATAAAGAGCTAAAACTTGAGACAAAAATATTTAAACATGGAACTAATATGTCAATAATGTTTAAAAATATTTAAACTTACATGTAAATAATATTTTAAAATGAAATGTAGATCTTAGTAGCTACTACCTCCGTTCATATTACATGTCTTTTTAGAGATTCAATTTTGTTTCATATTACATGTCATTTTATATGATCAGTACACATTAAGTCATCATTTTTTCTATTATAAAACGTGGGTTTACGAAAATTAATTAGCATAATGGACTTATTATAGAATAAATAAATATTGAAATCAATAAATAAATGGCAACAATGTCTTTATTTTAATATCCTTAATTTTTTGTATAACTCTCTAAAAAGTCATGTAATATGAAACGGAGGGAGTATTATTTTATATGGATTGCTATTCGTCACCCCTATTTTACTTACCGTCGCCTCCTGTTTGACATTTTTGCCCTTTTCATTTTTCATTCAAAAAAGTGAAATTCTCTCAACCGCGAAGAACAAAACGAAGAAAAATCATGCCTCCAAAACAAGGAAAAATAATTGAACATCTAAGTTTCGTATTTACCAATAATCTGAAATTTAACGAATTGAATTTAAAAAGAAATTTTTTTTCCGTTGAATTTGCTCTAAACGGGTAGCCCATACGATCCGGTCCATGGACCGGTAGCATGAACTACCCTATTTTGCCTAGGCAAAATAGGGTAGCCTACCCGTTTTGCCTAGGTAAAAACGGGTGGGCTACCCGTTTTCCTTTAGGGAAAACGGGTTTATTTATTTAATTATAATAAATATTAATTATAGATAAATTATGTATTGATTGGAAATAAAAAAATAAAAAATACGTATTGAAGTGTCCAATTAATTTTTATTTGGTAAATTATATTTATTTACCTTTTAGAACGTAAATTTAATTATACGTAAATTATGTATTGACTGGATAGAAAAAAACGTATATATAAATTATTGATTGGAAATAAAAAAAATACGTAAATTATGTATTGCACGCGTTAATACGTAATTTATCTATAATTAATATTTATTATAATTAAAATAAATAAATCCATTTCCCTAAAGGAAAACGGGTAGCCCACCCGTTTTTACCTAGGCAAAATAGGGTAGTTCATGCTACCGGACCGTATGGGCTACCCGTTTAGAGCAAATTCAACGAAAAAAAATTTCTTTTTAAGTTCAATTCGTTAAATTTCAGATTATTGGTAAATACGAAACTTAAATGTTCAATTATTTTTCCTTGTTTTGGAGGCATGATTTTTCTTCGTTTTGTTCTTCGGGGTTGAGAGAATTTCACTTTTTTGAATGAAAAATGAAAAGGGTAAAAATGTCAAACAAGAGGCGACGGTAAGTAAAATAGGGGCGACGTATAAGCATAAAACGTTTCTAAAGCAACTCTGATGAGAAGATGACTTTATTGAGACAAAAACAAACTTCAATAATTTTATGGAGATAAATTAAATTTTTTATCGAGACAAATAAAACTTTTATGACCTTTTCGAAATATTGCTGAAACATTTGTGGCCGCATGAGCTAACTATCCTTAATTTTTGCCATTAGAAAAAAAAAGTTAGGGTTAATTATAAATCCGGGCCTTTTTTGAAAGCTCATTCAAATAGTATAGTTCTCACATTTCTTACTAATATAGACACTTTTACTTGATTTTGACAAATATACCTTTATATTTCTCTTTCTCTCCGAAAACGATGGCAAACCTCATTCTTCCATTCTTTTCATTTTTTACAACAATTCAGACAACGATCAAGAGAAACTCTGGATATATCAGACAATAATCAAGAGAAACTCTGCATATATCAGATGAGTTTACCTACATTTCAATTTCAATTTCATTACAATATCATATGTATAAGATGGTGTATATAAGATGTATATGTCAAATTCAAATGAAAATGAAAATAGTTTAGTTTTATGCATTTCGAAATCCTACATCCCATTGAAACTCTGCATTTTGTTTGAAATCTCGTAATATAGCACTTTTCTGCAATTTCTGACATCTATCGCATTTGTCGTATTTTCAAATAACGCGACATAGAACAGAAACTATACTATGTCGCGTTTGTCGCATTTTCAACTAACACGATAGAGAACAGAAACTATACTTTGTCGCGTGTATCGCATTAACAACAAAAGCGATAAATGCGACAAATATCGGGAATTGCAGAAAAATGTTGTATTACGAGATTTCAAACAAAATGCAGAGTTTCAATGGGATATAGGGTTTCGAAATGTATAAAACTAAACTATTTTCATTTGAATTTGACATATACATCTTATATACATCATCTTACACATCTAATATTGTAATGAAATAGAAATATAAGTAAAACTCATATGATATATACAAAGTTTCTCTTAATTGTTGTTTGAATTGATGTAAAAAATGAAAAAAGAAGAATATGTTTGATATCGTTTTTGAAAAAGATGAGAAAGAGAAAAATTAGGGTATTTTTATTCAAATCAAATGAAAATATTTATATTGGTAAGAAATGTGAAAACTATACTATGGACTTTAATAAAAAAAATGCAGTCAAATATTCCATTAGATTTTGACTTTAATGTTACTAGATTTAGAGTCGTGCTTTGCACTGTATTTTTTATTTGGTTTTGTCATCGTTGTGTAGATATCTAAAAATTTACACATTAAAACTTTAATGAATAGGTAACTATTAAAATGTAGGATAATTAATTTATTAGTCCCTATATTTTGACAAAATATACTGTTTAGTCCCTGTATTTTCAAAAACACACGGTAAAATCCCTAACCTTTTTCTCGATGAATTGTTTAGTCCCTAACGTTTTTCTCGGTGAACTGTTTAGTCTCTGTCGTTAGACTTTCATTAAGATTCTGTTAGTTAATTTGGCTTTGCGTTCTTCTTTTCCTTTATTTTCCTTTTCTTTGAACTGTACTGCATCTGAAATCAACTTTGACTGTTCTTCTTCTTGATTTTCTTCTTAATCGTTCAAATTCGTAAGAATTGGGTCTGTTCTTTTTCTTGTTCTCCATACAAATAGCTTCTTCTTCTAAATTGAATTTCCTCTTCTGAAATTTGAAGGTAAATAGTAAAACATAATTTAGTCATTTCTGAATTCATAAACGGTAAAAAATCTAACAAACAGACGGAAGCACTAAACAGTTCACTGAGAAAAAAGTTAGGAACCTTACATGTGTTTTTGAAAATACAGAGACTAAACAGTGTGTTTTGTCAAATATAGGGACTAATAAATTAATTACCCTAAAATTTATTGTAATAATTTTTATTTATCTATAACGTATTAAAGTATTGAAAAATAATAAATAATTCAGTTTGTATGATTAAACACTTCTTAAGCACTTGTGTAAAATTTACACTTCGAGTACAATATATGTTATGTTCACCTAAAAACTGAAATAGCATTCGAAAAGCCTTATTTTATGAGAAGTCGCATTTTTTCAGCCAGTCTTCATTGCTACCAATCTTCATGTGGAAAAAAAAAATAGATCACCAACAGTTACAAAATTGGTAATGTGAAAGCCTGAATAAGAAGGTTTGCAAGCGCATGAAAATTTATACCTAAGCCTTCGAATGTTTTCCCATTGAAAAAATCAATTTAGGCCACTCGGACTTCAGGTTTGACCCGGCCTAATGAAATTAGATATGGTTAATAATCAAACCATACAACCACTCAACTATATACATACAGTGTCTCTTTAATCAAAAGAGGGAATAAACTGAAAAGCAACTAACATCAAATTGCATGTAAAATGGAAGAGGTTGAGAATGTATTACAAAGGCTTAATACATCATCAGCTCTGTGAACTTGTCCTCAATAGTAGATTGGCTTCCTGAACTTTGCAAGTGTCTTACCAGCTGCCTAAACTTGCTTATTTTGTATCACCAGCTCCCTAAACTTGTCCATAAAAATTGATTAGCTCTCTGAACTTTACAAGTGTCTCACCATCTCCCCAAACTTGCTTATTCTGTAACAACTAAATACAAAAACCATAATACTAACTCGGATTAATGTGCAAAAATACCCCTAACATTTTGGGTCAGGAGTAATTTTACACCTAACGTCTAAAATGGTACAATTTTACCCCTAACGTTGGAAGCCAAGAGCAATTTTAGCTCTAACATTGATAAATTGGGTTAATTTGAGAAATAATTCATCAAACTGTCTTCTCGATCATGAATCTTGTCATCTATACTTCAAGCGTGCGTCATTGTATAAGTAACAAATCACAAACATATGTTTGAATGCGAAAAATATACTGACTTTTATACGAATTGGACAAAAAAAAAATAAAAAAAAAAATCACCAAATTTATAAATTAAGCAGGCCAAAGCTCGGTTCGAAAGGTCGCGAATAGGCTCGATTAGAATATTTATGAACAAATTTTAGTTTTGTAGAAAACTATATAGTTTTGTGTTAGTTCATAAATATCTAAACTTAATATTATTTCATTTGCTATTAGATGAGTTCGTTCACAAACATAATAAATGAGTAATAGACGAACTATTTGTAAGCATCTTATTTATTTATTCACGAACTTTGCTCGTGAGCTTGTTTATATACACAATTAAAGAGTTATTTGCGAGCAAACTTCACAAATATAATTAACGATTTACTCACAAACAATTCATGGTTAGATAATTTTCTTAATGAACTAAGTCCAAAAGAGGATTTTGGACTCGAAACAAGCTCGAAGCTCGGATCAAGCTCGTTGAGCAAACCAAAACTCGGCTCGGGCTCGGCTCGTTAATTTTATAGCAAGCTCGGCTCGGGCTTGAGCTCGTTAATTTTATAGCGAGCCGAGCTTGAACAGGCCAAAGCTCGGCTCGGCTCGGCTCGATTACAGCCCTACTCCTTTGGCATGTCTGATTATTGACATTGTAGCCACTTGCATGATCATTTCATACACACTTATAACCAAAATGTAGTCCTTAACAATTTGGTGCATGCTATATATATAACCAAAATGTCAATAATCAGACATGTACTCATAATCAGACATGCCAAAGGAGTACATCTATGAGCCATGGACAACACCACTAAGGTAGTGTTTGGTTGGAGAGAATAAAGGTAAGGAATGGGAATGGGAATGAAATTTTCCCTTTGTGAATGTTTGGTTAACTAATATTAAGATTGAAATAGGATTCACATTCCTTTAACATGGGATTTATGTTTCCTCCTCCTTACCCCATTAATCAACTTGATTCCCTCCCTAAACCTCCCACACCCACTATCTGATTATTTTTTTTTAAATGAACCTAAAATCCTATTTAAAATCATTTTATAACGTCTAACATTAAAATTAGTTTACAGTTAAATGAATTCAACATAGTTCTCATTCATATTATAATACTAATATATCATAAAATCCTTATATATTCTAAGTCATAAATGCAATTTGAATTTAATTTTTTTTATTTTTTTTTATTAAAATTATAATAATTATTATTATTTAATAATTTATTTTTAATAAAAATTATATTTATTCCGATTCCGTTCATTAGAGAATCAATCAGTTCCAAAAGGAATAGATTCCGATTCCAGATTGAACCAAACAGACTAAATAAATTGTCATTCCGATTCCGATTCCGATTCCGAAGTTTAAACCAAACGCACCCTAAGTATTCAAACCAAAGAAAAGTGTATTATTGAAGAGACAATCCAAAACCAGGTTAGTTTTCTTCTTTAGTATCTCAAGGAATAATTTAGAGAGACCTTCAAAACAAATAAAAGTCAGAAAGAAATTGCTTTAACTTGAATCAAAATTAACAATTTAAAATTTAAAGAAGGAAATTCCCAATATTGGAAAACCAATAACCGTAGAAAATTGTAAAATGAAATTATCCACCATTATACTAAATCTAAAGGCACTCGCAAGAATTTGAAAAGGAAAAAAACCTTGTTGAGGAGCAATATGTATTGAGGCCATTTTCACAAGTATAGATTGAATTCTCTTGTATTGAAGGGGCTACAGACATATTAGGCCCTCTAATAGTTGCTTATTGTCATGGAACCATTTTAGCTAAAAGCTCGAGCTGATAGTTAAAGGTTCACTTCATATCACCCCCACACGCGAAAGCACACTTAGGCTTGAAGCGTGACAACACAGGCCCATATTACCATGTCCTGCAAATAACTCAACAAATGGGGCTGCCATGAATCGAACCTATGACCACTTAGTCACACCGGCTCTGATACCATGTCATGGAACCGTTTTAGCTAAAAGCTCGAGCTGATAGTTAAAGGTCCACTTCATATTAAGAGCTGACACTTATAAATGTCTTCAACATACTCAGTTCCAGCCAAATCATTAGGAGCATCTGCTTCACCAATATCAACAATGTCCTCATGTGAACAATACTACTTCTATGTAATCTGTCTCCAACTCAAATTTGGAAAATACATTTAATCCTTGACATTAGAAGCAATTAGTTGTTCAAGAAAAAGTACTTTTGGTAAGTGAAATTTCACGTATCATAAACATACTGAAATAGGAATTGAATTCAATTTTTATTAACAATTGAAAACTACCAAAAATTCAATTTTTTTTTCACTAAATTTACCATGCTTAATATAATTAGTAAGGTGAACAACTAAGAAAGGAAAAAGTTGTTAGTTTTTCTACGTGCTGGTATGTGTTTCGACTTTTCACTAAAGCAACAAAGCATAGTTCAGGAATATGACAGACAAATAACTGAGCTTACCCGCGATAAAAGCAGGTAGCACACAAAGCAAGTCTACATCTAGAGTTTCAATTCCTAACAGCTTATAAAAGAATTTGTAACGAATCCAATCTTCTCTGATTCTTCCCTAATATCTGACCATAAAGAATCTCTGGAATTGTTGTTTTACCAATTCCACTCATTAACTGATTAGAAGTAATGAAGGAAATAGGATAGAATTTATTCATAATATGCTCTGCAACTTCCTCAATTAACTCAGATTCATGCCTAGATATGATAAACAAACAACATAAATAGTTGACACAGACAAAGAACAGTAAGTAAAAAATGTAAATAACAAATAAGTGAATTATGCATCTTCTACTAAAATACAATAACAAATAAGTGAATTATGCATCTTCTACTAAAATTGCCACCAAGATCAAGTTCCAAATGAAATTTTCGATATTAACTTAGTTTTAGGAAAATCCTAAAATTTGACAACCTTAAAATTAAATTGATACCCAAAATTTGATTTGAATTGAAATTTAGGGACCACTTTGACCCATAATTGAAATTGAAATAATTGTTGGAAAGGATGATTAGCATACCAGCAGAGTAGCAATGGCAAAGAGGGAAATTCCAATATCGCAATGAGCAGACCACGTTATGCCTTTGGATTCACTGCTGATCTTGATGCTAGTTGCCCATCCAGCAACCCCAATTGCACACGTAGAGACGGGAACCTATGGAGATAAAACCATACTGGATCTACTCATTAAAAAGTTATCATATACCTTCCTACTATAATTCCCAATGGAAACAATATTCCCCAACTATACTGTTAATCAGGTGTGGCAAGTTGGTTAAAGATGCACTTCGGAATTTGTTCCATAACTTAAGTAAACGCATCCAAAAGAGTCAATGGTAAAAACAAAAAAAGAGAAATTTTTCTACCTGTAAGAGTGAAGCCTGCTACAACCACAGACGATGAGGCTCCTGGATAACAGAATGATTAGCAAAAGAGTGATGCCTACATGCCATATGCAATACAATCATGCATTTAGCGAGTGAACCTGAAATGGATGAGATAGAAAAAAAACTCATTCGAATAAACCGCTTAAAAATTGAAGAAACCGCTTACATATCTTTCATTCTATAATTTGATGTCTACTGGGTTATGAACCAGAAAATATAATAATAATAATAAAAACCCTAGACAAACACAAATATAATTCTCATTGTAAAAAAGCGTAAATAAGTCTTAAAGAAAAATGGGAGACTGCATTTACGACACATCAGCAAACAAAAAAAATCTGACACGTGTCAAATCTGTCTACAGATTTAGAATATAGTATAGATAGATTTCTTCAGTATTTGAACATTACAACAGAACATTAATTTACAGCAGATTTTGTACAGTGATCCGGGATCAACTGGTCAAGACCAATTGAGAGGTGACACATCAGCGGTGGTGCTAACGTGTCAGTTCCTGAATGGTTCAGGACAAGTTGGTCCCGGACCGGACTATATTAAAAAAATTTGATCTCATGTCCCCGGCGTATGGAATTGACTGCAAAATCTCTGATATGGTTTGAACTCCTCTTGCCACTTGAAAATTTGCCTCTTCAACACATTGTAACTTTTCAATTCTTGTGAGCTGAACTCCACTGCAGCAGCATCAAACTTCAACTGGACGGGGCAAAGATCATCGAAGTGTTCGAGTCCTATGACCGATTTCTCCTTGTTGTCGAGGCTTGGCTTTTTCTCTTTCTCGTGCACTTTCGAAATAAGCAATGTGAATTTATCATCCTTATGAACACAATTGCTCTCCCTCAAGTTCTGAGAAGACTGGTCTGCAGTAGGACGGTATATAATGAAAGACTTTTTCTTTTCCGAATCACGCCGGAGGAAATCGTTTCTTTCACTGGAAAGGGAGAAAATGTCTTTGTCGTTGTCGAACACAACAGTAGAATCAGGCATGGTTGTTTCTCTAGCCACCTGTATTACTTCATTGCACCGGTTTTCCAGCTCCTTCTTAGGTGAAAATCCATCTGTTCCGTCTTGAGAGTTTGGACAGCCATTACGTAACTCATGAAGCGTAGTCAAAACTGGGAGTGGAAGAACTGGACCGACAAGGGCATCTCTGCTGCGTAGCACTTTACTTGACCACCTATTGCTGCGGTTCGAAGGTTTTCGTAAGAAAAACGGAGGCAACTGGGGTAAGTCTGGAACAGCTAAAAATTCCAAATCAACCGTCTTATCCTCTGAAACTTCAGTCAATTCAGGGTAGCTGGAAAAGGCGGTTAGTAGGAGTTCAATAGGCAAGCTTGACCAGATGCTCTTCAAACCAACCTCATGTATGCTTGTTGGTAAGTTGATATTGTCGAAAACAACACGAATCGCAGGGGATGCTCTGAATTTACTCAATCCACAAAGCTTCAACTTCTCGCATAATACTTCATGAAAATCTGTACTATAAGATTCTTTCGGTCGAGGATCCTTGCTATGCTTTATCAAATTCAAATCCAAGACTCGGCTAAGCTTACCGTTCAAATATGCAGACAGATACTCAAGTTCGAAGTAAAAAAATCTTTTACGAAACTTGTACTCCTCGTCAACATACTTGATTAGCAGGTTCTCTTCAAAACTCACCAATGGATGATCTCTATGAGCTACTTCTGATTTTGTAATAAAATCCCATGATGCACGGTATCTCTGTGCCTCGAGCTTCCCGGAAGACATCAATCTAATCAAAGTAAATCCGCCAAATTCATCCGACTCAAAAAGCAATGATGAGAGATCACAGCTTAAAATGCCAAACCCCAAAACTATGTCTTCCTTCTGCTGCCAATCAATCCATTCAGGACGATCTTCCTTCGAAAACTCTCGTTTTACGAGACAACTACCACATTGACACTTATTACCAGACAACAAGATCTCCGAAGGGGGGTCCCATGCATAGGAGGATTTGGAAATTTTTGAAATTTCTGAAGCAAATGACCCTTCCTTAGCAGGTAGTGGCGGTCCATAGCAGAAGAGAACAAACTCAGAATTCCAAAAGGATCCTAATATAATGCCAAAACCCGAGGCAGTTGCCCAGTCATGTGTGTTTTTCGTTGAGTTTGACCTCAAATCGGCCAATCTAAACACATCGATGTAACACGGATTATCAAGGCCGTGCGCCCATTGCAACACTGGCATCAAGGGCCTGCGCACATCACAAAGAACTAACATATTGTCAGAAGCCAAAAGAAAATGAAAATGATCAGAAACCGCCATGGAAAAAGCTAGGAACCGTTCACTTCCAGCTGGAGCATACACACCAAACATATCAATATTTGCTAAACAGTACACTTTATACTCATCAAACCTATAATCAACCAAAAAGGCGGCATCTGAACATGCAAGAATAAAAACCCTAGGATGCCAACTGATCTGACATCCCAACCATTTACGATTCTCTGAAGTTCCGAAATCACCACTTGGCACTTCTAATTTAATTCCTCTAAAACGTCCATTAGAACTACCAGAGTTCAAATCAAACAAAAACAGCACGCCATTCTCCAGCAAAACTACACTCTCCTCCGGTAAATGGGGACTCCAACAAGCATCCACAATACAACTACTCTTAAAAGTCTTCCAACCAGCATAATGCAAAATAGGCCTTTCACTAGTTTCATCAATTTTAACATAGTACCAGTGCACAGAAGTCATGGTATAAACCAATAAACACCCAAATGAATTAGAAGAAGAAGCATTACCTTCAACGTAACCAGAATCCACAGATGGATTCACCAAAATCCGCACAATTCTTTGATGAAAACACTCGGAACACTTGTTTGCAGCGAATACACCACCTTTTGGATCCCCAACTGCATGCAAACTACTCTCTTTGACAAAAAGCAACAAGAACCCAACTTGGTTATGGTTGGATCCAGTGGGAAAGAAGATAATAATAGCATTATCATTTGGGCATTTCAAAAACTGAAGATTGTTACGCGACAATAAAGAAGCAGAATCTGTTGGTAATTGTGGGGTTAAGTGGGAGGCAATGGAGTAGGCAGTAGTGTAAGGTAAAGGAGTTTCAGCTGTGGTTGTACTGGTTAGAAATCCAGTTAGAGAGAGCTGGGGAGGAGGGTCGAGAAGAGGAGGAAACAGAGAGGGAGACTTGAAGAGAAGGGTTAGAGTATGGGCATCTGGATTGAAAACAAGAGGACCTAGAATGGCTTTTGAGGAGGGATTTGATAGGAGGAGAGGTGCCGGAGAAACACTGCCAATTGGAATGAGAGACTTCCATTCTTCTGAAAAGTTCATTTTCTGAGGTCAAGCTGCAGTCCTGGTAAGATAGAAGGGTTAGAATAGGATTGAAAGTCATAAGATTCTACTATAAGCAGACTCTATGTTGCACGGAAAGTCCTCTTCAGTACTGTTTTCGCGTTTTGTGTCCATTTCCGTTTCCATGCAACATAGAGCACAGTTGTTAGATTCTGCAGAAAAGTTAAAATTCTGTGCATCATAAAATATATGACTTAAGTACAAAGGTGGCGTTTGGAACGCCGTGAAGGAATTTAATGTAATATAATGAGACATGTAATGGAACCAAATAATATCTAATTGCATCAACAACCTAGAATTTCAACAAATAGTATCTAATTGCATCAAACTAACTCCAGAATTTCAACAAATTATATCTAATTGCATAAAACTAGTTTTTCTAATCTAGAGAAGTTCAACCAAGCAAAAGATCCAGAGTAGAGTAATTGAAACACAAAATATTTAGAGAACAGTATAACTGAGATATGCAAAATTCAACATCCAACGTAGGTTAAAATCACAAATCAAATATAGACCAAAATCAAACTAATTACCCGACCAACAACTTAGTTCATGAAATAACCGAAAATTCCAGAAAATGTATATGTTTCCTACTCTTCATATTCTGATAGCAATATTGTCATCGAAACCTCAACAAAGAAATTAATGACCAAAGATTGAAAAATAGATATCTGAAAACAATATTGCCATCCAAATCTCATCTTCAAGTCAGCTACAAGTGTGCAAGGTAGACTAGACCTGAAGATGAACCAATTAGTTTTATAACGCAATTTCAGATGATTTCTAGCTGAATTAGATAGATCATAGAATAATGCAACAAAGGACAGGAGCATATATGCTTCCATGGTTAACGCCTAACTGAAAAGCAAATAATGTATCAAGAGAATATCTAACCTGAGAAAACAAGAGCTCAGAAGTAGATGGAGGTGAGAAATCAGGCACTGAGTGACCGGAACGAGCTCGTCGGCCGAAGTGTAGAGATGGTTGCTAGCTACGGAAGCTACAGGTCAGAGAGAGACCGATGAAACCAAATTTAAGGTGGAGGTATGGACCGGCGAGGCTGCTTAAGGCGGTGGTCTGGCGGGCTGCTTAGAGGCGGTGGAGGTGGTGGAGGTTCGGTGAAGAGGATGTTAGGGATTTTAGTCTGAAGAAGCAATAGAGGTTTTGTGAAGAGAATTATGTATGGTATATTACATCCATGGTCATTCAACTTTTATTTTACTAATATTATAACCACACTCAACTTCAAAACTTACATAAAACACTAAACTTGTGGAAACACGTTTTTTGTTTTTAAAAATTATTACTTTCTCTAATAATCAAATAACACATTAGATTCTCTCCCAATTAAAGCTTTTTGCGTACGTTAGGACTCGAACTCGAGATCTAGTTTAAGCGACTTGAGACCCTTAACCATTCAAACCAACCTTAATTGGTAAAAATTAGCTCTATTATTTATTAGAGAAAAGCGGATTTAGAAAATTTTATCCTTGATGTTTTCAAGTAAGATCAATTTTGCTCGTATCTAGTGTAAAATTTGAACAAAGTTTGACAATTATTTAACTGTCATATCAGACCTTTTAAATAAAATTTTCAGCAGTTTGTAATTTTGTTGTTGGTTATTTGTAGCTATATAGTAACACATTAAACATTTTATACGATTTGATAAAAAAAGATTAAGTTTTTCCTTTTCTAAATGGGAAAGATCTAGTGTTTTTCAATGATTAAGTCTTGTCCTCTGACAAGCAACAATCTAGACCTTCACTGGTGTTTGGTGGGGCGTTTTCTGCTTGACAAAAATGAAGGATCTTCGAGTCGGGTAAAGGCGTGTATATTCAGTCTCTATATAAATTGATCTTAATGTTAAACGTTATAGACAGGGTCCGTCCCGACAATTTAGTGGCCTAAGAAAAATAACCAATAAGGACTCTTTTAATATAAAATTTATTAATTAAAGTGTAAAGGTTGGACAGACCTTTTAATTTTATTTTTATTAATTGACTTTAAGAAAAAATTGGGTCCCATATATGATTTTATATTAAAAAAATAACTTTCATATATACATATAATACTAAAAAAAATTGGGCCCCTCCAGCCCTGGACCCTAGGCCAGCGCACCCTAGGCCTAGGCTTAGGGCCGGCCCTGGTTATAGGTACATTTATATCATTTAATACGTGAAGAATAAATCTACACTTTCCCGAAAACATTAAGGGCAATTTAATAAGGCTTGAAATTACACATTTTATGTGAATGAAAATAACTCATCTTTTGTTAATAAAGTTTGAAATTGCACCGTCTGATAAATTTTAGGTTAATATTACACTGTTTTATACGTTAATACTAAATTCGCTCTCTCTCACTCAATATAGGAATGAATGTATACCTTATCTCAAACCATTTTTATATGATATTAAAAAAATTACCTTTAATTTTCACTAAAATTGCAACATTTTACAAATGTAATTTTCAAATTATTTTATAATAGAGTTTGCTATTTTAAAGGCATAACACTCGTTTAACTCCGTAAATTAAAGCTTTAAAGTCAATTAAGACTTCAAACTCTTAAAATCATCAATTTAGTCCTCATTTTAAGTGAAAAATCATCAATTGAGTCCTCGTCAAAAATTATTCGATTGAACAGTTTCAGATCCTCTTTTCCAAACCCATTTTGAGTCAACACAAATATCGTTACAGTCCATATCAAATAGTCATAGTTTCTGATTTTTTTCTTAATTCAGGACCTAATTGGTGATTTTGATAGTTTAAGGTCATAATTGACTTTAAAGTTTTAGTTTAGGGACTTAAATGGATGTTATGTCTATTTTAAATGAAGCTATTTATAACTAAATTTTAAAAAATGCTTAAAATTCAATTAGATCCCTATCTTAAAAATTAGTTAGTTTCTCCATCTTCTAAAAATCATCAATTAGGTCTCTACCTTTCTAAAATCATCAAATCATCCATCCTTAATAAATAAAAAAATTTGGTTCATTTTTTTATATATTTTCGATTCAGATAACACTGGTATTTAACGAAATTTTCAATTTCGATTGTCAATTCTGTTAATTTAATTCTCTTCAGTTTTGATTTATAATCTATAATATTTATAGTTTTAATTAAAAAAATAAAACCTAACCAAAATAAATATTATATATATATAATATTTTGATATAGTATGTTAATTTTAGTCGGTTTTACTGATTTTTTTTTAATATATTCAGTAAACCCGACTAAAATTAATATATTATCACTCCGATTATGAGCAACATTTACTATTCCTGAATCTCGGTCATAACATGTGATTGTTTCTATGTTACTTATTCTATGAATGTATAATGGATATGATTAAAGCTCGTTTGGTTAAAACTCAGCTCGATCAAAACTCGACTCGAGATATTAACTAGTCAATATTGAACCTGGTTTGGCTCGACTCATTAACAATCCTATGTATTACTGAAGTATTGCACGAATTAAATGCAAATGCATTCTAAAGGAAGAAAATTGCATGAACTAAATGCAAATGCTCTCTAAGAGAAGAAAATTTATTGTTTCTGTTCTTATCATTTCACTTGTCTCTTGTTCAATTTGTAACACCTGACATACTTATTTTATTTTAACCAAAGTTTATCAGTCTCTCAATCAATTTGTGTTGATAGGGATGTAAACGGGGCGGGGCGGGGCTGGGCGGGGATTTGGTTTCCCATCCTGTCCCCGCCACCTTCACCTAAACGGGGACAAAAACTGTCCCCGTCCCCGCCCCACGGGAAACAGGGGTACGTCTACCCATTTAGTACAAAAACAACTTGAAGTCTAATTATTATCTTTTTGGAACTGAAAACTTTCCAAAGCAATTAATTAAATTTCCAAGGTAGAAGATAAAATTCTGCATTTCATAATGTATCACTCAAGGAAAAAAAAACATTTTCTTCAAGAATGCTATGCATTCTATAACTGAAGGCAAACTGAAGGCAACAAACACCAAATACAAATCATCTATAACCCCTAATATTTAGATGAATAGAATTTTAAAAACTTCAGAGTTTAGAAAACTTACCCGAGTAGGAGAAGCGAAGAGGTGGAGACGGCGGTGGAGGAGGTGGAGATCGAGAGGTGGAGGAGGTGGGGGCGGCGGAGTGGAGAGCGAGTAGGAGAAGCGAAGCCGCTCCCTGTTTCCGGCGTCGTGTGCGAGGTGGAGGCGGCGGTGTGAAAGTGGTGGTGCGAGGTGGCGGTGTGCAGGTGGTGGCGGCGACGGAGTGGAGTGTGGAGATAGAACCCTAGAAAGGAAGCAGAGAACGGGGGTGTGGAGTGTGCGTATCTCGAAAGAACAAAGAGATAAGAATCTGAATCTTATTTTAGGGATGATTTACAAAAGCACCCCTAACGTTTTGAATCAGGAGTAATTTTACCCCTAACGTCTAAAATTGTGCAATTTTACCCTTAACGTTGATAGTCAAGAGCAATTTTACCCCTAACGCTGATAATTTAGATCAATTTTATCCCTATTATAAAACACAAATATTTTGTGTTTCTTATTCTTCACCAATTGCATATCAATTCGTTCTAAAAAAAAGATTTTAATGTTTTTTATAACTTAATAATAGAATTGGAGATTAATATTTATAAATCCGGTGAATTTTTTGAATTTTTTTATCCAATTCGTACAAAAGACAGTATTTTTATTTTTTTATTTTTTTTCACATCCTAACATATGTTTGTGATTTGTTACTGGTAAAATGACGCACATGTGAGTGTAAATAATAAGATTCATGACCGAAAAGACAGCCTGATAAATTATTTCTCCAATTGACCCAATTTATCAATGTTATGGGTAAAATTGCTCTTAACTTCCAACGTTAGAGGCAAAATTGCACTATTTTAAATGTTAGGGGTAAAATTGCTCCTGACCCAAAACGTTATAGGTATTTTCAATTGTTTGAAAATTCTAATATTTCAACATTCTAATATTTCTTACTTAATTAGTGAATGCTTGACAAGAAGTGGAATGGGTCCAAATGGTAAAGATGTTTAATAGTGTTTCAATTAGTTAGAGGTTCAATTCTCCATATCTGCAATTTAAGTAGATGTTTTTGTATTTCATTTCCCGTACCCGCCTACGAGCCCGTCCTTTTTAATAAACGGGGTAGGGGTCGGGACGGAACGCTCCGACGAGTATTCCCCGTCCCAGTTACATCCCTAATGACATGTTGCATACTTATCCTATTTTAACTCTATTAATATATGAGGACCATATTAGTCCCTATCTCTAGTGACATGTTGCATACTTATCCCAGTTACATCTGACATGATGCATACTTATCCTATTTTAACTCTATCAATTTAGGTTAATATTGGCAAACTTTGGTTAATATAGGATAAGGACCGGTGAGAGGATAGAAAATTTTGTTATCACTCTAGGAGTGATAATTTTTATTTAAAATAGGATAAGTATGCAACGTGTCACAGATTGAGTTAAAATAGCAAATTTTATTATCGCTCTAGGAGTGATAATTTTTAATACAATTGTTATTTTTGTTACGTATGTATTAGGGATAAGGTGCAAAAATATCCCTAACATTTACAGTCAGAAATAATTTTACCTTTAACGTCTAAAATTGTGTAATTTTACTCCTAACGTTGGCAGCTAATAGCAATTTTACCCCTAACGTTGATAAATTTGAGAAATAATTCGTTAAATTGTCTTCTCAGTCATAAATATTCTCACCAACACTTAATATGTGCGTCATTTTATCACTAATTAGTAACAAATCACATATGGTTAGACGTGAAACAAATAAAAATTAAAAAATATACTGTATTTTATACGAATTTGACAAAAAAAAATCAAATATTTCATCAAATTTTAAAAAAATTCATCTCAAATTCTATTATTAAATCACAAAAAATATGATTTCTTTTTAAACAACGGATATGCAATTGGTGCAAAAAAAAAAAAAAAACAGAATATATATGTTTTATAATAAACAACAACAACAAAGCCTTAGTCCCGAAATGATTTCGGATCGGCTAACATAAACCATCATATAAAGCCGTACAATCAAGTCGTGTCAACGACACAAATTCTCTCCCTCCACTCTGTCCTATCCACTACTATATTCTCCTCAATCCCTAATAAACTCATATCACTCTCGATCACCCTCCTCCAAGTTTACTTAGGTCTTCCCCTATCCCTCACCATTACATCCTTTTGCCACTCTTCAGTCCTTCTAACCGGCGCATCAAGCGCTCTTCGTCCTACGTTTGTCGGTTTTCCCTCATTTTATTCTCAATAGATGTACTCCCTACTTTTGTCCTAATTATTTCATTACTCACCCGATCCTTTCTCGTATGACCACACATCCATCTCAACATACGCATCTCCGCCACCGACATCTTATAAATGTGACAGTGTTTCACTGTCCAACACTCCGTAAAATTAACCCAACTTGTTAGAAGTAAAACTGTTCTTGGTAGCCAACGTTAGGGATAAAATTGCATAATTTTAAAACGTTAGGAGTAAAATTGCTCCCGTTAGGAGTATTTTTGCACCTTATGATATATAGGCGCATGTAATATATAAATCAGGTAACACGATGATGACAGACAATCTAACACGATTATGACCGACAACCCGAATCGACACCCTCTATTCTGTGTCACCAAGAAAATCATCAAACAATAGCTAACCCAATTCTATACAAACCTCCTTCACAACATCAATCCCATACATAACAAATCATTTCTCCATCTACATTGAACAAAAACAAGAACAAGAACAAGAAAAAAAATAATAATGAGAAAAAAAAACATACATTTCCCTTCTCTACCCCGCCCCGTGTCCTAGATATGAACAGCTTACAAAGAAACAATTCCCGGGAATTTCGACAGTCCGGATAAAAATTGTAAGAGTTTTGTGCTCGTTTTCAAAGTTTCGTCGAATCCCCTAAACCGCCATGTTCTATCATGTTCATGTTCGTCTGCTCTCTGATCTTGAACCTGGATAATCGCTGCGGTCTGTGTCCGAGTTCTCTTTCTGAGAATCAATCTCCATGCTTCCGCCTTGTGTTCTTCTATGCCTCCGGTCCTGAAAGTTTATAACTTTAACTCAAAATCCCAAAAAGTTTACTACTTTAGCTCAAAATCTCGAAAAGTTTACGACTTTAACTGAAAATCCCGAAAATAAACAAAAGGTTTTGCGCGGGCGATTGAAGTCGAAAGAAGAGTACTTAACAAGTTCCTTGCTATGTTGCACGGACATGGACACTAAAACGGATATGGACACGCGAAACGTTATTTCTAGAATATAACCTTCATAAAACAGCCTTCAAACGAAAACAGACACGGACACAACAAACACGAAACACGGAAACGCTACTAACAAGAAGTGTCCGTACAACATTGGTTCCTTGTGAGATAAGAATCTAACCTCTCTTGGAATAGGATATTCCTCGGACTCGAGCATTCGAACAACTTGTCCCATCTTAGGTCTTTTTTCGGAGTCTGGATCAACACACCTCAAAGCAGTCAGAAGAGCGCGCTTTAGAGCTCTTGTTGATGGCCTTACCTCAATATTTGGATCAACAACTTCTTCCGATCGTCTGTTTCCAACCATCATTTTCAACCAATCAACTAGATTTACCTGCAATTAGGACGAGCGAACAACAATGTTACTACAAACCCGAAACTGATTGCACGAAACTATAAAAAAAATCGAGGGAATGTAATCGAATGTGCATATCTTAAATGTTCTTAATTGAATGGGAAGCATAATGATAATGACATTCAACTGCAATTCTAACACCCGAAATCACACCGGTGAAGACAGTATTTGAGTAGCTAACAGCAAAATAACTTATTCACCGGAATGTTTGACAACTTTTAACAGCATTAAGTAAATGCCGGAGCTAATTTGAGTTGTTTATAGATAAGAAAAATGCACTTTAAGCAATTTGACGAGTTCGTTACAGAATAATCGTGCATACCTCATGGGTAGGACGGCCATAGTCTACTGGATCTCGTCCAGTAATTGCTTCCAAGAGCAAAACCCCGAAGCTATAAACATCACTTTTCTCATTTAAAAGACCGGTATTTGCATATTCAGGAGCCACATATCTGCACATTTCATATTCGTAAAGTAAAATTGGATACATTTCAAGGGATGATAATTCATCTGCTATCTTACGTGTTTGACAAAAAATACTAACCCGAAAGTTCCCATAACTCGAGTAGTAACATGGCTTTTTCCAGCTCCAAGCAACTTAGCCAGGCCGAAATCGGAAACCTTGGCATTAAAGTCGTCGTCGATTAATATATTACTCGACTTAATGTCACGGTGCACCACTTTCGGCTCAATGGCCTCGTGCAAATACGCAAGCCTGCAAGAAACATATCGTGTCATATAGGAAACAGAATACTGAAAGGCGATGCGAATAAATTGACTTACGCCTTAGCTGTGCCAAGTAGAACTTTCATCCGGGCCTCCCAAGTGAGATATCCGTGATGGCGCATAGCTCCATGAAGCCACTGTTCCAAATTTCCATTGTTGACATATTCATAAACCAAAATCCTATAACCATTGACACGAATGAGACCTTAGCCGAAGAAATAGCAGCATCGATCACGATACTTAAACAATATCGAATCAGTAGCGACGGAAAAGAGATAATACCTGTGAGTCCCTTCTACGCAGTATCCCAAAAGACGAACCAAATTCTTGTGGCGGACATGGCCAATAGCTTCAACTTCCACTCTAAACTCCTTTTCTGCTTGGCCCCTAAAGTTAAGAATTCAAGGGTCGATTAAACTCGATGAAAATCTTGACCGAAAAAAACAAAACAAAACAAAATACGGTTATATTTTTTTGGTCGTAGCTAGTTTCAAACTCACACATTGTTCAGAATCTTTTTTACTGCCACGGGAGTGCCATTGATCAAATGTCCCTGATAAACAACTCCGTACCCGCCTTCTCCAATAACATTCTCCTTTGAAAACCGGTTCGTTGCAAGCTCGAGATCTCTCAAAGTGAACCAGTGGCCCCAGCCCAAATGGGAGAATTCAGGCAAGCCACATAGCGGAGAAGGAGCAGTAATAGGGTACGACGAAGACGAAGGTTTGTATATCGTTACTGTTCCGGAACTCCCTTCTTCACCGGATTGTGACCCGCAATCTTTCTCCATATGATGAAAAGAACCCGATTGACTGCTATTATCTCCATTCTTCACTTTCCCCATACCTAAATGGACCATGACCTTATCTGAATCTTTATCACTGGACTTGTCATGAATCGTAAGAAGAATCCCGTCACGAGGTACAAATTCATTTGCTGATTTTTGTTCCACCCGAACTTCCTTAATTTCCTTCGAAACAGCTGGGATTTGGCTATGAGGAAGTCTGTTTCCATCTCTCCTTGACTTCTTCCGTGACGTTAAATAGAATGACAATACAGAGAGTATAACGAAGATAAATAGTGCAACTGTAATTCCAATCACTTCCCACACTTTAAGACCGAAAATCGCAGTTTTCTTAGACAGTTCCGTATTCAGATCAGTAGCCATTTCTTGTGTTCTTCAAATGTCCGAAACCTGCATAATACACGTGAAGGCCTGCAATTTCATCAAAGTAGAAAAAGCATATTAAAGACGTTATTTTTACAGATGAACAAGACAAGATCAACATGCTCAGTACCTACATGAAAAATGGATACTCAAAATTTATGTTACATGGAAACAGAAACCGGGAAACCATATTTATATGTGCACATAATTATTTAAGGCGCAAGGGGTCCTGGAGCCTAGGCGCGATTTAAATAAGGTGACAGGCTCCACAAGGAGCACGTCTGGTGAACATCGCCCGCCTCTCTGCTACAGAGGCACTAAGCCGTGACCCAAGTGTCAAGCGGGGGCATGCCTTTAACAACTATGTACATACATTATAAAAATTAGATACAAGTGCATAATAAACCGAAAAAAAAGGGATATTTTTTCATTTTGAAAGCTTGTAGAATATGATCATTACGGATTTATTGAACATGTGATTAGCATTGATCCAATTCTGAAAACATTACAGCCTAGGAAACGAGCTTCCAAAAAAAATTATGTTACACGAAATAGAAACTGGGAAACCACATATATAAAATACGTAGGGAACGTGTGAAAACTAAAAACACATAGTTATTTAAGGCGCAAGGGGTCCTGGAGCCTAGGCGCGTCTCAAATAAGGCGACAGGCTCCACAAGGTGCACGCCTAGTGAACATCGCCCGCCTCTCTGTTACAGAGGCGCTAAGCTGTGACCCTAGTGTCTGTGCGGACGCGCCTTCAACAACTATGTATATACATTATAAAATTTAGATACAAGTCGCATAATAAACCGGAAAAAAAGGGATTTTCTTTTTTTTCGTTTTGAAAGCTTGTAGAATATGATCATTACGGATTTACTGAACATGTGATTAACATTGATCCAATTCTGAAAACATTACATCCTAGGAAACGAGATGTTTAATATTTTATATATACTTAAGGCGCAAGGGGAGCCTAGGCGCACTTCGGACAAGGCAACAGGCTCCACAAGGAGCACGCCTGGTGAACATGCCTGCCTCTCTGCTACAAAGGCGCTAAGCTGTGAGCCAGTGTCAAGCACGGGCGTGCCTTTAACAACTACGTATATAAATTAGAAAAATTAGATACAACTCGCATAATAAACCGAAAAAATCCCTTTTTTCGTTTTGATCTTGTAGAATATGATCATTAGGGATTTACTGATTAGCATTGATCCAATTCTAATCCTAGGAAACGAGTTTCCAATTTCTTTAAATTTTGGAATGTGGCCTGAAATGTTATGTACAAGTGTCCGAGAGTTTCGGTTTTCGAAAAATCAAAATGTATTAGCAACATAGCTCAAAATCCAATTAGGAAGAAAACACATTAAACCTAATTAAGGATTGAACTCACTGTAAGAACAAAAACTGAACAAGAAACTCATATAAACAAACAGACAGCATAAGCATTTGAATTGACAAAAATCAACAGATCAGATAATCAAAAAACCTAGAAACTAAAATAACAAATCATCAAATAATTGTTCTTCCTCATAATTATAAAAATATCTCTACTAAAATTAAAATCACAAATACAATTAAAAAAACCCTAAAATGCTTGAAATACTCTTACCTCTCTGCAGTGAACTAACTTCACAAAGAGAAGCCTTATTTAGTCTAGATCTTCAAAACCTCTCACAGAATCCAGATCTCAATGTAAGAAGCAAGCAACCCATGTTCAAAAAAACACCCAAATCAACAGAGCTGTGAAAAAATTGAACCTAAATAGCCCTAGAAATTGGGGTTTTTCCTAAATGTGAGTATAAATCTAAGATGGGATGGAGCTTTCTGTGCACCCAGAGCCAAAAATGACAAGAAGAAGAAAAGGGGTTTGTTGTTGGAGTGGCAATTTTGAGCGTTGACGTAGTAGGTTGAGGGAGAGAGAAGAAGAAGAAGAAGATGAGGGACATGGAAATTGGGGGAAAATTGGAGTGATTTTTATGAAATTGAAATTGAAATTGAAGTTGAAGATGAAGAAGAAGGGATGGAGTTATCAGTGGTAGGTGATGAGTATAGAGAGCTCGCTCACATTACGCATCGATTAGGCAAAAGAAGCAGTAAAAGAGAAGGCAAAGAAAGAAGATGGAAATGTGTAAAGTCTCTCTCTCTCTCTCTCTGTGTGTCTGTGGATTTTCTTGCTTTGCTGTTATGAACATGACTGGTTATCAGTTATTATTAACTCTTTTTTTTCCATACCCACCACTTCTCTCTTTATACTTATTTTTTTTTTTAAGGATAATGTACAATTTTGGTAATAATTATTGGGGATAGGACTGTAAATTACCCGAGCCTACTGGCTCAATCGTGTTTGGTTCAATTTATGAACGAGTTGAGCTTGAGCTTGAGCATGATAAAACTCGAGTTGAAAGTTTACAGGCAAGTTCGATTATAGTTCATGAATAAGCTCGATTATAATGTTCATATTGGGGATAGTGTTGTAAACGAGTCGAACTGTTCGCGATCGTATTTGGCTCGATTTATAAATGAGTCGAGATGGAGCACAGTGAAACTTAACTCGAAAGCTCGCGGGCAAACTCGATTATAGATTCACGAACGAGCTCGATTATAATGTTGGTTTAATTATTTTTTAGATAAATAATTTATTAGTCCCCTCAATTTTATCTAACACACTATTTAGTCTCTATTTTGAAAAATACATTATAAGGTCCCTATATTTTGTCAATATTAACCATTTGGTCATTCAGTCTATTTTTTTAGATTTTTAACTGTTATATTTGGTATAAAAGACAGCAAGAAAATAACAGAGTAACATAGTCATTTTGTATTTACTATGGCTGTCTTAAAAGCTTAAGACATGTTCGGTTAAAATCTAAGAAAAAAACTAGACAGAATGGTCAAATGGTTAATATTGACAAAATATGGAGACCTTATAATGTGTTTTTTAAAATAGGGGAAATCAACCGTGTATTAGGTAAAAAATACGATGATTAATGAATTATTTACTCTTATTTTTTTATTTATTTTTTTGGAAGAAAAAAACCCTTATTATTGATGAATATAAGCATCCTGGCCAGGCTGTTTAGTAAAAATACATGAGTAATAAAATGAATAAAAGAATTAGCAAAGGAACGAGTGTTGCGTGCCAAGGTATGTGTCACCTCGTTCGCTAACCTTGAAACAAAAACTACCGAAAAAACTCGGGTTATTACTAAGACGAAACCTTATTTTTAATAAACTATTTACCCTTATTTTTAATAATTTATCATCTATTAATAAATTATTTACCTTATTTTTTTTAATAATAGTATTTTTATAAAAAGAAAAATGTAAAATAACATGATTTTGTAGTTTTCAAAACTACGTAGTTTTGTGTTAAAGAAATTTCAAACGAATATAATTAATAATATGTTCGTGGGCAAAGTTCATGAAATGAATTAACAAATCACTCACGAGTCACGAACTAAATGTTGAGCTTGAGCTCGTCAATTTTCTAATGAAACCGAACATGAACATGTCAAAGCTCGCTCAGCTCAAATACATCCATAATTGGGAAGAACTAATTTAGTAGTACAATTTTAAATTTAATATTTATTGGTGATAAAAAAAATACGAGATTTCAATCGAAAAATACGAGATTTCAGTCGAGCTCTATAGTAATATATGCAATTTCAAACCATATTAGATAGCTCAAATGTTATAGATTAAAGGAATGTCATAATTAAAATGATGAAATTTTAAAAAAAATTTATCATCTATTTATGAGGTTTGAAATTATATCATCACATAAACATCAAATTTAAAATTACATTGTATAAAAAATTACATATTTTTTATAAGTAGAATCTAAATTTCACTATCCCAATAACCATAGAATTGAATTTACACTAATTTTTTTCAATAAATACTAGTTTTTTTTAATTTGAGATATTAATTTTTTGATCTATTATGATTGCAAATAAACTCTTACTTATCAGAAATAAAAAATAGATCTAAATTAGTATAAACTAGTTATATATTTAAAATTGCATTTTGAACCCTTCGAAAAGTAATTTTTTTTTATATATGTCTAAGGTAAATATAGAAAAAGTAATAAAATCTCATTTAAGTATATAAAAAAATGTGATTTTGTGTATAAATAAAATAAGTAAAGCTGTTTTTATATTTACAATTAACTTTTTTTAGTCACTATTTAACATATATTATAATAATCAATTAAAAGCTCAATGTGTCAATTTCAAATCTTATGAATATAATCAATAAAAAAATCAAGTGTTATTCTCTACAAGGAGCAAATCTTGGATAAATTACACTCATGCTCCCTCAATTTTTTCTGGTATATCTATGAATTTTAAAATTAGACATTATGATCTCTAAACTTTGCATTTTATTAACACAATAACGTATTTTACTATTGATAAAAATGACCAGTACCAATAGCAGGTAACCCTCAATTATAGAGCTGATAAAAGTGATATTAAATGAAATTTTATTTCTTGAATGTTTTTTGTTTTAATATTATTTAATTGTTGTTTGGTTAGGAGAAGTAAAGTAATTATTTGGAAGGAAAACTTTTGAAATTTGTGTTTTTGAAAAATTGAAAATGGCGGTTTATTAGAAAATGTGATTTTAAACAACTTTAATTCTTAAACGTTTTTCATTTTTATATCATAATCGATCGTTTGACAAAGTAAAACGAGTCATTGTGTTAGTAAATGCAAAATTCAATAGTCATTATTTCCAATTTCAAAGTTAAGGGGTTGTAATAAAATTAAATGCAAAACTAAGGGACCATAGGTGTGATTTACTTAGCAAATCTCAAACTTGCTTATTTTGTATCACTAGCTCTCTAAACTTGTCCATAAAAATAGATTAACTTCCTAAAGTTTACAAGTGCCACACCAGCTCCCTGAACTTGCTTATTCCGTAACAACTAAATATAAAAACTTATTAAACCTAAATTCTAAAAATACATCTTCATCCATTCGAGAGGTAATTTTTCTCTTCTCCTACCTTTCAACCTATTATAAGAGTTAATATTGCAGGTTTGAGAGATGGAATAGATGTGGATCGAAAGTTATTATTATGGTTTTTGTATTTAGCTGTTACAGAATAAGCAAGTTCAGGGAGCTAGTGATGCACTTGCAAAGTTTAGGGAGCTAATATATTTTGATGGATAAATTTGAAAGCCGGTAATACAAAATAAGCAAATTTAAAAAGCTGGTGAGACAATAAAAAAATTCAAAAAATCAATCTATTTTTATAGACAAGTTGGAGCTGGTAATATATTAACCCTATTTTAAAATGAAAATCAGGCAATACCCATCAATAAAGGTGAAATGTTATAAGATATACTATCAAAACTCTTCAATTTTCATATTTATAAATAAATCATAAATATATAAAAGTTCCAATTATCTTGAGAGTTTGTTCGCACAAAAATATTGTGTAAAAAATATTTTCATAGTATTTATTTGGTTAGAAAAATAAATCAAAGAAAAATTTAAAATTAATCAATAGAAAAATATTCTATTTTAAAGTATTTTAAAAACATTTTACATTTCTTTTTACTCTTTTAAAATATTAGTCATCTACTACTTTTTCTTCAAAACCCCGTATTTAAGTACTTGGAAATATTTATTTTTCAACTAAATTTTTTTATTACCAAATATTTTTCTAAACATAATATTTTCTAATAAATAAACGATATCTTAATATATATGCTAGTTATACATAATCAAGTTGCTATAAAAATGAGCAGACATGTGGTTCAGTTGTTACTCAAGCTTGGAATCAGAATGTTTCTGATGTAATTTTGTCTAAAATAAGAAAGTGCACTGAAGCTTTACAGATATGGAGTAAAGGTTTGGATGGAAACTTTAAGAATGTGCTGAATGGGCTAAGAATCCAACTTGACAGGCTTCGGGGTAGGCGTGATCAGTATAGTATTAGTCTCTTCGCCAGTACAGCTAGGGAATATGCTAAAGTTTTGAAACAACAAGAAGACTTTTGGCGTCAAAGGGCTAAGCTATTTTGGTTAAAAGACGGGGATGCTAACACAAAATACTTTCATTCTGTTGCGTCTGCAAGGAAACGTTATAACTCATTTACGGAGCTGAAGAATAGTGATGGTGTGCTTTGCGGAAAGGGCAATGGGTTAGAGGGTATTTTGGGTGAGTACTTCCAGGCTATTTTCACTACCAATGAATCTGATGCATCTAGAGTGGTACCACATTTGCTCAAACGGATCAGCCCTGAGATGAATGAGCAACTCTCAAAGCAGTTTAGTGCCGATGAGGTAAAATATGCCTGTTTTTCTATGAACCCAGATAAAAGTCCCGGGCCCGATGGATTAAATGCTGGTTTTTATCAGCACTTTTGGGCTTTAATTGGTAATGATGTGATTAAGGCTTGTTTGTCTATTCTTGCTCTTTCTCAACTTCCTCCCACGTTGAATGATACTCTTTTGATTCTTATACCAAAAAAGCCTCAGGTGGAGTTTGTTACTGATTTAAGACCCATTGCTTTATGCAATGTCTTGTTCAAAATAGTTTCAAAAATGTTGGCTAATCGGTTTAAGCTTGCTTTGCCCATGGTAATTTCTGAATCTCAAAGTGCTTTTCTTCCGGGTAGGCTGATATCTAACAATATTATTGTGGCTTATGAAGTGATACATAAACTGAAGAATAAGAGACAAGGTAAGAATGGTCTTGTAGCATTAAAGCTGGATATGAGTAAGGCGTACGACAGGGTTGAGTGGGGTTTTTTATGGCAAGTGTTGGCTCAGATGGGTTTTAGTATACAGTGGATCAAATGGCTTATGATGTGTATTTCCTCTGTTACTTATAAAATTGTTAACGGAGGAAATGAGATTGGGCCTATTACTCCCACACGAGGTCTTAGACAAGGAGATCCCATCTCTCCCTTTTTATTCTTAGTATGTGCCGAAGGACTTTCTTCATTACTTCAGACCAAGGAAAGAGCAGGGCTTCTTCATGGGTGTCAAGTGGCTCGTTTTGCTCCGTCTATTTCTCATTTGTTGTTTGCCGATGATAGTTTTGTTTTTTTTAGGGCAAATGGGGACGAGGCACGGGTGATTCGTGATTGCTTGGCTGACTATGAACTTGCTTCTGGGCAGTGTATCAATCTTCAGAAGTCTTCAATTTTATTCAGCAAAAATACTTCTCCGACTGACAGATCTGTGGTTAAATCTATTTTAGGGGTTCGGGAGGATGATGAGATGGGGTGCTATCTAGGTGCTCCGATTGCTGTTGGTAGGAATAAAATGCAAACATTCAATTACATAAAAGATAAAATTTGGAAACGCATTAGCAATTGGAAAGAAATTTTTTTATCCCGGGCCGGAAAGGAAGTTCTCATTAAGGCTGTTCTTTTGGCGATTCCCACCTATATTCTTAGTGTGTTCCTTATGCCCAGTCAATTTTGTGAGGATATAAACAAAATGCTTAATAGATTTTGGTGGAAGTCCTCTAATTCTGTCGGAAACAGCATCCATTGGAAAAGATGGGACTCTCTCTGTTATTCTAAGGTGGCCGGGGGGCTGGGCTTTAGGAGCCTTCATGAGTTCAATATTGCTCTGTTAGCGAAACAGGGTTGGAGAATACTTCAATTTCCAAATTCCCTTTTATCAATGGTTCTCAAAGCCCGATATTTTCAACATTCTGATTTCTTTCAAGCTGAAATTGGGCATAATCCGTCTTATGTATGGAGAAGTATCCTGGCGGGTCGTGAAATTCTAATAAAAGGAGTTCGACGGAAGATTGGTAATGGTGTTAATACAACAATTTGGAACTTCCCTTGGTTACCAGTTAAGGAAAATCCAATTCCTTCTCCTGCAACTCCTATGGTTCTCCCTACAGGTACTGTTAGGGATTTGATAAAGGAGGATGGCCATTGGAATAGACTTTTGGTGGAGAGTTGCTTTAATCCTACTGATCAGGTTAGTATCTTTTCTATCGCTAGTAGAAATTTGAGTTTGGATGATGGTTGGTATTGGTTTTTTGAAAAATATGGAGTTTACTCGGTGAAGAGTGGTTATAGGATTTGTCGGGAGTTGGGGGGAATCTAATCCCGTTGTGGCTGTGTCTGATGTATGGAGCTGTATATGGAAGTTGAATTCTGCACCAAAAGTAAAGAATTGTGTGTGGAGGTTGTTTGCGCGTTGTTTGCCAACGTTGTCAAACTTAGTTAGGCGACATAGTGCTTTACCTGATCTGTGTCCGATATGTCAGAATGTTGGGGAAGACGAAAATCATGTTTTTTTGGAATGTTATGTGGTAAGGCAGGTCTGGTCTTTATATTTTGGTGATGACAGGATGAGGAATGTGGGCAATTTTTTATGTTGGCTTGAATGTCAGCTATTATCAAAGAATGATGAGGAATCATCAAAACTAGTTGTTCTGATATGGCGTATCTGGGCGCATAGGAATACTGTTGTCTGGGAGAGGAAAATCTCACGGGCTCAGACTATTGTTGAATCGACAAGAAGTGCAGCGGAGGAGTGGCGAAAGGCTCAAATTCTCCGGCAATCTATTGTTCCTCCCGAAAGATGGGATGTGAAATGGAAATATCCGGAGCCTGGGCAGCTGGTATGCAATGTTGATGCCGGGCTGTTTGCAGAAGAAGGATTCTGTTCGGCTGGTTTTTTAATTCGAGATCATGACGGGGTATTTGTTTATGCTGGTCTAACGGTTACGGAGGGGATTTCTGATCCGGTGATGGCTGAAGCAATTGCAATTAAGGAGGCTCTCACATGGATCAAAAATTCTGGTCTTAATAATATTGTGATTCGATCAGACTGTTTGTCAATTGTTCAAGCTATACAGCGACATTCAATGTCTTTATCTTACCTTGCTGATATAGTTTCGATTTGTGTCAATCTAATTAGAGATTTAGATAGTTGTTCAATCTCTTTTGTTAAGCGATCAGCAAACTACGCGGCTCACTGTATTGTCCGAGCGGCTAGTTCTAGGTCTGGTTGTCGAGAGTGGTTTGTTCCACCCTCATTTCTCAATAATGTTCTTCTTTCAGATTTAAGGCAATAAAGCTATTCTTTTATTAAAAAAAAAAAAAAGTTGCTATAAAGATTTAAAATACATAATAATAATAAATAAATAAATAAATTTACAGCATATAAATTGCAATTTGGAATGGAATTGTTTTGATTTATAGGAAAAAGCTAGCTGGTTTTAGAGTGTCATATAATATAGCCTAGGTCCCCTCTTTTTCCTAGGCCTAGCTGCATCTAAGGTATCATATATATTATGGATAAATATGAATATAATTAAATTTTTTTAATTTTAATTTTTATTAATATTACCAACGTGTTTTTTAGTGAAGGGCCATATCCAAAGGACGTATCATTTAATAACTTCCCAAACTTTTTATTTTAGGACATATCCATTCAAAATAATTTTTTTATATTTTTGTTATATATGAACTTTGTTTTTTTCGAAAATAAGTTTTACAATTACAATTTTTTTTTTTTTTTGGCATCAAATAGTCCTAATCCATCAATTTTTTTTTTTTTGGTGTGTTGAAGTGGAAAAACGAATTAAAAAAGAAGTAAAAAAGTTGGCCAATATTGCTAAACAGTTATCAAAGTAATTACGGGGCATTTGGTATTCTATTGGGATTGTGATGCGGACAAGGATAAATGTTGAGATATGGACAATGATAAATAGTTGGGATAAAGATAAAAATATAATTCGAGAATTATTATTCAATGTTTGGTACGTGGGATAGGGATATGGATAAAATAATACATTTTACTATTTTAACCTTATTTAAACTATATAATATTAATTTGAGGGATAAGATGGACTTTTCCATCATATTAAAATCGCAGGAGCTTATCTCACCTCCTTATACCACCCCCTCCTGGGTATAGGATTTGAGGGATAAGAAACTTATCCCTCATCTGTCTCACTCTTCTATCTCACAAACAAACGCGAGACAACTTATTTCGTATTTTTTATCCCTATCCCACCTCCTATATCCCTCCTAACAAACACCCCGTTAAGGTCTTCTTCTATAACCTTTTATAACCAATTCAAGCTTATACTTATCAATTTGACCCATCTACTTTCGTTTTCTGCTTGGAAATCTATCTATAACTTAGTGGTTTCGTTTTCGGAGGGATGTCTAATAATTTTTAATTATGGTTATACAATATGAGTCAATTTCACTCCTTATAGTTTTTTTCCATAAAGGGCTTTCTGTTGATTTTACAACTTGTTTGTAGGTTTGAGGCTTAACCTCTATTATATATGTTAAAAAATATGGTCCAAAAGATTTTTTCACTCTCTTTACTTCTTCAGGCTCTACCTTTTTTGCAACTTCAGCCTCAACTTATTTTTGAAGGTCTTGACTCTTTTCATTAACAGTTTCTAGAGTCCATTTAGTTCTAGATCCACCTTCGTTTTCCTTGTATGGAAATACGTTTTCAAAGAATTAGACATTCCTTGACTCCATAAAGGTGTTCGTATGAATCTTGGAATTCTTATATTCATACATAAGAAATTGATAGGCATTACTATAATGAAAATACAATACACCATCTTTAGAACTACTTTCATTCTCTTTGATAACAAAGTCATTACTTTAGCAAGAGACACCTATATTTTCAAGTAATTACAAAAAAATTCTTTCATTTCCATAATTCATGTGGTGTTTTGTCTAATTTCTTGTAGGACACTTTATTTAAAAGATGATTAGCCGATAAAACAGCATTTCCCCACATGTTCTCTGGCAACCCATATCTAAAGTGATGCATTTACCGAGAAAATTTTGGATTTTAGGGTTAAAATAGGAAAAGATAGAAAAAATGGGGGCAATGGGGGCTGTCTGCTAGGCCTTGCATGCGACGAGCAAGCGCATCTGCACTATGACTGATTTTCCATCAGTAATACCGCCAGTCCTTTTTCCTTCCAAAAATGACCACTCCTAACATCCGATTTGAGCACAGTCAGTTTTATTGGATTCATATCAGAACTATGCACGTTATGAATGTACAACTAAGTTATCTCATCATAAAACTCTAGAATTCTCTTATTCCAAACGGTTGAGGGTTCGGGTCCTAGCAACCTCATTAATTTGTGGAATTAAAAATACATAGAGGGATGGACATGTGTTGTACATGCTGTTAGTCTAATGGGCATTTACGTGTGAGGGTGTGTCATAGATTAATATAAAATCTATAATTGGTCTTTAACTACCAGCTTGAACTTTTAGTTCAATCGGTTCTACGACAGAAAGCTCATTGATGGATTAGGAGATGTAAAGGCTAGCAAATCAAGTGTACAATAATCAAGGATTTTTAAAAATAAATAATGATTATATATTTAATTATGAAAATATTTTTTTTTCTTAAAAATATCATGTCTGTGATTCTTGGTAATATAAGCTGTACATTCCTTGGTTATGGGTATCCATTTTGATATTTAATAAAATATAATTGGAATATTTTCTGTGTCTTTATCTCAGTTTTTAAAAACTTATAATTAAATTAATTAATAATCCCTAATACCATTACCACTATTTCAAGACAGTATTATAGTTAATTAACTAATTATTATTAATTTAATATTATCAAGTTAACCAATTTGCTGGTTTGTCTATGCTAATAGACAAATAAACCCTAACAAACCCATAATTTAAACAATAAAAAATTAATAAAATTAATAATTGATTTATGTTATATAGAGTATCACATGAAAAAGATAATCATAAAATTAGATTAATCTTATAGTGGTTAAGCTCTTTATAAGGGATCCTATGTTCCTCAGTTTATGGGACAACACATGGAAATAATAATCTTAATTTAATTATAATAATCTCTTATAAATAAGTTATTGTCTACTATGATATGTTTGTATGGTTTTGTTTGTTCTCAATCTTTTCTATTATTAGAATCCGAATATTTGCTTTTAAATTAGTTTATATGTAACACTCTATCATGTAGATATTGTCCGTTCTGTCCCAAATCTAACACCTTGGGCTTCGGCTTTAAAACGCGTTTCCATGTATTAGATTCATATCTTACTAATAAGCCCCAATCACTCCCTCTCCATTTCTGATGTGAGATTCAGTTCATTCCTGCCACTGTTGTCATCCCTTAGGGCCGCTCCTTGCTCAGACCTTCTATTCCGGCGTCACCCACTCCGGATCGGGTCGTTACAGGCCCACCAATTTCCGCCTGGTTCGTCCCCGAACCACACATCATACGTGGAGAGTCGGCTCTGATACCAATTGTAACACCCTGCCCAATACCATGTAGATATTGTTCGCTCTGGACCAAATCCAATACCTTGGACCTTATAGGTTTAAAACGCGTCTGCATGTATTGGATTCACATCTTACTAATAAGCCCCAACCACTCCCTCTCCATTTCCGATGTGGGATTCAATTTATTCCTGTCCCCATTGTCATCCTTTAGGGCCGCTCCTTGCTCAAACCTTCTACTCCTGGCGCCACCCACTTCGGACCGGATCGTTACAATATATATATATATATATATATATATATATATAAGTATAGTCTTAGTCACTAAGAAATTTTAGTATTTAGTCAATATGCAAATTTCTGTTAAATATCATTAGTATATATACAACCATTAATTTTTGGGATAAGTACACAAAAAATGTCTGTGGTATACACTTTTTACAAACTCGAATCTGTAGGTTTTTTGTTTTTTTTGCAAAGAGAGGTTTGTGCTAAACGCCGTTAGCAAACAGAGGCAAAATTGACTAACGGTGTTAAAATTCAAAGAGAAAAGAGTTAATTTGATCCTTATATTTATTTATTTTATAATTTAACCCCCCTAATTATCTAATTATCACAAATAAACCCTAAAATCAGAAGAAGAATCTAATTATCACAAATAAACCCCAAAATCAGAAGAAGAAGAAGAAAAATTAGAAGAAGAAGAGGAAGAAGAAGAAGAAGAAGAAGAATGAGAATCAAAAATTAAAAAGGGATGGTGAAGATGTTATTTTTTATTTTGGGGTTTATTTGTGATAATTAAATAATTAGGGGGGTTAATTTATAAAATAAATAAATATAAGGACCAAATTAACTCTTTTCTCTTTGAATTTTAACACCGTTAGTCAATTTTGCCTCTATTTGCTAACAGCGTTTAGCACAGACCTCTCTTTACAAAAAAAAAAAAAACCACATATTCGAGTTTGTAAAAAGTATATACTACATACATTTTTTTTTTTGTGTACTTATCCCATTTTTAGAGCCGAAGGCAGGGGTGCATTGGGTCATCACACCCTTTGCATGTTGAGAATCACTATAAAAGAGGTGGTTCCTGTTGATTAGGAGATGAGAGCCTATTTGGGTGAAACTCTCAAACATGTGATTCTCTGAAGGAAAATACTTATGGATTGACATCACATCTTAATCAAAACCTTAAAGTAATATGTTAATAGTTTTGTTGGAGATAATTATTATTAATTATCTCTTTGTCTATCATCAGATACTAACAGATAACTATTAGGTTTGTTTAGATTTATTTAATAACTAGCGTTTATGTTTATCTATATTACGTATTATCAATCCTAGTTAAACTATAACTCATGTAATCCATTATATATAAGTTTTTAGCTAAAACGGTTTCATAACATGGTATCATAGCCAATGTGACCAAATGGTCTAGGGTTCGATTCCTGGCAGCCCCATTTGTTGAGCTATTTGCAAGACATGGTAATTTGGGTCTGTGTTTGTGCACACTTCAAGCCCAGTAGGCATTTGCGTATGGGGTGTGTCAGATATTAATATGAAGTGGAACTTTAACTATCAGCTCGAGCTTTTAGCTAAAACGGTTCCATTACAGGTCCTTCCTACTTGTATACCCTTTACTCATCTCATATTATTCCATTATCAGCTCGAGCTTTTAGCTAAAACGGTTCCATTACAGGT
Source organism: Euphorbia lathyris (assembly GCF_963576675.1). NCBI lineage: Eukaryota > Viridiplantae > Streptophyta > Magnoliopsida > Malpighiales > Euphorbiaceae > Euphorbia > Euphorbia lathyris. Next base: position 11,902,857 of record NC_088918.1, on the reverse strand, counting down.
CCTTCCTACTTGTATACCCTTTACTCATCTCATATTATTCCAATGTGTGATTCTAATACCCTTTACTCCCTCGAATTTGTTCTTTACGTTGGCCATAACAGAAAAAGAGTATAAATGTTACATTTTCATGTGCACATTAGAGAATATATGCTTTCGTTATACGAATACAGATTCATGCATGATTGAGGTAAAAACCTGAAAATGACTTATATGCTACATTGAATAAAAACTAGAAAATGGCCTATAAGCCACATTGATTTTTTTTTTTAACAGTCATCATAACATCAATACAAGGACAAATAATGAATAAAATATGTCATCTCTATAAATATACTTTGACTTAATTGATTAAGATCTATGTCATCTGAAGCATACTACAATGACAGACTTATTCAGCGGTCATCGAGTTGACGGGAGATAACAAATATATCGCCATCGTAATATGCGTAAGATAACACAGAACAAATGTGACGATGTCATGTGATATTATTTCAAATGACAGAAGAAGACTGTCATCTGAAGCATCATCAGACGGTAGCAAGCCCCGTGACAGTTTTATTTTCGTCGAGACGATTTTTAACCGTCATCTAAAGGGGTTATCAACTTAGTGATCACTAATAAATAAGGAAATTTTTTAGTCATTTTTAAATGTTTATATAGTTAGGATGGGTACATAGCCGATCTAGGCGTCCCTCTAGGGACTCCTATTTAATTGGCCTCTAATCCAAAACTTATTTTAATTATAATATAATAATTATTGAAATCTCAATTATTAAAAAATATCTATATAAATAATTACTATCGCGTATTTGATTTTAATAGTAATAGTATGTAGTAAACAACAATCTAGTCTATTAAGATAGAATTGAAAATCAACAATCATAGTACACACTGCCTTTTTTTTCTAATCAATGTCTCTCAAAAACAAGAACACAATAGGGGGAGCCTCCAAAATTTATTTCACAATTTTTCTCTTAATAATAAGGTAAATAAAAATAACCCTTGTGGTTTGTCCGTTTTTGCAAACACAATCCCATAATTTAAAAACGTGCAAACAAAGGTCTATAGTTTGTGCAATTTGCAATAAATGATTTTGTTATTTTTCGGTAAAAAAAACATATTGTTTAGTTAATTTTCAAAGTCAGACCTTATATATCGGGTAATTTGTCATGTCTGATTTTTTAATTACTCTAAATCGATTTCTTTTGAAATAAATTACGATAATATTTTTTAACAGAATGCATGAATTTGCAAATTACACATTTTTTTATTAGAGCCTAATAGTACAATTTTTTACCCTAGTATTCTAATCTAAAGTTAACTGTCCAAATTCCCTACGAGTTAAACGACTCTTTATATATGTGAGACAATCGTCTCCATTTGAAGTACTTTTTAGAGTAAATTAGACCTTTATTTACCTAAAAAAATTTATTTTAACACATTACAATGACTAAAATATCATTTTAAGCAAGTCGATGAGATTTAAAAATTGTTTTAAATAGTGACACGTTCAAGGAAAGCTAGGGGATTTGAGTATCAATTCATCGCTGAATTTTTTATATGGAAATTATATACGAAGCTACATCTTTTTCTTGTAGAAAACACCTCAAATATAATTGTCGGTGAATCATGAATTCGTCACTGAAAGCCACTAACAATTTTATTTTTATTTTTTTGGGTTAAAAATATGATAATCCTATGCTATTATGATATGAAATTATGGTGAGGATTAAAATCATAAATTTAGAAGAATATTGGAGGTTGGGTAGTCTCTCTAATATTGAAATATGAAAGTGAAACCCTAACAAATTAGGATATGAAAGATATGTCACGCAATGATTAAGGAAAAAATGGGCTAAAAGTTTTATATTTAATCACCAAATTAAATTTTTGTCATATAGATAGAAAAAATGTGTAAAGTATTTAATTTTCTAAATGTGACATTTGAATGTAATTATTAGGATTTTGACAAGAAAGAGTTTCTATTCTAGTACATACGTGGCATAAAGATCTTATAAAAGTCCATTCATATTAACTCTAATTAGGATAAATTTTTAAATATGGTTTTCTAATTATTACAAATAGAATAAGATAGGCATAACACTTTTAACTTTTTTCATAAAAAATAACACTTTTCCATTAAAAAAACACTTTTAATTTTGGTACAAAAGTACCCCAAACGTTTTGGGTCAGGAATAATTTTACCCCTAACGTATAAAATGGTATAATTTTACCCATAACGTTGATATATTGGGTCAATTTGAGAAACAATTCATCAAACTGTCTTCTCGGTCATGAATCTTGTCATCTACATTTCACACGTACATCATTTTATCAGTAACAAATCACAAATATATATTGGAATGTGAAAAAATATATACTGTTTTTTTTGTACGAATTAAATAAAAAAATTCAAAAAATTCACTGAATTTATAAATATTAATCTTCAATTCTATTATTAAATTATAAAAAATATGAAATCTTTTTTTTAGAACGAATTGTTATGCAACTGGTGCAGAATAAGGAACAAAAATATCTGTGTTTTATAATAGTGTCTCAAATTTATCCAATTTATCAATGTTAGGGGTAAAATTGCTCTTGGCTTCAAACGTTAGGGGTAAAATTGCATAATTTTAGACGTTAGGGGTAAAATTGCCTTTGACCCAAAACGTTAGAAGTATTTTTGCACCTTAACCCTTTAATTTTAAATGAGAAACTCCATATCATTTTCTTTTTTCTTTATTAGGGATAAAAAAAACCTTAACGTTCGCAACCATGAGCAATTTTACCTCTAACATCTACAATGGTGCAATTTTACTCCTACCGTTGGTAGCCAAGAGCAATTTCAGGATGTTGTCAAGTTGCGTCAATTTAAAAAATAATTTATCAAATTGTCTTCTTGATCATGTATCTTGTCATCTACATTTCACATGCGAGGCATTTCATCACTCATTTATAACAAACCATAAACATATTATTAGATATGAAAAAATTTTAAAAATACATTATCTATTCTACGAGTTGGACAAAAAAATTTAAAATATTTCGCCGAATTTATAAGTATTAATCTTCAATTCTATTATTAAATCACATAAAATATTAATTTTTTTAAATGAACTGATATGCAATTAGTGCTGAATAAAGAACAAAATATATGTATCTTCCAATAATGTATGAAATTGACCCAACTTATCAACTTTAGGGGTAAAATTGCACAATTTTAGATGTTAGAGATAAAATTGCTCATAGTTATAAATGTTAAGGTTACTTTTACACCTTATCCCTTTTTATTATTATTTCTTCTGTTATCTTTTGGCTTAATACTTTCGGAGTTTTCTCGCCTCCTCTTTCAGGATTTGAAATTGGTAATTCCATTTTATACACCGTCTGCACCATCGAGATTCTTCTTCTTTCTTGCCTTTTCTCGTCATGAGTCGATGTTCCATGAACTTGTCTTATTTTATCATTTCGCAATCTCAACTTAGTGGTAAACCTATCAATCCCAGCAACTAAAAAATTATTATAGATTTAGCCCCTTTTATACCTATATTACTTCGAAACAGACATAAAAATCTAAGGGGGAACAAAGTGTTACATTTGGTGAGTTGATGAGGCTAATAAGATTCACAATATGAGTTGAGAGGGCTAATCAATGTCATGTATGCACATAAAGGAACATAAGATAGTATATTTGTTGAGTTGATGAGGCTGATAGGTTGCCACTAAGTAGAGCGGACTAAGTGACAAAATGGGACAAGTTCAAGAGGTGACGGAGGTATTAAGTCGTTGTCTTTTTAAATGAAAATTAGTAAACCTATTTATAGTTAGGGCTATAAATGAACCGAGCCGCTCATGAGCGGTTTGGCATTAGGCTCGATAAAATTTTGACCATGTTCGACTCCATTTATATATGAGTTGAGTTTGATCAAGGTGAAAATCAGCTTGAAAACTCGTGAGCAAACCCAATCACAGGTTCATAAACAAACTCATGAACAAATTTGATTATAATACTCGTGAGCAAGTTTAGTTTGATTATTTTTTTAATAATAATATTTCTTTAAAGTGGAAAATATAAAATTACGTACTTTAGTGTGAAACTTTAGTTTTGTACATTTCAAAACTATATAATTTTGTGTTAAAGAAATTTTAGATGAATATATTTAATTAATAAGTTGTTCCCGAGCAAACGAGATGCTCGTGAGCAAGTGGTGAAGCTCTTAGCCTAGTGGTTGAGAGCTTACCTATGCCTTGGGAGGTCATAGGTTCGAATCACATCCGGGTCTGGTGGGGATTTTTCTTTCTTCTTTAATGTAAGCGCATTGCGCAAATTTTTTTTTTAAAAAAAAGATGCTCGTGAGCAAAGCTCGTGAAGCAGCTCACGAACAAAATATTGAATTCGAGTTCGTCAACTTTTTGTTAAGTTAAGCATGAATAGGTCAAAACTCAGTTCGGTTATCGCTCTATTTAATTTCGCTCGAAAGGACAATTGAGAAAACAAAATTTTAAGAGGTTTTCTATCACAAAACAAAGAGTTATATATGAAAATTTTGTTTTATTTCTAATAGTTGGAGGATCTTAAATGTAATTAATTAACCCTTTTAATTCTAGTTTTCTAATTGCATTTTAATTATAATAGTAATAATGACAAAATTATGTTTCAAATCAAGAAAAGATGGACTTTTCAATAATGAAATTCATAGTTTGGATAATAATAATATCTAGTTAATTAGATTAGATGGTTATATGTCCCTAATCAGATGTATTTAGCTCTTAATCTAGCATTATAATCAAATTCATTCAATTTGTATGGTAGTTGTACTTTCATCTCAAACTCTCACATCAATTGTATTATTGAGTTATTTATGTTATTATTAATAGGTAGATATTAATTTGATTTTTTTTTTCTAAAAAAGTTATAGGAATATAGTGTAAAAGAACTCCTAACGTCGATAACTAGGAGCAATTTTACTCGTAACATTTATGTACAAGTTTACTCTTTAACATTGACAATTACACATATGGCCACTGAACTTTACCGATTTTCATGGAATGACACTGAACTTTACACTTTGTTACACTTGTGGCACTAAACTTCAATCAATACCTCAAAATGACCAGTGACAGTCTCAAAATAAAAAAAAATTAAGAATTAATGATATTTTAAGAAACTTTAATTCTTGAAAGTTTTGATTTTGATGTCATTTAGGTGTTGTTTGGAGGAGAGAGAAGGTTTCAAAAATGGTGATTTTTAAAATAAAAATTGTAGTTTCATAGTAAATATCATTTTAAACAACTTTAATTCTTGAATATTTTTATTTTGAGGTCGTTAAGTATCATTTTAAGAGTTGGTTAAAGTTTAGTGGCCACGCGTATAAGAAAGTGTAAAGTTCAGTGGCCATGCCGTGAAAATTGGTAAAGATCAGTGGTCATGAGTGTAATCTATCCATCAGTTTTAGACATCATGATAAAACACATCTATTTTATTCATTATTCTGCACCGATTGTATGTCGGTTAGTTCTAAAAAAATTACATTTTTTTATGATTTAATAATAGAATTGAAGATTAATATTTTCAAAATCAGTGAAATATTTAGATTTTTTTGTCTAAATCGTACAAAATCCAATACAATTTTTTTCCACTTCTATTCATATGTTTGTGATATGTTATTAATGACTATAAAATGACGCATATGTGAAGACTATATGACAATATTTATGACCAAGAAAACAATTTGATGAATTATTTTTCAAATCGATCAAACTTGCCAATATTATGGGTAAATTTGCTAATTGCTGTCAACATGGGATAAAATTACACTATTTTAGATGTTAAGGATAAAATTACTTTTACTGTTAATATTGATGGTATTTTTATACCTTATCTCATAACTATATATTAACAATTGTTGTTTAATTATAATTAAACAATTTATATCCACTGTTCAGAGTAAAACAAGTATAAAAAGAAAATCCAGTACATATTAAGGTGGTGAATGATAAAATTTAAAATTAAGACTGAAAAAATATGTACCGAAATTTAAATGCTAAAATATAAGTGCTGAAAGTATTAGATAGTCTAATTGTTTGATAAATACTAAAAATAATTAATAAATTTGAAAATAGAAAAAAGTACATAATAGACCATGCGCTTTGACCGATTTGCAAAAGCAATCCTTAGAGATTTACGAAGGAATTTGGACAATAATAGGATTTTCATCTTCTTCGGCAACCAGGAACAAAGCTTTAGAAGAAGTACCATGTGTTGGCATGTCTAATCTAAAACATGGCTTTGGAGTCGGTAAATCAATTAGCGGTGAACCGTTGCTGCAACAGCAGAAGAGATTTGTTCTGCATCAATCAGTTGTACTTGGATCTTGAATGAAGGAAGATTGAGACCGTGTAGTGAGAAATTGAAGTTTGAGAAGAAAAGTATACAAATAAGGGTTTATGCTTTGTGCAGTTTGCAAATTCAGACTTTCTGTTAATTTTTTTTATTATGGTGACTACTTATCCCGGAATGGAGCGCTTTTGAGCAATTAAAAGGACTGCCTTTGAAAATTACTGTTGAAACACCTTTCCACAAGATTTTGATTTGACAAAATCATCCATGATTAAGAGGCAATTAAATTTAGATGCTTTGATTTAATTGTACTAATATGTTTGTTAAATATTGAGTGCAAAAATATATAAAGTAAAGACAGGACAAAAGTCAGCATAAACGAAGCTGAGTAGAACGGAACTCAGCCTGACAGAATAGAAGCTGAGTGGAGTTAAAATTCAGAAGCAAAACGAAGCTGACTAAAGTTGAAGACTTCTTCAGGAGCGGTTAAACAGAACGGAGCTGACCTTGAAGGAACTCAGCATGAACGCTGAACATTCGAAAAGAACAAACGAAGCTGAGTAACAGTCAGGACAGCATGAAGGATCCGTTCACTAAAAGACAAAGTCTGTCAATCTTCTGCACCAATAATTGGAACCTCGAAGACACCTAAAAGACTAATTCCAAGAGTCATGGGACGTTGGATTATTGGAAACAGACAACTGGCACAAACAGACAAACCAGACGCTAGAAGACAAATCTGACGCCTGAAGAAAACAAAGAAAGGGAATGGAGGTGCAGTCTGAAGCTTTCCAGAAATTGTTTCCCAAAAGAGCCGTTTTGATGTTAACGGTTAGGACATTTCAAAACGACCAAATCTACAGATTTCCTTCTATAAAAGGACAATCGAAAAACTTGGACAGGAACTGAAGCATAAAAAAGAAAAATACAAGAGAGAAAGTTTCAAAAGCACTCAAATACAAAAAGAATCTTACACCAACCTTTCTATTCTATGTGTAAATGCTAGATTGATTTGTAATCATCTAAAGTGTTCTTTAGTTCAAAAAGAACAAGTCTGTGATCAATAGAAATATTGAGAGTGAAAAGCTGAGTGCTTGGCTGTAAGCATTTCAGTAGTAGAGAAATCTAGGTGCTGGGTTGTAGCACTTAGTAGGAGTTGAGTAGACGAATAGAGGAAGGTACTCTTGCATATTCAACTGCATTGTAATTGGTTTGTGCTCTACCTTTAAAGAGCTCAGTATTGGATTTAAAAAGCCCGGAGGACTCTGGGGACTGGACGTAGGCAGAGAGGCCGAACCAGGATAAGTGATACTGAGTAATCTCTAGACTCTCTCTTATAATTGCATGTGTTGTTTGCTTTATTTACTCAGCATATAAATTGCCTAAGCTGATCTTGAGTAAATAAGTGGTGCTGAGTTAGAAGCTGACCTCCAAGAGTGTCAATTCCTAACTCTTAAGAAAACAACTTTGGTTAACATCTGACTAAAGCTGTCCTGAGATATATCTCACCAAGCTGACAAAAGGCTAAGTTAATAAACTCTCAAAATAACATCCAGTCAGCATAATTAAAACGCGAAAAAGTTATATTAGTTCCTAACCCCCCCTTGGAACTAATTACCAGGGACCAACAATTACCCCATATATAAGGTCATACTTTACACACGTTAGACCGAAAATTTAACTTATATATCCTTTAATGGCAAACTTCACAATCTCAGACCCTTATTTGTATGTATTTAAACCACGAGATTTCATTTGCGAATCAGACAAATCACATGTATTTTATATATTTTATCATTAGTTGATAATGTTAAACTTAAAATTTTAAATTAGATATTAAGTTTTTGTTATCAAACAAACTTAAAACCAATAAGCATTTAATATAGTAATTCTAAGTACTGAAAATTATTATCGGGACTAATTTACTAGTTTTTTTTTTGGGCAAAACCTCAAATAGATTAACGGGAAGAATTTGCATCTTCCAAAATAATGTTTGACAACCAGACAGGTAAAATAGAAAAAAAAATAATCGCTAGCATTGGAACAGGCCCGCCTAGCTACCAAATGAGTGGCCCTATTCGCTAAACGAGAAACAAACGCAAGTTTAAAACCGGGTTAAGAGTTTAAGATATCCCTGCAGTCTTGAATTATTGACCCAAACTCTGAAAGGTCTTGACGTCTAGAGGCAACAGCATCAACCACGACTTTAATATCAGACTCAAAATCAAATCTAGTGAAGTTTTGGCTAGCCAACCAACATAGACAAGTACGAGAAGAGCAAGTACTTCCACAATTTTAGGCTCCTTCAATGCTGAAATAATGCAACTACTCCCAAACATAAAAGTCCCAAGAGCATTCCTAACCACAGCTCCTAATCCATACTTTCCAAGTTGTGTAAAAATAGCCGCATCCATATTGCACTTGACTACTCCAGTAGAAGGTGGGATCCAATAGCTCATACATGTGCGACCCTAATCAATATCTGAAGAGACACGTTCCCCTAATCCCACAACCCCAATCCTATATCTACTGTCCCGAGATGTTAACCCTGAACCATGGCCTACCAAGGTAGGCTTGTTTGGCACATAGGCTCGATAAGCTATCCAGTCCCAAAATTCATTTCTTACCTCATTCCAACTTAGATCAATTGGCCACCACTCTTCTTTCCAAACTACCCTATTTCTGTGTTCCCAAATTGTCTTCAAGACACAACATGTGCGAATGATCTTTTCTTTTGATGAAGACACTAAATCTTGTAAAAGCCATTGAGAAAACTGCATATCTTCCACTTGTGGCACCGCCAAACCAGCAACTCTCCAAGCTTCACCTGTAAAAGAAAAAACTGTGAATAAATGTCGATCAGTCTCATCATCCTCAACACAGACTGGGCATTCCAAAGATAGTGGAACCCTTCTTTTAGCAAGTCTTTGTCGAGTTGGCAAACATTTTGAGCACACCTTCCAGAGGAACATTTTCAACTTTGGTGGAATCTCTAACTTCCATAAAACCTTCCAACCCTCACTTACCACATCACCAACCTCCACATTCATGCCCGAACGTATACCCAGATTTTACAATATAACACCCATCCTTAGACCAATGCCACATCAAAACATCCTCTCTATCCCTTAGAGGTAATATAATATCACATATAGCTGCAACCTCATCATCACAAAAATAGGCTGTCAATTTATTCATATCCCAACGCCTCTTGTCTTCTTCTAAAAGATCACAAACCCTCAAATCCTCAAGACCCGGTATCTGAAAAGAATGAACTCTAAAACCCTCTAATTTAGGGACCTATGGATCTTTCCATACTCTAATTTTATTACCATTTCCCACTCTCCAAGACAAACCTTTTTCAAGAATACTCACCCCCACACCAAATACTCCTCCAAACCATAGTAGGATTATTGCCTAATTTGGAAGAAAGTAAGTCCTCCTTAGGAAAATATTTAGCTTTTAAGACATGACTCACTAAAGCATTTGGACAACTAAGTAACTTCCACCCCTGTTTCCCTAACATAGCCAAATTAAAAATGTGCAAATCTTTAAACCCCATACATCCAACCTCTTTAGATTTACATAATTTACCCCAATCAAACCAATTTAACCCCTTTGACCCATCCATTTTCGTACCCCACCAGAAAGAATTCATGAGCTTTTGAAGCTCATCACAAGTAGATAAAGGAATAAGAAAAGTACTCATACAAAACGTGGGTAAAGCTTGAGCAACTGATTTCAACAGCACTTCCTTTCCAGCTTAGGACAAAAAACGAAAGCCGCAACACCCAAATTTCTTCCTCAATCTATCCACCAAAAAGGTGAAAATACGCCTCTTTGATCTCCCAATAAGCGATGGACGCCCAAGATACCGACCCGTGTCAAGAGGAGTCGTAACTCTAAGAATAGTTTTAATATCCTCCCTACACTCCACCCCAACATTTGAACTAAAAAATATACCTGACTTATGTAAATTTACAGCCTGACCAGATGCTTTCTCATACTCAGCTAATATGCTCATAATTGTTCTTGTTTCTTGACCAAAGGCACCAAAAAACAAGAAACTGTCATCAGCAAAAAATAGATGTGAGATAGTCGGAGCCTGTCTACAAATTTTGCATCCTGAAATCAGATTCAACCTTTCAGCCCTTAAAATAAGCTTAGATAAGACCTCTGCACACATTATAAACAGATATGGGGAAAGAGGATCTCCCTGCCTAAGCCCCCTCTTTGGCACAATCTCATCAGATAATTCTCCATTCACTGCCACTTTATACTTAACAGTAGAAACACAAAGCATAATCCATTTCACCCAAACCTTATTAAATCCCATTCTTTCCATAACAGTTTTTAAGAAACCCCAATCAACTCTGTCATAGGTTTTACTGATATCAATTTTAAGAGCCACATATCCTGAAGCTCCCCTATTTTGCCTTTTCATATAGTGTATGGACTCAAAAGCAACCTGCACATTATCAATTATGGATCTTCCAGGGACAAATGTGTTGGAGTTTAGTGTCCTAAAGACAATTGTTTTAGGATATAAATATTAATGAATAAATTGTTTATTTAGTCATTTGTTTAATCAGATATATAACATTAAAATGTAACTATATATAAAGGCACAAATCTTTCATAAAGAAAGTAATCCTAAGTTTATTTAAGTAGTTATAAAGTGTTCATACAAGCATGAAGTGAGACTATACTTTATAATAGACCAATAGACTTAAAATCAACCCAAGTCAAGTAATATGTTATAAGGGTTGGCATATTACTGTTGAAACTTGCATGTAACAGTGTTTTCTGTCGAGACAGAAAGCTGATCTCACAAGCTTTAGATATTCTGATATCTAGACAGTTACACGGATCTGATGAAGGAGTTCATTAGGATTGGGACCCGATTTGAGATAACAGAATGGAGTGATTTATCTAATGTGTCAAATGTTCATCTCATCGGTATTAGTAGGTATAACTAATCCTCAGACTCAAACATTCATTAATTAGTAATTCTGGATTGCGGAGTCTGATACTTTGATTCTGTGCGAGCACGATCCAATAGGTGAGAGCCTAGGGTGTGTGAGAGCGGGGTTGGGTATCACGCGAAGTAATTACAGAATGGTTAATGTCAGATTGAGCATTCGTCACTCCCGATAAATTGGAGATATATCCAAAGGGCCGCTTGTGGAGAATTGACTGAAATCCTTGCAAGGTGATACATTTAAGAGTAGAAATAATCCCTAACATTAATTAATTATTAATTTGATTAATAATAATTATCTAAATATAATTAGTTATTATTTAGATAATAGTAAAGTGTTTATTTAATTATCTAATTAGGAATCCTATTCCGAATAAGATTCCAATTATTTAATTACCTAACACAACTGGGATTAGGGTTTTGAGAAGTCTATAAATAGACTCCCTAACCCCATAATTCGGCCAACACTAAATAGAAGGGCTAGAGGAATTGTTCCGCAATCGTCTTGGCTAATTACAATCTTTCTTACTCTCTCTTTGATCTCGTATCGATTTCTGTTAGAGGCAATCATTGCGATTGCTATTATTAAGGTTGATTACTGATTAGTTATCTTTTTCTGTGTTGTTTCTTTTGTTGTTCATGATATACGAATTAAGAGTGTGGGCACTTCGTTTGCAACCGTCGATAGTTCTTCACCGAAGGTATTACTTTCTATCCCTCTTTATATGAAATAACAATTAACAGATCTTGGAAAAGGGAAATAGATAAAATTTTATTATTCCGCTGCGCCTAGGCTTGTCTATTTTCCTTCAAAATGCAGATTGAGTCTCACTAATCAAAGCAGTAAGAACAGACTTTAATCGATTTGCCAAAGTCTTTGCAACAATTTTATACAACATATTGCAAAGTGAAATCGGTTGAAAATCCTTAAGCAGAACCGCCCTTTCAACGTTTGGTATAAGTCAAATAATCGTATCATTAAGACCATGTGGAAATTCTCCCTGACTTAACCACCCAATACAAGCATACGCCACTTCACTCCCAATCGTATCCCAAAATGCTTGATAAAAACCCGGGTTAAGACCATCCGGTCCAGGAGATTTATTAGCACCCATTGAAAACAAAGCATTTTTAAACTCATCAACCTCAAAAGGAGCAATTAGTATTTCATTCATAGAATTATCAACTATCAAATTCACCACATCCAATGTCTCATCTTCCCTCATTTGACCTTCAGAATAAACATCATTGAAATACCCTTGAACCATCCTAAGCATAGCACATTGTTCCTCAGTCTCCTCCCCAAGACCATTACCCAGTACAACAATCTGATTTCTCTTCCTTCTCTCCACAACACTAGCATGGAAGAATTTTGTATTCCTATCTCCCTCAGATAACCAAAAAGCCTTTGCGCTTTGCTTCTAGAAACGTTCCTCAAACTCCAAAATCTCATTCAATTTTCATTTTGCCATAAAAAATAGAGAAATAGAATCCCTATCTTTCCTCCCATAAGAAGTTTCCATTTTCTTTTTCCAAAACCTTATTTGACTATGAAAACGGGAATTAAAAACCCTACCCCAATCCTCCATAGACCTGATGCACTCAGTAAGTTTTATTGGTACAGGCTTTACTCCCTGATTCCTCCAAGTCCCTCTAACCAACTCCCCAAACTCTCTTTCACTTAAACAATTATCCTCAAAATAAAACCGTTTTTTCTTTTTTCTACTAGTACCAGTTTCTAAATTGAGAATAATAGGAAGATGATCAGAATAAGACATCACTACTGAAGACAAATTATAATCAATAAATCGAGAGATCCAATCACTGGATGCAAATCCTCTATCCAATTTTTCACGGATCCAATTATTAGAACCCTAATTTACTAGTTAATGCAACATTTTAAATTATGCAGGTTTATTTTTCATTTAATTGAATGTTTGAAAGATTTTATGTTTTAAAATGTATATTATTACCACCTCAACTTGTTTAAATTGACAGCGACACATATAACACTGTTACGTTGGAAATAAGAGACGTCATGATATTTCAAATCAATTGAAACAATGAAAATATGGTTTGAAAATTATTAAATGTTTGAATGCGAGTTAGAAAAGAAGTTGAATATGTACTAAGAGTTAGTTTGACATGCTATGATCAACATAACCTGTTGTGGAGGAAAGTGTTGTAGAGAAAAGCTGATAGCGTTTGATAAATACGTGATAACTTTCAATATGGTGTTAAAAGTTATGACTATTTTTATAAATAATAATAACAATAATTCAATATCAGTTTTTCTAACAAATTGTTAAAGTTACTTTCTCAAAAACTACAGATCGTAGTGTTTCCTCAAAACAACTTTTCTAGCTTTCCCAACAAAACGATTTTGCATTCATTAAATGTTGCTTTTAGATTCTTAAAAAGTAATGCCAAACTGGTCCTAAATTAATAAATAAATTATAAAAACTTCATATCTAATATGTTTAATAAAAAAAATTAATCGTTTAAGTTATAATCTCGAATTTGAATCTTAATATGTATAATAAATTTTAATTAAGAGACCAATTATCTAAAAATGAGTAATCTGAAAAAAAAATGAAATTTATAAAACTGGCTCAATAGAGATGTTCATTTATATTTTAGACATATGTTATTAAACTAGACTCTTTTAATACCCGTTAATCCCAAATCACCTTTATTCTCTTACGATTTACGAGGACAAAACTTAGGTGGAATCATGGCGAAATCTAGAAAGAATGGGCAAAAGCTTGATAACCTCGGATTTAAGGTAAGTTTTATCAGTTTAATTTATCATTATGTATGTGAGATAGGTTTTAAGGTCTTAATATATTTTTTTTATGATTGAGCAAGGACTTAATGTGTTATGTTTGGTTAGGGTTAGGGTAAACGATATAATAATGTTTTTTAAACTAATTTGAGATGTATTTGCTTGATTTATTGGTTTAGAAGTCGAAATTTTAGGTTTAGAGTTCATATGCGATACTTTATAATTTATGATTTTGTTTCGCATTTTAAAAAATCGCAAAGCAATGAACCCTAAACCTTTATCTAGAACTTTAAAAATAGGTAAATGAGAAGCCTATTGATGAATTGTGAAGCCCCTTTTCAGCAAAAGTGCTTCAGAAGTAGGTAAATGCAAAGACTTATAACGAATTGTGAAGCTCTTTTTTTTTTAGCAAAAAGGGTTCGCAAAATGGATATTGCAAACATTCAACTTGGGTTGCGATTCACAATTTTAATTTTTGCCGCAATTGAAGAAAAATGCAAATAGTTTTGCTTCACAAATAGGTAATTACAAAGCCTTAAGGTGAATTGTGAAGTTGTTCTGTCTTAAGGTAAAGTGATGTCTTAAAGTGAATTGCGAAGTTTTGCTTCATATTGTCAACACTATTGCCTCTATTGAACGAGAATTCCCAATTCATAATCCGAGCAAGGTAGAGTATTTTCTAGGTATCTTAGATTCGTTATACGAATGAGGGTATTCGTTTACGTCAGGCCAAATATGCTGCTGACATTCTTGACAGAGTTATAATGGTTGATTCTAAACCTACATTGACATCCATGGCTACTATGCTGTCATTTTCTAAGGGTCTTGACACTAGTTTGGTATATGGTGATGAATACAAAAGCATTATGGACGCGCTCTAGTACTTGACTTTGACCAGATTTTGCGTTTATAGTCAATAAGTTGTGTCAATTTATGCATTGTCCTACTGATGAGCATTGGAAGAGTGTTAATCAGCTCTCTACTATATTCAGGGCACCTCGGACTTTGGTATAGTTATGTCTTCTAAATCTATTAATCACATACACTGTTACTCCGATAGTGATTGAGGTGGGTGTCCAGATAATAGAAGATCGACAAGGTGTATTTTGTGTCTATCTTGACATGAGCATTGTCTCATGACAGACTTGCAAGCAACCTACGATTGCTCGATCCTCTACTGAAAGTGAGTATAAGGTTGTTGCTAATGCCACAACTGAACTACTATAGCTTCGGTCTCTGCTCTCGGATTTGGGTTTTCTAATTCCAACATATATACAACTTTGATGTGACAATTTTGGGACTATCTACCTCACTCTAACCTGGTGTTCCATGCCCATGAGCAAGTTTAGTGTGGTTTTCTTTCATTCCGACAAATGACCAAGTTGCAGATATTTTAACCAAACCGCTTGCAAGTGCTCGGTTCACCCTGTTCTGCTCTTTTCTTTTGGTTCGCTCTCGCCATCGACTTGAGGGCTTCTCATTATCTCTTAATAACTATCAAATATTAACAGATAATTATCATACATATTTAGAGATATTTATCATACCTATTATGATAATAATTAGGATTTATTTATGTTAATAATCTTTATAGATATCCTAGTTAAACTTTATCACTTTGTAATTCGGTATATATAATCATCATAATACAAAACCCTAATCAAGGGAAATCAATTGAACCTAATTATATTTTTCGATCTCTATATTCACGTTTAACATTGTGAACCACTGAAAACTAGGTTAATTTCAAGTAATTACAAACAACACTTGCATATAACTAATTTATAATTTGTTTAAAGTGACATATTGATCCCATTAACTTTCTTATAGTGATCCATAGCCATTTGAACTTGTTTAAAGTGATATACATTGCAATTTGTTTAAATCTATAAAAAAATTCAGAACTTAAAAAGTTGCCCTTTAAAGCAAATTAACTTTCTATTTTGTACATCTTTGAGACGTTATTATAGATTTAAGGATTTAATAATGACATTTTAAGTAAATTTAAAGACTAGTGAGACATCATCTAAATTTAAGGGGTCAATTATGTTGGTCCCGTGTGATTAGTTCCAAGGAGGGGTTAAGAACTAATATAACTTTTTCTTTTTAATTATGCTAACTTTATCTAATTCATTGAGTTTCACAACTTAGTTTTGGTCAGCACGGCCGAGTGAGGCGTAGACGGCTTTAGTCAGATACTGACTAAAACTGTTTTACTTGCGAGTTGGGAAATGACACTTTTGTGGTCAGCTTCCAACTCAACACTCTGATTTACCCAGTGTCAGCTTAAACAATTTATATACTGAGTAAATATAGCAAGCAACACATACAGATATATATTGAGAGATAGTTAGAAATTACTCAGCACGACTTATCCTAGTTCGGCCTCTCCGCCTACGTCCAGTCCCCAGAATCCCTCCGGGCTTTTTCAATCCACTACTGAGCTCTTTAAAGGTAGAGCACAAACCATTTACAAGGCAGTTGAATATACAAGAGTACCGTCCTCTATTCGTCTACTCAACTCCTACTAAGTGTTATAACCGAACACCTAGATTTCTCTACCACTGAGTACTTAAAACCGAGTACTCAGCACCACTCTCTCAATCTTTTACAATTGATACAAACTTTTTCTTTCTAGATGAAGAACACTTTAGATGATTACAAAATCAATCTAGCTTTTACACAGAAATGGAAATTTGGTGTAAGATCTTTTTCTTGTTTTGATGTGCTTTTGTATGTATGCTCTTATTCTCTTTTTGTTTTCACGATCGGCTTAGGATCCAAGAATGAGCTTGTCCTTTTATAGTTGAAATCTGAAGACACAATCATTTGAATCCGGAATTATCCGTTGGATTCAAACGGCTTTTTCTTGCGACATGATTTGGTCAGCTTCAGATTTACAAGCCAATCCTATTGTCTGAATTCCGCAGTCGGCAGGCTTGTCTTCTTCCTGCAGGTTTCATCTTCTTGTGCCGGTTCGTCTTTTAGCTAATGAACAGTTGATCCATGCATCTCGAAATTGACTCTTTGCGTAATTCCAAGGTTTCTATTATTGGTGCAGACAGTTGTCGGATCTTGTCTTTTAGCAAACAGATCATTCGCGCTGTCCTGACGAACACTCATCTTGACTTTATTGACGTTGCTTTTGTTCTTTGTTTCTTAGTCACTATACTCAGCTTCCGTGGTCAGCTTCGTCTACAAGCATTAGTTTAGAGAAGGACTTTTCTTCTTTGACACTAAGTTGCATTCCACTCAGCTTCTTTGGTCAGCTTCATCTTTAAGCTTTAGTTCTGAAGATGACTTATCTTCTATTATGCTGAGTTGCACTCCACTCAGCTTGTGCTATATTCTCATGATGACTTCGTCCTGTCTTACTTTTTATTTCTATTTTTATTTATACTTATACTCAACATTGAACAAACATATTAGTACAATTAAATCAAAGCACTTAAATTTAATTGCCCCTTAATCATGGATTAACTTAAATAATTTTATCAAATCAAAATCATGTGGAAATGTGTTTCAACAAACTCCCCCATTTTGATGTTGGCAAAATATTTAATTAATAGAACTTAGCATTGAGATTCCCCATGATTGAAATTATTTTTATGCTTCTGAAGTTACTCCCCCGTAAGGGTTGCATCTATTTGGCTTAACTTAACTCTAAGCCTTCTAAGATTTAATCGAGTAAAAGATAAGACATGCCTAAACTGACTTAGTTCAATTCTAGACCTTCCAAGATCTAATTCAGATGAGCCTAGGCCAGCTTTCAGAAGAGTTCAATACATGTTTACTCAATTTGATACATAGTCTGTTTAGGTATCAGAGTTATGGGGAAAAAATTGTATCAGAGCTAATGTGTACTGAGTATATTTCTTTTTAATTTTGTTTGTTTGTTCATTTAAGACAGATCAGCGTAAAGCACAATAAGTAAGTAAGCATCACATAAGATTAGTCAATTTGAATAAAGGATGCATAAGTATATAGATGGTCAGCAAACAGAATACGCCAGATAAAAAAAAAATTAAAGTAAAAAACTAGTCAATCTAGCCAAACTATTTCTTCCTGTTGACTTGAGCTTGGTTAGCTAGTCCTTTGCCTTTGGCATTTTGTTGCTGACTAGTTCCGGCGGCCGACTGAGTTCCATCTTTCTCCCCCGTTGTACCAGCATCAGATGTGGGAGGAGAAAATGTCTCGCGAAGAACAGCACGAGTTAGCTTGGCGGAGTATGCTTGAAGTTGACTTGTACTCTCCCGAAGACCGTCGAAGACAGCCATGCCATCGTCTAGAGTAGCCGAGGGGATCCTTATGTTAGCAATAAGCATACTGAGAAGATATTCTTGTGATTTTCCGACCCATGTGATAGTGTCAGTCATCTTGGCATAAGCTTGATGATACATCTTGAGCAAAGCCGAATCGAAGAACTGACGTTGAGCGTTGGTATGGCGCACATGTTTCAATGTGGCTTGAGAGTACTGCAGAATCTCATTCGTCTTTACTTGGTCAGTTTCCATTTCTTCCTTACTCAAGTTAAGTAGTCTGACAGCTTTACTAATTTGCTAAATGAAACACTGGGAGGAGGAGGAGATTAACTCGCGAGTTCTGGTCTGCTCAGAATTAAGCTCAGTAAAGAGTTGATGAACCTCAGCAGAAGTTGCATAGATGGAGTGCGCAGCTGACAAGTTTTGGAGTTGACCCTGAAGAGAGTTCAGATGATGGACCATTGTCAACTGGAGTTCACCCAGCTTCACGATAGATTCTTGCTTGGGTTGTTGAGATTGAAGAGATGTCATGGCACTCAGTAGATCCTTAAGACCCTTGATTTCAGTCAAGAGCTGACTGACAGAAGAAAGTTGAGTTGACTCAACATGAACAGACCCAGCAACTTCGGCATTGGTTCGATGAATATCCTGAAGTAAGGCTTGAGCTGAGTCAATGATTCTGCATCCAGACTCAGTAGCATGCAAGTAAGCATAGGATTCATCATTTTGTGGCCCAGATGCCGGAATATGAGTAGCACCGGATGGAGGAGGTGTTTAGTGCTGTCCAGAAGCAGATGTGCCAGCGAGGTCAGTGGCTGGACTTTTATTCAAATTACTAGCAAGAACTGACTGGTTAGCGTTATGCGTTGAAGGATTTGGCAGAGGTTGATCGGCAGAGTTATTTACTTGCTCTGTGTCAGGCTGAAGCTGACTGGTTTCAGAAGGTTGAGGAAGTTCAGAGTTGACATGAGCAGGATTTTCCTTTGCTATCTCTGTGTTTTGAACAGCATGAACTTTGAGCATTTGCTCGGCATGAACTAAACCTTGAGGAGCTTTTGGATCGGCATGTTCCTCAAGTTGAGAAACAGAGGCTTGCTTTTTCTTGAGTTTCCTATTTGAGAAGAATTTGCACTGAAGTTTGGTCAGGTCAGTGATGGGATCTCTGAGTGGGGAATCATCCAGAATGTCAATGAATGGAGATTTTTGAGCCTTTCTCTTGAGTCGTTTGCTTGTGCTAGTCTTTGGAGGAGAAGGATCAGCAGGAATAGAGTCAAGAGACTCAAAAGAGGAGTTTAGCCCTAGGTCAACATGGTCTTTTGTTGTTGGCTCAGTTTGCTCTTCAACTTGCTCAGTATTAACCGACTTCATTTGCTCAGCAGCCATTATCACATTGGGCTCTACTGTCTCTTCACCATCAAGCTGACCTCCAAGATTACCCAACTCTTCTTCTTGGTCAGCAGGTGTTTTCTTGAGATCAATTTCTTGACTTCTCATAAAGTATGAGTCTTCAGAGATCACAGAGGCAAGAGGAGGTGCATTAATAGGGTTCAACCCAGAGGATTTCTTCTGCTTCTTCTTTCTCAGAGGCTGCTCAGGAGTATCCTCACTTTCCTCCTCAGGCTCATCTTGCCTTTTCAGTTTTTCCGCTGACTTAGGTTCCTCCTAACCTTGCTTGGCATCAGCTTTCTTCCCTCTTGACACAATCTGAAGTTTCTTCGGAGCTAAGTTAATGTCCTTAGCGGCTTGGTCAGCTTTCCGCTTTTTATCCTGCCGAGTACGGTCAATAGGTTTCACCGACACTTTCTTCCCCTTTTTGGTCAGCACATCCTGTGCTTCTTCAACTGCGGCTCCCTTACCTTTCTTGGGTACGATGGGTTGGTCGTAGGCCAAACCGAACAGTATGCCAGCAGAAATCTCTGTACCCCAGACATTGATTTCCTCCACTAAGCTCACTTGGTAGTCTTTAAGGATTTTGGTGATTAGTGAGCCTAACCTAAGGGTGCCAGTACTTCGTTGGAAAGCACCGATGAGGAAAACCGACATGTTGAGTGGCTGGTAGGTCAGCATGTGCCAAATGAAGCACTGCTCAAAGTTAGACGCTGAGAATGTGGAGTTGACCTTGGGGAAGATGAAGTTGGTCAGGATGTAGTAAGCCATCTTCTGATTCTGACCCATACAAGCACTTGCAATTTCTCCTTTATGGGACTTGGGTTTACAAAACTCAACTAGATAGTCAATTTTATCGTGGTCGTTTGTGGTTCTGAGTTCAGTTCCTTTGTTGGTCAGTTTGAGCAATTTAGCGAGATAGGGAGGATTGACGAAGATTTCCTTTCCCTTGACCTTGGTAACCATATAATCACAGTCATCATCAGCAGCCCTCAAGTTAGCGTAGAATTCCCTTACTATTTCTGGATAGGTGGCTTCATGAAGGGAAAACAGCTCAGTCCAGCCATTTTTCGCGATCCATTCGCAAAAGGGTTTTTCTGCTTCCACAAACCCCTTTGAAAACCAGCGGGATTGATCGATCTTGTATCCCTTTACGCTATTGTAGACCAGTGAATAGGTTCTTTCCATTGATTTCTTCCCCTTATCCTTTTTCTGTTTCTTTGAAGGAGTCGCTTGGTCAGCTTGAGTGTCTTTTCCGGAGATGCTGACCTTACATTGGTCATGCTGACCATGATCTTGAGACTCACTTGAAGTCTCCCCACGTTCTTGCTCAGTATGTGATGAGGAATTTTCATCGGAGCGGTTGTCGTCGTAACCAGCGCCGGAGATATTTTGTGAATCGTTAGACATGATTCTTAGAGAGAATTTGAGAGGTTTTGGGATTCAAGAGAGAGAAGGATTGAATGCCAGAAATTTCAAGTGTAAAGAGGTATGAGTGGGAATTCTTCTACTATTTATAGGGGTGTCGAGTTGATCTGAAACGTTGAGGTGGCGGTTTGACCTCGAGATAATCAACCGACAATGATTCTGGCATTTATGACACATTCGGTGCATGTGTTTTCTAATTATTGCGCTTACATCATCCTATGTGGCTATTTAATACGCGTGCCAGCATTAATTGTGCAACGAATCTTTACTCAGTATTAAGAATTTTAAACGTTTGAAATTCTGAGTAGTCAGTTTTACGTAGAGGAATTATTCGTGTGCTTAGTAACTCAGCTTAAGATAATCACTCAGTATGTATGTCTACTCAGCATGGAGTGATTTTATATTACATTTGACTCAGCATGCAATAGTTACTAATCTAGCACAAATCACTCAGCATGGTAATCACTCAACATTCAATTTTAAACATAGAATTTTATTGAAGAGGATTAGACATACCGATAGCTTCCCTTAGTATGTTAAATTGCTCACGAGCCAGAGGCTTCGTAAAGACATTTGCAAGCTGTTCATCAGTTGAAACATAGGTCAGCTTGATCTCACCCTTGAGTACATGATCTCTGATGAAGTGATGCCTTATGCTAACATGCTTCATCCTGCTGTGTTGGATTGGATTTTTAGATAGGTCAGTGGCACTCTTGTTGTTGCATTTGACCTCTATTGTTTCCGTTTTTATGCCATAATCCTCAAGCTGTTGCTTTATCCATAGGACTTGAGCCACACAACTTCTAGCAGCAATGTACTCAGCTTCAGTTGTTAACAAGGCCACTGACGATTGCTTCTTGCTGAACCAAGATACTAGATAGCTTCCAAGGAAGTGACACCCTCCTGAAGTACTCTTATGCTCTAGCTTATCTCGTCCATAGTCAGCATCAGTGTATCCAATGAGTGTGAAGTCATTTGAATTTGGATACCATAAGCCTGCATTAACTGAGCTCTGCAAATATCTGAAAATTCTTTTCACAGCTATAAGATGAGATTCTCTGGGGTCAGCTTGGTATCTCGCGCAATAACATACTGAGTACTGAATGTCAGGCCTACTAGCAGTAAGATAAAGTAAAGAGCCAATCATACCTCGATATAATTTGCTATCTACTGACTTACCTTTTTCGTCAGCACAAAGGACAGTGTCAGTAGCCATTGGGGTAGATATGGGCTTACATTCTTCCATATCGAATTTCTTTAACATTTCTTTGGCGTACTTAGACTGACTAATGAAGATGCCGTTCTTACCTTGCTTGATTTGAAGACCAAGGAAGAAGTTAAGTTCGCCCATCATAGACATCTCGAACTCAGTTTGCATCTGTTTGCTAAATTCTTTGCACATAGATTCATCAGTAGCACCAAAGATTATGTCATCTACGTAAATTTGTGCCAGCAGGGTATTTTTACCCTTTTTCTTAATGAATAAGGTTGTGTCAGCTTTGCCTCTAACATAGTTCATTGTTAGCAGGAAATTGGTCAACCTCTCGTACCAAGCACGTGGTGCTTGTTTCAGGCCGTACATAGCCTTCTTGAGTTTATAAACGTGGTTTGGAAGTTTTGGATCTTCAAACCCTGGAGGCTGACTAACATAAACCTCTTCATTTATAAATCCATTAAGAAATGCACTCTTAACATCCATTTGATATAGTTTGAAATTCATAAAGCTATCATATGCACATAATATACATATAGCCTCTAACCTAGCAACTGGAGCAAAGGTCTCGCCGTAGTCAATTCCTTCTTGCTGACTATAGCCTTGGGCTACAAGTCGAGCTTTGTTCCTAACTATATTGCCTTGCTCATCTAGTTTGTTTCTAAAGACCCACTTAGTTCCTATGGTCTTTTGATTCCTAGGTTTTGATACTAAATCCCATACCTCATTTTTTTTGAACTGATCAAGCTCCTCTTGCATAGCATTGATCCAGTGTTCATCGTGCTCAGCTTCTGAGAAGTTCTTTGGCTCATGAACTGAGACGAATGCAACATTGCTTAGATATTTTCTAAGCTGATCTCTTATCATTAGCTTGTTGTCAGCAGCATCAAGAATGGACTTCTCCGAGTGTCCTCTTGGAATTTTGATTTCTTTAGGTAATGTTGAGTTGTCTGGAATAGGTGTTTCTACAACATCTGCAGGAGTAGATTGATCAGCAAAGGTAATTTCAGTTTCGTGTTTACCTTTGGTCAGCCCTTGTACTGAAGACTCAGTGGCTCCATTTTGGTCAGCGGAAGCTGAGCTTGGTTCATCTTCTGCGGACTGAATTGTCTTTCCTGCAGGGTCAGTTTCGTCGAACTCAACATGTACAGACTCTCCTACAACCTGAGTTCGTTTATTGTACACCCTATATGCTTTATTGTTAATTGAGTACCCTAGAAAGATTGCTTCGTCAGCTTTAGCATCAAATTTAGCAAGGTTTTCTTTTGTATTGAGTATAAAGCATTCACACCCAAAGGCACAAAAGTAGCCAATGTTGGGCTTTCGTCCTTTCCAAAGTTCATAGGGGGTTTTCTTGAGTATAGGTCTAACAAAAGCCCTATTCAGTATATAGCACGCTGTGTGGACAGCTTCACCCCAGAAATACTTTGGAAGCCTATTTTCACTCAGCATTGTCCTAGCAATTTCGACTATTGTTCCGTTCTTCCTTTCAACAACCCCATTTTGTTGAGGAGTCCTAGGAGCAGAGAAATTATGGTCAATGCCGCTATCTTCACAGAATTCGTCAAACTGTTGGTTTTTGAATTCTCCGCCATTATCACTTCTAATATGAGCTACTCTTAGGTCTTTGTCATTTTCAAGCTTTTTAATCAATGTTGTGAACATCTCAAATGTTTCATCCTTGCTACTCAGCAAGATGATCCAAGTATACCGAGAGAAATCGTCTACAATGACTAAGGAAAATTTCTTACCACCCAAGCTGAGTGGCTGGACAGGTCCGAAAAGGTCCAAATGTAGTAATTCCAATGGTCTCTTGGTTGAGACAATGTTTTTACGTTGAAAAGACTTTTTCGTTTGTTTACCTTGCTGACAAGCATTACATAATTGATCTTTTTCAAATTTCAATTTGGGCAATCCCTCAACTAGTTGCTTTCTAGCTAGTTTGGCAAGGAGGTCCATGCTTACATGACCAAGTCTTCTATGCCATAGCCAGGAGTTATCCTCTTTAGATACTAAGCACATATTTTTGGAAAACTGTTTTTCTAAACTCAGCATATATACATTGTCAACACGAGGGGCAGTTAAAATCAATTTTTTTTGTTTTTCCCTCAAGTATCTGACACTGAGTGGCGTCAAATACAACCTTTCTACCGCTGTCGCACAGCTGAGCTACGCTCAATAGGTTATATTTGAGACCTTTAACTAAGGAGACTGACTCAATAGTAGGGTTACCTCCGATAGTACCTGAGGCTACTATCTTACCCTTTTTATTGTCTCCAAAGCTTACGTTTCCACCTCGTTTAAGCTCAAGTGTGATGAATTGAGTTTCATCACCAATCATGTGCCTCGAGCATGTGCTGTCAATATACTACAGTTTTGATTTCTCCACGCATCTCAGGCTCACCTGCATTTTAAACTATTCATCTTTAGGTACCCAATTCTTATTGGGTCCTCGTTTGTTAGTGCGAACAAGTGAAGCATCATAATTTATCTTATGACGACATACATTTATGGTGTGGCCTTGTTTACCACAAGTCACAATGAGTTACCCTTTTAGGGTGACTTTGTTTTTGGTCAGCACCATTGTGCTGAGCATGCCAACATACCTTAGTGGTATGACCTTTCTTTCCGCAGAAGTCACATTGGACAATCCGCCGATTATACCAACACACATCTATTGTGTGTCCTCTTTTCCCACAATAGTCACACTGAGTGAACTGTCTACGCTGACTTAGTTGAACCTTTTATTTGGTTCTGTAGGGTTGTGACATCCTTTCTCAGTTTCTTTGAATCTGATTGGACTTCCGAGACAAACTTGTGCATAATTTCCATGTTGTCATGCAAAGTTGAGTTGTCTTGGAGAAGATATCGAAGGTCACTGAGTTTGACCTCTTCAATCTCGTCACACCGCCTGCTGAGTGCTTTTATTTTCTTGTTACACTTTTTAGTCAGTATATATAGATCATTCAGTACGTTAACCATTTCATTCTTAAGCAAGTGTAAGGATGTTACCTCATTGGAGTGTTCCTCCTGTTCAGAATCTTCTGAAAGGTCAGCTTGCTCAGATCAAATGTGGTCAGCAGCGTCATCGGCCATAAAACAGATATTCGCTGACTCGGTGGCATCGGCTTCTGACGATGTTGATTCGTCACTGTCACTCCATGTGGCCACCATTGCCTTTTTGCTTCCCCTCTTTTATTTCTTTAAGTTGGGGGCAACTTGACTTAATGTGCCCAGTTTGATGGCACTCGAAGCATGTGATAGGCTTAGAGCTGTCCTTTTTGTATCTGCTGTCGCTGGACTCAGCTCTGTATTTGTCGCTTATTTTGAATGGCTTCTTGCTGTTCTTTTCATTCTTCCTGAACAGCTTCTTCATCTTTCTTGTGAACATGGCCATCTCCTCATCGTCTGATGAGTCAGCTTCGGTCGAGTCAGCTTTCATGATAAGAGATTTTTGCTTCTTTTCTTCTGACTTTTTTTTTGCTTCAAAATTTTTCATGGAGATCTCATGAGTCAGCAGAGATCCGATCAGCTCGTCATATTTATATGTGGTCAAGTCCTGAGCTTCTTCCACCGCTGTCTTCTTAGCTTGCCAGCTTTTGGGAAGACTTCTCAATATTTTGTTCACTTGTTCCTCTTCGGTGAAGTTCTTTCCGAGCCTCTTGAGCTCATTTATAATGTTGGTGAACCTTGAGTTCATCTCCGAGATGTCTTCGTTTTCATTCATCTAGAACAGCTCGTACAGTCTCATATGTTGGTTCATTTTGGACTCCTTGACCTTGCTTGTGCCTTCATAGGTCACCTCCAGCCTTTTCCATATCTCCTGCGCTGACTCACAACCTGAGATTTTATTGTACTCTGCAGCATCTAGAGCACAGTGAAGCATATTGATAGCCGAAGCATTATTTTGTAATTTCTTAAGGTCATCTTCTGACCACTCAGTTTCACTCTTAACAACTTTCTCATTGTTAACAGTTTTGTACGGTACGTAAGGGCCTTGTACTATTGCAAGCCATGCACTCATGTTTGTGGCTTGAATAAAGTTTTTCATCTTGTTCTTCCAGAAGGTATAATTTGATCCGAAGAACAAGGGAGGCCGACTAATTGATAATCCCTCAGGGAGTATCTGTGTTGTTTGATTTCCGGGAAGGAAACGAGTGCTGTTCTCAGCCATTTATCGAGATCAACTCAAGATAGTTATATCTTTGAGTAGTGAGCTATAACTCTGATACCACTTGTTGGTCCCATGTGATTAGTTCCAAGGGGGGGTTAGGAACTAATATAACTTTTTCTTTTTAATTATGCTAACTTTATCTAATTCTTTGAGTTTCACAACTTAGTTTTGGTCAGCACGGCCGAGTGAGGCGTAAGACGGCTTTAGTCAGATACTGACTAAAACTGTTTTACTTGCGAGTTGAGAAATGACACTTTTGTGGTCAGCTTCCAACTCAGCACTCTGATTTACCCAGTGTCAGCTTAAACAATTTATATACTGAGTAAATATAGCAAGCAACACATACAAATATATATTGAGAGAGAGTTAGAAATTACTCAGCACGACTTATCCTAGTTCGGCCTCTCCGCCTACGTCCAGTCCCCAGAATCCATCTGGGCTTTTTCAATCCAATACTGAGCTCTTTAAAGGTAGAGCACAAACCATTTACAAGACAGTTGAATATGCAAGAGTATCGTCCTCTATTCGTCTACTCAACTCCTTCTAAGTGCTATAACCGAACACCTAGATTTCTCTACCACTGAGTACTTAAAACCGAGTACTCAGCACCACTCTTTCAATCTTTTACAATTGATACAAACTTTTTCTTTCTAGATGAAGAACACTTTAGATGATTACAAAATCAATCTAGCTTTTACACAGAAATGGAAATTTGGTGTAAGATCTTTTTCTTGTTTTGATGTGCTTTTGTATGTATGCTCTTATTCTCTTTTTGTTTTCACGATCGACTTAGGATCCAAGAATGAGCTTGTCCTTTTATAGTTGAAATCTAAAGACACAATCATTTGAATCCGGAATTATCCATTGGATTCAAACGACTTTTTCTTGCGACATGATCTGGTCAGCTTCAGATTTGCAGGCCAATCCTGTCGTCTGAATTCCGCAGTCGGCAGGCTTGTCTTCTTCATGCAGGTTTCGTCTTTTTGCGCCAGTTCATCTTTTAGCTAACGAACAGTTGACCCATGCATCTCGAAATTGACTCTTTGCGTAATTCCAAGGTTTCTATTATTGGTGCAGACAGTTGTCGGATCTTGTCTTTTAGCAAACAGATCATTCGCGCTGTCCTGACGAACACTCAGCTTGACTTTATTGACGTTGCTTTTGTTCTTTGTTTCTGAGTCACTCTTACTCAGCTTCCGTGGTCAGCTTCGTCTGCAAGCATTAGTTTAGAGAAGGACTTTTCTTCTTTGACACTGAGTTGCGTTCCACTCAGCTTCTTTGGTCAGCTTCATCTTTAAGCTTTAGTTCTGAAGATGACTTATCTTCTATTATGCTGAGTTGCACTCCACTCAGCTTGTGCTATGTTCTCATGCTGACTTCGTCTTGCCTTACTTTTTATTTCTGTTTTTATTTATACTTATACTCAACATTGAACAAACATATTATTACAATTAAATCAAAGCACTTAAATTTAATTGGTTCTTAATCATGGATTAACTTAAATAATTTTGTCAAATCAAAATCATGTGGAAAGGTGTTTCAACAAATTAAACTTTTTAGACAAATACACGAGACAATTAAATCTGTTTACGAGTCCGGGCACCCCCGGCCCGTGTCCCTTTGGCGGGCTTGGACAAGAAAAATTGTCTATAGGCCCGGCCCAGGCCCGTTAAAGCCTCCTTATATTTTGGACGGGTTTGGGATTTATAAAAATAGCACGGACCGGTCCAGCCCGACCCGGCCCGCATGTTAATATTAATTAATAAATTTATATATTAATATATTAATATTTATTTTTAAGTATGATTTTATATTTTATTAGTACAAATTATATATATAGGTGGATTTATATAGGCTGGCTTTGAGAGTTGATTTTTGAGCTTGAGCCGAACCCGATCTGAATCCGTTTAAATTAACAGCATACTGAACTAAAACTGAGATAAGTATTTTTAGATAAAACCCCGTTGGACCGGGTTCCCCGGCTCATGAACAAGAGGCAACGTATTAATCAGGACTGAAAATTTAATTTGGAAGAGAAAGAACGGATCATCGTTTTAATAAGAAATAATTGTTATTATTTTATTTTATTTTACTTTTTTTTTATGGATAGTTGTTAGTAAATTTTTTATCATTTATGAAAAAACTTTTCTGTGATTTAAAAAGTTTTCCTTTATCACGAGCAAATAAATATCATGACATAATTTTTCAAAAAAATATATATATATCATGACATAATTAATACCATACTTGAGTGATAAATAATATATTTTCCAAATTTATTGTCTATTTTATAATATCTTTGACTTTTTTTAAAACTTGATTTCTTTTTCATATATAAAAAATAATTTAATATATTAAATTAATTAAAAACATAAAGACTATATAAAATTAGGGTGCCTTCTATGCTTACTTTGTTTTTTTATAGGGTTAATGTGCAAAAATACCCCTAACATTTTGGGTCATGAGCAATTTTACCCTAACGTCTAAAATGGTGCAATTTTACTCATAATGTTTGTAGCCAAGAGCAATTTTACCCTAACGTTGATAAATTGGATCAATTTCAGAACTATTATATAATACAATCATTTTTTTTCTTTATTTTGTACCAATTGCATATCAATTTGTTCTAAAAAACGGATATAATGTTTTTTATAATTTAATAATAAAATTGAAGATTAATATTTATAAATTCGGTGAATTTTTTAATTTTTTTTGTCTAATTCGTACAAAAAGACAATATATTTTTAATATTTTTTCTTATTTTTTTCACATCCCAACATATATTTGTGATTTGTTACTGATAATATAACGCATGTGTGAAGTGTAGATGACAAGATTCATGACCGAGAAGACAGTTTGATGAATTATTTCTCAAATTGACCCAATTTATCAACGTTAGGGGTAAAATTGCTCTTAGCTTCCAACATTAGGGATAAAATTGCACCATTTTAGACGTTAGGAGAAAATTGCTCCTGACCCAAAACGTTAGGGGTATTTTTACACCTTAACCCTTTTTTATAAAGTCCAAATTTACTCCTATCATTTTTAGAAAAGTGTAAATTTATTCGTAAAGTATAAAATTGTGCATTTTTTTTTATCCTTAATATTACCAAGTAAGATCAATTTTACTCATACTTAAAAAAAAAATTGTACGAACCGATTCCATAGTTATTCGACTGTCATATCCAATCTTCTAAATAAGATTGTCAATAAATTGAAACGGTTTCGCCTACTTTATTAATTTGTTTATAACTGTTTTAATAACATACTAAACATATTGTATAGTTTTTTTTTGCGGTCAATTTGTATTTGTCATACTTAAATATTAGTATTTTTAGTATGTAATTTGTAACAGGGTTAGTAACAAAATAAATATTTTAGACATAATTGATGTTTAAAAGCCCCAATATGACTGTTAAATAACGAGTCAAATAACAGTAAACCAATCAGTTTAATTTTTTATTAGATAGGTATAGATAAAATTGGTCTTGTTTGAAAATGGGTCATATTGTCCATGTTCCATGTCCATTTCGGAGACAAACTAGGGATGGTATCGAGTAGGTTACATGCGAGTAATGCAATCTCAAACCCTTATCTGTTTAGTTTTGAAGTTTCTGTACCCATCTCATTACTGCTTGAATCGCATACCCATCACATGATATCGCGGATACCACTAGAATCAACATATAAAATAAATAAATTATAAATCTAAAAAACATCAATTTAATAAATTATCCACAAATTTAACAAATATTCTAAATTCAAACAATTTAAATCACTTAAATTATCAATAAATTAAAAACACTAAATAAAATAATAATAAAATTCATTTTGATACCGTAGCAATTTTCATTTTTTCCCTCCATTTCATGTCCACATTCATCAACCTTCAAGAGAATAAAATTTATGTGTATAAATAGACTGCCGGTACCGGATACTCTGGGAGGTAATATCATACCCCGCCCCATATATGTCACGGGTAGTTTTCTAAGTCTCATACTCGTCTTATATCTCCATAGGGTTCAAGTAATCCCTTTAGAGCGGGTAGTGTAGGGTATATGTGAAACTCGTACACGTTATCATACCTAGAAAAAAGGCTCGTTCCTAAAATTACTTGGACAATTACTTTGAAAAATTTCCATTTCGTCGGATTGGATTCCCACGAAGAACCGAAAACTTTCGATCCGGTGCTTTCCTTCCTTTTGGGGTTTTGGATTGAAGCCCAAACCCACTTAGCCTATTCCTGCTGGGCCTTAAATCCATCCACTCTTTTTAAGCTTCAAGGCACAAAATATGGTAAATTACACTATGACTGGTGAAACTTACTCATTTTTTTTCTGGTATGAACCATTAAACTTCAAACGTAATATAAAAGTTATTCAATTTATAGTTTTTAATATTATGACTATTAAACTTCAATCAACGTCTCAAAATAAAAATTTCTAAGAACTAATTATATTCTAAACAATTTTAGTTCTCCACAATTCTTGTTTTGAGGTCATTATTTGGTTTTTTTATAGAAATTGGGACGAGACAGAACTTGGGCAGGGTGAGCACCCATGGTCTAAGAACTGACAAACCCGCAATATATTAATAAAAGAAAAAAATGAGTGTTTGAATAAGAGAAGAGGAAGGAGAACAAACAAAAAGAAGGGGGAGGAGAAAATATAGGAAATATCAAGAAAACGTAAGTGTGAAATACTACAAATGTCATCATTAATAAACCTGTGGTAAAAAGCAGGGGCTAAAGGCTACCAATTGATCACTGAGGAAGAAATTCCAACTTTAATTCTTAAGTATTTTTATTTTGAGATCGTTAACGATCATTTGAGGCATTAGTTAAAGTTTAGTTATCATGATGTTAGAAAGTGTAAAGTTGAGTGGTTTTTATATGGGACAATTACAAAACTAACACCTTTTAAGGGGTTGGTTTTCATTTCTAACACACTTTCAAAATCTCACCAAAACTAACACATTTCATTAACTAATTTCCAACCTTACCCTCATCTCTAACCTTTTTATAACGTTGTCTTCCCCCCATTTTTCCCTTTTCTTCCCGCTCTCTCTCGCTCTCTCTCTCTCTCTCTCTCTAAAGAACGGGATCAATTTACAAGCAACGATCAACAATCAATCCAACCCACAGTGTGTGCTTTAAGATTTTATACACAATCATGTAAGTTTTTCATTTATTTACAATATTTAAAGCTTCGTCCTATTCATTGTTGAGGTATCGGTTTGTTTGTCTGAAACCCAATGTATATCGTTGGTGTCGTCTATTCATGTTATTACTGTTCGTGCGAAACCCTAAAATGAGTGACATTGTTGTAAGAAGATGCAGTTGACACCTAATATAAGTACGTAAACATTAAAAACAAAAAAAAACAATTATTGGTACTCAGGACCCATTAACACCTCAGCGTAGTCCTTCTTGGACTTCTCCAAGTCCCGCTTGAGGCGCCTTACTGTCCTCCTCAGCCGCCTGTTTTGGGCCATGACTGACTCCAGAAGGTCAGACGTCTCTTCTGCAGCCCAAGACATGGTGTGTGCCATGCCCCTCATGAACCTGACGATTTCGTCCGTGTCTCCATCACGGAACGAGAGGATGAAAGAAGCCATGAGTTCTTCGAACTCAGGCAGAGGATGAGGTGGTGGTGGTGGTGGTGGTGGTGGCGACTCTGGTGATCCCGGTGGTGTCGCTGCCATTGTTTTTGGATAAACTTGAGAACTGAAGAGTTTACTAGAATGAATAATAAAGTATGAACAGGTAATGAGTCTATTTATAGATGAAGGAACTGTAATATGCATGGGGAATCTCAACAGACTATAGAGTGATATTCGAATAAGAGTGACATTCAAAGAAAAGTGAAAGTCAAATTAATCATTACATGCATTTAATGCTCACTAATAGAGTATTCTAGAAAAACGTCTATTCATATTCCGTCGATATACGTCGATATATAAGCCGCATCGACATTCATACCGACAATACTTCGCAGATACGTGCCGATAGGTGTCGAAATCTATGTTGTATCGGCATATATCGACGTATTTAATGCTTAGCGTGATAGTCAAAGTGATCATTACATGCATTTAAGGCACCGCTTAACAGATCATTCTAGAAAAACGGCTATTCATATTCCGTCGATATACGTCGATATATGAGCCGTATCGACGTCTATGCGCCGATATGTGTCTATATGCAAGTTGCATCGACATATATCGGCATATCTCATAGTTTGAAGTGTGAATACCAATAATATATAATTTTCGTTAACTTTCTTCGTTTAGTTACAATAATATAATATATAATTTACTTATGTGTTTATGGTAATGCAGAAATATGTCCACCCCGAATATTTGTATGTGTATGGTTTCGTGGGATGGAGAATGGAAAAAAGAGGGGCCCATGGACACTATGATATACGTTGGTGGTCAATCTAAGGTGCTCCATTTTTCAACCCCAACTGATTACCAAACTTTGAGAGATAGAATTCACGCTTCCCTGAATGTTGATGCAACCTGTTTTGACATACAAATGGCAATGCACACAACATACGGTCCAAATAAACTTTTTGGACGATTAGCACAAATTGTGGATGACAGTGATATAGCTGGTTTCGTTGAGTTTTGTAGATGGAATAAACCCGATGTGATGCCATTATATGTGACTATGACTTCTCGAACAAGTGTTGCGGAAGTAAGGCAACCAATGGTTGCTGAAGTGAGGCGTCAAAATGTTGCGGAAGTAAAACGTCCAATTATTGCAGAAGTAAGACGACCAACTGTTGGTGAATTCAGTCCACAAAATGTTGCTGAAGCAGAGGCAACCAGAATAAGTTATTGTGTACCTAACATAGAAATTGAGACTCGTGGTCCGGCAAAACATGTCATGAATCCATATACCCAATCTCCTCTTGGGCTAGACGATATTACATTGGATCACAATTGTGGGTATGATAATGTAGTGCACGGGGATGATCAAGGATATGGTAATGGATGTGATAACGATGACCATGGATATGATAACAACTACAATGGATTTGAGACACTGAAATATGTGGTACACCTGAAGAATCGTACATGTTGTTACCTGATTATTGTGAGACACTGAAATTTGTTAATCCAGGTACGGTGACACATGTTGAAACTAACGATGAAGATAATTTCAAATTCTTCTTCATGGCTATTGGTGCTTCAATCCGGGGTTTTAAGGCACATATTCGCCCCGTTATATGTGTAGATGGAACACACTTAAAGGTCAAGTATGGCGGGGTACTTTATGTTGCGGTTGGAAAGGATGGTAATAATCAAATTTACCCTCTTTCATTCGGAATTGGGCCGAATGAATGTAATGAATCATGGGCTTATTTCTTCACCAGGTTGAAAGAATGTATTGGTGAAGTTGAAGACCTCGTCATAATATCAGATAGGAACAAGAGCATTGATTATGCAGTCAATATGGTGTATCCAAATGCGGTACATGGAAGTTGTGCTCAGCATTTGAAACAGAATGTGAAGGCTAAGTTTGGGGGCGGGAAAAGTTAGACATAGTGTATTGGCAAGTTGCAAAAGCCTGGCAGACCTCTGATTTCCAGGAAAGATTCGCCAGACTTCGTAGTATAAGTCCGGGGGCAGCGGACTACTTAGAGGAAGCTCATCGAGAGAAATGGACACGTGCGTACTTTTGCGCACGCCGGTATAACATTATGACGACAAACATATCAGAATCATTCAACGCGAGAATGGGAGATGGTAGACGTCTACCGATCACATTGTTGGTTGAGTATATAAGGACAATCCTTCAAGCATGGTTTCATGAGAGACGCACAAAAGCAGGTATGATATTAGGACCTCGTCCATGGTATAATAGTAATAGTTCTTATGTACTCACATATTGAAAATGTATTTGCAGGGGAACAGGAGACATATTTGTCCACATTTTATAACGAGAAGATGCATAAACATGTCAATAAGTCCGTTCAGTGTTCATATAAGCCCATTGATGCACACAATTTTGAAATCGGCGATCGAGGTAAGGGTGGAATAGTGAATCTGCGTGCGGGAACATGCACGTGTAGGAAATGGCAATTGTCACAATTTCCATGCAGACATGTATGTAAGATTGCATCCATACATCGATTAGAGAATGCATATGCGTGGGTGCATCGATCCTACAAAAATGAGACTGTACGATTGTCGTACCATGAATCCATACATCCACTAGGCCACCAGTCTGAATGGAAAGTTTGTGAGCCTCCTAGGCGGGTGCTTCCTCTTAAAAAGGCTGCGCCTAGAGTGGGACGTCCGAGAAATCAAAGCCGAATACCGTCAAGGGGCGAGGAGGTAACTCCGACAAGGTGCACCAGATGCGAGCAAACTGGTCATAATCGAGCGACTTGTACTAGTATGTTACGAGTTCCATCTCGGCTTCCACCAACAATATCGAGTGAAGCAAGCTGTTCTAAAAACTCTGCTGGCAAATAGTGTACTCTATCCTATGTATTGTTACTTTGTATTGATAATTTGTGTATTGATAATGTGTATTGATAAATGTACTTTTTACGCAACAACATGGCGTATATACCTGTCGATATGAACCCATATCGACCTTGTACATGCCGATATGTTTCCATATCGGCTATGTCCACGCCTTCCATGACCCCATATGTCCCTACGTAATCGCCGATAAGGTTCCATATTGGTGTCCATATACGCCGATATGCTCCCATATGTCCCACGTTAACGCAGATATGTTTCCATATCGACCTTGTACACGCTGATATGTTCCCATATGTCCCACGTCCATAACGCAGATATGGTTCCAATAAGATGTCACCAATAATATACATTTATAAGTTACCAACAAGAAGATGTCACCAATAATATACATTTATAAGTTACCAACAAACGTTTACATGTTAAAATAGATTACAAGCCAAGCAAATTAGGCATTGGAATAAGATCATTCTGGTCCAACAATCTTTGGTTGAAGAGTTCCAAGCACACCCGCAGCCTATAGAAACGTCCATCAAACCCAGAGAATCCATAATCCGTACATAATGGCCCTTTTTCAACATAATGCTGAGCAAACAAGCATAGGAAGACACCACAATCATTGGATTTGCGCAGCTGTTGTGGGCACCCGCGAGCCCTCTCCCACTTTATCAATCGATTGCCGTTATCAGGCCGCCCACTTTTCTTCCAAAACTCGGCCTCTTCCATTGCTCTTGTCATGATATGAAACCGGGGTTCAAGCAATTTGTCTATTGATTCGTTGGATGCATTTGACTCCAGACTATCATAGAACTCCATCCTCATTTCTTCCACGTAGAACACACCGAGTAACCAGTGTTCTCCTTTATAGTTGATGGGTATTAGCACATGTTTAACATCATACCAGGGCCGACTGTGAAACTCTTTCATCCCAGTGATTCGTTGCACAAACATCTTGGATTGTCCCCATTTGCCGGGTTTGTCATAATTCTTGGTCATATTTGCAAACTCCATAAAGCCAAAGAAATTTGAGTCGATGGCAGTCCAATCCTGACTTTGATGGACGTATTTACCGTTTAATAACCACAAAAATGCATTTACAAGCTGCAACACACATGCACAAATAAGTTCAAACACAACACATACAAAGTGAAGAATATAAACCAACAACTTGGAAAGTGACCAATATCTTACTTGGCTGTCTATATATTTTCCAGTTATCTATGCCTCTTCAAACCACGATACAGTCTGACCCCAATCGGTTCCACCTAACATCCTCAGCTGATCGCGGGGGGTACTCTTCTTCCAGTCGTCATATGATTCTAGAAGGTGTCCTTTTATACGATCGCGACCATCGTGTTGTTCCACGGGGTACTTTGCATCATCATCATCATCAAAGTGATATTCCATCCGAGGATCAGTGAATGGTGACTTAACGTCTTTCCCACGTTTCTTTTCTTGCTGGGGTCTACGTTTCACGTCTTCCTCCTTGATGTTTACATCCCTTCCTCTCCCTCTCCCTCTCCCTCTTCTTCCTCCTCTTGTCCCTCTTCCTCCCATTCCATCCCTTCCTCCTGCATCCCTTACCCCCCCTCCTCTCCTTCTCCCTCCTCCTCTTCCACCTCCTCTTCCTCCACCTCCTCTTCCTCCTCCTCCTCTTCCTCCTCTATTACCCTGCCCTTCCTCCTCATGTTTAACCTCGATAGTCAAATCTTCTATTTCTCCTTTGTCTTCACGTATAGGTAAAGACGATTGGACAACTTGGTTAACCAGAAGAGTAAGCTGTCCATGATCGATCTCAGCATCATGGCCGTCATGGCTCTCATCCTGTTAAAACACCAAATAGAGACACAAATTATGTCATTGTGAATTCAGTTAAAAGCACCGCCTTAAACGTTAAAAACAAACTTACATCAATCATTATAACAATTTCCCTCTCCTGCTGCTTCTTCTCCCTTTCCTCCTGTTCTTTCTTAGCCCTCTCCTCCTGATCTTTCTTCTCTCTTTCCTCCTATTCTTTCTTAGCCCTCTCCTCCTGATCTTTCTTCTCCATCTCATCCTGATGCTTCTCCTTCTCCTCCTGCTCTTTCTTCTCCCTCTCCTCCTGCTGCTTCTCCCTTTCCTCCTGTTCTTTTTTAGCCCTCTCCTCCTGCTCTTTCTTCTCCATCTCCTCCTGCTGCTTCTTCTCCCTTTCCTTCTGTTCTTTCTTAGCCCTCTCCTCCTGCTCTTTCTTCTCCTTCTCCTCCTGATCTTTATTCTCCTTCGCCTCACTTTCTCTATTCTCCCTCTCCTCCTGAACAGTTTGGTCATCCAGACCTTGTCCTCCAATCCCCATATCATACATATCAACGTCGCGTTGTGACTTCAGTTCCTGCACATCACGTTCTACAATGGACAATCTATTTACAAGGGCATTCAGTTTCCTATCTTGCTGAACAAACTGTTCAGTTATCATCTTCTCATGCTCAGCAAACTTGGCATTCATCTTCTTCTCGTGCTCATCAAACATCCTCCTCAGTACTCATTCAATACCAGAGTGTTTCTTCTTCTGGACAGGTACTCTAGGTGAGACAATGAAGGCATTTTCATCATTATCAGTATCAGATTCACTGCCATCCTCTACATCAACATATCCGCCTTCATATGTACCCAATCCCTCATGTTCCTCCTTTTCCATACCTTCATCCTCTTGCTCCTCTTTCCCTTCTTCTTCCACCTCCTTCCCCTTTGCAACCTCTTGCCCTTTTTCCTCCTCTTGCACCTTTTCCAAATCGGCAAAGACATGGTCATAATTATAATGCAGACCATCCACATGGTTTACTAGATGATCATACCATGAGCTTTCTTTCTCGGTGTCTTCAGTTGTAAGTTTTGTGGCATTTGGTTTTACACCCGACTAAAAATACAAATGTACAAATAAACAAGTCAGTCAGATGTATAGCACAATAGTGACACATATAGGCACAATGCTTGGTCAACTTACTTCAAAAATGGTTAGGACTTTGGGCAATTTAGCGATAGCGGTCTTTTTCCATCGTAGCCATCGTGGGATGCGAGTGCCTTTCTTCTCATACCATGTCCGGGTGGCATCCCATACTTCCAACAACCAAGCCTGCAACAAAGGTCCAATTCATTATTTATGCCTATGACCAACATTTCTAGTATACAGAATATACACACATCATACCTGAAATACGTATGCAAAACCATATAGGTTGTATGAGACACGGTTAATCCTTAATTCTCCCTATAAGCGATCAATTGATCAATTCGGTCTTTTCCACCATCTATCCCATTAACAAGAGACCTGTAGGTCACATCCCAGCCACAAACACCCCACGGGAACTCGTTAAACAATCTTGGAAATTCAGCAAGTTCCAACACCCAACGAAGAACTTTTTTTTCGCGAGTGTTATCCAACACACAGCCAATGGCAAAATACAACATGGCAAATGAAACTGCATCCTGGTCAGACTGATCCTTCCAAACAGTTTGCAGCATAATTGTTTCCACGTCTTTATAGGATGGTGTAGGGATGCCTGAAAAAACTTATTCCTAAATCTATATGGCTTATTTATCCCACTGAACCTTTCCAGAAATGCTTCCATGTCCCCAAACCGTAACCCACTTAGGAGTCCAAACTCCCAATCCCCAAATCTTAACTCAACACCTCTAACTCTGAAGCAAAGCTCCCTGGGTTTGAGGTCTTCACGTATGATCTCCCTTGTTAAAACGGTGTGGCATAGGACTCCTGCAAATACTGTATTGGTCATTTCCAAGTACTGGCCGAAGCAACTCTTCCTAAATAGATTTAGTTGGTCTGATGTTAACAACCCCTTTATCTGTTCTGCTGCTTGTAGGTTACACCTAACCGTGATGACGCTTTCCGTTCCAAATGCTTTTTTGTATTTATATGCAGGTTTCTTCTTGGCTTTCTTCTTCGACGGAGAGGCATGCTCATCTCTCTTCCTCTTGTCTACACGATCATGCTGAAAAATGTTGTAGACATATCATCAGGGAACATAAAATCAAGCTAATTATAACGTTGACCTAGAATGAGCTAGCGTATGCTAGAATAAGAGAGTTATCGGCAATATAACGTCGATATGAATGTTCTATCGGCAATATAACGTCGATATGAATGTTCTATCGACAATATAACGTCGATATGAATGTTCTATCGGCAAACTGATCGACGATATGAATGTTATAGCAGCAGTATATCGTCGTTATGGATGTTCTATCGGCCATTAGGCTGTCTATGAATATGTACTATCTACAATTAGGTTGCCGATGAACATACACATCGACGAATTTCAACCAAACCGAATGACTTCCTAACACCAGACGAACCCAGAAAAAACCCTAACACCAGAAGCAGTAAACGAAACGAAACGAAATGTTCCTTCTCAAACACAACAAATGTACATGCAATAGAAGAGAGAAACGCAAATGTAAAGTCAAGTTATTTACCCTCTTTTTCGTTCTTCCTTCTGAGTTCGATTCGTTGTCTGAGCTTTGTGTTCTCGTCATGTCAACTCCAAGTAACAGAGATTCGCCGGATGAAATGTACAGAATCGGCCAATGAATCGCCAGAAAGTTAGAGAGATGAATAGAGGGGTGTTAGGTTAGAGTGATGGAAGTTCGAATATTGAAGAGCGGGAGCGGAGTATTAGAGATGAGGGTAAGGTTGGAAATTAGTTAATGAAATGTGTTAGTTTTGGTGAGATTTTGAAAGTGTGTTAGAAATGAAAACTAACCCCTTAAAAGGTGTTAGTTTTATAATTGTCCCTTTTTATATTATGTTTTAAAGTTTAGTGATCATACCGTAAAATTTAATAAAGTTGAATGACCCTACGTGTAACTTATCCCACAAAATATATTTCCAATTCCTTAAACCTTTTAAACTTTTTGAACTTATCTTTATTCATAGAAGTCTTTGGATTTTTTATGTTTTACGAATTCAGTATTTAATTCTTTATATTAGTTTTATTTATACTTACTTTATTTTTGAAAAAATAAGTTTTACTTTATTATACTTGATAACATATTACTTATTTTTTAAATTTTTTTTGTAATGAAATAAAAAATTGATTTTAGATTTTTTTTTGATAAAAATCAATTTAATTTAACGTATAATACTATTTTAATTTCAATATTTATTTAATAGTACAATTAAAACTATCATTAAATTGACACATCTATATCTATACTCTATATAATAGCAGAAGCAGAGGGATTGATAAGAAGTGTTTTAGAGGTCTTTTTGCTTAGTTGACATCGTATGAGAAAATATATGGATTTAAATTATCTATATTAATAATAATTTGAAAATTGAAATATCATACTGCATTAATATCATAAATAGTATTTTGGTTTTATTGTTAATATAAATTCATATTAATTACACAGCCTATACAAATTCCATCAAACAGTTCATCAATTCAAAACATTGAATTATAAATAACATCTCATGTTTCATATGCAAATTGGAATATCCATCCTCTGAATCTTTCAAAACTATTGTTTCATTATTAATTACCAATTCATCTTTGTGTTATTCTGTCGTTTTTTCATTGTTTGATGAAGATTTTTATGAATTTAGGGAATTTCTATCAACAGATGCAATCGAGTTATTTTATTTCCTAATCAATCTTCTTCTTCTTATTTTATTTATATTAATAGTAATTAGAAAATTGAAATATCATAACTACTACATTAATATCATAAATTCATTAATTACACAACCTATACAAATTTCATCAATTCAAAACCTTGAATTATAAATTGCATGCCATTTTTCATATGCAAATTGAAATATCAATCATCTGAATCTTTCAAAACCATTGTTTCATTTTTAATTACTAATTCACCTTTGTGTTATTCTGTCATTTCTTCATCGCTTGATGAAGATTTTGATGAATTTAGGAAATTTCTATTAACAGATGCAATCGACTTATTACAAAGTGTAGTAAATATTTTAAAATTGCAAAATTATATAGAAAAAACATTATACAATAATGGAATGGAATGACTATTGTAAACATGTCAACAGGGACAATAGATCATGACTTCTAATAACTTTCAAAAAGTTTTTAATTGACATATTAAGTATTTATATTTAGCTCTTTAAACAAGTTTAAGGACTAACATGATGCCTTTTAAAGTTCAAAGCCAATTGATTTTTTTTTAGACAAATTGAGCTGATTAATATATTATTATTATTATTTATGGAAGTTATTAGTCATAGCAGTATACATGATTCATGAAATTGCTTTTATAAAATTATTGGTTTTAATTGATTATATAAATATCATAACTACTACATTAATATCATAAATACTATTTCAGTTTTGTCGTTAAAATAAATTCATTAATTACATAGCTTATACAAATTTCATCAAACAGTTTCATCAATTCAAAACATTGAATTTCAAATAGCATCCGATGTTTCATATGCACATTGAAATATTCATCCTCTAAATCTTTCACAACTATTGTTTCATTATTAATTACTAATTCACCTTTGTGTTATTCTGTCGTTTCTTCATCACTTAATGAAGATTTTGATGAATTTATGAAATTTCTATTAACAGATGCAATTGACTTATTACAAAGTGTAGTACATATTTTAAAATTACAAGATTATATAGAAAAAATATTATATAAGAACGGAGAGGAAGGACCTTTGTAAATATGTCAACCGGGACAACAGATTATGACTTTAACAACTTCCAAACTATTATCAAACAATTATAAAAGTATGTTTGTTAATTTATTTACAAATTGTAAATTTAAATTATTTTAAAACAATATATTAACATCATTATATGTAAATAATATAAAATTTAAAAAATATTAAAATGTTAAATTTATGTACAAAAAATTTATCCACTCACGCAATGCGCGGGCATAATACTAGTTAGAATGATAGTACAATCAATCTTTTAACATCTTGAGATTGTATATTTCAATTCTAATATCACTTTCATATT
Organism: Euphorbia lathyris; assembly: GCF_963576675.1. NCBI lineage: Eukaryota > Viridiplantae > Streptophyta > Magnoliopsida > Malpighiales > Euphorbiaceae > Euphorbia > Euphorbia lathyris. The sequence goes on along the minus strand of NC_088918.1, from coordinate 11,860,800 downwards.
TAAGCATTACAAATTGATAACTTATTATTTTAATATTTTTTACATGGACCCTGATGACCGTGTGAATTTGGTCATTCACCGTTAGATGTAGGCGGATTAAATCCAAACCTTAGGATGTTTTGAATCTCCACCTTAGAATTTTAATCAGTCTAGATCTAACGATGAATGATCAAATTCACTGTGATCATCAGGGTCCATGCGAACACTACTGCTTATTATTTAATGTATTCTCGTCCCGTACGGCTCCATTATCGTCTTTAAAAACCACATTTAACAAAACGCAACCGTTTGGTTGGAAGGTTGCAGTACTAAATTCCCGCCCAAAACTGATTTCGAAACAATCTCTCTTCCTCGGTCTTGGCAAGAGTCTCTCACTCTTCATCAGTTACCGTTAATGCTACAATGAGTTCCAGAGCAGGTAAACCAGAGATATTCTAAAATTATATTTTCCACTCTTTCTCCGATTGTATGACTAATTTCTTCCGTATCGTCTGTGAGCATTTTCAGGTGGAAATGAAGTTGATCTATGGTCCCAAATTGTAGCTGAAGAGTCAGATTATTGTGATCAACATAATCAACCTAAGGTTGAAGTATTTTATCGAAGAAGACGGCCGCGGAATACTCCTCCTGTTGTCGATTCGTAAGCGCATATGTCATTCGATTTTCTGATGTCTTTTACTTTTTTGTTGCTGCGTTTTGAACACAATTTTCCTCTTTTGTGTGTGTTTTGCTCGGCGTCCTTAGGAATCAGTTGGATTCGAATAAGGAGAATCGGGTGAGCTTTGTTGCTGCCGTTAAGCGGGTCAGTTGGAATCGAGCCCTTTCCATCAGGTTTGATTGAACCCTAATTCCTCAAGTGAAGATTCTTACCGTGTGGCTCCATTTCATGTTTATATTGGAATTTGAAGTATTTGAATATGATTCGATCAATTGGTAGTGCAATACGATTTGATCAATTGGAAGTGTGCGGTGTATTATCAGGTCTGCATTTGCAATAACAGTCATATATCTTATCGCAAATCATGACTATAACTACATAAGTCCTGATAGTAAATGAATGCTATGGGAATGCATGACTAAAGCATTTGTAGCTTAGGGTCTGGTTGGATGGAGTTGAGATGGGAATTTTAATGGAAGGGGAGGGAGAGTGAGGTGAGGTGAGGTGAGGTGAGGTGGATTGAAGTTATTGATGGAGAAATTGTCAATCTTACTTGGATATTGTATGATTTATAAGGTTAAATAAGTTTATTTTGAAGATTTTATAGAGGAAAACCTTCAATTCCACCAATTTGGTGGACTAAAAATGGAAGTTAACCTAAAAATGGGAAGAAAAGGGAAGTGATGAAAATGAAAGTTAAAAATTAATGTTGTTTGGAAGTTTATAGAATGTAAATGAGGTTAAAAATTTAACTTCGTCTCAGAGTTTTTGTTTGGGAGGAATTGAATGGAGGTAAATGGGAGCAATGGAAGGTTAAATATCACATTAACCTTAATTTGGAGGTTAAAGGAAGTAAATATTTAACTTACATTAACCTTCATTTATTTTATAAAAATAACTCCCAACCAAGATTAATGTGATATTTAACCTTCAATTACTTCCATTTACCTTCATTCACCTCCTTACAAACAGGCATCTCTGCCAACCTCAATTCAAGCAGGCCCTTAGGAGCAGCATTGTATAGATTGTAGTATAAAATTTCGATTCAGAAATCAAGTAATTACTTTTTCTTTTATCATGCATTCATGGTTAACTGCGTCTTATTTTAAAAATTGTGTGCAATACACTTACATTAAACAAAGGAAGATTATATTAAAGAGAAAGAAAAAATCCTCAACCCACCACATCTATAGTTATAGGTAAGCTCTCGACCAAAGAGCTTCACCACGTTAACTGCGTCTTATACTTGCTGACAATTCCTAATTTTATGATCTGCTTTTGGGGTTGGCACAGAGGGAGAGTAAGTATTGCTGTTGCTGCTTGTGTGGAGAATCAACCTGGACAAAAGCAGGCAAAAAGAAAGGGCAAGCCACCTGTTCCTAAAGTATTATTATTTTTTTTATCTCTTTCTTCTTCCCCTTTTGTTGATGTTATTACTGTAATTTCTCTCATGATCCAAGTCGTGCTGCTGTATATAGTGAATTTATTTGAGGCATAAAGCATGTCTGCAGTTTCTGTTCCTTTTGCTGTCCTCAAGCTTGGTTTCTTTCATTTCTTGGTTCTCTCAGGGAAAGGCCGCAAAGCCTCTGAATTTTGAGATGGAAAAGGAATATTTTCAAGAAGTCGATGCTTTTGAGTTGCTGGAGGAGAGTCCCTCACCTAAAAGTTTTGGTACATGGGCGACAGGCAGCGAGAATGAAAATATAGCTATACCACACCTATCGTCGAGATTAGAACAATGGTTGATTTCAAAGAAGTTAAATTTCAGCTGTGAACCTTCTACTACACTGTCTAAGTTATTAGAAACTCCAGCCATGCCCTTTGAACCTCTTTGTGGGGATGATTCTGGAGCTGCAAATTTGAGAACCCCTGAAAAATTTTCTTTGAAATTCCATTCAAGCCTCCATTCTGTACACAGTAGCATTAATGCGTTGTTACTCAGTAAATACTTGCCTCAAAGGAAATCTGGTTCACAAAAGAACAGCTCCCTTTTGGCAAGTTCGCATGATGACGGCTGTAAGGACATTGAAACTGCAATTAAGAAACTATCTTTTGCGTCAACATCTACTTCTTTGGATCATGAATATTTGGATCCCTTTTCTGCACTTATGGCTGTCTGTGCACAGACGCTTCCATCAACTCTGCTAGATGTGTTCTCAAAATATTGGTTTGTCCTCATTCCTGACATGTGCTGCTTTATATATGTGTTTCTCAGTGTGTTTGAGTTGCTCAAAATACAAGAGGATGTCTAAGATACTATTTGTATTTTCAACTCTCTCAATTAGCTGTTTTGAATTTGTGAGTAGAGATTGTTTTTTAGTTTCTACTTCCAGTTTATGTTTATGATCTTTCATTTCAGTCTCTTCACATGAATATAGCATTTCTTACACCTCTTAATTTTAATTTTATTATTATTTTAAAGTTGGCATATGATTTTAGCTTTGTTACTCTACTCCTCCGGCTGTCTGTATAATTCTGATAATTGAACCACTCTTAATATTTGCATACTACAATTTGGTAGATGCACATTGTTTTAACATTGACATTGTCAATGATTGACAATTGTCGTCCCAAGGAATTAGTCTGGTAGTAATCAACTAATTTTTAAAGTGTACGTTCTAGATTATAAACTTTGACCTTGGAGTAAGTATAGGTTATAAACTTGGACCTTGGAGTAAGTATAGGTTATAAACTTGGAGTAAGTAGGGGTAAAAAATAAAAAATAATTTGGACTTTAGTCCACCCTCCTACTTCTTTAAGAAAAAAAGAAAAGATCTACTTCTTTTAGAAGAAAAAAGATTGACGATTGTCAATCAGCCATAATTCACAAGTTAGATTTGCAGTCGATATTATTTATTTTCTACGTCATGCTATGTTATTTGAGACCTGAATCATTATGCTAACGGGAATATGACTCTCTTGACCCAGTAACCCAGACAGTATTGTCAAGGTTGGGGAAGGCACATATGGGGAAGCCTTTAAAGCTGGTAATACAGTTTGTAAAATTGTTCCAATTGATGGAGACTTAGTAAATGGAGAAGTTCAAAAGGTAAGAAGCTTCATTGCCATCTTCACTACCATTTTTTCTTCTTTGATGAGCTTTATATTAGTGCTGAACCATTCATTTGCTTTACTTCAGAAATCAGAAGAACTTCTGGAGGAGGCTGTACTTTCTCGAACCCTCAATCATCTAAGAGGGAGTGATAATGACTCCTCTAATGCGTGCACAACATTCATTGAGACCTTAGAGTACGTGCTGTACTTGTCACTCACAGGCAGACACACACAATAAATCAACTTTAACGAGTCTTTTCATTTACTCCACAGTTTAAGGGTGTGCCAAGGTCCTTATGACAAATCACTGATTAAAGCTTGGGAAGATTGGGATGAGAAACATGGCTCAGAAAATGATCATCCTGAAGAGTTTCCAGAGAAACAGGTTGAACTTTGATTCTTCTTTTTTTTTTGGTATGTAAATACGTACACTTGGATGAAACAATTAACAGTCATGATTTTTTTTTTGTGGAACAATTTTAAATTAGGTTCTTACATTAATGGGAGGATACAGAAATGAAAACATGAGAAATACTATTTGTAAAAAAAGATATATGTATAAACAATTAAAAATATAAGAATATACGTTAAAGTTTTTTCGTATATACACATTTTAAAAAATTACATACAAAAGTCACAAAGTAGAGGAAAAAAAGAAGAGATTATAGAAGTTGATCTAATACTAATGAACATGTGATTATCGCATTGATGCATTTTTGAAAATATATTAGGTTTTAGAAAAATGAGTTTCCAAAATTTCAAATTATGGAAACATCAAAAAAATTCTATACAACATAGATTAGGATGTCTTTTCCTTTGACTCACTTTTTGGAACCTTGCTCTTGTAAAGATTAAATCCGAGTTAGATTAGATGTTTGGCCCTATACTGTTGTATGCATATTGACATTGAAGATCTGCTTTATTGGAATACTAACTTTGATAATGAATTTGCACAGTGCTATGTTGTGTTTGTCCTTCAACATGGTGGAAAGGACCTTGAAAGCTTCGTTCTCATGAACTTTGATGAGGCACGAAGTTTATTAGTTCAGGTGAATGAAATTCTTTTGAGCAATTCACTGAGTTATTTATTTAATTTTTGCTGTGATTGACTTGTATGCCTTTTGCACGTTGCAGGTTACAGCTGCATTGGCTGTTGCAGAAGCAGCATTTGAATTCGAACACCGTGATCTTCACTGGTATGACTACTTTATGCAGCCATTCGTTATTTATTTTGTTTGAATGCTAACCTAAAATTATCTCTGCTCCAGGGGAAACATTCTGTTAAGTCGAAACGAATCAGCTACAGTTCAGTTTATCCTTGAGGGCAAGAAATATTTTATAACGACACATGGATTACAAATATCAATTATTGATTTCACTCTATCAAGAATCAATACAGGTGAATTTTTTTATTTGTTCTGCCACTATGTTCGGTTCATGAAATGCTAAACTGGTCCTTGGCTTAATATATGGCCAATCCCCCGACTTGCACTCAAACGCCTAAATGACCCCTAAATTTTCAAAACGGTCTTTCTGCTACCTCAACCTTTTGAAACAACCTCGACCTAAAACAACTTTTTTTATCACCTCAATTTGCTTAGAATGACTTTTCTGCCACTTCAACTTGTTTAAATTATCAGTGGCACATAGAGTGTGCGATACCGCCATATAGAAATAAGGGGTTAATCATGGTAGTTTTAAAAGGATCATTAGGCATTTGGGAACAAGTTGGAAGGGGATATATTAAGTCTTGGTTCTTCATTCCTAACAAACTTCTACGTTCACAGGTGAAGATATACTCTTCCTGGATCTATCCTCTGATCCTGATCTGTTTACAGGTCCTAAGGGTGATAAACAAGTAAGAAAGAGAACGACAAGTTTAGTTACTTTTACCTGATTCTCCATTCAAATTAGGTCTGATTTTTTTTTTTTAATATCACTTACAGTCAGAGACGTATAGAAAAATGAAGGAGGTGACAGAAGATTCCTGGGAAGGAAGGTAAATATCCTTTCATATAAACTTACCATTCTCAAAATGCAAAATAATGTCTCACATTGTTTAATTGGGGAGTTACATGACTTCTAGGATAACAATTTCTGACGCAATTATATTTTATATAATCATATGAAATATATATTATAACATAACGCGATTTTGACACGATAACCCAAATTGCCACACCTCTATATGGTATCAGAGCCTTGTATTTAATATTAAGTCATCTATGATATTTGTTTCACGTTCTAGATGGTTCTGAGCGTGATGAATTTGTTAAATATACTATGATATGCGAGACAACCTTTCTCTTTTAAAATAATTTTCGGACCTAGTTAGGTCTCTAAAGAGTCAAAATTAGGGACATAAAAATCTGTATCTTTCCAATCATTTTGAAAATTGAACTCAAGTGCATTAGAAGAAAGAATTTCTTGGTAGTATCTTCTGCCCCATTTATCAAGGAGAAATTAGATTTGTGACAGTCAAATATCTGTATGAGTTTAAATTTTTATTACCTTAACTTGATTCAACTTCAGCACTTACACTTCATTACTCATTCTGCTCTGTTATTGTTGGATATGAAATGTTATTATGTTACTAAAGGTTGACCTTTTTTATTTTCATGTTCTGCAGTTTTCCTAGAACAAACGTTTTATGGCTGATATACTTGGTGGATATATTACTCCAGAAAAAATCATATGTAAGTTTTACTAATTATTATTAGAGAATGAGGAAAAGCATAACTCTTTGATATATTAAGACTCACTGGCCACTGCTTATTGTTATTCTAGGTCCATAATTTAACTCTTCAGTCCTTAAAAAACGACGGGTAAAATGCATTGACGGTTATTGATACCTTGGATCTGTTCACAAAAATCGTTGTATTTTTAATAAAGTCATTTCAACTAATTTGTTTATAAAAGCTCACTGGATTATTGATATACTATAAAAGAAGACCGACTGTATATCAACTAATTGCTATATTGGACATACTTGACTTTTATGACTAACATGGCATATGATAAGCCAGACAAAAATGTAAAAAATCACATTTTTGTCGGACGGGGCACTTAGTTGAGTGATATATTGAAAGAAAATGAAGTTCAATAACCTCTGAAACAGACCTCAAACTTCAGTGATCCTCGATGCAATTTATTTAACAAAGGCTGAATTCATCATGGTCTACTGAAGTTAGCCAGAAAAAAACCGATTAACCCTTTAAACTTTAAGGGTGTTTTGTTAGCCCATGAACTTGTTTATAATGACCTATTAGCTCCGTACATTTGTGTAAATTGACATATGAATCATCTGAAGTAGTTACAATGATCTATTAATTAAGTCTCCTAAACTTACTTAAGTTAAAGGTGAGAAATTTTAACTTGTTGAAATATCTTCTTGTTTTGCCACATGGATTTAAGGGATTAATAAGACATTTTAAGCAAGTCCATAAGACTAACGAGACACGTACCTTTAAGATTGAGTCGATTTTTCTAACCAAGTTGAAAAGTCATCTGAGTTATTAAGTCCCAATAAATGACCTACTTGCACCTTCTATAAGGTTATATGTAAAATGGACATGCTTATATGTTGGATCTGTATTTGACACTATACGTTTTGACAAATGATATTATTTATATATATCAGGAACGTTGTGTGAAGAATGTCAGAGAGTTGAATTCACTGAAGAAACGCCTCGATATGTATAACTCGGCTAAAGAAGCCATTTTTGATCCTTTCTTTAGTGACATGCTTAGTAGTGCCACTTGAAGAAAACACCTTGTTTTGGGTGGGTTCTAATTCTACTATACAGGATTGCTACCAATTTTTGTTGGTTGAAATTGGGTATTTCTAGGAGGTCCTGCAAATCAAAACAATGGAGATCATTAGTAAAAGTTCATTCCTACAACTTGATTCTCTTGTTTTATTATATGAGATGGTGAATGTAAGAGTATTGAAATGGGTCTGTGTATCCTAAATGGGTCGTGTTAGTTTACTCTAGACATGTCTACGGGTCCGAGTACCCGCCTGCTCCGTCCAGGCCCGTATTCTTTGGACCGGGCTTGGATAATAAAAATTGTTCATAGGCCCAGCCCGGTCCAGGCCCGTTAAAGTCCGCCTATTTTTTGGACGGGTTTGGGATTAATAAAGATAACAGGGTGGTCCAACCCAGCCCGTCTATTAATATTAATTAACAAATGTATATATTTCTATATTAAATATTTATTTTTAAGTATAATATTTATTTTTTGTAATTAATAATTATATATATATATATATTTAGGTAGGTTTATATGGATTAGGTTTGAGATTTGAGACTTGGACTGAACATTTTTATCTACAAACTGATAGGTCGGCGCCACATGGACAGGTCTAGTCTACTCTGATGGCCTATAAAGGGTCCACTTTGATGAGATCTATATTTACTAAATAGATTGATATGATAGGATAAAGATGAAATTTAAACCGGTTGACATTATTAATTAAACTGAATTAATATATATAACACGGCCAATCTTTATAACACTTACAAAATCTATCAACCTATTTAACCTATAACAGAACTTGATAATAAATTAGAAATTTTATTTAAAGGAGAATATATATATATATATATATATATATATAAAATAACTTGGAGGGCGAGCTTCGGTATAACGGTAAACGTTGTTATCGTGTGAATGAAAGGTCACGGTTCGAGTATTTGGAGCGGCCTTTTACCTAAAAAATTGGCATTATGGTCACTGAACTTCAACTCTTAACAGTATCGTTCTGGACAACTTTAATTTTTAAATAATGCAATATAACATCCAATATTTACTATATGATGTTTTTGATGCATCTGACCAAACAATTAGACTTAAAATTTCATATTTTTACTTTATGAAAAAACTTATACTTTATTAATAAAATTTAAAATTGCATCATTTAGTAAATATTAGATTTAATATTAGGGTTCTGATATTTGCAATCCTCAAGGTTGTATATGAAAATTCACAAATGTTTAGTACGTCTCCAGTCTTTTAAGTTGTCTAAAAACTGTAACTAACCCCCTAAACTTTAAAATGTTATAATTAACCTAATCAATTTACTTATTTGGAACAAATAATTCATCAAATACCATGTGACAGTGTGTAATTGGTATCGCGTGATAGTAGAGGGTTAGTTGAAATGGTTTGAAGTTCCAATCACGTGCTGTCACATGACATTTTAAAGGTTATTTGTTCCAAATAAACAAGTTAAAGGTGTTAAACCCCTATTTGATTTTATGGTATCCAAAATTTTGTCATTTGATCTCTGTGTTATTATTATTTGATAACATTTGCTCATTAAAGTATTCCTATAAATGACATTTAATCTATTTTGATGCAAAATTAACTGATTTATTAAAAAAAAAATTATCATATGATATAAATTTTTTATACATGAATGTAAATATAACAATTCTTTTATTTTTTTTATATATACTTAATATATAGATAAATAAATAAAAAAGTTTAATTTCTTATATATTCAAATATTAAATCTGATGACAACCTGAATTATTCCTTATAAAAGTGGAATTTATGCATGATTAATATGGAATTAATGATAATTAATGCAGAGGTGAATATGCAAATAATGAAGAAAAAGAAAGGAGTCTCTAACATTATGCCACACCGCGTGGACCATGACGAGACACGTCATAGCAAGATACGCCCAACGAGAGCAAGTAATGGAGACCCTTCATAGTTCTCAAGGAGAGCATACATACGCCTTGACGGCTCTAACGAATACCAAAAGACGCACTTATATCCATCCATGAAGGAAATAAATACAATTAAATGACAATTAATAGCCATCAATAAAGAGATCAGTATCCGCTAGGTGAATATAAGGAGGTTTCCTGAGACAGGTCCATCTAAAGGTCTCTAAACCATTATCAAGGAGAAACCTACGACATTGATGATAGTAATAACTCCATTAATACTTAAACCCTCAAGTATAACTAAAGTAACATCAAAACCCACATTCAAGGACAATAAAGGGGATTAATGCGATTGTTACATAATTGCATATAAATACCCCAGCTTCCTGGTATCAAAGGTACACATATTATTCTAACCCTACTTTGTGATTACAGTTTATTCTCTCAAGAATATTACTGACTTAGGCATCGGAGTGTCCTCAGCCGATCCCAACGACGCCTCACAGGGATGTAATCCGATCAATGACTTTTTCACAAGTTATCAATTGGTGCGGTGAAAGTGGAATCCTCATAGTAATAGGGTTACACAACGAACATTCAAACATGTCTTCAAACAATCCCATTGGGAATATCTCCACTACGATAAACACAGGAAGTACCCCTGCCAACGACGACAACAACGTCACTCCCATTGAACAAATTATGCCACACCTCGATGGCACGGTTCAACCTTCACATGAGTGGTCTCCTGAGTCATTTTTTGACCAAATGGTGGAATCTGTCCGACGAGAGTTGGGCAATGAATTAGCCGAGCGAGCACGTAATATCCTCAATGGAAACGATGTAATAGAGCGGGCTAAAAGGGTGTTTGCAGAACAACAACCCCAGGGAGACGCCACTAATGCTACACCCATCAATACGGTGCCGAACAATTCTGAGCTAAGAGAAAGGTCGAGATCACGTCACAAACGTTCGCCTGGAGCACGAGCAAATGCCAATCAAGCTCAAAATGAGGAGTCTCTTTCTCCAAACCGGTTCACTACAGCGGTAGAGGCACAATTCCAAGAGAAATCACGGAAGTAGAACCAGAACGAAGAACGATACACCCATCAAGTTAATAGGCATTCGCCTTTCACTGCCCATATTATGGGATTCAAAATAGATGGACATTTCAAGTCCTCAAATTTGCCGCAGTATAAAAGTGAAGAAAATCCTAAAGCACATGTTAGAAAATACAGAGATCTGATGGACATATATGGAGCAAATGAGGGGATCCTTTGTAGAATGTTTTCTGCAACATTGAGCGGATCGGCCTACGGGTGGTTCATATCTCTGGCGGCCGGATCCATAAACAGTTGGGAAGAATTAAGCAGGGAATTTTGTGAGAAATTTGCAGGTAGCATTCCTTGTAAGGTGTCTAGCACAACGCTGTATGATCTGAAGCACAAAGAGGGCGAACCATTAAAGGCCTATATCAATCGATTTAATAAATTGTGCACCGACATAACGAATATCGATGCAAATACGGCGGTAGAGGCCATAATAAAAAACACAAGGTGTAAACGATTGTAGGAGAAATTTGTTATTCATAAACCAAAAACAATGGTGGAATTAGTGGAACATTGCAAAAGGATCATGGAGATCGATGATATCAACCGAACTAACGAATCAGCAGTCAATAATTCACCAGAGAGAAGGGATCGTGGCGGATCTGGTAGACGAGATAACAGGTGGGCGGATGTCGGATCCGACAGATGGGATAATAGATGGACGGATAGCAGATGGGCGGATCAAAGAGGGAAATGCCCCTCCAAAAGTGGGCCAAATTTCACGCTACTCAACATCCCTAAAAATGAAGTTCTATTATGGCTAGAGAAGAGTAGATTCAAATGAGACATCACGTACCCCGATCTGAAAGGAGAACAACACATCCCAATGGGAAAAAATGCAAAAGCATATTGCAGCTTTCATAGAAGGCAGGGCCATGACACTAATCGGTGTTTTGCGTTAGATAAAGAGATGAGAAGTTAATTGAACGTGGTGTGCTCGATAGGTTCGTTCAAAACAAACAAAATGAAGGGAAGGAAAAAGAAAGTGGCAGAAACAAAGGCAAGGGAGTGATTAATGTTATTACAGGAGGACCAGGATTTCAGCCGCTTGCTAAAAAAGCAAGAACGTATGATTCGGATAAGGCGGCTCTTAATAAGCCTTTTGCAAAAATTGGTTCGAAAAATGGCCCTCACGCCGATGCGTTAGTGATCGTGATGAACATCGAAGGATGGGACATGAAACGAGTCATGATTGACACTGGGAGTTCATGTAATGTGATCACAAAAAATGCATTCGCCAAGCTAAAAATAGATCCTATGCAGGTGGAAGCTACTATCATGTACATTCTAGGTGGAAGCTACTATCGTGGACATCCTATGCCCGGTTCCCTTTAGAATGTCCACAATAGTAGCTTCCACTTGCATATGATCTATCTTTAGCTTGGTGAATGCATTTCTTGTGATCACATTACATGAACTCCCAGTGTCAATCGTGACTCGTTTCATGTCCCATCCTTCGATGTTCATCACGATCACTAACGCATCGGCGTGAGGGCCATTTGCCGAACCAATTTTTGCAAAAGGCTTATTAAGAGCCGCCTTATCCGAATCATACGTTCTTGCTTTTTTAGCAAGCGGTTGATATCCTGGTCCTCCTGTAATAACATTAATCACTCCCTTGCCTTTGTTTCTGCCACCTTCTTTTTCCTTACCTTCATTTTGTTCGTTTTGAACGAACCTATCAAGCACACCACATTCAATTAACTTCTCGATCTCTTTATCTAATGCAAACCACCAATTAGTGTCATGGCCCTGCCTTCTATAAAACCTACAATATGCTTTTCCATTTTTTCCCATTGGGATGTGTTGTTCCCCTTTCAGATCGGGGTACATGATGTCTCGTTTGAATCTACTCTTCTCTAGCCATAATAGAACTTCATTTTTAGGGATGTTAAGTGGCGTGAAATTTGGCCCATTTTTGGAGGTGCGTTTCCCTCTTTGATCCGCCCATCTGCTATCCGTCCATGTATTATCCCGTCTGCCGGATCCGGCATCTGCCCACCTGTTATCTTGTCTACTAGATCTGCCACGATCCCTTCTCTCTGGTGAATTATTGACTGATGATTCGTTAGTTCGGTTGATATCATCAATCTCCATGAACCTTTTGCAACATTCCACTAATTCCACCATTATTTTTGGTGTATGAATAACCAATTTCTCCTACAATCGTTTACACCTTGTGTTTTTTATTATGGCCTCTACCACCGTATTTACGTCGACATTCGTTATGTCGGTGCACAGTTTATTAAATCCATTGATATAGGCCCTTAATGGTTCGCCCTCTTTGTGCTTCAGATCATACAACGTTCTGCTAGACACCTTACAAGGAATGCTACCTACAAGTTTCGCATAAAATTCCCTGCTTAATTCTTCCCAACTGTTTATGGATCCGGCTGCCAGAGATTCGAACCACCCGTAGGCCAATCCGCTCAATGTTGTAGAAAACATTCTACAAAAGATCTCATCATTTGCTCCATATATGGCCATCAGCTCTCTGTATTTTCTCACAAATGCTTCAGGATTTTCTTCACTTTTATACTGCGGCAAATTTGAGGACTTGAAACGTTCATCTGTTTTGAATCCCATAATATGGGCAGTGAAAGGAGAATGCCTATTAACTTGATGGGCGTATCATTCTTCGTTCTGGTTCTGCTTCCGTGATTCCTCTTGGAACCGTGCCTCTACCGCCACAGTGAACTGATTTGGAGAAAGAGACTCCTTATTCCGAGCTTGATTGGCATTTCCTTGTGCTCCAGGTGAACGTCTGTGACGTAATCTCGACCTTTCTCTTTGCTCAGAATTGTTCGGCACCGTATTGACGGGTGTAGCATTAGTGGCATCTCCCTAGGGTTGTTGTTCTGCAAACACCCTTTTAGCCCGCTCTGTTACATCATTTCCATTGAGGATATTACATGCTCGCTCGGCTGATTCGTTGCCCAACTCCCGTCGGACAGATTCCACCATTTGGTCAAAAAATGACTCAGGAGACTACTCATGTGAAGGTTGAATCGTGCCATCGAGGCGTGGCATAATTTGTTCAATGGGAGTGACGTTGTTGTCGTCGTTGGCAGGGGTACTTCCTGTGTTTATCGTAGTGGAGATATTCCCAGTGGGATTGTTTGAAGACATGTTTGAATGTTCGTTGTGTAACCCTATTACTATTAGGATTCCACGTTCACCGTACCAATTGATATTCCGTAGATTTATCAGACCTAATTTACTAGTTAATGTAATATTTTAAAATATGTAGGTTTGTTCTTCATTTAATTGAACGTTTGTAAGATTTTATGTTTTAAAATGTATATCATTACTACCTCAACTTGTTTAGATTGACAGCAACACATATAACACTATTACGTTGGAAATAGGAGACAAGTCATGATATTTCAAACCTATTAAGACAATGTAAATATCGTTTGAAAATTATTAAATGTTTGAATGCGAGGTGGAGAAGAAGTTGCATATGTACTAAGAGTCAGTTTGGCATGCTATGATTAATAGAACATGTTGTGGGGGAAAGTGTTGTAGAGAAAAGCTGGTAAGTGTTTAATAAATACGTGATAACTTTTAATATGGTGGTATATTGAAAGTTATGACTATTTTTATAAATTATAATAATAATAATTCAATATAGGCTTTTCTAACAAATTGTGAAAGTTACTTTCTCAAAAACTTCAAAATGTAGTGTTTCCTCAAAATAACTTTTCTAGCTTTCTCAGCAAAACGATTTTGCATTCACTAAACGTTGCATTTAGGTTTTGAAAAAGTAATGCCAAACTGACCCTAAATTGATAAATAAAGGGAGAATTACAAAACTAACACTTTTTAAGGGGGTAGTTTACATTTCTAGCTCCTTTTAAAAAATTAACCAAAACTAACACATTTCAACAAGTAAATTCCAAGTTTACCCTCATCTTCTTTCTTAACATAACTGTGTCTTTGTCTTTCCCCCTCTCTCTCTTTCTCGTGCTCTCTCTCTAAAGAACAGAACAATCTACAGAACGACTACAAATACTACAACAATCAATCCAACCCACAGTTCATACAACAAAATTTCTACAATCATATAAGTTTTTCATTGGTTTTTAGTTTCATTGAAAAGATTTAAAGCTTAGTTCATTCATCGTTAAGATCTAGCAGGTTGTTTCTCTACAACCCAATGTATATTATTTCTCTTCATTTTTCATGTTTTTACTGATCGTGCGAACCCCAAAAATAGTGGCATTATTGTCTGAAAATACATTTTGGTTGGAATACTAGTTTCATACATTTTTTTCCGACAGTGTCGATATCTGTAGATATGTGTTGTAGATATCTATAATATTTGTCGATATTGACAAATATCTATAGATATCGACAACACATATCTACAGATATCTATAATATTTGTCGATATCGACAAATATCTACAGATATCTATAGATATCTACAAATATCTACAATATCTACAAATATCTACAATATCTACAGATATCGACACTGTCGGGGAAAAATCTGAAACTGATATTCCAACCAAAATACATTTTCAGATAACAATGCCACTATTTTTGGTGTTCGCACAACCAGGAAAAACATGAAAAAGGAAGAGAAACAATATATATTGGGACGAGATTGCCGGAAAAGGGTCGCCTTCTTACTCCTCTTCCGTTCGCTGTTCGCCTTCTTCTCCTCCTCTTCCTATCGCCGCCATTCGATTCTCCTTCTTTCTCCTCTCCGTTCGCTTCTCCTCCTCTTCCTATCGTCGCCTTTCGCTTCTCCACCTCTTTGAGTGTGCCGCCGTCGCTTCTCGTTCTACCTCTTCCTATCGCAGCGTTTGATATGTTAGAGAGATGAAGTCCTGTTCAGGAATAATGATGGCAAACTTGGAAGTTACTTGTTGAAATGTGTTAGTTTTGGTTAGTTTTTTAAAAGGAGTTAGAAATGTGAACTACTCCCTTGAAAAGTGTTAGTTTTATAATTCTCCCATAAATAAATTATAAAAACTTCAAACCTAATATGTTTAATAAAAAAAATTAAATCGTTTAAGTTATAATCTCGAATTTGAATCTCTAACATGTGTAATAAACTTTAATTAAGAGACCAACTATCTAAAAATAAGTAATCTTGAAATTTATAAATATGGCTTAATAGGAAGGCTTATTTATATTTTAGACCCATTTAGACATATGTTATCAAACTAGACTATTCCAATACCCGCTAATCCCAAATCACCCTTATTCTCTTATGATTTATGAGAACAAAACTTAGGTGGAATCATGGTGAAATCTGGAAAGAATGAGCAAAAGCTTGATAAACTCAAATTTAAGGTAAGTTTCCCCCACCTAGTTTGATTTATCATTATGTATGTGAGATAGGTTTTAAGGTCTTGATTTTGTTATGATTGAGCAAAGACTTCAATGTGTTATGTTTGGTTAGGGTTAGGGTTAATGGTAATAATGCCTTTTAAATTAACTTGGAATGTATTTGTTTGATTTATTGGTTTAGAACTATAAAAAATTTGGGTTCAGAGTTCATCTACGATGCTTCATAATTTATGATTTTGCTTCGTATTGTACAAAATTGCGAAACAATAAACCCTAAACCTTCATCTAGAACTTCGCAAATAGGTAAATGAGAAGCCTGTTAATGAATTGTGAAGCCCTTTTTCAGTAAAAGTGCTTCGTAAATAGGTAAATGCGAAGACTTATAACGAATAACGAAGCCTTTTTTTTAGCAAAAGGGGTTCGCAAAATGGATATTGCAAACATTCAACTTGCGGTGCGATTCATAATTTTATTTTTTTCGCATTTGAGAAAAATGTGAATAGTTTTGCTTCATAAATAGGTAAATGCGAAGTCGTAAGGTGAATTATGAAGTTGTTATGTCTTAAGGTAAATGCGAAGTCTTAAAGTGAATTGCGAAGTTTTGTTTTATATTGTCGACACTATTACCTCCATTGAACGAGAATTCCCAATTCATAATCTGAGCAAGGTAGAGTATTTTCTAGGTATCGAGATTCGTTTTACGAAGGAGGGTATTCATTTGTGTCAGGCCAAGTATGTCGTTGACATTATTGACAAAGTTATAATGGTTGATTCTAAACCTACATTAATACTCATGGCTACTATGTTGACACTTTCTAAGGGTCTTGGCACTAGTTTGGCATCTGGTGATGAATACAAAAGCATTATGGGTAGTATTTGATTTTGACCAGATATTGCGTTTATAGTGTCAATTTAGTGCACCTCAATTTTGCTATAGTTATGTCTTGTAAACCTACTAATCATATTTACTGTTACGCCAATAGTGATTGAGATGGGTGATCAGATGATAGAAGATCGACGGGTGCATTCTGTGTCGATCTTGGCACGAGCATTGTCTCATGGAAGACTCACAAGCAACCTACGATTACTCGATTCTCTACTGAAATTGAGTATAATGTTGTTGCTAATGCCACACATGAACTACTATGGCTTCAGTCTCTGCTCTCAGACTTTAGGTTTCCAATTCCAACGCATGTACAACTTGGGTGTGATAATGTTGGGGCTATCTATCTCACCTCCAACCCGGTGTTCCATGCTCGATGTTGAGCGATTTCCGCAAGTGCATGTTATACGCTTGTAGTAATAAAAGATATCGAACCCACAGGGAACGCTTTTTAACTAAAACTTTATTTAATTCAGTTTTAATCACGTGTTTAGGTTTAATAAAAGAAATTCGTTTAATTGATTGAATTGG
Organism: Euphorbia lathyris; assembly: GCF_963576675.1. NCBI lineage: Eukaryota > Viridiplantae > Streptophyta > Magnoliopsida > Malpighiales > Euphorbiaceae > Euphorbia > Euphorbia lathyris. The sequence continues at coordinate 11,843,581 of NC_088918.1, read as the reverse complement.
TTCGGGTAAATTAGGATTAGATAAGAATATTATATTGAGTTTAGTGAACAATTCCGTCTTGAGATTTTGATTACAAGACAGATACTTCCGTAATTGGAATAAATAGAAAGTATAAAACTTATTTTCATAAAGCAAAGAAAACAACTTTAACTTTGGTAAGATTATGGACATGTAATAATATAGGAATTTATTCAATTAAATGGCTTTGAACCGTAGAAATCTCTCTGGTTCGGAGCAGATTTCTACCTTAATCAAATTAGTATTTTATATCTGATAAGCCGCGATCAGCGATCATATCATCCATAAAAACTAAATCTGTCAAGTGTTCAACAAAGTTCTTATATGAATAAGATGGAATAGAACGTTTTAATAAAAACACCAATTTATCATTTTGAAAATCATTTTATCAGAACAATATCAAAATAACAACAGAAAGAATGTATTGCATAAAATAAATATATCATTAATGAAATGTGAATCTTCACAAGTTAGCAGAGAAGTAGAAACATGGAGAGCATTACGACGAAAACTTTGAGATCCAGGTTGTCAATCTTTCCCTCAAACTCCATAGGTTTGTCAGACCCTATACGCTTCAGCCGTTAATTCTTCTCGCTGAATCTTCGGAATAGAGACTGGTCAGTCCACTATCAGAATGAAAACTTGTCTCTGATCTACCTTTGAAACTAAACTAATACTGTGTTTATAACTAATCTAATAACAACTTGTGTACATCAAGTTTGTTTACAGAAATGAAATCTAACTTTCTGATTCTTTTCTGAATCAGAAACTCAACATAATAACTCTCTTCTCTAACTTTTCTAACTTAACCAAGAAACTTAAATTTCTGAAATGGATCACTTATTTATAGTTGTTGAAGGGTTGTAAATGATGGGTCGTGTCCGTTGGTGAAGGGTCACTTTTATCCAAACGAACAGACGCGTTTCTCGGATTAAAACATGTGAAATATGTGTAGAATGCTTCGCTGTCGCGACTGAGATTCTGAAAATCTCAGTCGCGACAAGGGGTACAGGGGCGAGTTGAAATTGCATTTTTTTCCGTGACACCTTTCGTAAGTCGCGACTGAGATTATGAAAATCTCAGTCGCGACAGAGACTTGTCTCCCCGTCTCTCGACCGCTTCTCGTCCTCCTTGAGCGTTCTTCTGACTGATATGCATTCTTGGTACGTTTTTTAGATTTTTCCTCCATTTTAGCTCCTATTTGGATTTAACCAAATAATTAAGTACCTTGCATCAAAGAAGTAAATAAAGACGTAAAAGTATTCCAAATGAATATAATTAGCACGATTTCAATGTAAATTTAACGTATTTATATATGATATTTTAGGTATATTTTGGGCTTAACAAACTCCCACACTTAAGCAATCCTGAGCAAAATTTCACTCAATTTATTCTTTACTCAATCTCTTTATAAATAGAACATATATCCATATATTCCTCTTTAAATTAGTTAAACCGAAAGATAAACTTTTCATGGTAAATTTATACGCAAAGTATCAAACTAGCTAGTATAAAAGAGATATATCATTCGTCTTGTATCTCAATTTTTATATTGAAGTATTCGGGACGGTGTAAGCACGCATGTTTTTAAATCTTTCGTCTCAAGGCATTTCTAAGTACAAAATTTCCTTTCCCAAACCTAAACTATTACAAATATAGATTTATTAAGGACTTAGGTTTAATATATTTGCTTAGTCACGCCCGTGATAAGGGTGGTCTCGTCCGTGACTTTATATATATTAATTTGCTTTTGTGTTCGTTTAAGAGGTACCGACCATGCCATGGGTGGACGCAATCGTTACTTAAAACTTTAAACACGTTTAATTTTGCTTTAATTTTTAACGTTCCTTTCATACCTCGACCGTGATAAGGGTGGTCGCAATCGTGGCCAAAAGTAAACGGTACTTTATGTTCTTCCCTTTCATACCTCGATTGTGATAAGGTTGGTCTCAATCGTGGCCAAAAGTTAAGAATACGACTACTTGATTTAATTAACACGAGTTATAAAAAATGAAAAATTATAAATTGGGAAAAGAAAAATAGCACATTCATCCTATATTGACTTGAAATTCAACATGTATTATGGCTAAAGTTTCCTTAAAAACTTCAATTGGTTTTTAATGTAAGACGAAAAATAATATCGAGCTAAAAAGATAAAGTTGTTAGTTTTATTTATGCCTATAAACCTAATTGAAAACTGAAAATAAGATTTATATTTATCATGAATTCATGATATAAAATAGAGATTTGAAACTAAAGAAATTTTACTTATATACATTTACTCGAGACGTTTTTTATAAAATCGTATCGGAGATTTGTAAAAATATTTGTAAAAATATGGCCCGTATAGAAATATTATTTCTACCAATAATGATAACCTTAAAATATGCTTTAACATTATTTTGAGAGTTAAAGTGTTTGAAACATATGAAATATATATACTTTAACAAAAATATATGTTTATGAAAAATAGCTATTATTTTTGAAAAGTGTTGCACTTTATAAAAAAAATGTTGCATTTGTTTTTGAAAAATGTTACATATTATACTTTACTTAAACTTGAATAACAATATGCATTTATACTTAAAATAGCATTCATTCTCATTCGTTGCATTCATTCGTACTTAAAATTAAAACGAATATGAAATATCTCCTCCCACACTTAATTTGGACCATGTCCTCATTGGTGCAAAAAACGATAAAACACGAAAATAGTACGAAATAAACCATACGAATTAGAATTGAAAAATATGGTACGATAACATTCAAACATAATAAAGAAAATTGTACCAAACATAATTAAAAATATTGTACCAAACTTGACAAAACATAATAATAATAACGAAAATGAGTTAAAGATAGAAAGGATAAAACCTATCTAGGTGAAGGTGGTGGAGAAGGCGTAGTCTCAACTCCTTGGCGTCGGAAGAAAGATAGCAATCGGCGACGAGTAGATTTGTGCTCACGTCTCAACGTAGTGATATTGGCATCCACCGTGTTTATCCTCGAACTCATTTCGGTATTGTTGGCAATGACTTCATCTAACCGCAAATTCATGTGACGGTTATGCTCGTTCATTTGTTGCAAAACACGTTGCCATCCAACTTGTTCTTCATCATTCGGTTCCACATTTGCTTGCTCGTTGGTATGAGCATCAACATGCTCCTCCTCCTCCTCCTCTTCATCAAATTCCTCCTCATCTTCCTCGTCATCATCTTGGGCACCCAAACCTTGAGAACTCGAAGCTTCACTACCCATGGTAGCAAAAACACGTCTTGTACGAGCTTCATAAGAGATAAGGGCGGGCGGTCCCATTTTCTTCAATAAATTGGCCCTTTGAAGTGCCGTGAGATCCAATGAAGGTAAACCAACATGAGGCATATTTTGATAATCCACTAATTCACCCCGAGCACCCAAAACAATGCCGGTAATTAAATTACCCATTGGCACTTGCTTATTACGGGACTTGGAAGCTCGAACTAAATTCGTAAACATCATCTCAATACTATCACTGGTCAAACCCTTAACAATACTATCCAACACAAACAAATCACGAACTTGCACCTTTGAACTTTCAACTCGACCAAATAAGGAAAATGATAAAAACTTGTGAAAGAAAAAGATACAATCGTCCTTAAGTAGCTTACTAGATGTATTTTTTGGATTAAAAACATCTAAACCGGTTAAAGATTGCCAAACCGTGTGTGAATTAAAAGGCTTTGGTTTGGAATAAAAATTCCGAGTAGGAAATCCAAACCAACGGTTCATGGCCGCATACCCAACGTCAAAACGAACTCCATTATTCCGAAAAGAGATAACTCCTTTCTTCTTGTCATAGGTTAAAGTAACCAAAAACTCAATAATATGCGATTTAATGCTAGGAAAATGCATACTAGAAAATCTTTTCCAACCAAGAACGGATAGATATTCATCAATACGTTCGATAAAAGAAAGTGTGTTTACCGTGTCGGTGTCAAGGAAAAGCATGTCGACAAACTCTATTTGGCTATTAGAAAATCGGCGATATTTGCGTCCTTCGGCTTCCGTCGCAATATCGAACGGTGCTCCATATTGAACCCGTAATCTATTGACTTCGGTGGCCTTAGTTTTGTTAGCAACGGTCTTTTGTCTAGGCATTTTGTTTGTGAAATTTGGTGAAAGAGATGAAGAAAATATGAAAGGATGAAAGGAAGAGTAAAAGATAATGGTGGTGATTTAGGGAAGAAGAAGATGAATAGGGTAAAGATTTATGGGGAAGATGAGTGAATCTTGGTATTGGGAAGAGAAAAGATGATTGATTGGTGTAAAAATAGGTGAGTTAAATAGGTGTAAGTAATAGGTATTGATTAGGATAGATGAATAGGTAAGTAATTAGAGTAGGAATAGGAAAAGATGCAAAATTCGCCCCTAATCCCGTGACTGGAAGTCGCAAGTCGCGACTGAGATTTTCAAAATCTCAGTCGCGACAGCAAGTAGGCAAGGGGGTCAAAATTTTGCTGAAAGTTGTTCTCTTGCTGTCTCAACTGAGAATTCAGAATCTCAACTGAGATTCTGGAATTTCTGGGTAAAATTGGGACTGTTTTTGACAATTTTAACACGACTAATCCAATTCCTCTTGTAATTAAGTGACATTAATGTGAATATTAATCCCTGAAACTGAGATAAACAAAACTGAAACATTAAATTGAAGGAAAACCAAGGGTTGTTCCTTAAATAAAAGAAATAAACTAAGGAATTAATGCACTTTTATTCATTATAATCAAAATATAAACAATACCTTAATATATATTACATAAAAACATCTTACTCATAAAAACACAAAATATAAACACTCATATATATAATAAAACAAAACAGAAACTCAAATTATATCCCTAAGTAGTTAACAAACGACGTGCATTGGCCCTATTAATCTTCGTTTGAATGAAGACTTGCCTCTCTGGTGAAGAAAGGAATGTTGGACCAGAACGAAAAACTCGTTTGACAAGCCCCTCGTTCTCCAAGAACTCGTAGTCTAGAATAGGGAATGGTTCCGTATCAGTCCAAGGGACAGAAATGGTTCCCTTGGCTCCTAATATGATTCCACAAATGATGTTGGCGAACCCAATCTTCCGATTCTTCGAACGGGAAGCAGCAACTAACCCCTCCATTAGAATCTTCGAGGAGTTCACTGAGTTGCCTTGGAAAATGTCGCCCAACACATAGAGATCAGTATCTTTCACAACATTGCTACTGACTCGACCAAAAAGGCTATGACAGAGGAATTTGTGTAGATACAGCATGGAATTAGAATTGATGGATTTGTTGAAGGCAGGACGTGGATTGAATCGCCAAAATCCTGTTAACATCCTCCATATATCTCTAGAAGTCATATCCCTACCAGGATGGTGTTGAGTTGTGTCTCGGGATGGAAATCCAAACCAATTATGAAGTTCTGGATATCCAAAAGTGAATACATGCCCCTCACAATGAAAACTGAGATGAACACGTCTCTTATTGACGAATCGAACGGTGGATAAAAACTCTAGAACCTAATTCCCAATTATAGGAAATTTCATAGAAGCAAATTTGGTCCATCCCAAATTAGTCAGATAGCGATCAATGTCTTCGGTTATCCCGAGTTCCTCGTTCAGAAACTCGTCCATATACATCATGCCAAAGAATTGAGCATATCTGAACTGCAGAAAGCGTTTCCCTTCGTCATGGTTATAAATTGGAAACCATGCACCATAACGATCAGAGATATCAACTTTCCCGCTTTGAGCAGAAGTGTGTTTTTGAACATTTTTCAAAGACTTAGTCATGTCTGTGAGAGAGAAGAAAATGATGTCTGTAGGATTGAGAATTTGAGAAAGAAATTCAGAAAGATGAAATGAAATGGAAGAAGTCTGATCCTATAGGAATATATAAGACCTATAAGTGAAAGGTTGTGTCTGTTAAAAAGAAAAAGGTGCCAAAGTGATACCTCTTTGATTCAACTGATAGAAATTTTAAAGAAAGAAGACTGTAATCCCTTACAGTTATTTCAATTGCAAAAGACAGAAAATCTCAACTGAGATTTTCGGAATCTCAACTGAGATTTTCGGAATCTCAACTAAGATTTCCAAATCCTGAAACATGGGAAATCTCAACTGAGATTTTTGCATTTTTTTTAATTTCTCAATAACACTTAACACTTAATGAAATCATTTTCAAAACATGACTAAATTAAAATTGTAATATTGACAAAACTTATTTGTACATAAAATAAAAATAAAAATAAAATAAAAGTAAAAATGAATAAAAATAAACAAATTAAAAAAAATAGTAAAATAAAAATTATGAACATAAAAAAAAATAAACTATAAATTAAAAATATGAAAACTAAATAAATTAATTTTCATAGAATTTATCCACGGATTCAATTGCTTGAATTGGAGCTCCGTCGAAATAAATCTTGCAACGATTACCATTAACCTTAAATCGATCGCCATTGGACTTTTCTAGCTCCAAAGTTCCGTAATCAAATGTTTTAACAACCAAAAATGGTCGAGTCCATCTAGATTTAAGCTTATCTGGAAATAACTTTAATCTCGAATTAAAAAGTAAGACTTTATGCCCAACATTAAAGTTTTTAATTTTGATTTTGGCATCATGCCACTTTTTAACTTTTTTCTTATAAATTCTTACATTTTCGTAAGACAAATGGCGTAATTCATCCAACTCGTTTAAGTCGAACAAACGCTTTTTCCCTGCACTTTGCAAATCATAATTAAGGGTTTTTATAGCCCAATATGATTTATGTTCTAACTCAATCGGCAAATGACAAGCTTTACCATAGACTAATCTATAAGGTGTCATTCCGATAGGTGTTTTAAATGCAGTACGGTATGCCCATAATGCATCGTTAAGTTTATGTGCCCAGTCTCTTCTAGAAGACGAAACTGTTTTCTCAAGTATCCATTTGAGTTATCTATTTGAAATCTCCGCTTGACCATTCGTTTGAGGATGGTACGACGTAGAGATACGGTGGTGTACTCCGTATTTTTTCATAAGTGAATCAAAACTTCTATTTACGAAATGAGTACCACCGTCGCTTACCATAACTCTAGGAACTCCAAATCGACAGAATATTGCATTTATAAACTTAATAACTACTTTAGAATCATTTGTCGGGGTTGCAATTGCTTCAACCCACTTTGAAACATAATCTACGGCTACTAATATGTAATTTTTGCCAAAAGAAGTAGGAAAAGGACCCATGAAATCGATCCCCCATACGTCGAAGATTTCAACTTCCAATATGTTCGTGAGAGGCATCTCATCTTTCCTTCCTATATTCCCGGTTCTTTGACATTTATCACAGCGGAAAATAAATGAACGTACATCTTTAAACAGAGTAGGCCAAAAGAATCCGCATTCAAGTATTCTAGCTGCTGTTTTGCTTACGCTATTATGACCTCCGTAAGCGCTAGCATGACATTCCATCATTATAGAGTCATATTCAAACTCACTAACACATCTCCTAAGTATTCCATCGCCGTATGTTTTGAACAGAAATGGATCTTCCCAAAAATATCTTTTAACCTCTGAAAAAAATTTCTTCTTTTGCTGAGAATTCAATCCATCTGGCACAACATGTGCAGCTAAGTAATTGGCTATATCCGCATACCATGGAGCTATGACACTTTGTACTTGCATGAGATGTTCATCGGGGAAATCATCTCGAATGCCTAATGTTTCACCGATGGGACCGTTTTCATCCTCAAGTCTTGATAGATGATCGGCTACCGAGTTTTCAACTCCCTTTTTATCTTTAATCTCAATGTCAAATTCTTGCAATAATAAAACCCATCTAATAAGACGCGGTTTTGCATCTTTCTTAGCAAATAAATATCGCAAAGCTGCATGATCTGTATAGATGATGACTTTAGATCCTAACAAGTAAGATCGAAACTTATCACATGCAAAAACTACTGCTAACATTTCTTTTTCAGTTGTGGTGTAATTTAACTGTACACCGGACAATGTGTGACTCGCATAATATATAACATGAAGTTTCTTATCCTTCCTTTGACCTAATACACATCCTACAGCTAAGTCACTCGCATCACACATAATTTCGAAAGGTAGATTCCAATCGGGTTTCGATATTATAGGTGTACTGACTAAAGCCGTTTTCAAAGTATTGAAAGCTTGTAAACAATCCTTATTAAAATCAAAAGTTGAATCTTTCATAAGCAAATTAGTAAGTGGTTTGGAGATTACAGAAAAGTTCTTTATAAACCTTCTGTAAAAATCTGCATGACCTAAAAATGATCTTACTCCCTTAACAGTGGTTGGTGGGGGTAATTTTTCTATAACTGAAGTCTTTGCTCTGTCCACTTCTAAACCTTTTTCAGATATCTTATGACCTAAAACAATTCCTTCATCTACCATGAAATGACATTTTTCCCAAATTAATACTAAATTCGTTTCCTCACATCTAGACAATACTTTATCTAAGTTCTGTAAACATGCATCAAAAGAATCTCCATAAACTGAAAAATCATCCATGAAAACTTCCATTATATCTTCAATGAAGTCATTAAATATTGCTGTCATACATCGTTGAAATGTTGCTGGTGCATTACATAGACCAAAATGCATTCTCCTATATGCAAATGTTCCGTAAGGACACGTGAAGGTTGTTTTGTCTTGGTCATCCGGGTAAATGTAAATTTGAAAGAATCCGGAATAACCGTCTAGGAAACAGTAAAATGCATGACCGGCTATCCTTTCGATCATTTGATCAATGAAAGGTAGAGGAAAATGATCTTTCCTAGTTGCTTTGTTCAGGTTCCTATAGTCTATACAAACCTTCCAACCGGTGGTGGTTCATGTAGGTATCAGTTCACCTTCATCATTTCTTACAACAGTTATGCCTCCTTTTTTGGGTACACAATGGATTGGACTAACCCATTCACTATCCGAAATCGGATAAATGATTCCATTGTCGAGAAGTTTAGTAATCTCATTTTTGACTACCTCTTTCATGTTCGGATTTAAGCGTCTTTGCCTATCCGCTTTAGGTGGCTTATCCTCTTCTAAGTGAATTCTATGCATTACTATACTAGGATTAATTCCTTTTAAGTCTGAAATTTGCCATCCCATACTTCCTATCCTATTTCTAACAACTTCTTTCAATTTTTCTTCTTGATCATTTGTTAATTTGTTAGAAATAATTATAGGTAGAGAATCGCCTTCGCCTAAGAAAGCGTACCTCAAATGACTGGGTAACTCTTTAAGTTCTAATTTAGGGGGTATTACAATTGAAGGAGGAACTGGTCCATCTTCTCGAATCAAAGGCTCTGGGTCCTTATCTTCTAATTCCTCACCTATTATAGGTTCAATTATTTCTTCACTTTGAATGTCATTGACACATTCCTCGACTAAATCAAGTTTCATACAAGCGAATTCCTCCATAGGGTATTTCATCGCTTTGTTCATATTAAACTAGATCTTATCTTCTCCTATCCTTAAAATTACATTCCCTTCTGACACATCTACTAGAGCGCATCCCGTGTTCATAAACGGTTTACCGAAAATTAAAGGGCAATTTACATCATATGCAAAGTCTAATATAACAAAATCGGTAGGAAAAATAAATTTATCGACTTTGACTAAAACATCTTCAATTATACCATATGGTCTCTTAGTGGTTTGATCCGCTAATTGCAAAACCATATTGGTACGTTTGATATCTTCTTCTAAACCCAACTTGTTAAAAATAGACAACGGCATTAAGTTTATACTTGCTCCTAAATCACAAAGACAACTTGGGAATTCAATATCTCCCAACTTACATGGAATAGTAAAACATCCGGGATCTTTGAGTTTAGTGGGCAGATTACTTGACACGATTGAACTACAGTCTTTAGTTAACGAAATGGATGAAATTCCTTCCCAACTGATTTTCTTTGAAATTAAATCCTTTAAAAACTTACCATAGTTAGGAATTTGTGTGATTGCATCCATGAACGTTAAATTGATGTGCAAATTTTTAAGTTTATCCAAAAACGTTAGAAGTTGTTTGTCATAGTCCTTATTTCGGACTTTGTGCGGAAAAGGTGGTTTGGGTACAAAAGTTTTGGTACTTGTGTTAAATGGTGAACTATTTGTGTTTAAGATATCTTCTTTGGACTTTGATAAATCAGTTCCTAGTAATGTTGCATCTTTGGGTATTTCCGGCCCTTGATAATTTTTCCCTGAACGAAGAGTGATAGCCTTCACCTGCTCTTTCGGATTTTCTTCCGTATGGCTGGGAAGACTTCCCTCTTTTCGGGATGGAATTGATTTAGCAAGTTGACCAATTTGAACCTCCAAATTATGGATGCTAGATGAGTGGTTTTTAATAAGCTGATCGAATTTATTTTCAATCCGTTTAAAACCATCGTCGTGATTACTTATTTTTCCACTGATAGCATCTATAAAGTTGTCGATTTTAGAAGATAAAGTGCTAATCGTATCTCTTGACTGATTTTGATAATTAGTGGTACGATTCTGATTAGCACTTGCATTATTGTTATTGTTATCTTTCCAGTTAAAGTTAGGATGATTTCTCCATCCAGAATTATAAGTATTAGAATAAGGATTATTAGTTTGGTTTTGCCCTTGGACAAAATTTACCTGTTCTATCTCACTCATGTTTTCGTAATCCACATCCGTTTGGATTGGATTACCATTGGTATCGCGTGGTGCCATAAACTTGTCAATTTTGTGCGATAAAGCAGAAAATTGGGCTTGTAGCATCGCGACTGGATCAAGTTCAACTATACCCTTAACTGATGGTGTGGTTGAGGATGATGGTTTTGCCACCGGTATATGTCCACGTTCCGCGGGCCACATACTGCTGTTGATTGCCATTTCCTTCAAAAGTTCTCTCGCTTGGGCTGATGTTTTCTTCATAAATAGCCCTCCCGACATAGCATCTAATGAACCCCTAGTTGTAGGATTTAGTCCATTGTAAAATGTTTGCATTAAAAGTTCAGCGGGTAATTGGTGGTGTGGGCATAAACGTTGAAGTTCTTTAAAACGTTCCCAAGTTTCATAAAGAGTCTCATTATCATTTTGAGAAAAAGATGTTAACTCCTTTATGACTCTTGCGGTTTTTGCTAAAGGAAAATATTTCGATAAAAATGCTTGGGCTAATTGTTCCCAAGTGGCAAAAGTTGCGGCTGGCATAGAAGTTAACCATTCTTTGGCTCTATCCTTCAAAGTGAAAGGAAAGAGGCAAAGTTTGATTGCTTCTGCAGTCACATCTGGGATTTTAAAAGTGTCACAAATTTCAAGGAAATTTGTTAAATGGGTCTTAGAGTTTTCGTTAGGTAACCCGTAAAATGTTACATTATTTTGCAACATGTTAAGCAAAGTTGGCTTAATTTCAAATTGGTTTGCGGTGATTCTGGGTCTAACGATACTATTGGTCACACCGGCCACACCTGGCCTAGCGTAATCCATAAGTGTTGGTGGATCTGCCATTTTTTCTGGCTCGGTAAATGTTTTTACTGGAGTCTTATTTTTGTTTTTCTTGGTTTTCTTGTTCTTCCTAATGGTTTTCTCAATTTCTGGGTCTATAGGGTCCGGTACAATGCCTGAACTTCGAGAACTGTGCATGAACCTGAAATCTTGCACGAACCGAAACTACCTACAAAACAGAATTTGAAAAATAAATAAATTAGTAAATTAATAAATTACAAAAGTTAAAATAAGTATATTTAAACCTAGATTCGAAATAAAACACGAAAAATCTAAAATTTTGTCAAAAATTTTGGCGTTCCCTGGCAACGGCGCAAAAAACTTGTTGAGCGATTTCCGCAAGTGCACGGTATACGCTTGTAGTAATAAAAGATATCGAACCCACATGGAACGCTTTTTAACTAAAACTTTATTTAATTCAGTTTTAATCACGTGTTTAGGTTTAATAAAAGAAATTCGTTTAATTGATTGAATTGGTTCGGGTAAATTAGGATTAGATAAGAATATTATATTGAGTTTAGAGAACAATTCCGTCTTGAGATTTTGATTACAAGACAGATACTTCCGTAATTGGAATAAATAAAAGGTATAAAACTTATTTTCATAAAGCAAAGAAAACAACTTTAACTTTGGTAAGATTATGGACATGTAATAATATAGGAATTTATTCAATTAAATGGCTTTGAACCGTAGAAATCTCTTCGGTTCGGAACAGATTTCTACCTTAATCAAATTAGTATTTTATATCTGATAAGCCGCGATCAGCGATCATATCATCCATAAAAACTAAATCTGTCAAGTGTTCAACAAAGTTCTTATATGAATAAGATGGAATAGAACGTTTTAATAAAAACACCAATTTATCATTTTGAAAATCATTTTGTCAGAACAATATCAAAATAACAACAGAAAGAATGTATTGCATAAAATAAATATATCATTAATTAAATGTGAATCTTCACAACTTAGCAGAGAAGTAGAAACATGGAGAGCATTGCGATGAAAACTTTGAGATCCGGGTTGTCAATCTTTCCCTCAAACTCCGTAGGTTTGTCAGACCCTATACGCTTCAGCCGTTAATTCTTCTCGCTGAATCTTCGGAATAGAGACTGGTCAGTCCACTACCAGAATGAAAACTTGTCTCTGATCTACCTTTGAAACTAAACTAATACTGTGTTTATAACTAATCTAATAACAACTTGTGTACATCAAGTTTGTTTACAGAAATGAAATCTAACTTTCTGATTCTTTTCTGAATCAGAAACTCAACATAATAACTCTCTTCTCTAACTTTTCTAACTTAACCAACAACTTAAATTTCTGAAATGGATCACTTATTTATAGTTGTTGAAGGGTTGTAAATGATGGGTCGTGTCCGTTGGTGAAGGGTCGCTTTTATCCAAACGAACAGACGCATTTCTCGGATTAAAACATGTGAAATATGTGCAGAATGCTTCGCTGTCGTGACTGAGATTCTGAAAATCTCAGTCGCGACAAGGGGTACAGGGGCGAGTTAAAATTGCATTTTTTTCCGTGACGGCTTTCATAAGTCGCAACTGAGATTATGAAAATCTCAGTCGCGATAGAGACTTATCTCCCCATCTCTCGACTGCTTCTCGTCCTCCTTGAGCGTTCTTCTGACTGATATGCATTCTTGGTACATTTTTTAGGGTTTTCCTCCATTTTAGCTCCGTTTTAGCCCCGTTTTGGATTTAACCAAATAATTAAGTACCTTGCATCAAAGAAGTAAATAAAGACGTAAAAGTATTCCAAATGAATATAATTAGCATGATTTCAATGTAAATTTAACGTATTTATATATGATATTTTAGGTATATTTTGGGCTTAACACTCGAACAAAACATATTGAGGTCGATTATCATTTTGTTCTTGAGCAAGTTTAGTGTGGTTTTCTTAGCGTCCGCTTCATTCCTACAGATGACCAAGTTGAGAATATCTTAACCAAACCGCTTGCAAGTGCTCGGTTCGCTATGCTCTGCTCTCGTCTTTTGGTTCGGTTTCACCATCGACTTGAGGGTGGTGTTAGAGATAATTACTTCTAATTATCTCTTAACAACTATCAAATGCTAACACATAATTATTGCATATATTTATCATACCTATTATGATAATAACTAGGATTTATTTATGTTAATAATCTTTGTAAATATCCTAGTTAAACTCTATCACTTTGTAATTCGGTATATATAATCATCATCATACAAAACTCTAATTGAGGGAAATCAATTAAACCTAATTATCTTTTTCTATCTCTATATTCACATTTAACATTGCGAACCACCGAAAATTGGGTTAAGTATTGCAAACAACACTTGCATATAACTAATTGAGGATTTGTTTAAAGTGACATATTACCCCTCCCCCCCCCCCCCCTTAACTTACTTATAGTGATTCATTTGTCCTTTGAACTTATTTAAAGTGATATACATTGCAATTTGTCTAAATCTAAAAAAAAACCAGAACTTAAAAATTTACCCTTTGAAACAAATTAACTTTCTATTTTGTATATCTTTACGACGTTTTTATAGATTTAAGGTTTTAATCATGATATTTTAAACAAGTTTAAAGACTAGTGAGACATCATTTAAAGTTAAGGGGTCAATTAAACTTTTTAGACAAATACACGAGGCAACTAGATCTGTTCACGGGCCCATATATATATATATCCGCCCGACCCAAATAGAGTCGTGTCCCCTGGGTTGGGCTTGGACAAAAAAAAATTGTCTATAGACCCAGGCCCGTTAAAGTCCGTCCATTTGGACGGGCTTGAGATTTATAAAAATAGCATTGATGTTTGGTCTGCCTATTAATATTAATTAATAAATTTATATATTAATATTTATTTTTAAATATAAATTTTATTTTTTTATTAGTAACTTTTATATATATATACAGTAAAACCTCTACATAGGAATACACTCGGGACCGAGCTATTTGTATAACAATTGGGAGGTTATTACTAAATAGAGTTTGGTATAATAAAATTTCAAATTTTTATCACAGGCACGTATGGTTTATATATAATGTATAATAATAAACATTAATGGAACAAATTAAATAATTAGAATTTCAATTTAGAGTTTAGGTTTTAAATATATAGATAATTGGAAGAGTTTTATGGAAAAGTGTATACATCAATGAAAATACTAAATATTTATAATTTCAAGTTGTAGTTTATTTCCAACTCATAAATAATTTCAATAGTTTTTTTTAATATTTTATAATTTAGTTTGAATTCTTAATATATATATATATATATATATATATATATATATATATATATAATTATTACTATATAGAGATGGGACTTGAAAAGTGTATAACAAATAATGTTTGAGAGATTATTCCTATTTATAACTGGCCCAAGTTGGGGCCGAGTTTTTTTATAACAAAATAGAGGTTATTCCTATATAGAGGTTTTACTGTATATAGGTGGGTTTATATGGACTGAATTTGAGATTTGTTTTTTTAGTCTGAGCCAAGACCGGCACGAGCCCGCCTAAATTATCAACAGATATGACTAGATCCAGAATGAGTATTTTTAGATAAAAGTTCGTTGGATCTAACCCAAACCCAATCCAGTCATGAACAGATCTAGAAGAAACCGATGTATTAAGCCAAATTTTAATTTGGAAGAAAAAGAAAGTATGATCCTTGTGGGACATAACCTCACGTATAAAGGATTTGGCTTTTAACAAAAGATTTTTTTTCTGGTAATCGGAGAAGGCTCACGGCCCAAAAACAACAACAGAAAGGGAAAAAGAAACAGAGAGAGTTTAAGAGCGAACAGATCTGTTGAAAGCAAGTCCTCTATAATCGTCTGAAAGGATATCTTGGAGGCCTGCAGGAGGCGCATCATACTCATGATGACCCAAAGAACTCGACCCTGTGAAATTCTTCAACCAATCAGCAGCACAGTTGCCTTCTCTATAGGTATGAAGGAAGATAACATTCTAGTCTCTATCTCCAAGGGCTTGACAGCAGGTGATTAACCAAGAGTGCAGGTGGTGGAGCTCCAAAGAGCTTGATAACATGTTCAGGGCTGTCCGGGAGTCTGCTTCCAATAAGATATTTCGGAACCCCCTCTTCCAGGCTAGAGCTAAACTGAAATAGATCCCCCAAAGTTCCGCCAGCGAGACTGTGTAGTACCCGATTTTAGCTCCAAAACCGCCTTTCCAGCGCCCCTATGAATCTCTAATTAAGCTGCCTGCTGCGGCCTCACCGGGATTCCCTCGACAGGCTCCATCCGTGTTTACCTTGACCCACTCTTCCTCCGGTGGCATCTAGCAGATCCAGATTTCCCGTCTCGGGGAGCCCATAACAGGTTCAAACTTCTCTTTCTTCCCAATGTATTCTTTGCTGAAACAGATGACTTGATCTATGCTTCGGACCGGCTGAGCTCCGGCCCAAAAAATAGCCTCATTTCGCCAGTGCTAAAGCCACCAGACGGCGAAGGCAAAGATAGTAGACCACGGGATTCCTTGGTGGTAGGCCATAGCTGTCAAATTCAGCCTAAGCCAGACATTAATATCTCTTGAGAAGAAAATTGATTGGTGCTGTTGAGGGATAAGGCGTCTCCAGAAGTCTGAGGCTATTCGGCAATCCCATGGGACATGAAGCTCGTTCTCAACACTTCTGCAGCACGCACAAGTCGTCGATGTTGCCAGGTGATGCCTCGCTCGATTTGCATTGCACATGATTGCTCCGTGAGCCACCATCCAGGTGAAACACTTGATTTTCTCCGGTGCCAAAACAGTCCATAAATCCTTCCAAATGTTGTTGCTCCCTGTAATGGTTTGGTTTCTTAGTTTGTCATAGCCGGTTCTCACCGTGTACTCCCCCGTAGTGCTTAGCGACCAGAACCAAGGATCTCTAATCTGGCTGTCTGGGCAAACTGCTATAGCTGCAGTTTTCATCTTATCAATTTGGCTCACCTTACCCCTGATTTCATTCCAATTCCAAACCCCTTGATCGGCATCCCAATAATCCGACACAGTCTGATCCGCTTCCTCGACACTGATAGGTGCAATCGCATGAGGCAGCAGAGGCTTCCCGCTGCACCACGCATCTTTCCAGAAGCAAGTTTCTCTACCATTGTAGATAAGCTTGCCAACCCCATTTTCCAGAACTGTTTTGCCCGCGACTATTCCTTTCCACATTGAAGAGTGAGCTGTCGAAGCTTGGAAAATCTGCATACCGTGTCTACTACCCCCATATTTAGCAACCAAAACCTTGATCCAAAGAGAGTCCTTACCAGCAAGAATATCCCAGGTTAGCCTCGCAAGCATTGAAAGGTTGAAATCTCTCATATGTCTGATGCCAAGCCCTCCATCACTTCTCCTTTTACAAACGGTATCCCAATTGATCAAATGGATTCGTCGGGTGTCACCTATGGAACCCCAAAGGAAACCTCTGCTGCATTTGTCAAGCCTATCATAGATGCTTTTTGGGAGGAGGGTTGTTTGCATTGCATAAGTGGGAATTGTAGTTATAACTGATTTTACCAAGGTTAGACGACCCGCAAAGTTCAGGCATTTGGACTTCCATCCCGCCAGGCGTGATTGAACCCGATCCAGGATATAATCGTAGGTCTCCTTGGTAACTCTTTGATGGATAGTGGGCATTCCCAGGTATCTACCCAGGTCCAACGTAGAGGGGACTCCTAAGATATGACAGATGTCCTGAGCAGCATGATCCGGGACGTTGCTCGAGAAGAGAACCTTGGATTTAGACAAGCTGAATTTCTGACCAGAACAATCTGAAAAATTGCAAAGGATTTCCCTTATCAGACAGGCTTGAGTGGTTGAGGCTTCTGATAAGAGGTTGATGTCATCTGCAAAAAACAGGTGAGAGAGAGGTGGACCACCGCAGGAAAGCTTGACCATTTTCCATTCCCCTTACGTGATTGCATCAGTGATCATGTGACCAAGACGTTCCAAACAAAGAACAAAGAGGTAGGGGGACAGCAGATCCCCTTATCGAAGACTACGAGAAGGGTTAAAAGATCTCAACTGTTCACCATTCCAAAGAGTCTGTAAGCTTGACCCTGTAACACATGATATGATCAGCTCAACAAAGGCGGTGTCCAGACCCAAATCAGTCAAAGTTGTCTTTAGGAAAGACCAGGACACCCGATCGTAAGCTTTCTCGAGGTCCAGCTTCATAACCATGTAGCCTCTGCGTCCCCTCTTCTTCTTGAAAGAGTGAATTGTTTCCTGTAATAAAATTATGTTATCTGCAATTTGGCGACCAGGCACGAAACTACTCTGAGTGGGGCCGACAGTGCTCCGAAGGAGCGGTTTCAATCTGTTCACAATACATTTGGTGAGGGTTTTATATAGGACATTGCACAGGCTGATCGGTCGGAATTGGCGAATCGACTCCGAATTTGCCACTTTTGGTATGACAGTGAGTAAAGTATGATTCCAATCCTGGGGGATCACTCCAGTATTAAAAGCATGTGTTACTGCAGAAACAACCTTCTGTCCTATTACCGGCCAGAGGCACTGAAAGACACCAATATGAAGACCATCGAGGTCGGGAGCCTTGAAAGGACTCATGTCGAAGAGAGCTGCGTGGACTTCCGCGCCAGAGAGAGCAGTTTGGAGACGGGCCTGATCTCGTTGGGGTAACCGGAGGAAATTACAGCTCGTCTGGAGAGGGGGACGTACCACATTCTCTTCACTGAATAGGTGTTCGTAACAGGTCGTAACATGGTTCTTTATCATGTGGGGGTCCCAAAGCCAGATACCATTGTTGTCGCGCAAGCCATCAATTTTGTTGCGCCTTCATCGGATGAGAGTTGAGGCATGGAATAAGGTGGTGTT
Source organism: Euphorbia lathyris (assembly GCF_963576675.1). NCBI lineage: Eukaryota > Viridiplantae > Streptophyta > Magnoliopsida > Malpighiales > Euphorbiaceae > Euphorbia > Euphorbia lathyris. The sequence continues at coordinate 11,825,219 of NC_088918.1, read as the reverse complement.
CTTATCTCTAAAGTTGAGCCACTCGACTCTTGATTTCTGAAACCATAAGGTTTCCTCCTGGAGAAGGGCGCTATTCAGATCAGATTGAATGCGTCTTTCAAGGCGGAGCAAACCGCGGGTGCATTGAGTAGCCAAACATCTCTGCACTCCTTCAAGTCTTCTTAGAAGGCAATGTTTGCGGTACTAGATGTTTCCAAAGATCCGGCGGTTCCACTGCAGCAGCTCAGGGGTGATCTCACGGATTGCCTCAGAGATATTCTTTGTGCCTTGCCAAGTTGCCTTGAAGAAGGAGGGGAAGGAAGCATGCTGTAACCAAGCCGCCTCAAAGCGAAAGGGCCGACCCCCAGGAGGCTACTGCGTGAGATGTAGATCGAGGAGGATTGGCGTGTGGTCCAAGCGGTTGTGTGTGAGGTGCCGTATGCTTGCTTTAGGGAATAGAGCTCGGAACTGAATATTACAGAGAGCACGGTCCAGTCTGCATGCTATTCGAGTCCTATGTGTCAGCCCCCTATACCATGTGAAAGCAGGACCGGAGAAACCCATATCGATGAGCTCCATGTCATTAATCCACTGCGAAAACATGGAGTAGCGGTCAAAGACTCCCGGGGCACCTCCCTATTTTTCAGTAGTGTTCTTGATGTAGTTAAAATCTCCCAATATGACCCAAGGAGAGGAAATTTGAGATTGCAGATTAATGAGAGCAGACATGAACTCTCGTTTCCAAGACATTTGGGGTCTGACATAGGCAAAGGTGGCCAGAAAAGAAGGTTTCCTAGGGGAGTCCCCAACAAACTCAATATGTGTGTGCAAGAACTGACTGTTTCTTTCGATAACTGAGATTGTGACTGTAGAAGCATTCCAAAACACCCAAATACCACCCCTGAAACCATCCGTGTCCACAAGCAGAGCATCTGAGAACTGAAGCTTTCGACGGAGGTCGTCGGCCCTATGAGAGGGAAGGCGAGTTTCAAGAAGGATAAGAACATCTGGCTTATAAACAGAAAGCAAATGGCGAAGAGCCCGGTGAAACTCATTGCCACCGGCTCCAAAGTAATTCCAAGAGAAAATCATGGGGATGAGGCAAAAAACCAAACCAGACAGAGGAATCATTGTTGTCGCGGGGACCCTGAGGCTCCTTGCTCCATTATTACTATATTCACATCCTGGGGACCCAGGGGAGTGCGAGAGGTTGTGCCCTGCCAGCTTCGCTTGTGTCTGCTAGGGGTTGAGGCTACATTCACAAAGTTCTTTTTATCTATATGGGAGCGATCTATAGTTATGTTACCCTCCGGGTTGCTGTCCGCTAATAGTCCGAACGGGTTTCTTGAAGCTGCAAACAGAGGACCGGGGGGAGCAGGCTTATTTCTCTACGTTGGTTGCTTGGTACCTGAAGAGGAGGCCAGAAAAGTGTAGGCCTGCTGATTATCAACCTGGCCCGTGCAGATTGTTCTGCTCCCCGAGCTATGTAGCGCATTAGTCTCAGGCAACCGTTCATTATTTTCCGCGGGAATAACAGGAGCCTTGCCAGTAACTGGGGGCAAGCTGTTGGCTGGTTTCTTCAAACGTTGGGCATACTTTCTCTTTGGGACACACATCCAGGCCCCATAGTTCTCCTATCTTCCCTTAGTGTCCATGCTGTTCACATCATCCTTATCCCCAATGTTGATCGTATTTGTTTCAGGCCCTGGCGGTTGTTGATTTTCCTACCCCAAGCCTGGCGCGGGGGAATGCTTCGTAGAAGGGGGTGGGTTCCTTGCAGTTTTAGTTACCTTCATTGCACTGTTAAATTTGCAGTTCTCCTTTGAATGCCCGTACCTACCGCAATTCAAGCAAGCAATGTATAAACCTTCGTACTCAACATGATAAGTAGTCCCGTTTAGGCGGAATTGGGCGACTAGAGGTTTGTTGAGGTCAATTTCCACGCATACACGTGCGAATTTGCCCCTTGCCGTTCCTTTTGTGTTCTTATCAGCTTTGATCGCCTTCCCGAAAGAGTTCCCAATCAGCATGAGGGCATCCTCTTGGTAAAATTGGAGAGGTAGCTCAGGGAAACGAGCCCAGACAACAGTAGAGTCTACTGCGACGGTTGAGGGTGCAAACGTTGGGGACCAGGTCCGAACGGTCAGGTAATGGCCTTGAACTGTCCAGGGGCCGTCCTGTAGTAAATGGTCCCTATCGCTTAACTTGTCAAAAGTCACTAGATGAAATCCATATCCCAGGTCAATCATGTTGAAGTTACCCTCAGTTTTCCAAATCTCAGCTGCACGATTGCGCAGGGCAATGAAGCCGACATTGCGACCGAGTATCTTGATAATTAGTGCATCCTCCCAAGCTTGTGACCATTCCGCAACTAACCCTGGGTCAATTGTGATATCTGGAAATAGGGGGTTTTCATCCACACAAGCTATCTGACCAAGGCCTGACATGCGCAAATCCACTGGAGTTCGGGAGTGTTCTCGTATTGGTTCATCAGTGAGCATATCGCGATATGAGCGGGGGAGAGAGGAAGCATTATGTCCGGCAGCAGGGCCATCATCAAGTGGGATCGGCGGGGGAGGCGGCGGCTAGTTTAGGGCGTGTTCTTGCGGGATCGACATGTTTTGCTTTTAATGTTTTATATATATGATTTTTGATACGTGAGCAATGACAAAGAGTCAAAGACTAGTATATTTACATTTTACATACTCTCAAATATAAAAGTCGTTTTAGTTTCTAATTTACATTTTTGTGTATAACTTTCAATTTTGTACACAAAAATTTACAATTTTTTGGTGACCTCCCACTAAAATATACAGCAGATAATTATGACCGGTCAACCCGAAGTCAACACGCCACCTCATCAATTTGACTTTTCTAAAAGTAAAAAATAACCCATTTAATATGAAATTACTTTTATACCTTTATCAAAACCATCTTCTTCAACCTCCATCCTTATTTTCTCTCTCCTCCATTATTAAGGGTCATTTCTCCCTCTCGTTCTCTCTCTAACTCTCATCTCTCTCTCATTCTCTCTCTACCTTGAAAAATAAACAATTCAATCTCAGACAAGAAGCTCTTTAACAGCATTAACAAGATCAATAAATTCAATAAGTTCGATTAACAATCTGTCACAAAAATTTCATTTGAAAGAACAAAATAAAATTGATAGAAAGAAATAAAGTATGTGCATACATTGAATTTACACGAGTGATTATGGAAAACAAAAATAAATAACAATACAGAGTTAGCAACAAAGAGGACAAATTAAAGACCATTTTCTTTACAATGAGTATTCCTCCAAAAAGGACTCTAAAATGACCAGCTTCATGTAATCTCAAAACTTGATCTGCTTTACAATTTCATTACAACAGTCACAAGTTTCCAATCTTGGAAATTTCGAATTTATGATCTAGTTTAGATAACGAATTAATTATAATTATAGTAAAAGGAAAGAGGTAGAGAGAGATGAGAGTTAGAGAGAAAATGAGAGAGATGAGAGACATATAAGAGTTAGAGAGAGAAAGATCCTTAACAATGGATGTGAGAGAAAATAAGGATCTAATCTAAACGGTTGGTTGCTATCGCAGTTGGAGTTAACAACGGCGATAAAAGAAGATGTCGAACCTTCATAAACCAGCGGGCCCAATAATTTTAACCTCAAAAAAATCAATTCAAGCAACAGATAAGAGACTTTGGGTCTGATTTAATTAATCCAGGGACTGTGGTTGTGGTGTTGTTAGTGAGAGAAAGAAAAATTGAAAAGAGAGGAAGAAGGTTGAAGAAAAGAAAATATGTGAGGGATAAGAAGAGTTACCTGGTTTGTGAGAAAAATGAGGAGAGAGAAGAAATAATTGAAAAAAATTGATCCATGATTGATTGATCACGATATTTTTTAATAAGAAATAGTTGTTATTATTTTATTTTAGTTTATTTAATTTTTTTTATGGATAGTTGTTATAAATTTTTTTATCATTTATGAAAAAACTTTTTTGTGATTTAAAAAGTTTTCCTTTATCACGAGCAAATAAATATCATGACATAATTTTTCAAAAAAATAATATATATATATATATATATATATATATCATGACATAATTAAATAATTATATTTTCCAAATTTATTGTCTATTTTATAACATCTTTGACTTTTTTTTATAAAACTTGATTTTCTTTTTCATATATAAAAAATAATTTAATATATTAAATTAATTAAAAACATAAAGACTATATAAAACTAATATAAATAATTTTTTTTGAATGAAGTAATCAATTAATCAAAGAATCGAATCAGAACAAATAATGTCCTGCAGCCAAGACGGTGCAGTAAAAGCAATAAACTCGTTAGCATTGGAAAAGGCATGACGTGCAACGACGTGAGCACCCCTATTCGCTAGACGCAGAACATAAGACACTTTGAAATCGTGCCTGGAATCAAGAATAACTTTACAATACTGTATAATAGAACCATAATCCGAGAGATCGGAACAAGAGGCATTAACACTACTAACAACTAAAAGGGAATCAGACTCAAAAAAGACATTTATGCAATTTAGATCCACGGCCCAAAAAACAGCTTCGCGAAGTGCCAAAGCTTCTAGCATACTAACATCCGTAATCAAGGGGATACAAGTACTACGACACACCATAAATGTACCATCAGATGACCGGAGTAACGCTCCCAAGCCGCCTTGATCCGAAATTGCAAAGACTGTTGCGTCACTGTTGCATTTGATGGCTCCCGGCGGCGGCCTGAGCCATTTGTCCCTGGTACGAGCACCTCTAGGCGGAGCAGTAGCAGTGGTTGATGGCCTTGCACCCGCAGCAGGTTGGTGAGCATAGGCAGTCGCCCCTCCTGCGTAGAGATCCTGCGTCGCAGCAATGTTGACAGCACGATCGTGCGGCTGCCTGCTGCTACTTAGAATGGATGCTCATGCGCCGGCTGCACCACAGCCTAAAGGTCTCGTCAACTTCGCGCGGTGTGTGACGGGTTATTCTTCAACAGCTCTCTGCGTGACAGCATCCGTCCCCCCAGCATGCAGATCAACATGGTCCATGCCATCCGCACCTTGTGGCCTGTTTGACGATGAAGCAGCCGTGGGGCTCCGCACTTCCTTAGCTTTCGATGACCGCCATTCCACCAAGTACCGGTTTGTAAAGGAAGTTGCCTAGTTTGGTAGTTGAAGCTTGCCTTCCTAGACAACTTGGTTCCTTTGGTTCCATATTGTCGTCATCGCCACCTTACAAGCAGTCTCCTGTTCTGAATTGGAAAGAACCTACAAAACAGAATCAGTTAAGTACTCTTCTTGGAGAATATCAATATTGATACCTTTTAGAAGCCAACATTCATGGGCATAAATACACCCTACAAATAGGTGATAATCATACTCCATATCCATATGATAGAACGGACAATGAGTTGCTATCGGGAGACCCCTTGAGGCTAATCTGTGTCTAGTAGCAATACAGGCCGCAACCAATTTCTAGATGAACATCTTCACTTTTGGGGGAATCTGCAACTTCCACAATCTGCCCCATCCTGCATGTCCCACTTCACTACTCTTTTCAGCACACAGGGCCCTGTAGCCAGATTTACAAGAGTAAACTCCATTCTTGGTATGGTGCCACATCCAAACATCCTTCGCATCCCTATACGGGACAACCATTTTACAGATTGCCGATGAATCTGCTGCACAGATTAATGTCTCAATTTTGCCTCGGTCCCAGACTTTCCTCCCTTGAATAAACAGATCTGCAACCTTGATTCCACTCTCCTTTACAGGCTGATCCTGTACCACGAAAGGTGCCTTTGTGCAGAGCCAAGGGTTCTCCAAAGCCACAATGGACTTGCCATCTCCAATCCTCCATCTCACACCCAATTGAAGGACCTTAATGGCTCTCTAGACACTCCCCCAAACAAAACTAGGATTATTGCCCAATTTGGAAGAAAGGAAGGGAACTTTAGGAAAATATCTAGCTTTTAAGAGCATCCCAACCAAAGTATCTGCATCCACCAAGAGCTTCCAACCATGCTTCCCCAATAGGGCAAGGTTAAAATTTTGGAGATCCCTAAACCACAGGCCACCATCCCTCTTATCCCTGCGCAATCTAGACCAGTTATACCAATGAATCGACCTTCTCCCTCCCGGTTTCATACCCCACCAGAATGAATTCATTATCCGTCCAAGATCCAGACAAAGGGACTTTGGTAGTCGAAAAACGCTCATACAGAAGGTGGGGAGGGCTTGAACCACAGCCTTAATCATAACTTCCTTACCTGCGGCAGACAGAAATCTGAAGCTCCACGAATTTAAGCTCTTTCTAAGTCTGTCTTTGAGGAAGCTAAAAATTGCCACTTTTGACTTGCCAATCATGGAAGGTAAACCCAAGTATCTACCAGTATCAAGAGGGTTATGCACACGTAGCGAATTACTAACCTCAGTGCGCAATCCAGCGCTGACATTCGGGCTAAAGAAGATCCTAGATTTTTGCAGGTTGATAGCTTGGCCCGAAGCCGCTTCATACTCAGATATGATTGCTCCAATTTTGTTACATTCAGCCATTGATGCCCTGAAGAACAAGAAACTATCATCTGCAAAAAACAAATGGGTGATAATTGGCGCTCCTCTAGCCACAGAGCAGCCATGAATGGCACCTTCAGCTTCAGCCTTATTAATTAGCTTGGATAATACCTCCGCACAAAAGATAAAGAGGTACGGAGAGAGAGGATCTCCCTGTCTTAGACCCCTTCCCGGATTAATAGGTCCCACAAACTGCCCATTTACCGACACCGAATACTCCACAGAGGTGACACACAATATAATCCAATCCACCCATCCCCTTGAGAATCCCAATTTAGACATTAGCAATTTCAAAAAATTCCAATCCACCCTATCATAGGCCTTGCTAATGTCTATTTTCAAAACTAATATAAATAATTAAATATTGAATTCGTAAAACATAAAAAAATCCAAGGACATCTATAAATAAATATAAGTTCAAAAAGTTCAAGGAATTGGAAATATATTTTGTGGGGTAAGTTACACGTAGGGCCACTGAACTTTATTAATTTTTACAGTACTATCATTAAACTTCAAAACATAATATAAAAACAATTTGATTTTACACTTTCTAACATCACGACAACAACTAAACTTTAACTAATGGCTCAGATGATTGTTAACGACCTCGAAATGAAAATATTTAAGAATTAGAGTTGTTTATAACAGTATTTATCACCATATTTTTTATTTTCTAAAATCACAATTTCTGCTCCTTTCTCTTTCTAAAAATTCACTTTATTCATCCCAATGACCCCAAAACAAGAATTTTGGAGAATTAAAGTTGCTTACAAAATTTAATCAATTCTTGATTTTTTTATTTTATTTTGAGACGTTGATTGAAATTTAATGATCATAATATTAGAAACTATAAAATTGAGTGACTTAAACTTCAAAACATAATATAAAAACAATTTGATTTTACACTTTCTAACATCACGACAACAACTAAACTTTAACTAATGGCTCAGATGATTGTTAATGACCTCGAAATGAAAATATTTAAGAATTAGAGTTGTTTATAACAGTATTTATCACCATATTTTTTATTTTCTAAAATCACAATTTCTGCTCCTTTCTCTTTCTAAAAATTCACTTTATTCATCCCAATGACCCCAAAACAAGAATTTTGGAGAATTAAAGTTGCTTACAAAATTTAATCAATTCTTGAATTTTTTTATTTTGAGAGGTTGATTGAAATTTAATGATCATAATATTAGAAACTATAAACTTGAGTGACTTTTATATTACGTTTGAAGTTTAGTAGTCATATCATAAAAATGAGTAAATTTCAGTGGTCATAATGTAATTTACCCATAGTTTGTGCTTCAAGTGGATGGGTTTAAGGCCCAGTAGGAATAGGCTAAGTGGGTTTGGGCTTCAATCCAAAACCCCAAAAGGAAGGAAAGCACCAGGTATCGCAACGGACCCGAAAGTTTCGGGTTATCCGTGGGAATCCAATCCGACGAAATGGAAAATTTTCAAAGTAATTTTAGCAACGGACCTTTTATCTAGGTATGGTAACATGTACGGGTTTCACGGATGCCCTACACTACCCGCTCTAAAGGGATTATTTGAATCTTGTGGAGATACAAGACTAGTATAAGATTTAGAAAACTATCTGTGACATATATATGGAGCGGGTATTAGATTATCTCCCAGAATATCCGGTACCCGTAATTTATTTATGCACATAAATTTTATTCTCTTGAAAGTTGATGAATGTGGACACGAAGTGGAGGAAAAGAAATGAAAATTGCTACTGTATCAAAATGAATTTTTATTATTATTATTTTTAGCGTTTTTTGTTTCTTGATAATTTGAGTGATTTAAATTGTTTGAATTTAGAATGGATAACAACCCAAATTATTCTAGAATGAGGAATAAAGGGAAAATTAATAGAAATAATGACAAACCATTATTTCCTATAAAAATGGGATTTATGCATGATTAATATGGAATTAATGATAATTAATGCAGGATTAATGCATGGGTGAACATAAGGAGGTTTCTTGAGACAAATTCATGGGTCTCTAAACCATTATCAAGGAGAAACCTCCGACATTGATGATACTAATAGCTCCATTAATACCGAAACCCCCGGGTATAACTAAAGTAACATCGAAACCCACATTCAATGACAATAAAGGGGATTAATGCGATTGTTACAGAATTGCATATAAATACCCCAGCTTCCTAGGATCAAATGTACACACAATATTCTAACCCTACTTTGTGATTACAGATTATTCTCTCAAGAATATTACTGACTTAGGCATCAGAGTGTCCCCAATCGATCCCAATGGCGCCTCACAGGGAAGGGCTCCGATCAAGGATTTTTTCACAAGTTATCAATTGGTGCGGTGAAGGTGGAATTCTAAGATTAATAGAATTTTCACGACGAACATAAAATGTCTTCAGAAGGGCTCAACCCTCCCACTGGAGGAACCTCTATATCAGTAGTCACGGGAGGGACCCCATAAAACCATCTACTGAAAGGATCTCTAACAAACAGAAGATCATAAAATTTTGATTGTATAGAGTTTCACAAAGAACAAACAATGGAGTCAACGTAATAGGAATCCCTATCTCAAACCTTGGCTCAATCAGTAGAAACAAATCTATCCAAAGATAGGGTTATCTATATATTGGTGGAAAGAGTTTTCTACATTAAATCGGGAATTTTATGATAAACAAGATAAGTTTCTTCCTCTTTCTTGTTCCATTTTTAATTAAAGAAATTTGAAATTCCTTATCCTTATGAAATGTTATGAATATCATATATGTTATTAGATAAATCTAATAAACTGTGAAAGATGAAGTCATTAAGATAGATCTTTCATTAAATCTTGCATGCTTAATATGCCTTATATTTTTATGCATGACATGCGTAATAGGCTATATATTATCATTCAATTAGTACAAAATTCATGTATAAGACCCGAAATCTTGGGATTTTATAAAAAAACTCATCCATTCAATGTGATTTTGTCATTTGATATTAAAATATCATAAAATGGCTCGTGTAATTACAGATGATTTAGGTCTGATCAGTCTTTTGGATGAACATGCATATAATTATTAGAAGAAATTACAAAAAAAATCATATTTGGTTTTTTCTTGTACAGTTCACCATCATCTATGTATGGTTTTTCTCATATATAGTATTTTTAATTAAAATATTAGAAATTCATGTTTTTAATTATTGTTTTGTTAAACAGTTATTTCATCACTTTTTTACAGAGATGTGTCTATTCATATAGAAACTGTTTATTTGATATTGTTAGAATTTCTTTTACCAACATAAGAGACTTGAAAATATTGAGTCTATTTGTGATTATCCCGTAATCGTCCCTAACCATTAGGGCCATTAGGGGCTAATGAATTACGAAATTGGATAAACAAAACTTTCATGTCCCGAGCTAACTACAAAAGAGTGCAAGTGTCAATTTTGAATGAGAATATTAATTTATTCAAAGTTCTTAGGCTATACATGAGTGTTCTTTAAAGATTGTTTGGATGATGGCAGTTGAAGGTATGTGGGGGTGAATTTTGGGTAATTTTCCTTACATCCCGAATTGAAGGAGAATCATGGTACATGTCTTTTTCTTCCAAAATTACCCTTTTTCTTTTATTTTATTTATACAAATGAAAGGATATAAGATTAATTTTATATATAACTATATTATTAAATCATCGCTTCCCTTATTTTAATTATATTTCATCCAAACGAGGCCTTAATGATATCTGAATGCCATTAATGCATGATAACATAATATTAGTTACAAGTAAATAGTAACTATATCTTACCCAATATTGAAGGTTATAATGTTTATGATATTTAAAATAAATTTATTATCTTGGGTGATAATGTGCATTAAAATGCAAAAGACATTGTCTTTAACCTTTGTCATTATGGTTATTTATTATTAAAAATTCATTATGATATTTATGTGCAATAGTAACCTTTATAGTTATGATCGCAAGGAGACATTGCATCATACATGATATTTGCCAACGAGGCTAATGCAAACAGTCTTTCGCTATGAAGTCTATTTCATGGATCAAGCCATTGATCCCTAAAGTAAGTGAATATAGCTTTTATGACTTACCATAATCTTTTAATAACGGACAGGGTATGCCCCACTCCTGGAGTTTTTTCAGTACTAACCCACAAGTACAAGGGAATCACTAATACCACAACCAGTGCCAAACACTATCACGAAAAATAAAGCTCAATCCAGAGAAGTGTACATTCGGAGCCACTTCAGAAAAAATTCCTTGGTTATGTCATTAGCCAAAAAGGAAAGATCCAAAGGTTGAACAGGCGGATCATCGTACTAGGAAGGTTCATACCTTGTTAACAGGAATTCACCATCACCACCCACAGCACAGATCTTGGGGTACAAGGCGGATAAAAGGTTTAAAGCTCCCCACTTGCCACAATATAAAAAAGAAGATTCAGTATAAACGGGACATTATATATCCCGAACCCAAAGGAGGGGAGCATGTAATCATTGGAAGAAATGCCAAGGCAAATTGCAGGTTCCGTAGAAGAAATGGCCATAACATAGAAGCTTGCTGGGAGATGGAAAAATAGAAGATAGATTTGTCTAGAATAACAAATAACAAGACAACGACAAGCAAAAGATAGAGCCTAGAAAGAAATCCAAAAGTGTTATTAATGTCATGGCAGATGGACCAGGGTATCAGCCACCCGTGAAAAAAGAAGTTAAAATATTCGCCCTGGATAAAACATCCCTTAATCACCCTTTTTGCAAAAACAGGTCCAGTAATCCCTCCACATGCAGATGCATTGGTAGTAACGATGGCGATTGAAGGATGAGAGATGAAGCAAGTCATTATTGACACATAAGCTAAACATGGCGGAAGATGCAACTACAGTTGCTCAGAAAAGACGAAACCATGGGCCTAAAAATCAGTATTTTTACGTATTCTTATATGTGCATTAAACTGTCATAATATCCTATATTTTATAATTTATTCTTTCTCGCCATATTTCTTATATTCATTTGCCTAGTTTTGTTCTATTTCTTTCCAATTCTATAGAAGAAGAAATAGCAAAGCGGAAGAAGGCATATGCAATCAAAGAGGTGATATACGCCCAATGGCTAGCGAATGAAAAATCCCACAGGCGGATCAGCTACCTTAAAAATAGGACAAAATGATCCCCCATCAAGGGCGGGTTTTAACAAGGCTCTCAGAAAGACCAGTATCCATTGTAATAAAGGCAATGACATTGCCCCCATTAAATAAACTAATCTTTGTTATCAAACGTGTTTATCATTTTGTTTGTAGAGTTCACAGACAACATAAATGTCTCCATACATAGGGAGGGGAAACAGCAAAGTAAAAGTTCCATCAAGGGCAGATTCTTTTTCCAGTGAAAGAAATCCATAAAGCTTATCATAAGCTTCTAAGGGATGGCTGGCCACCTACCCTAGTAATTCGGAGAAAATCTAAGGTGAATTGAAAGCGTATCATATCCATATATGATCCCAAAAAGCTCAAAACTCTTTTCGTAAAAGAACATAAAGTCCCACCACATGCAGCTTCTCTGAAAGCTTAAAAATACAAAGTACCTTCAAAGGGCAGATTTTCTTCCCCGTGAAGGAATCTTACACGAAGTCCCTTCAAAGGGCTAAGGTTTTAATGAGGCTCATAAAAAGATCATCATCCGTTGTAATAAAGGCAAGCCATTTCTTGCTCGTTAAATAAATTACTCTTGATTATTAGTTTTAGTGTGACATTTCTTTTCGGCGTGCTAGCATACATAAATGTCTTCTTACTAAAAAAAGGGGGGCATGGGTTCAGATTCTCTTCCCCGTGAAGAAATCTTATACAAAGACCCTCCAAAGGGAAGATTCTCTTCCCCGTGAAGAAATCTTACACAAAGTCCCACCAAAGGGCATATTCTCTTCCCCGTGAAGAATCTTACACAAAGTCCCTCCCAAAGGGCAGATCCAATCAAAAGTCCCATTACGGATAGATTCACTTCCCTGAGAAGTGGTCATTAAAAATCCTATTAAGGGCGGATACATCTTTCTCAAAGAAAGAAATCCTTAAAAGCTTATCACAAACTTACTAGGGGACGACTAGCCACCTACCCCGGGTTCGGTGGAATAAGTTTAAACACTTAAAAATATCTTCTCAAAAGATCAAACATGTGATTCGGTGGAATAAGTTTAAACACTTAAAAATATCTTCTCAAACGATCAAACATGTGATTCGGTGGAATAAGTTTAAACAATTACAAAATATATTCTCAAGTTCAAACATGCGATTTGGTGAAATAAGTTTAAACACTTAAAAAAATATTCTCAAGTTCAACATACAATAAAAGAAGAAACAACGAAACTCTTCACAAAATGCAAAATATGGAAAAATGAAGGAAAAAGCCCCACGAGGTGAATGTCTAGATGGAAAAAGTAAAGCCTATCAAATGGCGAATGGCGCAAAGCATGCCTAAGAAGAAGCCCGATGTGGCAAATGCAAAATATGGCGAACAACAAAACCCCAGGAGACGAATGCCCAGATGATAAAAGTAAAACCTATCGAATGGTGAATGGCTCAAAGAAGGCCCAAATAAAGCTACAATTGGTGAATCTTCTTCATCAAAAGCAATGAAGCCTCGTCTTCATCCAAGATAATGAAGCCTCGTCTTCATCAAATATATGAAGTCTCGCCTTCGTAAAAACAAAGTAAAAACACTTTGGAAAATAAATAAAGGCTAAAAAGCAAGTTCATAGAGTGCCAAAACCCTAAAAAAAGCGAATAAAGCTTAAAATGGGGAACAAAGCTAGAATGGCGAATGTTTAGAATGACGGTAGAACTACGTGGCTTTTATTCCCAAAAATTAATGGAGTACGTAGGAAGCTTGACAAAATAAGAAATTATCAAGCCCAAGCAAAAAAGATTGGTATATTTTGATAAGTCGAGAAATGAGAGTTTTTTTTAGACACTCCCGAGTACTTTTATTGGCTTATTTGATGCTTAGAAAATTTAAATGATGTGTCTCATTCCTACTAGTCTGGGGAAATATGTTTAATAGAAAAACATTAAACATAAAACACGCTTTAGACAGCCCTAAAGAGCTTTTTATACCTTTAGGGAGGGTTCCTGATAACAACCCAAATTATTCTAGAATGAGGAATAAAGGGAAAATTAATAGAAATAATGGCAAACCATTATTTCCTATAAAAATGGGATTTATGCATGATTAATGTGGAATTAATGATAATTAATGCATGATTACTGCAGGGGTGAACATAAGGAGGTTTCTTGAGACAGATCCATACAGGGGTCTCTATACCGTTATCAAGGAGACCTCTGACATTGATGATACTAACAACTCCATTAATACTAAAACTCTCGAGTATAACTAAAGTAACATCGAAACTCACATTCAATGATAATAAAGGATTAATGCGATTGTTAAAGAATTGCATACAAATAACTCTACTTTGTGATTACAGATTATTCTTTCAAGAATATTACTGACTTAGGCATCGGAGTGTCCTCGATCGATCCCAACGGCGCCTCACAGGGAAGGGTTCCGATCAATGATTTTTTCACAAGTTATCAAGAATATTTGTTAAATTTTTGCATAATTTATTAAATTGATGTTTTTTAGATTTATAATTTATTTATTTTATATGTTGATTCTTAATGGGTAGTGGTACTCGTGATTTAAACAGTATACTCACTTGGATAATGAGACGGGTACATAAACTTCAAAACTAAACAGATAAGGGTTTAAGATTGCATTACTCGTAGGTAACCTACCCGATACCATCCCTAGTTTGTCTCCAAAATGGAGATGGAACATGGACAATATGACCCGTTTTCAAATAAGATCAATTTTAACCATATCTAACAAAAAATTAAACAGATTGATTTATTGTTATTTGACTCGTTATTCAACAGTTATATTGGAACTTTCAAACATCAATTATGTCTAAAATATTTATTTTGTTACTAACCCAATTACAAACAACATACTAAAAATACTAATATTTAAGTATGACAAATACAAATTGATTGCAAAAAAAAAAAACTGCATAAAATAAACAACTTGACAAAGTAGGTGAAACTGCTTCAATTTATTGATAATCTTGTTTAGAAGATTGGATATGACAGTCGAATAATTATAAAATCGGTCCATAATTTTTTTTAAATATGAATAAAATTGATCTTACTTGGCAATATTAAGGATAAAAAATGATTGTAGTAAATTTGGACTTTATCATTATTCTTAATATTATACTCGATAACAAATTACTTATTTTTTAATTTTTTAATTTTTTTGCAACGAAATAACAAAATAGATTTTAGATTTTTTTTTGAGAAAAATCAATTTAATTTCACATATAAATTAATACAATTTTAATTTCAACATTTATTAAATAATACAATTAAAACTATCATTAACAGAAATTAACACATCAAATGATTATACCATCAATCTTTCAATATCTAGAGATGATATATTTCAATTCTAATATTACTTTTATATTTGAGCTTACAAAATGATAATATTACGTGAATTGCTATTCACCACTTCTAAATTATTTCTTACTGTCCCATAAAAATATTTTACCCTTCTCATTTGTTTTAACAAAACTTCTCATTCTCTCTAATATCTTCCAAAATCACATTTCGAAACGAGAATCATATCTGGAAATTACGGCAAAAGAAAATGACCGATTCATGGCAATGTATGTTTTTTTTTTTGCAAAAATTCATTCGAAAACACAAGTTCTCCTAGGCGGAAGTTTCACCCGCCTGCCCTTTAGGCACGCCAGCTCGGTCTTCGAGAGCATGTTCCGATCCATACATGGTGTGGTACACTCGCCATTCACATCCACGCTCTTACGTCCGCTCTTACTAACTGCCAACTATCTTGGTCGCCGAACATACGGTCCGCCACAACACGGAACCCGGAGTTACCATCACCTATCACATCGAGATATGATTCAATATACGTCTTAATTATTTCCATGTTTTTCCTGACCGCATGGTCATTGGCTAGACGGTTTTTGTGACTGTCCAGTGCACAAAAAAAAGGAAATCACAAAATTTTTTTTTACATCGTCTTTGAAATCGTCCATTTTCGAAGTTCTCGAGTCCATTTTTTTAGAATTTCAGTTTTGTTCAGTAAAGAGAAACAATTAACCGTTTTTGAAAAAAATATATGATAATTACAAAATTGTCAAAATGAAGGTGGTAACAAGTGATTTGGCACGGTAAATAGCAATACTCGTTATTATTTAATGTGTTATGGTCCGGTCCCGCTCTCTTGTCATCTTTAAAAATCCCATTTAACAAAACGCAACCGTTTGGTTGGAACGTTGCAGTACTAAATTCCCGCCCAAATCTCTCTTCCTCGGTCTTGGCAAGAGTCTCTCACTCTTCATCAGTCACCATTAATGGTACAATGAGTTCCAGAGCAGGTAAACCAGAGACATTCTAAAATTTTATTTTCATGATAAACCGAGATATTCTAAAATTATATTTTTCCACTCTTTCTCCGATTGTAAGATAATAAATTTCTTCCGTGTCGTCTGTGAGCATTTTCAGGTGGAAATGAAGTTGATCTATGGTCCCAAATTGTAGCTGAAGAGTCAGATTATTGTGATCAACACCATCAATATCTAAGGTTGAAGTGTTTTATCGAAGAAGGCGACCGCGGAATACTCCTCCTGTTGTCGATTCGTAAGCGCATACGTCATTCGATTTTCTGATGTCTTTTACTTTTTTGTTGCTGCGTTTTGAACACAATTTTCCTCTTTTGTGTGTGTTTTTCTCGGCGTCCTTAGGAATCAGTTGGATTCGAATAAGGAGAATCGGGTGAGCTTTGTTGCTGCCGTTAAGCGGGTCAGTTGGAATCGAGCCCTTTCCATCAGGTTTGATTGAACCCTAATTCCTCAAGTGAAGATTCTTACTGTGTGGCTCCATTTCATGTTTATATTGGAATTTGAAGTATTTGAATATGATTCGATCAATTGGTAGCGCAATACGATTTGATCGATTGGAAGTGTGCGGTGTATTATCAGGTCTGCATTTGCAATAACTACATAAGTCCTGATAGTAAATGAATGCTATGGGAATGCATGACTAAAGCATTTGTAGTTTAGGGTCTGGTTGGATGGAGTTGAGGTGGGAATTTTAATGGAAGGGGAGGGAGAGTGAGGTGAGGTGAGCTGGATTGAAGTTATTGATGGAGAAATTGTCAATCTTACATGAATATTGTATGATTTATAAGGTTAAATAAGTTTATTTTGAAGATTTTATAAAGGAAAACCTTCAATTCCGCCAATTTGGTGGACTAAAAATGGAAGTTAACCTTAAAAATGGGAATAACAGGGAAGTGATGAAAATATGTTGTTTGGAAGTTTATAGAATGTAAATGAGGTTAAAAATTTAACTTCGTCTGAGAGTTTTTGTTTGGGAGGAAGTTAATGGAGGTAAATGGGGGTAATGGAAGGTTAAATATCACATGAACCTTAATTTGGAGTTGTTTTTGGAGAGTAAATGAAGGTTAATGGAAGTTAAATCATTACTTCCTTTAACCTCCAAACTCTAACCACAGAGATAAAATTTTTTAATGAAGTTTACAATTACTTTTATTGACTTGGAGGTTAAAGGAATTAAATATTTAACTTACATTAACCTTCATTTACTTTATAAAACCAACTCCCAACCAAGATTCATGTGATATTTAACCTTCCATTATTTCCATTTACCTTCATTCACCTCCTTACAAACAGGCATCTCTGCCAACCTCAATTCAAGCAGGCCCTTAGGAGAAGCATTGTATAGATTGTAGTATAAAACTTCGATTCAGAAATCAAGTAATTACTTTTTCTTTTATCATGCATTCATGGTTAACTGCGTCTTATTTTAAAAATTGTGCGCAATACACTTACATTAAACAAAAGAAGATTATATTAAAGAGAAAGAAAAAATCCTCAACCCGCCACACCTACGGTCATAGGTAAGCTCTCAACCAAAGAGCTTCACCACGTTAACTGCGTCTTATACTTGCTGATAATTCCTAATTTTATGATCTGCTTTTGTGGTTGGCACAGAGGGAGAGTAAGTATTGCTGTTGCTGCTTGTGTGGAGAATCAACCTGGACAAAAGCAGGCAAAAAGAAAGGGCAATCCACCTGTTCCTAAAGTACTATTATTTTTTTTATCTCTTTCTTCTTCCCCTTTTGTTGATGTTATTACTGTAATTTCTCTCATGGTCCAAGTCGTGCTGCTGTATATAGTGAATTTATTTGAGGCATAAAGCATGTCTGCAGTTTCTGTTCCTTTTGCTGTCCTCAAGCTTGGTTTCTTTCATGTCTTGGTTCTTTCAGGGAAAGGCCGCAAAGCCTCTGAATTTTGAGATGGAAAAGGAATATTTTCAAGAAGTCGATGCTTTTGAGTTGCTGGAGGAGAGACCCTCACCTAGAAGTTTTGGTACATGGGCGACAGGCAACGAGAATGAAAATATAGCTATACCACACCTATCGTCGAGATTAGAACAAGGGTTGATTCCAAAGAAGTTAAATTTCAGCTGTGAACCTTCTACTACACTGTCTAAGTTATTAGAAACTCCAGCAATGCCCTTTGAACCTCTTTGTGGGGATGATTCTGGAGCTGCAAATTTGAGAACCCCTGAAAAATTTTCTTTGAAATTCCATTCAAGCCTCCATTCTGTACACAGTAGAATTAATGCGTTGTTACTCAGTAAATACTTGCCTCAAAGGAAATCTGGTTCACAAAAGAACAGCTCCCTTTTGGCAAGTCCGCATGATGACGGCTGTAAGGACATTGAAACTGCAATTAAGAAACTATCTTTTGCGTCAACATCTACTTCTTTGGATCATGACTATTTGGATCCCTTTTCTGCACTTATGGCTGTCTGTGCACAGACGCTTCCATCAACTCTGCTAGATGTGTTCTCAAAATATTGGTTTGTCCTCATTCCTGACATGTGCTGCTTTATATATGTGTTTCTCAGTGTGTTTGAGTTGCTCAAAATACAAGAGGATGTCTAAGATACTATCTGTATTTTCAACTCTCTCAATTAGCTGTTTTGAATTTGTGAGTAGAGATTGTTTTTTAGTTTCTACTTCCAGTTTATGTTTATGATCTTTCATTTCAGCCTCTTCACATGAATATAGCATTTCTTACACCTCTTACTTTGAATTTTATTATTATTTTAAAGTTGGCATATGTTTTTAGCTTTGTTACTCTACTCCTCCGGCTGTCTGTATAATTCTGATAATTGATCAACTCTTAATATTTGCATACTACATTGTTTTAACATTGACATTGTCAATGATTGACAATTGTCGTCCCAAGGGATTAGTCTGGTAGTAATCAACTAATGTTTAAAGTGTACGTTCTAGATTATAAACTTTGACCTTGGAGTAAGTATAGGTTATAAATTTGGACCTTGGAGTAGTAAGTATAGGTTATAAACTTGGAGTAAGTAGGGGTAAAAAATAAAAAATAATTTGGACTTTAGTCACTCTCCTACTTCTTTAAGAAAAAAAGAAAAGATCTACTTCTTTTAGAAGAAAAAAGATTGACGATTGTCAATCAACCATAATTCACAAGTTAGATTTGCAGTCGATATTATTTTTGCTTGAATTTATTTTCTACATCATGTGTATGCTATGTTATTTGAGACCTGAATCATTAAGCTAACGGGAATATGACTCTCTTGACCCAGTAACCCAGACAGTATTGTCAAAGTTGGGGAAGGCGCATATGGGGAAGCCTTTAAAGCTGGTAATACAGTTTGTAAAATTGTTCCAATTGATGGAGACTTAGTAAATGGAGAAGTTCAAAAGGTAAGAAGCTTCATTGCCATCTTCACTACCATTTTTTCTTCTTTGATGAGCTTTATATTAGTGCTGAACCATTCATTTGCTTTACTTCAGAAATCAGAAGAACTTCTGGAGGAGGCTGTACTTTCTCGAACCCTCAATCATCTAAGAGGGAGTGATAATGACTCCTCTAATGCGTGCACAACATTCATTGAGACCTTAGAGTACGTGCTGTACTTGTCATTCACACGCAGACACACACAATAAATCAACTTTAACGAGTCTTTTCATTTACTCCACAGTTTAAGGGTGTGCCAAGGTCCTTATGACAAATCACTGATTAAAGCTTGGGAAGATTGGGATGAGAAAGAGGGCTCAGAAAATGTTCATCCTGGAGAGTTTCCAGAGAAACAGGTTGAACTTTGATTCTTCTTCTTTTTTGTTTTTTTGTATGTAAATACGTACACTTGGATGAAACAATTAACATGCAAGAGTTTTTGTTTTTTTGGTGGAACAATCTTAAATTAGGTTCTTACATTAATGGGAACGGATACAGAAATGGAAACATGAGAAACACTATTTGTAAAAAAAGATATATGTATAAACAATTAAAAGTATAAGAATATACGTTAAAGTTTTTTCATGTATACACAGTTTAAAAAATTACATACGAAAGTCACAAAGTAGAGGGAAAAAAAGAAGAGATTATAGAAGTTGATCTAATACTAATGAACATGTGATTATCGCATTGATGCATTTTTGAAAATATATTAGGTTTTAGAAAATGAGTTTCCAAAATTTTCAAATTATGGAAAGATGACCTCAAATGTTTTGTACAAGTTTTCATGAGTTTCGGTTACCAAAACAACAAAAAAATTACGTACAACATAGATTAGGATGTCTTTTCCTTTCACTCTGACTTTTGGAACCTTGCTCTTGTAAAGATTAAATCCGAGTTAGATTAGATGTTTGGCCCTATACTGTTGTATGCATATTGACATTGAAGATCTGCTTTATTGGAATACTAACTTTGATGATGAATTTGCATAGTGCTATGTTGTGTTTGTCCTTCAACATGGTGGAACGGACCTTGAAAGCTTCGTTCTCATGAACTTTGATGAGGCACGAAGTTTATTAGTTCAGGTGAATGAAATTCTTTTGAGCAATTCACTGAGTTATTTATTTAATTTTTGCTGTGATTGACTTGTATGCCTTTTGCACATTGCAGCTTACAGCTGCATTGGCTGTTGCAGAAGCAGCATTTGAATTCGAACACCGTGATCTTCACTGGTATGACTACTTTATGCAGCCATTCGTTATTTATTTTGTTTGAATGCTAACCTAAAATTATCTCTGCTCCAGGGGGGGGGTTAGATGGGTTATATGGGTTCACAGGTTGGGTTGATACGACCCATAGACTCGTCTAAATTATACGGGTTACAATGAATTCGCGAGTCAATCTGCGACCCGACCCGTTTATTTCATGGGTTAGACGTGTCAACCCATTTATGACCCAAACCCATTTATCTCAATTCATTTAATTTCCATGTTACGTGAATCGTGTTATCGTGTTGTGACCCATATTGACAACCCTAAACGTAAGAGTATTGAAATGGGTCCGTGTATCGTAAATGTGTCGTGTTAGTCTACCCTAGACCTGTCCACGGGCCCGAGTACCCGCTCGGCCCGCCTAGGCCCTTATCCCTTAGACCGGGTTTGGACAATAAAAATTGAGAGGTTACAGGTTCGACTATTAGGAGCGGTCTCTTACCATCAATGTAAATATAACAACAGAAAAAAAAAATAACAAATCGATTAGTTTTTTTATATGAGTTTAATCCTATTATCATTGTGTTAACTGTACAAAATGTATTCATGTTTCCTCTCGGCACACATGAGTTACGGTTTTATGACCTTTTCTCTTGCTGGGATTTGCATTATTTGCATTAAATTAATATGTTATGAAGATGCTGTTTTTTTTTTATTATAAAGAGAAGTAGAACTTTATTAAAAAAATTCAAGCAAAACATTATTAAAAAATAAAAAAGCAACCTGAACCCATACTTCATAATCAGATTTAGAATCCGCAGCTTTCGTTAGAATATGTCTTACACGATTTGTTGACCGACTGATAAAATTGATATGACAGTTAATGATATCCGTTGAAAGAGATTTACAACCAGTAATAATAAAACGAAGCACAAGATCCATCTCGTTTATATTATGAAAAATATTAACAAATATTTGAGAATCAGATTCGATGATAACATCTTGGTAATTGTGCTATTTCAACCAACTCAACAATAATGGTATAAGGAGTAGGATAAAAAGTTATTAAAATTATCTTCCATAACGAAACCAAAACTAGCAGTGCCTTGAGTAGGAAAAATCGCGTCAAAAAAGACGGACTAGTAAGCGTCGAACATAACTGATCTTAGAAATGAGAATTAAGATAATAGCTTGCTTTATATACCCGAACCAAGCCTTCACCCTTGTTTTGGAAATACAAATTAAAATCCCACATTTTCAAACTTATTCCACCAACAAATTTTGGAAAGCATAATTTATACCAGGAAGCCTATCGGATGCCTTCGCTATCTCTAACATTCGAGCCCAACCAAAATAAATTTATCACACACTCAAAGTAACTCAACTCTTGGAATTTACTTATTCCTTGGCAGTTCCAACTTAGAGTACTTATTAATTCCGGTGATTACCAACTCATCAAAAGTGAGACATTCTTATTCAATTTTAAATACCAATTCATTAAAAGCGAGATTTTTGAACTCCAATTTAGTCTGTTGTAAGTTTATTTTATTATTTTAGTTTGCTATTATTATCTATAAAAAAAATAGTCTACCATAGTAGCATATAATTATTCAATATGTATTTAAACTATAAAATTTATATATTTTTTTTTATTTTTTAAAATAGTAGTAAAACTATTCAATAATGTCTAAACCTTATAATTACAATGAAAATTTTGATGTTATTTTATAAATTGAGAATTAAAACGGTTTCTCAAATTGATAGATTGGATCAGTTCATACCAAATCGAAATTTAATTTTTAACCTAGTTTTGAAGTTGCCAAAACTTAACAAATTAGTTTAAATTTGACAAACTTTTAGATATTAAAACCGATTGATTTTGGGTTAATTCATCAATTTTTACCAACTTCAGAATTGAATTGATATCTAAATTTTGATTTGGGCTAATTTCAGATGTAATTTTGACCCTTAATTCGTTTATTTTATTAGATAGATAGAATTAAGGGAACTTTACATATAAATTCACATTTAAAAAACTATCTACAATTATGTCAAGTCCTAATTTGATTTATATCAAACTAATAAAATCATTACTTTTAATCTATTTAAGATTTGGAGTTTATAAATTATGGGTCTAGAATATATTTCTAGGGTTTAAGATTTATGAATTTGAGTTTAGAAATTTTAAATTAGGATGTAAAACATACTTTATTTGTTATATATGGAAAATAATGACATTTTCATAATTAAGTTTGATAATCTGATTTAGTTGTAATTTTGTAGTTAATTATGATATTCATGTAACTACCTCTTATTTTATTAGATAGATAGAATTAAGGGAAATTTACATATAAATTCACATTTGAAAAAATATCTACAATTATGTAGACCTGTTCATGGGCTGGGCCGGGCTGGGCTTGGACCGGACCTAACCGGGCTTGTCACATAATTACTTTGTCCAAGTCCAACCAAGCCCGCACTATATTTACATCGGGCTCGGGCCGGACTGGGCCAAGCTAAAAGAACTAATTCCCAACCCCAACCCGGCCCGACCCAACTAATATCGTTCTATTTTTAAAAAAATTAAAATTGAACTAAAAAATTATACTATAAATATAAATAATAAAATATAATAAACTAAATTTTAGAGGATTATTTCAATAAAAATCACTTAACGCAATCCTAAATAAAAAATACGTTTTTTTTATAGTAATAAATAAAAAAGTAACAAAAATATGTACATGTTCACGAATTCTAAAAAATATATGGTTTGGAAATTTTTATGTTGAAGAAATTTAAAATTTGTATTTTTGGAATATAAAGTTTATTAAACTATAAAAGTTATTAAATTAAAATTTCGGGTCGGGCTGGGTTGGGCCTGGGTTTTGAGACAAGTCACAAGCCCAACCTACTCTATATGCGGGTCTAAGCGGGCTTGGACCGGGCCGGGCCTATTACAAAATATATACGTCTAAGCCCACTCTTTGAAGAGCGGGCTTGAACGGGCTGGACGGGCCAGTGGGCTTTTGAACAGGTCTACAATTATGTCAAGTCCTAATTTGATTATATCAAATTAATAAAATCATTACTTTTAATCTATTTTAAGAATTGGAGTTTATAAATTATAGGTTTAGGATATATTGTTTAAGATTTAGGATTTATGAATTGAAGTTTTTTAAATTATGGTGTAAAAGTATACTTTATTTGTTACATATGGAAAATACGATCAGAATTAAATTTGCTAATCTAGTTTAGTCGTAATTTTGTAGTTAATTATGATATTCATGTAACTAAGGGTCTGTTTGTTTTATCTACTGTTTGTTGTTTGCTGTTACGGTTTGTTGTTTGCTGTTGGAAAAAATGTTTTTTCAAAAAGCAGAGATTCTCTACTTTTGTAAAAGGCCGATTTTCGGGTGTAAAAGGCAAACAGGAAATCACTAATCAAACACCTAATGCTGTTTTTCAGATGTAAAATGCAAACAAGTGGTCACTAATCAAACACCTAAAATCCTCTATTTTAAAGTGAAAATGTAAACATGAGCATGAAAATGAGCAACCAAACGACTTCGAAAATTAACACATGGAGAGTTGGGATGAGATAACTACTTTCTATCTTGTGCCCACAAATCTGCATGATATGTCTCAAAAGTTGTGGACATTACATGGAGAATTTATTTCTTTTATTTCTTTTCAAGATTCTGTTTTGAAAAAAAAAGGTTGTTGGTTTTCACAATTCTTTTTGTTAGATGAGGTTTTCAATTCAAATTTAAACCCACCATTTTCATCATTTCAAATATCTAGTGAGCTAAAATGATGCGGCCGGTTTGTAATGATAGTTTTAGTCAAGGTTGTAAAAGATGGTAGACGCTAGTCGGATAAACAGTGTAATCGATAATTAATCGGGGATTAATCGAATTTGAATTTATATATTTTTATTTATTAATCAATAAATTGTTATATAAATTTAATTAAAATATATATTATACTATATAAAAATAATAATATAAAATTATTTAATATAGAAACATATGTTTTTGTAACATATATCTTTAAAAATACCTGTATTTGGCATCCTGTTACAGACTTGTTAGACATATGTCAAAGTGAACCGGATTCCACATTGATATTATAATGAAATATGGTCTGAAGACAATCAGAGATATACTTAAGAAAACTTATGACACGACCACCATGTAGTTTTCTAGGACGGATCGATCCAGTCACATGTATGCAACATGTACCAATATTCACAACTGACTTAACAAGTACTATGACTAGTATGAACTACTATCATACAGTCATCGAATATACGAGTCTGTGGTCCTAATCATTCCCATGATAGAATGTACTTGAGATATGATTTTACGATTGTCAATCAATGGATTCTCTAATCATATTATAGCAAGATATAAATGAACTAGATTAATGTCTTTATTACTGTTACACAAATAATGTATCTATACAAGAAGAATCAAAGTATAATACAAAATACAAGAACCAATACCTATGAACTAGGGCACACCAACAATGACAACTCAAATTAGATAGATGTCTCGTATCTAAAGTCTGAGAACCTAATTGTAATTTCAAAGTGATTCATGTTATTTGATATCAAGTCCAACATTAGGCACGACATTGTCACTCTCATCTAGTGCTCGAACATTTCGTGATCTCGAAGTGAACTAGTAAGATCGAATGAGCAATAACTCTGATTGCCTCATTCGAGTGTGACCAACACTTTCTCAACTCCATTAATTAAGTGGGCGGTTATATCTAGCATGATCCAGAGCATACCCAATCATCAAATACTTGACACCCAATCACAAACACGTTAGGCAAATTATCTAAGCATAATGTGTCTCATTTAGGCTCTATAGGGACTTTGGATCTAAGGACCCATCTATGAGTATTACATGAGAACCATCTATGACATTATAACCATGTGATGTTCTCATATTGAATTGATATAGTACTTACTCTTTCATAAGCCCTTATGTCCTTGACTGATATATAATATCCATGATCGGTGAACCACCATCAACAATCAAAGCACATATTAGACTTTGGTTCGTCATTGTTCCTACGATAAGAATAGACTAGGAATGTTCGAGAATAGTACCTTTACCTCACAGTTTCACTTTCTCAGATCCCTAACCCGTCAAACGTGAGCAGATAACTAGTATTGGATACTCTATAAGGTTGATTTACACGAGTGAATCAACAGTATAGAATGTATCCTCAGGATTAGAACATACACCAACGAAAATAACGAGATTCATGCTTTTATAGAGTGTTTTGTTAACAAAGATAAAAAAGTTAGTCTAACTTTTAAACATTGATGATAAAATTACTTGATACCAAATGTCACGGGACCAGGTCGAAGCCAAGCCAAAGCTCCATGTAGTGCCGAGATTTTCCCGAATCCTTGGTCATCCATTTCCTACCGAAGGGGTCTATCCCCTTTAAGCCTCAAGCATCCCATCAATTCTTCTGTCAGTATTCCGTCTCGGAGAGTCCCTTGTAGTTAAACCTCGCCTTATAAAGGACACATATATGAGCTAACTCCGAAGCCCAAAGTGTTCGTAGAGATTCCACCCACGGAAATATCCGCCTCCCTTCACGAAGGTCAGATGCCGACTCTCCTAATTCCCATTAGACTAGGCTGGATCACTTAAACCAGTACCGATGCCAGAATAACCCTGTCCTTCTATAGTATTTCTTACGCCAACTCGAAACTCAAGACTAATATACGTTCATACGTCTCATTCACCACTTACTCCTCGATCCTCCTTGTAACCTTATTAAGCAAGTAACAATAAGACGGCTATGTCCAAGAAATCATGGCTTGCTTTCGGCTCACCTAGTCATACAATGTGCTTTTGACATCAAGTTGAATTGAGAGAAGCACAATAGATTATTCCACATGGGATTTGTCCCCACTCAACGGAATTTATATTCATTTTATTTCTTTTTTGCCATGCACGAAAATGACATTTAATAATAAATAATCATATACAAAGCATTAACAAAGGTAAATGATTCCCCACTCACTTATTCTATCCAACTTTTTTTTTTCTTTTTACTTTCTATACACAATTTTAACTCTATAAATCAGACGTGACAATTCAGAAAAATAACATAATTTACAAAAAAAATAAATTAATTTACACTATTTGTTTAATAAAATTAACATTTTTAAAATATATAGCCTCTACGATAAGCAAGTGAATGAGACCAGTACGTGGCGAGCGGAACGTATCATCAAGCCATTTTTTGCCTCAACCCCCTAAATAAGAATAGGGGTACTTTAGGAATAGGGGCTAATTTGCTTCGCACCTGACTGTGATAGCCCTCTTGATATCTTATGTTGGCTTTGTAACTAGTGGTCGCTTGTTTGGGCTATAGAAGCTTGCTTTGATGGAGATAATCTAATGACTCTCAATGACCATAGGCCATTTTCTCTTTTTTCGCGTTTTTTATTTCTTCGGTATAAGTTGGCAGTTTGTTCACTTCTTGTTCAATTTGAGGGAGAATCTAAGAGAAGTAATGATAAATAGGAGTTATTGTCTAAATATGACCAATTGGCTTAATAGGGTTCTAGTTCAATATTATTTTCCTATTTATATTGTAGTTAGATTAAAAAATACTAATCTATATATATATATATATTGTTGTATTCGAGTTATCATTTCGTGTTAAAACCGCTAATTTTTTTTCCGTCAAAGTGAATTTATTGAAATATTAGAACCTTAGGGTAAAGTCCAAAAAAACTCATGTGCTTTCACCTTTTGTCAAATAAGTATATGTGGAATTGTTTTTGTCCAAACGAGAACTAAGCTTTTTGTTTTGATAAAAACAATGATATTTTAGTTTGATAACCAACTTAAAATGGAAAATTCCAAGAATTAAAGTTGTTTAGTACTATGAAACCAAATTTTTTATTTTTCAAAATCATCATTTCATTCATTTTCTCTCTCTAAACATTCATTTTCTCTCTCCTCACCAAACAACACTTAAATAAGCTCAAAATTAAAAATTGAAGAATTAAAGTTGCTTAGAATATCATCAATTTGAATTTTTTAATTTTGAGGTCATTAATGGTCATTTTAATTTTGAAATCTTTATTTTTATAAAGCGAAAAACCTCAGTAATCTTCCAGTGACAAAAGCCTCAATGAATTTATGTTTAAGATAATACTAATATTTATTTTAAATCTTATCTCTTATATGAATTGATTAAAACAATCTATAAAGAATAATTAATTAAACTTGATATTGATTTTTGCTGAGCTTATCTAATTTGACTCTATTTCTCTTCCTTTATTTATATTGTCCCAACCACTCACTTTAAATCCTTAAAGGTTTAAAATTTGAATTTTATTAATATGGATGCTGACAACAGTTTCTCCTTTTGGATTAGTATTAACTAATCTTTAGGAATGAATTCTTTGTTAATATCTCTAATTTTCCCTTAATTAATATTTCAGATTATGGTTTGGATAGTTTTGGGATGCCTCCAAGCACCAAATAATGATAGGTAGGGGTCAAATTTATTATACCGTTCGCTGCTAGAATCGATACTGGTACGGGTGTAAAATAGGGCAAGGATCGTGGGTGATCCACCGGGATGGGATGTGAAATCCTTGATTAGAATCCCTATGGAACAGGGATAAGGATTGCTTGGTCCTCTACAAGTGGGGATGAAGATATATAGGTACCCTGCCTTGTGGGAATCCTCGTACCCAAGATATATCCCACGGGATTCCCACAGATTCCACGATTAATTTTCTATTTAATAATTATTTTTGATTTATACATATATATATTTGTTGTGATGATTTTCAGAGTTATTAGGTTAGGTCAAATTTATTCTTTCTTTCATCCACTAAATTCAAATTCAATCTTAGTATTTGTCGTTATACTGTGGCAAACGCTAAGAAGATGAAGAAAAATAGAATAAAAGTTATATATATATATATATATATATATATATATATATATATATATATATATATATATAATGAAATAGGGAATGTGATCCTCCGGGTATAGGGACAAAAAAAATCCTTTTAGGATTCTGTGATGAGACCTCAATAGGTCAGAGAGCCCCGTTTACATCTCTAGATAATGGAAGAGATGGTTTCAAGTGATCTTCTGTCTAAGAAGAGATTTTGGGAGTGTTGCGGTTTCACTCTTATATTTAGAATTTTGATTCAATTGTCATGGTAATGACCTACGAGCCAATCCTAATTTGATTCTAAAAATTTCATATCAACTTGATTAAAATTAGACTTGTTTATAAGCCGTGTATCCATCCGGTCCATCCAATTTTGTATTCAATAGGTCGAGTTTGGGCAAGAAAAATTTAGGTTTAACGTTTAAAAAAAATATCAATTTAGGGATCGATAACTGAACGTGACACGTCATTTATATTTCTTAACGGAGTAATATGAATTATGTGTCACGTTCCGTTATCGAAATCTAAATTAGTACTATTTTTAAACGTTAAACCTATATTAATGTTATTTTGCATGTGATGTCTAAATTAATACTTTTCAAAAAAAAAAAAAAACCAATAATTTCCAATATTTCAGTATATACACTTGCCAAGGAAAACGTTTATCATTATTATTATTATTATTATTATTATTAGTGACATAACATCCACTAAATTTGGTGAAATTGGCACATGCATCTGAACATCAGAGAGAAGTGAGAATCCACAACTTGTCTTAGAAAGACTTCTGCTTTTATCTATTCTTTCTAAAAGATAAAGAAAACCCTAAATAAAGATGCCAAAAAGCATCCTTACCCCCTTAATCTTTCAGCTTTTTGTGTTCTGAATCTTCTATGGGCTATATTAAGCCATTGGTATTTTTCCTTTTTTATCGCATTAAGCTCCCGATAAAACTTGATTAACAGAATATTATTCATTTTACTTACATTTAAAACTTGTATTTTTCACAATTTGAAAGTAGTTTTTAATATACGTAATGTGGCCATAGAAAATTTGTAATAACTTTATTTTAAACCATAGATGGAATGAATAGCATATTTTTAACTGAATTAAATGTTTCTAATGTAAACAGTGGCTTAATGAGACTTGGTGAAATATCTAGGCTCTGAAAGGTCACAGGCAGCTTCCCAGTAGAGAATTAAGCCCATTAGCAAGGGTTGGCGACTCCTCGCAGTCATACGCGTCTAGAGCTGACTATCGCGCGTTGATCCCAACAAAGGGCAGCAAAGACGTTTGCACCCACCCACGAGCAAAGCTTATAAATAAGGAATTATGTCCCTCTTTTTCTCTGTATTCATCCTCTCTTTATTACTTTCTTTTTATGTTGAATACTAACTTGACCATCGAAGTATATCGGCTGCTCCCAATGCATGTACTGTAGGGGAACTCAATGGAATATTTGGATCTCAACTTCTCATCAAGACTTAAAATCATATGTTGTCTCATGTACTCAGATCAAAACTTCAGTTGCCCTTTGATCTTTTAAAAGTTTCAAATGAACTTATATTTTTTTTTTTATCTAATTTCATTCAATAACCCATCATTCTTGTCTGATTCCATTCAATGACCCCTAGTGGAGAATACACAATTAATCCATTTGGGGACACATGTGCGTAAAAAAAATTGCTAAATCGAATTTGCTCAATTTTTTTTCTTATATATACGTGTTATCATCCAAGTGGTGCAAAACCAGTTTTTATGTGGCAATGTAAAACTTCTCAAAATTAAGCTAGATTTGAACTATAAAAGTAAGATTGTGTCATTTTGAACAAACTCAGAGCAATTTATCGTATATCTTATATTAATCAAGTTGGATTTTGTAATTAAATACAAACTCAATGAGTTAATTAACCATTTTGAACCTTAGAGAGTATTTGGTTGCTCATTTTCATACTTCTCTTTGCTTTTTCACTTCAAAATAAAAAGTTTTAGGTGACATCCTGTTTGTTTTTTACACATGAAAAGTAGCATTTTACAAAAGGATAGGAATTCTGCTTTTTGGAAAACTTTTTCCAACAGCAAACAGTAAGTAAAATAAACGGACCCTTAGTTTGTCGAAAATGAGGGACCAAAACCAACCATAATCAGGGTAGTTCCAATAACCGGAAGACCGAAAACCATCCATAATAGGGGTGGTTCCGGCAGCCGGGGGATTGGCCCCACCAGGCCCCCTTGTATCCGCCCCTGATGACCCCTAATTCTTGTCCAATTGCATTCAGCGCGTCTTCCATTTTCTTCCTCTAATAAATTCTATTAAGAAATAGAGCATTATTGAATGCAATTCGATAAGAATTGAGGGTTCGTTTGAAACTTTTGAAAGTTCCGAGCCAAGATTGAAACTTTACCAATAAAGAAAGAAAAGAAAAACAGTAATGGATGATTCTTTCTTTGTACTGTAAAGAAGAACAACAACAACAAAAATTCCATCCAACCAAACACATCAATCCTTCGTCCCAAAGCAAACATCTTTTCTTTCTCTTAATATCAAAATTTATCCTCTCTTCCACTTTCTCTTCTCTCTCTCTCCTCCCCCCTTTTATCACTTTCTCTCTCTAACCCCCCTCCAATGTCTTCTTCTTTTTATTCCCTACAACATTCTCTTTTAAGCTCCACCATTCCATGAATCTCATCAAAAATCCATTTGGCTTCTCTTCCTAAAAACACTTCCACCATTAAAATGGCCACAACACCTTCTCTTTCTCTCTCCCTCTTCTCCCTCTTCTTCTTCCTCCTCACACTCTACTCTTCTGGTAAGCACTTTTTCCCCCTTGAATCTTCAAAAAAACAGAAAAAGATTCAATCTTGATGTGTTTTTTCTTTCTAATTTGCAGGAACTGAATTGGGATTCTCCATTGATGCTAGAGAGAGCATCTCAGCTTCATCAATTACAAAAACCCTCTCGTTTCTTGAGCTAAACAAGGTTTCTAGATCTCGAATTCGAGTTTTCGTTTCAGATTTTAGGGTTTTAAGCGAATTATCAAACTCTGGTGTGTCTGTTGATCTTTACTTGAATGAAAACCTAATTAACGATTTCATAGCTTCGAAATCATCTGCAATTTCATGGCTGAAATCTCATGTTGTTACCTTGAACATCAAAAGCATCACATTGAAGTGTAGTGATTTTGATTTTGATTTATCCAAGCTTTTGAATTTCATGAAATTGATTCATTCTTCTGTTCGTACTTATGAAATTAGGGTTTCAGTAGCGTTTTCTATGGAGTTCTTGGAGAATTTGGGTAGAAATGATGAAATTGATCTGTTTAGGGTTTTAGGGTTTATCAGAAAAACGATGTCGTTTGTTATTGTAGAAGGGGGTTTTGATGATCATGGTGTGAAAGTTGGGAATTTTGATTCTTTGATGAAATCAAAGCTTTGTGATGTTGACATAGTTATGACAGTGAAGTCCGTTTTCGATCAGACCGAAAATGTAGTTGAATTCGGAGATAGGTTGTTGAAATCTGTAGCGAATAGTCCGGTTTCCGGTAGGATAGTCGGATTTTACGTAGAGTTAGAAAGTGTTGCAGATAAGGAGCAAAAGAGAGAACATGAACAAATCTTTCCTTCGTTTCGTCGAGAATTGAAGAATTCGGTGACCGTTTCACGTGATTCCGTCACAATTCCCCCGGATGATAGTCCTACACCGAACATTGTCACGGTTCCGGCTACAAATCCGGTCACTATAACACCGAATGTTCCGGCTTCCACTCCTTTGCCAATCCCCTCTACAACTCCTGTTATAGTCCCCCCTACAAATCCTTCTGTTAATCCGCCTGCTCCAATCACCAACCCCGTGACTACTCCGGTTCCTGGCGGACAACCGATAACGAACCCCGTTACAACTTTTCCCTCACCGCAGCCGGGGAATGTTCCGGTTACTAATCCCGTGGCACCTCCTGCACCAACAACAACAAATGCCCCTGTTGTTGCAGGGCAGAGCTGGTGTGTTGCCAAGACGGGAGCTACGGAATCTGTGGTTCAATCCGGGCTGGATTACGCGTGTGGAATGGGTGGAGCGGATTGTTCGCAGATTCAGCAAGGCGGTAACTGTTATAACCCGAATACTCTCTTAAACCATGCCTCGTTTGCGTTTAATAGCTATTATCAGAAGAATCCTGTTGCGACCAGCTGTGATTTCGGAGGCGCAGCCAGTTTAGTCTCTACGAATCCAAGTAAGTTATCTTTTCGTGTTTTCGTTTTTAGGGTGTTCCTATTCACTTGTCGCACTGAAACTGTTTTATAATCTCTAACTATAACAATGCAACAGGTACCGGTTCCTGCATTTTTCCGTTATCATCATCATCGTCGACATCAACGTCAACGTCACCACCGTCTCCGCCATCTACATCGTTGCCGCCACCAACAACTCCAACTACAAATCCTTCAACAACACCATCAACCACGAACCCCACGAATCCCACAACAACACCGATAACCACGAATCCTACAACTCCAATTACCAATCCTACAACAACACCGTCAACTCCTATTACCGGAGATCCGTCGGGGTAAGCTGTTCAGTCAAGTACTTTCATGAATTTAATACTAAAACCGGATTACCTCGTCCCATAAAACGGATGACTGATTGCAATTTCTTACATGATACGATTAATGACATATGCTCTTTGTTTTTCTACAGAAATGTGACACCACCGTCAGTGTTAAACTCGAGCAGCCCCAGTACGGATTTCGGGTTCGCAACGCCTCCCGGATTAAGCTCATCGACATCAAAGACGGTTGCGCTGCAACCACTTTTCAGTTGCATCATTATAGTAGCGTTCTTCTTTGCACGAACGATGATCCTTGACATGTAGAATGAAGAATATTGTCTTCATGTACACGTTCGAATCCGTCTCACGCTTCAACAGCGGACCAGAGTTGCCGAGACTCGTAGGTAGGAGAGGTTGCTGAGAATGTAAAGATGTTTATTGCTTCTTAAGGTAAAAAGTTTATTAGATTGAGTAGTAGCAATTTTGGTCCTGTAAATTTTGGAAAAGTTAGTTTAGTACCTGTATTCTGTATTTTGTTCTTGGTTGATCCAGTTAAATGATATTATTACTTGCAAAAAAGTCTTGAAATGGCAGATTAGATTACGGTCTGATAAAGAATCATTTGGCTCGGGATTAGGGGTCGAAATGACGCCTACAGTTGAGGGGCGGGATCAGTTTAGCTCAAATCGAATTTTAGATGTCAACTCGGCTCTAAATTTGGTAATATTTGACAAATTAGCGTAACCGTGTTAGTCGTGCTTTTGAATGTGAGAAATAAAACGCTAAGTCTTGTATGTATTTTATCGTGTTAGCTTATTGGTCCCTTAAACTTTCTTATAGAAATCAATTAGTCTCCTGAATTTGCATAAAGTAATATATATTTTGGGTATTACACCCATTTAGGTACCCAAACTAAAGCTTCAAAATCAATTAGGACTCTATCAAAATCATCTCAGGTCCCTGAACTAAGTAAAAATTATCAATTGAGTCCTCATTCTATCCTAAAATCAGAAACTGTGACTATTTGATATAAACTGTAATAATATTTGTGTTGGTTCAAAATGGGTTTGGGGAAGAAGGTTTGAAACGGTTAAACAGAATGATATTCTATGAGGTCTCAATTGATGAATTTTGTTTAGAATAGGGACTCAATTGATGATTTTTGGTTAGTTTAGGGACCTGATTCATGATTTTAATAGTTTAAGGTCTTAATTGACTTTAAAGTTTTAGTTTAGGGAGCCAAATGGGTATTATGCCTATATTTTAACTTGTGTAAAGTGATATACATTATAATTTTTCCAAATTTTCTCTCATTCTATCACGCGTGTTTAGAGATAAAAACATGTCAGTTTAAGCAAGATAAGGAGCTAACAAGACAATTTATAAATTCAGAGCTCAATCGGATTTTTTAGACAAATTCAGAAGGATGTATTATGCCTTTTAGATTATTTAACACAAAATCTGAACTAAATTGGCAATCAACTTATTAAAGGAATTAATCCAGAGAACCAAGTTAAACGTATGAGTGACAATTCGGGTTATGGTGTCATAACAATTTAGGCTATCCACATAAATTTGGTCATTCACTGTTAGATTTAGTCAGATTAAAACTCTAAGGTGAGAATTAAAAACATCTTAAGATTTATATTTAATCCGCCTAGATATAACGATGAATGACTAAATTTACGCGGTTAAACAGTGCCCATATGAACGAAACTGATCATATATTAGTCGGATTATTTATTTCTATAAATTGTGTTGTCACTTGTATAAAAAATCGACACATCTCATTAAAGTATAACCCTTTATCTTACAATTGACGTTGTATCAAATTCTGTAATAATTTTATCAGTTTGTTTCTGTAAATCGTATTATCGTATCAAGACCGTGTTAAAACTTTGTTAATCGTATTCTCGTACCAAAAACTACACAGTAACATGTTTGAGATTCTTCATTTTATGTGAAATCAGGTTCTAACTTTAGTCAAAAACCCTTTTCACATGTTAAGTTGTACTTTACATGTAAAACTGCTCCAGCCATTCATTTTCATAACGGCTTTAAAAAATCTGTCCTGGAATTAGTCAAAAAGTCAAGAGAGATTCCATAACAATAAAATCACATGTTCAGATTTGCTTGAGTCACATGTCTGTGTGTCTGTTACTTTGACAGGCTGAATTCCCACTGTAAAAAAACAAAATCATTCAATTTGATTTTCTCATAATTGCATGTTTCTTCTTGTCTTTCACTACACCTTCATCAATCGGTATAATACCCCCATTGACCTGTTCAAACTATGATTTCAATAAGTAGGACGTTAAATTATTAAAATTATCAATCAAGTTCGTAAATTAAGAAAAAATTATTCATTCTAAATAAAAATCATCTGAACCTCATCGAAAATCATTCAATTGAATAGTTTCAATTTTTTTTCTCCAAACGCATTTTGAACCAACACAATTTAATAATTTTGATAGTTTAAAGTCCTAATTAACTTTGAAGCTTTAATTTGGAGGAGCCAAATTGTCATGGAACCGATTGAACTAAAAGCTCGAGCTAATAGTTAAGGCCCAATCATAGATCTTATATTAATCTCCGACACACCCCCACACGCAAATGCCCCTTGGGCTTGCAGCGTGCACAACACAGGCCCATCCCGCCATGTGTTTTAATTCCACAAATTAATGAGGTTGCCGGGACTCGAACCCTCGACCGTTTGGTCCTAGAGGCTCTGATACCATGTCATGGAACCATTGAACTAAAAGCTCGAGCTAATAGTTAAGACCCAATCATAGATCTTATATTAATCTCCGACACAAATGAATATAATGCCTAATATATCTAAAAATCGAAATAAGGGTCAATTTGGTCCCTAAAGTTAGCAGATACAGTTTTTAAGTGTTGAAATTGATTATATTTGGACTAAGTTGTCAAATATTGCTAAATTTAGGACAAAATTGATACTTAAACTTCTACCTGAGCTAAACTAAATCTGTCTGTCAACTTCTGAAGCTTTAGAATTTCGAGCATAGATTCAACTATAAATTCTAGTAACATAGTAGATCACTTTTGTGTCACGGGAACAAACTTGGACTAGACTAATGTCTCCGTATACCACCAAGCCGAGACTTCCTCAAGTCATCAGTCAACCAACTAGTGTCGTGGTGAGGATTCCTTCCTTATATTCCGCTAGAGCAAAACAAAACACACACGCAACTTCTCAACTTTGAGATAACTAACATTATGACTCCCAATCTTCACTACCGAACATAAAAACCTCTCAAACTTTATCACATACCAATATAAAAGTCAAATGACCAGTGATTTCTGCAGAAAATGCCGGTAAATCATACTCCTTGCATCATCATGTTAATAAAAAAATAACATTTCACATGGTCAACGGTTGTTCGAACTTTTATGCAAGTATATGTCAAAGTTCATCAAGTTTTATATACGGTTTCAAAGTTCACAAATCATCATCATGTTAATAGCACTAAAATTGAAGAGTCATGGGTGTATTCTACTATATTCCGAAAATATATGGACCCGACTGATTACTACATCTGGATATTGTTCATAAAAGTCAAATGACGAGTATCAATACATTGCCACATAAAATACCGGTAAATCATACTCCTTGAGTCATCATGTTAATAAAAAAAGGTGATATTTCACATAGTCAACAGTTGTTCGAAATTTTACGCGAGCATATACCAAAATTCATGAAGTTTTATATACGGTTTCAAAGTTCACGAGTCATCATATTAATACCACTAAAACTTAAAGAGTCATGGGTATATTCTACTACATTCCTACAACTCCTACTTCCGAAAATATAGCTGAACATAAACCAATACTCTATCAGCCACGTCCGAACACCGTTCTACAAAATTCTCCTGTGCATCAAACGCGCACTATGGACCCGACCAACGACTACATCTGAAGGAAAACTAACACTACTAAACTGAACTAACTTTATACAGATTTTATAGATTTATTTCATCTCTTAGAAAAGACCACCAAGACCAACATTGACATGGTAAGTACAATCTGGAAACTAGAACCTTCCCAAAAGTTTTGCTGCTGCTGGTGCTGCTTCTCAATGGTAGACACTGCTGCAGCAGATTGTTCCCTTGCTGCTGCTAATTGTTCTATCAGTTCTTTCATAACTTTATCTCTTCTTTCTCCCATCTGTTACACAAAAATAGACAACCTTTAAGA
Source organism: Euphorbia lathyris (assembly GCF_963576675.1). Lineage (NCBI taxonomy): Eukaryota > Viridiplantae > Streptophyta > Magnoliopsida > Malpighiales > Euphorbiaceae > Euphorbia > Euphorbia lathyris. The sequence continues at coordinate 11,787,846 of NC_088918.1, read as the reverse complement.
ACACGGCTATTGCGTACTCGACTCAACTACACGATACGAACCCAACACAAAGTTTAGTCAAATCGTGCTAGGATTGATATGTTAACTCGAAATTGACATGAATATTATGTATTGTCGTGTTTTAAAATGTAAGCTTGATAGATAAAAAAATTAGGCTTAATACATTATTTGCCCCCCGAACTTGTCCAAAAAGCTTGATTGACCCCCTTAACTTTCAAAGTGTCGCGATAGCTCTGTGAACTTGCATAAAATGTTCAGTTAGCCCCCTGAACTTGTATAAAATGTAATTAATTGATTACTCGGTTGCAAAAAAGTAAGTTAAATGCGGAAAATGTATTGCACGCGTCTTAAAAAAAAGTAAAACAATCAAGATCAGGGGTATTGTTGTTGTAATATTAAAGAATACAAGATTTATAGTTAAGCAAGTAATAACTTCATTTTTACTCTATTCTTAAATTATGTAATAACATTTTAAGACACGTGGAATACATTTTCCGCATTTAACTTACTATTTTTTGCAACTGAATGATCAATTGATTACATTTTACGCAAGTTCAGGGGGCTAACTGAACATTTTATGCAAGTTCAGGGGGCTATTGAGGAGCAAATGATGTATTAAGCCAAAAAATTACAGTTATCACCCATGAACACGACACAGATAGAGGTGGCAATGGGGTGGGGAATCCTCATTATTCGTGGGGATCCGAACCAATGGAGAAAGAGAATCTCAAAAATAGTTGGGGATGGGGACAGAGACCGGGTACATTTTATCCTCGAAAGCTAAAACGGGGATGGGGCAAGGGGTACTATCCCCGCCCCGTCCCCGAATATATTTCCACATGTTTGTCTCAGTTAAAGAATTATTGGGATGGGGAAAAAAATTCCAAAACTTTTAAATGGGGATTTTCCCGAACCCGTCTGAGGGAAGTGGAGAATGTATCCCCGCCCCGCCCAGTTACCACCCGTAGACTTGAACCTCCCATAGTTATACATGTACTTGTAAAATTACATGTGACATTATAAAAACATTAAAAAACGGAGAAAGCGAATCTAAAAAATAGTGGGGATGGGGACGGAGACCGGGTACATTATAGACCAATAGTAGTTTAAAACCAGAAATTTTATTCGTTTTAATTAATAATAATAAAAAAAAAATATGGGGATAGGGGTGATAAAATTCCCAAAACTTTAATGGGGATTTCCCGAATCCATCTCTACAAGTGTTGGGGGGCAGAGTAGAGAATGCACCCCCGCCCCATCCAGTTGCCACCCCTAGACTCGAACCATCCTTATTTTTACATGTACTTGTAAAATTACAAGTGATATAGTAAACACATTACACGAATCCAACATAATATAAACGGACTAGAACCAGTAAAATTACATATGACCCACAAAGATGACACGAAAACAATGCGGACCAAATTGGGTTGATACGATTATGACATGGAATTTATTCGGTTAGGTTAAGGTTGACTCATTTGAGTCTAAACCGATAATTGACATGATACGAACACAACCCACTCACACGAACTGCCACCCCTATCCATGAATAAATTAAACAGTAATCTGCCAATTCGGCTTGGAAAGAATAGTGCGAAGATATAAACATTTACCCTCTGAAGTTTTCGTGTCTGAGAACGAGAGTCTTGAAGACAAAATTCCAACTTCAACACCCTCTTTTTCAGCTCCTGACCAGCTCGCCGCTGCTTTTCTAACTGTTGATGGACACGTAATACATCGTAAATTAGCTCCTTAACACAAATAAGTTCCGTGATACTTGTCGCGGACACAATCCCCGTGTCAATTGGACCGCGCGACACTGGCAATACAACTCCCCTAACGTGTTGCTAGTCCGCCTCTCGCCAATGCTAAGCAAGTGTACTGATTAGCACATTGTTTAGCATTGGCGAGAGGCGGACTAGCAACACATTAGGGGAGTCATATTGCTAGTGTCACACGATTCAATTAACAAGGGCGTTGTGTCCGTCGAAAACGTATTCACCTGTGATTCGAGATCTTGAGTCTTGAGCTTCCAGTGAGCAGACATAATTCTTATCTCGTCTTTCAATTTCGCTATTTCTTCGTCTTTAACAACCAAAAGTCTATTCATCTTCTCAACATTTTTCGGCGAAACCTCATCTAATAACTTCCTCAGTTCACAATCTTTGCTAGCTCCGGCCTTCGCAAGGGCTTGCATGATGTCTTGCTCAATTCTAAGAACTTCATCTTTAAGTTGCTTCTGAGAAGATTCCCTTGTCTGAAGATGTTTCTGCAGATTGTCTAATTGCTCTCCGAGCCTGGTCACACGATCCTCGTGCTCCTTTAACGAGCTAGTTTTCACGTCTAATTCCTTAATCAGAGTTAAACATTGAAGTTGAGCTGATTGAGCTGATGCAGCACTTGCATCTGCTGTTGCTTGAGTAGCGTTAAGCTGTGTCCGAATTCCGTCTAACTCGCTGAGGTACTGTTATCAATTTAAGAATCAGTATCGGAACAATAAGCGGTAGAGAAATTTGAAAATGACAATTACAAGTGAAAACTTCGAAAAATAAAGTATGTTATAATTCTGGAATGGTCTCGGACCAAACTGGTCCGGGACCGTTCAGTTGATGTGGCATCATCTGAATGTTCCCGGATTAGTTTAGTTCGGGGCCACTGTAGAAAGTCTTCGCTATCAAGACACAATCATCACTACTAATCATTCCAATAAGAAGGCATAATTTGTAATTATAGCCATTCCAATTAAGCAAATAAACTACTTTTTTCGCGCTTTTTGTCTGTAATAAATTCGATTACTCTAAAAGGATGAACTAAAAAAAATGCCAAATAGACAAATAATTAGAAACTTTTGAAAATTCACGGGGCAGTTGAAATCTTGGGGTTATTAAATACTATTGGATCGGGTGTTATTGAATCCAACTGGACAAGAATAGGGGTCATTTGGAACTTTCGAAAGTTCGGGGTGCATTTGAAATTTTGGGCCAAGTACAAGTACAACATACGTATTAAGCCCTAAAAAAACTCTAAATTTTTCTTCCCAAATTAGTAAATTTAGCTTTTTTATGATTAAGTCCCGATCTTTTAGTATGACACACTGAGCTCTCGATCAATTATAATTGTACATATTAGGTCTCTGTTGACCAAAAAAAGTCAGCTTGGAACATAAAATTCGGTTATTAAATGTGAAATTTGTATTTTTAAAGTAACGAAAGCAGTTTTTTAAATGTTTGATGTGGTATAAAGAAACTGTAAAAAACTTTTATCAAACTGTAAACAGTGTAATTTCGTATGGCGATGAAATGAGTAATACTTGTTTAACTAAATTTCATGTTCACGACTAATTAATTTGGTAAGCAGGGGTAGAATGTGTTAAATTGAAAAGATCAAGGATTGAAGATGCTATTTTCCAAATAAAGGGCAAAAATGTAATAAATGAAACACTCAAGCCCTTTCCTCTTATGGGCTCCGCCATATAAAACATATAATAAAAGCCAAAACATTTTTATGGCAAACGTAAGGATAAGATACATGAAATCATATAATAAGATTTAGAAAAGACAACATTAACATCCGAAATTGATGTTGTCTCATGACAAATAAAAAAGTCCATAATCTTTTTATTTTTGTTGATTAAGCCTCCGATCTTTCAATTTAACACATTGAGCTCTCGACCAATTACAATTTACAATAAAACAGATTGAACTCTTACTCGCTAAATTAGTTAGTTGTAAACATCTAATTCAGTTAAAAGAGTTCATTTGCATCTGAAATTGTATTTAATCTTTTACCGAATCCAAAATAAAGTTTTTACAGCTTCTCTATAGCCACGTCACACATAAAAAAAAAAAGATAAGGTATGCAAAGATGACCATAACATTTACAGCTTGGAGCAATTTTACCCTCAATGTTTAAAATTGTGTGATTTTACCCCTAACATCGGCAACCAAGAGCAATTTTACCCTTAACATTGGCAAGTTGGGTCAATTTCAGACATTATTATAAAGTACACATATTGTGTTACTTATGCCGCACCAATTGCATATCAATTGATTCTAAAAAAAGATTTTATATTTTTTGTGATATAATAATATAATTGGCGAGGAGGTTAATATTTATAAATTCGGTGAAATATTTGACTTTTTTTGTCCAGCTCATACAAAACACAGTATATATTTTTTTATTTTTTTCACGTCTAACCATATGTTTATGATATGTTACTAATGGGTCATAAAATGATGTAAATGTGAAGTGTAGATGGCAAGATTCATAACCGAGAAGACAGTTTGATGAATTAATTGACCTCATTTGTCATAGGGTAAAATTGCTCTTGGCGGCCATAGTTAGAAGTAAAATTGCACAATTTTCGAAGATATGGCTGAAATTTAACACCTTATCCCTAAAAAAAACTGTTTTCGAACCGTTAAAAATGCAAATTTCCCTAATCACTAGGACTCCATGTGTTAAACAGAAAGATTAGAGACTTAATCAACAAAAATCGAAAAAATCAAGGGCTTCGGAATGCTTATTTTTCAATTTCAAATTATCAATCAAAAGCAGGATTTAGATCAAGAAATATGAAAAATGGGACCTTTTCAGCAGCAGAAGCAGAAGCTTGAAGCTGAACATTTCTCTCCTCCAATCTCTTCTCCAATGTACAAATCTGATCTTCCATAGTTTTTGCCCTATTCTCAGCTTCCTGTGAATCAAAATAAGGTGTTTCGTTAGGATTGAAAAACGACGGCTAATAACGATTTCGGATAGAAAATAAGTTATTTTCATGTTTTACTCCAAACAATATATATAAAAGACATTAATTTTCATCCGGTCTGTGACTGAGCAAGTGAATTTGGTTAGAAGGATTAAGAAAAACTATTAATAACTGTTTCGGATTAAGCCCATTACGCTTCTAAGGCCATGTTTCAGTAAGAAAACTAAAAAAAGTAACTGCCCCCCACCGCCATGACTAGGGGCAAATCGGTACTTTCACATAACCGAAGCTTATAAATAGGTAATCATCTTTCTCTCCACATTACTAGTAACTTTCACTTTCTTACCCTAATTTATTACTAACTTTAGTCTCGGAGTGTATCCAGGGGCCCACCCGACGCAGGTCCAAAGATATCAAGCCATTTTTAAATAGGTAATCATCTCTCTCTCCTGATTATTAGTAACTTCCACTTTCTTGCTTTTATTTACTATTAATTTTAGTATCAGAGTGTATCCATGGAGCCCATCCCGACGCAGGTCAACAGATATCAAGCCAAGACATGTCAATAGTCCAGAACCTAGAAATGAAACCGCCCCACCCCCATCAACAGGGGCAAAATGGTACTTTCACATAACTGAAGCTTATAAATAGGCAAGCATCCCTCTCTCTTGATTATTAGTAACTTTCACTTTCTCGCTCTTATTACCGCCATGACCAGGGGCAAAAAGGTACTTTCACATAACCGAAGCTCATAAATACGTAATCATCCCTCTCTCCTGATTATTAGTAAATTTCACGTTCTCAATCTTATTTACTACTAACTTTAGTCTCGGAGTGTATCCATGGAGCCCATCCCGACACAAGTCAACAGATATCAAGCCAAGATAGGTCAATCATCCCGAACTCGAATAAGACAAAACAATAACTATTCTAGAAAGAAAATCAGCTAATATCCTTTAGCTACTAGCATCATCAGCAAACATCAAATAACTAATCGCATTAAGCCCAATAGAAGGTTCATTACGCTTCTAAGGGCACATTTCAGTAAGAAAACCAAAAAATAAAACCGCCCACCGCTACGACCAAGGGCAAAATGGTACTTTCATATAACCAAAGCTTATAAATAGGTAATCATTTCTCTCTCCTGATTATTGGTAACTTTCACTTTCTCACTCTTATTTACTACTAACTTTAGTCTCAGAGTGTACCCAGGGGGCCCACCCCGACGCATGTCAACAAATATCAAACCAAAAAAGGTCAATCAACCAGAACTCGGATCAGACCAAACAATTACTATTCTAGACAAAAAATCAGCTAACATCAACTAGCTATTAGCATCATCAACAAACGTCAAATGACTAACCGCACTAATCCCAATCGAAGGCTGATTATGCTTCTAAGGGCACATTTCAGTAAGAAAACCCAAAAATAAAACCGCGGGCAAAACAGTACTTTCAGATAACCGGAGCTTATAAATAGGTAATCATCTCTCTCTCCTCGTTACTGGTAACTTTCACTTTCTCACTCTTACTTACTACTAACTTTAGTCTCGGAGTGTACCCAGTAAGCCCACCCCGACGCAGGTCAACAGGTATCAAGCAAAAAAGGTCAATCAACCACAACTCGAATCAGACCAAACAATAACTAAACAGAAAATCAGATAATATCAACTAGCTACTACCATCATCAACCTATGTCACACGGAAACGGGAGACCTTTTTTTTTTAAATATAACTAGGAAACGGTAGAGGGCGAGCCTTGGCGCAATGGTAAACGTTGTTGTCATGTGAGTGAGAGGTCATAGGTTAAAAATTGACAGGGGAAGGCTTGCCCCTAGTACACCCTTGTGGTGGGACCCCTCCCCGGACCTTCTTGCTTAGCGGGGACGCGTAGTGCACCGGACCGCCCTTTTATAGCTAGGAAACAATACTTGGCGCAACGGTAAACGTTGTTGTCATGTGACCGAGAGGTCACAGGTTCAAGTCTTAGGAGCGGCCTCTTGCCAAAAAAAAGTCTTGCCCCCAATACATCCTTGTGGTGAGACCCCTCCCCAGACCTACTCTTAGCAGGGACGCGTAGGGCACCGGCCACCTTTTATAGCTAGGAAACAGTAATGGAAACGGAAATGGACACGAAACTCGGAAATGCTAGTGACAAAGAGTTTTCGTGCAACATTGTCATCAACAAACATCAAATAACTAACGGCAACAACAAACGATAAACAGCAACAGCTAGACACGAAACGAGACAAAAACAAGCCGAATCCCGAAATGACATACCTGTCTTGTTAATGATTCTTTGGACAACGTTTGTTGTTGAGATGCTAGCCGGCTCCGAACTTCCTTTAACTCTGAAGCTAATGAAACAACATTCTTTCTGAAACTCTGTTTCTTTTCATTTAAATCATTCAACAATGATGAGGATGAAGAAGATGATGAACTTGAAGATGGTCTTTCTATAACAGACATCAGAACTTAGTAATCTGATCGAATGGTGGAGATGAAATCAGGAAAAGATGAATGTCAACGCTAAAAAATCCAACTTTTATGTCCTCCTTTAATTGAGGAATTCAAGTGAAAGTTATGGTCTTTGATATCTGCATGTGAAAATACCAGCAATGCAATTAATATAAACGGCATCCAATAATAAATAAATCAATATATATATCCCTAACTACATCCCTAGTCCATGTACTTTTAAAATGTTCTTTTAAAATGCAACTGACTGACACGACACATTCGATACAATTATCATTTTGTTCCATTTATAACATATATATAATCACGTAGAATATATAGATAGATCACATAATATAATTATGACATTTAAGAAATTGGGAGGATAAAAGGATCGTTTTGAAAGTTTTTAAGGTTATTAGGCATTTCGGTGCAAATTCAAAGAATATGTACAATAAATTACGAAGTAAAGGTCAAAATCGCCCCCAAACTTAGGCAATGAGGATCAATTTAGCCCAAAGCAAAGTCTAGGTATCAACCCAGCTCCCAAGTTGATAAATTTTGACAAATTAACCCAAATTCTATAAACTTTTGCTATTAAAACTTATTGTATTCGGATCAGTTTATCAAAATCTGCCAACTTAAAAATCGAGTTGATAGCTAAACTTCGAATTGGATTAAATTGAACTTTGTTGTCAACTTTAAGGACCAATTTGACACTTAATTCAACAAATTAATATAAATAAATATAAAAATAATCATGAGATCTAAAGTTGAAGGATTTGATTTCTAATTCATGTGAATTAAAAGCAACCCAAAATTAAGTAGAAGAAAATTAAAAAATAAGAATTCAAATAATTAAATGCATTATTTTATATGGCATAAAGACAAACACGTAAAGGTTCTGTCACTTTCATCAATTAAATAAGCGTGACGGGTGCAGTTGTAGTAGAGAGAGAAAATCACAAAAATAATGCTTCTGTCTGTCTGCATAAAAATTCAAACTTTAACCCTAAAAGATCCCTAGCAACTCTATACACTAATTTTCTCGGGAAAACAAAAGAAAATTCAAAATACCCAGAAAAGAAAAAAGAAAACCCATATCAAAACACCCAAAAAGGTGACATTCTTTCAATTTCTATGATCATTAACTAGCGGGTTTAGCATTTACGTACAAAACATTACACCGAACATTCAAATACGGTGCAATTTTAAGTCTGATTGGATAGGTAAGATGGCAGAGTTTGAAGGGTGATCAGAACACGAAATTGCACCCGAACAAACATTGAAATTGTATTATTTAGTAAACGTTAGACTTAATGATAATAAATCTAACCTACCCAGTTGGGAGACGGGTTCAATTTAGTAAAAATCGAAATTTAGATATCAATTGATTCATTATAATCATAATATTTGACAAATTAGTCCAAATTTGATAAATTTTTAGGGTTTGAAATCTATGGTTTGTACCGAATTGATATCTAAACTTCGATTTGGGTAAAATTAAAAATGACTATATTGCCCTTTTATTCTAGTAGATGATCTCATTTAGTACAAATCGAAGTTTAGATATCAATTCACAGTCTATCATTATACTATTTGACAAATCAGATTAAATTTGATAAAGTTTTAGGTTTTGAAATAGATTGCAACTAGGTTAATTTATCAAATATTTCAAACTACGACACTGAGTTGATAGCTAAACTTCGATTCGTGCTAAATTAAAAATGACTAAATTACCCTTCAATTCTAATACCAAAACTCAAGAGATCCCACCATATCCAAAACAGCTTAAGATTTCAGCTAAAAGAGAACCAAAAAAAAAACTAAAAGATAGAGAGAGAAAGAGATAAAAGATATAGAGAGAGAGAGAGAGAAAGGAATATGCACCTTCTAAAAAACGCCGGCGGAGCTAAAGGTGAGAACTTTCACCGGCCGGAAAAACCAGACGGCGGTGATTTGGGCCTCAGACAAGATCAGAAATCAAAGGGGATTTTGATTTTTGATATTTTATATTTTTTGTCATTTATGGTATAGTGTGAAGTGAGGATTCATTTTTTGTCTTAAGAACAGACAAGAGGAGAGAGAATATGAGTTCAAGGTTCGGGTTTAGGGATTACATAGTGAGGTTTAGGTTCGGAGTGTCCGAACCTTGGGTTTGTGAACTGACAAATACCGAACCTGGATTTCGGATTCGCTTGTTTGACTTGCTGCGCGGCAAATGTGAAAAATTTGAGCTGGATCATCGTGATTTGTACACGTGGATGGTTTTGGGCCGTGTGATGTGAATGTCGATATATTGATGGATGGGTTTTTGGGCTTTAAATGGACCTTTTTATGGGTTTTTTACAAGATAATTTAAAATAATTCAATTAAAATTAAATAGTTAATCTTTAGATTAAATTTCAATTAAATCAGTTGTAATTATCGTGTCAATTTCTAATTAATGTCAAAATAAGTCAACCTAAACTCAACTAAAAAACTTTTGCGTCATAATCGGATCAATGTCAATTGTATATCGTGTTTTCGGATCACGTGTAATTTTTATTATGTAATATGTTAATGGCGACTTTTAAAAATAAAGAATGATATAGTACTATTTTTAAGTATTTTATGTTTTTTATTAATATGTTAATATTAACCATCTAAAATGTCCGCCAATATCATGTGTTTATAATAATATAGGAGGTTCGAATTGTGTTGCAAGTAATAAGTGTAATTTTATTATATTTATTAAAGGTAACATGCAAAAACATAAGAGAATATAACAATAATTTTAAATATTCGTGTCGTTTTAGAATTAGTATGTAAATCCTAATCCAATCCAAAAAAAAATTATGTTGATTTTGTATCAATTGAAAAATGACACATTACTTACTAAGCTAAACCGAAACACTAAAATTATATGTGGATTTTGTATTGTGTAATTGAGCCGTGTGTAATTTGTCCACCCTTATTATTATTCACCTAAGGTTCAATGTTAATAATTGATAACTGGTCAAAAAAAATTGATCGAATCCCTTTTCTGTGAGGTATCATTAGGCTCGGTCGGGGACACTTCGATGATTAAAGTCGGTATGATATTTAATAGTTGGAATGAAGTTAGCCAACATATCTGAAACATACCCAAGTTATGATACTTATATGCACTTTTGTAACCTTTGAGCATTAAAGATGTTCGAATTGAACAGTCATGTCATTGCTCCTCTTTAATTGCTATTGATTGTCATTTAAGTATATTCATTACCATTTAAAGAATATATAAAGGCGACGTTTGATTTTCCTTGAAACTGTCAAGATGAGATATGATTGGCAGGTATACTCCAGCTGCCGGATCTCGCTATCCAGCTACTTCCATCGTATCTTACTTAGATGGCATATCTTCCAAGGTTTGATCCAAGTAGTTTGACATAGTGATGTAGGTTCCTTCTCTTCCTACGTTTTTACACATTTGCCTTATGGATAGATCTGTATGTTATCAAGCTTAATTGTCAACAATCTTCTATTAATTGTCATTAACCTTGCATTAATCATGCATTAATCACCATTAATCTTGTATTAATTATCATTAATCATTCCTCTAGAATGAATAACGGTTTGCTATTATTCATATGTAATTATCAGTATTCCTCCTTCGAGAAGGAATAAATCCAGATGTTATCAAAAGGCTCCCCTAAAAGTGAAAAAAGCCTTTCAGGGTTGTCCAACATCTAAATGTTCCTCGCATTTTAATGCGTTTCTGTTAAACATAATTCCCCCAGATCAATAGAAATGTGACAAACCATTAAGCTTTCCTGCTTTTCTAAGCATCATACTCCTTACATTCCATAAGCTAATGAAAACGCTCGGGAGTATAACTCAAAGAACTCTCACTTCTCGAGTTGTCAAAATATTCTAATCTTTTTGGGCTTTGATATACGCACCCCATCAATTCTTTTTGGGAATCAAAACCACGTAGTTCTACCATCATTTTAGACAATTTGCCACTCTAGACTTTGTTCACCATTTTAAGTTTTATTTGCTTTTCTAGGGTTTTGGCACTTTATGCACTTGCTTTTTTAGCATTTATTCACTTTCCAAAGTGTATTTACTTTGTTTTTGTCAAAAAATTTATTTTCCATTTGCCATTGCATTTTTTAAGTTTCCATACAAAGATATAAATAGGTGCACAACCCTATATTTATATTGATTTTTTTTAGCATACGTTCTGTACTCGTCATTCTAGGCTTCATCAATTTTCAAAGTATTTCACTTTTCATTTGTCATTCTTAGTATTCGCCACATCGGGCTTTTTTCTTCATTCGTCATACTTGACATTTGCCACAACGAGCTTTTTCTTTATTCGCCACATCGGCTTTTTTTCTTCATGTGCCACGTTGGGCTTTATTTTTGCCAAATATGCATTCTTTGTGCAATTTCTAGGCGTTCTTTGTGACAATCGAGGTATTCGTCATTCATTAGGTTTTATCTAGAAGTTTTTTTCGTCATTCAAGGTATTCGTCATTCAATAGTTTTTATCTATACGCTCTTTTCGTCATTCGAGGTATTCGCCATTCAATAGGCTTTATCTATGCACTCTTTTCTCCATTCGAGGTATTCTCCATTCAATAGTTTTTATCTATATGCTCTTTTCGCCATTCGAGGTATTCTCCATTCAATAAGCTCTATCTTTTGTTTCCAAACGTGATTGGATTTGTCTCTTGATGAGGTAGTGGAGACCTGAAGCCGACGTTATATTAGTTGCAATCTGCAATGTACCCTTTTGTGGAGTTTAATAAGGGGGTAAGTTGGTCCTTTACGCTTGTAATATGGCAAAGTAGGGGTTTGAACCTCCTATTCTTTTCATAATTACAGTTTACAGATCCCTTGAGAAAATGGTGAATCCTTCTTAGATGGAACTGACTTATTGGCCTAGCATCCATATTTCCGCCGTCTACTCTACATGCGCCAGCCCAATGTCTGGATCTATTCTATCTATGAATCTTTCCACTACCGATTGTGATTAGTTTCAAGGATAGGAAATGTTGCACTTTGGAGGGACCCGATAGTGTTGACGTCGGTTGCAGTATATTGATTCCCTTGTACTTGTGGGTAAGTATTGAAATAACTCCATTGTGGTAAGACATAAAAGCTATGTTCACTTACCTTGGGGAGCAATGGCTTGATCCATGGAACAAACTTTATGGCGGAAAACTCTATTTGCATGATAACTGGTGCTGAACTCTTGATCGGAATCCTTCCCTGCGGGGGGCGTCGTTGGGTTCGACGGGGGGAAGCTCCGATGCCAAAGTCAGTAAATAGTAATAGGAGTAAACTGTAATGACAAAGTAGGGTTTAAGGTGAGCGTAAAGTGTACCTCAATAGCTTGGGATGCAAGCTATTTATACTCATGTAGTTATAACTCCTAGTAACTAGAAAGTCTCCATTAATGCCTCATTAATGGCGGTTACTGATCTTATTCAAGTATGACCGTTAGCTCATTAATGGGTTATTAGTTGCTTTTATTGAGAATCGGCTCAACCGTTCGACGGGAGGATCGAGGCATGATGGTGAGTCTCACGTAGGTTTGACTATGGATAGCGTGCGAAGGAATCTATGTGATCGGCCACTTTGATGGCTTGCTCGATACGTCGTAGCTTTCCTGGTCGTCTGAATACGCGGTCGTTTGGTTAATTACCTTTTTGGTCCCGTAAATAATATCTGGATGTTATCAAAAGCCCCCCTTAAAGTGCCGCTAAAGTCCTTTAGGGCTTTTAGTCTTCCTAACGTGCCGTCAATAGGCGGCGCATTGATAGCTGCTCTGTCCCAGGCCATTCATCGATTGACAGGTGTCGGGGACACTCCGCCCGAGATAAGTGACAGTGCCTTTTCAAACTCTTCCTTTCTTGTTTACTAAAGTTCCTTTGATTTTCGGCTTGCGTTTTTCTAGAGCTTTTCCTGCGTCAAGATTTTTCTGAAGCTTCTGATTTTCTATGTAAGTTGCCCTCTTTGTTCTGTTTTAGCTGTCTTCTGGGTTTTTATGAGTTCTTCCTCTAGTTCTACCTCTGAACTCTTTGATTTGACTACCCCCTCTGAGCCCTCATTTAGTTGGTCTTCTTCCGAGAACTCGAGTTCGTCCGAGAGTACCCCTAGTTATGATTGTTCGGAGTTATATAATATGGTGAGGGAGCATAGAAATTGTCACCCCCATTTAATTGAAACTCAGGACCCTTCCATCATGGTAACTCGTATTGCTTCGACGATAGACCCTAGGAGTTTTTCCGGAATGGAGGCTTCCCCTTCAACTTCGATTAGAAAAAAAAGCCTCGTGCGGAGATCACTCCGTCTCGTATGAGTGTCGCGGATCTTGCTGACTTGGCGAATCGCTATCTATGGATTAAAAATTATGAGACCGACTTGGCGGCTGCTCATCAGCGACCCGCATGTCCCCCTAGGGGATATCTTTCTGTATATAGGAGTCATGTGGAGAGAGGATTCCGTCTTCCCCTTCCCCAGATGATGGCGGATATTTTGGAGTTCTTTGGAATTACCGTCTGTCAGCTGCATCCAAATGGCTGGTTGGACATTGCTCTAGATTGTTTTTTGGCTTCGAATCTGGGGGTAACCTGTACTCCCCGCGTCTTCCGATCTCTTCATAAACCTTCGAAGCGTCAAACCGAATCCTTTGTCACCTTTGTCAAGTTCAAAGGTTATTCGCCTTTTAGTGATAAGATGTCGAACGTCCATCTCTGGGACGAAAAGTTTTTCTTTGTCAAAATCGAAAAGAGCGAATCCCTGGGATTCCCGTTGAATTGGAATGCTAAACCTCAACATATGGCTGGGGACCTGTGTATACTGACTGATAGCGATGAGAAAGTGGCGGATCTCATGAAGAGCATCAAAACGGATGCTTAGACATACGCCGATGCTCTAGAATTCATGATGAATGACATTCCCCTGGTCCGCCGAGTGGGGGATAAGATCACTTACGTGAAGTTTACTCAACTTGATGAAGGTACCTATGTTTCTTCCTTGAACCTTGATTATTTTGTTGTTCCCTTGTCAGGGGTTTGTCTGAGGCCAGTCGCGCCCTTATAGAGAAGCGTAAAAAACAGAAGGAGTTGGAGGCCTAGAAAAATGCGCAGGTGGCTGATCCCAGTAAGAGGGATGAGAAACGCCCTTTGGAGGGTGCCGCGGATCCCCCTAGTAAGAAGAGGAGATCAGCCGCTGCTGGTGGAGAGAAATTGTTGGCGGATGCCTTGAAAGCTGGGAAGCCTAGGATGGACTGGCTGAGTCCAAACCAAGAGCATGTACGACCATCTTACTTTTCTTGTTCCTTGGCTTTATAGGTCCTGATCTTTCGATTGGACAGGTGGTCAAACCTAACTTGGGGAAGTACTGGCTCTCCAAATATGGTGCCAAGGGGTCCCTGAGGAACGAGGCAGTTGTGAATGACTTGGATGAAGCCATTGGCCAACTTGGAGAGGTTCACGAGAACCAGACTAAGTTCTCGGGGTCTGATCATGCTAAGATGGGGAAAAGGGATCTCCTTTCAGTAAGATTTTCTCTTCTTGTTTTACATTTGTGGATGAAAGAGTGATCTCCATGAGGGAGACTTTGTTTCTTAAACAGTCTTTTTCCTCTTGTCAGGCCTATGCTCATATGCGTGCAATGGAGACGGATCTTCTTCAGGGAGTTGCGGATAAGGCTACTATCCGGAGGCTGGAGAATGAGGTAGTGGTGGCCAATGCTAACGCGACTGCTGCCATTGCACTTAATCAGAAGAAGGACGATGAGATCCGTAACCTGAAAGAGAAGATGGAGAAGGACGCAGAGGATCACAAAGCTGACCTGATGAATACGGAGCTTATGGCCGGTAGCCGAGCGTACTATTACGGTGAGCTAATTATGGCCTACATCAGAGTCGCCTACCTGGAGATTGACTTTGTAGATCCGGAGTATGTGGTCCCCCGAGGTTGAGGATGCCCTTAGATACGACAAAGTGCCAAATCCATGTGACTTCATCCGTGACCAGGTTCGGAAAGCGTTGAAAGGATCAGATGAGGAAGTCAAGCCCGTCATCAACCTGGATGCGGATGACCTTAGTGAGACATCAAAGGAAGCAGGGGATAAGGCGGATGCTGTAGAGATCAATGATGCGGCTCCTCAGGTGGGGATGTTGATGTGGAGAAGGAGGTCCCTTTGAAGGATGTGTCTCTTGAGAAAGGATCCCAAGAGGATAATGTTGTGAACATTTGACTTTATTGTAACTAAGTACAATTTTTGCAAGCCTTTTGGCTTTTTAATTTCAACCTTATATGCTTTATATCGGTTAGCAAGTAAAATTTTTATATTTAAGACTTTATTTTGCTGGTTCAAGGTAGGTGGCCAGTCGTACCTTGGAATGTGAGCCTTTTTTAAAGGCTTTAAAGCTTTTATTCCTTTTGAGGAAGTTAAGCTGCCTTAGGCGATCGATTTGCTTCCTATCTTTGAGGTGAATCGATCCGTCGCCAGGTCTTGAAACTCTTCTTTGGGAAGAGTATTTGAGAGTGTAAAGATCTCACGTCTGAGAAATGTTTTAACTCTGTCTCTGACGGTGATCAATTATTTCCTATCTTTGAGGTAAATTGATCCGCCCATGAGATTATTGTTCTCCTATCTTTACAGAGAAGGTAGTTATGCCATGATGGCATTATTCTACCATGGGAATGCGTTTATTGCCTCCCCCTTTTTGAATCTGGAATATTTATATTGCTGCAAGAAAATACTTAAGAAAGAATTTGCAAGATGAAAATTTTCTCTTTATTGAATGGCGATTCGCCTTATTACAGCAAATTGGTCTTATGTGTGAGCCTCATTAAAACCTTTAATAAGAAAAACCGCATGGGATAAAACCTTACTAAAGGAAAAAGAGTACTCAAGACCTTGGTTACATTTTATTCTCTGGTGAAATATTTGCGGAGGTTCTGAATATTCCACGTTCGTGGCAATGTGTTCTCCTCCATATCCTGGATCTTGAAAGTGGTGGGTCCAATTTTGGTGACTATCTTGTATGGTCCCGTCCAGGTGATTCCCAACTTTCCTTTGCCCTCCGTGGATTTAATTTTGTCGGCCTTCCGGAGCATTAGATCTCCCGGGTTTAGATCCACGAGCTTGACGTGTCTGTCATGATAGGCTGCGATCCTCTGTTTGTAGGCGGCCATTCGTGCATACGCTTTCTCCCTTTTTGCCTCCAGTTGGTCGAGACTTTCCCTCAACCTCTGGTCATTCTTATCTTTGCAATAGAATAAAACTCTGTCGCTAGGGACCTGAATCTCTATGGGGATCACGACTTCTATGCCATAGGAGAGGGCGAACGGTGATTCACCTATTGCTGTCCGAGGAGTGGTTCTGTATGCCCATAGGACATTCATTAGCTGATCTGCCCACTTTTTGTTATGCTCCACCAGTCTCTTTTTTATGCCTTTGACGATCGTTCGATTTGTAACTTCAGTCATCCCATTGGATTGGGGGTAGTAAACAGAGGCAAACCTGTTCTGAATGCCTTGACTTTCGTAGAATGCTCTGAAATCTCCACAATTGAACTGCGTCCCATTGTCAGTGATAATTGTGTGGGGGACTCCGAATCTTCCGATGATATTATCCCTTACAAACTCGACCATCCGCTCTGCGTTTATGGAGGAAACAGCTTCGGCCTCTACCCACTTTGTAAAGTGATCCACAGCTACTATCACATATTTCCTTTGCCTCTTAGTAGGAGGAAAAGGACCAACAATGTCGATTCCCCAAATGGCAAAAGGTCGTCCTTCGATAATGGGCTTTTGTAGGTGCTTAGCCGTGTGGGACTCGTTTGTATGGACTTGGCAATTATGACACATCTCTACCAGCTTCTGAGCATCGAGTTCCGCCGTAGGCCAATAAAATCAGGATAACCTGGACTTTTTCAGAATGGAGGCGGATGCTTCATGGGCTCCGCAAGCACCTTCATGTAATTCCTTAAGGATCTCTTGTCCTTCTTCCATCGTAATACATTTCAACCAGGGGTGTCCAAAAGATTTCCTGTACAGTTGGTCATTTATCATGGAGAAGTATGCCGCTTTTCTTACCGTCCGTCTAGCTTCCTCTTTATCTTGAGGCAAAGTCCCGTTTGTGAGATACTGCTGGATCGGCGATCTCCAATCTCCCACGACGGGCGTAAGAAGAGCTACGATTTCTGGGGCGAATGCCGGTCTGGCTTTCACCTCGAATGGACACTGCAGGTCCGCCCACTGATCTTTGCTTGAAGCTAGCTTAGCCAGGTGATCCGCTTCTATATTTGATCCTCGCAATACGTGAACTAGCTCCCACTTGGTTTCTTTGACTTCCATATGGTTTAATAGCTTTTTGACCTCATCTACATATTTGACTAGAGTTTCATCTTTTACATCAAAGTTTTTGATCACCTGATTGACCATTAGTTTAGAGCCGCTATAGATCACAACTCGCTCTGGCGTGATCTCCTTCAGCAGGCGTAGCCCCAATATCAAGGCTTCATATTCTGCAGCATTATTCGTCACAGGGAACTCTAACTTCGCAGCATAATGTAACTTGATGTAGTGAGGTCCCTTGATTACTATGCCTATTCCTGCACCTTCCGTTGAAGAAGCGCCATCCGTGTACATCGTCCATTCCTCCACTTTTGGTTTGGGAAGGTTTATGCCTTCTTCGGTGAATTTGTTTACAAAGTCTGCCAAGACTTGGCTTTTCAAGGCGGATCTGCCTTCATAACGAACATCAAACTCACCTAGGCGGATCGCCCACTCCATCAGCCTCCCTGAAGTTTCTGGCTTTTGTAATACCTTCCTCATGGGTATGTTGGTGCGAACGATGACTGTGTGTGCTTAAAAATAAGGTCGCAGGCGAATTGAAGTGGTGACCACAGCCAAAGCCATCTTATCCAATCTTGAATACCGAGTTTCGGCATCTTTTAGGACCTTGCTTACATAGTAGATCGGATATTGTTGTCCATCTTCTTCCCTTATCATGACTGTGCAAACTGTTTTATCAGTAACAGAAACATACATGTACAGATTCTCACTTTCCAAAGGTCTGCTCATTAGAGGTGGTTCTGAGAGGAAGCATTTGATCCCTTCGAAGGCTTGCTTGTAATCTTCATTCCACTCGAATGCTTTCTGTTTTTTTATCACTTCATAAAAAGGTTGGCATCTACGAGCAGAGCATGAGATGAATCGACCAAGCGCTATGATCCGCCCATTAAGGCGTTGCACCTCTCTGACATTTTTTGGCGCCTTCATATCCAGTACAACTTTGATTTTATCTAGATTGGGACCTACCCCTTTCTGGCTGATCATGTATCCCAGGAATTTTCCATAAGTTGCTCCAAAATTACACTTCTCAGGATTTAGCTTGATGTTGTGATGGCGAAGGACTCCTAAGACTTCTCGTATGTCCTCTGCATGCCTCTCCATGGTGGTGCTCTTAATGATCATGTCATCCACATAAACTGAGAAGTTGTCACCTTTTCTTCCTTCGAATATTTTGTTCATCATCCGCTGGTAAGTAGCTCCAGCGTTCTTAAGCCCAAAAGGCATGACTTTGAAGCAATAAGCCGCCTGGTGAGTTACAAAGGAAGTTTTGATCCTATCTGATGGCTCCATGAGGATCTGGTGATAACCCGACTTCACATCTATGAAGGAATATACTGCATGTCCTGCGGTTCCGTCAACTAGGATATCAATGCAAGGCAAAGGGTAGTTGTCTTTGGGACAAGCCTTATTAAGGTCCGTGAAATCGATACACATGCGGTATGATCCGCCTACCTTTTTAACTAAGACCACATTCGCCAGTCATTGCGTGTAAATAACTTCCTCGATGGCATCCACCTTTTTCAGTTTAGATATTTCTTCCTCTATCACTTTCTGTCTCTCTGGCCCATGATTCCTTCTCTTCTGAGCCACAGGGACTGCGTCTTCGGCGATATTGAGCTTATGAGTGATCACATCTGGACTGACCCCTATGAGGATCTCATCCTTCCATGAGAACATGTCTTCTGATTCGAGGAGAACTTTCGTAATGTCCTCCTTAATCTCAACCCTTAGTCCTTTGGCGATCCGTACCTGCTTACCATCTGCAATGAGGAACATTTCTATATCTCCAAAGGCCGTCGTAACAAGCTCATCTTCTTCGTCATCCTTGGACTGAGGGCGAATTGATAAGGATCCAGAGTATGTCTCCTGAGCAACCTTGTAGTTCCCCTTGATCATCACACCTCCCTTGGCAGTAGGGATGTACATCGTCAAATGGCGTATCTATATGAGAGCCGCCACCTCTGAGATAAAAGGCCGCCCTAAGATGATGTTGTATGCCAATTGACAGTCCATGATGGAGAACTCCAGATCTCCTATCCATACCTGATCTTCATCTGCCAATTCGCATTCCAATGTCACTTGTCCCTTTGTCTGGATTGTATGGCCTATTACTCCCAGGATATCTACGATGGTGGTCTCTATTTGAATAGGATCAACCTTGAGCTTGGAGAATGCTCCTCTCGTGATGACATTGCACGAACTGCCAGTGTCTATCATTACTCTCTTCATTTCCCATCCTTCCACCATCATAGTAATGACGAGAGCATCTGCATGTGGGGGGATCGCTGGACCAACATCTGCAAAGGGGCGATTGAGTGATGCTCTATCTAGAGCGATAGTTTTTTCCTTCTTTACCGTAGGCTGGTATCCTGGTCCGCCTGCGATGACATTAATGACCCCTTTAGCCTTCTTCTTCGGATCATCTCTTGGCTTATTGTCATCTCCTTTCTTGTCGTTCTGGACGAACCTGTCCAGTTTTCCTCTATCGATAAGCCTTTCAATCTCCCTAGCCAGCTCCCAGCATGCATCTGTTTCATGACCGTTCCTCTTGTGGTACTTGCAATAATTCTTGGGGTTTCTCCCCGTATTGGTGTACTCTCCCCCTTTTGGTTCGGGGTATGAAATGCTCCGTTTATGCTGGCTGTTCTTTATCCACATTAGCACTTCGCTTTTGGAGGCATTTAACGGCGTAAACGATGGCGTATATGCTGATTTGTTCCTAGAGCCCCTTCGCCTATTTTGGGAGGATGAGTCAGAGGGCTTTTCTTTTTCCTTATCCCGCCTTCGGGATTCGCCTTTCCCTCTTTTTGGGGGAGATGCCGACTCTCTTCGGATGTCATCAACTTCCATGAAATCCTTACACCTTTCCATCAGCTCTGCCATAGTTTTCAGTTTGTTTCTGATTAGATCCACCTGTAAGCTCTTGCATGTTGTATGTTTTACTATTGCTTCTACAGCTATGGAGAGATCCACATCAACAATGCGAATGCATAACTTATTGAAGTTGTCGACATACTCCCGAAGAGACTCATTTTCTTTTTGTTTTAGCTCGAAGAGCTTTCGTGATTTAACCACTGGCGGAATGCACCCTGCGAACTTTGCACAAAATTCCCTACTCAACTGATCCCAGCTGTTTATCGATCCCGGGGGGAGAGATTGGAACCAATCGTACACTGGACCTTTTAGCGTGGTGATAAACATCCGGCACAACACTGCTTCACTTGCATGGTTAAGTCCAAGCAACATGCGATACTTCCTCGCATGAGCTTCAGGATTATCCTCGCCGGAGTAGGCTGGTATGTTCGGGATCTTAAAATGCCTGTCAGTTTCCTCGGCTTCAATCCACGCAGTGAAGGGCGATTCATGGTTGGCGAACGGATTGTGTCTAGCATTCTCCTTGTTTTGTCGGCGTATCTCTGCCCTGATCTGATCCGCTATAGAACCTTGATTCCTTCTCAGGCGTCTCCTACTAGGAGACCTGCTTCGTTGTGAGGAAGAAGAGCTGGATTCTGATGAAGGCTCTGATGGTGACCTTCTTCCTCCGCCACCCCGTCCCCTTGGTGGAGACCATCCACCTCCTCCTTGATTTGGTGGCGGGTGTTGCATGACCTGGCGCGGTGACCCGGCTCGGCGTTCATCCTCCCTTCCCTCCGGAGGTGGGGGCGATCTTCCACGTCGGGTGGATCCATTTCGGCGTCTGTGATATGAACGTGATTTGGATCGTCCCTTCCTATGTGTTCTGGTTCGTCTCCTATGTCTGTGAGCATCACGTCCGCCCTTTGGCTGATTCGCCGCTGTGTTATTTTGACCCTGATCCATCGGCGTTCCAGTTTGCATAGGAGGAGCTCGAGGTCCGCCAATAGTAATTCCTGGGTTTTTCGTGTTCCTTGGGGGAGCTTGATCATTCCTACGACTTCCCTCTGGTATATCGGAAAATAACCTTCGGTTTAGTGGTATATCACTAGCGAGCTCCGGATTAACGACTGTTGAATCCACGGGTTGAGAAAGCAAAAACGACGAATCTCGAAAAGCACCAGGTCTATAATAGGTGCCTTGCCATTGTGATATGGTCAGTATTGGCGGGCAACGACGATTCAGGGTGGGGACAGTCCCTGTCGTGGCTCCGCCCACATCCTGGTTCTCTAAATAGGCCCTCAATCGGCCCTCCATAATTGGTCCATGCTCTCTCCCTACGGCACTCGCGCAAATCTCCCAGAAAGATTCTGGCGACATGTCCCTTTCATCATGGACGGTTGGCGCATCAGGATCAACGCGACTAGCATTTGTAGAAGGATTAACTGAGGGTGCTATGATTGGTGTTGTAGTTCCGGTTAAGGGGTTTGGTCTCCCACTTGCCATGTTTGGGTCGTAAACCGAGTCCTTTTTGGATTAGGACTTCCACACTCACCGCACCAATTGATAACTGGTGCTGAACTCTTGATCGGAATCCTTCCCTACGGGGGGCGTCGTTGGGTTCGACGGGGGGAAGCTCCGATGCCAAAGTTAGTAAATAGTAATAAGAGTAAACTGTAATGACAAAGTAGGGTTTAAGGTGAGCGTAAAGTGTACCTCAATAGCTTGGGATGCAAGCTAGTTATACTCATGTAGTTATAACTCCTAGTAACTAGAAAGTCTCCATTAATGCCTCATTAATGGCGGTTACTGATCTTATTCAAGTATGACCGTTAGCTCATTAATGGGTTATTAGTTGCTTTTATTGAGAATCGGCTCAACCGTTCGACGGGCGGATCGAGGCATGATGACGAGTCTCCCGTAGGTTTGACTATGGATAGCGTGCGGAGGAATCTATGTGATCCGCCACTTTGATGGCTTGCTCGATACGCCGTAGCTTTCCTGGTCGTCCGAATACGCGGTCGTTTGGTTAATTACCTTTTTGGTCCCGTAAATAATATCTGGATGTTATCATTGCATTAACCACATTGGTAAATATCACGTTTGTTGTAATGATTCTTTATAGAATTTTTAGTTCGTCTTAGAATCAACTTAGCAATTTCTTCACATCGATTCCCAACTTTAGAATGATTTTAGTCAAAGGATAAAACCGAGTAAATATTATATGTCAAAATAATTCATAATAGAATTTAGTTGTGATTGTTTTAATAATACCACATATAACGTTGATAACCATAAAGATTACTATGGCACATAAATATCATTTACATAATGAATTTTTAATAATGAATAATCATAATGATAATGATCAAAAACAAATTCCTTTTTCATTTCAGTGCACATTATTACTCAAGATAATATATTTATTTTAAACATCATAAAAATTATGATCTTCTATATTAGATAAAATATCTTATGTAGTTACTATTTACCTGTAGCCAATATTGTGCATCCATGTACTAATAGCATTCAGAGATCATTAAGAAGCTCTATGTACATGCTAAAAACCTTGTATGACATGTAAATTTGCATAAATTCATGTTATAATTTGAAATTGACACTTGAACTCTCTTTATAGTTAGTTCATGACTTGAAAGTTTATTTACCAAATTTGGTAATTCATCTACTTAGAATGGCCTTAATAATTATATGCATGTTTATTCAAAAAATGAATTACACACAGATTATCTTAATTACCCGAGCCCCTTTGGGTTAATTTGATATCAAATGACATGATAACCTTGAATGGACAGATTTTTTTATAAAGTTTTAAACTTACGTGTCTTATACATGTATTTTGTTCTAATTCAATGATAAAGGCATATTACACTTGTCATGCATAAAAATGTGGTGCATATTGTGCCTAAAGATTTAATGAAGATCCATCTCAATGACTGATTTTATCCTTCACAATTCGTTAGATATATCATAATGATATATATGTCATTCATATCACTTTTATAAAGGTAGTGAACTTTAAATTTCTTTGATTAAAATGGAAAAAGAAAGGGTAAAAATACTTATCTTGTTTGTCATAAAAAACTTCAGATCAATGTAGTAACTTTTTTCCTACCAATCTACAGAGAACCCTATCTTTGGATATATTCGTTTGTATTGATAGAGCCAAGGTTTGAGGTCAGAGTTTCTATTCTGTTGACTTCGTTGTTTTGTTCATCATGAAACTCTATACAATAAAGATTTCATGATATTTTATTTATTAAAGTCCACGCTCACCGCACTAATTGATAACTTGTCAAAAAAATTTGACCGGAATCCCTTCCCTGTGAGGTGTCGTTGGGCTCGGTCGAGGACACTTTTATGATAAAAGTCAGTAGGATATTTGATAAGGAAATGAGTAATGACAAGAGTTTAGAGAAAGTTAGCCAACATTCGTGAAACATATCCAAGCTAGGGTATTTATATGCTCTTTTGTAACCTCTAAGTATTAAAGATGTTCGAATTGAACAGTCGCGTCATTACTCCTCTTTAATTGCTACTAATTGTCATTTAAGTATATCAATTCCCCTTTAAATAAGATATAAAGACGTCGTTTGATCTTCCCTGAAACTGTCAAGATGATATACGATGGCAGATATACTCTAGCTGGCGGATCTCCCTATCCAGCTACTTTCGTCGTATCTTACTTAGATGGCGTATGTTCCAAGGTTCGATCCAGGTGGCGTGACATAATGGTGTAAGCTCATGCTCTTCCTACGCTTTTACACATTTGCCTTAAGGATAGATCTGGATGTTATCAAACTTAATTGTTATCAATCCTCCATCAATTGTCATTAATCCTGCATTAATCCCTATTAATCTTGTATTAATTATCATTAATCTTTTCTCTTAAAGGAATAACGGGTTGTTATTATTCGTATTTAATTATCATTACTGCTGAGAATAACGGGTTGTTATTATTCTTATTTAATTATCATTACTGCTTATTCTAGAATGAATAAATCTCAATGTTATAATAACAATTTGAGTTTCAAACACAAGGCAACTTTCCCTTTTTTATATAGTTTGTTTTTTTTATTAGAATTAATGAAATGTTAATTAAAATATTTAAAATAATTTATTTATTTAAAAAAATCTAATTTTCATAGCAATATCCTTTTTTTATAAGATTATTTATATTAAAAATAAACTTCTTCCTTATCATTAGTGATAAGGACTAGTTTAAAAAGAAGGTGTCTTCTATGGTTACTTTGTTTTTGACAAAGTACCATTATTTGGTGTGTTTTTACCATTGGATGATGGAGTATAAAATTAATCCAATGGTGAAAACACACAAAGTAAGACTTACTTTGTCAAAAACAAAGTAAACATAGTCTTTACCTAAAAAGAAAATCATCAAATGCATGTATTGTATTTTAATATATAAAACGTCATTTTTATATTGAATAAATTGATAAATTTCTTGTCAAAACAATAATGATAATAATGATAAATTTCTTGTCAACAAAATAATAATGATAAATTTATTGTAAAAATAAATAATGATAATAATGATAAATTTCTTGTCAAAAAATAAAATGATAAATTTGAAAGAATATATGAAAAGTAACGAAAAGTTATATATGATATTTTATTAAAATCCTATTATTTTATTAAAATGTTTTATAGGAATAAGGTGCAAAAAATAGCATAACGTTTATAGTAATGAGCAATTTTATTTATAATGTTTAAAATGGTGCAATTTTACCCTTAACTTTGTTAGCTAAGAGCAATTTTACCTCTGATATTGACATGTTTGGTCCTTTGTCAGCTAAGAGCAATTTAAGAAATTATTCATCAAAATGTCTTCTCAATCATAAATCTTGTCATCTCCGCTTCAAATGTGCGTCATTTTATCACTAATTAATAACAGGTCATAAATATATGATTAGACGTGAATTTTTTTAAATAACATTAAAAAATATATTATCTTTTGTACGAGTTGGATAAAAAAAATTAAATATTTTGCTAAATTTATAAATATTAATCTCTAATTATATTATTAACTCACAAAAAATATAAAATATTTTTTTAGAACCAACTGATATGCAACTGGTACAGGATAAGAAACAAAATATATGCGTTTTATAATAATATCTGAAATTGATCCAACTTACGAACGTTAGGGATAAATTTGCTCTTAACCGTAAACGTTAGTGATATTTTTGGCCCTGTTTGGGAATTAGCTGTTAGCTGATTACATTAGCTGTTAGCTGTTAGCTGATTTGACTAGCTGATTTGATTAGCTGTTTGTGTAGACCTGTTTGGTAAAAATTAGCTGATTGATAATAACGGTTTGTGTAAAAAGACGAATAAGGGCATTAATTTTGGCGCAAGAGAAGAGGGAGTCTATCTATTAGGGTTAAAGAAGTCCATTAATTTTAATATTGCAAAACGCTAATTGAAAAAGCTCCTTTTAAGAGCTTTTTCTAAATTAGCGTTTTCATCCCAAAACTCTCTCCCAAACCTCTCTCCACCAAACACTCCAATTAGTGGTTTCAGTGGTCAAACCTCTAAAGTTGGTCAAAACCACTCTTTTTATCCCAAAACGCTTTTTACCAAATAGGGTCATTATATATAATATTAATTTAAGAAAATTAATAATAGTATCCGTGTTATTTCGAGAAATTACCACCATTATCTACTAAAGAGATGTCTGCTTTGGGGTTTTAAAAAAAAAAAAAAGGAAAATATGACATTTCATTCGTTTTATTAATACAATCGTTTTTTTTTGTTAGTTTTAGATTACTCCGAAATTTTTCTAATCTTAATATTCAACTCTTTTAAGGTTTTTTATTCTCTTTTTCCTCATTTACTATCTCACACCTCTATCTTTCTCGTGAAATTTTACTTTCATTTTTATTTTACTTTTTAACTTTTGTTTTGCTTCGTATATATATTTTCTTTTACTTTTTTATTTTTGGAATAATTTTATTTGTAATATTTGTATTTATATATTTTTACTTTTGTGTTCCAAATTTTTTTGACCAAATTTTAGTTTTCATTTTCATTTTATTCATTATATTTATTTATTTTTACTTTTTTTACCCTGAAAAATAAATCTAACCAAATTTTTTATTTTATTGCATTATTCAATTTTAATATTTATTTTCAATTATTTAAAAATGATTATTTTTTAAAAATTCAATTTTCATGCATATTCCTTTTACTACTTTTATTTCAGTTTTCTTTATTTTATTATTTTTTATTTTAAATGGTTGAAATAATTGATAAACAATCTACACTTCAATTGATTATCTCCTTGGAATCAGACAATCACAAAGAAAATCAGAAGTGTATCATTCTCTTTCTAGAACCGCAACAAACAAATAAGATAATTTAGAGTCATTGGACTTTTTCCTTCTTATTTTTCTTTTGTATTTCTTTCCGTTACCTTTACGCGAACCAGACGTTCCTAATATTTTTGAGTCTCCATCTCATTAGGAACGACAATAAATTTATTTTATAGTATTCATTTATGTTTGCCAAATCAGAAATCTAAAACAAATTAAGCTTCCATCTATAATTCTATCAACACCTGGAAAATTATCTTACAATTTTATTTTATCTTTAATATGTGCTGCAACTTTAAATTCTATTTTAAATTGTAATTTTACTTTAAAAGCCATACTTCATTATTATATGATTGTGTAAGACTTTTTTTTTTCTTAAAGGATGTTAGACTTTTTTTACTGATATTATTGTATAAGAATTATTTAGTTAAACTCGTAATTATACTTAATTAATTAAAATTGAATATATATATATAAAAAGTTAATTAAAATTGATTCTATGGGTAATCGATTCAAGTCGCTTAAATTAGAGATATCAAGTTTCGAATTTTAGTTTATATAGCAGACTCTAATTAGAAGAAGAGATATTTGTTAGGAATTGGAATTAGATCCAATATTGATTAAACAAGTTTTAAATAAAAAAAGTGTTTGTTTTAGCTTTTCGGATGAGAGTTTAGCGTTTCACTCCAAGCCGCATTAAATGTAGCGTTTGATTAGGTTTATACAACATGAACGTTTAACATTTTTTATGGAAACCGCATCGTTTTGAACCTTTTTACGAAAAACTCCAAATGAGCTTTTTGTGAAAAACTGTACGTATATATTTGATACTGATAAAATTATCCTTCTAATTTTTAAATATATTTATTCTTTAATTTTATTCATATTTTTATAACATTATTACCGAAACAACAATGTTTTACCCGATTCAATAAATTTTTTATTTTTATTTTTAGTTATTTAGATTATTTTTATTAATTTGGATTGTATTTTTTATTGGGTAAATTCCAAATATAACTACATAGTTTTGCCAATTTACAAATTTATAAATGGGTGCTTATGATTTTTTCTACTAAAAGAGGACTAAGGTCCTCACTATTAGCAAAATTAAGAAAATTTAGGTTGAGATTGTCAATTTTGACAGTTTATAACCTCAAATTAGAAAATTCTAATAACTAAAATATGACCATATTAGATATTTTACATACTAACAGCAATTGTTCATCATAATTTTACCAAACACTAATAATTAATCAATTAATAACAATTAATATATTATAAATATAAATCTGTTATTTTTAATTAATTAAATCTTTTTAATCTTGATTTTTTACTACGTTGACAACTCATCAAAAAGGCCTCTAAAACACTTCTCCTAATTTCTCTCTGATTCCGGTATTATATATAGTATAGATTCCCAAAAACTATAAGTCTGTTTTAGTACGTTTATCACGTAGATTAAAAAGTATTCATCCATATTAAAATAGGAATCTATATCAAAATAGGAATTTTAATTGAAATGGAAATAATTTGTCATAAATAAGAATTAATAGGAATTAATTAATGAAATGATATAAAATATATTTTTTTTCCTTTTCAATCGGTAACATAGATGGCAAATTAATTAACGAAAACAACTCGTGAGCAGCTCTCGAACAGAATGTCGAGCTCGTCAATTTTTAACGAACCGAATATGAACACGCCAAAGCTCGGTTCAATTACCTATGTATAAGATCCAAACTTAGTTTTATAATTTTTTTGGGAAATACATATTTTCCCTTAATGTACGAAATTAATGGTGCAATTTTACACTTAACGTTTCAATCAAGATCAATTTTACCTCATCCAATAAAAAAATTAAACAAGTTTGTTTACTGTTATTTGGCTCGTTATTATCATATTGGACCGTTCAAAAGTCAATTATTGGACAACCCCAGTAGTTGGTTGGTTTAAATGCAGCAGTGGTGCAGGTTTGTTTAATTTTACACGGTAGTTTTCAAAGTCGATGCAAAGATCGTGGTTGACAGTGTTAATTCTGAGAAGACTGATTTATTTATTTATTTTGGAGTTATTATCTAAGATTATAGAATTCTTATGGCTAATCGACCAAATTTTAAGGTTGTTTCTATTACTCGATTAACGAACGGAATTGCCCATGTTGTTGCGAGGCAAACTTGTTCCAATGTTAATAGTTTTACGTTTTTCCATTCTATTTTAGTTGGAGAGTACTCTGTGTAAGGGTGCTGGTTTTCTTGGCAACTATATATTCTTTTTCTTAAAAAAAAATCAAACAATTTGTCCAAATATTAATATTTAAGCATGTCGGATAAAAATTAATCATAAAAAATATCTAAAATGTTTAATATGTTATCAAAACAGTTGTAAATAATTTATCAAAATGCACGAAATTATTTTTATATATCGATAAATTTGTTTTGAAGATTCGGTGTGAGTCGAATAACAGTCGAACGTTTTTTTTGTTACACAATGGGTTGATAAAAAAAATAGTTCTTTAACTTCAAAATATTTTTTTTTTAAACGCTCAAAAATATTCGAATTTAAAGGGATAAGGGGTAAAGATATCATAATGTTTACATTTAGAAGCAATTATTTTACCCCTAACATCTAAAATAATGCCATTTTAACTTGAATATTGACGGCTAAAAGCAATTTTACTCATAACATTGACATGTTGGATTAATTGGAGAAATTATTCATCAAATTGTTTTCTCGGTCACGAATCTTATCATCTATACTTCACATGTACGTCATTTTTATCACTCATTAGTAACAGATCACAAACATGTGATTAAACGTGATTTTTTTTAAAAATAAAATAAAATAATATATTGTATTTTATACGAGTTGGACAAAAAAATTAAATATTTCACTGAATTTAAAAATATTAATATCCAATTCTATTATTAAATAACAGAAAATATGAAATTTTTATTAGAATCAACTTACGTGCAATTAGTGGAGAATAAGGAACAAAATATCTATATTTTATAATAATGTCTGAAATTGACCTAACATGACAATGTTAAGGGTAAATTTGCTATTGGCTGCCAATGTTAGGGATAAAATTGCATCATTTTAGACGTTAAAGATAAAATTATTCATGTCTGTAAACGTTAAGGGTACTTCATCACCGCCGCTCGTCATGACTTCCGGCACAGATGATTTCGTGGGCATTGGAGTTCTCTTCAATCCAAAATTACGATTTGCTGAATCGATTCCCGCTTGCAAGACGCCTCCCACCTTCTCATCGGTGCTGCAAAAAACAATTCCCAAACCGGTTACCTCATCGGCTCCTATCTCCACCATCGGCGGTATCCGTTCAGTGAAGATTTCACAAGAAGCTTATGATCGCAGGGTAGAGGCCTGCCGACACTCGTTGATTGGGTGTCTCATCTTATCCAAAGGCGAAGCACCTTGGAAGGTAGGAGACTTGAAGCAACGTCTATCTAAGGTATGGGGTTTATCTGAAGCTTGGAGGTTAATTTCGATTGGTAAAGGGTTCTTTCAGCTTTTCTTGAATTCAGAAGAGGCAAAATCACTAGTTCTTAGCAAAGGCTTGATTGCGGTTAAGCCATGTACTTTTAGATTACAAGCCTGGGTGCCGGATTTTGATCCGTTTGCAGTTAAAGTGACAACAGCTCAAGTTTGGGTTCGGCTATATTTTCTACCTTGGGAATATTGGGATTCCCAGATTTTGGCTGACATTGCAAAAGGAATTGGGACGCTAATGCGCTTTGATAATGCAACATTAGAGGGAGAATTCGGGCACTTTGCCAGAATGCTGATATATGTGGATTTACTCGATGAATTACCTACTCAGTTAGGAATTGAGAGGCCTGGGAAACAGTTCCGGATTGACGTGGTTTATGAGAAGCTTCCGAGCTTCTGTAAAGTATGCTCCTGTATAGGACATATGGCTTACGAATGTAGGAAGAATAAGCCGCCGGTGGAACCTAAGAAAAAACCAGAGCAGGACCGGCAGAAAACAGCGATTCCAGTAAAAGTAGTTACAGACAGAATTTTAACAGAATTGCACCCAGATAAGGAAGGGGATCCTAATTCCAATGATGTCAATGATAATTTAGCAGACTTACATCGGAATGATGAAGCAGCGCCTCACGAGGAAGGAGACCCAGATACCTTTTTGGAGGATGAAGTAAATAAGCCAATTTCCCTAGGAAATAGCAACCTTAACATCTCGGTGAATGGTAACTCTCCGGGGGTGGAGAGCTCGGTACTGAGCAAGGAGATGACTTGGGCGGACCAAATGGCGCTGGAGGAAGGAGAGTGGCAGGAAGTATCAAAAACCATGAAAGCTAGTTCAGACTCAGGATCGTCGAAAACAGCAACCCGTAATAAACGGGTCAGCAAGCCGCTGGTACGTTTTAAATGAAAGTTTTGTTCTGGAATTGCCGCGGGATCCATAACTTGGAGACCCATCGGTTCCTGTATAATTTGTGTACAAAGCACAAGCCGGATCTTTTATGTTTAGCTGAGCCTATGGTCAGCAGAGATGTTGTAAATGCTTCTTTTTGGAACAGTATCAGTATGTCATACCTCGCATCTAATCAGCGGGATAGGGAGACTTTATGGCTATTCAAGTCGAACAGTTTGAGCTCAGTTGCTTCGGTTATTACCACGCATGAGCAGTTTATTTTATTACATTGTTCTAATTCTACCTCAAATCAGTACTGCTGTTTCGTCTATGGTAGTATTTGGGCGAATCGTCGGAGGGATATGTTTGGGGAAATCTCACAGTTGTACAGACAGAATCAGGGACAATGGTTAATCATAGGTGATTTCAATGCAATAACTGGTGCACATGAGAAGACGGTCCGTCCACCTGCCATGGGTCCTTGCCGTGACTTTAGAGAGGCTGATAGCTGGATTGATGTTTTAGCCGCTGGGCCACGTTACACATGGTGCAACGGGAGAAGGGGTTCAGCCAGGGTAAACAACAGACTTGACAGAGCTGTGATCTCGGAATAGTTAAATAACACTTGGGAATGCCATAGCACGGTCTTGAACAGGCTTCACTCAGACCATCATCCAATTCTCTTTTCCTATGTGACGGAACCCCCGTCATTTAAGCGGTTTCGCTTTCAGAAAATATGGACGTATCACCCAGAGTTCAGTCAGCTGGTCAGCGATTATTGGCTCAGCCAGCACCCCAGACTAGCTCCTATGCAACTCATTTGTCACAAGCTCAGGGGTCTCAGGCCTATCCTCCGCTCTTGGAATAAAACGGGGTTTGGACATCTTGATAAAAACATTGAAGATTGTGAGAGAGAATTGCAGGGAATTCAGACGGAGTTATCAATTGACTCTAGCCCAGGGAACCTTGAAAGGGAAAGAATTGCTCAGTCCAATTTGGAGGAGCATATGCTCTGGAAGGAAGTTTATCTCAAAGAGCGTAGCCGTGTTAGATGGTTGGAGGTGGGGGACCGCAACAATGCCTTCTTCCACCAAACGGCGGCGCGGCGTCGCGCCTCTAAAGGCATGTCGGTGCTGGAAGTAAACGGCGAACTGGTAAATGATCCTGATACTATATCAAATAAAGTTATTGCATACTATGAAGATCTCTTTAAAAATCCGATGGGCCCCTCCGACCTGACCGACATTCACAGATTGATCCCTCGGTTGGTCACTGATGGAGATAATGACTCCCTTCTCAGACGGTCGGAGACTTCTGAAATCAAAGCTGCAGTTATGGCAATGGATGGCTCTAGCGCCCCGGGTTCGGATCGCTTCACAGGTCAGTTTTTTCAATCATGCTGGGATATTGTTGGCTCTGACGTGTGTAACTTGGTATGCTGGTTCTTTGATAACGGGCTGATTGACGCAGGATTAAATTCTAGTCTGATGGCTCTAATCCCGAAGATGGAAGGCGCTATTCGGCTCGATCAGTTTCGACCTATGGTGATGAGTAATTTTTGTTACAAGTTGATCACAAAAATTATTGCTGACAGGCTTGCCCCGGTGGCCAGTCGGATTGTATCGGATAATCAATTTGGCTTTCTGCAGGGGCGCAAGGTCCAACAGTGCATTACGGTCGCGTCAGAAGGGGTGAACTGTATTAATAATCGTTGTTTTGGAGGAAATATGGCGTTTAAGGTCGACATCAAGAAAGCTTTTGACACATTAGATTGGAATTTCCTGCTTGAGGTATTAGACTCGTTTGGTTTCTCACTGAAGTTCAGGGATTATATTCTAAACTTGTTATCTTCTGCAAGAATATCTATTATGACCTCATAGGGCCCAAGGGGTTACTTTGCTTGCTCCCGGGGAGTGCGTCAGGGTGATCCACTTTCCCCCATCCTCTTTGGGATTGCGGAGGATTACTTAAGACGGCTTATATCAAGCTCAGTGTCGGATGGTTTGCTATCACCGATGCAATATACCAGGGAGCTTCCTTTTCCTACACATTTACTTTACGTAGATGATGTTATCATTTTCTGCAAAGCCTCGATTGCTAACGCAAACGCCCTTGGCGGAATATTCACAAAGTATGGATTGTTATCAGGACAACTTGTCAACTGGCAGAAATCGGAATCGTACTTCGGTGAATACGTAACTGCATAGCGGCGTCTGTGGCTGGCTGCGGTAACTGGTATCAGGATCGGCTCTCTCCCCTTCAGATATCTCGGGGTTCCTTTGTTCAGGGGGGCACCGAAGCGATGGCACCTCGAGGCTCTATGCGATCAGATATCCGTTAAATTTGCTAATTGGATGGGTTCTTCCCTCTCTATGGCTGGACGGCTTACCCTGGTTAACTCCGTGATTACAGGATCACTTACTCATTCCTTCTCGGTTTACAAATGGCCACAGGGTCTCTTGAAAGGCTCTCTGTGCAGATGCAGAATTTTGTCTGGAGTGGTAGTATTCTCTCGCGGAAGCTCGTTACGGTGCCATGGTATATATGTTATAAACCGTTGCATTCTGGTGGCCTTGGTATTAAGGAATTAGCAAGATTTAACACTGCTTTACTAGGAAAGCTGGCTTGGGGATTGGTAGCGGAGAACTCTCCTTGGCTGAGGCTAATTCGGTCACGGTTCCTCTCTTCGGGTGGAATTCTGAAAGCCCAAGTGGGAATGTCGACGATATGGCACTCAATAAAGCCAGCTTACAGGTTACTACGGGATCATAGTACGTGGTTTATAGGGGCTGCCTCTAACCTCAACTTCTGGACGTCGGAATGGATCAACCCCACGATTGCAAGCAGGCTAGACATCCCGCTGTCTCTGCAACGAGGTCTGACGCAATGGGTTGATGAGTTTTTGATCGGGGATCACTGGGATAATCTGGACCATTTGCCGGAGGAAACTGTGGCTGCGATTGAACGGGTTGGACAGATTAGCTCGGTTGACCAGTGCATATGGAAGCCGGCGGATAAAGGGATCTTCAGCTCCAAGCTCTTCTATAGGTGGTTGGGTGAAGAATCGCCTCTAGATCCGGGGTATCGGTTCTTATGGAATAAATTCATCCCACCTGCACATTCATTTTGCGCTTGGAGAGCGTTCTGGGGTTATTTGCCAACCCATGACATGTTACAGAAGCGGGGCTTAACAGTGGTCTCCAGATGCTGCTTTTGTGAGGAACAATTTGAAACGTTGCAGCATATCCTGATCGAGTGCAAATTTTCCAAGGCACTCTGGCAAAGCATCTCATCGCTGTTCGGAAGACGCTTACACATCGATGGTGCGTACAAGGACTTAATTAAGTGGGCAGCGAAGCAACGATTCAATTCGCAGATTAAGGTTCTCTGGATTAGTGCAGCCATTCACTTGTCGTGGGTGATCTGGTATCTTCGCAATGAGTGTATGTTTAACGATATTATGCATAGCATTCATCATGCCTTAAAACTGCTTTGGGACAACATACGCAGGTCTGATCATTTCCGTCTTGGTATCGTTTGGAACTCTACTACGGAACTGGCTATTCTGCATAATTTAAATATCTCGCCTCGCTGCTCGCGTGCTCCGAGAGTAATCACGGTTCGATGGACGCCTCCACCGACGGGTTGGATAAAGGCTAACTGTGATGCCTCGGTTTCGAGCTCTTCTGCAGGCTCCGGCGGAGTTTTCAGGAATGAGTTTGGTCAAGTTCTGGGCTGTTTTGCTGCTGTTGTGGCAGATCTACTGGTTCATTTGGCGGAACTTCGAGCTGCAATAACAGCGATCCGTTTAGCAGGGACTCAAGGTTGGCGTAATTTCTGGTTGGAAAGCGACTCCACCTACGTTGTCTCCCTGTTCAGGAATCCGCAGGCGGTTCCATGGATCTTTCAAGAGGATTGGATTCACTGTCAACAGGTTATATCCGGAATGAGGTTTGTGGTTGCTCATACGCTGAGGGAGGGTAATCGCGTCGCTGATGCATTGGCCAATCACGCTAGACTTGGTCACTCAAATACGTGGTGGGATGAGTACCCTTCTTTCTGTAACAGTCTAGTCTTAGCTGATCTGGTAGGTAGAGACAATTTTCGATTTTCTTAACGCCCTTGGCGGAACCTTTTGTATTCTTTCATTTTTTATTTATTAATTCATTCGGGTCCCTGGTCTTGGGTTCTGGGGGTGCCAGCATAGCTGGGATGTTCAGGATTCGGGTCTCAGTCCCCCGCTTCCAATAAAAAAAAAGATTAAGAAAGTCTATCTGTTTATATTTTTATATATATTAATTTTTAACATATTATTAATTTATTATTCTTTTTTGGGAAAATTGCAAAAAATAGTTTGGAAAAAAAAAGAGGTCTATAACATTCTCGGGCATGTAAAGAAGCCCACAGTAGATTAAAAGTTAAACCCAAAGCGAAATTAATTCAGTTAAACTTTAGCTAAAATACATAAATATCATAATTAATTAAAAAATTACAATTAATAAAACTTAATTCTTAATATGTCATTATTTTCTATATATATATTATAATTTTACACTATAATTTAAAAATTCTAGACTCCAATTCATAAATCATAAACTCTAGAAAATATATTATAAACTTATAATTTATAAATTCTAATCTTTAAAATATATTAAAAGTACTGATTTTACTAGTTTGACATAATTCAAAATTATGACTTGACATAGTGGTAAATAGTTTTTAAAAGATTAATTTATGTGTAATTTTCCCTAAACTTTACATCATCCATTTAGGTGTAAATATAACTTAGTTCTGAGGGCTATCAATATGGGTTAGGATCCATTAATACAATATGTGTAACCTGTAAATTAAACGAATTAGGATTGAGCTTTAACAAGTTCGAATTATAAATGGATCGACAAGCTTAACATATATATTAAATGGGCTGGGTCGTGGGTTGACATGTGGATTCATTGCAATCCTTGTAATGGTAGGCGTGTTAGTGGGTCATATCAACGCAAATTGTTAATCCATTTAACCCGGCTCACGTAACATGTTTGACTCGTTTAAGTCTTGTAAATATTATATATTGTTATGGGTATGATAGTATTTGTTCCTAATATATATATATATATACAAGTGGTGTTTGGTTACTCTATTTTCTTCTCATGTTTGTCGTTTCATTTTAAAATTGAGACTTTTAGGTGTTTAGTTAGAGCATCTCCAACCCAAATCCCCTTAATTCATTCCCTATCTCTAATTCTCCATTTTTTCTTCCTCAATCCCTATTTTTTCTCCAACCCACTAATCAAATTTCTTCCCTAAAAATAATATTATCTTCTTTATTTCATTTCACATACAATATTTATTAATATTATAATACCTTTTATATTTAAAAAGTACATTTAATAAAAAATAATAAAAACATTAAAATAATGGTTCTCCCATTAAATGGGGAACCATTTTTCTTCCCCATAAGAAGGGAATGATATAGGGAGGGTTGGATTACAACCCTCCATATATCAGCATCTCCAATGCTCTAAATGGGGAGTGTTGGAGATGCTTTTAGACCTATTGTTTGCATTTTATAGCTGAAAAGTAGTTTTTTTATACAAGTAGAGAATTCCTGCTTTTTAGAAAAACAACATTTTCTAACAGCAAATAGCAGGTAAATCAAACAGACCCATAAATCGATTTTTAGGTTTTAAACTCCATAAACCTTTTATAGCAGATCTGTTTCTCCCTTTTATATTTTGATTTTTTTTTCATAAAAAGGCCATATTTCATTCTATTAAATCACAAAGTACAAATACGGCACAATAAAACTTCTCGCTCATACAGGCTACAACCAGTATAAGATCCACAAATGAAAAAAATAGACTACAAATAACAAGAAAAAAACTACAACGAGCAATAAAAACCATAAAAGGTACAAATACAACAAAAATAGAAATCATATACTCCTCGTAAGTCGAATCTCATCGAAAAACAGTTGTAATCCATTCTTCATCTTTTAGCCTCTTTCGGAAATTCGGATCTAAGTCCTTTCTTTTTTGCAACCACGCAGATCTATAAATCTGCGGACAAGATGAACCTTTTCCGCTCTTGCTAAGACCGAAAAAAGAATAAAAGATAAAAGTATAGCTAACAAATATAGATCTGACGGAAAAGAAATTCGAGAAAATTTATAGACTTCAAACTAACAAGAAAATATAAATCTGAAACTAATAAAACAAAAACAAAAACATAAATGGGAGGAGGAAGAAGGAAGACAAGCTTTCTTCTTCCTCCTCTAAGGGAACCTGAATAGAAAGCAAGAACCGAGAAGATGACAGTAATAGTAACTGCAACGATGGAAAGCTTGAGGAGAAGGAACAGAGGAGAAGAAGAAAGTGTCATTTTATATTTTGATTTTGTTGAAAGTTAAAAGGGTAAATGAGTTATTTAACCTTTTTAGTTTATTTTTCCCTTATTTTGCTGCCTACATGAATATCATAATTAACTATAAAATTACAACTAAATCAGATTATCAAACTTAATTTTAAATATGTCATTATTTTCTACATATAAAGTATACTTTTACACCCTAATCAGGTATGCGAACACAGTGATCCTGGTCTCCGGCGATGTCCTCTGGCTTACCGATGGCTCGTCCCTGCGCCGGGAAGGGTCCCTGCGGATACTCC
This sequence comes from Euphorbia lathyris, assembly GCF_963576675.1. Classification (NCBI taxonomy): domain Eukaryota; kingdom Viridiplantae; phylum Streptophyta; class Magnoliopsida; order Malpighiales; family Euphorbiaceae; genus Euphorbia; species Euphorbia lathyris. Next base: position 11,750,069 of record NC_088918.1, on the reverse strand, counting down.
GACGAGCAAGACAGTTAGTCGCTCAAGAAAATCTATTAAATGAACTGTGCAAGTGATGGAAAGATTTTACCCGCCCCTAGCTTCCAATGTGAGCTGTGTATTTATAGAGGGTGCTTGGGCCCTGGGCCCTTCTGCCTTTTGGGCCTTCCTGGGCCTTTTGGCCCATGATTCATATCCCGAATCAAGTAGTCCCCCCCACCGAAGAGCCAAATCGAGTATTTAATGCGAGAAGATAGGGTTGTGCATCCGTTTCCCGTAGGGATAAATGGTGTTCAGCCGTAAAGAGGGCTCCTCGGATAAATGTGGGGAAAACCTTTGGGATTACTGCATGCGTGTCTTATTTATAGCGCCGCATTGATTGCGCCTGTACTTTAATCACTCGTGCGCCGTAAGAATTTATTGCAAAATTAAAATTATGCCGGCGCCTTGTTTCCTCCCCCAACTATAAATATTAGGAGGGATGAGACGAAATCTCTTTACTTCATTTTTCAAATTTGTTTGAGAGAAAAAACTCTGCTTGCTTTCATTTTCTGTGCTCTCTCCCTCCTGCGATCGTGTCAGCCTGTCCCTACTTGTTCGCGCGGTAAGCATCCGGCGGTTTATCCGATACCTGTTGCTCGTCGGGAGTTTTCTTGCGTCAGAGTTTGTCGTATCTTTTGCTGAGGTTAGTCGCACAATCCCTTAGCCTTGGTTTTTGCGTTTTTCTTTGCTTTATTTCGACTTTTGGGGAGGGGTATTATGTCAGAGGGTTCTTCATGGGGAGCCCTAAGCAGACTGCCGCCGGTTGCCCCTGGTGACTTCACGCTTCAAGAGTCTTCGCGGACACGAACGGTATCGCGAAAAAGGCGAGCTGAAAAGGATAGTGGAGATAGCGCAGCGGGTGGTGCGGCGAAGAAAAGAAAGAAACCCGTTGATCGCCCGCTGCCTACCGTTGATCGTCCAGCCGGAGGCGTTGCCGCCGGCGTTCTAGAGGTGGTGGTGGCCGTGCCGGAGGGTTTGATTACTGTAGAGCGGCCCCCTACCGCGATTTACGAGGAAATGCGTGAGAGAGTATGGACGCGATCTCCAGGTACTTTCGGTATCGAGGGTAAACGTTTTGAGAGAGTCGAGCGTCCTAAGAGGCCGGAGTCCCTTTCGGTCGAAGATGCCTATAGTATAATCGTCGCAGCAGACCTGCCGGCGATATCTGCGGTGTACCGACTCGGAGAGCCCTATGAATTAGTAGCTTTGGGTGAAGAGACCAGAGCCCATCATGCGGGTAGCGCGAATGAGCTCATCATTTACGAAGAGCAATTAGAATTGAGGATGCGGCTACCGCTCCTGCCCTTTTTTATGGAGGTATTGAAGGAATATGATTTGTGTCCTGGGCAAATACATCCGAATGGCTGGAGAATGATGGTCGCCTTCTATTCGCTATGTCGATCTGCCGGGTATTGGGCAACAGGTCTAGTCTTCCGTGAGGTTTTTAAACCGAGCAAAGGGCAGCGATCTCAACATGTCACTTTCTCCCACCAGAAATTCAGAGTGATGGGTGGGTTGAAGGATAAATTGTCTGAATATCGTCACCGCTTCTTTTTGGTGAGGAAGCTTGATGGGGATTTTCCCTTTCGGGTCGTGTGGAACGACGACCCCATGGATTCCAGTCGGTGGTTGAAGACCCGACCGAAGCTCCCATTCGAGGAGAAATTGGTGACGCATTTGAAAGGTCTTCCGACGGACAAAGATCATAAGCAGGACGTAGATGAGCTAGTTCGTCATTTTCTTGCCGCTGGTTACTACATTTGGAATAAATGGCGGATGGCCGACATCAGAGGGTGGTCGGCTGCGGATTTTGAGAAATGGAAACGGGGCTATAACTTCAAAGCTGGGGAGTTGGCGGAATTGGAGGCGATCTCCGTAAATGTTGCCGTTGTAGGTGATGGGCTGGGATCGTATTCTGCCTTTCGTATAAAATATGTTGTCCGTTATTCAGAAATCTGATGCTTTTCCCTTTTTGTGCGTGCAGGTCCAGGAGATCCCCGTGTCAGTATGGATTTTGACCCTAACGAATTCAGTGTCGGTCTGGAAACCGCTGACGAGGCATTCAGAGGAGCTTCGGGTTCATTGGTTTCATATTCCTCGCTCGAGGATGCGAACCAAGTGGTGCAAAGCATGGGAGGGGTTCTCGATGCGCGGGAAGATGCTGACGGGGTAGTTGATATCCCGCAAGGAAAGCCTGTGGCTGATCCAGCTGCCCAAGAACCTGAGGGAAATGTGGAGATGATCGCTCTTGACGAAGAGACAGTTGGTAGTCCGACCCGTGGGGTGCTTGCTCGGAAGAGAAAGAGGGATACGAGGAAGGTCGTTGATGAATATGTGGCTGGGGAGAAGTCCTCTGGGGAAGCCGTTGCCGGGGCCAGCGAGGGTGTCAAGAAACCCTGTTCTGATGGCGGGACCGAGCTATCCGCTGATGTGCCAGATCGAGTAGGGGATCATCCGGAAATGGTCAAGAGGATGGAAATGAAAATTTCCAAGTTCAGGGATTATGTTATGAACTTGTCAGTGCATTCCGATATGATGACTTCCGATCTGGCTCGCGCGATGGCCCGTGTGGCCAGGGTTCCCGGTGAGCATCCGCGGATGGAGGGGGCTTTAAAAATGAACTTGGGCTTGGAGACCTTATCGGCCCTTGGTGTGGTGAGTTCTCCTATTCGCACTTTCAGCCTTGTTTTATTTCTTGCAAGCTTTTTGTCTTCTAACTTTTGTTCTCGTATGCAGTCTATCTAGAACGCAACCCGAGTTTTTGACATGTGCGTTAATGACGAAAAAGCTTTTCGTGATATGGAAGAGGGTTTGCGGAGATCTATCGGTGATCTCGAGGAAGCGAATAAGAACTTAGCGGCTGCGCGGGAGCTTCTGGATCATCGCGAGGCTGAGATTACCGTTTTGTCGGAGAACCTGAAAGTAGAGACGGCTGGTCGAGTGGAGCTTTCTCAGCGGTTGAAGCAAGATGTCGAGGAGATTTGTGCGTACCGGGTGTTGCTTAGGATGGAAGTTGGGTGGACTCGTCGAGTAGCGGAGATTTTGAAGGAGAGAACGGGACGGGCGGCAGAGCTGGCTGAGGAGAACGACTCTCTGAAGTGACAACTGGAAGCTGCACGCAAAGAAGCTACTGATCTTCGCGCTCTCGCTGGTCAGCGCGAGGAGAAACTCGTAAAACTAGACCGCATGATGATGATTACCGCAGCTCATTCCGCGGGTTACAACGTTCCCCCGGAGGTGATTTTTGCTCCGAACATCTATGATAAGGCTGCCCAGGCAAAGGCTGTTGAGTTTTGTAGTCATTTTAAGAAGCAATAGGCAGTCTGTACTTTGTTGATCTTGCTTTTCCAAGATGTAATGATGATTCGTACAATCTGAATCTTTTTTGTGATATTGTATTGCTCCTAATTATGCTCTGCCTGTTGATGTGATTGTGGTTCATTGTGATGTCTTTCATGTCTTTTCCTCACTGTTCTATAAATAGGAGCCGGATTTTTCGGTATGGACTTGCAACTTGTCTTTCACCCCTTCGCTTCCTTCTTTAGATAATTTCTTCGGGAGAATGTCGCTTCGGGACGTCGTCGATCCGGCCCGAGTGTTGGAGGTTCAGAAGGCAATATCAGCGATGTCGCATCCCTATGTTTATTGCCCCCCATTTGAGGAGAATGATGCGGAGAGGAAGGTGAGGTACTCATCCCCTGTCTGGATGAACCGGGACTGGGCATCGCAAAGGAGAAAAATGGAGAGTGAGAATTTCGTTCCTTATACCGGATCTGTCACCGATTCCTGTAAGGTTGTTGTCAGCGCACTTTCTACCACAGAAAAGAAAATTTGGTCTCATGAAGGCATCGGGTATCTCCTCCCTGATGAGACCGTCGCTCCGGTGCTCAACCCGCATCCTTCCTGAATCAAGAGGCTTCTAGCCGACGAGATGGAAAGGGTGTTGAACTTTCCCCATGAGGTGGAGTACCGTCAGGTAGGGCGTCATGCTTCACCAACGCGTCCATATGGACCGACGTTCGTTGATCCCATCAAACCGCGAAGCGTGGTTTTCCTGGAATTTGTGAGGCAGGGTAGCTTGGATCTCGTTCCTGCTAACCCTAACCATCGCGTGACCCATGTGGGCAAAGCCTGTTTGTATCATAGGCAAAACGGCCATAATACCGATGAGTGCGTGGACTGGAGAGCGATGCATCAAGATTTGATGGATGAGGAGGAAATCCCGGACCCTGGTCGTCCTAAACCCATCTGAATGTTTGTGTTGTTTATCCGGTTTGGTGTAGCCCTAGTAGCTCCTGTAATGGCTCTGTGTAGTAGTGCTTTTGTTTGTGGTGTAAGATTGTCGTTGTCGTTGTAATTTGCCATTTTATTTCAATGTGTGTTGTGAGATGACCTGAAATTTGAGAGTTTTATTTTATGTTTTGGATTAGGCGTATTCCAACTCGTCTGTATTAGGCGTTCGATATGATCGAAAAGCCGTAAAGGCCAGCACTTAAATGCTTGGTTGGCGGAGAACACGATAGGGTTCTGCTCGCTCAAAATCGTTAACCAAATGATAGTTAGACGATGTAGGAGGCGTTCGATATGGTCGAAGAGCGTTAGTGTTTAGCATTTGAATGCTTAATTGGTGAAGAACGTGATAGGGTTCTGCTCGCTAAATACCGTTAACTAAATGATAGTTAGACGATGTAAGAGGCGTTCGATATGATCGAAGAGCCTTTACGTTGAGCATTTGAATGCTCAGTTGGCGGAGAACGCGATAGGGTTCTGTTCGCCCAAAATCGTTAACCACACGATAGTTAGACAAAGTAGGAGGCGTTCGATATGATCGAAGAGCCTTAACGTTGAGCATTTGAATGCTCAGTTGGCGGAGAACGCGATAGGGTTCTGTTCGCCCAAAATCGTTAACCAAATGATAGTTAGACGAAGTAGGAGGCGTTCGATATGATCGAAGAGCCTTAACGTTGAGCATTTGAATGCTCAGTTGGCGGAGAACGCGATAGGGTTCTGTTCGCCCAAAATCGTTAACCAAAGGATAGTTAGACGATGTAGGAGGCGTTCGATATGATCGAAGAGCCTGAACGTTGAGCATTTGAATGCTTAATTGGTGAAGAACGCGATAGGGTTCTGCTCGCCAAATACCGTTAACTAAATGATAGTTAGACGATGTAGGAGGCGTTCGATATGATCGAATAGCCTTTACATTGAGCATTTGAATGCTCAGTTGGGAGAGAACGCGATAGGGTTCTGTTCGCCCAAAATCGTTAACCAAATGATAGTTAGACGAAGTAGGAGGCGTTCTATATGATCGAAGAGCCTGAACGTTGAGCATTTGAATGCTTAATTGGCGGAGAACGCGATAGGGTTCTGTTCGCCCAAAATCGTTAACCAAATGATAGTTAGACGATGTAGGAGGCGTTCGATATGATCGAAGAGCCTTTACGTTAAGCATTTGAATGCTCAGTTGGCGGAGAACGCGACAGGGTTCTGTTCGCCCAAAATCGTTAACCAAATAATAGTTAGACGAAGTAGGAGGCGTTCGATATGATCGAAGAGCCTGAACGTTGAGCATTTGAATGCTTAATTGGCGGAGAACGCGATAGGGTTCTATTCGCCCAAAATCGTTAACCAAATGATAGTTAGACGATGTAGGAGGCGTTCGATATGATCGAAGAGCCTGAACGTTGAGCATTTGAATGCTCAGTTGGCGGAGAACGCGATAGGGTTCTGTTCGCCCAAAATCGTTAACCAAATGATAGTTAGACGATGCAACCAAAATATTGTGAAACATGATTTGCGTATATTATTGATAATATCTTTTTAAGGTTTGGACATTCCAGCTATTGTCGTAAACCACTCCGTTCAGAGAGGCAATTTTGTAAGCTCCGTTGTGGAGAACAGTGTCGATTTTGTACGGACCCTCCCATCATTGGCCAAGCTTTCCTTGAGCTAAAGGGGACTGCGCAGCTGCGGCGTCTCGGAGCACCAGGTCCCCGACCTGAAAAGTGCGGGGGCGAACTCTTCTATCGTGATAGCGCGTGATACTCTGCTTATGAGTCGTGATGTGTAACAGAGCATCAAAGTGCTCTTCTTCGAGTCGGTCGCCAGCTTCCTTGAGATCTGCACTGTTGTCGATTTCTTCAAAATTGGTCTGTCGGGGGGAGCGAAGAATGACTTCAGATGGTGCCATTGCTTCTGACCCGTAGGCGAGGAAAAAGGGGGTACGGCCCGTTCCCGTATGCGGGGTGGTGCGATATGACCATAAGATTGCCGCAATGTGATCGGGCCATGCCCTACCTTGGTCGGTTAATCGTGCTTTGATCACTCGAAGGAGCGTTCGGTTGCTTACTTCTGTGAGGCCATTGCTCTAAGGGTGAGCTACCGATGTGTATCGGCCTTTCATACCCCAGTCCGCGTAGAAATTGCGAAACTGATTATAGTCGAACTGCTTCCCATTGTCAGTGATGAAGGAATATGGGACCCCGAAACGGTAAATAATAGCCCGCTTGAGAAAACTGATGACGTTGTCAGCGGTTATCTTGGCAAGGGCTTCAGCTTCAATCCATTTGGTAAAATGATCGACTGCCACAACCACGAAACGCTTTTGTGCTAAAGCCATTGGGAAAGGGCCGAGCAGGTCAATACCCCATACTGCGAATGGCCATGGTGTGATGATACCTTTGAATGGGGCCGCCGGGGCGTGATGGGTATTGGCGTGTAGTTGACATGCCTGACAACTGCGGACCAGGCGCGTCGCGTCGAAATCCATGGTCTGCCAGTAGAACCCCTGGAGCCGGGCCTTCTTCGCAATTGTTCGGGCTCCCTGATGCAAGCTACATACGCCTTGGTGAATTTCCTTAAGACAGTGATCTCCCTCTTCCTCAGATATACAACGCAACCAGGGATGCGTGGCTGATTTGCGGTAAAGTAAGCCATCCTGTAACGCATAACGCCAAGAACGCTGGACAACTAGGGATGCTGCTGTCCGATCTGCTGGAAGCGTCCCATCCCTAAGGTACCCGATAATTGGGCTTCTCCATCCTCCCGCCGCGGCGTTTGCCGAGTCGATCTGTAATGAATTCTCAGTGTAAAAAGCTGGGGCGCTCGTAACCTCGATTAAGGTGAGCGGGTCACTAGACTGTTCGTCTGCTGTAAGAGCAGCGATAGCGTCTGCCTCCTCGTTCTCTTCTCGCGGGACTAACACCAGATCAAGGGTTATTCCTCTATTTTTGAGATCATTGAGTAGGGACGTGGCGAGGGTCAGGTATTGACACATTGTCGGGTCCTTTGCTTGATAAGCTCCGCTGACATGGCTAACGACCAGCTTCGAGTTCGAGCATATTGTCAAGCGGCCAGTGACTATTGTCTTTGATAGCCGGAGGGCGGCGATCAAGGCCTCATATTCGGCCTGATTATTAGTGGTCGGGAAATTCAATCGGACGGCGTACCGTAAGTGGAGATTGTTGGGTCCTTGAATAGCTATACCGGCGCCTGCCCGTCCGGGAGCGCAAGACCTGTCGATGCTCATCGTCTAGACATCGTCCGTGCAAGCTGGCATTGCCGTAAGTTCGGTGGTAGTACGTTCGGTAAATTCGACAATGAAATCGGATAAAGCCCGAGCCTTGATTGTCGTGCGGGGCTCAAAACGGACGTCAAACTGGGAGAGACGAACAGACCAGTTGGTGATACGCCCAGAAACCTCTGGCCTTTGGACGGCCTTTTTTAGCGGGTAGTTGGTCCTGACGACGATTGTGTGCGCTTGGAAGTATGGTCTCAGACGTTCTGAAGCTTGTGTGATGGCGAAAAGGGCTTTTTCCACCTCGGAGTACCGGATTTCGGCTCCCTTCAGCACTCTGCTCAGGAAATAAACCGGAAAAAGCTCTGTCCCCTCCTCCTGAGTTAAAACGACCCCTATTGTTTCATCCGTGATGGTGAAATATAAGTGAATGTCCCGTTCTGGCTTCGGCACCGAGAGTAGAGGGGGGGTTTATTGGTGTGCCCTAGTTCATAGGCATTGGTTCTTATAAAATGTTTTTGTGTCACATTAATAAAGGCATTAATCTAGTTCATTTATATCTTGTGCTATAATATGAATAGAGAATCCATTGATTGATAATCATAAAACCATATCCCAAGTCTATTCTATCATGAGAATGATTAGGACCACAGACTTGTATATTCGATGACTGTATGGTAGCAATTAATACTAGCCATAGCACTTGATAAGTCAGTTGTGAATATGGGTACATGTTGTAAACATGTGACTGGATCGATCCGCCCGAGAAAACTACATGGTGGTTGTGTCATTAGTTTTCTTAAGTAGATCTCTAACTGTCTTCAGACTAGATTTCATTATAATATAAATGTGGGAGCCGGTTCACTTTGACATACGCCTAACAGGTCTGTAACAGGATGCCAAATATGGGTATAATTGGGTGAACAGGTGAACACATTTGTATTGATAGTGAAGTGATGGAATTACCACTCACATAACAGTGAGATGATATCACATGCCACTTGATAAGTGAGATTGATAAGTGTGTGGCCACACCCTGATAAGTAGTTTACTTATCTGATTCATTAATCTACTTAAGATCAAGAAATATCATAAACATCAGAGAGGATGACAGCCGCCATGCCTCTAGTTTATAATATCGATATCAAATGGTAAAAGACGTTAAGAGATAACTACAGGGTCTCTGCATCTTTAGACTGCTGAAATAGCTGTATTGGTTAGGGGCAGTAATGGTTTGCTAGAACCCACTTACTGTCTGTGGGCCGTGAGCCCACTGCTAGCTAAGGACAGTCCCATAGGATCGTGCACATTGAACATCTTAGTTAGAACTTATAGAACGGTACACTGGAGGGATGAGATTAATTAATTGGTTGACAGTAAAATGTCAAGGTAATTAATTGGTGGTTAATTAATTGATTAGTTGATACTTTGTATTAATGTAATTGATTAATGGATTTAGGCGTTGAGTATTTAATTGGTTAATTAGTTTACGGGATGTAATTAATTAATTTGTAAATTAATGAAATTGCATTCGTGAATAATTAATCAAACTAATACGTCAATTTATTAATTAGTGTTATTTATTTAATTGGGGTAATTAAATTATTCTAATTGTAACTAACTGCATAGAATAAATACTATTGGTATTTATTTAAGTGATTATGTTAGGATTAGATTAGTTTTGTAATTAACCAATTAACCCTAAACCAATTAGGTTTAGGAATAACTACACTATATATAATAAAAGCCTAAAACCTAATTAACTAACCTAACATAGACATTCGGCCAAATCTAATTGCTTTGGAAAAGCAATATTAAATCCGCAGCCACTATATTGAGAAAAGTGGGATTTTAATTGGCTATTTACACAATCTCTCCCGTTGTTCTTCCGTTCTTCGGCTAGCACCGGTTCCGACTCGATAGCTGTTCGTGCACCTGACTACGGAGATCTTACTACTTTGTGGATTCTTCAGCCGTCTCTAGAAGAGATAATCCAGGTAAGTTTTTTTACTCTTAAACGGATCCAAAAGGTTTTGTTCAATCAATGGTTAACGGACAAAGATCAAGCTATAAGGGATTAGAAATAAATTTTAAACCGCAATTTCGCTGCGCTACAGTTGATTAACTGGCTCTAATCCCTAACAGGGTTGCGAGGAAAGTTTTTATGGCGGTGAACGCGGCCTGGCAATCAGTCGACCACCTAAAGGGGTGCTCCTTCTTGATTGCTTTATAGAACGGGAGACATCGCTGAGTTGAGCAGGAGATGAAACGTCCCAGAGCGATGATTCTTCCATTGAGCCTTTGCACCCCTTGCAGGTCGCGTGGTGGCTCCATTGCTAAAATGGCTTCGACTTTCGCGGGGTTAGGCTCGATGCCTTTTTCCGACACTACGCAACCCAGAAATTTCCCACTGCGAATTCCGAAGAAACATTTTTTCGGGTTCAGCTTGAGGTTATAGGCTCTGAAGACTTTAAATACTTCTGATAAATCTCGCGAATGGTTGCCCTCTTCGGTGCTTAGGACCACCATGTCGTCAATGTACACCTGTACCGTCTTACCGATGAGATGGGCGAACATCTTATCTATCAAACGCTGGTACGTGGCCCCAGCATTCTTTAACCCGAAAGGCATGACGTTATAGCAATATGTCCCCTTATGCGTAATGAAAGAGGTCTTTTCGGCGTCGACAGGGTCCAAAGGGATCTGCCAGAAACCGGCGATGGCGTCAAACTGAGACAAGATCTTTCGACCAGCCGTCTGATCGAGGAGTTGATCTATGTTAGGCAGCGGATAAGAATCCTTGGGGCAGGCTTTATTAACATTCGTGAAATCTACACACATACGGTAATTTCCACTGGCTTTCTTTACAAGTACAACGTTAGAAAGCCAGTCCGGATAGTAAACCTCGCGGATAAATTTTACAGCTAGGAGTTTGTCAATTTCTGCTTTTACTGCCGCCTGCTTGTCTTTCGCCTGCACTCTCATCTTTTGTTTCACTGGTTCGACAGAGGGGTCGATATTCAGCTTGTGCATTGCTCTCTCAGGTGCGACCCCCGTGATGTCCTCGGTGCACCAGGCGAAAACATCTGAATCCTCCGTTAGGACAGCCTTGATTTCATCGGCCAGCGGGGAGGCGAGCTTCGTTCCCATCTTCACTATCATGCTATCCCCAAGGATACAATCGTCGACTGGTTCAATGGGCACGGGATTGTAACCCCTCATGTCCATCAGTCCGTCCTCTAAGTAGAGCGCTGTTCGAGGTTGAGTTGCCTCCCACTGCAGCTTTTTGGCCAGCATACGGTCACCCTGGACGGTGATCTTCCCACGCGGGGAGGGCAACGTCAAGCACAATTCGGAGATATCCACCGTGGCCCTCAGGGCGGCCAGGAGAGGCCTTCCGATAATGGCATTGTAAGCCAGGGGGATATCGACCACCACCCATTCCGCGGTATTCTCGACCTCTTCTACCCCTTCGGCCAAGATAGTTGGTAGTGTAATAACTCCCTTTACCGGCACTTCGATTTCTGAGAGGCCGACCAGGGGGAAAGTCCCGGCCCGGAGGGCGGTGCGAGTATTCTTCGTTGCACGGAGAGCCGCCCAGGTGAGCAGGTTCACTGAACTTCCGGTGTCAACAAGCACTCGGTGAGTTTTAAAACCTGCGATGCTAATGGTGACAACAAGGGCCTCCGAGTGGCTAGTTCGGAGTGGAGGCTGCACTGTTAACGTCTGTCCGATCGCCTTTCTCTTTCGGGAGCAGTCGGGCGGTGCGGAAAGTGCCGGTGCTCCTTCCCTTATGACGTGTATTTCTCCATGGTATCTTGGCCTCTTCGGCTCCTCTGCTCGCCCCGCCTCCCTTTGCTTCGAGCTCTGCTCTCTTTGCCTGCTCGCCTTTGGTGGCGCCCCCTGCTCCGTGATTCGCGCGACCTCTTTCTGTAGTTGATAGCAGTTATCCGTGGAGTGTCCAGAGGATCTGTGATACTTGCAGTATTCCTTTTCTGCCCGGGTTTTGCCCTTGTCACCGACCGGAATCTATTGTGTGAACCGACGAGGCTGATGCTGAGTGGCGTAATGCACCTCCTTACCCCGGGATCGGTCCTCCCTTCGCTCCGGGTTGGTGCGCTCAGCACGGGCCAGATAGGGCATCGGAGCCTCCTTGCGGACTCAGACCTCCTCACGTGATTCCGGGGCCGCTCTGCTTCTATCTTGTTTGTGCGTGTCACCTTTGGCCTTATCCCTCTCTGTCTCCTCGTATCCGGCGGGTCGGTCACAGTCATCGTATTGGACAAACGTTTATGCCATGGTCATCAGTTCTTCGAAAGATCTAGGCATCTTTCGGAAACACTTCTGCTTTAGAGGCTCGCACGTGGTCCCCTTTACTAAGGCGTCATGGGCCACCTCCAGGTTGAGGCCTTTGACTTGCGAGGCCATGTGATGAAACCTTGATAGGAAATTGAGCAGAGGCTCGGTTGCTCGCTGCTTAAGACCGTTGAGGTCCGAACTGATTTTCCTGACCTTTGCCGATGCGGCAAAGCGGGAGAGAAAAAGGTCCTTCAGGAGATCAAAATAATCGATGGACTCCGGGGCAAGTCCCGGATACCATTCCTGCGCGCTGGATGAGAGAGTGGTGGGGAAGACCTTGCACATGATGTCTTCGTACTTTGAGTATAAATTTATGGTGCTCATGAATGACGCCACATGATCATTAGGATCCTCGGTCCCTGAGTATTGGGCCAGTCGAGGAGCTTTCCAGTCACGCGGGAACCTTTTCTCGATAATCCTTTGCACCAGTGGCGTCTTGCTGGATGTGATGCTCCCTCCCATTACACCCCCGAGTGCTCTTTTGTCGAGAAAACGTTGAATTTTCAGTTCCAGCAACTCCTCGCTATCCGCGGCTGTAGCTCCCGCTCGCCGCTCCTCGCCTTCTCTGGTGACTCCAGCTCCGGTTTCTCTTCCCGCGATGATTGCTGCTTCCGGGGCCTGCTCTGGGAGGGCCCCTTCCCTCTGTAACTCTGCTGCCTCCTTGAGGTATTGCCAAATTTTGGCATTCTCCTCCAGCAGGCTTCTCTGTTGGTCAATGATCTTCATCTGAGCCGCCGTGTGCACGGCCTGCGTAGTTTGAAAACCTTGGATTACGCTGAGGAGTTGAGTGGCGTTAAAGGCTTCTTCCTCTTTTGGGCCTACCTCCTCCATCAAAGGGCCAAAGTTTCTGGGGGAGATCGGAAGGCTCTGGATCACGCCTCCGGCGTATGTCATGGAGCTGGTCGCTCCAGCTTCGGGTACTATCGTTGGAGCCGAGTCATTAGGGGTTTGCATCTTGTTTGAAGATCCGGAGTCACTTGTAGTCCATGTTCACCGCACCAAATAATCAGGTATGTGAACATAGTGATCCTGGTCTCCGGCGATGTCCTCTGGCTTACCGATGGCTCGTCCCTGCGCCGGGAAGGGTCCCTGCGGATACTCCGACGAGCAAGACAGTTAGTCGCTCAAGAAAATCTATTAAATGAACTGTGCAAGTGATGGAAAGATTTTACCCGCCCCTAGCTTCCAATGTGAGCTGTGTATTTATAGAGGGTGCTTGGGCCCTGGGCCCTTCTGCCTTTTGGGCCTTCCTGGGCCTTTTGGCCCATGATTCATATCCCGAATCACACCCTAATTTAAAAATTCTAAACTCTAATTCATAAATCCTAAACCCTAAATAATATATCCTAGACTCCTAATTTGTAAACTCTAATTCTTAAAACATATTAAAAATAAGGGTAAATTTTAAAAAAAAAAACTCTTATGGTTTCACTTTTTTATAAAAATAGGACTGTGATTTTTTTCTTTTCAAATACATGATTGTGGTTTATTCCGTTACACTATTTACGGATTTGATGAAGATGTCGTTTATTTGCTGACGCGGCTGACGCGGCTGAAGGGCAAATATGAGTTTTTAAAAAACTGGGATAAATTAAAAAAAAACATGTGGTTTCACTTTTTTGCAGAAAAATGATTGTGAGTTTTTTCTTTTCAAATACAGGACTGTGATTTATTCCATTACACTATTTACGGATTTGATGAAGATGCTGTTTATTTGCTGACGTGGCTGAAGGGCAAATATGAGTTTTTTTAAAAAAAATTGACTATAAAAGACCTTGAACAATCATGTGAGATTTCGCTTATGTGAGATTTTATAGTCAATATTGTATCCACAAAATAGTTATAAAAATTTCATTGGTCAATATTGTAGATCCAAAATAGTTATAAAAAAATCCATTGGTCAATTTTTTTAAAAACCCATATTTACCCTCCAACCACGTCAACAAATAAACGGCATCTTCACCAAATCCGTAAATAGTGTAACAGAATAAACCATAGTCATGTATTTGAAAAGTCATTTTTCTGCAAAAAAAAAAAAAGTGAAACCACTGGTTTTTTTTTTTAATTTATCCCAATTTTTTTAAAAAATCCATATTTGCCCTTCAGTCACGTCGGCAAATAAACGCCATCTTCACCAAATCCGTAAATAATGTAACGGAATAAACCACAGTCTTATATTTGAAAAAAAAACCACAATCTTTTTTCTATAAAAAAGTGAAACCACAGGGGTTATTTTTGAAATTTATCCTAAAAATAATGATTTTATTAGTTTGACATAATGCAAAATTATAACTTGACATAATTGTAGATTGTTTTTCAAAAATGTGTCTCCATATAAATTTTCCCTATTTTAATATATAATGGGTTGATGGGTCATGTAACTCTAGATTTTGATATATAGCAGGTTAATGGGCTAAACGAGTTGTGTTAATTTTTCACTCATGATTTATTCATTTAAATAAACGAGTTATTGAGTTCAACTCGTTTATTAAACAGGTTGTGTCTTATCAACTCGTTTATTAAACGGATCGTGTTAGGGTTGCCCTAAACCGGTCACCATAATAGGTTGACACGGTCTTGTTTCATATTTTCATTTATTAGTAATAGATTAATATATGTAGTTGTAAAAAAATCTTATAATTCTTAATTTTGGAACTAATTGTAAATAAAGTGTTTAAATTATAATAATTTTTGAACTTAGTTAAATTTATTAAAAATTATAGGCTTAAACCACTATTTGGCCCTCGATCTTTCCAAAATTTTGTTATTTGGTCTCTAACATATTATTTGGTCACATTTGGCCCCTGACCTATTCCAATTAGTACAATTTCACCCAATTTAAATAGAGACTTAACATAATTGTTATTCTATAAGCACATGACGATATTTTGACACCTAAATTTGATAAATCTTAGTTTAGAGATTTGTTTTTCTTTTTTAATCTAATCAATTATGTTCACATAAGAGAGTTTATGTGGTAAATAAACTTCAAAGACGTGTGACGTGTCAAGTTCATATGTCAAAATATTATTACATATGAAGGGGATAACGGTTTTATCAAATCTCAATCTAAATTGGGTGAAATTTCACCAATTGGGATAGTTCAAGGACTAAATGTGACCGAATAATAGATCAGGGGCCAAATGACAAATTTTGAATAGATCAGAGGCTCAATAACACCTTAAGCCAAAATTATATTTATGAAGTTATGGGTTAAATTAACCTTAGATAATAATAATAAAAATAGTTTTGTTCCTCGTGTCTTTGATGTAGTTTTTATCAGGCAAATTACACCTATGACCATTGAACTTTACTTATTTTAACAACATGACCACTAAACTTTAAAATGTAACATAAAAGTCACTTAATATTACCTTTCTAATAATATGAGTAAATTACACCCATCACAACTGAATATTAGCCATTTTAACATTGTGGCCACTAAACTTTAATTCTTAACGGTATGACCACCGAACTTTATACTTTTTAACACAAATGACCACTCAACTTTAACTAACTCCTCAAAATGACCGTTAATAATCTCAAAATGAAAATATTCAAGAATTAAAGTTATTCAGAACGATATTTACCATGAAACCACATTTTTTATTTTCCAAAATCACATTTTTTGGAGCTTTCTCTCTCTAAAAATTCATTCTCTCTACTAAACAAATAACACCTAAATGATCTCAAGATGAAAATTTCAAGAACTAAAGTTCTATAAAATATCATTAACTCTTCGTATTTTGAGACCGTTAACTATCGTTTTAAGGCATTGAGTGGTCACCGGTGTTAAAAAGTGTAAAGTTCAATGGTCATACCGTTAATAATTGGGGTCCAGTGGCCATGGGTGTAATTTACCTAATAATATGGCTACTAAACTTTAACTAAGCCTTAAAATAATATTAACGACCTCAAAATAAAAAATTTAAATAATTAATCATATTCTAAGTAACTTTAAGCCAATCTTGAGATTGATGGCTTAGTGACGACGTAGTAAATGAGAGTCCTAATAAATAAGTAGAAGTAGGAAATCAATTATGTAAAAGAATTTTTTTTTTTTTAAATGACACTTTTTTTTTTATTATACTTGTAAAGGAATCTAATAAAAACATCCAATTTCATATGAAAAAAAATATATTTTATTTCGCTTTAAATACTGAGTGACTAATTAAAGACATTATGTACGAGCATTTCAAGATGCAAAATAATTATACATCAATATGCTCTAAAAGTAATATTTGTGTACTTTTTCATAAAAAAATATTACCTTTTGATCTCCTCTCATCTTTTGAAATTTCATTTCTACATTTTTTATAAGAATTTTATTTTTGCGCCCCTCGCTCATTTGGATCCTAAACAAGCGCCTTTCCTGTCCAGACCGATGAACGACCTATTAATTTTTTAAAATTTTCGTTTTGAGATCATTTAGGTGTTCTTTGATTAGAATGGTAAATTAATATAGATAGAAAGCTACAAAAATGATGATTTTGAAAAATAAAAAATACAGTTTTATGATAAATATCGTTATTAACAACTTTAATTATTGAATAATTTTATTTTATACTATTAACAGTTATTTTGAGGCTTTAATTAAATTTTAGTGGTCATAACGATAAAAAAAAATAGGATAAATAATTTATTAGTCTCTTACTTTTTACCTAACACACTGTTTAATCCTCCTATTTAAAAAATGCATTATAAGGTCCATAGCTTTTGCCAATATTAACCCTTTGGTCATTTTGTCTAGTTAGACGTATAATCGTTATATTTTAGCATAAACAGATATATATGAAATAATAGAGTAACATAGTCAACTTGTATTGTACTATGATTATCCTAAAAGCTAAGATATATTCGGTTAAAAATCTAAAAAAAATAGATAAAAGGACCACAATGTTAATATTAGCAAAAGATAGGAACCTTAAAATGTGTTTTTCAATATAGGGGATTAAACAGTGTGTTAGATAAAAACTAGGGGATTAATAAATTATGGGTTAAGGTGCAAAAATACCCCTAACGTTTTGGGTTAGGAGCAATTTTACCCCTAACGTCTAAAATGGTGCAATTTTACCCCTAACGTTGGAAACCAAGAGCAATTTTACCCCTAACGTTAATAAATTGGGTCAATTTGAGAAATAATTCATCAAACTGTCTTCTCGGTCATGAATCTTGTTATCTACACTTCATACATGTGTCATTTTATCAGTAACAAATCACAAACATTTGTTAGGATGTGAAAAAAATAAAAAAATATACTGTCTTTTTGTACGGATTAGACAAAAAAAATCAAAAAATCTACCGAATTTATAAATATTAATCTCAAATTCTATTATTAAATTATAAAAAACATGAAATTCTTTTTTTTTAGAACGAATTGTTATGGAATTGGTGCAGAATAATGAATAAAAATTTATGTGTTTTATAATAGTGTCTAAAATTGATCCAATTTATCAACGTTAGGGGTAAAATTGCTCTTGGCTTCCAACGTTAGGGGTAAAATTGCACCATTTTAGACGTTAGGGGTAAAATTGCTCCTAGCCCAAAACGTTAGGGGTATTTTTGCACCTTAACCCATAAATTATTTATCCTAAAAAAATATAAATTTAAGTGAGTTTTTATGTTAAGTTTTAAGATTTAATGGTCAGAAAATGAGTAAAGTAAGTGGCCATCGGTGTAATTTATCCTAGTTTTGACGCGTTGCAATTGACTTATTGTTCCTTCCTCAACAACCAGGTCAAGTCATTAACTCATTCTGGCATTAATTTCCACCGTAAGCACCACGATGTTATTTTCCCATTTTACCCCTTTGTGTCTTTCTTCTACTATTTAATATCCTACTTAAATCATGTGCTTTTTTTTTTCTTTTAAAAATATTGTGAAGATAATTCTCTTAAAAAAAATATTGCCAAGATAATAATTTCCTCAATAAAAAAAATGACAATAAGTCCAATTCGATACGCGGTTCCCTTCCCGATAAATATAAATTACTTGAACCAGTGGCGGAACCAGGCCTCCGGATGACCCGGACTCAAACATATCAGTAAAAAAAAATTCAAAACGTTAAAAATAAAAATCGAAATTAACTATACGTTGATCGTAAATTTTCAAAGTCCAGGCCGATAGGGCTGGGTAAAATTTTTTTAGCCTCTAACGCATTAAAACTATAAAAATATTATCGTTTTTTTAGAAAATAGCATTGAACTAATAGAAAATTAAACATTCTCTTAGCCTAGTGGTTGGGAGCATATGTAAACGCATTGTGCGCAAATTTTTAAAAGAATGTTTACTTTTTTTTAATGGTAAAAATATAATAAAAATGAATATTAAATATGTCTACTTTTTTTTAATGGTAAAAATATATTAAAAATGAATTCAAAAGTGGTATCAAAATAAAAATAAAGAGTCCATTTAAATTAATTAATAATGGTAACATGTTTTTATAATTATTGAAAAATAAAATAAAAATAAATAAAAACTTTTTTTAAAAAAATAAAGTTGAATGGAGTCAAACATAAGACCTCTCAAATAGAAATAAACATCATTAACCATCTCATCTACCTTTAAACATTAAAATAATATTACATAGAGTCAATATAATTCTCTCCAAAATATTACCAAACACCGTTAGTATTTTTTTTTCTCAATTCTCCGGCCGCCTATCGGGACTCGAGCCCCACTGGTTCCGCCCTTAACTTGAACTTCCAATCACGAGCCATCAACTCACAATATTTTCTAATGATCCAGTACAATTTATTTCCTGTAGAATTATCTTTAATGACCATCTGTCGAACAACGTCCAAGATCAAACACTACCTTTCGGAACACATACTTCCATGCCAATGCAATACTGAAGTAAAGCTCTCAAAATTCAGTTAAAATAGTCATACACACTCTAATGTTAATAGCAAAACCACCCAACCGATGACCTATTTCATCCTGAATAATCCCTCACGCTGAAATATAGCATGGGTTACCTTTACTCGCCTCATCCGCATTCATCTTCACCCAGCCAGTGTCCGGTGGCCTCCATCTAATAAGAACCTAACTTCAGAATTAGGATGCAGAGTCAAATGTATTACTCGAAACCATTGGAAAACTTCAAAATTTACAAACGCAAAACCCCCACCTAATCAACATGTGGAACTGTGTTCGGATCAAAATACGTTGATATCTCCATCTCCAAATCCACCAAATCACTGTCACAAACACAGTTTGCCAATTGTTATTTTTCCATAACATATTACTCACCAGACAGATTCGAAGAAATCCAAGATCGATAGTTTTTACGCAAGAAATCCAAACAAGTTTGTCGATAAAATTGAAGCATTTTCGTACATTTTTGTTCGTTTTTTTAACTATATTAATAACACAATAAATATTTTAGACAGTTTGACAAAAAAAAATATGATTAACTTATGTGTAGGAGATTTAGTTTTTAACATTTTAACAATTTTTTTTTGTAATTTTGTTAATAATATACCAAATATCTTAGACATAATTGATATTTGGAAAATCTGGAGTGACAGTTAAATACCATTCAAACCAATTTTTTTTATCAAATTTTTAATAACATACGATTAAAATTGATATTATTTAAAAACGTTATAGTTAAATTTGTACTATTTCATATGATATTTCCCTTAAAATATTAGAGTTAAATTCGTTCTTTATCCCCGATAAAATGTAAGGTCAAATTTGCCCCTTTAAAACATGAAACTTTGAGGACCATACACTTCTAAAATAGGATATGGAGTGAGAAGCAGGAATCAAACTAAACTATGACTGGGTCTAATCATGACGTGGCAAAATATGATTGGTTCACACAGCGTCATGAAGACCGACTTGCAAGTAAACATGCACCACTCAACTATATCATTTTGATTGACTGATAGACTAGAAAAAAGTACCAGCAACTTTTTTCTACATTTATGGTAGGTTTAATACATCATTTGCTTACTGCACTTGTTCAAAAAATTTGATTCGTCATTAGATTTTTAAAGTATCTCGATAGGCCGTTCAATTTGCATAAAATATTCAGTTAATCTCCTGAACTTGGATAAAATGTAATCAATTGATCACTTTGTTGCAAAAAAGTAAGTTAAATGCGGAAGATGTATTACACAAGTCTTAAAAAAGTAAAACGACTAAAATCGGGGTATACGATTCTTAGATTAGAGAAGACAAGTTGTAATAGTTGAGCAAACAATAACTTCATTTTTAATCTATTTTTGAATTATGTAATAACATTCTAAGATGCGTGAAATACATCTTCCACATTTAACCTACTTTTTTTACGGCCGAGTGATCAATTGATTACATTTTACGCAAGTTCAGGGGGCTAACTGAACATTTTATGTAAGTTGAGAGGCTATCGAGACACTTTAAAAGTTTAGAGGGACCAATCAAACTTTTTCGACAATTTCAGAGGCAAATGATGTATTAAGCCTTTATTATATTATCAAAATCCAACATAAGTCTCACTCAGGGAAAAAAATAATAATTCAACACGATTACGGTTTGATTTCATTTTTCGAAACTACATTCATTTACTTCCAAATATAAAATAAAAAGTGTTTAATAAAAAATTTGAAACAACTTCTGTTAGAAAAAAAATCAAGTAATATCTACTACCTATCAGCAATAGGAAATAACAAAAAGTTAATAGCAGCAGCGAACAATAAACAAAAACACGTAAACTATACAGACTGATTCACATGTTCATGTTTGTTGTTGGTGTTTTCTTTTACTGATAGATGACATATATTAATTGATTTTTCTATTAAAAAAACAATTGTTTTGATTTTTTTATCACACTTTTTATTTGCTGTTTATAATTAGAAAATTAAAAACAAATGGACACTAAATCTATATTTATTATTCTTTTTATACGAGATGGAATGCATATATGCGGATCAGAGTGAAAATTGATGTCAGAATACCACTAAAACGCTTCAAGAAAATATGTAAGTCTGCTACGGACTCAACATTTATTCAATTCAAATATGAAAGAATTGGAATCTTCTGCTACCTATGTGGATTGTTGGGGCATTCTGAGAGGTACTGTGAGAAACAGTTTGAGGAAAATAGCGAGGAGTTGTCCAGGGAATGGGGGCCGTGGCTGAAAGCAGAAATTAGAAAAGGAGGAGATCAAAGTGGAGCTAGGTGGCTAATAGAACCAGGAGAACAAAACTTAGACCCTAACATGGGAGGAGGGAGAGGATTAAATCTGGATAGAGTGGGATACAGACAACGCCTATTTTATCAGCCATATATTGCAGGGGCGGGAGGTGGTAGGAGCAAGGAGAATGGAACGCCAATAACAAGCCTATAGAATCAGAAAGAGATGGAAGGCAACAAGAATAAAGATGTCTGTATGGAGAGTGTGGAAGAGATAGCAATGAGAGTACTGGATGATAGAAAGAGAAGACGAGCATAAGGCTTGGAGGGAGAGCAGGGCATGACACGTGTATCAAATTCTGACAATTCAAAAAATAAGGAGTCCCCTTCTACATTAGATACGGACGACTTTACAGAAATTTTAACGGCGAGGCCTGAGAATCAAGTCCGCCGGCCAGAATGATTTGCTGTAGTTGGAACTGCCGAGGATTGGGGAACTCTCGTGCAGTTCGTGCATTGGGTGATATGGTAAAAACGTGTCAACCTGATATCTTGTTCCTTATTGAGACTTTGGTGGATCAAAGTCGAATGGTGATGATCAGTAAGAAACTACAGTTTGAAGGGTGTTTTGTGGTGGCGAGCAGGGGCCATAGTGGAGGCCTAGCAATGTTGTGGAAACCGAGGGTAAAGCTGGGTATCACAAGATTCTCGGATCACCATATAGAAGCAAAGATAAGTGGGATGGCAGAAGGAGATTGGAGGTGTGTGGGTTCTACGGGTACGCTGACAGACAGTCACATATGCTTTCTTGGGACCTAATGAGGAATATTGCTCATGACTCAACACTGCCCTGGTTGATAATGGGAGACTTTAATTGCATCAGGGAGCAAGGAGAGAAGTAAGGAGGAGTGGAATACCCGGAGCCTTTAATGCGAAGGTTCAACAACTCACTTGATGAATGTGGGTTAGTGGAGATCAGGCAAGGGGGCAGCCCTTTTACCTGGGAAAGAAGCAGGGGATCAGAGAGATGGGTAAGGGAGAAACTGGACAGAATGTTTGCAAATTCAGATTGGATTAACCGGTATCCGAGGCACGAACTACATAACACAATCACATCATATTCAGACCACTATCCAATTATATTGACAACATCTGAATTAAATAGAAAAAGTCAAAAAAAGAGGTTCAGATTTGAACAACTATGGCTGAAGGAACCGGACTTCGCTACACTGGTTTGCAATCAATGGAGGAGGAATGCAAACCATGATGCGTCCCCACCTAACTCGAGATGAGAACTCACTAAGGGATAAGTGTACCCCGTCATTATCAAGTAATAAATTTCTGGTTTAAGTCCAGGTTATCGTCCACGGGATTTATTTCTGCAAGTATCAAACTACTCGGTCTCGGATGTTATCTAGGCTTAGGGGGTTTTGAGTTTGGTTTGTTTAATTAATCTACTCCTATGTTGAATTATGCTAATCCTAGCTAAGTTATCTAATTCTAACTAAGTTATTCTAACCCTAACTAAATTACTCTACCCCTAATTGATCTTTTACCAATGCAATTAACTGAATGAACATGAAGGGATACGATGATAACAATGATAGAATGTTTAAGCAATTGAATTGAAACTAAGTCGCTTGTGTCCAAGGCGATTAACCCGACCTATCCTCCTAAAGTCCCTAGTTCGTGATTCCCTTGTAAGGCCGAAACTAGCTCTAAGGCTCAGTAATTTGGGCTTAATCTTCTATAGGGTCGTCAATCCTATAGGCACTGACTAGGTCAGATTCAGCTCGCAATATGTGCCAACCTAATTTTGGGATTATCGAATGAGTTAAACCAATTAGACAAAGCGTAAGACAAAGATTAAAATATCAAAACAATTGAATGAACAAAAAAACTATATTATATATCAAAGATGAATGTATTGTCACGAAGTTACAATAAACCTAGAATTCATAGCATGTATCAGAGGCTAGACAGAATATAAAAGAAGAAAAATCCCTTTCAGGGAACCTGTCTACCAATGCAGGCGTCTTTCTAGGATTTAAGGATGGAGCTTGAGTAATCCTCGGTGAACGGAGCTTCGGAGGTGTCTTCAATGGAGGTTTGAATGATATGGAGGAGGTGGAGAGGATTTCTCAAGGTGGAAGCTAAGCTAATTACAAAAGTAAAAGATATTTAATTTACAATTGAAAATTCCTATTTATAGACGCGTCTCGGGCCTCGTTTTGGCCTATTTTCGTGTCCTAGTTGGTGTAGGAAGACGTGGGGCCGAGCGTGGCTTCGTGGGGGCAGAATTGGTCTTTTTGACCAATTCCCGCAGGGCTGCTCGACGAGCAGGGCTGCTCGCACCGAGCAGCCCCCTGCTCGGCGAGCAGAAATGGCCCGTGGGGCCCTGCTCGCCGAGCGTTTTCGCCCGAAGCGCGCTCGATCCAAGCTCGATGAGTTCCGCGACATTTTTCGTCCGACTTCACACCTGTACACGCATAAAAACTCCAGAAAACATTAGTCCAAAAGCCAAATTGATCCGTCAATCGCTTATTTTGAGCAAACGCTTCGTTTGGTGCGACTTTTGACGGACCAATTAGCTTCAAAAGATAACGGAATTCTAATACGCATGCTATTTCGGCCGTATTTGCCTAAATTGATTACAAAACAAGCCTAAACGACGAAAAGTAAATAGAATGTTTTCAATTCCTAACTAACTCACACAAAAGCATTTAAATGCGAGAATTGCTCGCTTATTAACCAAATAACTCTAAAAACCGTCCTAAAACCGTACCCAAAGATAGGGGTTTTTGACCCCTATCAAACCTCCTCGCACTTAAAACTTTACTTGTCCCCAAGTAAACTAAAAACTAAACCCGCCATCACAAGCAAGCTAGAACACTTCCCAGTTTGACTAGGTGCTTGACACAAATTCGAGCATCTGTAATTATATGCATTCGGAAATACAAAGTAGAGACACGATATCCAAAATCCGCATTCCAATTACAATAGGTCATAGTTTTAAGCAAAAAGGACACATGTTCAATTAAACGAGCTTGAGGGGATCGCTAAGTAAAACACCTCACCATAGGTAGTTCACTCATTCACACAATTTTTGGTGGCTAAGGTGTTTACTCTCGGCTTATGTTCTTGCTTAGGATTACGTTGATTTTTCACGTTCATCCGCGTTCCTCTACTATGCTATATGACTCCGATGATATCAAAAAAACAGCCTCTAATTGGGGTTGTAATGTGGTTAGAGGGTTAAAGGTACAACAAAGGTTAAATGTTCTAGCGCTACAAAAACAAAGTTTAAATGGCTTTAGCAAATATGAAGTGACTGAGCTTTTATTCATCCCTTATTATTTTCTTTTTGGGATGTTTTCTTTGAGACGTTTTTGATTTTTCTAAAAACTGGGGAATGGAGTTCTTCCCTTTTGTTCGTCTCTTTTCTTTTTCTTTTTCTTTTTCTGTTTTTCTCTTTCTTTTCCCCTTTTTTTTCTTTTTTTTCTTTTTGGGATAGTGATGCTCATTCACTTTTTAGCCTTTTGGCTTGCTACTGAAATGCCATAAACAAAGATAAAGCGCTAGAAGAAAACAAAGGCTCAATTCGAGCTTTGCAAAAACAAAGGTTAAGTAGCGAACCAAGTTGTGGTTCGCAAAAACGGGTTAGAACGAAAGAAAAATCTACAAACTACAAAAATGTCGGCTCAAAGGGGCTTCCTAGAGTGGATGAAAAAGAAAAAACAAGGTAAAGAAAAGGGTTAATTCTAATGAGGCTGATTCATCGTTTATCATCTCAAATCATTGCATGTAGGTTCAACACAGTATTAGGTGCAAAATCTGTAATCTTCCACAAGTCAAAGCATTCACACAAAAATGTCAAGAAAAAGAGCTATTTGATGTTCGCTCTTAGGCTCAAATTCAGCTCACAATTCTTTGGGTTTTAATTTTGTGTTTACTAGTTTTCCCCAAACTCAAGTTTAATATCACATGCCTTCAATTCTTAAGTTATCTACCTAAGTAATGATTTTAGCATTTCTTCAAAAGTAGGGTCTAAATGCAAACTGTAGCTCATGCTTTTACAGATACAAGAGTTGTGTCCTACACCTAAACTAGTTGTCATGCAATTTTAGATTCGGTTTTCAGCCCTCAAAGACAAATAACGAAGTTTAGATTCGAAGGAGGTTCACGGTTTTAGGTCCTAAACATGCAAAAACAAAAATAAGGCAAAAATAAAACACCAAAACGCAAACCTAAACTAGACACGACGCAACAAAAATTTTAAAAATTTATACAATTTTTGTAAGTTTGTCTACCCCTCCTCCTCACACTAAAAATATGCAATAAGTTCCAACATTGCATCATAAATCATGAAGTACGAGTGTAAAAAGTTAGGGTGGAGAAGACAACTTACTGATCATCCTGAAGCCGGAGGATTTGGACACCCGAAGTGTCTTTACCGAGATAAAGTTTAAGTCGGTGTCCATTAACTTTCTGGGTGGTTACATCATTCAACATGATCTCAACCATACCGGAGGGATGTGCGTCAAGAACTGAAAATGGTCCATACCATCTACTCTTGAGCTTGCCCGGGAAGAATCTCAGTCGGGAGTTATAAAGTAGCAGTTGGTCGCCTTTTTGGAAGGTTTTCCGCTGTACTTTTTTATCGTGCACCCGCTTGGTTCGTTCTTTGTACAATTTGGCATTCTCGTAAGAGTTATATCGGAGCTCATCCAGTTCGTGCAGTTGTGTTAACCGTAGATCACCTGAAAGTTTAGGGTCAAAGTTTAGAAATTTTAGCGCCCAATAAGCTTTGTGCTCTAATTCAACAGGCAAGTGACAAGATTTCCCAAAAACCAAACGGTAGGGGGACATTCTTATGGGAGTCTTGAATGCTGTCCGGTATGCCCAAAGAGCATCGTCCAGTTTAAGACTCCAATCTTTTCTAGCATTCCCTACCGTTTTCTCAAGAATGCGTTTTAGCTCTCTGTTTCACACTTCTACCTGACCACTTGTCTGAGGGTGGTAAGGTGTTGCGACCCTATGGGCTATGCCATACTTTTGGAGCAATGTGTCAAACTGCTTATTGCAGAAATGGGATCCCCCATCGCTAATGATAGTTCGGGGTGTACCAAATCTTGTAAAGATATTCTTTTTCAGGAATTTTATCACTACTCGAGCATCGTTTGTGGGTAGGGCTTCAGCTTCTACCCATTTAGAGACATAATCAACCGCAATAAGAATGTATTGGTTGGTGTGTGACATAGGGAAAGGTCCCATAAAGTCTATGCCCCAAACATCAAATAGCTCACAGACGAGTATGCCTTGTTGAAGCATCTCATTCCTCCTAGAAATATTCCCTACTCTCTGACATGCATCACAATATTTAATATAATTATTGACATCACTATGCATTTGTGGCCACCAAAGTCCACTTTGGAGAATTTTAGCCACTGTCCTATCTGGCCCGAAGTGGCCACCTGGTTCCCTAGAGTGGCACATGTTAATCACTGACTCTACCTCTTCCTCAGGTATACATCTCCTAATCATGCCATCAGTGCAGAATCGAAATAAATAGGGTTCTTCCCAAAAATATTGTTTGCTTTCAAACAAAAACTTACGTCTTTTGTTTGCATCTAAATCAAGAGGAAGAATGTTACCGACTTTGTAGTTCGCGATGTCTGCAAACCAGGGGAGAGTTTTTACCGAATATAACGTTTCATCCGGGAATACTTCCTTGATTGCCCCATGCTCTAAGGATTGCTGATCTGACTCTAACCTGGATAGATGGTCCGCTATCACATTTTCTACCCCTTTCTTGTCTCTGATCTCGATGTCAAATTCTTGGAGTAGTAAGATCCAACGGATCAGCCTAGGTTTTGTATCCTGTTTGCTCATCAGATATCTCAGGGCTGCATGGTCAGTAAAAACAATTACCTTAGATAATACCAAATAAGATCTGAATTTGTCAAAGGCAAACACTACGGCTAGCAATTCCTTTTCAGTTATTGAATAATTCTGTTGTGCATCATTTAAGGTTTTGCTAGCATAGAAGATTGGGCGAAAAAGTTTATCCACCCTCTGCCCAAGACAGGCTCCTACAGCCAGATCACTGGCATCGCACATTAACTCAAAGGGAAGGGACCAATCCGGGCTTACCATAATGGGTGCTTCAATTAATTTCTTTTTCAGCAATTTAAATGCAAGCATACATTATTCATTGAAATTAAAATCAGCATCTTTTAGCAATAATTGAGTGAGGGGTTTAGTGATTTTTGAAAAGTCTTTTATAAACCGTCTATAAAACCCCGCATGTCCCAAAAAGCTCCTAACCAATTTTACATTGGTAGGAGGTGGCAGTTTTTCAATCACCTCAATTTTTGCCGGATCGACCTCGATCCCCTTCCCCGACACCTTGTGTCCTAATACTATACAATTTTGGACCATGAACTGGCATTTTTCCCAATTAAGTGCCAAGTTCTTATCTTCACAACGTTCTAAGACTCGGTCCAAGTTTTCAAGACATTGGTCGAAAGTAGGTCCTACAACATTAAAATCATCCATGAAAATTTCTAGGAACTCCTCGACCATGTCAGAAAACATAGCCATCATACAACGTTGGAATGTGGCAGGGGCATTACATAATCCAAAAGGCATCCGCCTATATGCAAAAGTCCCATAGGGGCAAGTGAATGTGGTTTTCTCTTGATCCAAAGGGTCCACAGGAATTTGCATATAGCCGGATAGCCCATCTAAAGTACAGAAAAATTCGTGCTCTGCCAACCGTTCCAACATTTGATCAATAAATGGTAAGGGAAAGTGGTCTTTACGGGTGGCCTCGTTTAATTTCCTATAATCTATGCATACACGCCAACCCGTAACCTTTCTAGTTGGGATTAATTCTCCTTTTTCATTTTCCATTACCGTTGTTCCCCCTTTTTTGGGCACGCATTGAACCGGGCTTACCCATTGGCTATCAGAAATTGGAAAGATGATACCTGCGTCGAGGAGTTTTATAACCTCGACTTTTACCACCTCTTTCATGTTAGGGTTGAGCCGTCGTTGAGGTTGGGCAGATGGCTTGATCTCCTCCTCAAGAAAAATTCTATGTGTGCAGATTTTGGGGTCGATACCTTTGATGTCGTGGATTGACCATCCAAAGGCTCCTTTATGTTCCATCAGCACCTCCACCAATTTTTCTTCCTGTTCAACTGTCAACAAAGAAGAAATAATAACGGGTAAATCTGTGGGAGGTTGAAGAAAAACATATTTCAGGTTGTTGGGTAAGGGTTTAAGCTCCAATTTTGGAGGTTCCTCCAACGAGGTCTTAGGTTTAGGTTTGATCTCACGATCAAGGTCCTCTTTTCTACCCTTAACCCAATAACATTTTTCAGGTGGGAGATCTTCAAATGGCTCATCTGAGTTTTCACATTCCTCACCACCTAGACCGAGTTCTAAAGAGGCATTTCTCATATCAAGATCAACTTCCTCAACACATTCATCTATAAGTGCATCCACAAAGTTACAACTTTTGGAGCGTTCTTGAGGAAATTTCATGGACTCATAAACGTTAAATGTTACCTCTTCGTCCTGCACCCTTAAGACCAATTTACCTCCATGGACGTCTATTAGTGTCCTACCGGTTGCAAGAAACGGTCTTCCGAGGAGAATGGGGACGAAGTCATCTTCTTCCATGTCGAGGACCACAAAATCGACCGAGAAAATCAGTTTGTCCACCTTTACTAGCACATCTTCAACTATACCTCTAGGCCGTGCAATTGACCGATCCGCTAGCTGCAGTGTCATGTTTGTTGGTTTAGGTTCTCCGAGCCCCAATTTCCTGAAAATTGATAGAGGCATAAGATTAATACTTGCTCCTAAATCGTACAATGCCCTATCTATGTGCATGTTGCCTATCCTACACGGGATGGTAAAGCTCCCTTGATCTTTAAGCTTGGGGGGTAATTTATGGATGATTATGGCCGAGCATTGTTCTGTTAAAGCCACTATCTCATTTTCCCCAAACTTTTTCTTTTTTGACAACATGTCTTTAAGAAATTTTGCATAGTTCGACATCTCCTCTAGTGCTTCCATTAATGGAATGTTTATTTCTAATCTACTAAGGATTTCCGAGAACCGGGCAAATTTCTTATCTAGGTTGGCCTTTTTCTGCTTCTGAGGGAATGGCAGTCTTGGTGCATAAGGCCTAACCACTTTTTCTACAGCTTTTTCAGAAGCTGAAGTTTCAGATGCGGGACCGGGGTTGCTTACCACTTCCGGTTCCCTACTTACCTGAGGTGACAGAGACATTTGCGCTGGAGATGCCACGAGTGTGTCCACTTCCTTGCCGCTCCTTAGGGCGATGGCTTGAACCGCCTCTTCTTGCAAGAGGAACGCCTCGTGGCATTCCCTTTCTTCTTGTCTGATTGCGGCGAGCTGGTTACTCAGGGTCCTGCATGCCTCCTCGTTGGCTGCCAGTCAGACGGATATCTCTTTTAGGAGAGTCATTATTCCTTCTGAGTACCCTGTCTGCCTGCCATAAAAATCAGAGTTAGAATGAGGACATGGAAGGGTATCCATGGGTGCCATGTAGGGCGCCGGTGGATATCGTGTATGCTCCTGATCGTAGTAGTTGTAAGTTGAGGGTTCAGAATTATACCTTTGATGATTACCCAAATAACCTACATTCTCACCTCTAGGTACGTAATAGTTGATGTGGCATACCCTACCGGGGTGATTCTGGCCGCATCTCTCGCAGAATGGTATCCTTGGTTGGTTATTTTGGTTGTACGAAGCTACCAGGAAGTCCATTTTTGTGTTAAGATCGTTCATGGACGAGTTTGATGCGCTGTTGTCCATAATTGCTGGAAGAACGAGCCAATTTAAGTAATAGTATATCAACAAGTATATATATATATATACAAATATAAATGATATTAACAAGGAAGTATTCACAAAGAATGCCTAAACTAACAAGTCGACCTTTGGTTCGATATTGCAGAAGAAATAAATCCCCGGCAACGGCGCCAAAAACTTGATGCGTCCCCACCTAACTCGAGATGAGAACTCACTAAGGGATAAGTGTACCCCGTCGTTATCAAGTAATAAATTTCTGGTTTAAGTCCAGGTTATCATCCACAGGATTTATTTCTGCAAGTATCAAGCTACTCGGTCTCGGATGTTATCTAGGCTTAGGGGGTTTTGAGTTTGGTTTGTTTAATTAATCTACTCCTAGGTTGAATTATGCTAATCCTAGCTAAGTTATCTAATTCTAACTAAGTTATTCTAACCCTAACTAAATTACTCTACCCCTAATTGATCTTTTACCAATGCAATTAACTGAATGAACATGAAGGGATACGATGATAACAATGATAGAATGTTTAAGCAATTGAATTGAAACTAAGTCGCTTGTGTCCAAGGCGATTAACTCGACCTATCCTCCTAAAGTCCCTAGTTCGTGATTCCCTTGTAAGGCCGAAACTAGCTCTAAGGCTCAGTAATTTGGGCTTAATCTTCTATAGGGTCGTCAATCCTATAGGCACTGACTAGGTCAGATTCAGCTCGCAATATGTGCCAACCTAATTTTGGGATTATCGAATGAGTTAAACCAATTAGACAAAGCGTAAGACAAAGATTAAAATATCAAAACAATTGAATGAACAAAAAAAACTATATTATATATCAAAGATGAATGTATTGTCACGAAGTTACAATAAACCTAGAATTCATAGCATGTATCAGAGGCTAGACAGAATATAAAAGAAGAAAAATCCCTTTCAGGGAACCTGTCTACCAATGCAGGCGTCTTTCTAGGATTTAAGGATGGAGCTTGAGTAATCCTCGGTGAACGGAGCTTTGGAGGTGTCTTCAATGGAGGTTTGAAGGATATGGAGGAGGTGGAGAGGATTTCTCAAGGTGGAAGCTAAGCTAATTACAAAAGTAAAAGATATTTAATTTACAATTGAAAATTCCTATTTATAGACGCGTCTCAGGCCTCGTTTTGACCTATTTACGTGTCCTAGTTGGTGTAGGAAGACGTAGGGCCGAGCGTGGCTTCGTGGGGGCGGAATTGGTCTTTTTGACCAATTCCCGCAGGGCTGCTCGGCGAGCAGGGCTGCTCGCGTCGAGCAGCCCCCTGCTCGCCGAGCAGGCGCCTGGTGGCCTGCTCGGTGAGCAGGCTCCTGCTCGCCGAGAAGGCGCCTGGCGCCCTGCTCGGCGAGCAGGCCTCCAAAGGCCTGCTCGGCGAGCAGAAATGGCCCGTGGGGCCCTGCTCACCGAGCGTTTTCGCCCGAAGCGCGCTCGATCCAAGCTCGATGAGTTCCGCGACCTTTTTCGTCCGACTTCACACCTGTACACGCATAAAAACTCCGGAAAACATTAGTCCAAAAGCCAAATTGATCCGTCAATCGCTTATTTTGAGCAAACGCTTCGTTTGGTGCGGCTTTTGACGGACCAATTAGCTTCAAAAGATAACGGAATTCTAATACGCATGCTATTTCGGCCGTATTTGCCTAAATTGATTACAAAACAAGCCTAAACGATGAAAAGTAAATAGAATGTTTTCAATTCCTAACTAACTCACACAAAAGCATTTAAATGCGAGAATTGCTCGCTTATTAACCAAATAACTCTAAAAACCGTCCTAAAACCGTACCCAAAGATAGGGGTTTTTGACCCCTATCAAACCACAAGCTACAGGAGAGAATGGAAGCCTGTGCAAGGGAGATGGAGGTTTTTGGGAAAAACTGCCGTTTTAGATTCACAAAGAAAATTGATTTTTTGAAAAGGCAGCTAATGAGGCTGAGGGACAGCAGCGATGTAGACGGGATTAATCGGGTAAAAGAAATTCAGCAACAGCTAAATACAGTGTTGGAGCAGGAAGACACATTCTGGAGGCAAAGAGCGAAACAGTACTGGTTGGTGGGTGGTGATTTAAACATAAAATTCTTCCATGCCTGTGTAAGAGCTAGGAGAAAATAGAATCAGATTTTGTCGATTGTGACAGCCGAGGGAAGGTTACTGGAGGAGCAAGTAGAGATAAAGGAACATGTGAAAGATTATTTTCAGAAAGCCTACGCGCAGGTAGGCGAGAATGATATAGATGCAGTAAATGTGCTACACCAGCTTGTGGATGAAGGGGATAATGCGCAGCTTACGAGACCTTTCACTCTGGAGGAATTCAAAGTGGCCATGTTCCAGATGCACCCTGATAAATCCCCAGGACCTGATGGGTTTAATCCGGGTTTTTATCAATATTTTTGGCCAGTCATTTGGAAAGATGTGTTTACAGCTTGTAAAGGGTGGCTTGAGAAGAAGGAACTACCAACACACTTAAATGACACAATAATTGTGCTTATTCCTAAGATTGAGGCACCAAGTGGAATGGCAGATTTCAGACCCATAGCACTGTGTAATATGTTGTATAAAGTGATATCAAAGGTTCTGGATAATAGGCTTAAGGTAATTCTGCCTAAACTAATTAGTGAAACATAATCAGCTTTTGTCCCTGGAAGGTCAATAATTGATAGTGTTCAAGTGGCCTTTGAAGCTATCCATCATATGAAAAGGAAGAACAGAGGGGACCAAGGGGAAGTGGCCCTCAAGATTGATATAAGCAAGGCCTATGACAGGGTAAACTGGAAGTTTCTTGAAGGGGTTCTGCGAAGGTTGGGGTTTGAGGAAACATGGATACAGTGGATAATGCTCTGTGTTACAACAGTATCATACTCAGTGACAGTAAATAATGAGTTGGTAGGCCCAGTGACTCCAGGAAGGGGTCTTCGGCAAGGGGACCCGCTATCGCCTTATCTGTTTATTCTTTGCGCGGAAGTGCTATCACAGCTAATATATAAAGCAGAAAGGGAAGGACGGGTAAATGGCTGCAAGGTGTGCAGAGGAGCACCGATTATTTCTCATCTGTTCTTTGCAGATGATAGCTTCTTGTTTTTTGGAGCATCGATGGAAGAAGCCGAGGAGATTCAGAAGATACTGACTGAATATGAGCAAGCTTCTGGACAAGCAATAAATGTCAACAAATCAGGTATTTTCTTTAGCTCCAATGTTAAACAAAGGGAGAGGGAGGAGATAAGCAATTTGCTGGGGGTGAGGACTCCATTGAATATGGGTAGATATTTAGGGTTACCTTCATTGATTGGAAGGTCCAAGAAGAGTCTGTTCTCTTTCCTCTTAGACAGACTCCGAAAACGATTCAATGGGTGGAGCTTTAGATTTTTATCTGGGGCGGGGAAAGATGTATTGCTAAAAACTGTTGCCCAGACTTTACCCACATTTTGCATGAGCACGTTTATGATCCCAAAGTCTATTTGTGAGGAGCTCCAGAAAATGATGAATTCTTTCTGGTGGGGGAAAAAGAGGATGGGAGGAATAACATGCACTAGTTTGGATGGGAGAAGTTGTGTAAGCCTAAAGAAAAAGGGGGGCTAGGCTATAGAGACCTCCACATGTTTAATATGGCACTTTTAGGAAAACAAGGTTGGAAATTGATATCTAATCCAAATGCCTTAGTCAGTCGCTTGTTCAAAGCTAAATATTTCCCAACTGACAATTTCCTACAATCAAAATTAGGGAGAAATCCTAGTTTTATCTGGAGAGGTATATAGAAGTCGATTGAGGTTTTAACCCTGGGGTTGAAGTGGGAAGTGGGAAATGGGGAGGATGTTAGGGTATGGAAAGATCATTGGTTGGGAGTTAGAGGGAATGATATGATAGGAGAAATTAACCCTGAGGAACACAGAAATATGAGAGTGAAAGAATTGTTGATGGAAGGGGAAAGGGCGTGGAATAGGGGGAAGCTAACTGAGTTATTCCCGGGGAATGTGGTAGAGGAGATTGTCAAAATAATACTTCCAATTAGAAATAGGCCAGATAGGTTGGCTTGGCAATTCACCAAAAATGGGCAATATTCGGTAAAGTCCGGGTATAGGGCACTGGAGAAAATGAAGTGGTGAGAGGAGCCAGTTGTGGAATGGAGGCGGATATAGGATATTATGATACCACCCAAAATAAAGTTGTTCATGTGGAAGTTGTGTTCTAAATGTTTACCTTTAAGAGCTCGACATATGTTCATCCCGAGTAATTGCATTATTTGTGAAACGGACATTGAATATGGGTGGCACTTATTTGTTATGTGCCCGTATGCGTTGAGATGTTGGCAGGAGGTGGGACTGAACCCACTGAGGGGAGATTATGAAGATGTGGTGGATTGGATAGAAGAGAAATGTGGGAGTGAAGATATGGTGTTCCTAACTAAAGTCATCTGTGTGCTGTACGCAGTATGGCAAAATAGGAATGCGGTTTACTGGAAGCAGGAGATAAAACAAGCTAGCATTCAAATGAGAGGGGTTAGGAAATATGTGGAGGAATGGGTTGAAGAGAAGCAGAAAAAAGCCGAAGCTCTGCTGTATCAGCAAACCAGCAGAAAGGAGGAAGGGAGGGGTAATATTTCTGGGCAGGAAGGAGCTGATAGAAATCAGCAGTTAGGCCGAAGCAACGCTGAATCTGGAGAGCATGTTAGGGGGGCGGTAGCTGCAGGAATTGAGACGCTGCTGATGGCGGATAACAGAAATGAAAATGGCGGGTTGGAGAGAAGGGCGGGAGAGAGCAGGGAAGGGGTTGCGGATCACCATCAGCAGAGGTATACGCCTGGGGACGCAGCAAATGTTGCTCACCCAAGTCGGAGCATTTTGTTCGGGAGATATATTGGTAATAGTAGCTGGAAAAGACCAGCAGAAGGAGAGCTGAATTGTAATCTGGATGGCGCCGTGTTTCAGGAATTGGATTACTGTGGTTGGGGAGCGGTTATCAGATCAGATACGGGTGAATTCATGGCTGGAGCAAATGGGAGTATTCAAGGAATTCATGATGCTAGAGTTGTCGAAGCTTTGGCTTTGAGAGAGGGGCTAAGATGGGCAATTGAAATGGACATAGAGTGTGTTCAGTTTGAGATGGATGCGAAAGTGGTAGTGGACGGGATGCAAAAATGTGAGCCGGACTTGTCCGTATTTGGAGATATTCTAAAGGATTGTAGAGAGTTAATGCTAAACAGGACGTTTAATTTGTCTTTTACTCCGCGACTAGCGAATAGAGCTGCTCACAAAGTAGCGAGACATGTTCGTTCCGATGCTAGTTGCTATTCTTTTTTTAATGAGCCGAATTGGCTAATAAGTGTAATTTTGGAGGATATTAATGCCTCATTAATATAAAGATTCGTTTATTCAAAAAAAAAAAAAATATTCTTTTTATACGTTGGCTCTCTTTTTCATAGACTTTCTACATTTATTTTGCTCCACATAATATAAATGGTACTATAATTTAATGTTTTATGAAAATAGTTCCTGTGTTTCTTTTTTTTCCAAAATTAGTATAGCAATAAATAGTAAACAATTAATAATAATAAAATATAACAAAACACTAATTAGACAAATTATGTGATTGACTTTCTGAATTTTAGAAATATCTTTATGAATTTATTTAAAATATTTTATTACTTTTAAATTCATGAGGCATAATAATAAAGAGAAATTTTAATGAATTAAAACATGTATTATTTTAAGTAAGTTTAAGAGGGTTAATAGGTTATTATAATCACTTTAAGAGGATAATAGATCAATATACGTAAATTTAGAGAGTTAATAAATCATTATAAATAAATTTAGTTTTTTTTTTAACAATATAAATAAATTTAGCTAAGAGGGTAATAGATGTAATTACTTTAAAAGGATAATAGATCAATTTACATAAGTTTAGAGATTCAATAAATAGTTATAAATAAATTTAGGATGCTAATGAAATAACTCTAAAATTTAAGTAGTCAACGAGATAACTTAAACAAGTATAATTTCCTTGATATAAAAAGTAGTTATGTTTACATAAAATACATTAAAGTTTAAACATTAACATATACTTTTGCATAATCAATTAATTGAGTACATTGAAATATTCATATTCACAT
This sequence comes from Euphorbia lathyris, assembly GCF_963576675.1. Taxonomy (NCBI): domain Eukaryota; kingdom Viridiplantae; phylum Streptophyta; class Magnoliopsida; order Malpighiales; family Euphorbiaceae; genus Euphorbia; species Euphorbia lathyris. The sequence goes on along the minus strand of NC_088918.1, from coordinate 11,714,085 downwards.
TTATGCAAATCCTATGTCTATATAAAATTCATAAATAATAAAAGTAGATCGAGGATTCCCTTTTTCTCGTGATTTATGGGTATTAAATTGATATTTTTGATATTTTTATCTAAGAAATTAAAAATCCGCACACAATTTTTATAGAATTTTTAACATTTACTGCCAACCAATAGATGCTCATGCCCCTCTCGATCCGTCCGTGAATAGAAGTTCTATTTATAGGTAGTCAGAATATTGAGTATGTTTTACTGGGTAAATTACATACGTGGTGTACAACCTTTACTCCAAATCACACATTGGTGTACAACCAATTTTTTATCACACTAAATCGTACGAACTTCGAGTGACCTCCCACTAAAGTGTACAGCAGGTAATTGTGACCGGTCAACGACGGTCAACCATGCCACGTCATCACTATTTGCCTTTTTCAATTAAAAAACGTTTCCTATTACATATGCATTGACCTTTATACCCCTCCTGCTTAGTTTCCCGCAAAACTTACCTTGGGAACCATTAGCTCTCCCCCCCAAAAACGATCGGTATTCTTCGTCTCTTCTATTTACTCGATCACTTCGTCTCTTTCAGTTCATCTTCTTTCTTTCTTTCTTCGACATTGTTTCTCTGAAAAACCCTAGACGACATTTAGAGACAGTTCGTTTCCTTTCGGTAAAGCTGTTCAACAATTCATCGTTTTTGTATCTTCATCGTCAAGGGGAAGTGATACTTCATGCATGTAAGTGAACTCTTCATCGCCGTTTTTATTTTGTATTCATCGTCGTCTGCAAGTTCGTTTTCTCTTCGTTTCGTCTGCGCTTTATATTATGTCTCCCGTTTCTTCACTTTATATTCTTTATATACGAACCCACATGTGGTAAATAAGTCGTGTGTTTTTTTTGGGGTTTTGCGATGCGTAGGACAAAGAAGCTGCCTTTTTGGTGGTCCAACATAAAGAAACCGTGCAATGTCCGAAGAAGACAGACCATCTAAGTATTATATGATATGTTTTTTTTTTGTATTTAATATATAAGTCAGAAGGTATAATTTAATATTTGTATCATTTGTAAAGTAATAGGTTTTGTTTGTTTATATGTTTGGTCAATTTAATAATGGGTTTTGCTTGTTTAAAGTGTGTTTGGTGAATTTTTTAATATGTTTGGTTTGTTTAAATGTTTTGTGAATTTATTATGTTTGGTTTGTTTGTTTGGTGAATGTATTAAATGTATTGCATATAAATAAATGGTTATTTATTCTAATGCAGATCCTGAAGATGGATACTTTTGTATCATTCTACATTACAATGGCAAAATGTATAGGAATGTGTATGTTGGGGGTGAAATTTTCATATGGAATGATTGTCACTGGGATACACTCTCTCTGGTGGGAATAGTTGCTAAAGTTGTAAGTTTAGAATGTACTGGCACATTCCAATATTACTGGAAGCAATTTGATGAGCACATTAGCAATAGTTTGAAACATCTAGGCAATGATGATGATGTGTATGAAATGGCACTGGCTGGTGTTGAATGCGGTGAGATAGATGTATATGTGAAGCCATTGACTGAAGAGGATATTTTTATAGAGGAAGATGAATTCGTGCATAGTGCAGTTGTGATAGAAGAAATTGATGAAGCAACAGATCTCAACTCTCTTGTTGGAACGCATGCTAAAGGTAAGAAGAAAGTGGCAAAGGGGGTTTTATGCCTTGAGTATGGATAATCTAGTGGTGCGGGTGTTGCTAGTATAGGAGAATCTAATGTTGCTAATATAGGAGAATCTAATGTGACTGAAGTTGGTGTTGATCACAATGTAGGGAAAAATGACGGTAATGATAATGTTGTAGGGGATAATGTTGGGATTGAGACCATGCCAGAAGGAGGTTTGACTGAAGTTGGTGTTGATCACAATTTAGGGGATAATGTTGGGCATAGGGCAAGTAGTGAAGCAGAAGATGTTAGTGTACATATGGGAGGAGATGACTGGAATTATGTTGATAATGGTGGGTATATGGGAGGGGCTGAAGATGAAGGTGGGCATGGTGGTGATAGGGAAGAAGCTGAAGTTGGGCATGGTGAGGATTGGGAAGAAGCTGAAGGTGGGCAGTGTGGTGATAGGGAAGAAGCTGGAGATGAACCTGTTGTTCGTAATGCACCAAATACAAATCAAGCAAGCACTTCACAAGCAAACCAGCCAGCAGAAAAGCCAGATTTTATTTATCACACCCGACCCTAAAACGACCTCAATCGGCATCGAGCGTGAAATAGAAATATCACAATCAACATTTAACAGTCTCCAAAATTACCCAAATATCATAAATATCACACTTTCAAGATTCTTCTTAGATATATTCTGAAATAATAACTCATATTCCTACTACATTAGTCCTTCAAGAAGCTCCAACATATTTTCCAACTGCATTATATTACAATTGAAATACTAAAGTTCTAATGATAATTCTAACCGTAAGCCTCAACTTTCAATCCTCGCCTAATCGGCCGATAACATTCTCTCTATCATGTACTTTCTCACCTAAAACATTAAAACATTTAAAAAGTGAGACAGAAATCTCAGTAAGCAATTATCAACTACATAAAATACTTATACTCAAAATAACTATATATATATATTTTAATTTCCAAAATGCATCATATAAAACTCATATTCTTAAAAATAAACATTTTATGGATTAAACCATAATAAAATACTCAAAGTAGTACTTTTAACCAAATATGCAATTTAAAATATCACAAGCTTGTTATAAACATTATTTATCGAATATCACACATTCTAAAACTATATTAAAATACTTAATACCAAAACTTATATTCAAAATAACCGTAAATCAATAAATACTTCACAAACTGTGTTTCGATAAACACTTCATGAACCATATTTCAATAAATACTCCACAAAACGTATCTCAATAATTACTTTCCAAATCGTATCTCAATAAATTCTTCACAAATCGTATCCATCCGAGAGATAATCCCCGTATGTATCAATCCCCACAATATATAGAACCGAGATATCTCATAATTTTGCCTAACCCGCATGGTCTTACTCAACACTTCTTTGCCATACCCGCTAGGTCTTTCAACTGTGTACACATGCCGTATTTCTCACTAAATACGGACTTTAATTAAAGCCACCTATCCGGATTACTCTTGATGGATACTAAAAATATTATAATTTGATAATATAATTCAAAATCAGAAATGTATATATATACCTCATAAATCAAAATCATAAAATTTCCAAGTACTTTTCTTCAATTTCATCCTCCAAAATATTAAATCATAAATCATCATTGTACTAAAATCAACAATAATTAATGTAAAAATATACTTCAATACTAACTTCAATTTCTAAAAATAAGCACATAAATCATCATATATAAAAGCTTTATTTTATAAATCTTAAGTTATCAAAACCACTAATTTAACCATCTCAAACTCAAGTATTCACTTTAAGAAATAAAATTTTACCAAGATCATTTAACATATATGTATATATATTCAAAATCATAAAAGGGTAGTTGATAAATTACTTACTTCGGTAATTAATCGACGGAAAACACAACCCGAGTCTCAAATCTGTCTAATATATATACAACCCCGTCTTAAAGACTTTGCACTCCGATCTTCACCATTTCAACTATGAAATAAAGTGTCTTGGTATTCTTAATCAACTCAATTTACTACTAACTTTTTCTTATTCCTACTCTTAATTTCATTTTCTTAGGCTCTCTCTCCATCCTTTCTTTTGTTTTCCTGAATGAAATAATATTTAGATAGGGATATCTTTTTCTTATTTTTTTTTCAAATAAATTTTTATATATACTAACCTTTTTTTTCTTTGTATGCATGAATGACACATCTCATCATGCATGACATATTTTTTTATTATAAAAATTTACATGCATGACACATTTCATTATGCATGACATTTATTTATTTATTTTTATTATTCAAAATTTATGCATGAAATTCACAACCTCATTGATTTAAAATATATATCATAATAACAATTTATAAAAAGTTTAGTAATTACTTATTTTTGAAATAAAATTTAGAATTTACTATATTTTCTTTTTATTTTCATAATATAAAATTCTAAAATAAAATATTGCTTAGAGAAAAAAAAATGGCATAATCCAATATCTTAAATCAAAACCATTATTTCTATGAAAATAAAATAATATATATATATATATATATATATATTAAATAAATACTAAATACTTAAATGGATAATAATAATAATAATAATAAAACATTTATTTACATGTGGCAACTTTAGATATATACATGCATAATAGAAAGCATGCATGTTGAACACTTGTCAAGTCTTAACTTCATATAAATATTGATTTTTATTTTGCATTCTTTTTTTTTATAACAATAATATGACATTTTGGTAAAAAAAAATTCACATTTTGCTAACCATTAAATTAACTATGAAAACACAAATCTTGATTTGTGTTATTGATCTTCCCAATAAGGGAAATAGTCCATTTTGGTCCTTTTAAACCTTGACTTCTTTTAAAACTTACACTAAACTTTTTAATTTTACACTTAAAGTGTAAAATTGACCTCCAAACTATATCTATTATACCCAATTAAGTCTCCAATCAATAAATAAATATAATATAACCTAATACTAGGATATAATAACTAACATTAAGGACACGGATGTGACATTGTTGATCCAGACTATGTGCTTGAAGACGATGATGCAGACTTGGTGGATGGAGTTGAGAATGCTAGGGGTGGTAGACCAAGAACTCGAGCCGAAGTTAGGAGCATTACTGTTGATCCAACCACAAACTTCGAACTGCAGGACAATTCATCCGAGTATGGAGACTCGGATGCATTGTATTCTGATCTAGACTCTGAAAATGAAGACGTACGTCCTAGGTATCCTGAATTCAATGTAGACCGGGATATGGCAGATCCAACTTTTCAGATTGGGATGCTTTTTAACAATGGAGACGAGTTCAAGGAAGCCTGTAGGCAGCATGGCATCAAGCACAGGTTTCAACCATGGTTTCCCCTAAATACCCCCATCAAGATTGAAGCTGTGTAAATCAATGGTGGGTGGGAAAGACAAGTGCCCATGGAGAGCATATGCTTCTAGGGTTGACAGGAGAGATGCAACAAACAAGACAATGCAATTAAAGAGTGGGTTCTTCAAGCATCAATGCAGCAAAGTGCATAAAAATTTTCACATGACCTATAAATGGATAGGGAAGAAATATTTAGAGAGTTTCAGAAGTGATGCTGATTGGAAAGTTGATGCTATGATTGATGATATTTCAAGGGTGATGTCTCTAACAGTTGGAAGGATGACAACATATAGAGCTAAGTGCTATGCTTTGAAGATTATACATGGTGATGAAAGGAGCCAGTATGACAATATTTACAGGTATGGATCACTTTGTATTGTATTATTTAGACCACATTATAACATGTTTTGATCATTACATGTTGCAACTTGTATTGTTTTCTAATAACAGATATAGAGCAGAGATTCTCAGATCAAACCCGGGCAGCACAGTGACAGGGAGATGGAAGGATGGGAAGTTTGTGGGGATGTATGTTTGTTTAAATGCTCTCAAGTCAGCATTCAATGTAGGATGCAGAAAACTCATTTCACTGGATGGCTGCTGGTTGAAGGGGCTATATGGAGGACAACTGCTATCTGCTGTTGGCATTGATCCAAATGATTGCATATTCCCTGTAGCATATGCAATGGTTGAGAATGAAAGTAGAGAAACATGGAATTGGTTCTTGGAACTGCTAGCAGCAGATTTGGGAATTAACAACAGCATTCAGTGGACATTCATGTCCGACAGACAAAAGGTAATCAACATACCTCTATATGCTGTGAAGCTTGCGATGAATACCATATTTAACATGTCTGCTACTTTGCCAGGGGCTGATTGGGGCAGTTGAGATGCTGTTCCCAGACGCAGAACATAGGTTGTGTGTACGTCATATGTACACCAATTTCAGGACCAAATTCAAGGGGAAAGAGCTAAAGGATTTGTTGTGGCATGCTGCAAGGGCACCATACTTAGCCAAACACGTTGAATGGCTGAATAAGATAGAACAAATCTCACCTGATGCAAGGGAATGGTTAAGACAGAGGCCAAGTGAACATTGGTCTAGGGCTTGCTTCACATCTAGGTATTACCTTTGGCTGATGTTAGTTAACAATTATGGAGCTAAGTGCATGTTTTTAAATGAATAATTGTACAATGACAGGGCTCAATGTGATATGCTCTTGAACAACCTATGTGAATGCTTCAACAAATACATTCTTGACACAAGAGATAAGGGTATTATCACCATGTTTGAGATGATTAAGGTCAAGCTTATGAAACGAATCAAGACCAAAGCTGATTTGGGGAGGAAGAGCAACAGGAGGTTTTGTGCGAAGATAATGAAAAAACTGGAAGCAGACAAGAATTGGGCGAGGCATTTTAAAGCAACCTTCTCAGGTGGTCCAAGAGTTCAAATTAATGGCTTGGGGGAGCAGTATGTGGTTAACTTGGAAGAGCGTGAATGCAGTTGTAGAAGGTGGCAACTAACAGGCATTCCATGTTGCCATGGATGTGTTGCCATCATTGCAAACAATGATGATGCAGAGAACTTTGTAGCAGATTGCTACTCTGTAGAGACATATTTGAAGGTATGAATTGTATATGATCATATTCATGAATTGTTACAAGTGCATTGTATGACAATGTTGGTTACATTGCTGATTCAGGTCTACAGCTTCATAATTGAGCCAACCAATGGCATGAATATGTGGCCAGATGCAGATGCAGCAGTACCAACTGAACCACCATCTCCAGTAAGAACAAAACATGGACGAAGAATAAAGGCAAGGAGGAAGGAGGCAGAGGAATTAGAGGAGGCAGCTAGGAAAGGAAAATTAAGTAGAAGAGGAAACATGTACATGACATGTAGGAAATGTGGAGGTAAAGGTCATAACAAGCGGACATGTACATCTCAAGGACAATCTTCAAGTGCCCCACAGGTAATCTCAAATTGTATTATATGAGTTGCATATCGAGTTGAAGTTATGAATTGTTATGATTGGTATGAATCATATGAGTTGCTTGCTGATTTTAGCCTAAGAGGAGAAGAACTAGCACACCAACTCAATTTAGTGCTCCAAGACCAACTACACAACCTACAACAGTGCGTTGGATGATGCCTGTAAGTGTATATATGGAGGACTGGTTTTCATGCAATATATGTTGGTGGTCACTATTATTGAATTGATGTTTGCTTGTGTTATTGTAGGGTGCAAGTCAAAGCAATCCATCTGGTGGAGGACAACAGAATCAGGGCTCAAATGATTCAAGCAGCAGACCAAACCCCATAAGTTCTCAAAGACCATGCCGTTGATTGTTGATTCATTTTGTTGCTTTGTGGAACATGTTTTTGTTGTACCAATCATATTGTGTACATGGTTATGGTTGGGGAATATGTTTTGTGTAATGTGCTACATGTTTTTGTGGTTGCCTTTCAATTGGTTGTAAATTTTTGAAACTCGTTTTTGGTATGGTACGAATATATATATATATATTGTGCCGTTTTTAAGGCACTTTCAATGCAAATGATGCTTTTTAGGCACAAGTGATTTTTAATGCGTAGGATGTTTTAGGCAATTATAGTGCAGTTTTTAAGGTAAGGTGCAAGTGCACTTTGTGCCTTTTTTAGGTATGATCAATTTGTAAGCACTTATAGTGCAAATGCTGTTTTTAAGGTAAGGTGTAAGTGCACTTTGTGCCTATTTTTAGGTATGATCAGTTTGTAAGCACTTATAGTGCAAATGCTGTTTTTAAGCACTTATAATGCAATTGTCTTCAATGATATATAGCAATAACAAAGTCTACATACAGCAAATTAGAGTACGTTAAATCAGATTGCAAATTTCATAACAGATTTCCGAAAAGCGTACACCCAACAACAATTTGGAAATAAAGCAAGCAAGCACAACAACACAGAAAATCCCAAGCCAATTGCACAATTGTCCTCCTTTGTCATTTCTATCCTTCTCCTGCGGAATTAGTGTTGCTCCTTGCTTTGTTTCTCGTTCCATTGCCATGTCAAATTCCATGTTTCTTTCACTTTCACAATTCTTCAATCTCTCACACTCTTTCTCAATTTTATCTAGTTTCCTCAATAATCCAAGGATGACAGATTTTGCCCTTTCGTTCATTGGAGGGTCCATCCACTTAAAGAACTTACATGCATTTCGAGTCTGGCACAGAGGAGGAAAAATTAACAGGGCATTACAGAAGTAATACAACAGAATCAACGCAACATTCTTTTTTAAAACAAACGACTTACCCCGAAGTTCCTACAGTTGAAATATCTTCTCCCTAGGTTTGAATCACTCCAAGAAGTTGCCATAGGGGCTTCAATCCCACAACGGCAAATCAATCCTCCGCCAAACTTCTGGACAGTTCGCGATGAAGATGAGGAAGGCATAATCAGTGCTTTTTTTTTTGGTATCGCGATACTTCCCTTGCGATTGCGATTTTGAAGATTAGGGTTTTTTTTTGCTTGCAGTTCTTGCGATGAAGACCAACAATGGAAGAAAGAGGGAGGAAGACGCAATGTCAGGCGAGAAAGAAGAAAGGATAGAGGAGAGAGGAGAGAGAGTCTTTTGGGTTTTATAATTTGTGCGGGAAACTAAGCAGGAGGGGTATAAAGGTCAATGCATATGTAATAGGAAACGTTTTTTAATTGAAAAAGGCAAATAGTGATGATGTGGTATGGTTGACCGTCGTTGACCGGTTACAATTACCTGCTGTACACTTTAGTAGGAGGTCACTCGAAGTTCGTACGGTTTAGTGTGACAAAAAATTGGTTGTACACCAAAGTGTGATTTGGGGTAAAGGTTCTACACCACGTATGTAATTTACCCTTGTTTTACTTCATTCTTTGTCTTCTTATATGAGTAGTTATGATTTTGTCATCATATATGAGTGTTACCATGTTTTACTTTGTGGAAAAAGATACGAGATTTCTCTACCATGATAGATTTAACTCAATGAAAGTTTATTAAGTCATCCCTAAAGAAAAAAATTCTAAAATCGATTTTGGATGGAGTTATTATACTAAAAACAGTTTCAAGCACCGTCTACCATTATCCTATCACGATATATAATATTGAAGATACAACTTCAAGCTGGTGTGATAAAGTTAAAAAACTAGAATTCAAATTTTAGTGGTAAAATACATATTTGATCTCCTAACCAATTCATTTTATTGATTAGTCCCTTAATATTTTATATAAATATATTAAATCACTTATCAGTTATTTTTAAACACATTAAGGCTCTGTTTTTTATCGTTGAAAAAAACTGAACTGAACTGAATGCTACTGAACTTAACAATAATGATGATATTAGACTTTAAAATAATTTTAATGATAATATTACACCTTTATAAGTTTATAATAATAATGATTGTAATGTTTCAAAAAAAAAATAATGATTCTAATAATAATAATAATCCTAATAAATAAATATATTCTTAAAGATACAATTAAATTGAATATCAAATAAAAGCCCGACTTGATAAAAGCCTATGAAATTAAATAAAAACGAGTCTAATTTTAACCAAAGATAAATTACATACAAACACAAATTTACATACAATTTAAAGTCTACGAAATTAAATACAAATAAAAATTTCTATTCAAATACAAATACAAATTTCCATTCAATCACGTCTAGCGGATAATGAAGTGGGAGTGGGGAATGAAGTAGGAGCGAAGAATGAAGAAGATGATGATGATAAAGTTAACGAAGATGATTAAAAACAATTAAAATGTAGTTGAGACATTTAATAAATTATGGGTTAAGATGCAAAAATACCCCTAACGTCTAAAATGGTACAATTTTACCTCTAACGATGGAAATCAATAGTAATTTTACCAATAACATTGATAAATTTGGTCAATTTGAGAAATAATTCATCAAAATATATTTTCGATCATGAATCTTATCATCTACACTGCACACGTATTTCATTTTATCAATAACAAAACATAAACATATCCGTTGGATGTGAATAATAATAATGAAAAAAGAATAATAATGATAATAATAATAATAAATTATACATATATTATAAATAATAATAATAAATTATATAAAAATAATAATTATGATAAATAATGATAAATTACTAAATGATGAACTGAATTGAACAGAACTGATTGTTGCTGAACTAAATTGAATTGATTGTTACTAAAATTAAATAATAAAGAATATGGCCTAAGTCATTAATCGTTTAAATAGATATATTAAGCCGTTGATCAACTTTTTTTTAACACATTAAGTTTATATTTAATGCGTCAATTATGTTAATAAATCAAATTTCATTTTAGCATGCATAAAACTGTCAAAATATCATTGTTCTTTAAAGTAAAATATTAAGAAATTATGTAATGTGATAATATATGTATCAATAGACATGTTAAATTATCAAAGAGAGGTTTACTATGTTGAAAAAAAATTAATGATCAATAACTTTAATGTGGGGTATATCCATAGTCACCGAATTTTATCCATTTTAATAGTGTGACTATTGAATTTCAGTTTTTAATGGTATGGTCACTGAACTTTACACTTTTAATATCGGTGGCCGCTCAACTTTAACCAATTCTTTAAAATGGTTAATGAGCTCAAAAAGAAAATATTCAAGAATTAAAGTTGTTTAGAACGATATTTACTATGAAACCATATTTTTATTTTTTCCAAAATAATCTTTTGGAGTTTTATCTCTTTAAAAATTCACACACTCTCTCCTAGTCAAACAACATCTAAATGACCTCAAAAAGAAAATTTTCAAGAAAGAATATCATCACCTCTTCAATTTTTTTATTTTGAAGCTGCTAACGGTCGTTTTGAAGCGTTGAGTGGCAACCCATGTTAAAAAAGTGTAAAATTCAGTGACTATATTATTAAGAATTGAAATTCAGTGACCATAATGTTAAATTGGATAAAAGTTAGTGGCATGAATGTAATTTACCCGTTTAATGTGTTAAAAATAAATGATCAAAAAACTTAATACATAATAAATGGTTTAATTAGTAAAATTAAATTGATCAAGGTTTAAACATCAATTTTCCAATTTTAATTATGGAGAAGCACAAGAGTCCTTCTTTTTACCGTTGTCCTCGTATTAATTGTGTTTTAAATTTATTTCCCCAAAATTAATAAATTTGGAATACAAAACGACAGAAATGTACGATTATATCCCCGTGGAAGACGTCTCCAAGGTACTAACTCAAGGGTCAAAAACGTAAATTTCACCCCGTGACCACACACTCTCTCATCTCTCTTTAAACTATCCAAACACCTTCCCTTTTTCCGCAGATTAAATCGTAAATGGAAAGAGGGGTATAGACTAGAAAGCAATAAACTCCAATCGGACGGCAAGTAGATCCCCTTCTCTATATCTCCGCTTCCAGTTGTCCGATTGCCGGTTAGATTCCACGTTTTTTGTTTTCAATTTTCGGAATTTTCCTTTTTTTTCAACTCAATTTCCGCTTTATCGGAGACATAAATTATGGGCGGAGAAGGTGGAGCAGAGCCGCAGTATGTGACGGCGAAGATTTCGGTATGGTGGGATATAGAGAACTGTCAGGTACCTCGAGACTGCGATCCACACGCCATAGCACAAAACATAAGTTCTGCTTTGGTCAAGATGAATTATTGCGGTCCTGTTTCAATTTCTGCTTATGGTGATACTAATCGGATTCACTCAACTGTTCAGCAAGCTCTTTCTAGTACCGGAATCGCACTCAATCATGTTCCTGCCGGTACTGTAGTCTACTTGTTTTTCCTTGTTTTCTGATCTGTTTGTTTGATTTTACAGTAGAAAGGTTAGATCTCGTGTTGCTAGTAATGGAAAGTGGGTCGATTCGTGAAATTGTTTACTAAATTTGGATGCAGTAATCTAGTTATGGATATTTGTGTCTAATTAGCTAAATTTTATGGCATTTTTTGCGGCAATAATGTTAAGCATGACTGTAATTCGTTTACTATGTCTGTTGCATAGGATTCGCTCAATTTTGTTAGATGTAGTAGAGTACTACTGAGCTTCTAGTAATATGAGCTGGATCTATTTATTATTTATGAGATTGTTTACTAAATTTGGATGGAGTAATCTAATTATCATTTATGGTTGTTTGTGTAAAAAAGAGAGCTCTATGTCTAGAGTATGAATTGGTTCTTGAAGGTAGCTATAATTAATGGCATTTTTGGCGTCAAAAGTTAAGCATCACAGTTTTCTCTTGATTTTTCAAATTCTGTCAGCTACAGTATTAGACGTGTTGTACGGAAATGAACTCTCAGTAGCTTTTCTCCTTTTGGTTCCGTTTCCTTCAAGGCTATGTTTTAGAAATGATGATTCTCGGGTATTTGTTTCCTCCCTTCCTTTATATGTTTCGGTGTTGTGTTCTTAGAGAAGTTTGTATGTGAACAGGTGTTAAGGATGCTAGTGACAAGAAGATTCTTGTGGATATGCTATTCTGGGCAGTGGACAATCCAGCGCCTGGTAACTATTTGTTGATCTCTGGTGATCGGGATTTTTCTAATGCCCTCCATCAGCTGAGGATGAGGAGATATAATATTCTCCTAGCACAGCCTCAGAGAGCATCTGCACCTCTCATTGCAGCTGCTAGGAGTGTATGGCTTTGGACAAGTCTTCTTGCTGGAGGACCTCCACTATCGGATGGTGAATCACAACAACTTGGTAATAATAACAGTAATTATTATACATCTACTTCAGACACATTACAGATTCCCATTTCTGATGGCATTCTCATAAAGCATCCATCGGATTCCTATTTGGATAACCCCCATACGGGAAATCAGAGACCTCCTTACATGAATAAACAGAAAGGAAGAACTATTCGGAAAAATCCGAACCAAACAAATGGATCGAAAACTTTAAATGCAGCGCCTGTTTGGAATCAAGACGGTCCGCATAATTCAATCTCTTACCAACCTGGTCCGTATGTCCCGAAAAGTGGACCTCCTCCAGATTTTGTTCCTGGAAATTCTAACTTCAATTGGAGTGATGTCACTCATGTTCCTTATATGCCTCCAATGAGGCCAATTTCTTCAGCTTTGCAAGCTACTTCTATACCAGGTAGTTTATATCCGCCTGCTTTTCAAACCCATCCTTCTCAGAATCAGCTAATGCCTGCTCGGCCTAATGGTCCTACCTCTACCAGACCAACTCTTACAAATCTTCCTGATATCAGTAACTTGCACATGTCTGGATACCCTACCAGCTTTAACAACTTCCCAACAGCTCAAAGACGAAACGGAGAGCTAAAACATGATCCAAAGAAAAAAGCTTCAAAGTCTCTAAATTTGAATAGCTCACAAAATGGACATATGACACAGAATGTGCAACCGGGTTCCCACGAGACATCGAACAATAGATACCCTAGCTGTCCAGAGAATTTACCATCATCTTCCTCAGCAGCAACTACTGCTTCTGTAAATGTTATATGGGGAACCCCAGGATGCCCGAAACCTCCAGAATATGTCCAAGGCCTTATAGGAGTTATATTACTTGCCTTGAACACTCTTAAAAGCGAAAAGATAATGCCAATTGAAGCAAATATAGCTGATTGTGTTCGATATGGAGATCCTAAACATCAAAACACTGACATTAAAAAGGCCCTTGAGAGTGCTATCGAGCAGCAGATGGTCGTGAAGCAGAACTTAGGAGCTGTGCAGTTATATGTTGGTAAGAATGATCAACTATGGAAATGTGTGAATCCTATTGGTGGTAATCCTAAAGAATATTCAAAAGCAACATGGGACGAAGTTCAAAAATTTCTGACATCTTCTACTGGAAGGTCTGCTATAATGTCTTCTCGTTGCAGGTAAAGGCAATCATTTTACTTAAGGTTGAACTGGGTTCCCAAGTTTCTCCTCTAACTGAAAATTCTGTCCTGTGTTTCTTCTGATCTATTTTACAGGTATGAAGCTGCTACTATTTTGAAGAAAATGTGCTTGAAAGAACTTGCTTTGGGTAATGTACTTCAGATGTTAAACATGGCGATTGCAATTAAGAAATGGATGATACATCATCAATCCGGATGGCAACCACTCATCATTACTCTTGCAGAGGCAAAAGATGATTTAGGTTCTGAGATTGGTCAATAGTTGAACTGATGAGAGGGTAAGGAAAAGGGCTCTGTAGATAGTTACAAGGCACTAAACAAGGTGAGCGGTTGGCTAAGAGTGATGACAGAAGAAAGGCTATTTAAAGAAGTAGATCTGATAGTGATAGTTGAGTTAGTTTTTCGTGGTATAGTAGGTGAAACATAGATAGTTCTTATACCGGTAATTATCTTAAGTTTATCTCGAGAAGCATATTGTAAAGAAGCCTATGGAGAATAATAGGCGATATTATGGCATGGAATGGCAAATTCATGCTTATCCAATGCTCCTTCTCATGGATCCGGGATATGGAGGTTGCCATGTGAAAGTTGTGCCATAATTGTGTGATGTACAGATGGGTAATATCAAGTTGGGTTTCGTAACTGCAATATTCTGATGTATAAGGGTTCCCTTTTTCGATGCAGCTACTGGTTGGTTGGGTCCATGAAGTGAGGAAGCTAGCATAGGCAGTGAGAACCCGATGTACAAATTTCAGGAGGTTGCATCGTTGCTGGTTGCTGTTCGCAAATGTACTTGCCCGTCCAAATGTGGGTACTGTACTGTTAGCTCCTTACATATTTTCGTACAGCATGATGTTTTTCTGGGATTTGCTTTATCAGATTGGGGGTGAAGGGTTCCCTTTTTCGATGCAGCTACCGGTTGGTTGGGTCCATGAAGTGAGGAAGCTAGCATAGGCAGTAAAACCCGACATACAAATTTCAGGAGGTTGCATCGTTGCTGTTTGCAAATGTACTTGCTCGTCCGAATGTGGGTACTGCACTGTTATCTCCTTACATATTTTCTTACAGCATGATGTTTTGCTGGGATTTGCTTTATCAGATCGTAGGGTGTCGCATTCACACCATCCCAAAGGTTATGGATAATTAGCTAAATTGACCATCAACTAACCTTTTTAAGAAGGATTAAATTCTTTATGAGGAAAAAGTTGGATACCCGGAATCTGTTATACCTTCACGATGCAGCCGGAACCTTGACAGACACTATGTAATGGAAACAGAAATGAGAATGTATGATTGAAAAGCATCAAGTTTTACTGGCAGACATGTCCCATATGTAACTATGTAAAGTTGCAAACTTTTAGCCCGAACCCTACTGGCTCGGGGATGACGATGCGTACCCAGAAGGAACAAAATGAGACAAGATGCTACAATAATCCTGTTCGAAGTATTGACTATTTCGGATTGAGAAGGTGACGTGTGAATAACTTGGTCAGAAAAAGATCTTTTGTCATATAAATTTTCTTGGGCTCTTTTTGATTTTAAGTATGCACAAATTCCTATTGCATTATATTAGGAGCTGAACGTTTGTTTATCGTTGTTGTTAGCTGTATCCGTTATTTCCACAATCGAGTTTGGATTCTGTCATGTATGTTTACTAGAATAAAAGCCATATATAAGCTCCTTATCTTCTTCCTAAGTTTAATTCTTTTCTTTGGCTGCAATATTTGTAATTCGTCACGTTTGCAGATGCTGATGATAAATTTGTTCACTGATCGATGATGAGCTAAGAAGTTGATGTTTCAGAATCCTTATCAGCTGCATCAGGAATGAGGTTCTTTTATGGATTCCGTTTGATATATGTTGGTACTGTTGAAATGGGATATGATATGATATGACAGCACCCCTAAATTAAATGAATTAGGGTTAATTAGGGTTTAGGTTTAATGAATTGGGGTTGCAACAACATGTTTGACCTCCAAATTGTAGAGGTGACTAGTGTTCGAATAGAGAATTAGTGTTCGAATAAAGGAGATTTTAAAAGTGCGAATAGAGAATTAGTGTTCAAATTGACCTCCAAATTGTAGAGGTAATTACATCATTGGATCAGACAAAAACTATCTATTCTTATACTAAGAGAGTGTGGGTTTACTTTATTTTCTTCTACCGTGTGTCTTTTCATACCAAAAAGAAGATTTTAAGTGTTGGGATAGAGAATTATTGTTTGTGTTAGACCTCCAAATTGTAGAGGTAATTACATCATTGACCAGACAAAAACTATCTATTGTTATACTAAGAGGGTGTGGGTTTACTTTATTTTCTTCTACTGTTTGTCTTTTCATACCAAAAAAGAGATTTTAAGTGTTCGGATAGGGAATTATTGTTTGTGTTTGACCTCCAAATTGTAGAGGTAATTACATCATTGGACCAAACATAAACTATTTATTGTTATATTAAGAGGGTGTAAGTTTACTTCATTTTCTTCTACCGTTTGTCTTTTCCTACCAAAAAGGAGATTTTAAGTGTTCGGATAGAGAATTATTGTTTGTATTTGATCTCCAAATTGTAGAGGTAATTACATCATTGACTAGACAAAAACTATCTATTGTTATACTAAGAGGGTGTGAGGTTACTTCATTTTTTCTACCGTTTATCTTTTCATATCAAAAAAGAGATTTTAAGTGTTTGGATATAGAATTATCGTTTATCTTTTATATATAAAAAATACTTTTTTCTAAAAGTAGGGGATTCCTCATTTTTCAACATGAAACAACAAACGTGACACTCGGTTAGAAAATTAATATCAAGAGATCATCGGAGTATAGCACAAGGTCACCTTTTCTTGCTGCCATTGGGTTGACCTGTAAACAAGGTAAACTCAAGAATATGCTTAAAACATGTCTGCCGAAAGACTATCTAAAGCAAGAATTGTTGGAGCGAAGAAAGTCGAACGAAAAGAGAGGAGCAAAGAAGCTCGATAGTAAAGGAGAAGGACAAAAAGGAAATCTTTCTTTTGTAAGCCAGTAAGGGGGTTTTACCCATCAAGGGATCCCAAATGTATACTATGGCTCTTCTCGTTCTCATTTGAGTGCTTTACAGACCTTCTCGTGAGACTATCCTTCGAGTGTCTTCTGTTCGATTCAGGCTGATTGGATAACTTGGTTCACTAAAGCTAAAAGAAGGAAGCTTTTTTCTCCTCCTAAAGGAAGTAATAATCCATGTTCAAGAAAGGAAACATATTTGTAAAACTCATGCCATCAATGCTGCCCTTAATTAAACAATAGTTCTTGTATAAGTGTTATCCTAATTTAAAATAGTGGAATTGATACTATTAATTGATAAATGTTGCTTTTAACTTTACAAGGATCTGCAATTAGCGCACAAATATTTTTTTAAGGCAAATTCCACACAATTCATGATCTTTCAATTTGATATGTTAAAATTTTGATAATTATATTTACACTATATAAAAAAAAAGTTGATTTTACATAAAACTAGATTAAGATATCGTTATTCATTTTTGTGTATTTGGAATTTTCGTTTTTAACAGTTCAATTTTTTTTTTTTTATTGTGTATCTATAGTGAAATTGTATAAACCTTATTTGGATCTAAAAAAAAGGGCGGCCCGGTGCATTACGCGTCCCCGCTAAGCGAGGGTCCGGGGAGGGGTTCCACCACAAGGGTGTACTGGGGGCAAGCCTTCCCTTGCCATTTTTTTTGGCAAGAGGCCGCTTATTTGGATCTATAAAAGAAAAAAAAATTAGTAATAGATAATATGGAGAATGCTTTTTTTTTTTTTTTTTAACTTAATTAGATGTGCTAACAAATTTGCTAAACATATACCTAATGTGTGCAATTATAATTGACTAAAAGTGCAATATGCACATGATAGGAGCATCAATATGAAGGAAGCGGAAGAACTCTTGATACAGGGCTCACACAACATGAGATTAATAACACGTGAGGATGAAGATCAACCAGGAAATAGGGCAAGGAAGATTACACATCGTGCGAGATTTTTGTTGAGTTTATGCTTCTCCAAAATTAATTCACACATCGTGTGAACCATTGAAGTGTCATGCTATACAAGGGTCACTCTCATAACTTGTTGTGTGAACTGCTCGAGTTTCAGCCCACACGATATGTCCCTAAAGCCACACGTCGTGTGTGATTACTTCACCAGCAAGTTCTGCGAATTCTGATGTCCCTGCACATGAGCTAATTACTGTTTTACTGTCTTGCCATTCAATTTATTTTCTATTTTTCCATTAGTAATTGTATCTATTTTACCCCTAATGTTTTAAAGAGGTTAGTAATGCCTTTAGGAGGGTATTAAGTCTTTTGTACCATAGGGTTATTAGGAAGGTATAAAAGTGTAATATAAATCAAATCAAGCTTTCTCTATTGGAGACTTAAGATGTTCATACCTTGGGATTATTTCCTTATAGTTTTAGTTAGAGAAGAGTATTATCTTTGTTAGTTTAAGATCAAAACTATCAACACCATCACAATCCGTATCGGTTGGTATCGGAGCCGATCATTTTCCTAATATGAGACTTCTTTTAGGAATACCACAAGACACAATGGAAGCATTTGAGAAGAAGATATAAATGACTTGAGAATAGAGGTGAGAAACTCCGGGTGCAAAATGAAGAACAAAGACATGAGGAAGATCAAATGAAAGCTTCGTTCGAAAGGTTGGGGTAGATCTCAAATACACCATCCAACAGGCTTTAGGAGGTCATCCTAGAATAAATGAAGAAACACTTAATCCACACCCGCAACAACCATAATCACCTCTACCTAGGAGGAATCCACTTTCGCCAAACTTATATCAAGGGGGTCCAATATCTCGTGAGGTAAGAAGGCCGAACTAGATTAAACATATCGGATTTAACATAACACTAGATTAAAATATCGTTATTCATTTTTGTGTATTTGGATTTTTCATTTTTAACGGTTCAAAAGTTTTTGTTGGGTATCTATAACGAAATTGTACAAACCTTCTTTGGATCTATAAAAAGAAAAAAGAAAAATTAGAAATAGATGATATGGATAAGTTTAGAGAGTGGGTTATACGAAATAAGCAAGTTTAGGGAACTGGTGAGATACTAACAAAATTCAGAGAGCCAATATATTTTTATGTACAAGTTCAAGAAGCTCATTATGTATTAGACCTTTTAAAAACTTTATTTCAAAATCCATCCATTTCATAATATTTGTTTTTCTAGGGAATTTTTTTTATACTATAATATATGACGTTTTGATTCAATCCATACACATTAATTGATTTTTACCAAATATACCTTTATTTAAAGCGTAAATAATTTATTAGTCCCCTAATTTTTACCTAACACACTGTTTAGTCCCTCTATTTTGAAAAACACATTTTAAGGTCCCTATCTTTCACTAATATTAACCCCGTGGTCCTTTTATCTATTTTTTTTTATATTTTTAACCGAGCATATTTTAGCTTTTAGAACAACCATAGTGCAATACAAGTTGACCATGTTACTCTGTTATTTTATATATGTCTATGTATACTAAAATATAACGGTTACAAGTCTAAAAAAACTAGAAAAAAGGACCAAATGGTTAATATTGGCAAAAGATAGAGACCTTAAAATGTGTTTTTCAAAATAGGAAGACTAAATAATGTGTTAGGTAAAAACTAGGGAGACTAATAAATTATTTACCCTTATTTAAATTGTTTTTATTTTATTTTAGAAATAGATAAAAATTAATTAAATTAATTAATTCTTTGTAAATAATGTGGAATAGAGAGTACAATTTTAGACTCAAATAGAATGAGTATACAGTTTTGATCACATGCACCTTAATGAGCAAATTCTACATGTATGTGATCAAGACTGAATTTTAGCAACCGAGAGAGCCTACTAATATATGCGATTAAAAATGATCGAAGCTCAATGCGTTAAATTGAAAGATTAGAGGTTCAATCAATAAAAATAGAAGAAATAGAGGGCTTAATGATGTTATTTTCCAAATTCTTGATCCCACATTCGAAATCGAAACCCAAAAACTGAAACTTCTGCTCAAACCACCATTGACGAACTCCTCGAAGAAGCAAATAAACTCTAACAAAGTTTGATCTAAAAAACCCTCCAACTTTAGCTGAATCTCAATTTGATTGCTTCAATTCCCAGGTCAGTCATCAATCTTATTCTCTTTCCCGTCTTTTTCGCCGCAATTTATGCGATCACTGAGGAGCCGCAACTGCGATGCTCTCTCGATTGACGCTTTCAAAGAGAATTCCCAAATGGGTAAGTTTGAAACCTAATCTTTCTTCAATTTCTTCCACTAGTTCCATCCTAATTAAGCCAGATATTGACCAAACTATACCCAATTTGACTGATTTCGAAGCGAAAATTCAATCTCTGAACAATAAATTACACCCCGATAGCTTAATTAGGGTTTTGCAGAGCACTAGTGATATAGATTCTGCTCTTAAGATATTCAAATGGGCTAGCCATCAGAAACGTTTCACCCACACTACAGAAACTTATTACTGGATGATTTTCAAACTGGGTTTAGCAGGTAATGTTGCGGAAATGGAGGGGTTTTGTCAAATTTTAGTGAAGAACAGTTTTCCAGGTGTAGAACATGCTCTAATTTCATTGGTTGAATCTTTTGTTAGACATTGTAGATTAAATGAAGCTATATGCATCCTTGTTAACATGAATTCGGGTGGTTTTTCGCCTCCGATTTCTCTGTTCAATGTTGTTTTGGAAGCTATTGTAGAGGCGAAGAGAGGGTTTGGGGATGCGGTTTTCGTTTACAAGGAGATGGTAAAAGCAGGAGTTGTACCTAATGTTGATACTTTGAATTACTTGTTGGAGGTTTTGTTTGAATCTAAGAAAGTTGATTCTGCTTTGGATCAATATAAGAGAATGAACAAGAAAGGGTTTGATCCGAATAGCAAGACGTTCGAGATAGTTGTAAAGGGTCTCGTTGTGAATGATCGAGTGAATGATTCTCTTGTCGTTTTGCAAGATATGCTAGAACTCGGGTGTGTGCCCGAGTTGAGTTTTTATATTTGTGTGATACCTTTGTTTTGTAGAGAAAATAAACCAGAAGAGGCAATGAGGTTGTTTACAATGATGTGTAAGTCGAACTTTCTTCCTAATTCGTGTATTTATAATACTTTGATACGATGTTTATGCGACAACCTTTGGTTCGATAAGGCGGTAAACCTTCTCGAAGAGATGTCAAGAAGTTGTTTGATACCTGATAATGATGTTCTTGTGACTGTTGTAAATCAGTTCTGCAAGTTAGGGAAGATAGGCGAGGCTTCAAAGTTGTTGGAAGATAATAATTTCTTCGAAACATCTCCGTTTAATGAATTGCTTAGAGGGTGTTGTGATGCTGGTAGTTTTTTTACGGCTAGAGTTATACTCGAGAAAATGTCTGCGAGAAGTATAGACGACTGTGATTCTTGGAATATTCTAATTAGATGGCTCTGTGAGAAGGCAGAAACAAGGAAAGGATGTGAACTTCTCGGGAGAATGGTTTTATCTTCGTTGGTTCCGGATTGTGACACATACACAGCTCTTATCCTCGGTTACTGTAGATCAAGCAAACCCGAAGATGCTCTAAGATTGTTTTTTCAATTCTGCGCGAAATGCTATGTTCTAGATTCTGTTTCTTACTCTGAGCTAATCGAACTTCTTTGCAGAATGAAAAAGTATCCGGACGCTACTAGAGTGTTTCGATACATGTATGCAAACGGATGCTCTCTTCAGTCCACCGCATTCAGTATGCTGACCGAGGGTATTTGTAGCAACGGAATGGTTAGCGAAGCAATCAGGCTTCAGCGGATGTCTTACAATTCCGGAGCTCTTTGTGAAAATTCTACTTACAATAGTATTCTGCTCGGGCTGTCTAAATCGAACACGAAACAAAATCTTTCGGTCTTTCTCTCACAAATGCTGGTAAAGGGCTGCAATCTTGATACAGAAGCATACTGCATCATGATACAGAGCACGATCGCCCAAAACCGAACAAAGGATTGTGCTTTGTTCTTCAATAACATGGTAAATGAAGGCGGATTAGTACCGGATTCAGCTACATTGCACAATCTGTTGTTATATCTATCCAATGAATCTCAGCTGTATATGATTATAAGTTCAGTCAATAGACTTGTTACGGAAACTGAAGTTATCGATTCGAAGATGTACAACGTACTGATCAACGGTCTGTTGAAGGAGGGGTGTAAGATCGAGGCGAGTCGGTTGCTCGATTTGATGTTGGAGAAGGGTTGGGTTCCTGATTCTATCACACATAGATTGTTGATTGGATCTGTTGATAGGAAGGGAAGTGATGATGGGAAAATGTTGAACTGCAAAAACTTTGAAATCAAAGATTGTGTAAGTGACATACTTGCTGACGGCTTAGAGACACATGATATCGAACCGACCTGATGTAATTCGATTTTTCGGTTTGGAATCGGTTATAGTTTTAGGTGTAGTTCAGTATTGTGATTTTGAAATCAAAGGTTGTGTAAGTGAGATACTTGCTGAGGGCTTAGGGGAGACATGATATCGAAGCGACTTGACTTAATTGGTTTTTCGATTTGGAGTCTGTTATAGTTTTAGGTATATTTCGGTATTGTGGTTCGGTATGGAAAAGGATGTAAACAAACCGAACCAAATTGTATTATTCAGATAATGCATTTAAATGTATATATACACTCACATATTTGATGTTAAAAGTTCATTCAGATCTCATGGCTTTACTTTCACTCTGGCCAATTACTCCTCTCATCTCTATCACTAATCAAATTAAAGACCAAACTAGGGCTCCGATTGCGGCCGATGATACTTTGCCTGGCGGAACTCTTGCTCACTTCGATGAGCAAGATCAGCTCCAGCAGGTTTCCATCCACTCACTCGTTGCCGGTAAGAAGATCATCATCATCGGTGTTCCTGGTGACTTCACCCCAACTTGCAGGTATGAGAAATTCTTTGTGTTCTCCATCAGGCATTTCGATCTTTATTTTCAGATTTGTCGAATTAGGGGATTTTAATTGATGTAATTGGCTTCTATCTTAGCTTGAAGCATGTTTCAGGGTTCATTGAGAAAATAGAGGAGTTGAAATCAAAGGGAGTCGCAAAAATTCTGTGCCTCAGCGGTACATTTTTTCTCAATCTTTTTGGAGTAAATTACATATATGGCGTACAACCTTTACCCCAAATCACATTTTGGTGTACAACCAAAATTTTGTCACACTAAACTGTACAAGCTTCAGGTGACCTCCCATTAAAGTGTACAACCGATTTTTGTGACCTGTCCCACTCTTTATAGAAAGACTAATATAATCCCATTCCTTATAAAATTATTAAAATACCTCCATCTTCTTCCTTCAACCCCTCTCTCCCATTTCTCTCTCTACATCTTCTCTCTCACTCCTCTCTCTACCATTTTTCTCTCACTCCTCTCTCTCTACCATTTCTCTCCCCTCTCTCTCTCTCTCAAAATATGAAAGAATAATGGTGGTTCTGACTCCTGCTGTTCATAATCCATGCCTGCCATCGCCATTGCTTCTATTGAAACTGACAGACCTCTTTTTTTTTCAGATTGTAATATCTTTTTTCCTTTTTTTGTGTGTGTAAAATTGTGATATCTAATTAATTAACCTCAATGCTCTATTTATAGCTTGATATGTGATATCTTTTTTTCCAGATTGTGATATCTAATTATGTCATAGCAGTATAAAAGAAGTTTAATTTCTTTATAACGAATGAAATACGATAGTAAAAAATGAAATGAATTGAATTCCTTCCAAATTAAAGATTGAAAAAGAAAAACTGTAAGAAATAATCACATAAAAACTGTATTCAAGTTGGCAACTTTTTCTTCACAGTTTTCAGGCTTTTAAGTTGGTCTACAATTGAATTGTGTCGGTGTTTTTGAGTTTTTTCAGAAAAAAACATTTGAAGGCTAAAAATATTTTGTTTTATAATCATTATTAATTACTTTTTATGTTTTTAATAAAAAAATGCTAAGTCCACCTTCTTATATGTTCACTTCTGGTGTTTGTAAATTACAGGGATCCAATCGCAATGGCATATGCCATAAAACGATCATGTGAAAATAAGGCTGAGGTTGTATCCTTTTGATGAGAAAGAATGTGGACTTAGCATGAGAGAGAAATGCTAAAGAGAGAGGAGTGAGAGAGAAATGGTAGAGAGAGAGGAGTGAGAGAGAAGATGTAGAGAGGGAAATGAGAAAGAGGGGTTGAAGGAAGAAGATGAGGGTATTTTAGTAATTTTATAAGAAATGAGGTTATATTAGTCTTTCTATAAAGAGTGGGTCTCAGTTTTTCTAATTCTACAATGAAAAATGCTGACGTGGCATAATTGACCAGTATTGACCGGTCACAAAAACCGGCTGTACACTTTAGTGGGAGGTCACCTGAAGCTTGTACAGTTTAGTGTGACAAAATTTTGGTTGTACACCAAAGTGTGATTTGGGGTAAAGGTTGTACATCACATATGTAATTTACCCATCTTTTTGGGGGCATTTTAGCACTTCACTCACTCATGTTTGACTCTGATATATTGGGGCTACTTCTCTTATCATTTGAAAAGAAGCATGTGATTTACAAGTGAATACTCCATCTGTTCCACAATACATGTCTTTTAAAATTAGTACACACTAATTAAGAAATGCAATTAATTTTAAGGAAAAGACTTTGTTACCATTGTATTAATTGCATCCACTAGTAACTTTATCTATTCCCAATGCAAAAAGGTCAAATAGGAGTATATTTGGTAAAAGTAAATTAATATGCATAGATTGAAGTAAAATGTCATGTATTGTGGAACAAAAAAAAATTCTATAGAAAGACATATATTGTGGAACGGAGGGAGTAGTTAACAAAGCCAAAAACTTTAGCCTGCTAGTTTATTAGGTGCCGTTTGGTAAGATGTAATGACCTTCGTAATGGAATGACTATTACATTGAAGGCTCATTACCATGTTTGGTTACATTGTACAATTTCATTTTAATGAAATGAGAAAACATTGAGTTAATTTTATTGAAGAAATCTTGTAATACCCATTACATAGAAAAATGACTTGAATTCTCATTACATTGTCATCTAACCTCTCATTTCTCAAATCTCAACTGTCATTCTTGTAAAAAACGCAAAAAGTAGAAAAACATGAAAATTGAAAACGAGAAAAATGAAAAAAAAAAACCGAAAAACCGAAAAACCGAAAAAATGCGAAAAATGAAAAACCGGAAAAATGAGAAAATATAAAAACGGTGAAAAATGTTGAAAATGGAAATTAAAAGAAACGAGAAAATGTAAAAAAAATATAAAAAAGCGAAAAACTATATACTAATTTATTGATTTAGGTTAATCTAATTTTGTATTTGATTTCGATTCGATTTTTCATATTTTTCGTTGATTTTAATTATGTAAATAAAATTTTATGATTGCATTTAATTAGGAAAATATAAGTATTGTAATGGTTATTACATTACATCATAATTGTCAACCAAACATGGTAATAGAATCACTATTCCATTCCATTACATTACAACTTTGATTACATTACGATCTTGATTACATTACATTGCATTACGGCATACCAAACGGACTTTTAATGTCTATGTCTGCCTTTACTTCACTGCCTATGCGTTTGGCCTTGGATTCAAGAGTATATTGAGATAATTGTCTTTGCAGAAAGTAAACTTGTATTGCGTGATGAATTTTTCTTGCTTATTGGGAATTTAATTAGAAGTTGAGGGAATCTTGAATATTCAAATGACATTGGATGTAAAGGGTGGCGCCGGGGTAAGAAGGCCTGAGCAAGGAGCGGCCCTAAGGGATGACGATGGGAACAGGAATGAACTGAATCCCACATCGGAAATGGAGAGAGAGTGACTGAGGCTTATTAGTGAGATGAGAATCCAATACATGCAGACGCGTTTTAAAGCCGTGAGGCTCAATGTGTTGGATTTGGACCAGAGCGGACAATATCTACATGGTATTGGACCAGGGTGTTACATTGGAAATCTACTGCTCCATTGAATGAATCCACTCTCATATACCATTATCTGATAACAATATAGCATCATGGTATAACAGTATTAATATAAATCATGATAACATTAATTTGCTTCTTTTAATGGTGTTTTTAATTTTTGAAATTTAAATGTGACACATGTGACTCGAGCCTCTTTCAGGTTTTTCTTCTAATTTAATTGTTTTCAGTTTCTTTGTAATCTCGATTTCAAGTTTTTCTGATCTCTTTCTTCTTTTGAAGATCTTTTATTTAATGGGATCTCCGAATCAATGACAACAAGCTACAATTCAGCCGACAACAAGCTACAATTCCTGCTGAGACGACTCGGCCTCCCAAAAATTAAAAGCAATGTCACAAGTAACATGATGTGTGGTTAAATGTTTCTGAGAATTTGGTTGTGGCATTTCATGTTTTCTTTCCTCACTGCATATTGTGAATTTCTTTTTGATTATCTCTTCCTCAACTTACAATTCTCCAAGGTAAATTTATAATTTTAAGGTCTTTGTAGGTAAATGATCAATCAAATAATCTTTTTATATGTCATGTTGCCAAATTTTATTATAACATTGCTCTCCTCTCTCTGAGGGCGAGCTTTGGCGCAACGGTAAAACGTTGTTGTCGTGTGACCGAAGGTCACGGGGCCGTCTTTTGCCAAAAAAAAAAAAATTGGCAAGGGAAGGCTTGCCCCAGTACACCCTTGTGGTGGGACCCCTTTCCGGACCCTCGCTTAGCGGGGACGCATATTGCAGGCCGCCCTTTATTGCTCTCCTCTCTCTCTTAACTTTGCCTCTTTTCTTAATGGATTTACACTTTGTTGTTACCTCAGTATATTGGCACTAAGACATTTTAGTTTTAGTTCTTATTTGACAATATTGGATGTATTTTGTAATAATATGTGAAAGTATGTTAATGTTTGGATTTGGATTGAAAAATTAGTTGATTTGACGAGATTTATTAAAGACATTTTGTAAGGGGTTAAGGTACCAAAATAGGTCTAAGGTTTTTGGAGAAGTATCAATTTAGGTTCTACGTCAAAATAGTACCAATATAGGCTTAACGTTTAGAACATAACATCAATTTAGACTTAACGTTTACAACATAGCATCAATTTATGAATTACTAACAGAACGTGACATGTCATCCGTTAAGTCTGTCAATTCAGCGCCACGTCACATAAGGTTTGTAGAAATTATCAATTTAGACGTCGCATATAAAATAGCACCAATATAGGCTTAACGTTTACAAAATAATACGAATTTAAGTTTAACGTGTGTTTTTTGTATACGAGATAATTTTTATTTTTTTGTTTTCACGTGTGTCATGAAGATAATATGATTCATAATTGAAGAATGAGTTTCGTTAATGATGTGTAAAAATGGATTCAATTTGACAATTTGTCTGATATTTTTTTTTATATAATTATATATATATTTTTTTTTGTATATTTATGTCATATATACGAGATTATAACATGACGAGTAAGCAACACAAAACCATCCAAAAAAATTTAAGATGTCAGAAAATCGGTCACTGTTCAAAACGAAGGCCTAGACTAGATGCTCGAAATCGAAAATCTACCCTGATTTTTTATGATTAGTCTCTTTAGGCCTTTTTTGGCTCTTAGCTGATTTTTATCTGCTTAGGCTCCGCCGAGGCCGCCACCGCGTAAGTGACGATGAAGAAAAACATTTGTTATTGTGAATTTATTTTTTTCTTTATTATAATTCACTTTTGAGTTGTTTCAATAATATTGTTCTTGAAATGTTGATATTTACACATTTGTAAAGATATATGTTCCAAATATACGTGTTTTTCTATATTACATAATTTTATACTATTGTTTTTAGATAGTATAATACATATTAGTTGAATTTATATAATAATTCGTTGATTAACAAATAAAAAATACAAATCCGATTAGTTAAGAGCCCTATCCGCTCGAGTAGCGCCTTTAGAACTTTAGAACCAATTATCATGTCGCAGTTGTATTATATATATATATTTTTTTCGGTTAAGAAAAAGAAAAGTAAAGGATGGACTAAAGTCCAAAGCAATTTCTTAGAATTAAATGCATCGTTGGTTACTAAACTTACTTTATTGTTTCAAATAGTCGTTCAACTTCAATTTATATCAATAAATCACTCAATTTTGAGTTTTATCTCAATTAAATCACTCCGGTGATTTTAGTGATTAAAATGGATCGAAATGATAACATATCGACATGAATCAACTTAGATTTCTGACTGAAACAACACGTGACAGCCACATATGTCCTATATGACTGCCCCGTGTCGATGTTTTTATGAAAAATAATTTAGTTTTTTTTTTTCATAAAAATAAACGACACATGGATGCCGCGTGTTATTTCAGTTAGATATTTGAATTGACTCATGCTGACATGTCAACCTCGATGTCTTTTGACCATTGAAATCATAAAAGTAACTTAATTGAGGCAAAACTCAAAGTTGAGTAATTTTATTAAGACAAATTGAAGTTGAATGACCATTTTGAGACAACAAACTAGGTTCAGTGACCAATAGTACTATTTGACCCCAATTTCTTAGGGTAAATTACACCTATGGCCACTGAACTTTACCTATTTAACATTGTGGCCATTGAAGTTCAATTCTTAACAGTATGACCACTCAACGCCTCAAAATGACCACTCACGGTCTGAAAATAAAAAATTCGAAGAGTTAATGATATTCTAAGAAACTTTAATTTTTGAAAATTTTCGTTTTGAGGTCATTTAGGTGTTGTTTTGTTAGGAGAGAGAAAGTGAATTTTTAAAGAGAAAAAACTCCAAAAAATGTGATTTTGGAAACAAAAAAATGTGGTCTCATGATAAATGTCGTTCTGAACAACTTTAATTCTTAAATATTTTTATTTTAAAGTTGTTAACGGTCATTTCAAGAACTTGGTTAAAGTTGAGTGGCCACCGGTATTAAAAAGTGTAAAGTTTAGTGATCATACCGTTAAGAATTAAAGTTCAATGGTCATAATATTAAAATGCGTAAAATTCAGTGACCATGGGTGTAATTTACCCCATTTTCTTACATGATATAAATGACAAAAAAAAAAAATATATATATATATATATATAAATTACAACCATAGCCCCTCAACTTAGGTGTTACATTCTTTATGACCTCTCCCTCATATTCAAAATCAGACATAAAAGTCTTTAAACTTTATATTAACATAAAAATACCTTATGAATAATTGTCTAAAAATTAAAGTTATTTAAACATCATATTTCCCAAGGAACCGCGTTGCCACTTTTTAAAATGTCATCTCTATTGGGTAAATTACACCTATTGCCACTAAACTTTGCTTTTTTTAATATTATAGCAACTGAATTAACAGTATGACCACTAAACTTTACACTTTTTAACACCGATAGCTACTCAACGCCTCAAAATAAAAAATCCAAAGATTTAATGATATTCTAAGGAATTTTAGTTCTTGAAATTTTTCATTTTGAGATCATTTAGATGTTCAGTTAAGAGAATGAATTTATAGAAAGAGAAAGCTCCAAAAAAAAGTGATTTTGAAAAAAAAATGTGGCCTCATAATAAATATAATTCTGAACAACTTTAATTTTGAATATTTTCATTTTAAGATCGTTAACGGTCATTTTGAGAAATTAGTTAAAGTTGAGTGGCTATCAGTGTTAAAAAATGTAAAGTTCAGTGACCAAACTGTTAAGAATAAAAGTTCAGTAACCACAATGTTAAAATGAGTAAAGTTCAGTGGCCATAGATGTAATTTACCTCATCTCTCTATCCTAACCAAACAACACTTAATAATAGGGAAAAAGCATCCTGGGCCCCCTGATCTTTCATTGTTTGGTGCATTAAGCCCTCGATCTTTTATTTAGACACATTAAGCCGTTGATCTTTCATTATTTGGTGCATTAAGCCCTCGATCTTTCATTTAGACACATTGAGCCCTTGATCTTTCATATATGGATGTATTAGGCCCTTCCGTAAATCAATTAATATATAGGTTTATTAAGGGCATGTTTGGTGTGACAACAAATGATGTTCTAAAAATAACAAATTCTAAAATAAAAAATATATTATACAAATTAATAAAAATAATTTAAATAAAAAATAAAAAATTTATTGAATACAATAAAACCTTGTTTTTCGATAATTATGTTCTAAAAATAAAAATAATGTTAAAATTGAAGCACATTTTGTGAAAATAAGAAGGGTAATTTTATCAATAACAAGTAACTACAAACAACTGTTCATAAAAAGAGCTTTTCGTGAAAAGCTCCAAAATGTTGCAGTGTCCAGAGAAAATGCGAAACGCTGCAGTTATATAAACCTAACCAAACATGCCCTTAATAAACCTATATATTAATTGATCTACGGAAGCGCCTAATACACCCATATATGAAAGATCAAGGACTCAATGTGTCTAAATGAAAGGTCATAGCGGAAGTAAGTCTAATTTGAGGAATCATGAGTGTATTAAATCTTGATAATCGTATCAAACACATTGTCTATATAAATTCAGAATTTGACGGGTTTAAAAAATGGTCATGACTTGAGCCTGTGACGATCAGAACTGTATACTATTCAATACAATCTTATATTAAGATGGAGATATATGTTCTACATTGATCATCAGAATCAAGACCAGAACAATATAGTATTGTATATATGGTTTCTTACATGATAACATATGGTTTTTGACGCGAATACGATTTACAAAGGTAATCTGATTATCTGTATTAATACAAGAATCAACCTTTGCATTTTGTACCAGTAAAACCAATTTGAAAATTTCAGATCAAATTCTCACCGGAAACACTGCCTATAACTCTTTTAAAACATTGAGCTCTCGATCAATTGTAATCCCACATGTTAAGCCAATGCTTGCCGGATTAGTTAACCATAAACATCTAATTCAATCAAAAGAGCACAACACATATCATATGTATTTGAGATTATGTTTTTGCAATTAAGAAAAAAGGAGTTTTTTACAATTTCCCTATAACCACATCAAAAAAACCATGTTTGAACGGTTAAACATGCAAATTTCAAACGCAAATGAAATAAATAACTCTTTCTTAACCGAGTTTCATAATCAAAGCTAACTTTTCTAGTCACTAGGGACTTAATATATACAATTATGACTAATCAAAGGTTCGAACAGATCAGGAGCTTCTAAATGCTTTTTTCCATAAATCTACTTTGAATATGCAATTTCATGAAAAAGACCAAAACCTCATAAATGCAGTTTCAAACGCAAACGAAGTAAATAACTCTATTAACGGAGTTTTGTATTCAGAACTGACTTTCCTGCTCACCAGGAGCTTAATGTATACAATTATAATTGATAAGAACTCAATCAATGTACCAAATTGAAATATCAACAAAAATCAAAGAAGATCAAAACCTCAGAATGCAGATTTCAAATGCAAACGAAATAAATAACTCTTTATTAATCGAGTTTTATGCTCAAAGCTGACTTTCCTAATAACCAGGGGCTTAATGTATATAATTAAAATTGTCAAGAAGTCAATATGTCGAGTGAAAGATCAACAAAAATCGAAAAGATCATGAGCATCAAAATGCTTTTCTTTTTCTTTCCAAAAATTTACTTTTAATGTAACTCAACCGCGTTCCCCAATTGGATCAAAGGACAAATCCTACAAAAGATTGCTTCATGTGAAGTATATCTCCATCCGGTTCTCTGTTTTGTAGCTCAGTAAATATAAAGCGTTTGATCGGGATTGAGAAATAACTACTTTTGGAAGGAAAATCAACCAACAACCATAGTTGCAAAAGGCGTACTAAGGTGCAAGGGGTCCTAGAGTCTAAGCACGCACCTGAACAACACAAGGTGCACCGAAACAAGATAACATATAAAATTATAAATAACAACACTTTCACTTTTTTTTTGATGAAAAACATTTAACATTTCTAAAATGACACAAATAATCAAATAACAACAATCATAGAAATGCATGAGATAAATTCTAATTAACTACTAAAACATAATTATAATTCATATTCATAATAGAATTTAAATCTAAAGACTTCAACTAAACACTAAGTTAATAACTAACGGTCTACTAATAACTACTTTTCCTCGAGCAAGACTAAACTCTTTAGACTTTACAGTCCCTATTCATCATCAATGGAGGAAAATCTGCTAAGTGTTTTGCGTTTTCTATCCTTCAGAATAGCAGCTCATCTCTTTACTTTCCTTTCTGTTCCTTCTTTATTTTTTTCTGGGATAAGGTGCAAAAATACACCTAACGTTTATAGTTAAGAGCAATTTTACCCCTAAAATGGTGTAATTTTACTCCTACCTTTGGCAGCCAAGAACAATTTTACCCCTAACATTGGCAAGTTGAGTCAATTTTAGACATTATTATGAAACACAGATATTTTGTTCCTTATTCTACACCAATTGCATATCAGTTCGTTAAAAAAAGATTTCATATTTTCTGTGATTTAATAATAGAATGAGAGATTAATATTTATAAATTTGACGAAATATTTTGAATTTTTTTTTGTCCAAATCGTACAATAAACAGTATATTTTTTAATTTTTTTCACATCTAATCATATGTTTATGATATGTTACTAATGAGTGATAAAATGACTCACATGTGAAGTGTAGATGACAAGATTCAAAACCGAGAAAACAGTTTAATGAATTATTTCTCAAATTGACCCAACTTGACAATGTTAGGGGTAAAATTGCACCATTTTAGACGTTAGGGGTAAAATTGCTCCTGGCTGTAAACGTTATGCTTTTTTTTTCTTTTCTTTTTCTAACTTAATCTAAGCCCTTCATCATAAAGACTCTATGACTGTGATTAGAAGCTTAAAAACCCTACAATTGCGCCTAGGCACGCCCCACTCACGCCTGGCTGACATCACTCAACTCACACACACAGAGGCGCGGCCCCCGAGCCATGCCTCAAGCACGCCTTTAACAACTACGCCAACAACCAACAAACAGTAAACAACAATAGCCGGATCATATTGACCATAAATGCCACTAATAGAAAACGAGAGCAACGAACACGAAGATGAATTAATATATTTATTAACTAATATGTATCAATGCACATAACAGTCACAGTCACAGCACAATATGTTGGTGCTAGCAATGGATTTAAACTTAGCTAGAGAGAACTTAATTTAACATACATAACTATGTAACCTAATTGCTTCTACACAAGAACAAGCATCATATAGGAGCAAGAACAAGGCAATGAATGCTCTGAGAGAAAATTTGTACTGTGTTTTATATCTTCTGGCAAGAAGAGGTTGAAAGAGCTTCCTTCCCTCGGACCAATGATGTTGCAACCGATGCATCTGCAAATTTGCCATTTCAAAATCAGCATTCAATTGCACGATAACACGATAAGTCACTAAAACTAGGGTGAGGATTTATAACACGTAACAACATTTACATACACAATTATTAAAGGTGTACGGCACACTAAGGCACTAAGGGGTCCTGGAGCCTAAGCGCCAGGTTCAGGCGCGCACTGAGTGAAACAAGGTGCACTAATGAAACACTTTGTAAGTTTAGGGGGTCAATCAAGCTTTTGGGACAAGTCCAGATGGCTCTTGATGTATTAACCCGACTTTTAAAATGCAACAAATAGTCAATTACTAAATCTTATTCAATTATCTATAATCTTAATCACAAAATGTATGAAATAGATTCCAAAACTCTTCCATTATCATAATTCATAATAAAAAATCTAAAATCTAGAACCAAAGTTAACCAACTAATAGTCTAATAACTACTTTTCATCAAGACTGAAGTCTAACGTCTCCATTTGCAGTACTTCTAACCTCTTCGCAATGGAGCAACATTTCTTTTTGTGTTATTCTTTAAGATATATCTACTGTCAAAACCCTATTTCCTTTGTTATTTACTTCTTTTTATTCTAATTTAATTTCATCTGTAATCATGTAAATCATATAGATAAGAAAGGACTGAGATTGAAATATCCTATTTTTAACTTAGAACCCTAAAAAACACTATGTAGCTTCTAAATTTCCACCTACACGCACCTCCAGCAAGTTTCTAGGCTCAGAAAGGCGCACTCAGACGTCTCTTGAACAGAGGCTGCCTTTTGGCTTCTAAGGCATGTTGTCTGGAGCCTAGAGGTGGCAAAAGTACACACGGCACGATTACATGACACCAAATCGACACGTAAATTTAGTGTTTGGGTTTAGATTAGTAGGTAATGTATCATTTTTGGGTTGACGCGCAAAAATTTTGGTTGGGTTAGGGTTGATATGCTAACCCGAAAACGGCACGAAATGACACGAATATTTAAAATTATTGTTATATTATCTCGTGTTTTTATATGTCAATGTATTAGTAAAGATAATAAAATTATAATTATTACTTGCAAATATGATTCAAAACTTCTAAATTGTTATAAACACATTACATGACCATCTAACATGATATTAAAACCTTTTTCGATGGTTAGCGTTATCATATTAATCTAAAAATGATATAAAGTATTTAAAAATAATAACATATCCTCTTATGTTTTTAAAAGTTATCTTTAATATATGTGCATAACAAAATTACATGTAACCCTAAAAAACGACAAGAAATTGACACTTACTCGAACAGGTTAACACGACTGTAACACGAAAGATTTTGGGTTGGGTTTGGGTTTACTCTTTTTTACACGAACCCGAAATGACATGACAGCACGAACACGATAATTGCTAGGTGTACTAGAGCCTAGGGCCTTTAGAGCCTAAGCATGACTTTGATAACTATGTCTATATCCGATAGTCGGATTCATACAACACAAGTAATACAATTATCATTTTTCTTGCATTTATATAGTATATGATCATTCCAAACATATAGATAACATAACAAGATAACCATATGAAACATATAGATAACATGATAACCCGAAATTGTATCATGAAACATATAGATAACATAACACGATAACCATATGAAACATATACGAAACATAGCATGATAACCCGAAATTGTATAATCATATGGAGCATATAAATAACATAACACGATAATCATATGAAACATATAGATAACATAACATGGTAACCCGAAATTAACACCTCTACTAAAAAAGCAAGAATCACAATGGGATTTCGTACCTATAGATTCAGGGTTTGTCTATGAACTGGACTAGAAAAGAATCCTCAGGACTTGTTATGAACAAGAGAATTGACACCTTCTTCTTTAACAGTAATGCTCGAATTTTTCTCTGCATTGGACCCATTTTCAACCCCTTTCTGTGCATTTCCATTAATCTTCAGCTTTTCAATTCGATCCACATTCTTCGGTGAGCCTTCCTTTTCTTTTTTCCCCAAATTCCCAGATCTAGAAACCTCAATAGATTCAACATCTTTTCTCTTAGCCACCGACGCAACATGCTCCAACGCCTCCCTTGCTCTCTTCCTACAAACCGCAGCTTCCCTCACCCTTCGCTCGGCCTCGGTCCGGGCCACAGCCACAGCTTTCGCCATGGATGAAGCTGCAATTTTTGAAGCGCAAAGAAGGACGGTAGCCATTTTCTTGTCAATTGCACGATTTTTGGTTCTATCGAGGCTAATGAAGTTGAAATTGGGGTCGGCACAAGACGGGCAGAGGAAGGCGAAAGGCGGCGGAGGGTGATTTGGAGCGCAGTGAGTGTGGGTGAAAGAAGAACAATTGTTACAAGAGAGACGTTTGGAAGGAGGAGGAGGAGAAGAATCGTAGAATGTGAAACAAGAAGGGCAAAAGGAACCGGAATGAGCACGGAGGACACAGGATGTGCAGAGACGACGGTGGATTCCACGGAGGCGGACGTAGTGGAGAACCCAGCTGTCTTTTGTGCCGCAGTTGCCGCAATCGGCGGTGGTTGGATTTGCGTTGGTGGTGTTATTGGAAGGGTTTGTGTTGGGTCTGGTTAACATGGAAAGGTGATTCATTTTGTGAAATTTGATACACAATTAGGAAAGGGTTTAGGGTTTTTAGACGGGAATAGGGTGGGGGAAGTGGCGGTGGTGCGGCGGAGCAGAGGGCGGAGCAGTGAGGGACACTTGGGATTTGGGGAATTTTCGTTTTTTTATCAGACCTTTTATTAGAGAGAAGAAAAGCTGTAATAATTAATTTAACTCCATGTACGTCAACGACGTCGTATCAATCACTTAAAAAATAAATAATTTAAGTTATATCAAATAATAATTTGAATCTTACCAAAAAAAAATAATAATTTGAATCATATCAAACTAATTATTATTTATAATATATTTTAAAGATCTAGATTTACAAATTAGGGCTTTAGAATTTAATTTTTATTAGTCTAGAATAGTATATTTTTTAAATCTAGAATTTATGAAATAAAGTCTAAATTTTATAAATTAGGATATAAAAACATATTTATTTATGATATATAAAAAAATACATTTATCTCTATTGATATATTGAAAATTAAATTATATAGTATAATTCAATTATAATTTTTATAATAAATTATATTTTTGATGTAGAAAAACCTATTTAATATTTAATTCGGCCCGATTTAACCCGAACCTACACAAGTTTAATATGAAATGGTTAAATTCATTTCAAAATCTAAAATCAATAGAGTAGTAAAGAACAAAATATAAAGTACAAATTTAGCTTTATGATTATTGAGAAAATAAATTTAGTCTTTACGTAAAAAAAAATAATGTAATTTTAAACATAATATTTATCCATTGGCGTAATTTTAAGCCCAATTGAAAAAACATGGTATTTTTTCATTAATAGAAGATGTGCAATTTTAAACATAATTAAATGGCAAGAATGCTGAAAGTAAGAATGGTCATAATATGAAATTACATATGAAAGAACTCATTTTTCATCAATTAGGTTTGAAATTACACTAGCTGACAGCGTGAGATTGCACTGTTTTCTATGTTGACACTAAATTGGATCTCTTTCAATAACTATAGGACTAAATTTAAAATTTATAACTTTTTTTAATAGAAAATTTGTACGAGAATAAGAATAATTTTACTTCTATGTAATAAATGGTACAATTAAAGGTGTAATATTGACAATTTGATCTGTTTCATACATCATAAACGAAACACTGTCCTTACTCATGATTTTTGTTATCTTCATTGTATATGCGCGTTAAGTTATCACCCATTAATAACATATAAAAAATGTGTATGTAGACATTAAAAAAATTTAAAAATAAAGATTCCATTAAATCTAAAGGTATTCTAATATTTATTGAGTTAAATATATTCTATTTAAAATTCTATTTTGAATCACAAAGAACGTAAAACCTTTCTTTCTAAACCAACT
The DNA here is from genome assembly GCF_963576675.1 of Euphorbia lathyris. Lineage (NCBI taxonomy): Eukaryota > Viridiplantae > Streptophyta > Magnoliopsida > Malpighiales > Euphorbiaceae > Euphorbia > Euphorbia lathyris. Next base: position 11,676,750 of record NC_088918.1, on the reverse strand, counting down.
CATATGTAATTAGTGTAAAGTACGAGAATATTATAAATGTATTTTTTAATGATTTTTTAAATTAATTCATTTTATCAACATTATACCATCAATTATTTTATTTAGCATGTTAAGAATAAAATCTTTTTTTACTATTAATGTTGCGGATATTTTTATACCTTATCCATTTATTATTCATAATCATAATTCAATTTTAATTTTTGATTTATTTTTAAAAAAATAAATATGCTCATCGGATATGTTAGATTATTTTTAGACACGGGTATTAAATATTAAAGGAAAATTTATAGAAAAATTCAGTTTTTAAAAACTATTTACATACATATTGAGAATTAGATTTTGTAATATCATTTAATTGTAATTATATAATTGATTATAATTTGAAAATTTAGAGAGAAATTAAATTTTAAAAAATTATTTACAATTATATTATTTAATAATTTAAATTATATCAACTAAGTGAATTATTATCTTTAATATATTTTAACATATATTTTTTAGGTTTAGAATTCATAAACCGAGATCTAAAATCTTTAAATTAGTGTATAAAATATACTTTATTTATAATATAAAAAAATAATGAAATATTAAGGATTAAATTTTATAATATAATTTGATTATAACTTTATGATTAATTATAATTTTCATGCAGACACTAGAACCCGTTATTAAATCTGAATAAATTTGAGCCCGAACGAGTCCAACCCATAAATAGACGTTTAAATGAAATTGGTGTAGTTCTGGAATTTAATTTGTCACCTTATCAACCAATAATACTACCCGTTGCCTTCTCAAAAAAAAAAAAAAAAAACAACTACCCGTTACCACATTTTATCATATGACGTGTAAATTAAATTAAATTAATTGTTATCTTTGATAAAATAGTATACACTTTGACATTACTATTATTTTTAGTTATTTTATTATTTATTTCCCACTTGATTAAAAGCAGTTTTTCGTTACAAAAAAAGGTTATAACAATCGTTATAAAAAAAAACCATAGATGTAACTAACCCCACTGACGAATCCAACGAGGTGTTTGGATGCTCTTTTTTATGCTCTGTTTGTCTTTTCAGTTCGAAATGGAGAGTTTTAGGTGTTTGGTTAGTGACATTTCTGTTTGCCTTTTACACTTGAAAAGCAGTATTAGGTGTTTGGTTAGTGATCTCCTGTTTGCCTTTTACACCTGAAAAGCAGTCTTTTACAAAAGCAGAGAATCTCTGCTTTTTGGAAAAACAGCTTTTTCCAACAGCAAACCGCAACTAGCAACAGCAAGCAGCAACAGCAAACCGTAACAGCAAACGACAAACAGTAGGTAAAACAAACGGACCCCAAGATTCACTAAAAGAGGCGTTTATCATGATTTATGAGTGTTAAATTGATATTTTTATATAAAAAAAAATTAGAAACCCAGTTTCATAGATTTTTTGACATTATACTCACTGAATGCTCAAGTCTCCCAGATCCGTCAATGACAATGTCGTCACCAAGGAGGGTGTAGTCCCGAAAACGACGCCCGGGGTTTTCCTCAGCTGCACACCACACTACAAAGCGCTGACATAGGGCAAACCTTCTGTCTGCCCAACCGTTTTTTCGAGGCAGCCTGCTCTTGCTCAGGTGCCCTGCTGTCGATTTTTGTGTAGCTGGTAGAGCTGAAGCTGTAAACTCTGATGCTGCTGTTTCGGCTTACGACTTTTTCACTTTAAAGTGACCGAGCCGGTTGAGTTTGGCGGGCCCTCATACTTCGAGATACTAATTAACCCTATGTAATACCAATTTAGACAAAATTGGAGAACATAGGATCTTCAAGTATCGAGTAGGGGTATAAATTTAAGACACGATAACACGAAAATCCGAAATAAAATGAAGATTGCAGCAAGCATGAAAAAAAAAAAGAACTTGGACAAGCCTCTTCTCATAGACCACAAAATTTGAGCAGAGTAAATGCCTATTTTCATGGTTACATCCAGCAAAAACATGCTTCGTTGCCATTATTACCCGTGGTAAGAACTTTGAGTTAGAACCACATCACATCTAGCAAAGACTACCATTTATGGATTAACAACTATTATACAATTGTACGATTCTCGCGCCTCTGATTCATCGTTCGACTTCTCTGGCACCCTTCGACTGTCTGAATCGTAACTGTGTATACACATTCTGATGTCTCCGACACTTGAATGTAAACCCTGTTAAACATAAAAACATCATGTTAGAGTCGTGTATTGGTTGTAATTAATGTGCGAACATTTACAGTCTGTCAAATGAATTCGATAGAGATGGTAATCTGAATTATGCAGCAGAGTATATTGACACAAGGATGATGCAGACAGGAATTGGAACACACTCTAATAATGAAGCACAAAAACATCATGTTAGAGTTATGTATGGATCCTAACAAACGCGGTTTGTAAAAAAAACTCGATTGGGACAGAGTAATCCGAAATATGCAGCAGGGTATATCGACATAAGGATGCAGACGGGAATCATAACTGTGTATACACATTCTGATGTCTCTGACACTTGAATGTAAACTCTATTAACGAAACATGAGAAATATCAGGTTAGAGTTGCGTATTGATTCTAATAAACTTGCAACATTTACAGTTTGTCGAACAAACTCGATTGAGACACAGTAATCCGAAAATAGGCAGCAAAGAGTGTATTGATACAAGGATGCAGACGAGAATCGTAACTGTATATACACATTTTAATGGGGATAAGGTACCAAAATAGGCCAATGGTTTTTGGGGAAGTATCTATTTAGGCTCCACATACAAAATAGCACCAATATAGACTTAACGTTAAAGTACCAATTTAGGCATCGATAACAAAACATGACACGTTATTCATATTATTCCGTCAATTGTATGTGGAGGGAGAAATCAGGAATGATACGAATGACGTGTCACGTTTCGTTATTGAGACCTAAATTGGTACTCCTTTTTAAACGTTAAGCCTATATTGGTGCTATTTTGTACGTGGAGTTCATGTTGATACTTTTCAAAAAACCTTAGGCCTATTTTGTTCCCTTATCCCCATTTTCATGTCTCTGACACTTGAACGTAAACTCTATTAATGAAACACGAAAAACATCAGGTTAGAGTTGCGTATTGATTCTAACAAACTTGCGAACATTCACAGTTTGTCAAACTAACTCGATTGAGATAGAGTAATCTGAAAATATGCAGCAAAGAGTGTATTGACAGGATGCAAATATGCAGCAAAGAGTGTATTGACAGGATGCAAACGAGAATCGTAACTGTATATAGACATGCTAATGTCTCTGACACTTGAATGTAAACCCTATTAACGGAACACGAAGAAACATCAGGTTAGAGTTTCGTATTGATTCTAACAAACGTGCGAACATTCACAGTTTGTCAAACAAACTCGATTGAGACAGTAATCCGAAAATATGCAGCAAGGAGTGTATTGACACAAGGATGCAGACGAGAATCGTAACTGTGTATACACATTCTAATGTCTCTGACACTTGAATGTAAACGAGAACATCATGTTAGAGTTGAGAATAGATTCTAACAAACATGCGAAGATTCACAGTTTGTCGAAAGAACTCGATAGAGACAGAGTAATCCGAAATATGCAACAGAGTACTGACACAAGGATGCAGAAGAAAACTAGACTTAAAAATGAACACAGGCTTAAGAAGTGAACATTCTATAGCCGAATTTCGAATTTCGAATTTCGTAAAGTAGTAAAGTTCTCACTGTGATTAAACATGGAGAAACTCATAAATTAAGCAGTTTCTATGGCATGAATGAGACACTATACAATGCATTATGAACAGATAACTAACACTTACCACACCTAACAATCTATACAAGGTCGTCTAACGTTTTACGAAAGATCTTCTTTGCACGTGGATTTATTGTGGCCAAGACCCTTGCATCTGCTGCACTGTAGCTGGCGTTTGACCACGTCTTGTGGTCCACATCTCTTTGTGGTAGGCCTGCCTGGAGGTCGACGGGTTGGAGGAGGGGTTACTGTTACTGTAACCTGAGAGGTGTCTTTCTGAACAGGCCAGTCAACATCCGGTATTGGGTGAACGGACTCAGAATAGGTTAATCTGTAGCTCTCAATTGTGAAATATCTTGAACAAAATTCATAAGGGTTCCTTCCAATACAGCCAATGACAGCAATGGCATGACAACAAGGTAAACCGGTAAGTTGCCACCCTTTGCAACTACAATCCCAGCGATCGATATCTACCACTTCCACCGATTCACCACGGACTTCAAATGTGCTACCAGCTGAGAGTAATACTTGAAGTGAACGGGCTTTTAAGCTCTCTTTTTCAAGTTTTTCGTCCATTGATGGAGTTAATCTTGTCATCCAAAGGTCGGATTCTGCTCGCTGCGAATAAATTAACTCCATAATCTTACCCCGGATTGAATCAACCATCTGTGTGATTGGCAACTCGTGAGCATCGGATGCCCAACTGTAGAACATTTCTCCAAAGTTCGATGTCATATGGTTATATCTTGCACCCTGAACAAATGCATTTGCCCAGTTTTGCGGTTCGCTTTGAATAATCCAATTGTAAGCTTCAGGCGAAATGGTTTTGATGCTGTCGATGCATCTCTGGAAGATCTCAGGCCTTGCTGCATAAGCAGCCGAGTAGAAGTCCTCAACCATCAGTCGCTTCACTTCATGAGAAAACTGTCCCTTCAAATCTCGAACAAGTTGCTCAGTCAAGTACCGAAGGCAATAGCAGTGATATGAACCCTTAAATATCTCGTCAATTGATTCCTTTAGACCCTTCTGTCTGTCTGCCACAAATGTTAGCGGACAAGATGTTGACAGTGCAGCTTTCAATTGCAGTAAAAACCAATGCCAGTTATCATCGCTTTCCGTATCTACTACCGCAAAAGCAACAGGAAATACACCATCATCCCCGTCTGCTGCTGTTGCAGCTAACAATGTACCTTGATACTTCGACTTCAATGGTATACTGTCAAGGAAAATGAGAGGCCTGCAACCTTGAAGAAAACCGTATAATGAAGCGTGGAACGAGACAAAAAGGCGATGGAAACTCGAGTCTTCCTTAGTGGTGAAAGTAGCGAAACTGCCAGGGTTAGTCTCCGTTATCTTTTCGCAGAACAAGGGTAACTGATTATATGCCTCTTTGTATGAACCTTGAAGCTGCTCCTTTGCGATTTCTTTCCCCCGCCAAGCCTGAAAGTAGTTTAGTTGAATCCCATACTCATCTTTAATGTCATTGACGATATCCTTCGGCTTGTAATTCGGATTAATTCTCAACTTTTCCTTAATGATACCAGCTACCCAGCTCCGAGTCGCCTGATGCCCTGTTGTTACTGCAGACCCTTCACAAGTATGCGTTGAATTCATCTTTTTGATACAGATTAGTTGAGTGGTTGACAACCTCGATGCGTGAATTCTCCAAGGACAACCTTCTGCTTTGCATTTAACAGTCACACGGTGACTATCATTCTTCTTATACCGAAAAGCAAACTGATGCGCAATGGCATATTTACGCAATGCTTCTCGAAACTCATGAACGCTGCAGAATCTTTGACCCACTCCGGTAATTGCATTCTGCCACTGTTGTGCACCTTTAGCATGCCTATCATCACTGGAATCAACAAGCGGAAGGGGGGGAGAAATGTCAAGAGGTTGATCAATCTGTGCATCATCTATAGTATCAACTACTATGTCGAGAGGTCCAGCAAGTTGCATTGTATCATCTACGACAGTCAGAGGTGCATCAACAGGAGGAACTGCTTCCGACAAAGTTGTTCTGCTCGATCTACGAATAAGAAATTGCAAAAGTTACACACAAAAAATCCAAAAACAACAGTTTATTTAACTTACACATGAAGAAGACTACCTACTGGCGGGCAAGTTTGAGACATCAGGAAGAACAACGTCTTCTAATATTACATAAATATCGGTAGTTACAGAATCCGAATGAAATTTTATCATCCTCTTTAGGTCCTTATCATTAGAGATAGTAATGAGAGTCTTCCTATGGCCCGGGAGGAAGTACTTGAGCGAGATACTACTAACACTACAATTAAACATTTCAGCCACTTCCGTCTTGAAGTCATTAAACTTTATTTGATCATCGATGTCGATAGCATGAGCATCACCGCCTCTATAGGTCAACGAACCATCCTTGTTCGTCTGAAATTCACCACCCAACTGGCATATTGCTATCAATTTAGTCCCCTCCATGACCTGCCTCAATCAACCAAATGGCTAAGAAGCAGGTTCAAATCATTGAGAGCAAAATCAAACCCGGGCTGCGGACATTTACAGTAAAATCCAATTCAGTAACCATAAATTCATTGAAATCACCTTCATAAGTCAATTCATGTAATCACTATACAACAACAACAACAACAAAGCCTTAGTCCCGAAATGATTAGGGGTCGGCTAACATGAACCATCATATAAAACTGTTAAATCAAGTCGTGTCAGCGACACAAATTTGCTCCTTCCACTCCGTCCTATCCACTACCATATTTTCCTCAATTCCCAGTAAACTCATATCACTCTCGATCACCCTCCTCCAAGTTTGCTTAGGTCTTCCCCTACCCCTCACCACTATATCCCTTTGCCACTCTTCGGTTCTCCTAACAGGCGCATCAAGCGCTCTACGTTTCACATGGCCAAACCACCTTAGTCGGTTTTCTCTCATTTTATTCTCAATAATGACCACACATCCATCTCAACATACGCATCTCCGCCACCGACATCACTATAAAAGGGCGGCCCGGTCGCATTACGCGTCCCCGCTGAGCGAGGGTCCGGGGAGGGGTCCCACCACAAGGGTGTATTGGGGGCAAGCCTTCCCTTGCCAATTTTATTGGCAAGAGGCCGCTCCTAAGACTCGAACCCGTGACCTCTGGTCACACGACAACAACGTTTTACCGTTGCGCCAAGGCTCACCCTCTGCCACCGACATCACTATAATGAGCTAAAATAAAAGAAATCAACATCAACACCAAAAACTAATTAACTGTCTCTGATTCAGTCATTTCATCAAACACGCTGTATACAATTCAAAACAACAAAAAATTCATCAACAGAGAACATGAATAAAAGCAAAACAATGCCTGCAAATCGACTTCAAATCCAAAACGCAGTCAATTTACATGAATTTCATCAATGGCACAAACAAAATCACCCAAAAGCCCTAAATTCAAGCAAAACCCTAGAGGAATGGAAGTAAGAGAACGCAGATGGAAAGGAGATACCTTTGCTCTTAGATCAATAAATAACACGGTTGAAAGAGATTCCCAGAATCAGAATTTGAGTTTCGGATTGAAATTGGGGTTTATCAGCAGAAAATTTCACATATTGGGATGGCGGTAGGGCATTGGAATAAGAACATACTAATTGGGGAAATCTGACTAAGTTAACAGGTTGGGGATGGTAACACTTTTTTCTGCCAATAGTAATCTATACGGTTCGTGCTTTTAGTTGTTTGATTGGTGGTTTAGAGTGCCACGTCAACTGTTCCGTACGGTTTCAATAATGTTTTTTAAGCTTACATTTTGGTCAAAGAATTAAATTACATACATAAATCTCTTCTTTTCCGACATTAAACCGGATTAATGATTGGATCACGGGTCACTTATCAGAGCAAATGGTTCGGATTGATCGAATCGGATAACGTAATAAATAAATAAATAATATTTATATATATCAAATATATATAATTAATTTAAAATTATTTTTATACATTATATATATCCAAAATAAATTGTAAACAACTTTTGGTTTGTTATTTTTAATTTTTTTTTGTAAAAATTTGTTATTTTTTGTTAATTTGAGTCTTAAATATATAACGAATAAATTAAGTTCAGAATAAATTAAAATATACCAACGTATTCTATGTCATAAGATCTTTTTAAAAATATATTATAAACTCAAAACCGACAAATGAATGAAAAATTGATACTCAAAGTGAACAACTTGAATTGAAATGGTTTGAAAGAAGATAAAATGAAATTAAGCATTCACATCTCACATAGGAAAGAAATGAGAAACTTAACTAGTTTATAAGTAAATGGACTTTACAAACCTTTAACTAATTATTAGGGAAAAGACTCTCTCACGCGCAGAGGTGCAATTGATTCACTGTCGGGTTAGGAGCGCATTCGCACGATGTGGGCGACGCGAATGCCGCACCGATATAAGGATTCTTAACATGGCCACTTTTGCTATAGAATTTCATTGTTGTTAGCAAGCCTAAAACAATTTCCAAATCTGACCGCTTTCTTGCCGGTTCGACCGGTTGGTCCGATCCGAGCTTGATAACATTACTTATTTCATAATTAACAAAATAAATTAAAGGAAAATGTGTAAAAATACACCTAGAGTTTATAGCTAGGAGCAATTTTACCTTTAACGTTTAAAATTATGTAATTTTATCTCTAATGTTGGTAGTCAAGATCAATTTTACTCCAACAGATAATTTCAGTCATTATTATAAAAAACGGATATTTTGTTTTTTTGAAATAATACCAAGTTTTATTAACTTAAACCAGATGAAAGCATATTGCTAAGAAATAGTAGTGGACTGTTCACTCACCCCGAACATACACAAAATTGACCGCTTTTGCTGGAGTATGGGCAGCCGAATTCGATGAACGCTTAATAAAGGAGATAGAACATAATTCTAAATCTCTTAATAAATGAATACAATTAGAAATAATGTCAACTAAATACGAAGTACCTTTTAAGCCTATTTAAATTGTCTTAACTATAACAAGACAATACGACTGAATTTGAATTTTCTCACTGGGGCGATGCATCTTAATCAAACTTAAAGCTTCTTTGATAGCCATGGTCTCGGCTAGTCGGGGACTGAGATTTTCTTGAAAAGCTCCCATTTTAGCTAGAATGCATTTTCCAGAGTAATTACTTGATGATGCCATAGATGGAAAAATAACTTTTGATGCAAGAATTAAAAAGGAAAGTAGAAACTTGTTAAAAGATAAGACAAAACCAAACTTGTCAGATGACAATACTCATATCCGTTGAACAACAGTGGAGATGAAAGAACTCCAAATTCCCATTTTAATCAACATTTTTTTAACTCATCTTCCTCTCTATTAGGCATTTATCTGTTTTTCTTTCATCTTCATTCCTTTTATTTGTCTTTTACACCTGAAAAATAGTCTTTTAAAAAAATATTTTTTGGAAAAACAGTTTGGTTTATTTTATTCCTTATTTTGGACCAATTGCATACAAATTTATGTTAAAAAAGTTTGCAAATTTTCTGTAATTTAATAATATAATTGGAGATCAATATTTATAAATTCGGCGAAATATTTTGATTTTTTTTGTCCAACTCGTACAAAATGCAGTATATATTTCACGTCTAATCATATGCTTATGATTTGTTACTAATGAGTGATAAAGTGACTCATATGTGTAGATGACAAGATTCATGACCGAGAAGACAAAATTGATGAATTATTTCTCAAATTGATCAAACTTGACAATGTTATGGATAAAATTGCTCTTGACTCCCAATGTTAGGGAAAAAATTGCACTATTTTAGACGTTAGGGGTAAAAATGCTCATGGCAGTAAACGTTAGGGATATTTTTGCACAATATCTCTAAATTAAAACATATAAAAAATAAAACTTTTACTTGCTCAACAGTGAAACACGTCATATCTAATCTTAAAACCTCATACACATATCTTAATCATTTGATTTTTCAACAACGCGTGTAACACACCTCTCGCAAACAACTTACTTCTTTGCAACCAAGTAGTTACTTAACTACATTCTAAGCGAGTTAAATGCGTCATTAGAACATTTTAAGCAAGTTCACGAGGCTATAAGATACTTTCAAAGTTTAGAGGCTAATCAAGGTTTTTGAACAAGTTAAGGGACACATGATATATTAAGCCTTTCTTTAAGTAAACAATTTATTAGTTTTTATATTTTTGTTTATCTAATGATGCATGGCTCCCAAACTCGACGAAAAAATTAACTAAGGGCTGAATACATAATAGAATTAATGATCAAAGGTTCAATAAAGGGCGGCCCGGTCGCATTACGCGTCCCCGCTGAGCGAGGGTCCGGGGAGGGGTCCCACCACAAGGATGTATTGGGGGGCAAGCCTTTCCTTGTCAAATTAATGATCAAAGGTTCAATATAGAAAAATAATTGATCAGTGACTTAATCCTTAAAACAGATAAACTTGAAGGGCTTAATAGAGATTAAGGACAATGATTAAGCCTTAATATAATAATAATAAGGGAAAATTATAAAACTAGGTCAAATAGAAGGCTCATTTACATATTAAACCTATTTACTCAACCTACTACATATCTAGACTGATTTTGTGTGACTTTCCCATAATACCCTAACCTTCCCACTTCCTCCCTTACGCGAACGTTCTCTCCCCTCTTCTCCTTGGTTGCGCGAAACGGCGACAGCTCCTCCATTAATGATTCCAAGACTTTTGATCTCCCTATCTTCCTTTAAATTCCACGAAATCTGGTTCATTTCTCCAAATCACAATGAATTTCTCTTTTTCCTCTCTTCATCTCTTGATTCTGCAACTTCCTAATCCTAGAAAACGAAGTCATGGTTCTTCATCTTCCAGTTCCTGCTCGTTTGAAAAAATGGTGAATCTACGTTATTTTCATCGTTTTTCCCAGTTTATCATATTGGGTTCATCAAAAAATGTAAGTATATGCTATTTTTTCTGCGTTTTCCCCCATAAATCCACTTAGCATATGCGGTTATCGCGAGGTCTTCGGGGAGAAATTTATCGATTTCACTTCGCGAAACGCTGATTACGCGAAGTTTGCGAGGTAATTCGATAAATTTCTCTCGCAGACTCCGCGAATTCAGCGTTTTGCGAAGCCAGAGCGTCACATTTCTCCTCGCAGACTCCGCGAAATCATTGTTTCGCGAAGTCAGAGCGTCACATTCCTTGCACATTTATGTTCGCATACTTAGCGAATCGTCGTTTCGCGAAGCCAAATCTTCCTTTTTTCTGACTAACACGATTAAATTTTTCTGAAGGTGGTTGAATATGTAATATTCATTCCTGGAAGCCGGTGTGTTAGGGTGCCATGAGAGACATCCATTCGAAAACGCCTGGACTTCCAACCGTCAGTTGTGAATAAGAGTCTACACCGTGGGACACGTCCATCCCTCTGTGGTTAATAATAACCTATGTATAATGAAGTGATTTGTTAGGAGTTTATTATGACAATCTTAGTGAATAGTAGCCTATGTATTATGAGATGATTTGTTAAGAGTTTATTGTTAAAATTGTAAATTTTGATAATGTTATGATTTTAATGTTAGAATCCTTTGTTGTTTGTAATTTTTTGTTATATACCACTTCGCGAATTAGCTACAAAACATATACAGGCATCGCATATGCGAATTAAATTCATCAAATAAATCAAACTCTAGCTTCGCAGGCTTTGCATATGCGAATTAAATTCATCAATTATTATGAACATTAACTTCGCAGGCTTCGCATAATATGGAATTTGCGAAGTCAGACGGGAGGGGACGAGACGTGCGTAAATATTGAGGGTATTATGGGAAAGTCACACAAAATCAGTCTAGATATGTAGTAAGTTGAGTAAATGGATTTAATATCTAAATGTGTCTTCCATTTGACCTAGTTTTGTAATTTTCCCTAATAATAATAATAATCCAACTTTGTGTGTTGAATAATAAAATAGGCCTTAATATAAGAATAAGTCTTAAAGCCAACCTTGAAGTAAAAAAGGGGATATATTTGCATTAACGGAAAAATGTGACAAAAATTGGAGACATGCCATTAGTGAATTAATCTCCAATCTAACACATCATCAAATTCTAATGAAAACTAATGAGAATATGACTGTCTTTTTGTCTTTTTTATAAGTCTAATTTTTTTTGGGGATAATTTAGATTTTTAGTATTATTATCTCACCTAATTTTTTCATTAGTTGTCATGTGTTATTTGACGAAACTCAATTTTCTTTTTTAAACTCCGTTCTCCACGCTCTCCATCTTATGAGTTCTTAGACCATGAACTTTCTCAGTCAATTCTTTATCACCTTACTCAACCCAATAGCTCAGAACTCACTCCAGTCCAGTCCAGTCTAATCCACTATCCCACCTGTTGACCAAGCCCATTTCTACCGCATCTAATAGCCCCATACTCATCCATGCTCCTCTTATTGGGCTTCCTCAACCTAACCTCTTCTCCTCGGCCTACACGCCTCAATGTCCATCACCTAGCCCGCCTAGCAGCAGCCCACCCACCTCACTCACCTCCTACTCACCACACCCCACCCAACCCACATTCCCCACCTCCTCTCCCTGCAAATAGACTCGTTACCCGGAGTCGACATTGTATTTTCAAGGCTAATAAAAAAATTCAGCCTCCACTCCCAAATTACTAAATCCCCATCACCTCGTAATCATGTGTCTGCCCTTCATGATCTGAATTGGAAAATAGGACTTTGGATTGAGTATCTCGTCTTCATGGTGTTAATGTCATATATTCTTTGGATTTTTGCATATAAAAGAACATTTTAATGGAACTTTTTGAGAGGCATAAATCCCGTCTTGTAGGTGATGGAAAAATTCAACAAGTGGGAGTTGACTGTGGTGAGACTTTTAGTCTAGTGGTGAAACCAGCTACCATTTGCATAGTTTTAAGTTTGGCTATGTGCAAGGGTTGGTCTCTTAATCAACTTGATGTCAAGAATGCTTTTCTTCATGACGAGCTCAAGGAGACTGTGAACATGCATCAACCCATGGGACAGGGATCTTATGTATCATGTATGTTTTATTACTTCAGAAATCTTCATCACGGGGCTCGTTGCCGTCTGATGGTGCTTTATATGACAGTTGCCTTTTGTCATTTGAAATAATGTCACATGACATCAACCTATTTGTTATTTATCATCTTACGCACATTACGATGACGCTATATTTATTACCTCCCACCGACTCTATGATCCTTGAATGACAGTCTATTTAGTGAATATGTCAAAGTTTAAAGGTTGTAACTCTCTTGCTCACTGCTCCTCTAAATGGACACTTCAATATACAACTTTCTGATTGATCTCCCTGGATATGATCTGATAAACTTGGAGACATAGAATATACAACTTGGAGACATCAAAAGTTGCTATTAGCATAGACGTTAATTATGATTAACACAATATAAGTTTATAAAGCCATTATGATCAAATAAGGTCTCACCAAATTTAATGTAACCAACATTGATGAAAATGCCATAAAATTAAAAGGTATATCGTGGAGTGAAAAAAAGTCGACACTAATGACTATATCTAATGAAAACTAGGACTTCTTCAACTTTGTCGAGAAGATTACATATGTCTTTTTGAAACAAGCAAAGAAAAAACACGGAAAAGCACAAAGATTCACCACAAGATATACGAAAGGCATTTCTATCTTATCGTATGTCTTTTTTTTTTCTATAATTAAAATTGTCTTATTAATTTATCCAAATTTGGATAAAATAGTCTAGCAAAATAGAGGAAATGATTAAAAAGGAATGAATAAAACAACAATAATATAAGTGAGATTTTTTTTATAAAAAAAGAGAACAAAAATATAAAAAATGTTAATGTATTTATTTAGTTTATTTATTATAATACAATTAATTAGTATTTTTGTCTATTAAAGCCTTATATTTGTTTTTCATCAGTGGTTCCATGACTTCTAAATTCCATGGCTCATGTAATATATGGAAACTAAAAGTAATTAAATATCCACAATATTTCGAACACTAGTTAAAATGATATTAATATATGGAGAATAGCAGATTCTGAACCAATTGGATATTGTGGAGAGTAACAGATTTTATAATATCATTGATGAAAAACAAATATAGTGTTAAAAACCAATTGGTTCAAAATCCGCTATTCTCCATATATCAATATCATTTTAACTAATATTCGAAATATTGCGGATATTCAATTACTTTCAGTTTCCATATATTACATGAGCCATGAAATTTAGGAGTCACATGGAATCATTGATGAAAAAAAAAGGTTTTAATGGACAAAAATACTCATTAAGTGTATTTTAATAAATAAGAAAATAGAACTAAATAAAAGGATAACACATAAAGTTAATAAGAAAAAATATAATATGATAATTGTGACGTTTAGCTTAAATTGGATATATTTTGTAAACGTTAAGCTTAAATTCGTATTATTTTATAAACGTTAAGCTTATATTAGTCCTATTTTGTAGATTAGGCCTAAATTGATACTTTTTACAAACCTTAGGCCTATTTTGGTACCTTATGTGACATGACGCTGAGTTGGCAGACTTAACGGATGATGTGTCACGTTCTGTTAGTAATTCCTAAATTAATGCTATGTTGTAAATGTTAAGCCTAAATTGATGTTATGTTGTAAACGTTAAACATATATTGGTACTATTTTGAACGTTAAGCCTAAATTGGTATTTTCCTAAAAACCTTAGACATATTTTAATACCTTATCCCAAAAACATATCACATAACTCTATTTACAAACTTTTAAACCATAAACATTTGTTTTTTTTTTTTTTTTAACTTCTTATTATTATACTTAATTGATTGCGATGGTGTTATTGCAAGACTTTTCCGGGTGTGGTTAATGAAACCAATTGTATCAACATCTTTTGATTTGTTGCATGATTTCCAGCAGGGGCGGATTGTAGGGGGGTCAAAGGGGCATTTGCCTCCCCCCATTATATATATAAAAAAAAAATTTAAGTCCAAAAATAAGGGTTAAAGTGCAAAAATACCCCTAATGTTTTGGGTCAGGAGCAATTTTATCCCTAACGTCTAAAATGGTACAATTTTATCCCTAATATTGGAAGCCATGAGCAATTTTACCCCTAACGTTGATAAATTGGGTCAATTTGAGAAATAATTCATCAAACTGTCTGCTCAGTCATGAATAATAGTGTCTAAAATTGATCAAATTTATCAACGTTAGGGGTAAAATTGGTGCAAAATTATAAAATTGATATGCAATTGTTGCAAAATAAAGAAAAAAATGACTGTATTTTATAATAGTGTCGGAAATGGATCCAATTTATCAACGTTAGGGATAAAATTGCTCTTGGCTACAAACGTTAGGGGTAAAATTGCACCTGACCCAAAACGTTAGGGATATTTGATACGTAACAACCCGAGAATCCTAAAAATGGATGATTACGAGTCGGAAACATTATAATTTACGTTTTTTATAAAAAAAAATCATGAAAATAATGCATGACAATTGAACGATTTTGCATTTTTTGTCATAAAAAATTGAACAATTTTACATTTTTTGTCTAAAATTTATGTACGTAGAATTTTACCCCCTCCCTCAAATCCTGGATTCGCCACTGATTTTCAGACGGGCTATTTAACACGCAATTTGGCTCTTTCGACGCTCGTTAGCCAGGCAAATGGGATAGTATTAGATTGTATAGTAGGTCCTCTTACATTGGAATGCTTACGTGAGACAGCCAACACATCCCATATTTTGTAGAAATCGACACGGATAATAATTTCGAGATCCTTCTTATTCAGAAATTTACACAAGTTATCACTAAGTTTATTCCGGTCAACAATGTAGTCACTTCATCAATTTTGGTATTTTTCCAAACTTAAATGAACAGTAAAATACTAATTTGTTCTTATTTATTAGTCATCGACTTTTTCTTTCTCCCTTTCTCGGGTTAATTACACTCGTTAAGAAACAACAGATGAAAAAAACTCCGCACATGAATTTGATATTCGATATCATAAAGTTTTTCAACATTGCAAATGTTTAATTAAGTAAAAAGCTACCCCAGCATCTATCAGGAAAAGAAAAATCATCCCTACAATTTAGAATTCATAACTGCAGAAAAGGATACCTAATTGTTGACAACATAAATATCGGAAGGTAACGAATTCGCGACTAACTTCTTCATCACAATTACATCCTCGTCATTAGAGATAGTAATGGGAGTCTTCCTATCACCCGGGAGGAAGTACTTGAAGCAATGGATGTAAGTAACATTATTATGATTAAACATTGAAGCAGTTTTCGTTTTGAAGTCATTTAAAGAAACACATTGGCGGAAGTTGATAGCATGAGCATTACCACCTATATAGTGCAATGAGCGGTCAGCCATAGCCTTGAATTCACCATCCGAATGGCATATCAATATGAAATCAGATGAATCCATGACCTGCTTCAATTAATCAATCAAATGGCTTAGAAGTAGATTCAAATCAAATGCGGCTACATAATATTTGAGGAAATCTGACTACATTAACATGTACGGATGGTCGTAGTCTATGTTACGGAACGGACACCGGGAAATTTTATATCATACAGCCTACAAAACAAACTGACACTGAAACGCAACATAGACCAGCAATTTCATAAAATCTCATCCAACACAAACCATCTATGTTCCATGGACACGGGCATGGACACACGAAACGTTATTTCTAAAACATAACTTTCATAAAATAGCTTAGAAACCAAATGGACACGAAAAGCTACTAACTAGAAGTGTACGTGCAACATAGAAAACCATTATGCATGATCTTCATCTCCGGCCAGAAAAACTCCCCAAAAAAACAGTAAATTCAGAAAGCATCAATTCATTCATATTACCTAAATAAGTCAATTCATGTCATCACTACCAGAAGATATTAGTTTCTCATATTTAAAAATGGCAACACAGAGAAATAAGCTAAAATAAATCAACTTAACACTGAGCAGCAACACCAAAACAACAACAAATTAATAAAAAAAGGAAAACAATCTCATAAAATTCCATCCCAAACCATAAACAATTTTACACAAAAAGACCTAAATTCATCAAGCAAGTCAAGAGCAACCGAAGTAAAAGTAAAAGAGCATAGAAGGAAAATTAACCTTATTTGAGAGTTAAAGGAAAAGAAAAGGAAGTGATGGAAATTAAAGTTAATTAATGGGCCTAATACATTATCAGCTTCCTAAACTTTGCAAATGTCTCACCAGCTGCCTAAACTTGCTTATTTCGTATCATCAGCTCCCTAAACTTGTCCATAAAAATTTATTAGCTCCCTGAACTTTGCAAATGTCTCACTAGCTCCCTAAACTTGCTTATTCCGTAACAACTAAATACAAAAACCATAATACTAACCCGGATTAAGGTGCAAAAATACCCAGGAGTAATTTTAATCCTAACGTCTAAAATGGTGCAATTTTACCCTTAACGTTAGTAGCCAAAAGCAATTTTACCCATAATATTGAAAAATTGGGATAATTTGAGAAATAATTCATCAAACTGTCTTTTCGGTCATGTATCTTATCATCTACAATTTTATCAGTAACAAATCACAAACATACGTTGGGATGTGAAAAAAAATAAAAAATAATATACTGTTTTTTTTTGTACGAATTGGACAAAAAAAATTCAAAAAATTCACCAAATTTATAAATTTTCTCTTGGCTACTAACGTTAAAGGTAAAATTGCACCATTTTAGCCGTTAGGGGTAAAATTACTCTGACCCAAAACGTCAGGGGTATTTTTGCACCATAATACGAGTTAGTATTATGGTTTTTGTATTTAGTTGTTACAATATAACCAAGTTTAAGGAGCTGGCGAAACACTTTGCAGAGTTCAGAGAGCTAGTGATGTATCAGGCCTAATTAATGTAAATTTACAATTTTTTTAATGAACTTTCCGTTAATAACCCCAAAATCCCCAATTTGCTCTGTTTAGCTCCATTAAAGTTCCTCCCAAACAAGGACTAAAAAACAAACACAGTTAAAAGAAAACCCCATAATACCGATTGGAGTTACTAATCGAATTAAATTTTGAATAAGAAGAGACTAATCTATCTGTATATAAAACACATAAACCCTAATCTATCACGTTATCACTTTCAGAAGATAAAACAATCTCTCAAATTTCGAAATGCCAATACTAATCTATCACGTTATCACTTTCAGAAGATAATAATCCCTCAAATTTCGAAATGCCAGTACAAAAAATAAGCTAAAATATGTCAACTTAGTTCTCAGAATCAACGCAAATTCATCGACACAGAGCATAAAGAAAAGCAAAAAAGCAAAAACAACGCCATCAATTTTACAGGAATTTCATCACTGGACCAAAAAAAAAATCCACAAAAGAACCCTAAATTCATCAAGCAAACCAAGACCCAGGGAAACCTTAGAGGAACCGAAGTAAGCGAACACAAAGGAGAGGAAATACCTTGATTTTCTGATCCATAAAAGAAAACGGCTAAAGAAATCTCCAGAATCGCAGTTGTAATAAGAACCTCCAAATCTATCTTACTATATAATGTACCTAAACCCTAATCTCTCTCTTACTCGTGAGTACTTACTTGTTGCTCTGCCTCTCCAGTCCAATCCAATCCAGCTTCTCCAAGATTCTTCCCAATCTAGTCTAAAAAGTAAGCTAGCTAGTAACTTTGCAGGATTTTGAAAATTTTAGGCCTAATACACAAATAACCCCTGAGTTGTCTAAATATTGCAACAGCCCACCTCAAACTTCAACTGTAACAACTTACCTCTTAAATTTGTCCAATTATAAAACATAACCCCAAATTGAGAATTTTTTTATCTCGTACTTGAGGCAATCGTAAAAACGTTTTCCCGGATTCGTATCACACCAAAGATCTGATTATTCTCACACTCCACGAGCGTTGCAGATTTTGTATTTCACGTATATCTTCAATTGTAATCCATGTTAGCAATTTGGGGTTATGTTTTACAATTGGACAAATTTGAGAGATAAGTTGTTACAATTGAAAGTTGGAGGGGCAATTGCAACATTTGGACAAGTTCAGGGGTTATTTGTGTATTAGACCAAAATTTTATAAGTAAAATTTTAAAATTAATCCCTATAGTTATAACAAATTTTAATTTAACTTCAAACATTAATTTTTAAAACTTCATTATCTTAATATAAATTTAAACTTAATGTTTGTTAGAAAAAATCAATTTTTGTCTAAGAGCATTTTCAAAAGCCTTTTAATTTAAAATTTAAAAAGAAAGAATTAAAAATCAGCTCCAACAGTTTTTAAGTGGCAACTCAAATCATTAAAAGCTCATTCATCTCTTTATTAATAGATAACATCTTTCCACCTCTTAGCATTTTTTTAATTTATTTTTTATTGATAATTTATTATTAAGAAATCTCTCTCCTTACATTATTGATAAATATAATAATAAATAATAATTTTAATAATAAAATAATAAATAATGAGTGAATATAAGAAGTATTATTAGGGATAATATATCTTAGTAACTCTTAAATCACTAAGAGTCAATTATTTATATTATTTTTAGAGAGTGCACTAAGAGTCTTTTGGAAATATTCTAACGTAACTGAAAATTTGAAAAGCCTGTTTTGATTATTATTTAGAGAGTTGATAAGACAATTATTAAAGTTTAAAGAGCTAATGGTGATAGGAAATAATCAATTTCAAAGTGAAGGAATCAATCTACTATTATAGATAAGTTTAGGAAACTGATAACGCCAAGAAACAGAAAAAGTTAAATGGAGGAATGGGCACAGGCGGACCAATGCGGACCGATAAGAGGAGGAACACTCCGACTTTGAAAGGAGGAGTGGCAATTAAATAGGAGGAGGTCAAAAAAAAATTAGGGAGGGGCTGCTGAAGTTCTTTTTGGGGTGATCAATAAAAGGGGTAAATTATACTCATTGTGACTCAACTTCAATTCTTAATAATATGACCATTCAATTTTATACTTTTTAATATCGGCAGTCACTCAACGCCTCAAAATAACCGCAGATGGTCTGAAAAAAAATCGAAGAATTAATGATACTCTAAGGAACTTCAACTCTTAAAAATTTTCGTTTTGAGGTCATTTAGATGTTGTTTGGTTATGAGAGACAATGAATTTTTAGAGAGAGAAAGCTCCAAAAAAGGTGATTCTGAAAAATAAAAAATGCGATTTCATGGTAAATGTCGTTCTGAATAACTTT
Organism: Euphorbia lathyris; assembly: GCF_963576675.1. Taxonomy (NCBI): domain Eukaryota; kingdom Viridiplantae; phylum Streptophyta; class Magnoliopsida; order Malpighiales; family Euphorbiaceae; genus Euphorbia; species Euphorbia lathyris. The sequence goes on along the minus strand of NC_088918.1, from coordinate 11,656,745 downwards.
TATTCTTGAATATTTTCATTTTGAGATCATTAACGGTCATTTTGAGGACTTGATTAAAGTTGAGTGGGCATCGACGTTAAAAAATGTAAAGTTTAGTGAACATACCGTTAAAATTTAAAGTTCAATGGTCACAATATTAAAATGGGTAAAGTTTAATGGCCGTGGATGTAATTTACCCTCAATAAAAGAAAAAGAAAAGAATTAAAGTGAAGAGGGGAGAGGGAGAGGCGAGAAAGAGAGAAAAGAAAAAAAATGCTTAATACATCATTTGCTCCTCAACTTGTCAAAAAAGTTTAATTGGTCATCTGAACTTTCAAATTATTCTGATAGCTCCCTCAACTTGTATAAAATATTCAGTTAGCCTTCTGAACTTGCGCAAAATATAATCAATTGATCACTCGGTTGAAAAAAGTAAGTTAAATGCGATATATTGCATGTATCTTAAAAAATAAGTAAATTGACCAAGATCAAGGATATACAGTTTTAATATTAGCGAAGACAAATTTTATAGTTGAACAAGTAATAACTTCTTTTTTTAATCTATTTTTGAAATATGTAATAACATTCTAAGATGCATGGAATATATCTTTCGCATTTAACTTATTTTTTTTTTTTGCAACCGAGTGATCAATTAATTACAATTCAAGAATCTAACTAAACATTTTATGAAAGTTGAGGAGACTATCGAAAAACTTTGAAAGTTTAAAAGGCCAATTAAGATAAGTTCAGGGAGGAGTAGATGATGTATTAAAAGGCCAATTAATTGCTGCTGGTGGAGTTCTTCGGGATGCTGGTGGCGCCTGGCTGGCTGGGTTTATCCATAACTTAGGTACGGGCTCCTCCTTTACTGCGGAGCTCTGGGGGATCTTGTCCGGCATTAAACTCGCAATTCGCATGGGTGTTAAAAGACTTTCGGTGGAGTCTGACAATTTGGAGGCTATCAACAGGATTTCGGATAGACAGGCTGTTTGTCTTAAGAGTCAGAATCTCATTAAAGCCATCCTGAGGCTTCGTCCTGCCTTCGATTCTCTTACCTTCCCCCATATTTATAGGGAGAAAAACCGCGTGGCGGATCGCTTGGCAGCTGCTGGGCATGGGGGGATGTTAGGTGTTTCTACCCTTTCCGTTCCTCCTTCTTTTCTGTTACCTTCTCTTCTTGAGGATAGGATTGGGGTCAGTCTTCCTAGACTGATCCCAGATTAGGTTTTTGTTTGTTTGTTTTTTTTCTTCCCTTCTTAAAAAAAAACCAAGAAAAAATGAGGATATAGAAAAGGAAGGAGTGAGAGCTGAAGAAGAAATGGAAAATACAAATGAAAAGAAAGGAGGAGCTAGAAAGAAAAAGAAAAAGGGTAAATTTTAAATAAAATCACTGTGGTTTTACTAATTTCCAGATAAAGGACTGTGTTTTACTTTTTGTCTAAACGAGGATTGAAGTTTCACACTTGGATTAATGCTATTAAAACTATCTTTAACGACCTTAAAATGAAATTTTTCAAGAATTAAAGTTGTTCAATGTCATATTTTCTATGGAACTACGTTTTCGATTTTCGAAAATCATCGTTTTTGGAACTTTCTCTCTCTAAACATTAACTTTCTCTCTCTTTACCAAACTTCATATAAATGATCCCAAAATAAAAAAAGTTGAAGAATTAAAGTTGCTTAGAATATTAGTAGTTCTTAAAATATATCATTTTTGAAGTCGTCAAGGGTGATTTTAATAGTATCAATCGAAAAAGTTATTATTTTGCTAAAGTTGAAAACCTCAATCTTCGTTTTGACAAAAAGTAAACCACAATCCTTTATCTGAAAATTAGTGAAACCACATGGGTTTTATTTGAAATTTACCCACAGAAAAATGCAAGAAAAGAAAAATTGAAGAAAGAGAAAAAGAAAGAAGAGTAGAGCAAGAACATTGGAGAGATAGAGAGCCCTGAGAAATCAGGGCTCAAATTTGAGCCTTCTCAAAGAAAAGAGTGAAAAGGAGTTGAAAGAGTGTGAAAACGGAGTGAAAATTCATCACTTTTGCACGATATTTTCTACAATAATCATCATTTTGTTCGGGGTTCTACATTCCAAAGAATTACGGATACGGGATAAGAACTCGGTTCATCATCGCAGGTTTCGGCCACCGAATCTCGTTCGGAGCGTTCGTCGGAGTCTACCTCTACGTCAACGCTGGACCAAAGGGTTTAAAAGCTTTCCTAAGGTGCTACTTGTGTTTAATTTTCGTTAGTCGCATGCTTTTGTTTAGGAATCGTTGAAATATTTCGGGTTCGGGTTATAGTTATCGGATATTAATTTCGGGTGGCGACTCTGACATATCTAATTAGCCTAAAAACATGACAAAAAGGCTGATAAATAAAATAACGCGTGCACTGAAAGGGACTCGCCAAACGGCGTCCTTAAAAACGTTAAGTGGCAGTGTAATGCAAAAACAGACATTTCCACGTTAAAGGAACGAGCGCTCACATGTAGATATTCCGAAGGAGGGGCAGAATTGCTAATAACATAATTGAAAAGATGATGCGACTGCATGATTGCCTTAATGCTCATTCATAGTTGTGCGGTGTCAATTTGGTGTGAATGTTGTTCATGAGGGTAAGCCGAGGGAAAGGAATGGATTGGGGAGTAGGGGTGAGCAAAATCAAACCGAAACCTAAAAACCAAAAAAATCGAATCAAACTAAACCGATTTATAGTTTGGTTTGGTTCGGTTTTCATTAAATAAGAAGTTTGCGTTTTGGTATGGTTCAGATTTAAACCAAACAAAACCGAATCGAATATAAATAAATTTTTTTATAAATGTAATACTACAACTGATACATTCAAAAAGAAAAAAAATACTATAAGTAAAAAGATAAAACTTTGAAAAGGTATAAAAGTTATCATTCACCCACGTGATCCATCCTGACAAATTCAAATTCCAAAACAAAATTGAAGCCTACAATTACAACTACATCACCTCATCTCTGTAAATATCAAAACCCATCAAACCCCATGAGTAGTTGTTCTGAAATTCCTTTTGTTTTTTTTAATTGTTGTAAAATTTCTATTCAAGCCGAAAAAAAAATTTAGAAATTTAGATTTAGGAAACATCTAATAGATTCGGAATTAAAATTTTGAATTTTAAATAAATTTAACACGTAATGGAATATATTTAACTTTTTTTATTAGTTTAATGTTAGTTTTTTAAAAAAATATAACAATTTTAAATTTTTTTACTTTTAATTTTAAAATTTTAAATTTTAATTTAGAAATTCAGTTTTATAATGGTAATATAGTTTTATAATTATTAAAAAATAAAATTTAAATAAATAAACACTTTCTAAAATAAATTGAGGTTGGAGGAAATTGAACCTAGGACTTTTTAAAAAAAGCAAGTATTTTTAACCATCACATCTACCTTTAAACATTTAAATATTACTAAATAGAGTCTATATAGACTATTACTAATATTAAGAGGGAGGTAACCATGGAAGTTCCGGTGGCCAGAGAGGTCGAAGGTAGGTAGGTGAGAGATAAGAAACAAATGGTGGGATGACTGGTCTAGGAAAAGAGGATTAAACTAGGTTTGAGAAAAGATAGAAACCCGTTACAATAGAGGGGGCCAGCTGAAAAAATAACGGCGGGAAGCATCATGGTTGTAGTGATGGTTGGGAAGAATAAGCGGTTGTGGTTAATGAGAATTCGAACTCACCAAGCGAGGACGTGTTCGGATGAGGGGATTGGTTTGTAGCAAACATATTAGAGGTTGGAGGTTGGTTTGAAAGAGAGGAGATGGTGGGAAGAACCTGGCCGGAGGCCAAAGAGAGAGCAATGGTGGACATGGCGACTGCGATCGCCATAGAGGAAGTAGGAGAAGGAGGTGCAACAGACATGTCTAATATTAATAGGAGTTATTTTCTCTGATACTATGACAAACCAATTAATTAGGTTTTGAGTAATTTAATTTTTCTTCATTAGGAAGAAAGTATGTTGAAATAGGTATAAATAAATATAAATATCAAAATTGGAAGCTAAAAGTAAAACTTTAAGAAATAAAAACAAATAATAATAAAATTAATCACGAACAAAATATACTGCAATAATATTACCAAGAGATAATATTAGTATTAACTCAAATCCATTTGCATATTTTTTTTAAGACAAATGATATATACAACTCTAAGGGTTGTATATAAGCATTAATTATCCATGTGTTTTTCTATATTTTTAATAAAAAAGAAAATTTTAATTCTAAAATAAATATTTATTTGTATTGAAAATATAACAATATATTATTAATAAATGCACTTAAATATTTAAGTATTGAATTATTAATAAATTTTATATATTGAAAAACAAAATTAACACTAATAATAATAGACTGTAAATATCAGAACCTTTTTTAAACATCTCTCACCTCTCACTCAATTTTATTTTTCTAATTATAATTTATTATTTTAAGAGTATGCATTCTCTTTCATCCTTTTGTATAAATACAACCATTTATAACAGTTTTAATAAATAAATAGTAAATATGAAAAAATTGTTGATGAATATGCGGTTAACCAGTTAAATTGTTTAATTTGTTTATCTTGTAGTTAGAAAAAATAAAGTATAAGGGCTAAATTACATTTAAATATATTAATATATTTAACAACATTAAAGGTCCATTTGCTATGTATGCAATGTAATATAATCAAATTTGTAATGTAATGGAATGGAATGATGATTCCATTACCATGTTTGATTGTTAAATACCATTACAATATTTATGTTTGCCTAAATAAATATAATCATAAAATTTTATTTGCACAATTAAAATTAACGAAAAACATGATAATGTGAAAAATGAGATGAAGCGAATAATGGAAAACACGAAAAATGCAAAAAAATAAAATTTTGAATCAAAATCAAATACAAAATTAGATTAGCTGAAATCAATTTAATTAGTGTATATATATAAAAAAATTACTTTTTTCTCGTTTTTAAATTTTCATGTTTTTCTACTTTTTGCGTTTTTGAGAATGATAGGAGGTTAGATTGAAGTGTGAGATTTGATAAATGAGGTTAGAGAAGCTTTGAGAGTAACAATTAAGATTAGATGCTTTGGATGTAATGAGAATTCAACTCATTTTTCTATGTAATGGGATTACAAGCTTTATTGAACAAAATGTAACCTATGGTTTTCTCATTATATTCCAATGAAATTAAAAATTGCATCCAAACATAGTAATGAGCTTTTGATGTAATGAGCATTCCATTACGAAGTCCATTACGTCTTACCAAACGTACCCTAAATGCATTAGGAAATCTCACTGGATGAGTAAAATATATTCTTGGTCCTTCAATTTTGGTAGGCTATGTTCTTTATTACTTAATTTCAATATCAATCAGTTCAGTTCAGTAATCAATTCAGTTCAGTAATTTATCATTACTTTTTTTTTTTTTTTTGGTAAGAAGGGAAAAAAAAAACAAACAAACAAAAACCTAACCCGGGATCAGTCTAGGAAGACTGACCCCAATCCTATCCTCAAGAAGAGAAGGTAACAGAAAAGAAGGAGGAACGGAAAGGGTAGAAACACCTAACATCCCCCCATGCCCAGCAGCTGCCAAGCGATCCGCCACGCGGTTTTGCTCCCTATAAATATGGGAGAAGGTAAGAGAATCGAAGGCAGGACGAAGCCTCAAGATGGCTTTAATGAGATTCTGACTCTTAAGACAAACAGCCTGTCTATCCGAAATCCTGTTGATAGCCTCCAAATTGTCAGACTCCACCGAAAGTCTTTTAACACCCATGCGAATGGCGAGTTTAATGCCAGACAAGATCCCCCAGAGCTCTGCAGTAAAGGAGGAGCCCGTACCTAAGTTATGGGTAAACCCAGCCAGCCAGGCGCCACCAGCATCCCGAAGAACTCCACCAGCAGCAATTCTGCCATTACTAAGGCAGGAGCCATCCGTATTCAACTTGACAACCCCTTCCCTGGGCTTCCTCCAACCAACTAACTGGACCTCTTTAACCGGGGAGGGGTGAACCAGGGGCTCTCCTTCAAAACTCTTTGTAATAACAGAGAGTTTTTTCAAGAAGTAAAACCGGAGGTCAGGAATAAAGACAGTCTTCTCAGCAAATAACTCTTCATTCCTCCATTTCCACATTTGGTGACAAATAATAGCGAAGAGAATAGCCCCGTGCTCCATACTGGCCAACAAATTCCCATTAACGCCTTCAGAGAACCAGTCAATATCAGAGAACCCCATAAAGGAAGGAAGGATGTGGTGAGGAAGGACCCCTTCCCAAACCTTTCTACTATTCGGGCAATCCCTCAAAGCATGGCACAAGGTTTCCACATAATTTATCATTACTTATTATAATAATAATTATTTTTTATAATTATTTTTTTTCATTATTATTATTATCATTATTATTAGAACCGTTATTATTTTTTTCAGATTTTTATTTTAGTTATTGCTATTTTTAAAGGATTATATTATTATTTCAGTTTCAGTACAATTCAGTTCAGTTCAGTTTTTTTCAGTCATAAAGAACATATAACTAACATTTGTGATCCTAAAGTTTAAATCCGGATATATATAAAACCGAGGTGACCGTTGACTGGTGTAAATACTAGTTCAACACGTACTTTAAAAGAGCTGACATATTCATTTGACGAAATACTTTGCGTAATTACTAAAAAATAATACTTGTTCGTTCAAATAAGGGTATAAATTGGAGAAAATTTTCATCACCCACCACGGTTTTAATACATTGACATAAAAAATGGTTAAAATCCTTATATAAAAAAAAGGTTAAAATAATTTATTAATCGTTCAAATCTCTATTTATTCTACCACATAGATTTAGGTGCTGTTTGATAAAACTAAAAATTAAGTACTGAATTTTAAGTTTTGAATATTATAAGTCATGAAAATATTAAATGATGTAACTGTTATAAAAATATTAAATGGTCATATTTAACTTAAAATGTTAAGTTAAATATTTTGACTTATTAAAATAAGGAATTTTTAACCAATTTAAGTGGTGGAGAAATAAAAGTTATCAAACACACTTAAATTAGACAAATGTAAAATATTTTAATTTAAATGATTAAATGAGTTATTAAACAAAGCCTTAGAGAGTTAAGACATTTAAAACGAGTATATGATACTACGTAGTAGTATTAAAATTTAAACTTTATTTGTTTGTTGGGAAAACATCGTACTTTGAAAATTTTGGGTACAAATTATAGTGTTGGAAAATTAATATTTTTCAAACAAAGGGTTCAATAATAGAAAATAGGAATAAATGACCGGTAACTACTATTTTGAAAAGGGTAAGAATGAATGGCGTATGCTTTAAAAAAAAACATAAGAAAATATATTACTTTTTAAAAAAGGTAAAAAAGTTTTCCTTATATTAATAACCTAAAATTTTAAGATGAATTATTTTCCTAGCCAAAAAAGCACCGGAAATATTTTCATCAAACAAACGGAGCCTTAAATGATTTTTATGGACAAATTTACAGAAGAATGATATATTAAACCAATTCCATTGTCTTCATTCGTAATAGTAAAATGAAAAAAAATTGAGCATTCATCAAAATAATAAAATTAAGAAACTACGTACAAAAAACAATTGGCACATGAGTCATATTTCTATATCATAAAGTGTTTCGATATTTCTATTCCAACATCTATCAAGGAAAACAAAATCATCCCTACAATTTAGAATTCATAAAAGATAACGAACAAGAGCAAATTACTTAATCTAGATATGAAGAAGAATGCCTAATTGTTGAAGACATAAATATCAAAAAGTAAGAAATTCGCAAGTAATTTCTTCATCACAATTACATCCTCGTCATTAGAGATAGTAATGAGAGTCTTCCTATAACCCGGGAGGAAGTACTTGAAGTAACGGATGCAAGTAACATCATAATTAAACATTGAAGCAGTTTTGGTTTTGAAGTCATTGAAAGAAAAGCATCGGTTGAAATTGATAGCATGAACATTACCACCTACATAGTTCAATGAGCCATCAGCGGTAGTCGTGAATTCGCCATCTGAATGGCATAGCAATATGAAATCAGAAAAATCCAGGACCTGCTTCAATCAACCAAATAGCTTAGAATTAGATTCAAATCAATGAGAGTAAAATCAAATGTGGCTATGGACATTATTTACAGTAATAAATTCAGTAAGCATAAATTGATTCATATATTACTTTAAGAAACACAAAAAAGGAGCTAATAGGAATCAACTTTGTTCTCTTATTAAAAAAGATGAATAAAGTACGGTCCGGTGCACCACGCGTCCCCGCTAAGCGAGGATCCAGGAAGGGGTCCTACCACAAGGATGTACTGGAGGCAAGTCTTTCTTTGCCAATTTTTTTTGGTAAGAGACCGCTCTTAAGACTCGAATCCAGAAACCATTTTGCAAGAATTTAATCCTTATTCATGAAGCAAACATAATGCAAGAGAAAGAATAGGGATAACTTTGCATTTAGATTAGTAAAATTGGGCTTATCGCCTAATAATGAGCAAAATTTTTTTAACGTATTAGCAAGAAAATTGGATTGGTTGTATTAAAAAAAAGGAAATAATAAGGATACAAGATGCTAACCAGTATCTCTTAAGGAATTCTCCACTCTCTCACTGGGAGACAAAATTGAATAATCAAATCCTCCCTTTCTCACCTATTAGGTGTAGATATTTATATAAGAGGTAAAAGAGCTAAAATAGGAAAGTTAATAAAAACAAATACAATATCTCTTATTGACCATTGACTGTTGACTAAGACTATTATTGACTATTAACCATTGATTATTGATTATTGACTAACTATTGACTACTTTATATCTCATAGGTGTAACACCTAACGTATGCCACCTCACCATCCTCCGGTGTCATCTTCCTTCTAGAATAAAGGTGGAATATCTTAAACTTTGGACCTACTGTAGGTGGCAGTAGCACTTCTCTATCACCATGTTACAAAGACACAAAAATGGAAACGAGAAATTTTTTATATCATACAGTCTACAAAAACAATTTCATAAAATCTCATCTCTAGCCCCCAAAAACAATAAACTTAGAAAGCATAAATTCATTCATATTACCTTAATAAGTCAATTCATGTTATCACTTCCCAGAAAATATAAATTTCTCATATTTAAAATTGCCAACACAGAGAGAAATAAGCTAAAACAAATCAACTCAGCATCAACACCAAAACAACAAGAAATTCATCAACATAGAATCTTAAGAAAAGCAAATACAATGCCTTGAAAATTGAAAAGGAAAATAATCTCATAAAATCCCATACCAAACGATAAACCATTTTACACACAAAAAAAAAAAAAAAAAACCCCAAAAGCCCTAAATTCATTAAGCAAGCCGAGAGGCAACTGCGGAGGAATTGAAGTAAAAGAAAATAGAAAGAAAAAAGGACCGATTTTACATGTGCGTTTGTAATTTTTTTTTTTCTAAATCAAACATGCTTAATTTTTTTTCTAGATATGCGTGTTATAATTTGAGTGGTCAAGAACCAATTTTTAAGTTAATATGTACAATTTCTCAAAATTAAACTAGATTTTGTTTAAAATTCCTAATATGTAAAAAAATTTGGATTTAGGAAGGACCGAACAAGTAAAAAAAATTAAAATTTTGATTTGAGAGCGTCTGCCAAGTCAAAAAAAATTAATAATTTGGATTTAAGGCAAAAAAAAAATTAGAGATTTGCCAAATTTTGTATTTTAGGTTTCTTTGTAATAGTGCTAAAAATTGAACAGTATTCAAAGGAATGTTTATAATTTACTTAATACATTATTATTGATCCTAACTTGTCCAAACAACTTGTTGGCCTTCTGAATTTTTAAAATGTTTCGATAGCCCATCAATTTGCATAAAATGTTCAGTTAACTCATCTAATTAATTAATCACTCAGAGTAAGCTGCATATGAAATTTTTTATTTGATTAACTGTAAAACTTGTATTCTCTGATATTAGAACTGTTTACTCCAACCCTGGTCGTTTTACTTTTTTATTATGACACGTGCAATACAACTTCCGTATTTAATTTACTTTTTTTTTGCAACCAAGTCATTAATTAATTGCATTTTATGCAAGTTCAAGGAGCTAACTGGATATTTCATGTAAGTTGAAGAGGCCATCGATACACTTTGAAAGTTCATAGGTCAATCAATCTTTTTGAACAAGTTCAGTGACAAATGTTGTGTTAAGCCTTTATAATTATGTTGAAATATTACAATCTATATTGAAGTATTCTAGTAAAACTGGTATGGGACAGCTCTAGGGGCAGGCTGCATAGGCAGCCGCCTAGGGCCTCCGCTTTACGAGGGCCTTCGATCAGAATTCGTTTTAAATTTGATAATTATTAAGATTGCTATGGTTAAAAATTATGTAGACTTGGATCTATAATAAAATATAGTGCTAAATTAAATGGTAAAGGCATAGTAGAGATGCCTATGAGGGTAAGAGTTCGATAATCTTAATTTTTCCCTTAAACCAAAATGTTAATATATATTAATATAAAATAACTAATATACATTGATTTACTTGTTACAATATATTTATGACACAATTTTACTTATAGGTTTAATGCATATTTACATCCTTGAACTTGATGCGTTTTGCCTATTGGCACCCTGAACTTTTAAAATAACCTAACACACACTTATAGTTGGCTTTAAGAACTTATTATACACCTATAGTTGGCTTAAAAAATCTATTACACACTTATAGTTGGCTTAAAAAATCTATTACACACCTATAGTTGGCTCATTCGGACCTCCTTTCTTCTTTAACGAACGTGGTATGCGTGTTATAAAAAAAAGAAAAGCACGGGAGTTCGTTCGGTATGTCACCTCATATGTCAAAGACGAAAAATCAATGATTTTGTGTGTAGGAGGTCCGAATGAGCCAATTATATGTGTGTTAGGTTTTTAAAGGCAACTATAGATGTGTGATAGGTTATTTTAAAAGTTCAGGGTGCCATTAGACAAAACTTGTCAAGTTTAGGTGTGTATATATGCATTAAGCCTTACTTATACTATTGAGTTAATCACATAACAATCTTATAACAATCTGTATCAATCAATTTTTTTTTTTGTGGTGAATATTTTTACAGAATCAAAATGAAAATTATAATCTAGTAAGACAACAATTTATAAGAAGGCCCGTATATTTATAGACCACTACAAATTATTTCTTATCCTTAAAAATAATATATGTATTTCTCTTCTCTCCAACGCCATCAAATGAATATTCAAATCTAAGATTAATTTATTTGTTTGCTTCTGTTGGGATAAGCATATATTCACAACATATATATTTATCCGAATCTAGTATCACCGGTCAAGCCTTCAACCACGCCAATAGAATTGGAAGAGGAAGATAATTGGTTCACGAACTAAAGCGACAACGAATCCCAAAAATAGAGAGAGGGGCGATGGCTTAGGGAAAAAGAGGAGAGAAAAATTCTCTGGAGATCATGTATCTCAAAACCTAATTTCTGACTCTCTTCTAATTCTCTTAGACTTATGATAGATTAGGGTTTCTATTTATACTGAATAAATAGATAACCTAACCCTAATTCTTATTGGGTTTGGGCCTGTTCCATTTCGGGCGGGCCTAATTGGATCCATATCCAATTAATTCCAACATCTCCCACTCGCATGCAATGGAACTTATTCCAAAGTTTCTCAATCTCAGTCTCTATCATACTCTTGCAAATAGTTCGTGCGACCAACATACTATCGAGAGCTCTAGTGCTATATACTCGTTAGAACATATAGCTGCTCGATTTTCATGTAACAAACTTGGAACTATGTACTCGTTAGAGATATATAGATCTTAGCTTTGAACATGGATTGTCGGTGGTGTATGCTTTTATCCTAGACTCCATATCATATCCACTGTAGTCTTCGGATCTCTACAGTACATCTATTTTTCACAAATATGCACATATGCATAAGTGTCCGGACGGTGAAGAATAGAAACACTTAGATATGATTCAAATGGATGTCTTTCCCTCTTAACATTATTCTGTCCATTATAATTTGATTCGCTTATCCAGTCAGAGTCTCTTTGGTTGATATTATCTCATCAACCTCGAGGTATCCCTTTCCAAGGTAGCTACATCAGACTAAACTTCTTAGAATAAGTTTAGGGTCTATAAGGATAAACAATTGTCAAGAAGCGCATCTTCATGACGTGAGTCTCACATTAGGAAAAGACGAGATCAATATAAATTTCCTTAATTCCTACTATTGGAATCATGCCATAATTTAATTAGATATGCACGTACAAAAGTGAGAAAAATTTATGTCCGGGGATAAATTTTTGTTTTTTATAATTTTATCCTTTTAATCAATTTATTTCATAAATTTTGTATGTATTGAAGATATCACACAATGCACTATATTTGTTGTAAATTGTGGTTAATTATGCAAAAAGAAAGCAAATTAATTATCACACAATGTACTTATAATTTACACTATAAAAATTGAATTAATAATTAGAATGTTGATTATAAATAAAAGGAATATTTTTTTTCTTTAGTTAAATACGGATGGAATGAAGTTCAACTTTATTTGTTAAGGGGTATATTCGTGTAATCAATTACGGTAATACAACTCGGTGCTAATTGAGGTTGAAATCACAAACATTTAGTTAACATGTTCTTGGAACTAAAATGAAATAAAAGAAAAAACACAAAATTTTAGTAATAATTCCAGCATTACAATTAAGAGCCCATGTCCCTAAAGCCCAATATAATAAGCCCATTCCTAAGCTAAATACTGAAATACAATACAAAGTATAACTTAAATACAATAAAATAGACTCTTGGTCACTAAGTAAGCTTTGCTCATAGCTCTATAAATTGAGAGCAGCAACACAGCACATGGGGAACTTTTCTTTTCCTGCTTCATTTTCTTTTGAACCCCTTTCTTTTGTTTTCTTCTTCTTCCTCCATTTTTCCATAATCCATCTTTTCATTTTAAGGGGAGTTGAGAATTTCTTGGGAAGGGTCTCTATCCAGAGTTCTGTAAACAAACCTAGAAACAAACTCAATGCTTTAGCAGTCTCCAAAATATTTTATATTAGTGTTGCTTGATCACCATCTAAGCACATAATAAATTGATTTTTAGTTCAGTGTGTTCATTAACAGTTCATATGGGCAAAACTCAACTTACTTTCTATAAACTCTTTTGAGTTTTCAGGTTGAGAATCACTGACCATATAAAATAAACAAAAATGAAAAGAAAGCATTTGATAAAGGAGGTTTTAAAATAAAGGCCCCAATTTCCATTTCAGAAAAACAATCGAGTTAAGGATTAAAGCTTCAACTTAGGAATCTCTGGTTTTTTATAAGTTTTTTAATTGGAATTAGAAGGCAGAAAATCGCCTGAAATTTACAGAGAAAAAATTCAAACAAAAAAGAGTAAATATAGAACAAGGGAAAAATACGGAATTTATACCTCAGGGAGTCTTCACCGTCCAACATCTCCTTCGCCGGGCATCTCATTCGGACTCCATCACCTCCGTTCACCGATCTTGATAGATCCTGATCTAAAAAAAAAAGAAAATAAGAAAAGATTATAAAAGAAAACTAAAAGGAAAAATGAAGGTTCGGGATCTAAACACAACAAAATCGGAGTAGGGTGAGGGAGATCGAACCTTCCGTGAAGATGAAGAGGTCGTCGAGGACTCGAGCTACCGATCACAGGACGGCCGGCCACAGTAGTCTAGCTTATGTTACACGTTAAAGCAAGGAGATCAAAACGAGCACGTAGCCGGAGCAAGGAACTGTCGGCGGTGGAGAAGGAAGCCATGGACGGCTAGCTCTGTTTTCGTGAAAGGAAGGCAGAGAAGAGGAGGAAAGAGAAATGGAGGCTGAGGCACAAATGAGGTAAGTAAAAGCCCTAAAAATCTAAATTTATACCATCTTTCTTCCATTTCGGTCCCTCTAGCTCTTTAATCATTATAAATTAACCCCTGCATGTTTTTAATGTTTCACTTTTAACCCCGTTCTCCTTTAATCCGTCAATTAAATCCCCCCACATTCTAATCAGGTCCCTGATTGTTTGAGTTAAGCTCGATTAGGTCCTCCCATTACACACCTTTTTTTTAATTGTCTAAAAACATCGAATTGAACGTGAAACAATAATCTTATACTCATGTTATAAGGATATAAATTCAAGTTACTAATAAAAAAAAAGTATTAAAACGACTCTATGTTATGGAACATAAATTAAATGCTACAAAATTAATAAATTTCGAGATAGTTCGTAGTTCTATGTTATAGAAATACAAATTAAACGTTACCAAACAAGTAAACAATGGTTGGACGAATTAATTCATAGCTCTATGTTATAGAAATATGAATTAACCGTTAATAAATAAATAAGAGCCGAACGAATTAATTCACAGCTCTATGTTATAGAAATGTGAATTAACTGTTAATAAGTAAACAAAGGTTTGACTAATTAATTCACAGCTCTATGTTATAGAAATATGAATTAACCGTTACTAAATTAATGAAAAATGCAATCGAACGAGTTTATTCCTAGCTCTATGTTATAGAAATAGGAATTGACCGTTACAAGATAAAAAAAAAAGAGGATGAGATAGCTCGTAGTTCTATATAGTAAAAGTACGAATTAAAACGTCGTCGGATTAACAAAAAAAACGAACGAATTAATTCATAGCTCTATGTCATAGAAATATGAATTAACTGTTAATAAGTAAACAGAAACCGAATGGGTTAATCCGCAATTCTATGTTATAGGAATGTGATGAGTTAACCGTTACCAAGTTATATAAAATTAAACGCGTTAATTCACAGTTCTATGTTATAGAGATGTGAATTGCACGTTACTTGAATTATCAAAATTAAAAGAATACAATTAACGATCCTACATTAAACAAATGCTAAATACCTACAACATTAGTTATGTAATAAAATTATACGTCTCTATTACATTATTACATTATAGAAGTACAAATAGATCAAGATAAATCAAATAAGCTTAGCACAAAAAACCACGTCTTTTAGTACCAATATTTGGACGGGGTAGGGTGATTAATCAAGTTTTTCTTCCCTACACGTAACCGACAAACGAACCAAAAATCTCTATTTCGCAGACTTCCTTATCCGTAAAAATTCAACCCTTTTCGGTGTCCAATCACGCCTTAATTCTGATTGGTGGCGACTCTAAAATATAGTTTGAAAACAGAAAAACTATTAACCGAATTTTTAGCCTCCGGCGCCCGCGCCCGGAAAATCCGGTTGCGACAATAATGTCTTAGTTTTAGGTTATTATTATTATTATTTGATTTTGATTCTGATTGTTATAGTAAAACTAATATATGATTTGAATTGTAGTTAATAATTATTGGGATAAAGATTAAATTTATGAAGATTTAACTTTAACATATGAAATTGTGCAAATTTAACCCTAACATTTCCAAGAAAGATCATCTTTAGCCTTAGGTTATAAAAAATTAGAATAAACTTTTTTGAGATTGGCATTCCTGCTTAGGACTTTCTGAAATGACTTGGAAAGCCACACACATTTTTAGAGAAGGTAACCAGGCTGCTGATAGGCTAGCTGCAATCGGGCAATTGGCTGACTCTTCTCTCTGGTGGCATTCTGCGCCTCATTTTTGTCAGGCGTTTGTTTTTGATGATTTGTGTAACGTAGCTCACATTAGGTTTCTGTAATTTTCTATTTCTTTTTTCTATTTCTCTCTCCCTCTTCTGTACTTTTTTTCCTTTTCTAATAATATTCGGGTTGTTGGCTGTGCTGGAGGTGCCAACCTAGTTGGGATGTCTGGCATGCCTTCGTGTCCCAACCTTTCATTCAAAAAAAGAATAAACTTTTTTGAGTAAAGCTTGGGGAAGAGCGAAGTTGACGACGGACATCCCAGCTAGGCTGGCACCCCCGAATAAAACCACGCAAGCCCGAAGTAGATTAAATAAAGAAAAATAGTTTACAGAGGAGGGAAAACAAAGAAAGAATAAAGAATAAATAATGAAACTAATGGCCTAACAGAACCTTAAATTAACAGCATTACAAATATCTTGTAAAATGAATTCATGACAGAAAGACGGGGCACAATTCCACCATATGATATTCTTGTTGGTCCCGTGTAACTTGACAATATTAGTTCCAAGGGGGGGGGGGGGGGTTAGGAACTATTTAAATTTTTTGTCCGCTAAGACTGACTTCTTTTTCTTAAAAGACTTTAACTTAGTCTTTAAGCACAGTAGTGCTGAGTAGTTTTAAACATGATAGCTCCCATTTATATAGGGTTTTTAGGATTAATTAGATTGTTTTACCTTAGTCTTTAGTTAATTTAGATGTTAATTTGGTAGTTTTTAGTCAAATTACGTATTTTCCATTATTTATGGCGTTTCCTGTATTTTCAGGTGTTTTTAGGACTATTTGAGCATTCCCGAACCAGACCGAGCCTTTTGGAGCAATTCCGGACAATTCAGGGACTGTCGGAGCACTTTTAGGACTCGCCAGGGACCATTAGAGCATATTTCGGAAGCCTAAGGACCAAAACGGATAAAAACCAGAGTTCTGCCCCATTTTGGCACTTCTCTCGACGAGACACAAAAGCGTCTCGGCGAGACAAGGCCTGTCTCGACGAGACACCTAAGTGTCTCGACTAGACACTGCCTGTCTCGACGAGACGAGGCGGGAGAGGCGCAAAAACGCCTCTCCCTTGCTGGAATGTCGAATTATTATGCCCAAAAATCCCCTTTTAATATAGAAAACGACCTTTGTACCCCCGGAGACATTAGGTTTTCTCCCTAACTCTATAAATAGGGAGCTAATCTTCATTGTTCAAGAGACGGATTCAATAGGGAGCTGTCGTAATGTAGAATTTTAGCTTTTTATTTCCTTGCTTTCTAGATTAGGTTTACTTTCAGTTTTTATTTGTTCTTCAAGAACAATTGATGGGAGAAGCTCCAGATCTTCTATTTTTGTAATCAGAATCGACAAGCGGGTTTTGGATTTCTATCTCTCCCTCTTATCTTTTCCTTTTATATTCAATTGAAGATGTTTTTCCGTTATTCATGATTTCCTCCTATTTTGATTAGTTTGTCACTGATCCCCATCCAATTTGGGATGGGGATGAAGTTGATTGTATGAATATGTGTGATTAGGGATCTAGCACCTTTGATTGATCAGTTTATGCATGCTTAATGCCTTGATATTGTTAGGAACAAGATTTATGCTAGAATGAACATTGATAATGATCAACTAGCCTGTTTATGTATATAATGTGCCTAATGCCTGTGACCCTGACATTAAATAGGATTATAGATAGATTAGAACCTGACCATGGAATCGTCTATACCGAATCTGTGTAAACCTGACTTCGCTAGAGACCACCAGGAATGAGGCTTTGTGGTTGGACTACGGCTTTAGCCTTAGTTGTCAATAAACCTAATGCTTTGCATGACCTAGGGTATATGCCTAATCAAGCCGTCACCCGAATGCATGTGAATAGGAAGGACGAATACTGATCACATTAGTCTTTCACTTAGGACAATTACCTTCAATCACTGATAAAACATAAATCTGAACTCCCTAAACCCATACATAAGATTTAGTCAAAGGATTCCTCAGCCTAGGTTGTGCCATCCATTAATTCACCTTCTACCATGTCAATTGTTCCCTTTATTTTGTTATCTTTATTGCTTTCAATTAGTTAATTATTTAGATAAAAACCCAAACATTTATCCAACCCTCTAAACAATTAGATCATTCTAGGTAGATTTACTAGTTATAACGAATAGTCTTTGTGGTTCGATCTCGTGCTTAGCACAATATTACTTGTTGCGATAGGATACACTTGTCCTATTAAATGCTATATACTTTACGAGCATTAAGTTTTTGGCACCGTTGCCGGTGACTATTTTGATTATAATTAGATTAAATTTGCTTGGAACTATTTTATTTATAATTAGATTATATTTCGAAATACCCGATAACAACACCATCAAGTGTTTCCGGGGACTATTTCGTTTATAATCTGTGTAAATTGAATATGTTGAAATAATTGTTTAGATTTGTATATAATTTTTTTTTTTTCGGGTTTGTTGCATCGTCTCGTCGAGACACCTGTTTGTCTTGCAAGACACAAAACAAAAATTTTAAAAAAAATAAAAATAAAAATATAACATTTCCGTTAATTTTTCATTTTTTTCTTTTCTTTTGTTGTTTTCTGTTTATGCTTATTTCTTTTTTTTTTCTCTTTTCTAATGGCAGGACCCTATAAGCAAAACACTCGCCAATGCTAAATCGATTTCCAGGACATTCGTTTGGATCTCAACAGCTTAGCATCGGACATTCTGGGCTGGAGTGACAGCCACCCTGAGGGAGTTTTCTATCATATTTCTTTCCTTCACTTTATGTTTTGCTTTTATGGATTTCTTTTGAAGTAAATGTATGTGTAAGTGTGGGGATGAGGTAATAGGATAGAAAGGCTTTTGATTCTTGCCATTAATTTTTTATGTTTTTGTTTTAATTTTAGGATTCATGTTTTCTGTTTTTGTTTGCTTTTTATTTTGATTCTAGGAATAAAAAGAATCCTATGCAGTTGAATTTGATACATTTAGCTATCCCACAATACATTTGACAATGCACTTAAAATTTTGCACATTCTAAATGAAATTTATGCATGCGAAAAATCTTGAACAACTTTTGAGTCTCCAAAGAGTATTATTTGCCTAAAATTGACATGGAACGGAACGTTAGTTGGGGCTAGGATTGATACAAATAACCCTTCAATTATGAGTTAGAGCTATAAATATCAATATTTTAGACTCATGATTAGGAACAATTGATCTCTTAGGTGTGAGATTACATTTATTGTCTTTGTGCTCATAGGAATTGCATCCAATACTGGTTGAATTTTGTGTTTCTATTAAACTTGAAATGATTAGGCAACCTAGGTATAGCCCTTTGTGAAATTTAGCCTATTTCTTTGTTTAGCCAAAATCCCTTAACAATTCCACTAGATAAGCCCATTTGAGCCTTTTATCCCTTTCTTTGATCAACCCTGTTACAAACCTTAGTCTTCTTAAATATCCTTTCTCACCCAAGTTAATTGACTCAATTTAGTTTTGATGAATCCTTAGACACACCTATCTTTCAATTTCCCTCTACCAATCATTAAAAGGTTGTAATTTTAATAGAAGAAGCAACCTTTACCCAATTGAATTTCACTCTTTTTCCCCTCTATTCAAAGAAAAAAATAAATGGTTAAAAACCAAATTAAAAAAAAAGAAAAAAAATAATAGAGGAAAGGATAAAAGATGTGTTTATATTTTAGTTGCTTCCCGAATTTACAAACACAACCTTGAGCTTAACCCGTCTTATACATAGCGGATAACGTGTCCCTTTTGGATTCTGACTTGCTTGAGGACAAGCAAGATTTTAAGTGTGGGGAGGTGGTTTATAGCTCCCTAAATGCGAATAATGTGTCCTTTTTGTAAAATTTTTAACTATTTGAGTCATTAACTTTTTGCCTATAAATTTCTTTTTTTTCCTACCCTAAACCTTTAGCCAATGTTACAACCCTTTAAAGACCTATGATTTTGTTTAATTTTAATGCATTAATTTTGATCGGATGGATGATGCAATCCCAACGTGACCACTTTGTACAATAACATGTAGAGTGTTTCTAAAAAAAAAAAAATTACACCCAAACACTTGAGCGTTAGAGTGACCACTTGTGAGCTATCAATTTTAGTTATTTTCTTTCGTTTTCATGAAGTGTTGATCGATAAAACCAAATTAATCAGTTTTGGAGACTCATCTGAGGTTCATTATGTTTTTAATTGCAAAATGAGTAGTCTGAACTGTTGTGAATAATAAAGTGTAGTAGATTCTTGTTTTTGTAAAGGAGCTATTTGTTGATTTTTCTCTGCTTTGGATTCTGTCTTGCTTGAGGACAAGCAAGATTCATGTGTGGGGAGGTTGATAGCTCCCATTTATATAGGGTTTTTAGGATTAATTTAGATTGTTTTAGCTTAGTCTTTAGTTAATTTAGATGTTAATTTGGTAGTTTTTAGTCAAATTACGTATTTTCCATTATTTATGGTGTTTTCTGTATTTTCAGGTGTTTTTAGCAATGTTATCAGAACCGGACCGGACATCAAACCGGATGACGTAATAAATAAATAAATAAATAAATAATATATATATATATATAAAATGAAAGGATAAGCTACAAAAAAAATACCTCTAACAGGACAATCAGGAGTAATTTTATCCATAACGTCTAAAATGGTGCAATTTTATACCTAATGTTTTTTATTCTTTAACAATTGCATACCAATTGGTTCCAAAAAAACAAATTGACATTTTTTGTGATTTAATAAAAGAATTTGTGATTAATATTTTTAAATTCGACGAAACATCTGTATTTTTTGTCCAAATCGTACAAAATATAGTATAGTTTTTTAACTTTTTTTTATTAAAAAAATTCATATCTATTTATATTGTTGTGATATATTACTAATGAACGTGCAAATATTAAAAGTAAAATCATTTTAGACATTATGAATAAAATTGTAGGATTTTGTTTTATTAAGTTTCTCTTGCAAAAAAATGTGAACGAATTACATTTTTCAAGTGAGTGTGTTATAAATTATACTTTATTTAATAAAGTTAATAATATATTAGTAGAAGGGAAAGAGGAGTGGGATAGAGTGGGCTTTGAGCTGGCATTTAGCTGTCCTTCCTAATATCTTTACCTGCCATTTAGCTGCTGCTATTTAGTTTTCCAAAATCCTCGAAAACAATCATCCCTTTCCCTCTTTCTCTCTCGCCTATCTCACTTCCATTTTTTCTAAGAAAAAATTTCACAACAACAAAAAAGAAACAGCAGCATTTGGGTTCATATGATATGAGATGAAGAAGACTATCTATTATCTTCTCATTTCTCACAGTTTCTTTATGTCATTTTGTTTCTATTCATCAGATCTCTATTTTTGATTTTTTTTCTTTTAATCTTCAAAAAACAGGGGTTGCACCGGTTCTCGGTTCGACCTTCGGTTCCCGGTTCAACCCCGGGCAAGTCCGGTTTGTTGAAGATTCAACAAACCGGACTGGTTCGGACCGGACTTCTGGCCGGTTCCTGGTTTGATCGGTCCGACCGGCCGGTCAGGTCCGGATTTGATAATATTGGTTTTTAGGACTATTTGAGCATTCCCGAACCAGACCAAGCCTTTTAGAGCAATTCCGGACAATTCAGGGACTGTCGGAGCACTTTTGGAACTCGCCAGGGACCATTAGAGCATATTTCGGAAGCCCAGGGACCAAAACGGATAAAAACCAGAGTTCTGCCCCATTTTGGCACTTCTCTCGACGAGACACAAAAGCGTCTCAGCGAGACAAGGCCTGTCTCGACGAGACACATAAGTGTCTCGACGAGACAGGTCCTCGTCTCGACGAGACACTGCCTGTCACGACGAGACGAGGCGGGAGAGGCGCAAAAACGCCTCTCCCTTGCTGGAATGTCGAATTATTATGCCCAAAAATCCCCTTTTAATATAGAAAACGACCTTTGTACTCCCGGAGACATTAGGTTTTCTCCCTAACTCTATAAATAGGGAGCTAATCTTCATTATTCGGGAGACGGATTCAATAGGGAGCCGTCGTAATGTAGAATTTTAGTTTTTTATTTCCTTGCTTTCTAGATTAGGTTTACTTTCAGTTTTTTATTTGTTATTCAAGAACAATTGATGGGAGAAGCTCCAGATCTTCTATTTTTGTAATCAGAATCGACAAGCGGGTTTTGGATTTCTATCTCTCACTCTTATCTTTTCCTTTTATATTTAATTGAAGATGTTTTTCCGTTATTCATGATTTCCTCCTATTTTGATTAGTTTGTCTATGAACTGATCCCCATCCAATTTGGGATGGAGATGAAGTTGATTGTATGAATATGTGTGATTAGGGATCTAGGACCTTTGATTGATCAGTTTATGCATGCTTAATGCCTTGATATTGTTAGGAACATGATTTATGCTAGAATGAACATTGATAATGATCAACTAGCCTGTTTATGTATATAATGTGCCTAATGCATGTGACCCTGACATTAAATAGGATTATAGATAGATGAGAACCTGACCACGGAATCGTCTATACCGAATCTGTGTAAACCTGACTTCGCTAGAGACCACTAGGAATGAGGCTTTGTGGCTGGGCTACGGCTTTAGCCTTAGTTGTCAATAAACCTAATGCTTTGCATGACCTAGGGTATATGCCTAATCAAGCCGTCACCTGAATGGATGTGAATAGGAAGGACGAATACTGATCACATTAGTCTTTCACTTAGGACAATTACCTTCAATCACTAGTAAAACATAAATCTGAACTCCCTAAACCCATACATAGGATTTAGTCAAAGGATTCCTCAGCCTAGGTTGTGCCATCCATTAATTCACCTTCTACCCTGTCAATTATTCCCTTTATTTTGTTATCTTTATTGCTTTCAATTAGTTAATTATTTAGATAAAAACCCAAATATTTATCCAACCCTCTAAACAATTAGATCATTCTAGGTAGATTTACTAGTTATAACGAATAGTCTTTGTGGTTCGATCTCGTGCTTAGCACAATATTACTTGTTGCGATAGGATACACTTGTCCTATTAAATGCTATATACTTTACGAGCATCACAAGCTTAGTCAATTAGTGACTAAGTCTTTTTCTATCATTGACTCATGAAATAACACCTAAGTCTATTCCTGAACTCAGCTTCTCAGTTCACTCAACTCAGTGTGTGTTCGTTTTAGTGTTTTACTAGGCAGTATTTAAGCAAGAAAAATATAAAGGAGTTAAGGGTTAGAAAGATATTACTCAGCAGACGTATCCTGGTTCGGCCTCTCCGCCTACGTCTAGTCACCGGAATTCCTTCCGAGCTTTTTAGAATCCTCTACTGAGCTATTTAAAGGTAGAGCACAAACCTTTTACAATAGCAACTGAGTATACAAGAGTACCTTCCTCTATTCCTCTACTCAATCCTATTTCTACTGCTGAGTACTGTTAGGGATTAAAGCCAGTTAATCAACTGTAGCGCAGCGGAATTGCGGTTTAAAATTTATTTCTAATCCCTTTTAGTTTGATCTTTGTCCGTTAACCATTAATTGAATAAAAGCTTTTGGATCCGTTTAGGGATAAAAACTTACCCGGACTGTCTCTTCTAGAGACGGCTGAAGAATCCACAAAGTAGTAAGATCTCCGTAGTCAGGTGCACGAACAGCTATTGAGCTAGAACCGGTGCTAGCTGAAGAACGAAAGAAGAACTGAAGATATTTTGTAATTCACCAAAAGCTTCCTCCACTTTTCTAAGTGGTGGCTGCGGAAATTTTAATTGTTTGCCTAAGCAAACATAGGTTGGCCGAATATTGTTGGTTAAATTAGGGTTTTAGTGTTTTAATTTATATATATAGTGTATTCCTAAACCTAATTGGTTTAGGGTTAATTGGTTAATTACAAAACTAATCCAATCCTAATCTAATTACATAAATAAATACCAATAATATTTATTCTATGCAATTAATTATGATTAGATTAAATTTAATTACCCAAATTAAACAAACGACACTAATTAATAAATTAACGTATTAGTTTAATTAATTATTCACTGAATGCAATTTCATTAATTTACAAATTAATTAATTACATCCCGTAAACTAATTAATCAATTAAATGCTCAACACTTAAGACCATTAATCAATTACCTTGATACAAAGTATCAATTAATCAATTAATTAACCACCAATTAATTACCTTGATATTTTACTATCAATCAATTAATTAATTTCATCTCTCCAATGTACCGTTCTATAAGTTCTAACTCAGATGTTCGATGTGCACGATCCTATGGGACTGTCCTTAGCTAGCAGTGGGCTCACGGTCCACAGACAGTAAGTGGGTTCTAGCAAACCATTACTGCCCCTAACCAAGACAGAGTTTCAGCAGTCTAAAAATGCAGAGACCCTGTAGTTATCTCTTAACTTCTTTCACCATTTGATATCGATATTATAAACTAGAGGCATGGCGGCTGTCATCCTCTCTGATGTTTATGATATTTCTTGATCTTAAGTAGATTGATGAAACAAATAAGTAAACTACTTATCAGGGTGTGGCCACACACTTATCAATCTCACTTATCAAGTGGCCTGTGATATCATCTCACTATTACATGAGTGGTAATTCCATCACTTCAATATCAATACCAACGTGTTCACCTGTTCACCCAATCATACCCGTATTTAGCATCCTGTTACAGACCTGTTAGGTGTATGTCAAAGTGAACCGGATCCCATATTGATATTATAATGAAATCTGGTCTGAAGATAGTTAGAGACCTACTTAAGAAAACTAATGACACAACCACCATGTAGTTTTCTCGGGCGGATCGATCCAGTCACATGTATACAACATGTACCCATATTCACAACTGACTTATCAAGTGCTATGGCTAGTATCAATTACTACCATACAGTCGTCGAATATACAAGTCTGTGGTCCTAATCATTCCCATGATAGAATAGACTTGGGATATGGTTTTACGATTATCAATCAATGGATTCTCTATTCATATTATAGCACAAGATATAAATGAACTAGATTAATGCCTTTATTAATGTGACACAAATACATTTTATAAGAACCAATGCCTATGAACTAGGGCACACCAACAGTCTCCCACTTGAACTAGTTCCAAGCAGGTATTGCCCTAAACACTATAGATCTAGTACTACCAAGTGCCTTAGTAAACTGATCAGCAACATTGTTCTCAGTGTCAACCCTCCACAATGTAATATCACCGGGTAAGGTGTTACTATCTAAGTATGCATTTGGATCTCTTGTGTGACATGGGCTCCGGTGCTTGTGCTATGGCCCTATTATCGTCACAGGAAAACATCAACTGATCTTAGGAGAGTTTGACCTACTCCTAAATCAGTTATGAACTTCTTGATCCAAACTGCTTCCTCTGCAGTATCACATGCAACGATGTACTTAGCTTCCATCATAGAATCAACAATGGTTGGCTACTTTAAGGATCTCCAACTAATGGCATCGCCATTCAGGAGAAATCCATAACCAGTATGTGACTGGTTATCATCCTTAAAACCTTGGTTAGTGTAACCTGATACTGCCATTACTCTTGCCCACCAAAAACTAAAAAGAAATCCTTGGTACGCTTAAGGTACTTTAGGATAGCCTTAACTGCCTTTCAGTGCTCCTCGCCGGGATCTGACTGGTACCGGCTAATCATGCTAAGTGCAAATGCAACATCTGGCCTTGTACATAACATAGAGTACATGATAGATCCTATAGCTGACGCATATGGGACCTTTTCCATGTTCTCTCTGTCCTTCTTTGTCTGAGGACAATCTTTCTTACCAAGTTTCAACCCATGACGCATAGGCATGAATCCTTTCTTAGCCTGGTCCATGCTGAATCTTCTAAGAACTTTGTCTATGTACGTTGCCTGACTCAAGCCTAGAAGTCTGTTGGATCTATCTCTGTAGATCCTGATCCCTAAGATCGTCTCAGCTTCTCCTAAATCTTTCATTGCGAAGCATTTACTCAACCACTGCTTCACTCCTTGCAGTGTTGGTATATCGCCTCCAATGAGCAGTATGTCATCGACATACAATATCAGGAAAGTGGATATGCTCCCACTGAATTTCATATACACACAAGGTTCATCAGGATTCTGCACGAAACCATATTCAGTTATGGCTTCATTGAATCTCTGATTCCAAGACCTAGATGCTTGCTTCAATCCATAAATGGATATTTGAAGCTTACATACTCGGTTAGGATACTTCGGATCGATAAAACCCTCTGGTTGTGTCATGTAGACATCCTCTAGTAACTTCCCATTCAGGAAAGCGGTTTTAACATCCATCTGCCATATCTCATAGTTATACCATGCAGCTATGGCCAGTACTATCCTAATGGATTTGAACATAGCAACTGGTGAAAAGGTTTCATCATAGTCAATTCCTTGGATTTGTCTATAACCTTTTGCCACTAGTCGCCCCTTGAAGGTGTTATCGGCTTTTAATTTGAAACACCACTTGCAGCCAATTGTTTTAACACCCGGAGGTGGATCCACCAAGTTCCACACCTGGTTATCACGCATAGACTGCATTTTAGCCTCCATAGCTTTACGCCATTGATCTGATTGTGGGCTTTCAATAGCCTCTTGATAAGTCTTGGGCTCATCCTAGTCATCGACCATTATGTCCCCATCATCAGTCACGAAAAAACCGTACCTTTCGGGTTGATGACGTGTCCTATCAGACCTTCTAGGTTCCTGTGTAACTGGTTCAGCCTCCTCAATTTCTTGAGGACCTAAATCAGTTACCTGAGCATCCTCAACATCTGCTGTAGGAGTCGGTGAGTCTTGAATCTCGGCGAGATCAATATTGCTCCCACTGTCTACTTTGGAAAGGAATTCCTTTTCCAAAAAAACTGCAAACCTGGCCACGAATGTTTTATTCTCGGCTGGGTTGTAGAAGTAATAACCCTTAGTTTCCTTAGGGTAACCCACGAACTGGCATTTGACAGATTTGGACTCTAGTTTGCCACTCATCAATTTCTTGACATGTGCATCACAACCCCAAATCTTCATGAAGGAAACATTGGGCTTTCGGCCTGTCCATAATTCATATGGTGTTCCTTCAACTGCCTTGCTCGGTGTATTGTTAATTATATGAGCAGCAGTTTCCAAAGCAAATCCCCAAAAGGAGATAGGGAGAGAAGCTTGACTCATCATTGAGCGGACCATGTCGAGCAGGGTCCTATTCCTCCTTTCTGACACTCCATTCCATTGGGGTGTACCAGGAGGAGTGAGTTGGGATACAATCCCACACTCTCTCAAGAATGAGACAAACTCTTGGCTCAAGTATTCGCCCCCTCTACCAGACCGGAGCGCTTTTACTTTCTTGCCAAGTTGATTTTCTACTTCATTTTTAAAATCTTTGAATCTCAGAAGAGTTTCAGATTTATGTTTCATCAGATACACATACCCATACCGGCTATAGCCATCTGTGAAGGTAACAAAGTACAGAAAACCAGATCTAGGACTAGTGCTCATTGGACCGCATACATCTGAGTGTATCAGTTCCAATAGCTCTGTGGCCCTTACACTAGTTTTGGTGAAAGGCGCCTTTGTCATCTTCCCTCTTAAACAAGATTCACACGTGTCATAAGATTGCATGTCGAATGACCCTAGCGCTCCACTAGAGTAAAGCCTAGTTATGCGTTTCTCATTTATGTGGCCAAGACAGCAGTGCCAGATATATGTAGGATTTAGTTCATTAGTCTTAATCCCTTTAGCATTTATATTATAGATTGATTCACTACGTTTTAGATCAAGGATATACAAACCATTTTCTAGAAATGCGGTTCCATAAACAATATTGCCACGATGTATAGAAATCCTACCACGTCCAATATTAAAATTAAAACCGGAAATATCCAACATAGAAACTGAGATAATATTCCTGCGCATTGCAGGTACAAAACAACAATCTCTAAGTTCTAAAACTAAACCAGTAGGCATCTCTAAAGTGTAATCTTCGATCTCCAAGGCCTCTACACGAGCACCATTGCCGACTCGAAGATCCACTTCACCAGATCCTAAGAACCTCCTATTTCTCAGTCCCTGCACATTTGAACAAATGTGAGTACCACATCCAGTGTTTAAAACCCAAGATGTAGAAATAGCCAGATTTATCTCAACAACATAAATGCCAGAACCAGAAGCTTTAGCCTTCTGTTTCTCCCTTAGCTTTGGACATGTGTTCTTCCAGTGTCCCTTCTCATTACACTCGTGACAGATATCATCTGCCAAGGCCAACCTACCTTTAGGAGCTGCCGCCTTCCTTGTCTTTGACTTGGCCTTTTGGGCGTTCGCCTTGGACTTGGACTTGGCCTTTCCCTTAGGTGTGTTCCCTTTGTTGGCTGGTAAGGTAGCAATCAGTACAGATTCCTTCCACTCGTGTCTACAAACCTTTTGTGAGTTTACAGGACAGTCAAGGAAATCAGTCCCTGAAAGTCTTTCCTTTTCCAAGAGTGGTCTGAGTGAGTTGTTGCTTGTTGCATTCATTATTTCTTTTATGTAACTTGGTGATTTTTATCTACGTGGAAAAATTACATTAGAGTTAGAATAAAGGGCTTAAGCCAAATATCAAATTAATAATCCATTTTAATTTGTTATTGGTGATATTTATTTGGCTGTCTTGACCAAGATCCACAATCCATCAACAATAGACCGAGCTAGGGCTCCGCCGTCGACCATTGACGATTTGGTAGGATAAACTATCCAATCTTCCACAAGGACTCTTGGTTTGATGGGCTTTATGACACTTAGCCCATCTGTGCTTAGGGCCCGCTCTGAGCTAATGCTACCCACGTTGAGTCCAACCACCATACACACGTTAGCCATACCGAAGTATCCTAACCCTCAACGGCCCACTAATTACTACAGCATACCTGCTAGGGCACGTCATACACTGTAGCACTACCTGGGAGGAAGAGGTGTGAATCTGGAAAGCACTTTTAAACGACTCAATATTTCATTATCCGGATTAATTAAGTGATACGGCTTTAACATATAATTATCACGGGTGATGATCTGGTGATCGTTGCTACTTATATTTCATGTTATACTAAGCAATTGTATCATCAAAATAAACGTAGAGACTCTATGGGCCTTATAATACATCCTAGTGAAACTAGATATACTATCTAATCTCCACGGGCTTGCTTCAAGTCTCCTTGGGCACCCACCATGGGCTTGAACCATCTGGGCTTCTTCACGACCAATTACAATTTTATGAATAGAACCTATTCTAAAATTACATTAATGAAAAAATGGCACGCAAGCCATATTTCCCAAAATAAATTAAATTACAAACCGACTTTAATTTAGGGCCCATAGAACTCTATAACACATTGCTGCACGGTAAGACATATAAATATAATGCATGATCATGGCATTCCAAAATCATCTAATAAAGTTAAGCCGAGTTACTTAGGGTGAAATCGCCAATTTTACAATATGTGACTAAGGCCCATAAAGGCCCAAACGGTTAACATCCATTTAAATACAAAATTACAATTTTGCTCCCACTGAATTTTTAGGGTCGTCACATATCTAAAATTTAGCTCTCCCAATTTAAACCGGTGTCACGGTCTATTGGACCAATTTCACAAATTAACCATATTCAATTTTATACAAATTATCAATTCGATCAAAAATTAAATATGCATGCCAATCAAAACCGTTTTAATACCAATTAATTTTAATTCAAAACACGTTTAATAAATTAAACAGTATTAGGGCCCTGATTTTATTAAAATTACCCGTGAAAAATTTAAAGATTAAAATCAGCACCGTTAAATACAAAATTAGACTAATTCGGAATTTTTAACGGACCCAGGACAGTGACGGGGCTGCTGTCTAGTGGACAGCAGTAGTGCTGCTGTCTGCCCAACAGCAGCCGCGGGGCTGCTGTTCGCGGACAGCAGTCCCGTGACTGCTGTTCCGTGTCCGAAACTTTTTTTTTTCTTTTATTGTTTAAAAATGGCTGCTGTATTTTTTTTTAATCTTCAATTATTTTAAAATAATTTCAGAACCAAATAATACAAAATACAGACAGAAATAATAAATAGACAACTTCCTAGAACAATTTCTACACGAGGAATTAATAGGAATTCTCAAAACTGATTTGGAAAAATAATAAAAACCAAATCTTATTAATTTTCAATCAATCAAAACGGACTAAACCATGGCTCTGATACCACTGTTAGGGATTAAAGCCAGTTAATCAACTGTAGCGCAGCGGAATTGCAGTTTAAAATTTATTTCTAATCCCTTTTAGTTTGATCTTTGTCCGTTAACCATTAATTGAATAAAACCTTTTGGATCCGTTTAGGGATAAAAACTTATCCGGACTGTCTCTTCTAGAGACGGCTGAAGAATCCACAAAGTAGTAAGATCTCCGTAGTCAGGTGCACGAACAACTATTGAGCTAGAACCGGTGCTAGCCGAAGAACGAAAGAAGAACTGAAGATATTTTGTAATTCACCAAAAGCTTCCTCCACTTTTCTAAGTGGTGGCTGCAGAAATTTTAATTGTTTGCCTAAGCAAACATAGGTTGGCCGAATATTGTTGGTTAAATTAGGGTTTTAGTGTTTTAATTTATATATATAGTGTATTCCTAAACCTAATTGGTTTAGGGTTAATTGGTTAATTACAAAACTAATCCAATCCTAATCTAATTACATAAATAAATACCAATAATATTTATTCTATGCAATTAATTATGATTAGATTAAATTTAATTACCCAAATTAAACAAACGACACTAATTAATAAATTAACGTATTAGTTTAATTAATTATTCACTGAATGCAATTTCATTAATTTACAAATTAATTAATTACATCCCGTAAACTAATTAATCAATTAAATACTCAACACTTAAGACCATTAATCAATTACCTTGATACAAAGTATCAATTAATCAATTAATTAACCACCAATTAATTACCTTGATATTTTACTATCAATCAATTAATTAATTTCATCTCTCCAATGTACCGTTCTATAAGTTCTAACTCAGATGTTCGATGTGCACGATCCTATGGGACTGTCCTTAGCTAGCAGTGGGCTCACGGCCCACAGATAGTAAGTGGGTTCTAGCAAACCATTACTGCCCCTAACCAAGACAGAGTTTCAGCAGTCTAAAGATGCAGAGACCCTGTAGTTATCTCTTAACTTCTTTCACCATTTGATATCGATATTATAAACTAGAGGCATGGCTGCTGTCATCCTCTCTGATGTTTATGATATTTCTTGATCTTAAGTAGATTGATGAAACAAATAAGTAAACTACTTATCAGGGTGTGGCCACACACTTATCAATCTCACTTATCAAGTGGCCTGTGATATCATCTCACTATTACATGAGTGGTAATTCCATCACTTCAATATCAATACCAACGTGTTCACCTGTTCACCCAATCATACCCGTATTTAGCATCCTGTTACAGACCTGTTAGGTGTATGTCAAAGTGAACCGGATCCCATATTGATATTATAATGAAATCTGGTCTGAAGATAGTTAGAGACCTACTTAAGAAAACTAATGACACAACCACCATGTAGTTTTCTCGGGCGGATCGATCCAGTCACATGTATACAACATGTACCCATATTCACAACTGACTTATCAAGTGCTATGGCTAGTATCAATTACTACCATACAGTCGTCGAATATACAAGTCTGTGGTCCTAATCATTCCCATGATAGAATAGACTTGGGATATGGTTTTACGATTATCAATCAATGGATTCTCTATTCATATTATAGCACAAGATATAAATGAACTAGATTAATGCCTTTATTAATGTGACACAAATACATTTTATAAGAACCAATGCCTATGAACTAGGGCACACCAACAAGTACTATGACCGAGTACTCAGCTTCTCCTTTTTATACTTCTAGAATTGATAAGTGTTTGTTTGTCCTAAAAAACAATTGCTAAGACACTTTAGATGAATAAGATCACTTTAGACTTTTACACAAGATTGGAATTGGTGTAAGATTTGCTTTGCTTTTCTCACAGAACTTCGAATATCAATTTGGTCAGCGTTTCGACTTAGTTGAAGATCTGCCTCGAATGAAGCGTTTGAGTGGCCTATTTATAGTGACACTTGATGCGCCGACAATTTCGAATTTCGAAATAACCGTTAGATGGAAATGGCTTCCTGTCGCTTTCACTCAGTATGTGCTCAACGTCCTTGGCCAATCAGATTTTCGTATCTTCTGTCTTCGCAGTACTCAGCGAGTTTTCTTCAGGCGGTCAAAATGTTTCCACATTTTTGGCAAAGTCTTCTCGACACGTTTCTGCGTCTTCTGAACTTTACCCAAAGTAGAAATACTTTGTCTTCAAGTTTGTTCAGGTCAGCCGCTAACCTGACTTCCTTGTCGCACAACTCAACAGCTTCGTCTTAAAGCTTTTGGTCGAAGGCTTCTCGATCCTTCTCGTTTTTGGGCTTGCATTTCATTCAGCTTGAGCTACATTTTGAACTGCTTGGGCCATGTGGCTTTCATCCGTTGACTTGGGCTTGACTTTCTCTTGTGGGTCTTTGGGCCTTACAACTTAATGTCTTATAAATTGAATAACTCAACATTGAACAAACACATTAGTATGAATAAATCAAAGCAATTAAATTTAATGTGTTAGAATGTTTTTATCATAGAGATCTAATTCTTGTTAAATAAATATGTGAGTGACAATGATGTCCATGGAGGTGCATTGGAATAAAAATTTGAGCCAAAGTTGTCTTACCTTGCAGGGGACCAGAGACGATCTGGACTTCATCAAGTTCACCACGTAGGTGGAATCCGATTCGATCCACAGCTTGCTCCAGCCTTTCTCCCAGGCAATATTGACCGTGAAGCAAACTGTAATTAATTCAGTCGTGTGAGTGAATCCAGTGACGATGGGAAACGAGAAGCAGCCTCTGGCGAATCCACGATCCGTTCTGAAAACGCCCCCAGCGCCATCTAGACCTGGAGATCCGAAGGCAGAGCCATCAGTGTTAACCTTTAGCCAACCCCGAGGAGGAACAGTCCATCTGATTCCGATAATGTTCGGAGCCAGTGGTGGCCTTGGGTCAATGTAAAACAGTTGGAGAATATGTCTATCATATGGATTGCAATAGTAGCCCTTGGAAGAGCCGATTGATTCAAGAATGAACGTCCGAAGCTAATGTTTAGAATTTTGGATTGAGGGGAGCTCGTCTTCAAACATGCATTTGTTTCTCTGACACCAAATAAGCCAAATACAGGTGATAGTGGCCACTTACCAAAGCGCAAGGACCTGTTTGCCAAAACAGAAGTTCATTAACTGATTAAAGAAGTCAGGAAGGTTACCTGACATTGATTGTGACGCCAAACATATGACCGACGAACCGCCAAAGTTCTTTAGCAAACGAACACGAGATGAAAAGGTGGTTCATTAATTCCATGAAACTCCGACAAAGTGTGCAACGGGAAGCGAAGCTGAATCCGCAGCCTGCCAATACTTCCTAGGTGACGAGCTTATTATGGAGAAGTTTCCAGCTGGTGCTTGAACGCGAAGGGGGGGATATGAGCGCCCCAAATAAACTGTTGCAAATGAACTTTCGAGCAATCATTACTGATGTGCTTATATAAACGACGAACAGAGAAGTCGTCGTTTGGGTCAGGCTCCCAAAAGCAAATGTCGCTTTCATTCCAACCTCGCTACATTGATTGGATGTTCGCATACACAGTAGGTGGTAAATTCTTAATGTTCCACCACACATTTCCCATTAGACAATCCTCCACTCTCGTGGTTTTTCCACGTTGCTCAAAAGGTGATAACCCAACCTGATCCACAACAGTTGGAGATATCCATATGTCGGTCCAAAACTTCAAAATTGAGTTTTGCCCAATCCACCATCTAGCCTGAGCGCAGAGCTGCTGATAAGTCGCACGACAAGAGGCCCAAACTGACAAGCTGTTGATCTGCAATCTAGGCTGACCCGAGGGAGCGAGTAAATGGAACCTGATAAGCTGAGGGATATACGCATTGCATTGGATTAACTCCCAACCAATTTTTCTGATTAGAGCTAAGTTGAAAATCTGATGTCTTTGATACCCAAACCTCCAGCGGAAATTGGACTACAACAGACTTTCCAAGAAACAGTGATCAACTTATGAGTCTTCGTGCATCCCATCTAGAGGAAACTCTGAGTTTGTCTATTGATGCGGTTAAGGTGCTTAGCCGGCCATTTATAAACGGTGAAGGCATGAACAAGCACTCCCGTAAACGCGGATTTAACCAACGTTAGCCGACCTGTGAAGGAGAGAGAACTTCCCTTCCAATAGCTAAACTTTGCTAGAAATCTGTCCGTCAAACCAGCTAAATGTCGGGATTTAGGCGCCCCCATAAAAAGTGGAACCCCCAAGTAATTGAAAGGAAGGGTCAAATGCTGAATCCCAATCAAATTAGCTAGCCGAGTACGTCTGATGTTCGAAACTCCATCGCTAAAGATCACTGAAGACTTATCCTAGTTGACGACCTGCCCTGAAAGCCGACCATAAGATGAAAAGAGAGATTTAATACACTACATGTTTCTAATAGTAGCTCTACCAAACAGAATCATATCATCTGCATATAAAAGGTGCAACGACAAGGAGGCTTGATGAGCATAAGACTCTCCTCCAACTAGAACTGATAGACGAGCTGAGGGGAGAATGTTTAGGACCCAGTCCCTGTATTTGAGTGTGAAGCCAAAGGCCTCCAACACAGCCAGCAAAAAATACCAATCTAAGGTGTCGAAAGCCTTGCGAATATCAATTTTAAGGACCATGTTCCCTCCAAAACATTTCCTGTCCAATGAATTTACACCTTCCGATGCAGCGACTATATAGTGATGAACGCTGTGCCCCTTAATAAAGCCAAATTGGTTAGGAGACACGATTCTAGCAGCGATAACTGACATCCGGTCTGCTAGAATTTTAGTTAAGATTTTGTAGCAGAAATTCCCAAGCACAATTGGTATAAAACTCTCAATTCTGTTTGCACCCTGAGCCTTAGGAAGAAGAGCAATAAGGTTAGAATTCATACCCGGAAGGATGTAACCATTTTTGAAAAAGTCTTGAACCATATTGCAAATGTCAGAGCCGATTATCTCCTAGAAGGATTGGTAAAAGGAGCCACCGAACCCGTCAGGCCCAGGCGCGCCGTCCCTATCCATCGCAAAAATAGTTTCTTTAATTGAATCGCAAGAAAGGATGGCCGTCAAACTATTATTATCCTCTTCAGACACAACACGGGGGATCAAGGAGGCCACCTCAGACAGATTACTTGGAGCAAAAGAGCACTTGAATAGCTTCGTATAGAATTCGACAATGTGACGCGCAATATCTGCCGAATTGGTTGTTAAATGCTCATTGATGTACATAGCCTGGGAGCCAGCTGATAACTTCTTTACCTTTGCCGCCCTGTGAAAGAAAGCCGAGTTTCTATCACCAGCCGCGAGCCACTTTGTCGGACTTTTTTCACGGTAATTAATCTCATGTCTAAGCAACTGAAGCTCTAGGTCTCCCTGCGCGGCCATTTCACTAGCGTGCAACTCCGACGTTGAGCCTTGTTCAGAGACACGCCGTTGTATTTTGGCAATTCAGCTATTCGCCTTTTGAATGTTCATGTCCACTCTTCCAAAAACCATTTTATTCCATTCCCGAAGAATATGATGAAGCGTTTTGAGCTTGTGGCACAAGAGCTGAGCAGTCGGGAGTGAGAGCGTGGAGCTTACCCAATGCGAATTGATCACCTCACGGAGCGATAAGTGAGTGGTCCATATAGCCAGAAACCTGAACCGAGATATCTACTTATCCCCCATTTTGCAATTCAGGAGCAGCGGACTATGATCAGAGCAATGTCTGGGCAAAACCACACAACTGACATGATCCTAGCGATCAATAAAGGCCTCTGACATTAAAACTCTGTCCAGCCTGCATTCGACATGAGTGCTGCCTATTCTACCATTAGACCAGGTGAACTGAGCGCCAAAAGTGTCTACCTCTACAAGATTACCAAGATTAATGAAACTGCGAAAGTCATTACAAGATCCCATAGACGGAGCTGAATCAGTTTTTGTGTGTGCACTAGTTACAACGTTGAAGTCTCCCATGATGATCCACGGTTGAGACCGCCTCACAGCTGTTGAAACACCTTTCCACATGATTTTGATTTGACAAAACTATTTAAGTTAATCCATGATTAAGGGACAATTAAATTTAAGTGCTTTGATTTAACTGTACTAATATGTTTGTTCAACGTTGAGTATAAATATAAATGAAAATAGAAATAAAAAGTAAGACAGGACGAAGTCAGCATGAGAACACATCACAAGCTGAGTGGAGTGTAACTCAGCGTAATTGAAGATAAGTCATCTTCAGAACAAAAGCTTCAAGATGAAGCTGACCAAGGAAGTTGAGTGGAACGCAACTCAGTATCAAATAAGAGAAGGCTTCTTCAGAACTATATCTTGCAGAATGAGGCTGATCATGGAAGCTGAGTAAAAGGGAACTCAGTATCAGAATTGGCAATAATCAAAGACAACGGCTATCAAAGTCAAGCTGAGTATTCGTCTGGACAGCGCAAGTGATCCGTTTGCTAAAGGACAAGATCCGACAACTGTCTGCACCAATAATAGAAACCTTGGAATTACGCAAAAGCCAATTTCAAGATGCATGGGTCAACTGTTCTTTTGCTAAAAGACAAACTGGCACAAAAAGATGAAACCTGCGAGAAGAAGACAAACCTGACGCCTGTGGAATTCAGACGACATGATTGGCCTGCAAATCTGAAGCTGACCAGAACATGTCGCCGGAAGGAGCCATTTGAATCCAATGGATAATTCCATATTCAAATCATTAGGCCTCAGAATTCATCTATAAAAGGACAAGTGCAGTTCTTGGATCCTTGGCTGAAATACAAGAGAATAAAAGCATACATACAAAAGCACACCAAAACAAGAAAAAGATCTTACACCAAATTCCCAATTTTGTGTAAATGCTAGAGTGATTTTTGTAATCATCTAATGTGTTCTTTGTCTGAAAAAGAACAATTTTTGTATCAATTGTAAAATTAAGAGAGTGGTGCTGAGTACTCGGTTTTAAGTACTCAGTGGTAGAGAAATCTAAGTGCTGGGTTGTAGCGCTTAATGGAGTTGAGTAGACGAATAGAGGATGATACTATTGCATATTCAACTGCCTTGTAAACGGTTTGTGCTCTACCTTTAAAGAGCTCAGTATTGGATTTAAAAAGCCCGGAGGGATTCTATGGACTGGACGTAGGCGGAGAGGCCGAACCAGGATAAGTCGTGCTGAGTAATCTCTAACTCTCTTTTAATATATATTTGTATGCGTTGCTTGCTATATTTGCTCACTATATAAATTGTTTAAGCTGACACTGAGTAAATCAGAGTGCTGAGTTGGAAGCTGACCACTAAAGAGTTATTTCCCAACTCACAAGTAAAACAGTTCTAGTTAGTACCTGACTAAAACCGTCTTACGCATCACTCGGCCACGCTGACCAAAGCTGAGTTGTGAAACTCAAAGAATTGAATTAAGTCAGCGTAATTAAAGCGAAAAAGTTATATTAGTTCCTAACCCCCCTAGAACTAATCACACAGGACCAACAAGTGGTATCAGAGCCTAATAGCTCACTATTCAAAGATATAACTATCTTGAGCTGATCCCGATAAATGGCTGAGAACAACACTCGTTTCCTTCTAGGGAACCAAACAACACAAATACTCCCCGATGGATTATCAATTAGTCGGCCTCCCCTATTCTTCGGATCAAATTATACATTCTGGAAGAATAGGATGAAGAATTTTATTCAAGCCATGAATATGAGTGCATGGCTTGCAATAGTTCAAGGTCCATAAGAAATTGAGTGAAACTGAGTGGTCAGAAGATGACCTTAAGAATGAGAAAGTTGTTAAGAGTGAAACTGAGTGGTCAGAAGATGACCTTAAGAAGTTACAAAATAATGCTTTGGCTATCAATATGCTTCACTGTGCTCTACATGCTGTAGAGTACAATAAAATCTCAGGTTGCAAGTCAGCGCAGGAGATATGGAAAAAGCTGGAAGTGACCTATGAAGGCACAAGCAAGGTCAAAGAATCTAAAGTGAACCAACATATGAGACTGTACGAGCTGTTCGAGATGAATGAAAACGAAGACATCTCGGAGATGAACTCAAAGTTCACCAACATTATAAATGAGCTCAAAAGGCTAGGAAAGAACTTCACCGAAGAGGAACCGGTGAAGAAAATATTGAGAAGTCTTCCCAAAAGCTGGCAAGCTAAGAAGACATCGGTGGAAGAAGCTCATGACTTGACTACATATAAATATGACGAGCTGATCGGATCTCTGCTGACTCACGAGATCTCCATGAAAAATTTTGAAGCAAAAGAAAAGTCAGAAGACAAGAAGCAAAAATCTCTTATCATGAAAGCTGACTCGACCGAAGCTGACTCATCAGATGATGAGGAGATGGCCATGTTCACAAGAAAGATGAAGAAGTTGTTCAGGAAGAATGACAAGAACAATAAAAGGCCATACGAAAGAAGCGACAGGTACAAAGCTGAGTCCAGTGACAACAAATACAAAAAGGACAACTCTAAGCCCGTCACATGCTCCGAGTGCCACCAAACTGGGCACATTAAGTCAAGCTGCCCTAATCTAAAGAAAGAAAAGAAGGGAAGCAAAAAGGCAATGGTAGCCACATGGAGTGACAGTGATGAGTCAACCTCATCAGAAGCTGATGCAAATGAGACAGCAAATATATGCTTCATGGCTGGTGACGCTGCTGACCGCTGCCAATCTGAGCATGCTGACCTCTCAGATGACACTGACCAAGAAGACCACTCAAATGAGATAACATCCTTACTCTTGCTCAGAAATGAAATGGTTAACGCCCTGAGTGATCTATATACACTGACTAAAAAGTGTAACAAGAAAATAAAAGCATTCAGCAGGCGGTGTGACAAGATTGAAGAGGTCAAACTCAGTGACCTTCGATATCTTCTCCAAGACAATTCAACTTTGCATGACAACATGGAAATCATGCACAAGTTTGTCTCGGAAGTCCAATCAGATTCAAAGAAACTGAGAAAGGATGTCACAACCCTACAGAACCAAATAAAAGGTACAACTAAAAATAAATCTCACGCTGAGTATTCAGGTACTGGTCAGTGTAGACAGTTCACTCAGTGTGACTATTGTGGGAAAAGAGGACACACAATAGATGTGTGTTGGTATAATCGGCGGATTGTCCAATGTGACTTCTACGGAAAGAAAGGCCATACCACTAAGGTATGTTGGCATGCTCAGCACAATGGTGCTGACAAAAAACAAAGTCACACTAAAAGGGTAACTTATTGTAACTTCTGTGGTAAAGCTGGCCACACAATAAATATACGCCGTCACAAACTAAAACATGATATTGCACATGTTTATGCTAACCAACGAGGACCCAAAAATAATTGGGTACCTAAAGACGAATAGTTTAACATGCAGGTTAGCCTGAGATGCGTGGAGAAATAAAAACTGTGGTATATTGACAGCGCATGCTCGAGGCACATGACTGGTGATGAAACTCAGTTCATCACACTTGAGCTTAAACAAGGTGGAAACGTAAGCTTTGGACACAATAAAAAGGCTAAGATAGTAGGTGTTGAAACACCTTTCCACAGGATTTTGATTTGACAAAATTATTTAAGTGCAACTAAATATTCTACAACACACTAAGTTTAAATGCTTTGATTTATTGTTACTAATGTGTTTGTTCAATGTTGAGTTTATAATTGTTATAAGACATAAAGATCATAAGGCCCAAGCCCTATATGAAAGTCAAAGCCCAAGTCAAACAAGGCCAAGACCACTCAGCCCGCGTATTACAAAACGCTGCCGTTGAGTGTTGAAACGCAGCTGAGCAAAGAAGGATCCAGAAGATCCACGTAGACAACTTCGGCAAGAAGCTGCTGAGCTGTCTCGACAAAACGTACAAGACAGCCGCTGAGCACAAGGCAACTTCCAGACCAAGTATTTCCTCTTTCGGTAAAGAACAGAAGACGCAGGAAGCTGTCTGTTTGACATTACTAGAATTGGAGGAACATACTGCCACACTGACCGAAGAACAGGAGATGCTGGAATCTGATTGGCTAAGAGAACTGCTGACAGACTGAGTGAAAATGACATGTAGCCGTTTCCCTCCAACGGTTATTTCGAAATTCGAAATGACCAGATGCCCTCACAGCTCTCTATAAATAGAGCCTTCAGAATCCTCATTCCATACAGAACTTTGAGCAAAAGCCGTTACGCTGACCAAAAGCATACAAAAGTTCTGCACCCAAAAGCAAAGAAAATCTTACACTACAATTTCATATCTGTGTAAAAGTCTAGAGTGATTGATCTTCAATCATCTAAGGTGTTCTAGCAATTGTTGTTTAGGACAAATCTTAATCATTTCTAGAATTAGAAAGGAGAAGCTGAGTACTCGGTTTTAGTACTTAGTAAATCAGAATAGAAGTGAGTAGAGGTATAGAGGAAGGTACTCTTGTTATACTCAGCTTCTGATTTGTAAAGGGTTTTTGAGGCTCTACCTTTAAAGAGCTCAATAGTGAATTTGAAATCTCGGAACGTGTTCCGGGGACAGGACGTAGGCTTAGAAGAAGCCGAACCTGGATAACTCCGTTGAGTGAAGTATTTCTAATCCTTAACTCCTTAATATATTGCTTGCTTAATATAAACTAAAACTGACCAAGTAAAAGCGGTCAAGCTGAGTTGTGCGCTGCAAACGACTTAGTTCAGGAATAGACTCTAAGTGCTATTTCCTGACTTAAGCAAAGAAACTGACCTAGTCACCAGTTGACTCAGCTAGTGTCTTGCTGATTACTCAGCGTCGCTGTCATATATTCTTTTCCTAAGAAAAAGAAGTTTGCCCTAATTTTCAAAAAAGGTCAAATAGTTCCTAACCCCCCCTTGGAACTATATTTGCAACCTTACAAGGGACCAACAAGTGGTATCAGAGCTTAAAGGCTCATTGCTAAAGGTCTAACAACCTTGAGCTGATCCCTACCATGGGCGAAAACAGCACTCGGTTTCTCCCTGGAAACCAGACAACTCAGATATTACCTGAGGGCCTGTCCATTACTAGGCCTCCCCTATTCTTCGGGTCAAACTATACCTTTTGGAAGAATAGGATGAAGAACTTCATTCAGGCTACAAACATGAGTGCCTGGCTATCTATAGTCCAAGGTCCGTTTATACCTGTGAAAGTTGTGGCTGGCCAAACAGTTTTAAAAGCTGAGGCTGAATGGACAGAGGATGATCTCAAGAAGCTACAAAATCATGCTTCGGCTATAAATATGCTTCACTGTGCGCTGGATGCTGCAGAATACAACAAAATATCAGGTTGTGAGTCAGTGCAAGAGATCTGGAAGAAGCTGGAGGTCACCTACGAAGGAACCAACAAGGTGAAGGAGTCCAAGGTGAACCAGCAGATGAGACTGTACGAGCTGTTTGAAATGAACAATGATGAGGGGATTTCTGAAATGAATGCAAGATTCACCAACATCATAAATGAGCTCAAAAGACTTGGAAAAATCTTCACTGAGGAAGAACAAGTCAAAAAGATACTCAGGAGTCTTCCTAAAGACTGGCAAGCCAAGAAGACAGCCGTTGAAGAAGCTCAGGATTTAACCACCTACAAATATGATGAACTCATCGGCTCACTGCTGACCCATGAGATATCTATGAAGAATTTCGAGGTGAAGGAAAAATCCGAAGACAAGAAGCAAAAGTCACTTGTCATGGAAGCTGACTCAACTGATGATGGCTCAACTGACGATGAGGAGATGGCTATGTTCACAAGAAAAATGAAGAGGCTGTTCAAAAGAAATGACAAATGCTCCAAAAAGCCTTATAGGAAGTTTGATAAGTATAAGGCTGACTCAAGCGACAGCAAATACAAAAAGGACAGCTCAAAGCCCATTACATGCTTTGAGTGCCATCAAACTGGCCACATCAAGTCAAGCTGCCCAACGCTGAGGAAAGACAAAAAGAATGGCAAGAAGGCAATGGTGGCAACATGGAGTGACAGTGATGATTCTTCATCAACTGAAGCTGAGGCCACAGAGTCAGCGAAGATATGCTTTATGGCTGACGAACTTGCTGAGCCATGCGTTTCTGAGCATGCTGACCATTCTGATGAATCAGATAATGAAGAGCAATCTAATGAGGTAATCTCACTCTCTCAGCTCAGAAATGAAATGGGTAATGCCCTGAGTGATCTCTATACACTTGTCAAAAAGTGTAATAAGAAGATTAGAGCACTCAGCCGACGCTGTGATGAAGTAGAAGAGGTTAAACTGAGTGATCTCAGATTCCTTCTACAGGACAACTCAACTCTGCATGATAATATGAAAATCATACATGAGCATGTCTCTGAAGTCCAGTCAGTCTCAAAGAAACTGAGAAATGACGTCACAACTATCCAGAACCGATTAAAGGTTCCTATTAAAAGAAACACTCCGCTGAGAACTCAGTACCAAGGTACTCAACAGAGATGGAATCCCCAGCGGAAAGTCCAGTGTGACTTCTGCGGGAAGAAGGGTCACACCACTAAGGTGTGCTGGCATGCTCAGCACTGGGGTGCTGACAAGTCAGTGAGACAACCTAAACAGAAGGTCAGTTGTGACTTCTGTGGGAAAAATGGCCATACCTTACAAGTATGTCGCCATAAGATAAAATATGATGCTTTACCTGTTGAACCTAACAAGCCAGGACCCAAAAAGAATTGGGTACCTAAAAGAAACTGATCACAATGCAGGTAAGCCTGAGGTGTGCTGAGAAGTCAAAAATGTGGTATATTGACAGCGCATGCTCAAGGCACATGACTGGTGATGAAACTCAATTCATCACATTTGAGCGTAAATGAGGAGGAAGCGTAAGTTTTGGAGACAACAAAAAGGGTAAGATAGTAGGGTCAGGCACCATTGGAGGTAATCCTACTATTGAATCTGTCTCCCTAGTCAGCGGACTCAAATATAACTTACTCAGCGTAGCTCAGCTATGTGACAATGGGAGAAAAGTTATATTTGATGCTACTGGATGTAAAATATACGAGGGAAAAACAAATGAGTTGATTTTAACTGCCCCTCGGATAGATAATGTTTTTATGCTAAACCTAGAGAAAAAGTTTTCAAAAACTGTATGCTTAGTTTCTAAGGAAGAAAATTCCTGGCTATGGCACAGGAGACTTGGTCATGTAAGCATGGACCTCCTGGCCAAATTAGCAAGAAAGCAATTGGTTGAGGGACTGCCTGAACTTAAATTTCAAAAAGATCAATTATGCCATGCTTGCCAAGCTGGAAAACAAACCAAACAATCTTTTCATAGTAAAAACATTGTCTCAACTAAGCGTCCGTTAGAAATGCTACACTTGGATCTCTTCGGTCCAGTCCAGCCGCTGAGTCTGGGTGGAAGAAGATTTTCCTTGGTCA
This sequence comes from Euphorbia lathyris, assembly GCF_963576675.1. NCBI lineage: Eukaryota > Viridiplantae > Streptophyta > Magnoliopsida > Malpighiales > Euphorbiaceae > Euphorbia > Euphorbia lathyris. The sequence continues at coordinate 11,613,561 of NC_088918.1, read as the reverse complement.
TTGTAGACGATTTCTCTCGTTACATGTGGGTTATCCTGCTGACCAGCAAGGATGAGACCTTTGAGACATTTTCAAATTTGGTCAGAAAAATTGAAAATGAGAAAGACCTAAAATTAGCTCACATCCGTAGTGATAATGGTGGAGAATTCAAGAACCAAAAATTTGTTGAATTCTGTGAAGCCAGCGGCATTGATCATAACTTCTCTGCTCCTAGAACACCTCAGCAAAATGGGGTTGTTGAAAGGAAGAACAAAACTCTGGTTGAAATTGCCAGGACAATGCTAGATGAGCATAGGCTTCCAAAGTACTTTTGGGGAGAAGCTGTTAACACAGCATGCTATATTCTCAATAGGGCTTTAGTTAGACCTATCTTAAAGAAAACCCCCTATGAACTTTGGAAAGGACGAAAGCCCAATATTGGATACTTTCGTGCCTTTAGCTGTAGATGTTTCATTTTAAATACCAAAGATAGCTTAGCCAAATTTGATTCAAAAGCTGATGAGGCTATCTTTTTAGGCTACTTAACAAACAGCAAAGCATACAGAGTTTTTAATAAGAGAACCCAAGTTTTAGAAGAATCTATACATGTGCAATTCGATGAAACTAACCCTACAGGAAGATACCAGCCGCTGATAGAAGATGAACCAAACTCAGCACCTGCTGATCAAGAACCAGCTACTGAGTCCTTCACAAAACAGCTGACCAAGAGTAAGAGTGAACCTAAAATTGTTTTCACTGACCAATCTACTTCTGCAGAGAATGTTGAAACACGGATAGAACAAGACACGAATCTACCCAAGGAGATAAGAGTCCCAAGAGGGCATTCAAAAAATGCAATTCTGGACTCAGCTGGAAATACCCTGATGACAAGGAATCAACTCAAGAAGTACCTCAGCAATGTAGCCTTCATCTCAGTTCAGGAGCCGAAGAACTTTACTGAAGCTGAGCATGACGAATTCAGGATGAATGTCATGCAAGAGGAACTCGACCAATTCAGGAGGAATGATGTATGGGAGCTAGTGCCACATCCAAGGAGCCAGAAGACCATTGGAACAAGATGGGTCTTCAGGAACAAGCTGGATGAACAAGGAAACATGGTCAGAAACAAAGCAAGACTTGTAGCTCAGGGCTACAGTCAGCAAGAAGGTATTGACTACGGTGAGACCTTTGCCCCAGTGGCAAGGCTAGAAGCAATTAGGATTTTATGTGCATATGCATCTTATATGAATTTTAAATTATTTCAAATGGATGTTAAGAGTGCATTTCTTAATGGAGTTATAAACGAGGAAGTCTATGTTAATCAGCCTCCAGGGTTTGAGGATCCTAAGTTCCCAAACCACGTTTACAAACTCAAAAAGGCTCTGTATGGTCTCAAACAAGCACCACGTGCTTGGTATGAGAGGCTGACCAACTTCTTACTGACTAGAAACTATGTCAGGGGTCAAGCTGATACAACCTTATTCATTAAGAGGAAGGGTAAAGATACCCTGCTGGCTCAAATATATGTAGATGACATTATATTTGGTGCTACTAATGAATCTATGTGCAAGGAATTTAGTAAGCAAATGCAGACTGAGTTCGAAATGTCAATGATGGGAGAACTCAACTTCTTCCTTGGACTTCAAATCAAACAAGGAAAGAATGGCATCTTCATCAGTCAAACTAAATATGCCAAGGAGATATTGAAGAAATATGAACTAGAACATTGCAAGCCAATATCCACTCCTATGGGCACTGACACTGTCCTCTGTGCTGACGAAAATGGTAAGTCAGTAGACAGCAAGTTGTACCGAGGTATGATTGGCTCTTTACTTTACTTAACAGCAAGTAGGCCAGACATTCAGTTCTCAGTATGTTATTGTGCTAGATATCAGGCTAACCCGAAGGAATCCCATTACATAGCTGTAAAAAGGATCCTTAGATATTTGCAAAGCTCAGTGAATGCAGGCTTATGGTATCCAAATACTCATGATTTTACACTCATCGGATACACTGACGCTGACTATGGACGGGACAAGCTGGAAAGAAAAAGCACCTCTGGAGGATGCCATTTCCTAGGAAGCTGTCTTGTATCTTGGTCCAGCAAGAAGCATGCGTTAGTAGCCCTGTCTACCACTGAAGCTGAGTACATTGCTGCTGGAAGCTATGTTGCTCAAGTCCTATGGATTAAGCAACAGCTTGAAGATTATGGTGTTCAAACAAAGACAATTGAAGTTAAATGCGACAACAAAAGTGCAATTGACCTCTCAAAGAACCCAATCCAGCACAGCAGGATGAAGCATGTCAGCATAAGACATCACTTCATCAGAGATCATGTACTCAAGGAAGAAATCAAGCTGACCTATGTGCCAACAGATGAGCAGCTTGCTGATATCTTTACAAAGCCTCTAGCACGAGAGCAATTCAGCGTACTGAGAGAAGCCATTGGTATGTTTAACCCACTGTCTTAAATTCCTAAGTGCAAATGTGATATATGCATGCTGAGTGATAACATGCTAAGTGCTTAAAATCTATTATTCAAAATCACATGTTCAGTAATTAATGCAAACCGAGTAAGTTATCTCAGACCGAGTAACTTATCTCTCTAACAATCCGCTGAACAAAACTGACTACTCAGAATATGGAACGTTTGTAACAACAAACGCTGAGTAAAAGTAATCATTAGCATTCAATGCAAACGCACGCGTAATGACATCTATACAACGCATGCGCCGAATATGTCATAAAATGTCATAAATGTCAGGATTTCTGCCGTTTGGACAACCTAAGGGCAAAACCGACCTAAATTCAAACGGAAACCCTAATTGTAAAGTCTATAAATAGTGGGTATTTCCCCACTACTTGTTCTTTACGCGTACTGAACTTTCAAAAGCTTCAGAATTCCTTAAGAACTTAAGTCCTAAAATCACAAACTTCTCTCCCAAGATGACTAAAGCCTCCTTCAACATCTCCGGTACCGGTCGTTCCAAGACCACCACCGATGAACAAACAAGCAACAATCCCTCAACTCAGCCTTCACCCTCCAAAGCTGCTGGACATGGCAAAGGAAAAGACATTCAAGCTCAAGAGAAACCAGCCAAAGCCAGACAATACATTCGAGTATTCGAGAATGTACGAGAATGGAAAGTGGAACCCTCTCGCTGGGTATCCCAGACTTTCATCGACTCAGAACAACCGTTCTGCGATTGGATCAAGAACAATGGATGGAGTGAGCTATTCTCCAACAGATTCCCAACCTACCCTGACCTGGTTATGGAATTCTACCATAACCTCAAAGCTGACGCCAAGAACCATGATTATCTAGCCACCAAAGTAAAGGGAAAGACCATCTTCATCAACCCAACCTATCTGGGATCCCTACTCAGCCTCAAGATTGAGGGTGCTGAGCTAAGAAGGAATGGTGACCAGGATGACATCTACTATGATCAAACCTTCTGTAAGCCTGATGGGTACATCGGAGAAGTATCCAGCTCATCTATGGGTCAGCATCAGAAGATGGCCCATTACCTGCTGGTCAACCTGATCTACCAGAAGATCAACTGCACCAGCTCAGCGTCCCATTTCGAGCAGTGCTTCATCTGGCACATGCTGACATACAAGCCGATCAACATGCCAGTATTTCTTGTGGCTGGATTCCTGCGCAGCACAAATAACCTTAGACTGGGCTCGCTGATCAACAAGATCTTACTTGACCATAAGGTAGACCTACAAGGAGAAGAATGTATAAAGGGATCTGAGATCACAGCAGCATCACTGCGTGCTCTCAAGTTTAGTCAACCTTTGAAGAAAGGCAAATTCATTGAGCAGCCAGAAGACCAAGATGAAGATGAGCTACCTGCTGAGGTAACTGTTCAAGCCAAAGGACGAAGGACAAAAGCTCCAGCTATCAGAAAAAGGAAGCCTACTGGCACCCCATCCAAGGAAGCTGAGCCCCAGTCCAAGAGGTCCAAATCGGCTACTGAGTCAAATCAAGACCATACTTAGTCAGCCGAAAAACGCAGCAGGCAAGATGAGCCTGCAACTGAGGATACACCTGATCCCCCTCAGAAGAAGCAGAAGACCTTTTCCCTTTCACCCATCGATGCCCTACCACTTGACTTCGTTGTCACTACGACATCACATCATGCTCAGCATCGTGCTGAAGAAGCTGAGCAAAGGGAAAATGAAGTGGACCTAGACGAACAGTTCGTCTCTCAGGTCGAAGACGAGCTTGAGAAAGATGATACTGAGGATGAAGTGGATGCGCAAAAGCAAAAGGAAGAAGCTGACTCTGATGAGATAGCCAGTGAAGATGATCAAGCTGACCAAGCTCACACTGAGTCAGCTGATGGAGTTGAACAACAACAAGAGCACACTGACCAGCACACTGCTGATCAGAATGCAAAAGTCTCTCCATCTCAAGCTGATGACAATCAAGCTGAGCCTCCTCTTGTACAGAAGACAAGAAGAAGACTGGTAAAGGCAAGCATCTTAGACCAACCAGTCAGCGCTCCAGTGAATGATCCCTCAAAGATCAAAATGAAGTTCTTTCACAATGCTGCTCCTTCTGCACCATCTACTCAGCCTTCACAAGCAGTAGAAAAATAAGCCTCTGTTTCTACTCAAGAACAAGCCGAACAAACTATCTCTGCCAACCCACCAATCCAAACCGAGCAGCACCTCAAAGACAACTCAGTTCCAGTCAGTTCCCCTATCCAACCCGACTGCACAACTGAGACTATATCTGCTGACCCAACAACTACACAATCAACTCATGTGCAGAATCCAACTATAACTCCAGTCACTGACCCAGCAACTCCTTCTATATCTGGTCAAACTGCTATCCATCCACTCTCTCAGGCCACCATAAATGTCACTGAGTCCAGTCAACAAATCATTGACTCAGTGCAGGATCTGATCAGAGACATTCAGCACTCAACTCCTCCTGCTGCTGTCATCTCCCACGTAGAAACAACTCAGCCTTCTCAAGTAACTCAACTTCTCAATGAAGTTAAGGAACTCAAGGATCTGCTAAGTGTTTTACTATCTTCCCAAGCACAGCAAGCAAGGCAGGACTCAATTGCTAAGCTGGCTGAGATCCAGCTGACAACGGTACAATGCCTCACTTCTCTGTCTTCCCAAATTCAGAACCTGTCAGTTGTGAACCCAAATCTCGCCACTTCATCTGAGTTGAAGATGCTGTTTGCTCAGCTTCATACTGAACAAAACAAAACAAATGCACAGCTGGCAAACATATCTCAGTGCTCAATGGAGCAACTCAGTGAGGCAGTTCGTCTACTCAATCTGCACAAGGAAGAAATGGACACCGACCAGCTCAAACAGGATCAAATACTGACCACTTCCCAGAAGATATTTGACCATGTCAGACACACCAATCTTCAGCGCGAGCACTATGACACTTCACTTCTCAAAACCTTCCACAACTCATTTGCTGCGCTGACAGACACAATCACATGGCTGGGAAAAGGACAAGCTTATGTCCTCAGTATGCTTAGCGCTGCTGACATTGGTATTAATCCTGAGGTCCTCAGCAACAGTGCTCCTATCTTTGATGGATTAGACGAGAGTGCTGATCGATTGAAGACCTTCTCTGCTGAGCTCACCAGAGCTGTTCTTTTGGATTCCTTTAAACTGCCTCCACCCGGTGCTGGCAAAACGGGGGAGAAGAAAGATCAGCGAAGAACTCAAGCTGAAGGCAACAGTCAGCAAAAGAAGAAGAAATAGATAGCCAACCACCAATTAGTCTACACTTAGCTTATTTTTCTTTTTCGTGTAACATGTATAATGTATGCTGACTGTTCTATGCTACAATACTTGCATTATTAACTCAACTTGTGTTATTTATCCTTCAATGCTAAGTATTATGAATGCATCTTCTAAATACAAATTAAGCTCAGTAAATGAGTAGAATACTTGTTGAATGCATGCTGCGTAAAAATAATGTTTGAACTTGTCTAAAATGAACAATTGAACAAATTAATTACTCAGCGCTCTTTTACTATACAAATCTTCCGCTGAAGACTGAGTAAAATAGAATATATCCCATAAGCTGACCTATACTTGAAAACTGATCTTAGACTTATTAAATTAAACCTTAAAATGTTTAGAATAAAACTAAGTCAATAGCTCAGCCCTGACGGGGGAGTTTACTTAGTCAAATAGGTCAACTATCATGGGGGAGCTCAATGCTGAGTTCCTTGCTGAATAGTTTTGCCAACATCAAAATGGGGGAGTTTGTTGAAACACCTTTCCACAGGATTTTGATTTGACAAAATTATTTAAGTGCAACTAAATATTCTACAACACACTAAGTTTAAATGCTTTGATTTATTGTTACTAATGTGTTTGTTCAATGTTGAGTTTATAATTGTTATAAGACATAAAGATCATAAGGCCCAAGCCCTATATGAAAGTCAAAGCCCAAGTCAAACAAGGCCAAGACCACTCAGCCCGCGTATTACAAAACGCTGCCGTTGAGTGTTGAAATGCAGCTGAGCAAAGAAGGATCCAGAAGATCCACGTAGACAACTTCGGCAAGAAGCTGCTGAGCTGTCTCGACAAAACGTACAAGACAGCCGCTGAGCACAAGGCAATTTCCAGACCAAGTATTTCCTCTTTCGGTAAAGAACGGAAGACGCAGGAAGCTGTCTGTTTGACATTACTAGAATTGGAGGAACATACTGCCACACTGACCGAAGAACAGGAGATGCTGGAATCTGATTGGCTAAGAGAACTGCTGACAGACTGAGTGAAAACGACATGTAGCCGTTTCCCTCCAACGGTTATTTCGAAATTCGAAATGACCGGATGCCCTCACAGCTCTTTATAAATAGAGCCTTCAGAATCCTCATTCCATACAGAACTTTGAGCAAAAGCCGTTACGCTGACCAAAAGCATACAAAAGTTCTGCACCCAAAAGCAAAGCAAATCTTACACTACAATTTCATATCTGTGTAAAAGTCTAGAGTGATTGATCTTCAATCATCTAAGGTGTTCTAGAAATTGTTGTTTAGGACAAATCTTAATCATTTCTAGAATTAGAAAGGAGAAGCTGAGTACTCGGTTTTAGTACTTAGTGAATTAGAATAGAAGTGAGTAGAGGTATAGAGGAAGGTACTCTTGTTATACTCAGCTTCTGATTTGTAAAGGGTTTTTGAGGCTCTACCTTTAAAGAGCTCAGTAGTGAATTTGAAATCTCGGAACGTGTTCCGAGGACAGGACGTAGGCTTAGAAGAAGCCGAACCTGGATAACTCCGCTGAGTGAAGTATTTCTAACCCTTAACTCCTTAATATATTGCTTGCTTAATATAAACTAAAACTGACCAAGTAAAAGAGGTCAAGCTGAGTTGTGCGCTGCAAACGACTTAGTTCAGGAATAGACTCTAAGTGCTATTTCCTAACTTAAGCAAAGAAACTGACCTAGTCACCAGTTGACTAAGCTAGTGTCTTGCTGATTACTCAGCGCCGCTGTCATATATTCTTTTCTTAAGAAAAAGAAGTTTGCCCTAATTTTCAAAAAAGGTCAAATAGTTCCTAACCCCCCATTGGAACTATATTTGCAACCTTACAAGGGACCAACAGTAGGTTCAGGTACTATCGGAGGTAACCCTACTATTGAGTCAGTCTCCTTAGTTAAAGGTCTCAAATATAACCTATTGGGTGTAGCTCAGCTGTGCGACATCAGTAGAAAGGTTGTATTTGACGCCACTCAGTGTCGGATACTCGAGGGAAAAACAGTTTTCCAAAAATATATGCTTAGTATCTAAAGAGGATAACTCCTGGCTATGGCATATGAGACTTGGTCATGTAAGCATGGACCTTCTTGCCAAACTAGCTAGAAAGCAACTAGCCGAGGGATTGCCCAAATTGAAATTTGAAAAAGATCAATTATGTAATGCTTGTCAGTAAGGTAAACAATCGAAAAAGTCTTTTCAAAGTAAAAACATTGTCTCAACCAAGAGACCATTGGAATTACTACATTTGGACCTTTTCGGACCTGTCCAACCACTCAACTTGGGTGGTAAGAAATTTTCCTTAGTCATTGTAGACGGTTTCTCTCGATATACTTGGATCATCTTGTTGAGTAGCAAGGATGAAACATTTGAGATGTTCACAACATTGATTAAAAAGCTTGAAAATGACAAAGAGGAAGAAGAAAAAGAAAGGAGGGGGAAGAGGAAGAAGAAGAAAAAAAGAAGAAGAGAATAGAGGAGGAAGAAGAAGATGAAGAAAAAAGGAAGAAGAGAAGAGGAAGAAGAAGAAGAAGAATCTATTTTAAGAAGAAGAAGAAGAAGAAGAAGAATCTATTTTGAGAAGAAGAAGAAGAAGAAGAATAGAGAATAGAGAAGAAGAAGAATCTAATTTAAGAAGCAGAAGAAGAAGAAGAATCTATTTTAAGAAGAAGAAGAAGAAAAAGAACAAGGAGTCCAAGAAGAGAGAAGAAGAAGAAGAAGAAGAGAGAATAGAGAAGAAGAAGAATCTATTTTAAGAAGAATAAGAAGTAGTAGTAGTCCAGGAAGAGAAAAGAAGAAGAAGAAAATGGTGGGTTTTTTTTATATATTTTAATTTTCTTTTTATTATTTTTTTAATTATATTTTTTATTTTTTCGGACCATTTTACCCTTTGCCACATCATCACTTTTAACACTTTTTTAAGTCATTTTTCGCTTTTCGGGTAACGACATACAACACGCTCCTTTTTTTTTGTAAAACCAAACCGCAGAGGTTTTTTTTTTTTAAATCCATGAACCCACAAGTTTTTTTTTTGGAATTTACCCTTTAATAAATTATCTATCTAAAAATTGAACAAATTGAACCTTAATTAATAATAATAAATTGGCGTAGTGGTATCCCTCAATGGTTCAATTTTGAGGTTACATGTTATTCCAAATTATAAAGTAGACATCTTAATTCTTAAAATAACATATATTATATAAAAAATCCGAACAATCGGAACACAAATTTATCGTTTCTATAAGATAATGTTTGATTACATCATTGAAAATCTCAATCAAATTAAACAATCAATCCCTACAAAATCATCCTCTAACTAACACACATATATATATCGATAGTCCTCGAATTATCATATATCATCACCATTGTCTTGTATGAGTTGTCATTATATACATCAAGGAGATACTTCCTATCACTTGGGAAAAAGAAATTGACCTTAGAGATGAACCAAGTAGGAATGTTAAACATAGTAGCCACTTTTTTCTTTAAGTCATTAAGCTTTAGATCACCACATTTGTCGATTAAGACATGATGAACTTTCCCACCTTCATAGATCATTATGCCATCACTAGTAGTTTTGAATTCTCCTCCCATATGGCATATTGCTAACAGACCCATCACCTGCACACGTGGCATGTTGCTAAATTGTAAGTTTCAATTAGCAAGAATTATAGTCACAATGCAAATGTTTTTCTAATCCAATAACACATTTTATATTTTCAATATTTACAGAAACAAGAGGAGAACGTGTAGTAAACAAACATGAAAAGCAAAAACGCTAGTGAAGAATAGTTTCCGTGCAATATAATCACATTATTGCAGTTAGAAGATAATAATCTCTCATATTTCAAAATTTCAACACAAAAACGAGCTTAAAGAAATCAGATTTTCTCACTAAACAATAAATTTGTCAACCGAAATATAAAGGAAAAGCAAAAATAATGCTTGAAAATAAAAAAGGCCACAATTTCATAAAATATCATCCCAATCCGGAAACCATTCTACATGAGTTTTATCAATGGCACAAATAAAAATCCTAAAAAACTCTTAAATTCAAGTAAAAACCCTAGATGAATCGAAGTAAGAGAACACATAAGGCAAAAATGTACCTTTGTTCTTAATTAGTAAAAAATAACACAGTATAAAGAATTCCCAGATACCAATTGGAGTTTCGGATCCAAATAACAACAAGAAGAGATCAATCTATCTACCTATATATAACTAAGATTTTTCACTATTTTTCCACTATTTCCTCCCTAATAAAAGTCTTATTAATTGAAGTCAACATTATTAATTATATAAAACATTTTGGTGGTTACACTAGTTTAACATATCATTAATGTGAATTATTCAATAAGATTAATTGGTGGTTATTTAATTAATTGATACTTAATGATCTTAAGTCTTGAGTATTTAATTGATTAATTAGTTTGCGAGATGTATCAATTTGTAAATTAATGAAATTGCATTCAGTTATTAATTAATTAAATTAATACGTCAGTTTATTTTTTATTTTTTATTTTTTTTTGTAGGCAAAGGAAGAAAAAACAAAACCAGCAAAAAATAACCCGAGATTAGTCTGGGAAAGCTAACCCCAACTTGATCAGTAGAAAGTAGGGACAAGAGGAAGTCCGGAGGCGACGCGAAGGTAGATATCCCAATCACCCTATCCTGGCCCTCAGCCGCAAGGTGGTCGGCAACCTTGTTCTTCTCTCTGAACACATGCCCAAAGCTGATAGTATCAAAAGAATAACACAACCTTCTGATGCCTTTAAGTAAATTACGGGTGCCTAGACAAAGGGACCTATTATCAGAGATAATTTTTACAGCTTCAAGGTTGTCGGATTCCACACTCAACCTTTTTAAACCCAGGCTCTTAGCGAGCCTAAGCCCTGAGAAAATACCCCAGAGCTCAGCAGAGAAAGAGGAACCCACTCCTAGGTTCTGAGCAAAGCCAGACACCCAAGTACCGACATCGTCTCTCAAGACTCCACCAGCTGCGATCCTTCCATCCGAGAGACAGGAACCGTCAGTATTTAATTTTACCATCCCTTCCTCGGGTTTCCTCCAACCCAAAAACTGAGCCACCTTGTTGTGGCAAGAAGAAGGTAAACCCCCCTCCTTAAAGCTCTCAATAATAGAATTAATTTTTTTAGAAAAAAATAGAAGTAAGTTAGGACAGATAAGTGCTCCTTCTCCAAAGATGTCCGCATTCCTCCACTGCCACAGCTAGTGACAAACAACAGCAAAGAGAATAGCACCATGTTCAAGCTCCGATAATAACAAACCTTTAACCCCATCAATAAACCAATCCTGATCAGGATAGGCCAAGAACTTAGGAAGCAAATAGCTCGGAAGGACTTCCTTCCAAATCTTGTTGCTCTTTTCATAGTCCCTAAGAGCATGGCAAATAGTTTCAGCCTGACCTTTGCATCTACTGCAAGTGTCTGCCTCCACTAAATGGCGTCTTAAATCTAATCGTAATTAATTGCATAAAATAAATATTATTGGTATTTATTTATATAATTAGATTAGAATTGGATTAGTTTTATAATTAACCAATTAAGTTTAGGAATACACTATATATATAAATTGAAATACTATAAACCTAATTAACTACTAATGATATTCGGCCAACCTATGTTTGCATAAGAAAACATTTAGATTTTCGGCAGCCACCACTTGAAAAGTGGAAGAAGAAATTTGGCTAATTACATTATCTCTCTTGTTCTTCCTCCGTTCTTCGGCTAGCACCGGTTCTAGCTCGATAGCTGTATGTGCACCTGACTACGGAGATCTTACTACTTTGTTGATTCTTCAGACGTCTCTAGAAGAGACAGTCCGCGTAAGTTTTTACCCTAAAACGGATCCAACAGGTTTTATTCAATCAATGGTTAACGGACAAAGATTAAACCAAAAGGGATTAGAAATAAATTTTAAACCGCAATTCCGCTGCACTATAGTTGATTAACTGGATATAATCCCTAATAGCGGTGTTAGAGTCATGGTTTAGTTCGTTTTGATTGATTGAAAAATTAATATGATTTGGTTTTATTATTTTTTCAAATCAAGTTTTGAAATTTCCTATTAATTCCTCATGTAGGAATTGTTCTAGGAAGTTTTCTATTTTATTTCTGTATGTATTTTGTTTTGCTCGGTTCCCATAATTTTTTTAAAATAATAAATTAAAAAAATACAGCAGCAACTTTTATTTAAACAGTAAAAAAATAGTTTCGGACACGAAACATCAGTCACGGGACTGCTGTCCGCGAACAGCAGCCCCGCGGCTGCTGTTGAGTGGACAACAACACTGATGTTGTGCCCCAGACAGCAGCCCCGTCACTGTCCCGGGTCTATAAATTTTTTTTTCAGAATTAATCTAATTTTGGATTTAACGAGGCTGGTTTTAATCTTAAAAATTTTTCACGGATAATTTAATAAAATCAGGGCCCTAATACCGTTTAATTTATTAAATGTGTTTTGAATAAAAATTAATTGGTATTAAAATGTTTTGTTTGGCATGCATATTTAATTTTAATCGAATTGATAATTTGTATAAAATTGAATATGGTTAATTTGTGAAATTGGCCCAATAGACTGTGAAGAAGCCCAGATGGTCCAAGCCAATGGTGGGAGCCCAGATGGTCCAATCCTAGTGTTATTTATTTTAGAATGGGTTCGATTTATAAAATTGTAATTGATTGTGAAGAAGCCCAGATGGTCCAAGCAAATGGTGGGAGCACAAGGAGACTTGAAGCAAGCCCGTGAAGATTAGATAGTATATCTAGTTTCACTAGGATGTATTATAAGGCCTATAGAGTCTCTATGTTTATTTTGGTTATACCATTGCTTAGTATAACATGAAATATAAGTAGCAACGATCACCAGATCATCATCCGTGATAATTATATGTTAAACCCGTATCACTTAATTAATCCGGATAATGAAATATTGAGTCGTTTAAAAGTGCTTTCCAGATTCACACATCTTCCTCACAGGTAGTGATACAGTGTATGTCGTTCCCTAGTAGATATTAGTGGACCATCGAGGGTTAGTATACTTTGGTATGGCTAATACGTGTATGGTGGTTGGACTCAACGTGGATAGTATTAGCTCAGAGCGGGCCCTAAGCACATATGGGCTAAGTGTGACAAAGCCCATCAAACTAAGAGTCCTTTCGAAGGATTGGATAGTTTATCCTACCAAATCGTCAATGGTCGACGGTGGAGCCCTACCTCGATCGATTGTTGATGGATTGTGGATCTTGGCCAAGACAACCAAATAAATATCACCAATAATGAATTAAAATGAATTATTAATTTGATCTTTGGCTTAAGCCCTTTATCCTAACTCTAATGTAATTTTTCCACGTAGATTAAACTCCACATCAAAATAACATGAAAATAAAATTAAATGGCTACATCGATAGTTAACTCACTCAGACCACTCCTGGAAAAGGAAAAGCTTTTAGGGACTAATTTCCTTGACTGGTCTAGGAACTTGCAAATAGTTCTTAGACATGAGTCGAAGGAGTATGGGCCGACTGCTGCCTTACCAGCAGCTCGTCCTACAGCTCAGGGCGTAACCACTGATCAAATGGTGGAGTACGACCGACATGTTAAGGATGAGAGAGATGTGTCATGCATTATGAGGGGTACCATGGTTCCCGATCTTCAGAAACAGTTCATGGAGAAACCGCCTTTGAGATCATGGATCACTCAAAAGGATGTTCCAAGATCAAGCTCGTCAGAAAATAAACTTGAAAACAAACGCGTTATGCACCACTACGATGCAAGCCGAGACTTCTGTTAGCACACACGTAAAGTTGAAGGGTTTTATTGACACATTATCAAGACTTGGCTCACCAGTGCCTGCCCAACTGGCAGTCGGCGTCATTCTTGGATCACTTATAATAAGTTTATCATGCACTACCACATGTAGGGAATTGATAAGTCTGTAGTATAATTGCATGGCATGCTAAAGCTTGTTGAGCAATCCTACAAGAGGACTCCAGAAATATTGCTGGTCAACAAAGGGAACGTGCCTAAAGGAAAGGCCAAGTCCAAGTCCAAAGTGAAGGCCCAAAAGGCCAGGCCCAAGACTAGGAAGGCGGTAGCTTCTAAAGGTAAGTTGGCCTCGGTAGATGATATCTGCCATTAGTGTAATGAGAAGGGACACTGGAAAAATGCATGTCCAAAGCTAACGGAGAAACGGAAGAACAAAGCTTCCTATTCAGGTATTTATGTTGTTGAAATTAATCTGGTTATCTCTACATCTTGGGTTGTAAACACTACACCAAGCAAGGCAGTTGAAGGAACACCATATGAATTATGGATGGGATGAAAGCCCAACGTTTCCTTCATGAAGTTTTGGGGCTATCATGCACATGTCAAGAAATTGATAAGTGGCAAACTAGAGTCCAGGTTTGTTAAATGCCAGTTTGTTGGTTACTCTAAGGAAACTAAGGGTTATTACTTTTACAACCCAGCTGAGAATAAGACATTCGTGGCTAGATTTGCAGTCTTTTTGGAAAAGGAATTCCTTTCCAAAGTAGATAGTGGGAGAAATATTGATCTCGCTGAGATTCAAGACTCACGAACTCCTGCAGTAGATGCTGAGGATTCTTACGTAACTGGTTTAGGTCCTCAAGAAATTGAGGAGGCTAAACTAGTTGCAGGAACCTAGAAGGTCTCGTAGGACACATCATCAGCCCAAAAAGTACGGCTTTGTCATTACTGATGATGGGTGAAATAATGGTCGATGACCAAGATGAGCCCAAGACTTATCAAGAGGCTATTGAAAGCCCACAATCCGATCAATGGCGTAAAGCTATGGAGGCTGAAATGTAGTCTATGCGTGATAACCAGGTGTGGAAATTGGTGGATCCACCTCCGGGTGTTAAAACGATTGGCTGCAAGTGGTGTTTCAAATTAAAAGCCGATAACACCTTAAAGGGGTGGCTAGTGGTAAAAAAGGTTATAGATAAATCCAAGGAATTGACTATGATGAAACATTTCACCAGTTGCTATATTCAAATCCATTAAGATAGTACTAGCCATAGTTGCGTGGTATAACTATGAGATATGGCAGATGGATGTTAAAACCGCTTTCCTGAATGTGAAGTTACTCGAGGATGTCTACATGACACAACTAGAGGGTTTTATCGATCCGAAGTATCCTAACCGAGTATGTAAGCTTCAAAGATCCATTTATGGATTGAAGCAAGCATCTAGGTCTTGGAATCAGAGATTCAGTGAAGCCATAACTGAATTTGGTTTCATGAAGAATCCTGATGAACCCTATGTATGTGTATATGAAATTTGGTGGGAGCATATCCACTTTCTCAATATTATATGTCGATGAAATACTACTCATTGGAGGCAATATATTAACACTGCAAGCTCAAGCAGTGGTTGAGTAAATGCTTCACATTGGCAGACTTAAGTTGGTCGATTGTTGATGGATTGTGGATCTTGGTCAAGATAGCCAAATAAATATCACCAGTAATGAATTAAAATGGATTATTAATTTGATCTTTGGCTTAAGCCCTTTATCCTAACTTTAATGTAATTTTTCCACGTAGATTAAACTCCACATCAAAATAACATGAAAAGAAAATTAAATGGCTACAGCAAGCAACAACTCACTCAGACCACTCCTGGAAAAGGAAAAGCTTTCAGGGACTAATTTTCTTGACTGGTCGAGGAACTTGGAAATAGTTGTTAGACACGAGTCGAAGGAATATGTGTTGACTGTTGCCTTACCAGCAGCTCGTCCTACAGGTCGGGGCGTAACCGCTGATCAAATGTACTGTCATGGCCTATATTGTGAACATAACCACCTCTTACTATCTTAGAAGAGGCGATTATTAAGTATAATAAAAAAAGGTGCAATTTTAGCTAATTTTTCTTTTATCTAATTAATTTTTGTATTCAATTTTTTTAATTGTACTTATTTATTACAACTAGGGATGGAAACGGGTAGGGTACCCGCGGGTAATGTTAATCGCAATCCCAAACCCTTACCATTTTATTTTTTAATTACTCGTACTCGTCCCATTACCCTAACATGTATATTTTTTGAATCCCATACCCGTCCCATTTAATTCGTGGGTACCCGATGGTACCTTTACCCGTTAAGAATAAAAAAATACAACAAAAAGTATTGCAAATTTAACAAAGCATAAATTTAATAAAGCGTAAATTCCAAAAAAAACCATGTGGTTTCATGTATTTAAAAAAAAGAGCATGTTATACGCTGTTACCCGAAAAGTGAAAAATGGACCGTTAATTTGATGACGTGGCAAAAGGGTAAAATGGTCTGAACCAATTTTTTTTATTTTTTATTTTTCTTCTTCTTCCTCTTTATCTCCTCTTTTCTTCTTCTTTTTTTCTTCTTTTAATTTTTTTTTAAATTTTGAAATTTCTAGAATTTTGTCTGGAAATTTCAAAACGTCTGAAATCTAGACATGATGAACGTCTGGATTTTGGAAATTTTCTAGAATTCTAGAAAATTCCAGAATTCTAGAAAATTTCCAGAATTCTGTGGAAAAATCCAGATTTTGAAAAATTACTAGAATTCTGGAAAATGAAAAAAAGAAGAAAAGAAAAGAAGAAAAAAAATAAGAAGAAGAGAATACTCTAGAATTCTGGTAAATTTCCAGAATTCTAGTAAATTTCCAGAATTCTGGAAATTAAAAAAAGAAGAAAAAAAGAGAAGAAGAGAAGAAGAAGAGGAAGAAGAAGAAAAGAAAGGAGAGGAAAGAGGAGGAAGAAGAAGAGAATAGAGGAGGAAGAAGAAGAAGAGAGAAGAGAGAAGAATCTATTTTAAGAAGAAGAAGAATCTATTTTAAGAAGAAGAAGAAGTCCACCAAGAGAGAAGAAGAAGAAGAAGAAGAAGAAAAAGAAGAAGAAGAATCTATTTTAAGAAGAAGAAGAAGAAGAAGTCCAGGAAGAGAGAAGAAAAAGAAGAAAATGGTGGGTTTTTTTTTTATATATTTTAATTTTCTTTTTATTATTTTTTTAATTTTCTTTTTTTTTCGGACCATTTTACCCTTCGCCACATCATCACTTTTAACACTGTTAAGCCATTTTTAACTTTTCGGGTAACGACGTATAACACGTTCCTTTTTTTTTTTGTAAAAACAAACCACAGAGGTTTTTTTAAATCCATGAAACCACATGTTTTTTTTTTTGAATTTACCCTTTAATAAATCATCTATCTAAAAATTGAACAAGTTGAACCTTAATTAATAATAATAAATTAGCGTAGTGGTATCCCTCAATGGTTAAATTTTGAGGTTACATGTTATTCCAAATTATAAACTAGACATCTTAATTCTTAAAATAACATATATTATATAAAAAAATCCAAACAATCGGAACACAAATTTATCGTTTCCATACGATAATGTTTGATTACATCATTGAAAATCTCAATCAAATTAAACAATCAATCCCTACAAAATCATCCTCTAACTAACACACATATATATATCGATAGTCCTCGAATTATCATATATCATCACCATTGTCTTGTATGAGTTGTCATTATATACATCAAGGAGATACTTCCTATCACTTGGGAAGAAGAAATTGACTTTAGAAATGAACCAAGTAGGAATGTTAAACATTGTAGCCACTTTTTTCTTTAAGTCATTAAGCTTTAGATCACCACATTTGTCGATTAAGACATGATGAACTTTCCCACCTTCATATATCATTGTGCCATCACTAGCAGTCTTGAATTTTCCTCCCAAATGGCATATTGCTAACAAACCCATCACCTGCACCTGAACACGTGGCATGTTGCTAAATTGTAAGTTTCAATTAGCAAGAATTATATTCATAATGCAAATGTTTTACTAATTCAGATTCACATTTTATATTTTCAATATTTACAGAAACAAGAGGAGAACGTGTAGTAAACAAACATGAAATGCAAAAACGCTAGTGAAGAGTAGTTTCCGTGCAATATAATCACATTATTGCATTTAGAAGATAATAATCTCTCATATTTCAAAATTTCAACACAAAAAATGAGCTTAAAGAAATCAGCTTTTCTCACTAAACAATAAATTTGTCAACCGAAAATATAAAGGAAAAGCAAAAATAATGCTTGAAAATAAAAAGGCCATAATTTCATAAAATCTCATCCCAATCCAGAAACCATTCTACATGAGTTTCATCAATGGCACAAACAAAAATCCTAAAAAACTCTTAAATTCAAGTAAAAACCTTAGATGAATCGAAGTAAGAGAACACATAAGGCAAAGATGTACATTTGTTCTTAATTAGTAAAAAATAACACAGTATAAAGAATTCCCAGATACTAATTGGAGTTTCGGATCGAAATAACAATAAGAAGAGATCAATTTATCTACATATATATAACTAAGATTTTTCACTATTTTCTACTATTTCCTCCCTAATAAAAGTCTTATTAATTGAAGTCAACATTATTAATTATATAAAACATTTTGGTGGTTACACTAGTTTAACATATCATTAATGTGAATTATTCAATAAGACTAATTGGTGGTTATTTAATTAATTAATTGATACTTAATGATCTTAAGTGTTGAGTGTTTAATTGATTAATTAGTTTGCGAGATGTAATTAATCAATTTGTAAATTAATGAAATTGCATTCGGTGATTAATTAATTAAATTAATACGTCAGTTTATTAATTAGTGTTATTTATTTAATTGAGGTAATTGAATTTAATCTAATCATAATTAATTGCATAAATAAATATTATTGGTATTTATTTATATAATTAGATTAGAATTGGATTAGTTTTATAATTAACCAATTAGGTTTAGGAATACACTATATATATAAATTGAAACACTGTAAACCTAATTAACTACTAATGATATTCGGCCAACCTATGTTTGCATAAGAAAACAATTAGATTTTCGGCAGCCACCACTTGAAAAGTGGAAGAATAAATTTGGCTAATTACATCACCTCTCTTGTTCTCCCTCCATTCTTCGGCTAGCACCGGTTCTAGCTCGATAGCTTTTCGTGCACCTGACTATGGAGATCTTACTACTTTGTTGATTCTTCAGATGTCTCTAGAAGAGACAGTCCGCGTAAGTTTTTACACTAAAACGGATCCAAAAGGTTTTATTCAATCAATGGTTAACGAACAAAGATTAAACCAAAAGGGATTAGAAATAAATTTTAAACGGTAATTCTGCTGCGCTATAGTTGACTAACTGGCTATAATCCCTAACAGTGGTGTTAGAGTCATGGTTTAGTTCGTTTGATTGATTGAAAAATTAATATGATTTGGTTTTATTATTTTTTCAAATCAATTTTTGAAATTTCCTATTAATTCCTCGTGTAGGAATTGTTCTAGGAAGTTTTCTATTTTATTTCTGTATGTATTTTGTTTTGCTCGGTTCCGATAATTTTTTTAGAATAATAAATTTTAAAAAAATACAGCAGCAACTTTTATTTAAACAGTAAAAAAAATAGTTTCGGACACAGAACAGCAGTCGCGGGACTGCTGTCCGCGAATAGCAGTGCCGCGGCTGCTGTTGAGTGGACAACAACACTAATGTTGATCACCAGACAATAGCCCCGTCACTATCCCAGGCCTGTAAATTTTTTTTTCAGAATTAATCTAATTTTGGATTTAACAAGAATGGTTTTAATCTTAAAAAATTTTCACGGGTAATTTAATAATATCAGGGCCCTAATACCGTTTAATTTATTAAACATGTTTTGAATAAAAATTAATTGGTATTAAAATGTTTTGTTTGGCATGCATATTTAATTTTAATCGAATTGATAATTTGTATAAAATTGAATATGATTAATTTATGAAATTGGCCCAATAGACTGTGAAGAAGCCTAGATGGTCCAAGCCAATGGTGGGAGCCCTGGGAGCCCAGATGGTCCAATCCTAATGTTATTTATTTTAGAATGGGTTCGATTTATAAAATTGTAATTGATCGTGAAGAAGCCCAGATGGTCCAAGCAAATGGTGGGAGCACAAGGAGACTTGAAGCAAGCCCGTGAAGATTAGATAGTATATCTAGTTTCACTAGGATGTATTATAATGCCTATAGAGTCTCTATGTTTATTTTGGTTATACAATTGCTTAGTATAACATGAAATATAAGTAGCAACGATCACCAGATCATCTTCCATGATAATTATATGTTAAAGCCGTATCACTTAATTAATCCGGATAATGAAATATTGAGTTGTTTAAAAGTGCTTTCCAGATTCACACCTCTTCCTCACAGGTAGTGATACAGTGTATGACGTTCCCTAGTAGGTATTAGTGGACCGTCGAGGGTTAGGATACTTTGGTATGGCTAATACGTGTATGGTGATTGGACTCAACGTGGATAGTATTAGCTCAGAGCGGACCCTAAGCACAGATGGGCTAAGTGTGACAAAGCCCATCAAACCAAGTCCTTTCAGAGGATTGGATAGTTTATCCTACCAAATCGTCAATGGTCGACGGTGGAGCCCTACCTCGGTCGATTGTTGATGGATTGTGAATCTTGGCCAAGACAACCAAATAAATATCACCAATAATGAATTAAAATGAATTATTAATTTGATCTTTAGCTTAAGCCCTTTATCCTAACTCTAATGTAATTTTTCCACGTAGATTAAACTCCACATCAAAATAACATGAAAAGAAAATTAAATGGCTACAACAAGCAACAACTCACACAGACCACTCCTGGAAAAGGAAAAGCTTTTAGAGACTAATTTCCTTGACTGGTCCAGGAACTTGCAAATAGTTCTTAGACATGAGTCGAAGGAGTATGGGCTGACTGCTTCCTTACCAGCAGCTCATCCTACAGCTCGGGGCGTAACCACTGATCAAATGGTGGAGTACGACCGACATGTTAAGGATGAGAGAGATGTGTCATGCATTATGAGGGGTGCCATGGTTCCCGATCTTCAGAAACAGTTCATGGAGCAACCGCCTTTGAGATCATGGATCACTCAAAAGGATGTTCCAAGATCAAGCTCGTCAGGAAATATACTTGAAAACACACGCGTTATGCAGCACTACGATGCAAGCCGAGACTTCTGTTAGCACACACGTAAAGTTGAAGGGTTTTATTGACACATTATCAAGGCTTGGCTCACCAGTGCTTGCCCAACTGGCAGTCGACGTCATTCTTGGATCACTTATAATAAGTTTATCATGCACTACCACATGTAGGGAATTGATAAGTCTGTAGTATAATTGCATGGCATGCTAAAGCTTGTTGAGCAATCCTACAAGAGGACTCCAGAAATGTTGCTGGTCAACAAAGGGAACGTGCCTAAAGGAAAGGCCAAGTCCAAGTCCAAAGTGAAGGCCCAAGACTAGGAAGACGGTAGCTTCTAAAGGTAGGTTGGCCTCGGCAGATGATATCTGCCATTAGTGTAATGAGAAGGGAGACTAGAAAAATGCATGTCCAAAGCTAAGGAAGAAACAGAAGAACAAAGCTTCCTATTCAGGTATTTATGTTGTTGAAATTAATCTGGTTATCTCTACATCTTGGGTTGTAAACACTACACCAAGCAAGGCAGTTGAAGGAACACCATATGAATTATGGACGGGATGAAAGCCCAACGTTTCCTTCATGAAGTTTTGGGGCTATCATGCACATGTCAAGAAATTGATAAGTGGCAAACTAGAGTCCAGGTCTGCTAAATGCCAGTTTGTTGGTTACTCTAAGGAAACTAAGGGTTATTACTTTTACAACCCAGCTGAGAATAAGACATTCGTGGCTAGGTTTGCAGTCTTTTTGGAAAAGGAATTCCTTTCCAAAGTAGATAGTGGGAGAAATAGTGATCTCGCTGAGATTCAAGACTCACGAACTCCTACAGTAGATGCTGAGGATGCTTACGTAACTGGTTTAGGTCCTCAAGAAATTGAGGAGGCTAAACTAGTTGCAGGAACCTAGAAGGTCTCGTAGGACACATCATCAGCCCGAAAAGTACGGCTTTGTCATTACTGATGATGGGTGAAATAATGGTCGATGACCAGGATGAGCCCAAGACTTATCAAGAGGCTATTGAAAGCCCACAATCTGATCAATGGCGTAAAGCTATGGAGCCTGAAATGCAGTCTATGCGTGATAACCAGGTGTGGAAATTGGTGGATCCACCTTTGGGTGTTAAAACATTTGGCTGCAAGTGGTGTTTCAAATTAAAAGCCGATAACACCTTCAAGGGGTGGCTAGTGGTAAAAAAGGTTATAGATAAATCCAAGGAATTGACTATGATGAAACCTTTCACCAGTTGCCATATTGAAATCCATTAAGATAGTACTAGCCATAGTTGCGTGGTATAACTATGAGATATGGCAGATGGATGTTAAAACCGCTTTCCTGAATGTGAAGTTACTCGAGGATG
This sequence comes from Euphorbia lathyris, assembly GCF_963576675.1. Taxonomy (NCBI): domain Eukaryota; kingdom Viridiplantae; phylum Streptophyta; class Magnoliopsida; order Malpighiales; family Euphorbiaceae; genus Euphorbia; species Euphorbia lathyris. Next base: position 11,591,444 of record NC_088918.1, on the reverse strand, counting down.
TCTACATGACATAACTAGAGGGTTTTATTGATCCGAAGTATCCTAACCGAGTATGTAAGTGTAGACACCGAGTCGGAGGACCTGTGATGAAAACCTGTAAACAAGACGGTTGAAGCGGTTGATTCCGGAAGTTGTAAAAACAAAAAAATATATAATAAGGAAGGAGAAGTTACAGTGGGTCGCTGTCGTCGATCGGATGGCTCGCGAGTGCTCAGCGGTGTGGTACGAGCGCCTAGCGGCAGCCGACGTGCATCCAACGACAGTCGAACGCCCGCCCGACAGCACGGGGCGCGCGCTCGGCGTCTGTTGGATGCACGCGTCCGACCGCGAATGGCGCGTGCTCGACACCCGGGGGACGTACGAGCCCGACGGCGCGAAACACGCGCTCGACGGCCACGGGGCGTGTGCGCCCGACAGCGCGAGACGCGCCCCGGCAGGCGTTAGGCGAGCGCGCCCGGCAGCCGTTGGGCACTCGCCCAACTCTATTGGGCGATCGCCCGACAATTGTTGGGCGATAGCCCAACAGAGGTTGGGCGGCCGCCCAATATGGCTTGGGCGGCTGCCCAACCCCTTTGGACGACGCCCGATCTTGCTCGGGCGTCTCCCATTCTTTCCGGGGATCCAATGCCTATAAAAGGCACGGATCCCCATGCATTTAGGGTGAGGCTTTTTGGGAAAGATTTTCTCACTCTAGACATTTTTAGAGAGAGAAAATTTATTTTTTGGGAAAAAACATTTTTTTTCCTAAAAATTCCAAATCTCCTAAAAGTTAAAATTTTACCAAAAACACCAGAAAGCACGATTCGTGGAATCAACCGACGTCAACCGTCAATACCGAACTTAAGGTATTATCCGAGGACTAGACTCGTTTTATTTTATTTATTTTATTTCTTTAATTTATTTATTTTTATATCATAGTTTTTATTTATTTAGTTATTCATTTATTTTATCACTTTTTATTTAATCTTGTGTATTTATTTAATTTTCGTCTCGGGTTGAATAAAATTTGGTTTTGTTTTAAAATAAAAAACCTCGTTTTGATATCCCAATACGAACCGTGATCCGATAAAAAGGTAGTTCGGGTATTAAAAGACGTTGTAATTATAAGCTTTAAAAAAAAAGAAATTTCCGAATAACGTTTTAAAATAAAAACGTCGTTTTAGGAACTTCCGTTATAGACTATGATCCATTTTTTGTAGTTCGGAAATCCAAAACGATTGAATTAGACTTAATTTAAAGCTTTTGAATAAATCTGGAAATAATTGGAGTGCTGCTGTAATTTTCTGTTTCTGTCACTAATTGCTGTTTACCGACGGATTTTCCGTCGGTAAATCTGCTGGAATGTAAAAAATGCTGTTTTGGTGCCTCTTTCTCAACTTTTAAGTTTTTGATCCTTGGTATATATATATAATTATGTAATATATACTTTTAAGCTATTTTTAAATACTTTGTACATATATTTATTTAATGTGTTTATATGTCTTTTCTTTAATCCATTTGGTTTTATAAACTATATTTATATATTTTCTATTTAATTCATTTAAACTATATTGGGTATTATTTTAGAGGATTATTCATTTGGGCACTTTGGGTAATTAATTGGAAGATGTTTTGAGGATAATTAGGAGTCATTTTGATGTTTAATGCATATTTGGGAGGGTTATTTCTTATATATTTATTATGATAGCTATTTTGAGGGTATGATGTTTATTTTCTTATTAACAATGAACTTGGTTTATTATTTTACTTGTTTTTAAGTATGGTAAAAGTATATTATCTTTAGTATCTTTTATTTTCATTATTATGTTTATTTTTTTTTTGGTAGAAAAGGAAAAGAAAAACGAAAAACAACAAACTACCCAGGAATTAGCCTAGGGAAGCTAACCCCAATCCTATCTTCTAAGAGAAGATGAGAGATGAAACTAGGGGAAACAGGAAGGGTAGTAACGCCTAACGTCCCTTCATGGCCCGCCGCCGCCAAGCGATCAGCAACACGATTCTGCTCTCTAAAAATGTGTCTGAACTCTACGAACTCAAAGGAGGAGCAAAGCCTTATAATAGCTTTGATGAGGTTGCGACTGTTAAGACCCATAGAATGATTCTCAGAAATCATTTTGATTGCTTCCAAATTATCAGACTCCACAGAGAGCCTCTTAACACCCAGCCTTTTAGCAAGATTGATCCAGTAAGAATAGCCCAGAGCTCCGCAGAAAAGGAAGAACCCAACCCTAAATTCTGGGAGAACCCAGAAAGCCAGACGCCCCCTACATCTCTAAGCACACCTCCAGCCGCAATCTTACCGTTACTGAGGCAGGAACCATCAGTATTCAGCTTCACAACCCCCTCTCTTGGCCTGCTCCATCCCACGAGATGGACATCACAACACTGAGAGGCTCTGGCAAGGGACTCTCCTTTGAAACTATCGATAATAGAGAAAAGTTTTTTCGAGAAGAAATCAGCTAAGTTTGTCATAAAAACAGTTTTATCTCCAAAAATCTCCTCGTTTCTCCATTTCCAAACTTGGTGACAGATAATAGCAAAGAAAATGTCACCATGCTCCATGTATGGAAGCAACTTTCCTCTAACACCATCAGAGAACCAGTCGACCTCAGAATGTGCCATGAAGGAAGAGAAAATATGGTGTGGGAGAATTTTCCTCCAAACCTCTTTACTATTAGAGCAATCTCTAAGAGCATGGCACAAAGTCTCAACATGGCCTCTGCATCTACTGCAAGCTCCAGAATCAGCCAAGTGCCTTCTGTGCCTATCCGAATTAGTAAGAAGCCTGTCCTTAACGCCCAGCCACAGGAAACTCCTAATACGGAAAGGAACTTTAAGGGTCCAAATCGACTTCCACACATCCGAGGGAGGATCAGATCTAAAGAGAGAGAAAGCTTCAAAGGCCGATTTGCAAGAATAAACTCCATTGTTAGTCAGCGCCCAACAGTGCCTATCCAAGTCTTCCTCTTGATTACTCACCTTCACTCCCCGCATTCTAAGGAGAGTCTCAAGGCTAAAGAAAGTATCAAACTTTGACCAGATCCAGTCCCCTTCCGAGTCAACCACATCGGCAATCCTCCAGTTGCGTATATCACTAGGCGGGGGGGAAGAACACACCTCAATTAACGGTTTATCCCCAATCCAGTTATCAAACCAGAAACTAATGGACTTACCATTCCCCACCTCCAGGCCAACTCCCAAGCAGAACTCATCAAACAAAGCACTAAGTCCTTTCCAGAGGAAGGAACAATTAGCAACTCTCTCTTTCGGGCCCCCGAAGATTTTGTCTTTCCGATACTTACCACAAAGGAGGCGAACCCAAAGAGAGGAGGGGTTTTGCCACATACGCCAAAGGAGTTTCATTAATAAAACTTTATTATTGTCCTTTGCTTTCCTAATACCCAGACCCCCAGAATCTTTAGGCTGGCAAACCTCACTCCAAGGCACAAGATGGATCTTCCTGCCCTCCGCAGCTTCCCCCCACAGGAACCTACGGTTAATCTTGTCAAGATCATTAAGCACAGGATCCGGAAGCTTACAAGCCTGCATGATGTGATTGGGAGCAGCACAATTAACAGATTGAATTAACGTGAGGCGGCCAGCGAGAGACAGAGTCTTGGCTTTCCAAGTGGCACACTTCGAATTAGCTTTATCCAAAGTCTCTTTGAAGGAGCCTTTAGACACACGCTCACTATGGAGGGGAACGCCCAGATACTTCCCAAGAGAATCAGTAAGAGGAATACCTGAGAGATCACTTAATCTCTTACAGACTCTCTGATTCATATTCTTAGAGCACATCATCCTAGATTTCTGGATATTAAGCTTCTGCCCAGAGGCCGAACAAAAACAATCCAGAATATCCATAATGACTCTCAACTGCTCTTCATTACCCTCAAGAAAGATAAGGACATCATCTGCAAAGAATAAGTGAGTCACCTGGGGACAGAAGCTGTTGATCGCCACAGGGTGGAAACTCCCATTATCAATCGCATCCTGAATCAGGTGAGAGAGTCTCTCCATAGCAATAACAAAAAGGAAAGGGCTCATAGGATCCCCCTGACGGATTCCTCTGCCCGGGGAAAATTCCTCCGACATATCCCCATTGACCATAACTTGAAACACAGGAGAAGAAATACATACCTTAATTAAACTTCTCCAGCTGTCCGGGATTCTAGCTCTCTCAAGGCTCTCCATCAAGAAATCCCAATTAATTCGATCATAGGCCTTCTCTAAATCCAGCTTCAGAGCCACAATGCCTTTCCTCCCCTTCCTAATCTTCATCGTGTGGACCATCTCTTGGGCGATCACCACATTATCCATCATTTGTCTACTAGGCACAAAGCTACCCTGATTCTGACAAATGATCGCAGGAAGAATGCCACGGATTCTATTAGCCACAATCTTTGTAACAGTTTTGTAAAGAACATTACAAAGACTGATAGGTCTCATATGCAAAAAGGAAGAAGGCTTATCAATCTTAGGAATCAGAACCAGGAGGGTTCTATTAACCAGCTCAATATCCTTCGAACCACTGAACACCCCCAAGACAAAATTATAGATGCCTTCCTTCACTACATCCCAATGCTTATGGTAAAAGCCCGCCGGAAGACCATCAATCCCAGGAGCTTTAGAAGCCCCAATGCTGAAGATAGCTTGGTCAATCTCTTTTCAGGAAATAGGTTGAAAGGCCTCCTGACTACAATCCTCACTGATTAAAGGAAATGTAGCAATAGAGTGAGCCCTCTCCAAAAGAACAGGTTCCTCTTTGAACAGCTCTCTGTAGAAATCCAGGGCTAAGTTTCGAATAACCTCATCTTCATAAACCCAATCACCATTAGAATCCTTAATGGCCTCAATTCTATTTCTCTGCCTTCTGATCAGGGTAGAGAGATGGAAGTATTTGGTATTACGATCCCCATCTCTAATCCAGGACTTCCGAGACTTCTGGAACCAAAGGAACTCCTCCTGCCTAAGCACAGCCTCCAGCTCCTTCTGAAGGGTTCTGAGGAGGCCCTCAAGGCTATGATCAAACCTCCCCTCCAACCTGCGTTGAATGCCCTCCATCCTCTTTAATAACTTGTTCTTCCTTCTGATAATATGCCCAAACACATTCCTATTCCACCCCTGCACCTTATTCCTGAACCCTTCAGCAGCTTGCAGTACATACGAATGAGGTCTCCAACTCTCATGAACGAACTCTTTAAACTTAGGATGGGACTCCCAAGCCAACTGATACCGGAACGGTCTCTTACCCCTAGGATGCTTACCTCTCAAAAGTCTAAACAAAATAGGACAATGATCCGAATGACGGAACGGGAGGTTCAACACAGAGCACTCGGGGAAGGAAGTTAGAGCTAAAACATTAGCGTAGACTTTGTCCAATCGAACAAAAGTATTATTACGCTTCCAAGTGAATTTATGACCAGAAGCCCCCAGATCGGAAAGCCCACATAAATCCATACTATTCTTGTGATGCAGACAGCGATTAACATAATGATTAGATCCCCCTCTCTGATCACTCATAAAGGCGATATCATTGAAGTCACCCGCCACAAACCAGGGCTCCGAAATGCTGACACTCATAGAATAGAGAACCTCCCAGAGCCGTTTTCGATTAGACAAGATAGGGTCAGCATACACAAAGGTAATAAAAAAGGGAGTATTGCCGGAAATACTCACTTTACAATGAATGAACTGCTTATCCATGCTAAGAATATCAAAATGAATCCGATCTGGCCTCCAAAAAAGCCAAATCCCCCCAGCCCGGCCAGTTGCCTCCGATCTAACACAGTGCCAGTTCTTAAACTTCTTAACCACCTCATCTGCTTTCTCACCACTAATCTTAGTTTCCAAAAGAGCAAAACAAGATGGATTAAACTGCTTAATAAGATCATTAATATGGATACGGGTAGCCTTGCTAGCCGCACCCCTAACATTCCAAAATAACAAATCCATAGAAAGGAGGACAACTGACCACACCCCTACCCTAAGCTAGGTATTTACTAGGGGCTCCTGAGAGCCTTACCGAGGTACCCCCGGGCCCCCTCTTATCTGGAAACGCCAAAGTGTTAAGGCCACTTTTTTGTTTTCCTTTAAGCTTTTTCATATTAGTTTTGTTAACTCCCATAGATTTCCCAATCCCAGGATCAATACCAAGAACAGGAATACTAACCTCATTTGAATTCTTCATCCTTCTAGCTGCAAGGGTCAGGGTCCCCCCCTGGGCTTCATCCTTAGAGACAAAAAGTGGGTTCACAGATTCAACCACCTTCTCGACTGGATCTACAGACTCTAATCCTGGAATACTCTCATCCATATGATTCTCATCTTGGTCTGACTCTTGAACTTCCTCAATCATCAGGGCCCCAAATCTGGACCCAGGCAAGGCTACTGAAGAAACCCCAGCCTCCTTTCTAGCTTTGAGGACAGGCTTCTCCTTGACATTTGGAATAACAGTAGCTTTAGGAGAAAGGGACTTAGAATTTGTGTTGATATCAGGAGGACGATTGTGAACCACTGCAGGTTGATTCCTACGTCTAGCGGGCCTCTTTGCCACCATCCAGGGACCAAAGTTCCCTTCATACCCCTGGTTCCCTCCAGTAATCCGCACACTACTCTCAACCCTCTCTATAACAACCCTCTCCCTTTTAGGGCAACCCTCCTGAGAATGACCATACATGCCACAATCATAACAGATGTTATGTAAACCTTCATACTCAATAAAGAACACTTTATCCTGAACACAGAACTTAGAAAGTAAAGGTTTAGCCAGATCAACATCTATACATACCCTAGCAAACTTACCCCTAATGGCCCCAATTGTAGTCTTGTCCACATGGTGGACCTTACCAACCAAACCTCCTATTTTACTCAGAAAGTTTTCACTGTAGTACTCAATGGGAAGGCCCGGGAATCTTACCCAAGTCAAGATCCTGTTAACCGAACAGTCGTGAGGATTAAAATTAGGAACCCAAGGCCTTAAGGCCAAAACATGATTGGAAATGATATATGGGCCTCCCTTGATAACCGAATTATAATCCTCAACCCTAGTAAATTTAATGACATAGTAGTCATTTTCCAGGTCAGTAATACTGACTTTACCTTTCCTTGCCCACTGCGCTTGTATTCTTTGGGCAAAATAGTTAAAACTAATTCGCTTACCCAGGACAGTAACAATCAAAGACACCTTCCACTTCTCTCTAAGCTCACGCTTCTCTGCAGCGGAAAGTCTAATGACCGGACAGAGAGGATCCTCCTGGCCATTATCTTCCTCATCAGAATCCGAGAACATATCATCAGAATCTCCCACCATTAAAACTTCCTCTAAAACCGGCTCTTCCTCAGCCACCCCCATGACCGTGTCCTTCCAAGAGTTTTTACCAATCTCGCTCATCTGAACCCTAGGTCTGGGGGAGACCGTCTTCCCATGAGCTACTCCTACAACACCCACCCTTCCCGAATTATTAGAAACATCCAGACCCGAGGCAGCCTGCCTCCCCGTCGTAGCCCCTGCCTGCCCCTCACAGCCCGGAGGAGAGGATCCCGCGCAAGGCACTGCGCCGACAGCCCCAGCCCACTGCCCGACCGAGGAGCCGGCAGCGCCTGGGCAGTGCCCGGCACTATCGGCGCATAGCCCTGCGCCAGGCACCCCCGGTCCCACTTCTCCCCTCGAGATTGGGGGAGCCTTACCCCCGGCATCAGAAAACCCAGCCGCCCGTATCTCCCATTGATCCGCACCCAGCCGCGACAACCTTGTCGAATCTGCCGCCTGTGGATCGCAAAGATCCGTCCCCAGCCGCACGGGCGGCGCCCGCGAGAACCCTGCCGACGCACCATCCATGCCCACGAGATCCCTACCGACGCCCCTGGATTCCCCTGCCTCCACCCCGCCAAGCGCCCCGCCCCGATCTACACCAGGTGCACGCTCGCCGCCAACAAAACTTGCCTCACCCTTCTCGCCCCAAACCACCAGGCCACCGCCCCCTTCCTTGCCGCAAATCCCCTCCAGATCCGACCCCCCCTCGCTGGCCACAACCCCCCTCTCCCTAGATCTATCCCTAACACGCTTTACCATGAACCCTAGCCGAGAGAGAGAGAGAGAGGAGATAGATCTAAAAGAGAGAAAAAGATCTAAAAGAGAGAAAAAGATATAAAAGAGAGAAATAGATCTGAGAGAGAGAGGATAGATCTAAAAGAGAGAAAAAAGATCTAAAAGAGAGAAATAGATCTGAGAGAGAGAAGATAGATCTCAAAATTCTCCATCTTCATAAAAATTCTTCACCATGACAACAGATCTGAGAGAGAGAAGCCAGATCTGAAAAAGAGAAGATAGATCTTCATTATTATGTTTATACTTAGCTATATTATGTGATATTCTTTATTTGGTTTCCTAAATTATGTTTATATCATTATTTTCAAATATATGTATATAATTATGTATATGCTTCTTCCTTATTCTTTTTTTGTGACATTTGGGGACATGATTTTAAATTAGTTTCCAATTGAGAAATTTTGTGTTAGTTGGTTTATTGTTGTAATTATGATAATGTCAAAGGTTAATTGAGTGAAAAGGAAAAAATTACGAAAAGAGAGTTTAATTGGTTGGTTTAAATTAAAGCTTTTCTAGAGGTTCTCAAAGTGTAAATAACGTTTTCTTGACATCTTTAAAACATCTCCAAAACATTGCGTTTTAAAACCTTAGTCCGTTCCAACGACGGATTAAGCGAACCTTGTAATTAAAATTGTTTTCATTGTGAATAATGGAGTTTTGAATCATTTTCTTAAATGATTTGTACAAAATAAATCGACTTGTATGTTTAACCACATTTTCTTATCAAAGGCTTTTATCTCGATGTTTTCAAACGCTTGAGTCGTTCCAACGGCGATTCGGGTGAACTTCATCAAACGGGGTTTTGAAACGTACCTAAATCGTTCCAACGGCGATTAAGGTGCGAACCATGTAAATGAACTCGTTTTGGGGAAGCGAATTAGTATAGAATTGGTATGTAACACGAAACATGAATCACGTTGTAAATTAATCAATTCTTCCTTCTTCCCCTCTCTTTCCTATGTATTTTGAACTAATGTAAATGGGTGATTCTTTACTAAAGTGGCTTTTCAATAATATATGCTCAAAACGGTTTTCAAAACGAGAAAGAAAAGGTTTAAAATAAATTTTAAACTTAAAGAAATATACGATTAGTCCGTTATCGCCTAACATGCTGAGTAGGAGGCCGGTGGTTCATAACCGAGCGATGTCGGGGTGCCTAGTAGCCTTTCTCCGGAAAGGAGCTAGCCTTCTCGGCTCGTACTTAAGTTTCCCGAACCCACACCGGTCTCCCGCAAGGGATCAGTGTTCATTTTCCCATTCGTGGGTGGCGACTCTTCCATATCTCCGAGCTCCGGTCCTGCCGAGCAGCTTGATTCCACGATTGGTTGCGTGCTAGCCCAATTCGTGCCTAAAGGAAAGAGAACAGTGATATCCTCGCTTCGAACAAACACGCGATTCAACGAAACGTTGATTTTCTATAACCACACTAAGATGATATATCCCGTGGATGGGGAAGAACAACAAATTGTTGCTAGCCGAAAGATTACCGTGCGCTCAAAATAAGACTCGCCGTCTTTTCACGTAGCTAAAATGAGCAAACGGATCCTCGACGCTAAGAACAAACGCGTTACACGATGAGTCTGTTCCCTAAAATAAAACCCAAAAGTGATTCCATCACTAAATAAACACGTGGTTACGTCTCTCGATAGATCCAAAAGATCCTGTTGTAATCCAAAAATCGAGACACGAACCCACGCTAATAAAAGGGAACGGGTCATTGTTAATAACGAACAATTGGACTAAAATAATAACTCGTACCACGTCTAAAAACTGGGATGCGCTCAAAGGGAGTCAAAACCCGAACTAATGCGTCTCACAAAAGGACAAAAGACGAGTTATTCCGAAAGGACAATCCCACTTGGTCGATTTCTTAGTCACTGAACGCTGATGCGTCAAAAACGAACTATGTTGTATGATGAATGATTTACTTTTCCGCAATAATCGACGGCATCACGCGTCCCCTGGACCGCAATGTGAGCCCCAAACCAAAATCCTAGGAAAGAGACTTGGACCATCGAGTGTGTGGAGGAATAAGGGTGGAAGAGAGATGTTGTGATACGTGTAATTAGACTAACGTTTGTTCTTATCTTAAAATCCGTAAATAAACGCACACACCACAAATCATGCATATAAAACCATGCATACATACTAATGAATGACATTCGCGCAGACGTCACCATTAAGCGGTTGTGGTTCCGGGAGAGCAGTCGGTTAGTAAGGGAGTTTGATCAGTTACAGATTGACAGTTCCGAATCGGCAATTGTGGCTTCTGATTCATCTTCATCCGGGTATACTCCTTCTTCTGTCAGTATGTCTGCGACCGACGAAAAAGTAGCCGGATTGGAAAACTCTGTGAACAACATTAATGAACAGTTAGCAATTATAGTGGCCCAGATAGCTAAGCTGGCCATGAAAGATGATAAGAGTGGTAGCAAGCACACTGAGAATGAGGTGAACGATGGCCCTCGCTTTGGGAACGAGGATGATTATCATGATTATATCCGAAAACAACTTGAGAAAAAGAAAGCTAAGGAAGAGGAGTGGAAGCAACACATCACGCAGGAGGTGCAGGACTTGCGCGGAGGAAGTTCTGGAAGTCAGGACTTTTATAACTTGAAGAATTGTTTATCGGCAACTGCATTGCCTTTGAAATTTCGGCTCCCTGACATGAAAAAGTTCGATGGAACTGGAGATCCCACTGCCGACATGAATCAGTATATTGCTGTGATGAAGCACACGATCCTGATTGAGGATCAAGTCCTGGGGATGTTTAAAACTTACCTAGAGGGGGCTGCCCTCACGTGGTTTCATGCATTGCCAATGGTAACGAAGAGGGATTGGAAGGAATTAGCGAAGTCGTTCATCGCTCAGTATAGCTTCAATACCATGCTTGAGGTCACTTTGAAAGAGCTAGAGAGCACTAAACAGCAGACTGGGGAGTCATTTTCCGATTTTGTAAGGAGATGGAGGGCCAAGGCCACGGTTATGAAGCAGAAGCCGCTGGAGCAGGATCAGATCCGAATGGTAGTCGGTAACACATTACCGTATATTAAGAATGAGTTGCGGTATATGCCTTTTACCGATTTCAATCAGATGTATAGTTGTGCCTTGACCGTTGAGGGGGACGGAGAACCAAAGAAAGCTTATACCAAGTGGACGAAGTCGGGATATAGTGCCGGAGGGCCAAGTGCAAGCGCAGAATCTGCTGCAATGAAAGTGCTTGATCTTAATGCTATGGAAAAGAGGCGGTTCGCCAAGTTTGATCAGACTTACGCGAAAGTTTTTGAATGTTTGCAGAAAAAGGGATTGTTGAAAGCCCTTACTCCTTATAACAAAGCTCCACCTACTCCGCAGATACAGGCTATAGGGTATTGTGAGTTCCACAGCAGTTATGGGCATACAATTGAGAATTGTGAGAGGCTGAAACACGAAATCCAAGATTTAATCGAGGAGAAAAAGATAGATGATCCTTTGTCAGCGAACCCTTCCACTAGGCATAATCCATTGCCTAATCATAGGGTGAGCATGATCGGAGTTGGTCTGACAGAATGTGTAGTGATGGAATCCTTCGAGGAGAACGTAGAGGAGTTGTTGGACTCCGACGAAAAGAACAATGTAGGAAATGGTCTATATGTGTCCTCCCTTGGCGAGGAACAAGGGGATGAACCGATGGATGAGGGATTGGATGGTGGAGCACCGTATGATGAAGATAGTGCTGAAGGGACTGGAGAAGGGTCATCTCGAACTATTGTGCCTAATTTGGGTCTGTTCAGTGGAGGGGGAAATCCCGAGGTGCACCTGCGTGAATATATGCATGACATGTTTGTTGAATCCTTCGGGGTGGATGAGATTGCTCAGTGGTTCCACCATTTGCTGGTAGGCGAGCCTTTGGAATGGTTCCACTCATTACCCGACTCTTGCAAGCATGATTGGGGTCAATTATCAGATTTATTCTTAGAAAAGTACCAAAGAGTTGAGGACAGGACCGCAGAGCGCTTCGCAATGCAGATCGGACCTATCAAGCGTCCGTTACCGAGGGTTAGCAAGTATAATGGCAACAAAGATCCTATGGAACACCTTCACTTCTACTTATCGGCCATGGCGCCTTTGGGTTTTAAGGAGGAAGAGATCACCAGCTTGTTCTGTAATTCACTGATGGGTGAGCCATTCATGTGGTATATGTCACTTCCAATGTATGTTAAGACCGATTGGGCGGCAATGACGAAGAGATTTATTAAAGAGTATACGGTATGGATGCTGGCGGAGCAAACCCCGGATTCCCCTTCTTACCAAACACCCGATGCGGTGTTAGCAATGCCTAGGTATGGTGGATACCAGGATCCTGTTGAGCATGTGAGGTTATTCCGCAACCATATGTACGATGCCGGATTTCCGCAATGTGAATTACATGAACATTTTCTAGAAACCCTAATGGGAGAAGCCTTGTTGTGGCATCAAGGCCTATCAGAGGAGGAAATGGGTCATTGGGTACCGCTTAGGAGTGCCTTTGTGGCAAGATATGAGATGTATATTCCATGGACGGGATCACTGGAGGATCTAGATAGGATCAGGCAATTCCCCGAGGAACCATTTGTGGACTACGCTAGGAGGTGGAGGCACCATTATGAGCAGTGTCACGAAACAATAAGCAATAAGGTGCAGCTTATGTGCATACAACGAGGTGCTATTCCGTTGGCGGCAAGAAGAATGAGCAGAGTGTCCCTCCGAGATTACGATGATCTGATAGGTTGGGCTTTGTATGGATCAGCAGATCCCTTTTATTTAAATCCGAATGTTCCTCATGTCATGGATCTAATGATTGTGGACATTTGGGAGAGTTCTTCGGACGAGGAAGATACTAATCGGAGGGTTCCTATTAATATTTGGGATGAATCGGATGATGAGCCAGAAATCGCCGTCATGACAAGGTCAGGACGAGTGGCCGAGGGAAAGGCACCTATGGTTGAGACTGAGATAGGGGAAGGGTCGGCTCCTAAGCCAGACGACCAAGTTCTCGAGCAATTGAAGAAGACACAAGCTAAATCCACGGTGTGGGAAGTTTTATGTCATTCCAAGTACCATCGTGAAAACTTGATGAAAGAGCTGCAGAATTTGGTCATTTCTACCGATACCGAGCCGGCAGTGCTAGTAGGGGCAATTATGGCTCGAAAGAAAACTGAAATCACGTTTACCGACGAGGATCTCCCAGAAGAGGGGAAGGCTCACAATAAGCCTTTGTACATCCGAGCTGAAATCAACGGGAAGAAGACTAGCTGTGTAATGGTCGATGATGGATCGGCTATTAATGTTTGCCTGTTGAAACTCTTGTCTAAACTAGGAGTGGAAAGAGGAGACCTGACGGCCTCGGAAACTGTGATTAGGGCTTATGATGATAGCCGTAGGCATATTGAAGGAGTCTTTAAGGCCAAATTGAAAGTGGGGCCGCATGAGGAAGAAACTGAGTTCACGGTGCTGGATATCCCGGTAACCTTTGCTGTATTGTTGGGACGCCCATGGTTCCAAAAGTTGGGAGGTGTGCCCTCCACGCTCCATCAAATGATCAAGTTTCCCTTCGGGGAGGAGATAGTGACGATCAGAGCAGAAAAATTGAGCTCAGTGGCGGCATTAGGGATCGAGCCTCAGCTTTTCTCCGGATTCCAAGTTTCTGGGATCTACGAGTCTAGCATGACCACCGATGTGGTGAAGATGATGAAGGGAGGCTTCATCCCGGGTATGGGCTTGGGAGCACACCATCAAGGGCTGCCAGAATTTCCGGACTTCAAGAGTCAGAAAACCCGGAGGGGTTTAGGATATGAACATGGAGGTCCATCCAACGCAAGTAGTGAAGGAAAAGTGGGTCTAAGGAAGTATTTCGTGAATGAGGGGCATGGAAAGGTTTATTCAGGGACCCCTGAGTCGTGGACTAGCACCGAAGGGAAGATTCTGCCGGGGTTTGAGATCTTCAATGATGTGACTGACTGGGGCAGTGGAAAAGCGAGCTGCTTTATCGAGGAGATTATGATGTTAGACTTGAATGCCGAGGAGCAAGTCATCACTATTGAAGCAACTGCAGGAGCGGTGAATGAGCCTAGTACCTCCAAAGCTCATGAGAAACCCGAGGACCTCGATGATGAAAATTGTATTACTGCTTTATTTGAGTCTGATGATGTACTCGCCAATACTATCAATGAAATGAATTCTGATTTTGCTTACTTGCTTAATGTTGATCGTGATCATTCCATGCATTCTCATTCATATAACATGCCTACATTTGAAATCAATGCAATAGAAATGTCAACTTTCAATCTTGGCACGGATGAAAATCCTAAACTTATACAAATTGCTCAAGAATTAACTATTGAAGAGAGGAAAGAATTTGAGAGAATAATAAAAAAATACGAAATAGTGTTTGCTTGGACATACGAAGACATGCCAGGAATTGATCAATCAATCGTAACTCACCGCATTCCAACATATCCCGAGGCGAGGCCCGTAAAACAGAAGCTCCGACGCATGAGACCAGAATGGGCAGATAAGATTAGAGAGGAAGTGAAGAAGCAGTTAGAAGCAGGGTTCATCGAAGTAATCGACTATCCCCCTTGGGTCGCAAATGTGGTGCCCATCGTAAAGAAGGACGACAAAGTAAGAATGTGCGTCGATTATAGAGATCTTAACAAGGCATGCCCCAAGGATGAATTCGCATTACCTCATATTGACGTGTTGATTGACAGCACAATATCAAGTGTCTTACACACGAATGTAGATGGTTTCATGGGCTACATGCAAGTTCAGATGGCCGAAAAGCACAAAGCAAAAACCTCGTTCACAACTGAGTGGGGAACATACTGTTACAGGGTGATGCCGTTTGGTTTGAAAAATGCTGGGGCAACTTACCAGCGAATGGCTACAACACTGTTCCATGATATGATATACAAGGAGGTAGAAGTTTACGTGGATGACATGATGGTCAAGTCGGAGATAAGAGAGGGGCATTTTGTCGCACTCGAGAAGTTTTTGGCCCGAATTGCAGAATTCAAACTAAGGTTAAACCCGAAGAAGTGCTTCTTCGGCGTTTCATCAGGGAAAATCTTGGGCTATATAATCGGAAATAAGGGAATTGAAGTGGATCCCGACAAAGTGAAGGCCATAAGAGAAATACCAGCACCGAAGAATGAGAAAGAAGTGAGGGGGTTTCTGGGGCAGGTTCAGTATATCAGTCGGTTCATAGCGAGACTCACCGCAATCTGCGAGCCAATCTTTAAGTTGTTAAGGAAAGACCAACCCACAATCTGGAATTATAAGTGTCAGCAAGCGTTGGAGAGCGTTCGGAATTACTTGTCTAATCCGCTAGTGATGAGACCGCCCAAACTAGGAAAACCACTTCTCCTCTACGTAGCGATCGAAGAGTGATCTATTGGGGCAATGCTGGCCTAAGAGGGAGACACTAGTGTGGAGCACGTGGTGTATTATCTGAGTAAGAAGTTCCTGGAGTACGAGCTCATGTACAACATGATCGAAAAGACGTGCGTGGCAGTAGTATGGCTAACAAAGAAACTACGACACTATTTTCAATCATATAAAGTGATCATTATTTCTCGGATGGATCCCGTGAAGTATCTGTACCGAACTCCATCTTTGACAGGGAAGTTAGCCCGATGGTTGCTACTTTTATCCGAGTTTAACATTGAATATGTAACGAAGAAGGTTATCAAAGGGAGGGCCGTGGCAGAGTTTCTGGCCAACCACCCTCTGAATGCAAAAGAGGAAGAGATAAGCTATGATTTCCCCGACAAACACTTGAACACAATAGAAGTTATACCGTGGAAAATGTTCTTCGATGGAGCAGTTAATTCGAATGGAGCCAGAGTAGGAGTACTACTTACCTCACCGGAAGGAGAAAGAATCCCGATGGCAAAGAAGTTATCCTTCCCTCTCACCAACAATATGGCCGAATACGAAGCATGCATCTATGGGTTGGAATCACTAGCAGCACTAGGGGCATCATATGTTGAAATTTGGGGCGACTCAAAGCTGATCATCGAACAGGCACAAGGAAATTGGGAAGTGAGGGAAGAAAGGCTACGTCCATACCTAGACCAGCTAGATGGGTTGGCACAAAGATTCTTGGAATGTCGTTTTCATCATATCCCTCGAGCACAGAACCAGGCGGCAGACGCTTTGGCCACTTTGGTGTCAGTTTGGGACAACCCTCGGAACCTTGCCTCAAAGCCATTGGTATTAAGGAGATCTCACAAACCATGCTACGAAGACGTAATGCTATTAGGAGCAGAGGAAAAGCCGTGGTATTTCGATATCGTGAACTTTATGAAGAGTGGAACATACCCGGCGGAGTCGGAACTTAGGGATCAAGCTGTGATTAGAAGGTTAGCTCAGCAGTTCGTCATCCACAACGATTTGCTTTATAAAAGGCACACCGATGGGTTACAACTAAGGTGCTTGGATGCGGAAGAAGCCCGCGAAGCAATGGAATCAATACACTCGGGAATTTGCGGGGCCCATATGGGAGGAGCAGTGTTAGCAAAGAAAATCATCAGACAAGGCTTCTACTGGCTCACCATGGAAAGAGATTGTAATGAATATGCAAAGAAATGCCACGATTGTCAAATCCACGGGGATTGTAGCCATTTACCAGCCATGGAATTGCACGTATTAGCGCCTATTTGGCCATTTGCAGCTTGGGGCATTGATATAATCGAAGAAGTAAGGCCTAATGCTTCGAACGGGCACAAGTTTATTGCCGTCGCCATTGATTACTTCACCAAATGGGTAAAGGCAGAGTCATTCAGTAAGTTGGGATCCAAGCAGATGAGAAGGTTCATCGAGAAACACTTGATCACCCGGTTCGGAGTGCCTCATCACATGATTACGGATAATGGGGTCCAGTTTCAGGGGGAGGTAAGAAGTCTCTTCCGGAATTACGGTATTGAGCATCATAGATCTTCTCCATATCGACCGCAAGCTAACGGTGCCGTGGAAGCAGCTAATAAGAACCTTAAAAGAATCCTCGTAAAAACAGTAGAATCACATCGGAATTAGCACGAGCAGCTCCCACTGGCATTATGGGCTTACCGCATGACAGTCAGAACCTCGACCGGGGCAACGCCATTCTCCCTGGTATACGGTGCAGAAGCCATTCTCCCGATTGAGATTGAAAAGCGATCGTTGAGAATCGCAGTGGAAGCAGAGATTCCCGAGACAGAATGGGTGAAGAAGCGATATGAACAGTTGGCATTAGTAGACGAGAAAAGGATGGAAGCCCTTTACCATGTGCAGCTATATCAGAGAAGGATGGCCCGAGCCTTCAACAAAAAGGTCAAGGCCAGCCCTATCAAAGAGAGAGACTTGGTGCTGAAACAGATCCGAGTGACGCACACCGACCCCAGAGGCAAATTTAGACCTAACTGGGAAGGACCATTCTTCGTGAAGAAAATCCTGAGCAAAGGCGCGGTGAAGCTTACCACCATGGACGGCATGGAGTTCTCCGAACCTACCAATCTGGATAGGCTCAAGAAATACTTTTCGTAAAAAAAAATATAAAGAAAACTCCCGATAGGTTGAAAACCCGCAAAGGGCAGCCTATGCAATAATCAGGGATATCCCAATGGGTGAAAACCCGAAAGGGCACTCATTTAAAAATTCCGGGATAGTAAAAGGAGAGACAAAAAATCACCGGAATCCGAAAACTGAAAGGCGGGTCCTGGTAACAGTAGTTATAACTTGAGCAATTACAAAAACAATGTATAAGAGGCTAAGTATTTCTGTTGTTTGTAAATAAATAAAGGCATGAATATATTTGAAGAGAATGATTGGAATCATCATAATCTACTAAATGCATGGTAATACGAATCATGAGTTATACATTTCTCACCTTTTTACAATAAAAAGCCTATATACTATCCGCCCCACTCCCTATACATCAGCTATACATCGGGGTAATCCTAATAAAAAAAAACTACAAAGCCATACATGACAAGCCTAATAAGGAGGGAAATCCTAGTAGTCCTCAAAATCCCTCAAATGCGACGCCCGCTCCGCAGATAAGGTCTCCTCGGTAACTCGGAGTCTCTCCTCGGCAACTCGTGCTCTCTCCTCAGCAGCGAGGCGTCCAGTGGTCTCAACATGCACCCTCTCCTCAGCAGCGAGGCGTCCAGTGGTCTCATCACGCGCCCTCTCCTCAACGATAAGACATCCAGCAGTCTCTCTCCGCATCACCTCTGACCAGTGGTCGTTCCGCTCCTGGTACACCTGGCCAACCCTGGCGTCGGCCTCCCGCACCGACTCACTCCGTCTCCGCTCATGGGCGTGAAGATCGCTCTAAAAAAAAGAACAAAAAAGAAAAACAGATGTGAAAAAAAAGCAGCATAGACAAGAACAGAAATCATACATACATGCATGCATTCCACTACACTAAAATAAAGCAAGGATACATACCAGGTGGTCGGCACAGCGCAAGCTGAGGCGGTCCCTGAGGTAACCGGACAGCCCCACGTAATCAGTACAAGTCTCTCTCGTGGTCTGGGAAGCGTCGGAGGGGTCAAACGGTACCCTCGATGTGAAGACGGGAGGAGCCATCTCGACACCGGCATAGGCCACCCCGGACTCATCATAACAAAGGGTCACGAAATCTCTCCCGAAGTTCGGGACGGGCACACCCAAAGAGGATCTCTCCGGTCGGGCAGCGCTGGAGGACTCGCCGACGTAGTAAGGCGGCTCGCTCGCAGATGTCTGAGCTTGAGCGCCGTCAAAGAAGTCTGACAGATGAGCACTCCTCCAGGAGCCCTCCTGCAAATAGAGACGCAATAAATACCGCTAACTATCTAGTAAATAAAGGTAAATAGGCCGAACCACTCACCGGGACCTCCTGCTGACCGAAGACTGCCGCGATAGCCTCCCGTGAAAACACGTCTGCCACGGGGTCCACCTCCATCACCACCGCTGGGGCATCCCTCGCGCTCAACAAAGTCGATAGGTAAAGATCACGGCCCCCGGCGTGAACCCACACCTCTCTACCAATGTATCGGTGGGTCAAGTCCTAATGAATGACCGATAAAGGCATAGTCCGCACCACGAACATGGAGACAGGGATCTCGCCTGGTGACCAGTGCGAGGCCCTAATCCCGGTGATGCCTCGGTCGCCCAAATACCAGGCCCGCACGCAAGGGCCGGTGAGCACGCACTGCTGCTCCTGGATCAAAGTCACGTACGCATAGTCGGGACCGAAGTCAAGGTCATCCCACCTAAACTTGATCTAAAAACACAAAGAAAAAGTCAGATCCGATTAAACAAGAATCTAGCACGACTAAGAGATATCTACCTGTCCCAAAGTCCGCGAGTCAATCCAGTCTAAGAGTCGCGCCACCGTCCGTCTCTTCTCTGTGCCTAAATCGAAATCTCTCCACCGAGTCATGAGTGGGAGCCTCGGTACTCATGACCGGCGCCGAGACTCGCTAGGAAGAATCCGCCTCTCGTACGCCCAAACCTGCTTGTAAAAACAAAGGTTACGAACGGAAAGCATGAAGAAGATAGAAAGGACGGGTCCAGGGTGCACACATACCAGAAGAGCGAAAGTGTAACCACCGAAGTCCTTGCGCTTCCGGCAAGTCAAATCCAAAAACTTATATAGGAAGGCTAGGCCCGCTCCCGCCCAATCATAAGACGCCGCCACGTCCAAATCACTAAAAGCCTGAATAAGACCAGCATGTACCTTCCCGCTCTTGGTGCGGAAAATCGTCTCACTCAAAGTGTACACTAGGAAGCTACGGACAGCCAAGTCAGCGTCATCCGTCTCACAAAAATCTCGGCGACTCAAGAGGCTCGCGGTAGAAATGTGTTGAAACACCTTTCCACAAGATTTTGATTTGACAAAATCATCCATGATTAAGAGGCAATTAAATTTAGATGTTTTGATTTAATTGTACTAACATGTTTGTTAAATCTTGAGTGCAAAAATATATAAGTAAAAGACAGGACAAACGAAGCTGAGTAGAAACAAACTCAGCACGACAGAAGAGAAGCTGAGTGGAGTCGAAGGCTTAGAAACAAAATGAAGCTGACCTTGGAAGAACTCAGCATGAACCATAAAAAATCAAAGAGAATGATCGAAGCTGAGTATATATATATATATATATATCAGGACAGCATGAAGGTTGCGTTTTATTAAACGACAAGTCTGCCAATCTTCTGCACCAATAATTGGAACCTTGAAGATACCTAGAAGACTGATTCCGAGAGTCATGGGACGTTGGATTATTGGAAATAGACAACTGGCACAAACAAACAAAACAGATGCTAGAAGACAACCTGACGCCTGAAGAAATACAGAAGCAAGGAATGGCGTACAGTCTGAATATTTCCAGAAAATGTTCCCCAAAAAGAGCCGTTTTGGATTCAACGGCTACATCATCATCAAAGGATCCAAACTTCAGATCCTTCACCTATATAAGGACAATCAGAGTCCTTGGATTCAAGCTAAGATTTGCAGAGAAA
Organism: Euphorbia lathyris; assembly: GCF_963576675.1. Classification (NCBI taxonomy): domain Eukaryota; kingdom Viridiplantae; phylum Streptophyta; class Magnoliopsida; order Malpighiales; family Euphorbiaceae; genus Euphorbia; species Euphorbia lathyris. The sequence continues at coordinate 11,570,827 of NC_088918.1, read as the reverse complement.
AATACAAAAAAGAAAAATCTCAAAAGCACTCAAACAACAAAAGAGATCTTACACCAAGCTTTCCATTTTCGTGTAAATGCTAGAGTGATTCTTTGTAATCTTCTAAAGTGTTCTTTACCTGATAGAGAACAGTTCTTTCATCAATTGTAATATTGAGAGTATTGAGCTGAGTACTTGGTTGTAAGTATTCAGTGGTAGAAAAATCTAAGTGCTGGGTTGTAGTACTTAGTAGGAGCTGAGTAGACGAATAGAGGGCGTACTCTTGCATACTCACTGCCTTGTAAAGGGTTTGTGCTCTACCTTGAAAGAGCTCAGTATTGGATTGAAAATCCCAGGAGGAACTGGGGACTGGACGTAGGCAGAGAGGCCGAACCAGGATAAGTCGAGATGAGTAACTTCTAAACTCTCTCTCTCTTAATATATATATATATATATATGTAAGTGTGTTGCTTGTTGTATTTACTCAGCTTATAAATTGTTAAAACTGAAACTGAGTAACTCTGAGTGCTAAGTTAGAAGCTGACCTCTCAAGTGTCAATTCCCAACTCTCAAGTCAAGCAGTCTTAGTCAGCATAGAACTAAAACTGTCTAACTAATCAAACGCCCGTGCTGACCAACACGCTGAGTTATCAAACTCTTAAAATAACATTAAGTCAGCATAATTAAAAGCGAAAAAGTTACATTAGTTCCTAACCCCCCCTTGGAACTAATTACTAAGGATCAACAAGTGGTATCAGAGCCTAAGCTCACTACTCAAAGATCTAACAATCTTGAGCTGATCCCGAAAAATGGGTGAGAATAGCATTCGTTTCCTCCCAGGAAACCAAACAACACAGATACTCCTTGAGGGATTATCAATCGCTAGACCTCCCCTATTCTTTGGGTCTAATTATACATTCTAGAAGAATAGGATGAAGAACTTTATTCAAGCCACAAATATGAGTGCATGGCTTGCAATAGTTCAAGGTCCACATATACCTTATAAAACTGTTGATAATGAGAAAGTTATCAAGAGTGAAACTGAGTGGACAGAAGATGACCTCAGACAATTACAAAATAATGCTTCGGCTATCAATATGCTTCACTGTGCTCTAGATGCTGCAGAATACAATAAGATTTCAGGTTGTGAGTCAGCACAGGAGATCTGGAAAAAGCTGGAAGTAACTTATGAAGGCACCGGCAAGGTCAAGGAATCCAAAGTGAACCAACACATGCGATTGTATGAGCTGTTCGAGATGACTGACAATGAGGACATCTCAGCAATGAATGCCAGGTTCACTAACATAATAAATGAGCTTAAAAGACTCGGTAAGAACTTCACTGAAGAAGAACAAGTGAAGAAGATCTTACGAAGTCTTCCGAAAAGCTTGCAAGCCAAGAAGACAGCTGTAGAGGAAGCTCAGGACCTGACCACATACAAATATGATAAGCTGATCGGATCCTTGCTGACTCATGAAATTTCCATGAAAAACTTTGAAGCTAAAGAAAAATCTGAGGATAAGAAACAGAAATCACTGGTGATGAAAGCTGACTCCACAGAAGGTGAGTCAACTGATGATGAGGAAATGGCCATGTTTACTAGAAAAATGAAAAAGCTGTTCAGAAGAAATGAAAGAAATAGTAAGCGGCCATACAAGAAAGGAGACAGATATAAAGCTGAGCCCAGTGACACCAGATACAAAAAGGACAACTCCAAGCCTGTCACATGTTATAAATGCCATCAAACTGGGCATATTAAGTCAAGGTGTCCTAGTCTGAAGAAAGATAAGAATGGAAGCAAAAAGGCAATGGTGGCCACATGGAGTGATAGTGATGAGTCAACATCATCCGAAGCTGAGCAAAATGAAACAGCCAACATATGTTTCATGGCAGATGATGGAGCTGACCAATCTCAATCTGAGCAAGCCGATCTCTCTGGAGATTCTGAGCAGGAGAAAAACAACAATGAGGTAACATCCTTACTTTTACTTAGAAATGAAATGGTAAATGCCCTGAGTGACTTATATACACTAATTAAGAAGTGTAACAAAAGAAGTAAGGCACTCAGCAGGTGCTGTGACGAGATTGAGGAGGTCAAACTAAGTGACCTTCGATATCTCCTCCAGGACAACTCAGATTTACATACGAATATGCAAATCTTACATAAGTTTGTCACAGAGGTTCAAAATGAGTCTAGGAAACTTAGAAAGGATGTCACAACCGTACAGAACCAAATAAACGGTTCAATTAAGAATAAACCCCATGCTGAGTACTCAGGTACTGGTCAGCATAAACAGTTTACTCAATGTAGCTGTTGTGGGAAGAAAGGACACACAAAAGCTATGTGCTGGCATAACAAACAAACTGTCCAATGTGACTTCTGTGGTAAGAAAGGCCATACTATCAAAATATGTTGGCATGCTCAGCACAACAATGCTGACCACACTCAACATCGCCCTCAAAGGGTAACTATGTGTGGCTTTTGTGGTAAAAGTGGCCATACTACAAATGTATGTCGTCACAAGTTAAAATATGATTTTGCACCTGTTTACACTAACAAGAAAGGACCCAAAAAGAATTGGGTACCTAAAAACGAATAGTTTAAAATACAGGTCAGCTTGACATGCGTGGAGAAATCTAAACTCTGGTATATAGACAGCGCATGCTCAAGACACATGACAAGTGATGAAACTCAGTTCATCACATTAGAGCTTAAACGAGGAGGTAGTGTAAGCTTTGGAGACAACAAGAAGGGCAAGATAGTCGGCTCAGGAACTATCGGAGGTAACCCTAAAATTGAGCCAGTCTCCTTAGTTAAAGGTCTCAAGTATAATCTTCTAAGCGTAGCTCAGCTTTGCAAGAGTGGAAGGAAGGTTATATTTGATGATGCTAAGTGTCAAATACTCGAGGGAAAAACAAATGATTTGATTTTAACAGCCCCTCATGTAGAAAATGTTTACATGTTGAGTTTGGAAAAGTAATTTTCAAAGAGTATATGCTTGGTGTCAAAAGAGGACAACTCCTGGCTATGGCATAGGAGACTTGGGCATGTCAGCATGGACCTCCTTGCCAAACTAGCTAGAAAGCAATTAGTTGAGGGATTACCAAAATTAAAGTATGAAAAAGATCAACTTTGTAATGCTTGTCAGCAAGGTAAACAAATCAAAAAGTCATTCCATAGCAAAAAAGGTTGTCTTAACCAAAAGACCATTGGAATTACTACATTTGGATCTTTTCGGACCTATCCAACCACTCAGCTTGGGCGGTAAGAAATTTTCCTTAGTTATTGTAGATGATTTCTCTAGGTATACTTGGGTTATCTTGCTAAGTAGCAAGGATGAGACATTTGAGGTGTTTACCACATTAGTCAAAAAGCTTGAAAATGAAAAAGACCTAAGAGTAGCTCACATTAGAAGTGATAATGGTGGAGAATTCAAAAACCAATTGTTTGATGAATTTTGTGAAACTAATGGTATTGACCACAATTTCTCTGCCCCTAGAACTCCTCAACAGAATGGAGTTGTTGAAAGGAAGAATAGGACAATAGTAGAAATTGCTAGGACAATGCTGAGTGAAAATAGGCTTCCAAAGTACTTTTGGGGAGAAGCTGTCAATACAACATGTTATTGAATAGGGCATTGGTAAGACCTATATTAAAGAAAACCCCTTATGAACTTTGGAAAGGACGAAAGCCCAATATTGGATACTTTCGTGCCTTTGGATGTAAATGTTTTATACTCAACACTAAAGATAATCTGGTAAAATTTGATGCCAAAGCTGACGAAGCGATCTTTTTTGGATACTCAACAAACAGTAAAGCATATAGAATTTATAATAAAAGGACCCAGGTTGTAGAAGAGTCAGTCCATGTAGATTTCGATGAAACTGACCCTGCAGGAAGAACAACTCAACACACAGAGGAAGAACCCAACTCAGCGCCTGCTGACCAGAATGGACATGCTGAGTCATCAATACAAGGACTGAGCAAAGGTAAAATCGAAACTGAAATTACCTTTGCTGACCAATCTGTCCCTGCAGAGATTGTAGAAACACCTGTTCCAAACAACTCAACATTACCCAAGGAGATAAAGATTCCAAGAGGACACTCAGAGAAGTCCATCCTTGATGATGCAAACAACAAAGTAATGACTAGAGATCAGTTTAGGAAGTTCCTTAGCAACGTTGCTTTCGTATCAATTCATGAACCAAAGAACTTTGCTGATGCTGAGCATGATGAGTATTGGATCAATGTTATGCAAGAAGAGCTTGATCAATTCACGAGAAATGAGGTATGGGATTTAGTACCTAAACCTAGGAATAAAAAATCCATAGGAACTAAGTGGGTTTTTAGAAACAAACTAGATGAGCATGGAAATGTAATTAGGAACAAAGCTCGGCTTGTTGCACAAGGCTATAGTCAGCAAGAAGGCATTGACTATGGTGAAACCTTTGCACCAGTTGCTAGGTTAGAAGCTATACGTATATTGTGTGCATATGCCAGCTTCATGAACTTTAAATTATATCAAATGGATGTTACAAGTGCATTTCTTAATGGTTTTATAAACGAAGAGGTATATGTTAATCAACCTCCCGGTTTTGAAGATCCAAAATTTCCAAACCACGTTTATAAGCTTAAGAAGGCCTTATATGGCCTGAAGCAAGCTCCAAGAGCTTGGTATGAAAGTTTGACCAACTTCCTGCTGACCAGGAATTATGTCAGAGGAAAAGCTGACACAACCTTGTTTATCAAGAAAAAGGGTAAACATACCCTACTTGCACAAATCTATGTAGATGATATAATATTTGGTGCTACTGACGAATCTTTGTGTCAAGAGTTTAGCAAACAGATGCAGACTGAGTTCGAAATGTCTATGATGGGATAACTCAGCTTCTTCCTTGGACTTCAGATAAAGCAAGGTAAAAATGGCATCTTCATTAGTCAGTCCAAGTACACCAAAGAGATGTTAAAGAAATTTGATATGGAAGATTGTAAGCCCATATCAACCCCTATGGGTACTGATACTGTCCTATGCAAAGATGAGAAAAGTAAGTCAATAGATAGTAAGATTTATCGAGGTATGATAGGCTCCTTACTTTATCTCACCGCTAGTAGACCTGATATACAGTACTCAGTATGTTATTGTGCAAGATATCAAGCTGACCCGAGGGAATCTCACTTAATTGTTGTAAAAAGAATTTTTAGATATTTGCAGAGCTCAGTTGATGCAGGCTTATGGTATCCAACCTCAAATGACTTCACACTCAGTGGATATACTGATGCTGACTACGGACGAGATAAACTAGAACGAAAAAGTACTTCAGGGGGATGTCACTTCCTTGGAAGCTGTCTAGTATCTTGGTTCAGCAAAAAGCAATCATCCGTAGCTCTGTCTACAACTGAAGCTGAGTACGTGGCTGCAGGAAGCTATGTTGCACAAGTCCTATGGATAAAGCAACAGCTTGAGGACTATGGAGTCAAAACTAAGACAATAGAGATCAAATGCGACAACAAAAGTGCCATTGATCTATCCAGAAATCCGGTCCAACATAGCAGGATGAAACATGTTAGCATAAGGCATCACTTCATCAGAGATCACGTACTAAAGGATGAGATCAAGCTAACCTACGTACCAACAAACGATCAACTTGCAGATATCTTCACAAAAACCTTGGCACGAGAGCAGTTCAACACACTAAGGGAAGCAATTGGTATGTCGAATCCACTGTAACTAAATTTTGCATTAAATATGAGTGGAACTTTGAATGATTGTACGAATGCCATGTTAAGTGAAATAGTTATTCCCTACTAAGACTTAGGTTGCAATTGCCACTCTGCGTACACATAGCAAGCAACAATACAAAGTAAGGCATAAAGGTTAAGTAAACATCCCATGCTGAGTGAGGACTCAAGCTGAATGCGTAAACTATGCTGAGTCAATAGGAGATAGAAAGATCACCCTAACAGGTGACAGGTACTCAATATCATTGAAGTTTCGAATATCGGCAATAAACCATTCTTATAAAGTAAACTTACACGTGTAAAATCTGACACATTGGGAAGACGCACATTAATGGCAAAAACCCATGCGCCGAAGATTTCATAATTAACGGGGTATCTGACGATTGAACGTCCCTAGGAGAAGAACGACAAGGTAATAATTTAGGATCATCATAGATTTATATAAAATAGTTGAACCCTCACTCGCCCCTACTCATTCGTGCAATCCCTAAAACTCAAACCTCTTCTCTTCCAAAAATCTCAAAATCACCTAAAATGTCTCTAAGCAAGAAGAAAACCCCTGAAGCACAAAACACGTCTACTGACCACGCTGGTCCTTCAACAGAAAAAGAGAGGGTATTGATCAAGGTACACTCGAAGGTTAACAATATGGAGGTGTTAAAATGCCGGTGGTTCTCTGCGAACTTCGTGTCGAGTGAAAAACCATTCTGTGAATGGATTGCCAAAAACAACTGGACAGGTCTCTTTTCCCTTCCAGGAACAGCCTACCCAAGATTAGTCCGAGAGTTCTACTCAAACTTGCGAGTCGATGCAGATGACTCAGATTACTTGAAAACAAATGTAAAAGGCCAGGAAATTGTTATTACCCCTGATTATCTCGCAACACTGTTAGAGATACCAAACGCAGGAATCCAATTTCGAACAACAAAGGAAAAGATACCTAAAGCCACGTCTGAGAAGTTAAAGGGGTTCTGTAAACCCAAAGATCATAAAGGAGAAATACCCAGTACGTGTATGGGTAAGGATCAAAAGATGGTTCACTTTATGTTGACCAATTTCATCTTTCCTAAACTCAGCTCTGCCTCCTTCGCTTCTAACTTCGAACAGTGCTTTATATGGCACATGTTGACTTCCACTCCATTCAATCTCCCTGTGTTTCTAGTTGGAGCCTTTCAACGAGGCGGTAGGAAACTACGTTTGGGATCACTCATTACAAAGATTATACAGGATAAGCAAATCGAAACTGTGGGAGAGGTGATTCGTTGGGAAATGAAATCACAGCTGTCCTCCTGAATGGACTATTGTACAATCAACCCTTGAAAGGGTATGAAGGAACTGGAGATGCAGAGGAGGATGAGGAAGAAGAGCATGCAGAGATGGAACCTGAAGCAGAGCCTGCTCAAGAAGTTGTGGCTCGTACTGAGTCACCCAAGTCAGTTCAGCCTGAAAAAGGGAAGAAGAGGAAGGCTATAGAAGTTAGCTCCAAGGATATCCACTCCGTTCCAAAGAAAATAAGGCTTTCTTTAAGACAGAAAGCCAAGGCTGACAAAGTTAATGAGCACAGTGAGAAAAGAAAAAGGCCAGAAGTGCCTGAAGATGAGGATGAAGAGACTCCGGAGACCCCGCTGAAGAAAAGAAAAAGGGATCACTCCCTGAGGATAGTGGAAGCTGTAACACCAACTGAAGGTCAAGGGATTGACCTAGAAAAGGAAAATGTGAAACAAGGTGAGCAACAAAAAGGTAATACTGAGGAGGAAACATGCCCTCGTAATGATGCTGAGCAAACAAGAGAAGAAGGTAATATTGAGCAATCAGTAGGTGAAGGAACTGTTGCTACTGAGTCAAGGGAAGGTCTTGAACTTGACCATTCTCCGCCCAAAACTGAGTCCCGACGGAGATTAAAGAAGAAAGCGCAAAAGCATCTTAATCTCATGACAGACTTTCCACTTGAGGAACCAGAAGCAGACCTATCCAAAATTCAGTTCAAGTATTTTTCAACTACCACTGACTCTCTACCGGAAGATCTAGCTGAAAAGCAAACCACTGTTACTCAACATGAGGAACATGCCAAGAACCCTACAAATCCAAGTCAAGCGGCACCAATTAAGCCAACTCATATCCCAATTCCACCTACATCACCAAATGTTGACAGCTCAGCTCAACGACTTAATAACAGTCCAAGCACACGGTCTGGAAAAGAACCAACACCTTCACCATCAGAAAATCCTACACCAGCCTCTGAGTCCAATACTGCAAAGTTCGCCTACCTGAATGCAACTGAATCCGGCCGTAGGGTCATTGATTCAGCTCAGTCTTTACTCAAAGATCTTCATTCCACTCAAGCTGAAGGTAGCCAGTCCACTCGAGAGCCCTCTCACCTAACCAGTATCAATCAACTCCTACAAGAACTTCGAAGCCTGAAAGACTTGGCCAGTATCATTACTGCAGTACAAACCCAGCAATCAACACAAGAGCAGATGGCAAAATTGACTGATGTAGTGCTCACCATGGCCACTCATCTGAACACTCTTGAAGGAAAAATTCAACAATTCTCTGAAGTCAATCCAGGGTACGTCACTTCCTCTGAGCTTCAAAACCATTTTGTCAAGCTAGCAGAGGAACTGTCCCCCTTCAAAGAAACTGCACCCACTGGATTTGCAACATCTGCCGAATTGCACGAATGCTTCTCCAAACTCTATGCTGAAGTAACTAAGTCCAGTCCAAGCAATGCAGAATCCGTCACCACCACCGAGCTTCAAAAATGGTTTACTAAGATTCAAGATGAGATGACAAGAACCTGTGACCTTGTATCCTCCACCTCCCAATGCACGATTGATCAACTGAGTGAGGCAGTAAGACTCTTAAACATTGATAGAGCACATATGGACATTGATCCAGTGTAAAACATCGAGCTAATGGGCTTCTCACAAGCCATCATGAAAGCTATGAGGATCAACAATGCGCAATGAATGTTCTATGACTCTGTGCTGTTAAAATTGTTCCATCAATCCTACAGTCAGGTAACCAGCTCCATTTCTTGTCTAAGTAAGGCACATGAGTGTCTTCTGAGTATGATCAGCAGTTCTCTTCGAGTCCCCAGATATGTTCAGGACGATAGCATTCCTGTCATTGACTGTTTGGGAGAAAGCACCAAAAGACTTCAACGGTACTCCAATTACCTCTCCTCTGCCGCCCGGAATAAAACCTTCCTCTATCAACCTGATGATGGCAAAACGGGGGAGACCAGTAAAAGAGGAACTCAGAAAGGAACTCAACCTCTGACTTTAAGTGAAACTGTGTCTGCACCAGGAAACAAAGGCAAATGTATTGCTCAGGATGACCCATCCGCCTTGAGGAAGAAGAAGTGAAGTAAACCAGTCCAGTTTGTATCTAGGATTCTTGTGTTTAGAAAGTTGGAACCATATCATATGTCTTGTCTTGAATGTATCTGTTTTGCTTCATTATCCACTGCGTTGGATAATATGTGTTGTTTTGTTTTGCTGATTAAATATTATCAAGCTCTTTTCTCTTCCTGATCTAACTAGTCAAAGTTAAAACAAACAATTTAGAAACAAATGCAACCCTTACGGGGGAGTAGTTTCCATATGAAAAATAAATCAATCATGGGCAACTTATAACTGAGTTCCATAATCATGTATTTTGCCAACATCAAAATGGGGGAGTTTGTTGAAACACCTTTCCACAAGATTTTCATTTGACAAAATCATCCATGATTAAGAGGCAATTAAATTTAGATGTTTTGATTTAATTGTACTAACATGTTTGTTAAATCTTGAGTGCAAAAATATATAAGTAAAAGACAGGACAAACAAAGCTGAGTAGAAACAAACTCAACACGACAGAAGAGAAGCTGAGTGGAGTCGAAGGCTTAGAAACAAAACGAAGCTGACCTTGGAAGAACTCAGCATGAACCATAAAAAATCAAAGAGAATGATCGAAGCTGAGTATATATATATATATATATATATATATATATATATATATATATATATATATATATATATATATCAGGACAGCATGAAGGTTGCGTTTTATTAAACGACAAGTCTGCCAATCTTCTGCACCAATAATTGGAACCTTGAAGATACCTAGAAGACTGATTCCGAGAGTCATGGGACGTTGGATTATTGGAAACAGACAACTGGCACAAACAAACAAAACAGATGCTAGAAGACAACCTGACGCCTGAAGAAATACAGAAGCAGGGAATGGCGTACAGTCTGAATATTTCCAGAAAATGTTCCCCAAAAAGAGCCGTTTTGGATTCAACGGCTACATCATCATCAAAGGATCCAAACTTCAGATCCTTCACCTATATAAGGACAATCAGAGTCCTTGGATTCAAGCTAAGATTTGCAGCGAAAAATACAAAAAAAAAGAAAAATTTCAAAAGCACTCAAACAACAAAAGAGATCTTACACCAAGCTTTCCATTTTCGTGTAAATGCTAGAGTGATTCTTTGTAATCTTCTAAAGTGTTCTTTACCTGATAGAGAACAGTTCTTTCATCAATTGTAATATTGAGAGTATTGAGCTGAGTACTTGGTTGTAAGTATTCAGTGGTAGAAAAATCTAAGTGCTGGGTTGTAGTACTTAGTAGGAGCTGAGTAGACGAATAGAGGACATACTCTTGCATACTCACTGCCTTGTAAGGGTTTGTGCTCTACCTTGAAAGAGCTCAGTATTGGATTGAAAATCCCAGGAGGAACTGGGGACTGGACGTAGGCAGAGAGGCCGAACCAGGATAAGTCGAGCTGAGTAACTTCTAAACTCTATCTCTCTCAATATATATATATATATATATATATATATATATATATATATATATATATATATGTAAGTGTGTTGCTTGTTGTATTTACTCAGCTTATAAATTGTTAAAACTGAAACTGAGTAACTCTGAGTGCTAAGTTGGAAGCTGACCTCTCAAGTGTCAATTCCCAACTCTCAAGTCAAGCAGTCTTAGTCAGCATAGAACTAAAACTGTCTAACTAATCAAACGCCCGTGCTGACCAACACGCTGAGTTATCAAACTCTTAAAATAACATTAAGTCAGCATAATTAAAAGCGAAAAAGTTACATTAGTTCCTAACCCCCCCTTGGAACTAATTACTAGGGACCAACAAAATGAACTTCGCTGGAGAGGATTTGGCGCCCGGATAAACTCCTAGCCCAATCAAAGCAGCCAATCAAGCGCGGTCAACTCGCGGGCGCATCTCGTTGAAGGAAAAGGGAACCGGAGTACTGCTCCCCCGCAGCCCGGTCAGCAAGGAGAAATCTCTGGGCGAGATGGTCATCTCCCAGAAAGAAAGGTGGAAGGTGTGGGTCGAGTCAACCCACATCTCGCATAGGGCCCGCAGGCCAAAGCGATCGCACACCCGTTGGTGCGGGGCAACGCTGAAATAAAGGGCTCTAAGCCCAACTCACGCACACGGGCTCTCGCCGTGGCGCCTAACATAGAGTACCACACGTGGATCTTGGTCGTGGTCCCGGAAATCTCGAGGAACTAGAAAGAACAAGACAGGAAAGTTTAAATATGGTTCCTAAGCTTGCATTTGATAAAAACACCTTAAGACTAGTTATTCTTTCGGTCAGAATCTAACCTAGAGACATCTGGTCAATTTGGACCAATTTTCTGTAAAATCTCTCCTTTAGGGTCATTTATGTAGGAAATAGTTAATTCTTTATTCTTTAATCCACTATCGTCTGCATGGACAAGGAGCATTAGTCAAGTTTTCACTATTCGCGTGCATTAGTTAAGTTTTTACTATTCACGTGCATTAGTTAGGTTTTGACTATTCACGTGCATTAGTTAAAGTTTTTACTATTCTCGTGCATTAGTTAAGGTTTTTACTATTCACGTGCATTAGTTAAGTTTTTACTATTCACGTGCATTAGTTAAGGTTTTTTTACTATTCACATGCACTATTCACGTTTTTACTATTCACGTGCACTATTCACGTTTTTACTATTCACGTTCACTATTCACGTTATTTTCACTGTTAGCATGCATAAATTCGTAGTTTTACTATTCACATGAATAGTTTTGATATCCCAATACGAACCGTGATCCGAGAAAAAGGTAGTTCAGGTATTAAAAGACGTTGTAATTATAAGCTTTTAAAAAAAAAGAAATTTCCGAATAACGTTTTAAAATAAAAACGTCGTTTTAGGAACTTCCGTTATAGACTATGATCCATTTTTGGTAGTTCGGAAATCCAAAACGATTGAATTAGACTTAATTTAAAGCTTTTGAATAAATCTGGAAATAATTGGAGTGCTACTGTAATTTTCTGTTTCTGTCACTAATTACTGTTTACCGACGGATTTTCCGTCGGGAAATCTGCTGGAATGTAAAAAATGCTGTTTTGGTGCCTCTTTCTCAACTTTTAAGTTTTTGATCATTGGTATATATATATATAGTTATGTAATATATACTTTTAAGCTATTTTTAAATACTTGGTACATATATTATTTAATGTGTTTATATGTCTTTTGTTTCATCCATTTGGTTTTATAAACTATATTTATATATTTTCTATTTAATTCATTTAAACTATATTGAGTATTATTTTAGAGGATTATTCATTTGGGCACTTTGGGTAATTAATTGGAAGGTGTTTTGAGGATAATTAGGTGTCATTTTGATGTTTAATGCATATTTGGGAGGGTTATTTCTTATATATTTATTATGATAGCTATTTTGGGGGTATGATGTTTATTTTCTTATTAACAATGAACTTGGTTCATTATTTTACTTGTTTTTAAGTATGGTAAAAGTATATTATCTTTAGTATCTTTTATTTTCATTATTATGTTTATACTTAGCTATATTAGGTGATATTCTTTATTTGGTTTCCTAAATTATGTTTATATCATTATTTTCAAATATATGTATATAATTATGTATATGCTTCTTCCTTATTCTTTTTTTGTGACATTTGGGGACATGATTTTAAATTGGTTTCCAATTGAGAAATTTTGTGTTAGTTGGTTTATTGTTGTAATTATGATAATGTCAAAGGTTAATTGAGTGAAAAGGGAAAAATTACAAAAAGAGAGTTTAATTGGTTGGTTTAAATTAAAGCTTTTCTAGAGGTTCTCAAAGTGTAAATAACGTTTTCTTGACATCTTTAAAACATCTCCAAAACATCGCGTTTTAAAACCTTAGTCCGTTCCAACGACGGATTAAGCGAACCTTGTAATTAAAATCGTTTTCATTGTGAATAATGAAGTTTTGAATCGTTTTCTTAAATGATTTGTACAAAATAAATCGATTTGTATGTTTAACCACATTTTCTTATCAAAGGCTTTTATCTCGATGTTTTCAAACGCTTGAGTCGTTCCAACGGCGATTCGGGTGAACTTCATCAAACGGGGTTTTGAAACGTACCTAAATCGTTCCAACGGCGATTAAGGTGCGAACCATGTAAATGAACTCGTTTTGGGGAAGCGAATTAGTATAGAATTGGTATGTAACACGAAACATGAATCACGTTGTAAATTAATCAATTCTTCCTTCTTCCCCTCTCTTTCCTATGTATTTTGAACTAATGTAAATGGGTGATTCTTTACTAAAGTGGCTTTTCAATAATATATGCTCAAAACGGTTTTCAAAACGAGAAAGAAAAGGTTTCAAATGAATTTTAAACTTAAAGAAATATATGATTAGTCCGTTATCGCCTAACATGCTGAGTAGGAGGCCGGTGGTTCATAACCGGGCGATGTCGGGGTGCCTAGTAGCCTTTCTCCGGAAAGGAGCTAGCCTTCTCGGCTCGTACCTAAGTTTCCCGAACCCACACCGGTCTCTCGCAAGGGATCGGTGTTCATTTTCCCATTCGTGAGTGGCGACTCTTCCATATCTCCGAGCTCCGATCCTGCCGAGCAGCTTGATTCCACGATTGGTTGCTTTCGGCGCCAATCACCGCTTACGTCGCCATGAGGTGTCCACCACCCGATCCGCCCGGGAGATTAGGCCGCGACACCTCGTCTAACAGTAAGCTTCAAAGATCCATTTATGGATTGAAGCAAGCATCTAGGTCTTGGAATCAGAGATTCAGTGAAGCCATAACTGAATCTGGTTTCATGAAGAATCCTGATGAACCCTATGTATGTTTATATGAAATTCGGTGGGAGCATATCCACTTTCTCAATATTATATGTCGATGAAATACTACTCATTAGAGGCAATATATTAACACTGCAAGCTCAAGCAGTGGTTGAGTAAATGCTTCACATTGGCAGACTTAACTTGGTCGATTGTTGATGGATTATGGATCTTGGTCAAGATAGCCAAATAAATATCACCAATAATGAATTAAAATGGATTATTAATTTGATCTTTGGCTTAAGCCCTTTATCCTAACTTTAATGTAATTTTTCCACGTAGATTAAACTCCACATCAAAATAACATGAAAAGAAAATTAAATGGCTACAACAAGCAACAACTCACTCAGACCACTCATGGAAAAGGAAAAGCTTTCAGGGACTAATTTTCTTGACTGGTTGAGGAACTTGGAAATAGTTGTTAGACACGAGTCGAAGGAATATGTGTTGACTGTTGCCTTACCAGCGGCTCGTCCTACAGGTCGGGGCGTAACCGCTGATCAAATGTACTGTCATGGCCTATATTGTGAACATAACCACCTCTTACTATCTTAGAAGAGGCGATTATTAAGTATAATAAAAAAGGTGCAATTTTAGCTAATTTTTCTATTCAATTTTTTAATTGTACTTATTTATTACAACTAGGGATGACAACGGGTAGGGTACCCGCGGGTAATGTTAATCCCAATCCTAATCCCAATCCCAAATCCTTACCATTTTATTTTTTAATTACTCATACTCGTCCCATTACCCTAACATGTATATTTTTTGCATCCCATACCCGTCCCATTTAATTCGCGGGTACCCGATGGTACCTTTACCCGTTAAGAATAAAAAAATACAACAAAAAGTATTGCAAATTTAACAAAGTATAAATTTAATAAAGCGTAAATTCCAAAAAAAACCCATGTGGTTTCATGGATTTTAAAAAAAGAGCATGTTATACGCCGTTACCCGATAAGTGGAAAATGGACCGTTAATTTGATGACGTGGAAAAAGGGTAAAATGGTCTGAACCAATTTTTTTTATTTTTTTATTCTTCTTCTTCTTCTTCTTCTTCTTCTTCTTCTTCTTCTTCTTCTTCTTCTTCTTCTTCTTCTTCTTCTTCTTCTTCTTCTTCTTCTTCCTCTTTATCTCCTCTTCTCTTCTTCTTTTTTTCTTCTTTTAATTTTTTTTAAATTCTGAAATTTCTAGAATTCTGTCTGGAAATTTCAGAACTTCTGAAATCCAGACATGATGAACGTCTGGATTTTGGGAATTTTCTAGAATTCTGGAAAATTCCCATAATTCTATGGAAAAATCCAGATTTTGGAAAATTACCAGAATTCTGGAAAATTAAAAAAGAAGAAAAGCAAAGAAGAAAAAAATAATAAGAAGAGAATAGTCCAGAATTCTGGTAAATATCCAGAATTCTAGTAAATTTCCAGAATTCTGGGAATTTTCCAGAATTCTGGAAATTAAAAAAAGAAGAAAAAAAGAAGAAGAGA
Organism: Euphorbia lathyris; assembly: GCF_963576675.1. NCBI lineage: Eukaryota > Viridiplantae > Streptophyta > Magnoliopsida > Malpighiales > Euphorbiaceae > Euphorbia > Euphorbia lathyris. Next base: position 11,555,494 of record NC_088918.1, on the reverse strand, counting down.
AGAAGAAGAAGAGGAAGAAGAAGAAAAGAAAGGAGGGGGAAGAGGAAGAAGAAGAAGAAAAAGAAGAAGAAGAATAGAGGAGGAAGAAGAAGATGAAAAAAAAGGAAGAAGAAGAAGAGAGAAGAGAGAAGAATTTATTTTAAGAAGAAGAAGAAGAAGAAGAAGAAGAATCTATTAGAAGAAGAAGAAGAAGAAGAGAGAATAGAGAAGAAGAAGAAGAAGAAGTCCACGAAGAGAGAAGAAAAAGAAGAAAATGGTGGGTTTTTTTTATATATTTTAATTTTCTTTTTATTATTTTCTTAATTTTCTTTTTTTTTTTTTTGCATTTTTTTCGGACCATTTTACTCTTTGCCACATCATCACTTTTAACACTGTTAAGCCATTTTTCACTTTTCGGGTAACGTCGTAGAACACGTTCCTTTTTTTTTTGTAAAAACAAACCACATAGGTTTTTTTTTTAAATCCATGAAACCACATGTTTTTTTTTTGAATTTACCCTTTAATAAATCATCTATCTAAAAATTGAACAAGTTGAACCTTAATTAATAATAATAAATTAGCGTAGTCATATCCCTCAATGGTTCAATTTTGAGGTTACATGTTATTCCAAATTATAAACTAGACATCTTAATTCTTAAAATAACATATATTATATAAAAAATCCAAACAATCAGAACACAAATTTATCGTTTCTATAAGATAATGTTTGATTACATCATTGAAAATCTCAATCAAATTAAACAATCAATCCCTACAAAATCATCCTCTAACTAACACACATATATATATATCGATAGTCCTCAAATTATCATATATCATCACCATTGTCTTGTATGAGTTGTCATTATATACATCAAGGATATACTTCCTACCACTTGGGAAGAAGAAATTGACCTTAGAAATGAACCAAGTAGGAATGTTAAACATTGTAGCCACTTTTTTCTTTAAGTCATTAAGCTTTAGATCACCATATTTGTCGATTAAGACATGATGAACTTTCCCACCTTCATATATCATTGTGCCATCACTAGCAGTCTTGAATTTTCCTCCCAAATGGCATATTGCTAACAAACCCATCACCTGCACACGTGGCATGTTGCTTAATTGTAAGTTTCAATTAGCAAGAATTATATTCACAATGCAAATGTTTTTCTAATCCAGAAACACATTTTATATTTTCAATATTTACAGAAACAAGAGGAGAACGTGTAGTAAACAAACATGAAATGCAAAAACGCTAGTGAAGAGTAGTTTTCGTGCAATATAATCACATTATTGCATTTAGAAGATAATAATCTCTCATATTTCAAAATTTCAACACAAAAAATGAGCTTAAAGAAATCAGCTTTTCTCACTAAACAATAAATTTGTCAACCGAAAATATAAAGGAAAAGCAAAAATAATGCTTGAAAATAAAAAGGCCATAATTTCATAAAATCTCATCCCAATCCAGAAACCATTCTACACGAGTTTCATCAATGGCACAAATAAAAATCCTAAAAAACTCTTAAATTCAAGTAAAAACCCTAGATGAATCGAAGTAAGAGAACACATAAGGCAAAGATATACCTTTGTTCTTAATTAGTAAAAAATAACACAGTATAAAGAATTCTCAGATACCAATTAGAGTTTCGGATCGAAATAACAATAAGAAGAGATCAATCTATCTACGTATATATAACTAAGATTTTTCACTATTTTCCACTATTTCCTCCCGAATAAAAGTCTTATCAATTGAAGTCAACATTATTAATTATATAAAATATTTTGGTGGTTACACTAGTTTAACATATCATTAATGTGAATTATTCAATAAGATTAATTGGTGGTTATTTAATTAATTAATTGATACTGAATGATCTTAAGTGTTGAGTGTTTTATTGATTAGTTAGTTTGCGAGATGTAATTAATCAATTTGTAAATTAATGAAATTGCATTCGGTGATTAATTAATTAAATTAATACGCCAGTTTATTAATTAGTGTTATTTATTTAATTGGGGTAATTAAATTTAATCTAATCATAATTAATTGCATAAAATAAATATTATTGGTATTTATTTATATAATTAGATTAGAATTGGATTAGTTTTGTAATTAACCAATTAGGTTTAGGAATACACTATATATATAAATTGAAACACTGTAAACCTAATTAACTACTAATGATATTCGGCCAATCTATGTTTGCATAAGAAAACAATTAGATTTTCGGCAGCCACCACTTGAAAAGTGGAAGAAGAAATTTGGCTAATTACATTATCTCTCTTGTTCTCCCTCCATTCTTCGGCTAGCACCAGTTCTAGCTCGATAGATTTTCGTGCACCTGACTATGGAGATCTTACTACTTTGTTGATTCTTCAGACGTCTCTAGAAGAGACAGTCCGCGTAAGTTTTTACCTTAAAACGGATCCAAAAGGTTTTATTCAATCAATGGTTAACGGACAAAGATTAAACCAAAAGGGATTAGAAATAAATTTAAAACCGCAATTCCGTTGCGCTATAGTTGATTAACTGGCTATAATCCCTAACAGTGGTGTTAGAGTCATGGTTTAGTTCGTTTTGATTAATTGAAAAATTAATATGATTTGGTTTTATTATTTTTTCAAATCAATTTTTGAAATTTCCTATTAATTCCTCGTGTAGGAATTGTTCTAGGAAGTTTTCTATTTTATTTCTGTATGTATTTTGTTTTGCTCGGTTTCGATAATTTTTTTAGAATAATAAATTAAAAAAAAATACAGCAGCAACTTTTATTTAAACAGTAAAAAAAATAGTTTCGGACACGGAACAACAGTCGCGGGACTGCTGTCCGCGAACAGCAGCGCCGCGAACAGCAGCGCCGCGGCTGCTGTTGAGTGGACAACAGCACTGATGTTGTGCACCAGACAGCAGCCCCGTCACTGTCCCGGGTCTGTAAATTTTTTTTCAGAATTAATCTAATTTTGGATTTAACGAGACTGGTTTTAATCTTAAAAATTTTTCACGGGTAATTTAATAAAATCAGGGCCCTAATACCGTTTGATTTATTAAACGTGTTTTGAATAAAAATTAATTGGTATTAAAATGTTTTGTTTGGCATGCATATTTAATTTTAATCGAATTGATAATTTGTATAAAATTGAATATGGTTAATTTGTGAAATTGGCCCAATAGACTGTGAAGAAGCCCAGATGGTGCAAGCCAATGGTGGGAGCCCAGAGGGTCCAATCGTAGTGTTATTTATTTTAGAATGGGTTCGATTTATAAAATTGTAATTGATCATGAAGAAGCCCAGATGGTCCAAGCAAATGGTGGGAGCACAAGGAGACTTAAAGCAAGCCCGTGAAGATTAGATAGTATATCTAGTTTCACTAGGATGTATTATAAGGCCTATAGAGTCTCTATGTTTATTTTGGTTATACAATTGCTTAGTATAACATGAAATATAAGTAGCAACAATCACCAGATCATCATCCTTGATAATTATATGTTAAAGCCGTATCACTTAATTAATCCGGATAATGAAATATTGAGTCGTTTAAAAGTGCTTTCCAAATTCACACCTCTTCCTCACAGGTAGTGATACAGTGTATGACATTCCCTAGTAGGTATTAGTGGACCGTCGAGGGTAGTATGGCTAATACGTGTATGATGGTTGGACTCAACGTGGATAGTATTAGCTCAGAGCAGGCCCTAAGCACAGATGGGCTAAGTGTGACAAAGCCCATCAAACCAAGAGTCCTTGCGGAGGATTGGATAGTTTATCCTACCAAATGGTCAATGGTCGACGGTGGAGCCCTAGCTCGGTCGATTGTTGATGGATTGTGGATCTTGGCCAAGACAACCAAATAAATATCACCAATAATGAATTAAAATGAATTATTAATTTGATCTTTGGCTTAAGCCCTTTATCCTAACTCTAATGTAATTTTTCCACGTAGATTAAACTCCACATCAAAATAACATGAAAAGAAAATTAAATGGCTACAACAAGCAACAACTCACTCAGACCACTCCTGGAAAAGGAAAAGCTTTTAGGGACTAATTTCCTTGACTGGTCCAGGAACTTGCAAATACTTCTTAGACATGAGTCGGAGGAGTATGGGCTGACTGCTGCCTTACCAGCAGCTCGTCCTACAGCTCGGGGCATAACCATTGATCAAATGGTGGAGTACGACCGACATGTTAAGGATGAGAGAGATGTGTCATGCATTATGAGGGGTACCATGGTTCCCGATCTTCAGAAACAGTTCATGGAGCAACCGCCTTTGAGATCATGGATCACTCAAAAGAATGTTCAGCTCATTAGGAAATATACTTGAAAACAAACGCGTTATGCAGCACTACGATGCAAGTCGAGACTTCTGTTAGCACACACGTAAAGTTGAAGGGTTTTATTGACACATAATCAAGGCTTGGCTCACTAGTGCCTGCCCAACTGGCAGTCGACGTCATTCTTGGATCACTTATAATAAGTTTATCATGCACTACCACATGTAGGGAATTGATAAGTCTGTAGTATAATTGCATGGCATGCTAAAGCTTGTTGAGCAATCCTACAAGAGGACTCCAAAAATGTTGCTGGTCAACAAAGGGAACGTGCCTAAAGGAAAGGCCAAGTCCAAGTCCAATGTGAAGGCCCAAGGCTAGGAAGGCAGTAGCTTCTAAAGGTAGGTTGGCCTCGGTAGATGATATCTGCCATTAGTGTAATGAGAAGGGACACTGGAAAAATGCATGTTCAAAGCTAAGGGAGAAACAGAAGAACAAACTTCCGGTTCAGGTATTTATGTTGTTGAAATTAATCTGGTTATCTCTACATCTTGGGTTGTAAACACTACACCAAGCAAGGCAGTTGAAGGAACACCATATGAATTATGGACGGGACGAAAGCCCAACGTTTCCTTCATGAAGTTTTGGGGTTATCATGCCATGTCAAGAAATTGATAAGTGGCAAACTAGAGTGCAGGTCTGTTAAATGCCAGTTTGTTGGTTACTCTAAGGAAACTAAGGGTTATTACTTTTACAACCCAGCTGAGAATAAGACATTCGTGGCTAGGTTTGTAGTCTTTTGGAAAAGGAATTCCTTTCCAAAGTAGACAGTGGGAGAAATATTGATCTCGCTGAGATTCAAGACTCACGAACTCCTACAGTAGATGCTGAGGATGCTCACGTAACTGGTTTAGGTCCTCAAGAAATTGAGGAGGCTAAACTAGTACGCAGGAACCTAGAAGGTCTCGTAGGACACGTCATCAGCCCGAAAAGTACGGCTTTGTCATGACTGATGATGGGTGAAATAATGGTCGATGACCAGGATGAGCCCAAGACTTATCAAGAGACTACTAAAAGCCCACAATCCGATCAATGGCGTAAAGCTATGGAGGCTGAAATGCAGTCTATGCGTGATAACCAGATACCAATTAGAGTTTCAGATCGAAATAACAATAAGAAGAGATTAATCTATCTATGTATATATAACCAAACTTTTTCACTATTTTCCACCATTTCCTCCCTAGTCAAAGCTGAATGAGTAAATCTCATTAATTGACTTCAATGGAATTAAAGTTTATTAATAATTATATAAAATATTTTGGTGGTTACACTAGTTTTAGTTGTCATTAACGTGAATTGATTCAATAAGATTAATTGTTCATTCCAACTGTTTGTCTATAAGAGTGATGTTTTCCTTATTCGAAACACACACACACACACATATATATATATATAGTACATGTGAAGGAAATAGAGAAAAACTGAAACTTTTCACTTTATATAATTGCAATAAAAAGGCATCAAATCCTAATGAATGGATCGATAGTTTGATTACATTATGGAAAATCTCAATCAAATTAAACGATCAACCCCTACAAAATCATCCTCTAACCAACATATATATCGATAGTTCTCGAATTATAATGAAATATCATCATCGACTTGTATGAGTTATCATCATAGACATCAAGGAAAAACTTCCTATGAGTTGGGAGGAAGAAATTTAACTTAGAGATGCCCCAAGTAGGAATTTTAAACATTGTAGCCACTTCTTGCTTTAAGTCATTAAGCTTTAGATCACTACATTTATCGATTAAGAGAGGATGAGTTTTTCCGCCTTCATAGATCATTGTGCCATTGCTTGTAGTCTTGAATTGTCCTCCTATATGGCATATTGCTAACACGTTCTGCGTCACACATGGCATCTTCCTAAATAGTAAGTTTCAATTAGCAAGAATTATATTTTCAATACTTAGAGAAATGAGAGGAGACATGTCGTAAACAGACATGAAATGAAAAACGCTACTGAAGAGTAGTTTCCGTGCAATATAATCTCACATTATTGTATTAAGAAGATAATCATCTCTTATATTTCAAAATTTCAACACAAAATATGACCTGACAGAAATCAACTTTTCTCACTAAACAATAATTTTGTCAACTGAAAACATAAATAAGAAGCAAAATAATGGTTGAAAATAAAAAAGGCCAATAATTTCTTAAAATCTCATCCTAATCCAGAAACCATTCTACATGAGGTTTCATCAATGGCACAAACATATTTCCTAAAAAACTCTTAAAATTCAAGTAAAAACCCTAAATGAATCGATGTAAGAGAAACAGAAAGGAAAGGAGGTACCTTTGTTCTTAGATAAGTAAAAAATAACAAAGCTTAAGGAATACCCAGATACCAATTTGAGTTTTGGATCGAAATAACAATAAGAAGAGATTAATCTATCTATGCATATATAACCAAATTTTTTCACTATTTTCCACCATTTCCTCCCTAGTCAAAGCTGAATGAGTAAATCTCATTAATTGACTTCAATGGAATTAAATTTTATTATTAATTATATAAAATATTTTGGTGGTTACACTAGTTTTAGTTGTCATTAACGTGAATTAATTCAATAAGATTAGTTAGTTATTCATTCCAACTGTTTGTCTATAAGAGTGATGTTTTCCTTATTCGAAACAAATATATAGTACATGTGAAGGAAATATAGAAAAATTAGAAGTTTTCACTTTATATAATTGCAATAAAAAGACATCAAATCCTAATTAATGGATCACTTGTGTACATTTTCATTTGCGTGTGTAGCTCATCTGTTTCTACGTCTCATATACTTATAAAAGCTCTTGCATATTTTAGAGCATTCTACATTTAGAAACTCCAATTCCTGAAAAAAAACCCTCTAAGTGATTGTTTTCTTTCCAAGAGGCTGACAACTCATCTTAGTATGCATTAGTAATCGATGACGTGTCAAGCCAATATTTTTCACTATTTGGTGTCTACTTCAGTGTTTGGCTACTCCATTTTAGCTTGCTCTATATAAAAGACATGGACTGGCCAAATAGAATGATATATATTACTATTTTGTACATTGTGCCAATTTCTATAGCTAATTTAGATGTGTAGTTAAGCTCTCAGGTGGTGGCAACGATTATCATAATCAGTTATATACTGTGATGACAATATATCAAATTTCACCCATGTTAATTTCAATTATGTAATAGAAACATGTGAATTTTTTTTCAATTGTGTAGTTGGGCAGTTCGATGGTGGTGATTAGCTATTATCATAGTCAGTTATATACTGTGATAATAAGAAATCAATTTTCATCTATGTTAATTTAAATTATTTTTTTAAAACAGGTGAGCATACACTTGCTTATAGGACGATAGGAAAAGAGCATTTCCATATTGTAGCCTAAATGTTCTTTTTTTTTTGTAACATTTAACTATATTAATGTAATCTTAATTCAAACAAAAAAAAATTTATATAAGAGTTGCGATCTGTTACTTGATGATTTCTGCATAAATTCATTTTTGGTCCCTGGGATGCAGGATATGAGAGTTGCCGACCTGTTACTAGAAAATGGTAGAGGATGGGATCTGAATAGGCTTCATGGGTGTTTAAATAAAGGAGAAGTGAGTGCTATTAGTGATATCATCCTACCTTTTGATGTTAGAGAAGACACTAGGGTGTGGCATTGGTCGAAAAATGGACCGTGAGGTCGGGTTACACTGAAGGGATGAAGGGGGAGGAAGAGGAAGTGGGTAATGAGGTCTGGAGAGGATTGTGGAGGTTGGATGTCCCCCCTAAGCTTAAATTGTTTATCTGGTGTGTTTGCTCAGACTGCTTACCCACTCGAGCTAGATTGGCTCAAAGACGTGTTCCCATCACGACTGAATGCCCTATATGTGTGGAGCAGGACAAAATGGCTAACCATTTATTTGTTGATTGCAGCTTTGCAAGTGATTTATGGAGGATAATCGGCTTACCGATCCCTCAACTTAGTGGACAAACTGTTGCAGATTGGCTATTGAGTGAATTGTGCATACCAAATTAAGATAGACTCATCCGGACGTGTTGTGCTTTAAAGACTATCTGGGAACACCAGTTGGCGACTAGGAATTGAAGAGTACCGCGAATGGAGGGCGTTTCAGCATGGAACCGGTGCCAGTCCCCCGATTAGGCAACGACATCATGCCACGGTACATCCTGACTCGTCAATTGCAGATCAACGGAGTCGGCAACCGGACTCAGCAGGTCCATCACGACTGATCCCGCAGGTATTAACCAGACTCTCCTTTCCTGTTTCTGTTCCCTCTCCGAAATGGAAGCCCCCATCATTGGGTTCAATTAAATGTAATATTGATGGGGCATTGTTCATAGAGGAGGGGTGTTGTGGGATGAGAGCAGTGGTCAGGGATGCAATGGGGGCATTTTTATTCTGTAGCAGTGGCTGTGTCACAGGCTCCAAGGAGCCTCGAGTGGTCGAGGCATTAGCATTAAGAATTAGTATGATTTGGTTGATGGCTTTACATTACACACATGTTGAATTTGAGTCAGATGCGAAAGTAGTTGTGTATGCGATTCTGTCAAGCAAAAGAGACATCTCAGAGTTTGGATCTCTTATTCATGATTATCGATTTATTCTATGATCGAATCTCGATTTTAAATTGTCATTTATTTTTCGTTTAGCGAATAGGGCTGCTCATTTGGTAGCTAGGCAGACCTATTCCAATGCTAGCGATTTTGTATCTTCCGAAGTGTCGGAATGATTGTTAAACACTATTATTGAGGATGTGAATCCTATCGTTTTATGAGATTTCCGATTTTTAGGTTAAAAAAAAATTTATATTAATGTAATCTATTAAAAAAACTATATTATTGTAATTGGGTTTGTAGGTCAATTAGTTAGGTATATTATTTGGTTGTGTTTCTTAAGACTAGAGTTTGTTTTATATGTATATAATATTAGAATACTACGTAACATACTTTTTTGGAAGGGAGGGGTGGGTGGGTGGGGATATATGGTTCTAATAAAGTCTATTTTGTTTTGTTAGTTTATTATTGAATTTTACAAATTATAGTAATTTTTAATCATAACAAAAAGCACTTTAATTGATAAACTTTTGACATAAAATGATATATTTTTCTTCTTCATATTGCAAATATCCACCGAAAATAATATTAAATGTTGCAACTATTTTAATAAAATTTAAAATTAAAAAAACTGAATTTGATTTTAATTATTAGTATTGTAACTTAAAAGTTTCAAGTATTTTAATTTACTATAATAAGTTAGTTTTAACTTAATTATATTTTAAATGGTTTTTTTAGAACATATATTTTAAATGTTGTAACTATTTTAATAACAAAGCAAATGCTCTTGCACGAGCCGTTGCTAATGTTGCAAATCGAGGAGAATGGCTTATCGCCCCCTCCATTTCTATGTTCTATGACTGGGATTATTACTTAATATACATCCTACATTCTTAAAAAAAAATGCTCTTTTAAGTTATCAAACAATGCCTTAATTTGTCATATATAATAGTCAATTACATTTTTCATGTACAAACTGAGAAAGTTGATGTAGTAAAGAGTTTTTTTTTTTTGGTAGGAAAAGGAAAGAAAAACAAACAAAAGCCCCACAAACTAGCTTGGGATTACTCTCGGAAAGCTAACCCCCACCTGATCATCCGAAAGTAAAGAAAAAAGGAAGTCTGGAGGAGAAGAGAAAGTTGTTACTCCCAAAGTCCTCACATGGCCCTCAGCAGCAAGGCGGTTTGCCACCCGATTATGCTCCCTGAAAACGTGGCCAAAGCTGATGGTATCGAAAGAGGTGCCCAATCTTTTGACCTCTTTAACTAAGTTTTGGCAACCTAGACTCATAGCACTGTTATCAGAGATCATTTTGACCGCTTCAAGGTTGTCCGATTCCACGAGTAGTCTTTTCAAGCCCAGATTTTTGGCGATCCTAAGTCCAGAGAAGATCCCCCAGAGCTCAGCAGTGAAGGAAGATCTCAACCCCAGGTTCTGAGCAAAGCCAGACACCCAAGCACCACCGACATCTCTCAAAACACCTCCAGCCGCAATTCTACCATCACTAAGACAAGAGCCGTCAGTATTTAATTTAACTATCCCTTCCCCAGGTCTACTCCATCCAAATAGATGAACAATAGTTCTTTGGATAGTATTAGATAAAATATCCTCCTTGAAGCTATCAATAATAGTATTGATTTTTTTAGAGAAGAAGACAAGTAAATTAGGAATAACTATAGCTCCATCTCCAAAGATATCAGCATTCCTCCACTACCAAAGCTGGTGAAAGACGATGGCAAAGAGGATAGCACCATGCTCTAGCTTAGGAAATAACAAACCATTAACACCATCAACAAACCAATCTCGGTCAGAGTGGGCAAAGAAATCTGAAAGCAAATGAACCGGAAGAACTTGCCTCCACACATTTTTACTTTTAGCACAATCTCTTAGAACATGGTAGGTGGTTTCCGCCTGAGCTCTGCATCTACAACAAGTATCAAAATCCACTAAATAGTGTCTTTTCCTTTCAACATTTATCAGCAACCTATTCTTTGCACCAAGCCACATGAAACTTATAATGCGAAAAGGAAGTTTTAAGGCCCAAATATTCTTCCAGGCGACTGAAGGGGGAGAATTCAAATTCAGATTAAAAGCCTCAAAAGCAGATTTGCAAGAATAAGCACCGTTGTTAGTAAGGGACCAACAGTGATTATCCTCATCTTCCTCCTTACTACTAACTTTAACTCCCTGAATTTTCAAGAGCGTTTCCAGACAAAGGTAAGCCTCAAATCTTGACCAAACCCAATCACCATCCGAATCCACAACGTCTATAATATTCCAATTATGAATCTCTAGAGGCGGCAGAGAAGTACAAATCTCTAATAAAGGCTTCTTCCCAAGCCAGATGTCATTCCAAAAACTAATAGATCTGCCATTTCCCACCGACCAACCAATCCCAGAGCAAAACTCAGAAAACACAGCATTAACCCCTTTCCATAAGAAATAACAATTAAGAGCCCTTTCCTTTGGTCCCCCAAAAATCCTATCCTTTCTATATTTCCCGCACAATAACCGCACCCAAAGAGCAGACGAAGATTGCCACATCATCCAAAAAAGCTTCATTAACAACACCTTATTGTTGTCCCTGGCTCGTCTAATCCCCAAACCTCCCATATTCTTAGGTTGGCAAACCTTTTTCCACGGAACCAGATGGATCTTTTTCCCCTCTTCCACGTCCCCCACAGGAAACGACGATTGATTTTATCGAGACCATTAAGAACAGGTTCCGGCAATTTACAAGCTTGCATAATGTGATTAGGAACCGCACAGTTCACAGATTGAACCAAGATTAGACGGCCCGCAAGAGAAAGGGATTTAGCTTTCCAACTAGCACATTTACTATTAGATCTATCGAGGATCTCTTTAAAAGAAGCTTTAGAAACTCTATCATTATGGAGAGGAACCCCCAGATAGTTACCAAAAGCCTTGGTAAGAGGAATACCAGAAATCTCACTCATCCTTTTACAGACCTTTTGGTTCATATTTTTAGAGGATAACATTCTAGACTTATGGGTATTAAGTTTTTTACCTGAAGCAGAGCAAAAATTACCGAGGATATCCATAATCACACCAATTTGCTCTTCACTTCCCTCAACAAAGATCATAACATCATCAACAAAGAACAAATGAGTGACCGGGGGACATAATTTATTAATGGAAATCGGATGAAACCTCCCAGTGCTAACAACATCTTGGATAAGATGAGTTAACCTCTCCATAGCAATAACAAATAAGAACGGGCTCATAGGGTCTCATTGCCGGATATTCCGTGATGGAGTAAATTCCTCAAACACATCTCCATTGATCAAAACATGGAAGATAGGAGAAGAAATACAAACCTCAATAAATTTCCTCCAATTCTCTGGAATCCCAGCTCTCTCCAGACTATCTAGAAGAAAACTCCAGTTAATCTGATTGTAAGCTTTCTCCAGATCCAGCTTAAGAGCCATAATAACACGCTTACCCTTTTTGACCTTCATCGAATGAACCATCTCATGAGCGATAACAATATTATCCATCACCTGTCTTCTCGGGATAAAACTACCTTGATTCTGGCTAATAATATCAGGTAGGATACACCGAAGCCTATTAGCCACGATTTTGGTAACCACCTTATAAAGCACATTATACAGACTAATAGGTCTCATTTGTAAGAAAGAGGAAGGCTTCTCCACTTTAGAAATCAGGACCAGAAGAGTTTTATTAACAAGCCTAATATCCTCAGACCCATTAAAAACCCATTTGACAAAACTGTAAATACCTTCTTTCACAGTTTCCCAGTGTTTATGATAAAAATCGGTTGGGAGCCCATCAATCCCAGGAGCTTTAGTAGCACCAATGTTAAACACAGCATAACTAATCTCTTTTTGATCAATAGGGTGAAAGGCTTCAATAATCTTATCCTCACAAACCATAAGAAAAGTAGACATAGACAGAGCTCCATCCAAATCCACCGGGTCCTCTTTAAAAAACTCTTTATAGAAGTTAAGGGCCAAGAGACAGATTTCTTCATCCTCATAAACCAAATTCTCATTATGATCTTTGATAGCATCAATACGATTTTTCTACCTTCTGATAATAGTAGAGAGATGGAAATACATTGTATTACGATCTCCATCTTTAATCCAAGCTTTCCTTGACTTCTGAAACCAAAGTAACTCTTCTTGCCTTAACACAGCTTCCAACTCATTCTAGAGGGATCTAAAAGGACAATTCAAACTATGGTCAAACCTGATCTCCAAGATACGTTGGATGCCTTCAATCCTACTCAGGATTTTATGTTTCCTTCTGATAATATGGCCAAAAACATTTCTATTCCAGCCCACCACATTACTTCTAAAACCCTCCGCAACCAGTAAGACATTAGAATGGGGTTTCCAATTATCATGAACAAAGTTCTTAAACTTAGGATGAGATTCCCAAGCCACTAGATACCTAAAAGGTCTTTCCCCTCTAGGACGAGGAGCTCTCACCAACCTGACTAAGATATGACAATGATCAGAATGACGGAAGGGGATATTCAACACAGCCGCTTCATGAAACCTGCTCTAAGCAATAATATTAGCATAAACTTTGTCCAACCGAACAAAGGTACTATTACGTTTCCAAGTAAACTTATGACCAGCAGCACCAAGATCGGACAGTCCACACAAATCCATATTCTGCTTATGATTAAGACACCTATTAATATAGTGATTCCCTCCCCCTCTTTGGTCACTCATAATAGCAATATCATTAAAATCTCCAGCAACAAACCACGCCTCCACCATACTCGTACTTAACGTAAGCAGAACCTCCTAAAGACGTTTACGATTAGCAAGAATATGATCAACATACACAATAGTGATAAAAAAAGGGTTTATTACCAGGGTAAGTAACTTTACTGTGAATAAATTGCTTATCCATCTTCACGATATCAAAATGAACCAGATCAGGCTTCCAAAAAAGCCAAATACCACCTGCACGGCTCATAGCCTCCGATCTAACACACTTCCAACTTCTAAATAATTTAACCACCTCATCAACTTTAGCTCCACTGACCTTAGTTTCCAGTAAAGCAAAACAAGACAGGTTGAACTGCTTAATTAAATGGGTAATTAATTTATTAGTCCATATATTTTGATAAAACACATTGTTTAGTCCCTGTATTTTCAAAAACACATGATAAGGTCCCTAACCTTTTTCTCAGTGAACTGTTTAGTCATTCCGTTTGTTTGTTAGATTTTTTACCGTTTATGACTTCGAAAATGACTAAATTACCCTTTACTATTTACCTTTAAACTTCAGAAGAGGAAATCCAATTTAGAAAAAGAAGCTACTTGTATGGAGAACAAGAAAAAGAACAGACCCAATGCTTACAAATTTGAACGATTATGAAGAAAATCAAGAAAAAGAACACTTGAAGTTGATTTCAGATGCATTACAGTTTAAAGGAAAGGAAAATAAAGGAAAAGAAGAACGCAAATCCAAATTGACTAACGGAATCTTAATGATAGTCTAACGGCAGGGACTAAATAGTTTACTGAGAAAAACGTTAGGGACTAAACAGTTCACTGGAAAAAACGTTAAGGACTTTACAGTGTGTTTTTTAAAATACAGGGACTAAACAGTGTGTTTTGTCAAAATATAGGGACTAATAAATTAATTACCCTAATTAAATCCTTTACATGGATCCGGGTCGCCTTGCTTGCCGCTCCTCTAACATTCCATACAAACATATCCATCAACAAGAGGACAACAAACATATCCCACATTCACAATAGATATTATGGATTCCTTCATACTCAATATAGTAGATTGTATGTTGTAAAAATAATTTAGACAAAAGAGGTTTTGCTAGATCAATATCAATACAAACTCTAGTAAATTTGCCTCTTTCTGCTCCAATAGTGGTTTTATCCACATGGCGGACTTTTCCAACAAGCCCATCAATTTTCTTAAGAAATATTTCATTATAATACTCAATTGGGAGACCTACGAATGTCACCCAAGTCAAAATCCTATTAATCAAGCAATCCCTTTGGATTAAAGTTAGGGACCCAAGGTCTTATGGTGAGAACATGATTAGAGATGATGTAGGGGCACCCATTAATGACCGCTTCATAAGCTTCAGCATGTGTGAACTTAATCACATAATAGTCATTCTCCAAGTCAGTGATGGTGACTTTACCTTTCTTAGCCCACTGAGCACGGATTCTCTGGGCAAAGTAACTAGTTCTAATTTTTTTCCCTAGGACCGTCACTATTAAGGACAATTTCCATTTAGAACGAAGGGACCGTTTTTCAGGCGAGGATAAACGAATTACAGGACACAAAGGATCGTCATGTTCTTCATCCTCCATATCCGAATCAAACAAAATTCCCTCCAAGTCATCATCCTCCAACCCTCCATTCAGGGACGTATCCTCCTCCACTACACCCAAGACCGTGTCTTTCCAAGACATTTTCATATTACCTGGTAACACACACCCTTGCACCCCATCAACCATCTCTCCCCTACTCCCTATCTCGGAAGCAACCCGGGGATCCAAAGGAGAATTGATTGCCGCCGAAAGGATCCCCACAAAAGCCGTCTGATCATAACAAAAATCCTTCCCCGACTGGCCGGACAAACTGACCCCGTCCCCTACACCCGATCCGCCAGATCCGCCGCCCAAATACGAGACAGACCCAACCCTTAGCGGAACAACCCCACCTGTCGCCTCTCCCTCTATTTCTCCCACCCGACCCGGCCTAGAAGACTCCTCCAACCGCAGATCGCCGCCGGATCCAGCCATAGCAGAACGCGCAACACACGCCTTCCATGCCAAGGCGTCGTGCGCCTCTGCTTTCGGATCACCGATCGGCACCGATCTCGCCTCCCCAGCCATCGCTCCGCGCGCCTCACCCTCCGCTACCAGATCGCACCGCTGCCATAAACACCGGACCGCCGCCCAATCTTGAGCGCTCCCGCAGGTCACCGTCTCGCCTTCATTCTCGATGGTCTCCTTCTTTCTCTTTCCTTTCATTGCACTAAAACTCGAAAGAGGTCAAACTCTTCACTTTATTGGTAAAGTGAAGAGTTTCTCATTTTACCAATAAAATTATTTGTAAAATGTCTTATGAATATTATTGATTTTCATTTGTTACGCTTTGCTGTTGGAAAAAGCTATTTTTCCTAAAAGCTGAGATTTTCTGCTTTTATAAAAAGCTATTTTTCATGTACAAAAGGCAAATAAGAGATCTCTATCCAAACGACTAAAACTCTCTTTTAAAATGAAGAGCCCAATGTATAGATAAAAAAGAGCAAATAAATACCCCCAAAGTTTTCAATACTAGAAATCAAAAAATATCAATAGTTACCGAGCCGCATGAAATTTGAACATCATGTTTTAGATATAGTAATGAGAGTCTTCCAGTTTTTTGGGAGGAAATACTTGAGATCAAAGATGCTATTAGCATTAATATTGAACATTTCAGCAACTTATGTCTTGAAATCCTTATACTTTAGTTGAGAAGATTTATTGATGTCCATAGCATGAGCATCTCCTCCTTCAAAGAACAACAAGCCATCACAACTAGGTAGGAATTTTCAACCCAAATGGCATATTGCTATCAACTCAGTCTTGTGCATCGCCTGCCTCAATCAACCAAATGGCTTACAAGTAGATTCACAACATGAAACTCAATCTAAAAGGGGAGAAAATCCCACAGTTAAAGATAGAAATAATGTCATTGATAACTTGTAACGACGGTATTCACGGTCATATACAACCTTTCTCATTAAAGGTAAATAATGACTCATTATTTCTAAAAATTACAAGGCTAGAAAAAAAAACTCACTATGTTTTTGGCACCAATAATTCTAAAAACGTAAAAAGTTTTTGTTTTTATAAAAATTAGAGGTTTGTAGCATCAAAAATTTAACAGTGATTGATAAAAGATATATCAATAACGAGATTAATACAAGTTTGTTATTTACAGTCGTTAATAATATAATCTCTAAGGAGAGTAATTGTTTACCCTCGTTCATAAGCATTTTTAATGCAGGTATCAGATGCACTGTAGTTAAATTTAGTCAGTATAAAATTAATTTGTTGTAGTATAAAACATTAAAAGAAATATCGAATGCAGTTGCGTATATTAATTACAATATATTTCAGTAAGCATAAACTGATTCACATTAGGTTAATAAGTCAATTTTGAAGATAATGTCTCATTTTTCAAAATGGCAAACCAAAAAAAGAGCTTTAAAAAATCAACAACGAATTTATCAGCAGAAGACACAAAGAAAATAAAAAAACAATCACTGATATTGAAAGACCAAGAATTTCATAAAATAACATGCTAATCCAGAAATCATTTTCAAAGAATTTCATCAATGGTCCAAACAAAAAAACTCTAAATTCATCAAGCAAGCCAGGGAGGAATCAAAGTAAGAAAGCACATAAAGAAAGGAGACCTTTATTAAATACATTTGCTCTCAGACCAGTAAAAAAAATTCCCACAATACCAATTCTGCTTCGAAATAAGAAAGAACCACTGCAAGAAAAATGAAATTTAATGACAGAAAATACATCACTAAACATCTAATTCCACTCATTAAAGGTTTTTAATGAGCGGAATATTCTTCTTGATGAAACCCTTCTTACTAAAAGTATTAATTACGGAATAATTCCGCTCATTATTAACTTACAATGGGTTGAAATTTACCCTTGCTAAAAACTATGTCTAATGATTAACAAATACGTTCATTAATAATATTTATAATGATATAAAAATCCACTCATTAGAAATACCTATAAATGATTTAAAATACACTTATTAAAAATATTTATAATGATAAAGAATCCCCGCATTATATCATAGCATTTCCCATCATTGTTGATATTGCTTATTTGGATAAAATTTACAATAAAATTTTTGGATTGAAGGAGCTATGGTAATCAAACAATGATTAGTATTAAAAACAAATTAACCTATTATTTTTGCTTGAAAAAGGAGATTTTTCTCTATTTCGCTGGACTTATTATTTTTGAAATTTGTATTTAGTTTGAAATTTCTATTTTCGACGAACATTCAATTTGGTTGCTTGATATGCTTACTCAATGAACAGTGGGAAGTGGGAAAATTTTTTGTACTTTGAGACAATGTTCAATTTTTGTATTTGATCGCTTTGGAAAGTAGAAAGTGTATATTTATGCTCATATATAAAATGAAAAAAAATGGGTTTTATATATGCAGCCCTAAGGGCTGCATATAAGCATTTAATGCAATAGAGATAATTGTTGTAGAAGTTGTAAATACATATTTCATTCCCTATATTTGTTTGATATTTAAAAGTTCAATGCATACTTATTAGTCTTGAGAGATGCTCGCGGTGCTTGGGTGTCTGACTTTGCTCAGAATCTAGGAGTGGGTTCTTCTTTCTCTGCTGAGCTCTAGGGTATTTTCTCAGGGCTTAGGCTCGCTAAGAACCTGGGTTGAAAAAGGTTGAGTGTGGAATTCGACAACCTTGAAGATGTGAAGAATATCTCTGATAATAGGTCCTCTTGTCTAGGCAGGCAAAATTTACTTAAAAGGCATCAAAAGGCTATGTTCTTCATTTGATACTATCAGTTTTGGGCATGTGTTCAGAGAGCAGAATAAGGTTGCCGACAGCCTTGCGACTGAGGGCCAGGAAAGGGTTTTTGGGACCTCTACCTTCTCGTCGCCTCCTATTAGTTTATTTAGGATTTGGGGTAGTTAGTTAAATTGTATAAGTTTAGGGATTAAAGATGTAATTAGACTTTTAGTTGTTGGATATATATAGGCTGTTATAACCTACCCAACGATGACAAAAACTATACGACTCTTTTTCTCTTTTCTGTTTTCGGCTCTCTCTCTTCTCTGGTTACAGTTTCTTCTTCTTCTTGTAACTTCTTCATTTCACTCCCATTAATGGAGATTACTTCATGTTCATTCAATTTGATATGGTATCAGAGCAAACAAATTACTTCCGCTGATTCTATTCTATACGATTTCTGAGAATTTTGATTTTAGGTCAAAATTGTTCTTCTTGTTTCTTTTCACGATCTTCCTATTAGATCGTAGTTCTTCTTTTCTATTGATCTTCATGTTAGATTAATAGTTGTTATTCTTCTGGTTCTTATTGATTCAATTTCTTTTCAAAGATCAATTTTTTGGTTTTTCCCCAAAATTTGTTACGATGACCACTATTCTTGATCAATCTGCTAATCCCACTAGCATCTATTACATACATCCCAGTGAGAATTCGTTGCAACC
The DNA here is from genome assembly GCF_963576675.1 of Euphorbia lathyris. Lineage (NCBI taxonomy): Eukaryota > Viridiplantae > Streptophyta > Magnoliopsida > Malpighiales > Euphorbiaceae > Euphorbia > Euphorbia lathyris. Next base: position 11,536,370 of record NC_088918.1, on the reverse strand, counting down.
TCTGGTTTCACAACTTTTAACGGGCAGTAAAGACTATCATTCTTGGGCCAGAGCTTTCAAGCGCTCTTTAATGGCCAAGAATAAGATGAAGTTTGTGGATGGGACCTTGCTTCAAGAAGATGTGGAGGAGGCAAATAAGCTGGCTTGGAATCGTTGCAACCAATTGGTGATGAATTGGTTGAATGCATCAGTTTCTACTTCAATTGCTTCAAGTATTACATGGTTTGAAACTGCTTATAAGGCTTGGCAAAACTTGAAAGATCGCTTTGCACAAACTGACCATTTGAGGATTGCAGAACTCCAGGATGAGATTGCTTCTTTACATCAAGGTGATATTTCTGTCACAAATTATTATATAAAATTGCTTGTTGTGTGGGAAGAATTAGTTAACTTTAGGCCAATCATGACTTGTACTTGTGTGCCTAATGCTGAAGAAAGTGCATGTATTGCTATTAAGAATGTTCGAGAGCAACAAACTCAAGATTGTGTAATCAAGTTTCTTAGAGGCTTAAATGGAAATTTTAGTATGATTAAGACACAAGTGCTTATGATGGATCCATTGCCTAAGATAGAAAAAGTGTTTAATATGGTAGTACAACATGAGAGGCAGTTTCATGAAGGTGTAGATGCAGGGATTCTTGGTAATTTGCCTAATGTTTCTGTCAATTATGCATATCAGTCTAATCAGAATAAGGGTTCATATCAATTCAAGAAAGGGAATATAAAGAAGTGTAGTTATTGTGGAAAAGAGTGGCATACTGTGGATCAATGCTATCAAAAGCATGGATACCCACCAAATTTTAAAGGGAAAAAGGCAGTGGTGGCTAATGTTACTACACAGAATGAAGGGGCTATGTCTGGATATGGGGATAGTGTCAATATAGGGTAGACACAGGGATATGGATATGTTGCTGCAGGATCAGGGTCATCTGCTGGGAATATTAGCATTCCAGCTGAGAAGTATAACACTCTTATGCAGATGATGCAAAGGTTTGAGCAGAGACCAATGCAGTCACAAGGTTCAGGGTTTCAAGGTTCTCAATCAACTTCAGTGAATACATTTTCCACTCAACCTATTGGTTTTTCTTCTGCTGCTTCAGCATGTCCTACCTTACAGTCAGACTTTGCTAATGCCACTTATCAAGGTACACACAATTCAACTTCTGCACATATTTTACATTGTGATACAAGATCACTTGTGCATTGGATTATTGATTCTGGAGCAACAAATCATGTTGCTATTGACTTGAGATATATGTTTGATGTTGTGAATATTCCTACTATGCGTGTTAATATGCCTAATGGTACTTTTGTGTATGTGAATAGAGCTGGATCAGTTCAATTAACACCTGATTTATTAGTTACACATGTACTTTACATACCCGAGTTTCACTGCAATTTAGTTTCTATTAGTAGATTACTGCATGACATGAATTATGAGGTAATAGTTACCCATAATCTCTGTCTATTGCAGGACAAGCAGACTTTGAAGAGGACTGGTATAGATGAACTCAGGAATGGCCTATACATTTTGACATAGAATGCATATGATTCAAACATATATAGTTGTACTAGTAATAATAAATCGGTGTCTACTGGTAGATTGCAGCTTTTATCTACTGAAAATACTAATGTAAAATGTTGTAATACTTCTGTTTGCACTATTTGTCCCTTAGCAAAACAGGAGAGACTTCCTTTTCCTAATAGTGAGACTATAACAGAAAGTTGCTTTGATCTTGTACATGTTGATGTTTGGGCTCCAATAAAACAGCCTTCTTTATCTAGTTATAGATATTTTCTTACTATAGTGGATGATTTTAGTAGATTTACATGGGTATTTTTGTTGAAATCTAAAGGTGAAGCATCTAATGCTATCAAGAGTTTTTGTAATCTTGTTTCTACGCAATTTGGTGCATCTATTAGAATTCTCAGGTCTGATAATGCTTTTGAGTTGCATTTACATGAATTTTATCAAAGCTAAGACATAGTACATCAAACTACTTGTCCATACACACCTCAACAAAATAGTGTGGTTGAGAGAAAACACCAACATATTTTGAATATAGCCAGGGCTTTAAAATTGCAAGCATGCTTACCTTTGCATTTCTGGTCAGATTGTATTCTTCATGTTGTTCATTTGATAAATATCATTTCTACTCCACTTTTGAATAATACTACTCCACATGAAGTTTTGTTTCAACAGAAACCAAACTATGATGTTTTGAGAGTTTTTGGATGTCTCAGTTTTATGACAATCCTTACTCCTAAGTATACAAAATTTGATCCAAAATCTCGTGCTTGCATTTTCGTAGGATTTGCATCTAATGTTAAAGGTTATAGACTCTATGATTTGACAGACAGAAAATATGTTGCGTCTAGAGAGGTTTCTTTTTATGAGACTATTTTTCCTTATTTAACACAATCTCCTGCAGGGGGAGTGCATATTGTTCCCAATATTGATTTTATAGGTGTTATGTCTTATGATATGAATGCTTTGCCTGTTAATGTTGGTATAATTCCAGAAATTGACCGGCATGATGATATTGTAGATAATTCAACACATTTAACACCTGACACACACACAACACAAGATGTTATTGATGATAATAATATTGTGCAGGACATTGTTCTTAGAGAAACTGTTACACAGAATTCTCAGCCTAATGTTGATAATGTTGTTAGAAGGTCTTCTAGGATTAGAAAGGCTCCTGAATATTTACAGGATTTTAAGTGCAATCAAGTATCAGCACAATCTATTAAGTCCAGCATGCCATCAGTTTCTCATAGATACCCTATAAATTCAGTCTTATCATATGAAAATCTTACTGATAATTATCAAAAATACGTTTGCAATGTTTCTAGTATTACTGAGTCTAAAAGTTTTGCAGAAGCCATTAAGCATCAGTGCTGGCAAGATGCTATGGATGCAGAAATCAAGGCCTTAGAAAATACAAAAACTTGGGAGATTGTAACTTTACCTAAAGATAAGAAAAAGATAGGGATGGGTCTATAAAGTCAAATACAAGGCTGATGGGACTATAGAAAGGTGTAAAGCTAGGTTGGTAGCTAAAGGTTATACCCAACAAGAGGGTATAGATTTTTTAGATACTTTTTCACCTATGGTAAAGATGTCTACAGTTCGTTTAGTTTTAGCCTTAGCAAGTATATTTGACTGGAATTTGTTTCAATTAGACGTAAACAATGCATTTTTGCATGGAGATTTACATGAAGAAGTTTATATGGAATTGCCTTTAGGTTGTAAAGTAGAAGGAGATAATAAAGTGTGCAGGTTGACCAAATCTCTTTATGGCTTAAGACAAGCCAGTAGACAATGGTCTACAAAACTGTCTGAAACTCTTTTAGAATTTGAATATCAAAAGTGTCCTTTTGATCATTCCCTATATATCAAAAGAAAAGGAGACCATATGACATTGTTATTAGTATATGTAGATGACATTATACTAACATGGAATGATATTGAGGAAATTAATCATATTAAAGGAGTTTTAGACAGGAAATTCAAGATTAAGAACTTAGGATCCTTAAAGTTTTTCTTAGGATTAGAGATAGCTAGGAATAAAGAGGGTATTTTTATTTGTCAAAGAAAGTATATATTGGATTTGCTTGCAGAAACAGGTTATGTTCATTGCAAACCAGCAGATACCTCAATGGATTCCAAGATCAAATTTTCCAAGGAAGAAGGCACTGCCTTAGAAGACAAAACCTTTTATAGAAAGATTGTTGGAAAATTGATTTATTTAGCTAACACTAGACCTGATATTTCTTTTGTTGTTAGTTGCTTGAGTCAATTCCTTGACTGCCCTACAGATATACATATGCAAGGTGTTAACAGGGTATTAAGGTATCTCAAAAAGACTCCAGCACAAGGCATTTTTTATCCTAAGAAGAGTACATTGCACTTAAAGGCTTTCAGTGATTCAGATTGGGCAGGGTGTGTAGATTCCAAGGTCTGTCACTGCATTTGCAATATTCATTGGTGATTCCCTCATATCATGGAAAAGCAAGAAGCAGCCCAAAGTTGCAAGAAGCTCAAGCGAGGCAGAATATAGAGCTTTCGCATTGACAACCTGTGAAGTACAATGGTTTCTTTACATGCTTGATTTTGTTGGAATACAACATAAACAAGCAGCTACAATTTTTTTGTGACAATCTGTCAGCTATTTACATAGCTAATAATCCTATTTTTCATGAGAGAACCAAGCATATTGAGCTTGATTGTCATTTTGTAAGGGAAAAGGTGCAGCAAGGGGTTGTGCATTTACTGCAGATTTCTACACATCTTCAACTTGCAGATCTTATGACTAAAGCTCTCCACAAACAACAATTTACAGATTTGGTCAGCAAGCTTGGACTTAAGACTTTGTGTAGTCCAGCTTGAGGGGGTATATTAGTTTATTTAGGATTTGGGGTAGTTAGTTAAATTGTATAAGTTTAGAGATTAAATATGTAATTAGACTTTTAGTTGTTGGATATAAATAGGCTGTTATAACCTACCCAACGATGACAAAAACTATACGACTCTTTTTCTCTTTACTGTTTCCGGCTCTCTCTCTTCTCTGGTTACAGTTTCTTCTTCTTCTTCTTGTAACTTCTTCATTTCACTCCCATTAATGGAGATTACTTCATGTTTGTTCAATTTGATACCTCCAAACTTCCTTTTGTCCTTACTTTCTGCTGATCAAGTTGGGATTAGCTTTCCCAGGCTAATCCCGAGTTAATTTTTTCTGGTTTTTGTTGTTTTCTTCCTCTGACTACCAAAAAAAAATATTTCATACATTTACATTAATAAATTTTGTTGTATTTAGAAATTCAATGCATAATAAATATAGATTTAGGACTTCTACAACAATTATTTCTATTGCATTAAATGCTTATATGCATAGCATCTCCAATAGAGGGTGCCTAAAAGAGTGTCAAAACTTAACACATAATCCTAAAATATAATACTTTAAGGTTGCTTAAAAAGTAGTCATTATAATCCTACAAATTATTATTTTATTATAAATATTAAAAGTAAAGGCTCGAGATTTTATTATTTCTAGAAGAGGGACCACATATTTATTAAAAAATAATTAAACAAGGTTGCCAAAAATTGACAACTTTCCTTGGCACCCACAATCACTCCAATAGTGGACACCCTTTAAAAGTTGTCAAACCTGATGCCACATCAGCTGACACTCTTTTAGGCACCCTCTATTGGAGATGCTCTTACGGCTGCATATATCAAAACCCAAAAAAAATTGTCTGTAATCCAATTTGGATTAATTTTAGTTTCATTTTAGAGATTTTTTTAAAGTAAAGCTGATACTTAAGACCCGATAATAGATTTTATATTGATCCCTAACAAGATCTTAGCTAGAAAAAATCAACTATATATGTCGAATCAACCTCGAGCCAAAGCAGAAACCAGCCATTTTCCTAAGCTTTATCAACAATAAAATAGGTCCTTTAAACTTAGCCACAAACCTATAACTAGAGGAAATAGAAAAAGCTAAAGCCCCAAGAGAAAACGTCGGGAGTTGTGGAAATACCTTTTGTGGTAGCAGCGCTTGGGGATTTAAGAGTTGATACGTCTGTATTTACCTTTATCCAGCCAACAAGAGGGGGTTGTCAATGCACTTCTGAGATTTGGGAAGCTATTGATGTAAAGCCAACTTTGTAATCCAAGCATGTCGTGTTCGAATGCCCTATGTTGATGGAATCATCTTCACACAACAAATTCTAGAGAGAGCGAAGGGAATGAGAAATGTTAAGCTGTAAATCATTGAAGAACACTTCATTTTGGACGTTCCAAATTAACCAAACAACACTAATGATAAAAAATAATCCAAAGAGTGCTGACTTGAGGGCTGGAAAACCATTCATAATGCTTTGGAGATTGAGGTTTCTGAGATCAAACTTGAGGTGGTGAGCGACACCAGAGTTTAGCATTCATGATATGCGGAAGGAGTGATCCAGAGACAGAATCTCTGATACCATGTCATGCAACCGATTGAAATAAAAGCTCGAGCTGATAGTTAAGGCCCAATTATATATCTTATATTAATCTCTGACAAAATGTAACTTTAAAGATACAAATTAGGATTACATGTTTTGAATATAATGAGAATTCCATTTTTTTTTATGTAAAAGAGATTAAAAGTAGAACATCATTTAATATATATAATTTTCATTCCATTACAACAAAATTTTAATATGCAACCAAACATCCTAATGGACTTTCAATATAATGAGCATTGCATTACAAAAACTATTACATCTTATCAAACGGGATCCAAGAGTCTTCATTTTATCTCCATTATCAAGGAACCTCTCTAAATTTCTAGTCCCTCACCCTATTAGTAAATATAGTAATACATAATAGTTTTAATAGTAAAAAAATAAATAAGTATGAGGAGTATTATTCGAGATGCTTAGTCTCAATTACTAGTCTTGATTCTTAATAGTAAAGTAAAAAAAAAACTGAGCATTCATTAGGATAATTTAATTAAGAAATTGCATATATGAAAAACAATTAGTTGCATATCAAATATTTCTGTATCATAAAGTTTTTCCACATTGCATGTGTGAATCAAATTAAGCACACTAACAAATAACAATCTATCCCTAAAAAAACCTGCAATTTAGAATTCATAACTGTGGAAAAGAATTATATATTATTTTCTAATTATATAAATATCAATAGGTAAAGATTTCACAATTAATTTCTTCATCACAATTAAATCCTCGTCATTAGAGACATTAATGAGAGTCTTCCTATTACCTGGAAGGAAGTACTTGAAACCGATTCTACTAAAAAGGTTAAGAGTTGAATCGATTTTCATCTTGAATTCACTCATTTTAAAACATTTGTCCAAGATGATAGCTCGAGCATCACCACCTCCATAGTTCAATGAGCCTTCAGTGATAGCCTTGAATTCGCCACCCGAACGGCATATCAATATGAAATCAGATGAATCCATGACCTGCTTCAATAAATGGCTTAGAAATTGATTCAAATCACTGTGGGAAAATTTGAATGCAGCTATTGACAGGCGGGATATCGTTCAGAAAGAAAAATAAATCCATTTACATAAATATCGATAGGCACCGAATTCACATGAAATGTCTTCATCATCGTTATGTCCTTGTCATTAGAAATAGTAATGAGAGTCTTCCTATCACTTGGGAGGAAGTATTTGAAGTTTTCAATGCCACTGACACTACATTTAAACATTTCAGAGACTTCAGTTTCCAAGTCATCAAACGTCAGATTAAGAAATCTGTAGAAGTTGATAACGTGAGCTTCACCGTCAACATAGATCAACGAGCCATCATCGGTTGGCCGGAATACTCCATGCATATGGCATATTAATATCAAGTCCGACTTATCCATGACCTGCTTCAATTAACCAAATGGCTTAGAAGTAGATTAAGACCATTGAATCAAATGCAGCTATGGACATTGATTATTCACTTTGCTGTCAAATAAAATCCCATCACTTTGCAGGAAATTCCACAAAAATACCCTAATACATCAAGCAAACCTAGAGCAAAACAAATACTAGAGGATTCAAAGACAACATATGAAGAAAGGGGATAACTTTGCTATAACCAATTGGAGTTTCGGATCAAACTTAGGCTTATCGGCTAATAAAGTTTTAACATGGAATAAGAACATACCAATTGAGGGAATCTGACTATGTAAATGCAGTAGTCTATGTTGCACACAGAAGGAAACGAACACCACAAAATGTTATATCCTATACATTATACAAAACATAGCCAGAAAACAGAAATTGATACGGATTGAAAGCGATAAATGAAGGTTTTAATCGTAAACGATAAATGAAGTTTTTAATCGTAAACCAACAAAGATGTTCTTCTCAAGCTTAACTTGAAGGAGTGAATCCCGATAACAAGGTATAAACCTTAATTCTCAAAGAGAAATGATATTTGATTGATAAAAGTTGTTCCATTCTTACAAAATGAGGGTATAAATACATCCCCTAATGACCGACACTACCCTTACTAGGGTTACAAAAAGGCATAAGACAAAAGGGTAAAATGGATAGTCTGCCCAGACAAGGAGTACGACGGCGCAGGTACGGAATGTCAGACTGTTTGTTGGTCGACTTCCTAAGGAAGTAATCTTGGCGATCCGCCCATGCACATACGTTGATACGCCTTCTGGCGTACTCCTAGATCCGCCTTGCTCGCATGTCTTGGGGATCCGCCCTCCCAGGTACATCCTCTGTGAGCTTGATTCTTGAAGACCCGCTAGAGTCCGCGCGATCAGTGTGGCCAGTTGAGATGTCCGCATCATCCTCTCCTTCTTTTAAAGAGTCCGGCACTGATTCGTTTTTGTTGAACTCTAAAGGACCATCCGATTTCCATGGGCTAAGGTCACGGATGTTGAACGCTGGTGAGATTTTTCCAAGCCAGTTTGGCAATGCTATATGATAGGCATTGGCGTTGATCTTTTTGGTGACTTTATATGGCCCGTACCTCCTAGGCCGAAGTTTGCTACTTGCGGTGTTGGTGAGCCTCTCCTTGCCCAAATATACCATGACCTCATCTCCAACTTCAAACTGTAGGTCCCTCCGGTGCTCATCCGCCTTAGCCTTTAACTTCTGATTTCTATCCTCAAGAGTCTCCCTTACCTCTTAGTGCATCTGCATATAGTCCTTGGCTAGCTGGTTGGCAGTCACATTTCCCTTAGGAAGGTATGCTATATCAAGGGCGTGGTTTGGGGTCTTTGTGTATACTACCTCAAATGGTGATCTCCCGGTTCTCGAATGTACAGAGCCGTTGTAAGCGAACTTAGCTTGGGCTAGAACCACATCCCACATCCTGGGCTTATCCTTGCACTTGCTGCGCAGTAAGTTGCCCAGAGTTCTATTGACCGCTTCTGTCTATCCGTCTGTCTGAGGATGGGCAGTGGTACTAAACTTCAGAGAAGTATCAAAAAGAGCCCACAAGGTCCGCCAGAAGTGACTCAGAAACTTCATGTCACGATCTGAGACAATGCTCTTTGGTACGCCATGTAATCTGACGACCTCCTTGAAGAACAGTTTAGCAGTTGCCGATGCATCATTAGTTTTTCGGCATGGTATGAAGTGTGCCATTTTTTAGAACCGGTCAACAACCACAAAGATGGAATCCATGCCCCTCTGAGTTCTGGGTAACCCTAGGACAAAATCCATGGACAGATCCTCCCATATAGTGTTTGGTACAGGTAGGGGTAGTTGCAAACCAGCATTAGTGGGGTGTCCCTTGGCGGTCTGGCAGACATAGCATCGTTCTACTAGGTACGCCACATCTCTCCTCATCTTGGGCCAGAAATAACGGGAACTCACTGCTTCATAGGTCTTGTTTCGCCCAAAATGTCCCCCCAGGGATCCGCCATACAGATCACAGATAACCTTTTCGCGGATGGAAGTGCAAGGTAAACAAAGTTGGTTACCCCTCATTAGATACTCATCCGTGATGTGATACGCTCCATCTCCATGCTGGTTTTTACATTTCTCCCAAATGCTACCAAAATCGGGATCCGCCAGGTACTCCCCTCTGATATGTTCGAAGCAGTCGGTCTCCAGATTGACTGTTTTTATTAGTGCAACCCTTCGACTCAAGGCGTCCGCCATTACATTCTGTTTTCCCGCCTTATGGATAAGCTATCTACGAAGGCGGACCATCGGGCATGCATGGAGCTTCGAAGTTGCTTCTGACTTCCCAGATACTTAAGAGCTTGATGATCAGTGTAGAGGATAAACTCTTTTCCCACCAAATAATGTTCCCATACTTTCAACGCCCTCACTACAGCATAAAACTCTTGATCATACGTTGCCCACCGTTGCCGTGCCTCACAGAGCTTCTCACTGAAGTAAGCAATGGGCCTCTTTTCTTGCATCAAGACACCGCCAATCCTGATTCCGCTGGCATCACACTCAACTTCAAATAGTTTGTCAAAATCGGGATACGCCAGCACTGGCGCTGTACTCAGTTTTTCCTTGATCAAGGCGAAGCTCTCCTTTTGGGCGTCCGCCCACTCGAACCCTTTTCCTTTCTTCAAACATTCTGTCAATGGGGCCACTATGGAACTGAAGTTCTTAATGAATCGGCGATAAAACGTTGCTAGTCCATGAAAACTTCTGATATCTCCCACATTCCTTGGAGTAGGCCATTCTCGGATGGCTCTTACTTTCTCTCCATCCACTTGGACACCATCGCCACTAACTACAAATCCGAGGAAAACCAGGCTTTCCATGACGAAATCACACTTCTTAGTGTTGGCGTACAGCTGGTGTTTCCTTAACAGGTCAAATACCGTCTTCAGGTGATCCATATGTTCTGCCAAGGCCTGGCTATGAATCAAAATATCATCAAAATACACAACTATGAACTTCCCAATCACCGGGCGAAGCACCTGATTCATTAGCCTCATAAAAGTACTAGGGGCATTGGTCATCCCGAATGGCATCACTAACCACTCATACAATCCATCCCTAGGCTTGAAAGCAGTCTTCCATTCATCCCCAGCTCGAATACGTATCTGGTGATAACCGCTCCTGAGATCAATCTTGGAGAAGACTTTAGATCCGCCAAGCTGGTTCAGCATATCATCCAATCTTGGAATGGGGAACTTGTACTTGATGGTGATCTTGTTGATGGCCCTACTATCAACACACATCCGCCAAGACCCATCCTTCTTCGGTGTAAGTAATGCTGGAACAGCGCAAGGACTCATACTCTCCCTAACGTATCCCATCTCGATGAGTTCCTCCACTTTCTGTCTCATGATGTCGTTCTCCTTTGGACTCATTCGATAGTGCGGGAGGCTTGGTAAGCTAGCCCCAGGCACAAGATCGATATGATGTTGGATGTCCCTCAAAGACGCTAACCCACTTGGTAGCTCTTCCGGGAACAGATCTTGATACTCGCCAAGTAGGCGGATCACTTCATTTGGCATTTCCCTCTCGCTCTTTTGTGCTGATTCGTGATTCGCCTTTATCATGACCACATACACCATCTGGCTCTCCTCGCATTCGCTGACGAATGACTTGTGTGTGGGACAGACTACCAAGGTGGACTTCTCATCGGCCTTTGATTCCCTCATCATGGGTGTGAGTACGAACTTCACCCCATCCTTTATAAATCTGTAAGTATTCCTTCTTTCGGCGTGGATGGCGTCATTATCAAACTGCCAGGGTCTGCCCAATAGTAGGTGGCAGGCATCCATATCGACCACGTCACAACAGACTTCATCCTTATATTCGCCGATCTCAATAGGTACCTTACATCTCTGGCTTACTCTGAGTTCGCCCACATCCTTGATCCATCCAACCCTGTAGGGGTCAGGATGTGCCTCCGCCAGCAATCCAAACTTCCGAACGGCGCTGCTACTCACAATGTTCTCCTGACTACCACTATCAATGATTACATTGCATCGCCCATTGTTCACAAGGCAACGAGTCCGGAATAGTTGATGTCTCTGATCGCCCTCTAGTCGGCTGGAGACTAACAAACGTCTAACCACATGAATGGCGTATCTCCCTTCATCCGCCTCATCATCATCCTCTCCCAAGGGTTCACAATATACTTCATCCCCTTCTTCATAGTCTTCTTCACATCTTTCCACCATGTTAGCGCTCTTCCTCCTAGGACACTCGTTGGATCTATGGCCTGGTTCATTGCACCTGAAACATTTAAAAGGCGCGGGTCTCGCATATGGATTGTTGCTCTTAGGCGGTATAGGTACCTCCTTGTATGGCCTAGTATCTCCAACAGGTCCTCTTCCCACACTGTTAGCCCTGACTCCACTGGCACTCGCCACTTGCTTGCCTTTGTCATAAGACTTCACGTTATCTCTTCCTCCAGGCGTATACTCAGTAGCAGCGGATCTCCGGGTTCGCCCGCTTAGTTCAGATTCAGCCTTCAGGGCCAAATTCCTGGCATCTTGTACTCGAACCACCATCTGTGTGCCAATATGATCCTGGATGTTGTATCTCAACCCTTCTAGATACCTAGAGGTCTTTTGGCTTTCGGTTTCAGACAAGTTGGCCCTTGCCGACAGCCTTAAGAATTCTGAGGTATACTCGTGGACACTTCGGGCACCTTGAGAGCATCCTCTGTAGGAGCTGTAGATATACTGCTCATAGTCCGGCGGTAAGAACCGCTCCCTCAACATCGCCTTCATTCGTAGCCAAGATCTAATCGGATCTCTGGCCCCTCTTCTTCTTTCTTCCCTCATCTGATCCCACCAAACTGATGCGCCACCCTTCAGGCGATACGCCACCAGCCTTACCTTCCTCTCATCAGGAATCCCAGCATATTCAAAGAAACGCTCAACTTCCGATAACCAATCTAAGAACCCCTCTATATCCAGTTCACCACCAAAAGATGGTAAGTCTATTTTTAACTTAAAGGCATCATCCCTGTCAAAGTTTCCTAGATCTGGTTCTGCCCTAGCCATACCAACACGTTTGTTATCATTCGGGCCAACACCCCTCATATTTCTAAAGGCACCATTATCCCCAATATCCTCAAAATCATCACTATCGCTATCAGCGTTATGCACAAGGACAAAGTCAGGTCTCCTTACCTCAGGATCCCTAGGACCCATTTGTGGACGTGGTTGTTCAAGGGCTCCTTCCTTTCTCTGAGTTGATCCTCCTGCTGCGGATTGGATTAAGGATCGAACCTCCAGTTTGAAGTTTTCCAGGGAGTTGGTTAACTCCATGAACTTTTGATCGGTCTGTCTCTGCCGCTCATGGCTGGCCTGAATCTGTTCCGTGAGGTGCTCCCTTAGCTCCTCATACCTCCGGTCACTGGTTTCCATGGGATCTTGCGGTTGTCGGGGTTGAACCATTGCCAAAAGAAGTTTCGGGTCAGGAAACGATTGGCTCTAATACCAACTGATACGGATTGAAAGCGATAAATGAAGGTTTTAATCGTAAACCAACAAAGATGTTCTTCTCAAGCTTAACTTGAAGGAGTGAATCCCGATAACAAGGTATAAACCTTAATTCTCAAAGAGAAAATGATATTTGATTGATAAGAGTTGTTTCATTCTTACAAAATGAGGGTATAAATACATCCCCTAATGACCGACACTACCCTTACTAGGGTTACAAAAAGGCATAAGACAAAAGGGTAAAATGGATAGTCTGCCCAGACAAGGAGTACGACGGCGCAGGTACGGAATGTCAGACTGTTTGTTGGTCGACTTCCTAAGGAAGTAATCTTGGCGATCTGCCCATGCACATACGTTGATACGCCTTCTGGCGTACTCCTAGATCCGCCTTGCTCGCATGTCTTGGGGATCCGCCCTCCCAGGTACATCCTCTGTGAGCTTGATTCTTGACATCATATAATATGAAAGAAAATGATCATAATAGTAGTGGTCGAGGACGTGGCCATGGACGTGGTCACGGACACGGACGTGGACGTGGATATGGTCGAGGTCGAGGTGGTTATTTTAAGAACTCACAATCCCACCAGAAGTGGGACAATAAAGATGGTCACAGACATGGAGAAGATAACAATGCAGGAGTGACCAATACATGTTACCGCTGTGGAGGAAAAGGCCATTGGTCTCGCACATGTCGTACACCAAAGCGTTTTGTTGAACTTTATCAACAATCGTTGAAGCAAAACAACAAGAAAGAAACAAATCTTGTGTATGAACATGGCGCAGATGACTTTGATTGTAGAAATACAACCCTGAAGGTTGATGATTTCATTCCCCCCTCTGGCAATGATATAAATTAGACATAGAAATAGCAGACATTATTTTCATTATTTTTGGATGTTACTAGGATTTCTTTATTATTATGTTTTTTTATTGATTTTATTTTGAATTTTATATGCATGAGATATTATTGAACTTGATTTGTTAAAGTTATTTATGTGACTATTAATTTATTTATTTTGAAGAACATGGATAGTGAAGAATTATGTCTAGCAGACAGTGCAACTACTCATACCATACTGAGAAGTAGGAAATATTTCTCTTATTTGACAATGAAAGAAACTTGTGTTAATACTATATCGGGTAGTTCAAAAATTATTGAAGGCTCCGGAAGAGCAAATATATTATTATCTATGGGAACAAAATTTGACATTATGGATGCATTATACTCTCCCAAGTCTCAAAGAAATTTATTGAGTTTTAAAAATATCCGTCAGAATGGATATCATATTGAGACAATAAGTGAAGGAAATGTAGAATACCTTCAAATCACGAGTATTACCCAAGGCACTAAACAAGTTGTTGAGAAATTACCTGCATTCTCCACTGGATTGTACTACACTAATATTAGTACAATTGAATCATATGCTATAGTAAACCAGAAGTTTACTGATACTGTTACTGTTTGGCATGACCGATTAGGCCATCCGGGTTCAATAATGATGTGAAAAATAATCAAAAATTCATGTGGTCATTCATTGAAGAACCAGCAGATTCTTCCTAATGATTTTACATGCGTTGCTTGCTCATAAGGAAAATTAATAATTAGGCCTTTACCAGCCAAAGTTATACATGAATCAATCAATTTTCTGGAACGCTTACAAGGAGATATTTATGGGCCAATTCACCCACCGTGTGGATCCTTTAGATATTTTATGGTTTTAATCGATGCCTCGACTAGATGGTCACACGTCTCCCTATTATCAACTCGCAACCTGGCGTTTGCGAGATTACTTGCTCAATTAATTAGATTAAGAGCACATTTTCCAGATTTTCCTTTGAAGGCAATTCGCCTCGATAATGCTGGTGAATTCACTTCACAAGCTTTTAATGATTATTGTATGTCCATTGGGATAAATGTTGAACATCCTGTAGCTCATGTTCATACACAAAATGGTCTAGCTGAATCGCTAATTAAACGTTTGCAGTTGATTGCTAGACCATTACTTATGCAGTCCAAACTTCCAATATCAGCTTGGGGACATGCTATATTACATGCAGCAGCATTAATTCGCATCAGGCCAACAAGTAATCAACAATTCTCCCCATAACAATTGGTTCTCGGTCAGGAACCAAATATTTCTCATTTGAAAGTTTTTGGATGTGCGGTATATGTTCCAATTGCTCCACCACAACGCACTAAGATGGGTCCTCAAAGGAGGATGGGAATATATGTTGGATTTGAATCCCCATCAATCATTAAGTATCTAGAGCCAGCTACTGGAAATCTATTTAAGGCTCGATATGCTTACTGTCATTTTAATGAGTTAGTTTTTCCAACATTAGGGGGAGAAAAGAAACAGTTGGAAAAAGAAATTAGTTGGAATGAATTATCTCTGTCTCATTTTGATCCTCGTACTAAAGAATGTGATATAGAAGTTCAAAAGATAATTCATTTACAAAACTTAGTGAATCAATTGCCAGACGCATTTTCTGACCCAAAGAGAGTGACCAAATCACATATTCCAGCTGTAAATGCTCCAAATATAATTGAAGTCCCTGAAGGACAACATCCAACTGCTAATGAGTCTCACACATGCATGAAGCGTGGTAGACCTATCGGTTCCAAAGATAAGAATCCTCGAAAAAGAAAAAGAGCAGAAATTGACAATGGCCTTTCCGAGGAACCAAAGAACAATGAAGGATCTCCTGAAGAGACTATAAACATGACAAAGAAAGAAATTCAGGTACTAGAGAATGAAGAGATCTCTATTAATTATGTCATGTCTGGAATAAAATGGAATCGAAATAAAATCAACGTCGACGAAATTTTTGCATGCAATGTAGCAGTTGATGTTATAGATAAAAATGAGGATCATGAACCAAAATCCATTGAGGAGTGTACACAAAGTAATGATTGGCCAAAATGGAAAGAAGCAATTGAGACAGAATTGAAATCTCTTGCAAAGAGAGAAGTATTTGGACCTGTAGTCCGTACACCTAAAGGTGTAAAACCAGTGGGACATAAATGGGTCTTTGTGAGAAAAATGAATGAAAATGGTGAAATTGTGAGATATAAAGCACGCTTAGTTGCACAAGGATTCTCACAAAGACCTGGAATTGATTATGAAGAAACATATTCTCCTGTGGTGGATGCAACTACTTTTAGGTTTCTCATGAGTCTGGCAATGAGAGAAGGACTTGATTTACGTTTAATGGACGTAGTCACAGCCTACTTATATGGTCCACTGGATAATGAAATTTATATGAAAGTCCCGGAAGGATTTAAACTGCCAGAAGCAGCAAGATCTAGTTCCCGAGAACATTACTGCATAAAGTTAAATAGATCTCTTTATGGATTGAAACAATCAGGGCGTATGTGGTATAATCGCCTTAGTGAATATTTGATAAGAGAAGGCTATAAGAATGACCCTATCAGTCCATGCATTTTTATTAAGAGATTTGGGTCTGGATTTGTCATAATTGCAGTGTATGTTGATGATTTAAATATCATCGGAACTCCTGAAGAGATTTCACATACAGTGGAATATTTGAAAAAAGAATTTGAAATGAAAGATCTTGGAAAGACAAAATTTTGCTTGGGATTGCAAATTGAACATCTGAAAGATGGAATACTTCTGCATCAAACAATATACACAGAAAAGGTGCTTAAGAGATTCTATTTGATCAAGCACACCCGTTGAGTAGCCCAATGGTTGTAAGATCACTTGATGTAGATAAGGACCCATTCCATCCTCGGGAAAGCAATGAAGAAGTTCTTGGTCCAGAAGTACCATACTTAAGTGCAATTGGGCATTGATGTACCTTGCTAGTCATACAAGACCCGACATATCATTTTCTGTGAATTTGTTAGCAATGTTTAGCTCATGTCCAACCCGAAGGCATTGGAATGGGATTAAACATGTATTCCGTTACCTTTAAGGTACGAAAGATATGGGCTTATTCTTTTCTAACCAGTCCAAAGAGGACTTGATTGGTTTTGCTGATGCAGGATATTTCTCTGATCCTCATACCGCTCGATCACAAACAGGATATGTGTTTACATGTGGTGATACTGCAATTTCTTGGCGTTTTATGAAGCAAACCATAGTAGCTACTTCTTCTAATCATTCAGAAATTTTAGCTATCCATGAAGCTAGTCGTGAATGTGTATGGTTACGGTCTGTAACTCAACATATTCGAGGAGATTGTGGTCTATCTACCGGAAAAGAAGCTCCAACAATTTTATATGAAGATAATGCTGCATGTATTGCACAACTGAAGGAAGGATACATTAAAGGAGATAGAACGAAGCATATCTCACCAAAATTCTTCTTCACCCATGATCTACAAAAGAATGGTAATGTGAAATTTCAACAGATTCGTTCAAGTGACAATTTGGCGGATTTATTCACCAAGGCGCTTCCAACTGCTACTTTCAAGAAGTTAGTTTATCGCATTGGATTGCGTCGTTGTAAAGATTTTTAGCTATGTATTCATGAGGGGGAGTAAATGCGTGTTGCACTCTTTTCCTTGACCATGGTTTTTCCCACTGGGTTTTCCTGGTAAGGTTTTTAATGAGGCAGCATCCCCAAGTGCATTTACTTATTTTTGTATAATGGACATCCAAGGGGGAGTGTTATAAATATTGTAATGGATGACCATTATACCCCTGTTATATCTATATATATGTTACACCCATAAGTAATAAGATTCACACATTTACAACAGTTTTAGGTTAGTTATTGTTATTATTATTATTAGCTTAAATTAAGATGTTTAGTTAAAACAAAAGAGTAAATCTAGTGTTTTTATTCAAACCAAATTTCTTAAAGTTTTTATATTAGGTTTTTAGCTTTTCTTTTCCGTTGCTTAAATAAAGAGTTTTTTAATTCAAGTAAATAAGTCTTTTTATTTCAATTAAATTTCTTCTTCTGTTTCATTCATTCATTCATTCATTTATTTATTTATTTCATTTTATGCATTTCGAAGTTTATGGAGTCTAAAAAATCTTATTAGGGACCAAGCATAAATTTTCGTTTCCCAAATCCATGCTTGTGGGGGGCAATTGTTTGCACCGTAATTAATTTTTTGACTTTTATATATTTTTAATTTACTAATTGGTCTAACTTAACTTAAGATAAATCAAAGGGACATCAGAATACCATTTAAGATTTTTAACGTGTGCTTTGTGAGCCAATTAAAATGCAGAAAAGTGAGAAAGCGTTATAAGCAATCCATCGTGAAAGTCAAATTGGAGCAGTTATCAAGACGTGGATTGAATGTGGAGAACGTGACTTGTGGAAGCAAGGAGGAAGTTACCCCAACGTCTATTAAAGGAAGAAATCACGATGAGAAGTGTCCCAACAAAACAACTCAACAAACCCAAGCAAAAACTCTAGCAAATTATCCTTAGACTTCAGCATCTTTAGATTTCTCAGTTTATTCCCTTAGATTCATTTTTCAGATCTAAAGTTCATTCATTTCCCAGTACAATTTTATTTTTATTTGTTGTTCAATCGTTTCTGTAAGGTCGGTATCGTTTTGATAATCGAATCTTTTAGGAATTTTACGGTCTCTTTTATTCCATACAATCGTTTTGATAATTAGAAGTTAGAAAGCGCACTCAATTTCATTCCATAGTTTGATAATACTATAATTATCTGGCACGCCCATAATTTTTCACAAAAGAGCCAAACACATACTAATCTATGTCTGTATATATAAGAGTATCTCTAATGGAGGGTGCACAAAAGAATGACAGCTAATTGATAGGGATCTACTATTAGAGCGATAGTTGTTGCCAAAAAGGTTGCCAAACTTTTTTTTCTTATAAAAAAAGTTATTTACTTGAATACTATCAGGGCCGTTCCTAACCTTTTGTAGGCCCGGGGCGAGAGAATAAAATTGGATCTTTTGTAGGTTCATTTACATCGACCGTTTTTAACACGCGATGCAAATAACACATTTGCATCGGTCCTTTAATAGAGACCGATGCAATTGTCTTTAGATACAACATTTGCATCGGCCCCTTAGAAGGGACCGATGCAAATACATTTACTATTTGCATCGGCCCCTTCTTAAGGGCCGATGCAAAAGCCCGTTTATCATTTTGCATCGGCCTCTTAAAAGAGGCCGATGCAAATACGTAAGTTATTTGCATCGGCCCTTTCTTTAGGGCCGATGCAAAAAATTATCCATGTATTTGCGTTGGCCGACGCAAATACACTTGTCATTTGCATCAGCTTTTTTAAGCATCCGATGCAAATGCAAAATTACCTAGACCCATTTACGATCAATCTATATAGTCTATAGTCTTCTTCTGCTCGTCAAGCAAGAATCGTTGACGGCGCTGGAAAAACCTAGACCTATTTATGATCATCCGTTGAAGCAGCTTCCTTCAACCTCTTGAAGCAGCTTTCCTTCATCAAAACTTCAAACTCGTTCAGTCCTTCTTGTTGTTCGCCCTCCAGTCCGCTCTCTTTCAGCGTTTCAGGTAAGCTCGCCCTATTATGTGGAGGAGGGAAGCAGTAGGGCAATGGTGCCATGGTGGAGCTACGGAGAAATTCAAGAAACTGTGTTAAGGTCGTGGGCGAAATTGTTAAACCCAAAAAATGAATCTGTAGCTGTATTTTTCGATGAAGAACTGAAAAAGAAGAATTCAGGGTTGCTTTACTTGGTGGAGATCAATGAAGACATTGCTGGATATGTCAGCTATTCTTGGTCCTCTTCTTTGTTTGCTTTTGTTACGAAGCTTGCAGGTTCATATCCTCAACCTTCTCCTTTGTTATTGTATCTTAACTTTTAGTATGCCCATAACATATTTGATGAAATTCCCCTTAGAATTTTACTTAAAATGTTGATACGGAAAAAGTTGAAAACAGGTGAAGGAGTGATGCAACGGAAATAAACAGACTTTCGTTCTAAACACTTGCTCGCGCACGAACAAAGCTTAAAACCGTCAACCTTGTTGAATCGCGCACGACTAACAAAAATTGGAGAAAAGAGAATAAACTCTGAAATTCTTATTAATCAATAACTACCTTACATAAGGTGGAGGTCGAGCCTTTATATAGGCTGACAAAATAAAAACCTAATCCGAAACCTAAAAGGAAAAGGAAAACAACAAAATAAGAAAATTGCGCTAAAACACAAAATGGCCGATTTGAGGCCCAAAACGATCTCGGATGCCTAAAAAACACGTCCACCATAGGTCTATAGACCGATGGGTTTGATTCAATGGGCCGATTCCAACAAAATTAGGGTCCGAAATCGCTAAATTCCAACAACCCGTTTTATCTTCAAAATCTCAGTTTCGGGTCCGCTTTCTCCAAATAGTTTAAGACCCGCTCCACTTCATCAAGGAGGAATTCAGAAAGCAAGAACATGGAGAGGCACTGATGAAATCTGCCATTGAGAATTGCAAAACTAGAAAGGTACAGCGACTATCACTGCATATTGAAAAGCCGATTTGGTACAAATTTACTATTTGAGTTTGTTCAACATTAATCCCCAAGGTATTTGAGCAAGTTTAATTTAAGTCTAAATACTCAATTGAGTTCCCAAATATGAGTGGCAATTAAATACTCAGTTTGTTCAACAAAATCATGTCTTTTATCCGCCACCAGCGCACTCTACCTGATTATAATCCGAATATGCATCATATTCACTTGAGCTTAGTTTGCAGAATTTAGAATGATCATATTCACTTGAGCTTAGACTATAGTAGAGGGGGAACTGGTGAGAATCAGAGTGTTTGTGCAATTGAGACACAATATGAGCATTGCTTTGAGAAAACCTTACTGTTTGTTTATATGTAGGATAATGTGGCTGAGCGTTTTTGCAGACTGTCAAAATGTACACTTGTTTTTCGTTTTCAGTTTTCATTGCAATTTTACTTGACATTTTGAATGTATGCATATGGGATAAAATTTAGTGCTAATTGGTTAGTTGCTTGATATTTTATAAATAGTGTCAAGGTTCATGATGATTGCACATTATAGCAAAACTTGTTCTCTTTGCCCTGAAGTATGTTGTATCAATCAGTTATTTATTAACTTTTGTTGTTTAAAAATGACCAAGGATGGACATGGGATTTTCTGATACGGATGTTCGAAGATCGCATGTTTTCGCATCTTCTGGAGAGTTGGGCATAGACATGATGGGTGGTAAAGAAGTACAGGTTGAAGGTTTTTTACACGAAAACTGCAAATCCGTGAGGTACCATTGCATTTGTTCCTTAGAAATAGGCCATCAATCTTACACTTTTCGCTAATCTACGCTGTTGTCTGATACGTTTAGCAAGCAATCGTTTTGTTGATGACTGTGTACAAGACAAAGTTCAAAAATCTTGGTGGCTACTTGGTTGATATGCAAAGGGTAATGTAGTTTTTTCGAGTTACCGTATACTAATGTCTTCTAAATCATGCCTTGAAATTCTGTTATGTGCATAGCAGGTGAATGATCCGAAGCATTGTTATTTCAAGCTAAAACACGTGGAAAAATCCATTCTCTTGATCGGTACATACGAAGAGATGATCTTCAAAAAAATAGCAGAACCGTATCAGCATAAACTTAGAAAACTCTGCACAAAATGGGATGCAGTAAGTGCCAAACATTTTCAGAATTTTCCAGTGTCATTCATGAACTAATGTTTACGTGTTTCTCAGCTCGAAGAAGATGAAAGTGAATTAGATACTTCCAACAGCTCGTTTGCATCTCTTGACGAAAAGGTGAATACTTCTCAAGATTTGCTAACCATCTCTATGAAACTTAGTAATGTTTTCTTCTATTAGTTAAATTCATCTCGTTTTGCTTATTGCCTTGCCTTGCTGTGCTATATTCAGTCTGTTCTTTATTTTCAGATTGAATTTTTTTGTTAATAATTTTCAGACATTGGGTTGAAACAGTCCAAAATTTAACTGATTATCTCGTTTTGCTTCAAATTTTAGTGTATTGCCTTGCCTTGCCTTGCTGTGCTATATTCAGTCTGTTTTTTATTTTCACATTGAATTTTTTTGTTAATAATTTTCAGATATTGGGTTGAAACAGTCCAAAAGTTTAGCTAATTGATTTTGTTGTGTGATAATGAAGATGTAATCAAAAGGTCATGTAAAATAGGAACTATGTCATTCTGTTTCTTATGTTATTATTTGATTAAGGTCATGTAAGATGCTAAGTTGCTAACTGATCTCTGAATTAATTGTTCTGTGAAATAACATTTGAGATCTTTTTGTTGGTTTAACCTATTAGCTAGTCCTAAGTGACATCATTTTCTCATCACTTGTATGTAAAAGAGCCTCTCGTTGTTTTCCTTGCGACATACAATTTGGAAATTAAGAGTGATAAAGAGTAACAATCAAGTATATTTTAAGAAACTTCTAAATTCATTAACTCAAGACTTCATTATGTTCTGTAGTACCATTTTTGTTAAGTTGAAATAACAAATGACCTTTATCCTTGAATATTAGCTTTGGAAACTCAAAAAGGTTTCATTGAGTATTCCCATTAGTTATTGGTGCTTTTACTTTCTAAGCTTTGAAATTTATTTTCTTATTGGCAATTGAATTAAGGTAAAATGGTAATATAAGAATGTGTTAGAAGTTGACATGTCTATTTTTGGATGTTATTTTGGTTTAGACTGCTTTGTGATTTCCTTTGATTTGGCGAGGTTCAAGAAGATTATTTATGAATTAAATGCTTCTCTTTTGTCCTTGTTTCAAAAGCTAGTGTAATAGATAACAATTTGGTAATCTGTCAGCAAGGTAGTAAATTCAATTTTCTGTTGTACTCATGAGGTGTGCTGTTCTTTAGTTTTGCTACATAAGGCATTCTTGCACATAGTGGCCAAACCAATGCTTTTACAGCAGTGAAAATGTACCAGTGATATCAGTTTGCATTTTATGTCCAAGATAATGATAGTGAATTTCATGATTTTCAATACGTCGTACACGATCTTGCATTACAACATCAAATTCCACAATCATTTCAATCAATCCTAAAAAATTGCCATTGCTATCTTGATATAACTTTTCATTAGAACCTCTAAATGCCATATTATGTTTAGCAAGACATTTCACAATAGAAAGGATTCTAACTAAAACTTGTCTCCAACGTTCTTTCTCTTTCATAACCTCTTGTTGCAAGTTTTTATTAATTGTTACGCTCTTATCCAATCGAACTCTTAATTCATTCCAAGTATTCATACTAGTTATATGTTTAATACTATTCTCATGTTGCTTAAGTCTCTCAACAAGATGCTTCCAATCATTATGTCCACCATTTGCTAACAAAGATTTGTTCGTACTAGATTTGAACAATTTACAACAAAACCAATAAACTTTATCAACATGTTCAGAATAAACCAACTACTTTCTATCACGTATCTCACCATTGCTTAGTTTTCTAGAGTATAAGGCATATGAAAAATATATAGACAACTTATCTAAATCTTATAGGTCCATTTTCAACTAAAATGTCCCTTTACTTATTATCAAGGCTTTCCCAATTTCTAGGATCATAAATATCATTACAAGGATGAATTGTTTGTCCTTTATCAACATCAGGATTTTTAGACACCTCATTTACCTCACTCAAATCATTAGCATTATGGTCACTAATATCATTTTCAACCAAATTATCTATTGACTCGTCCACATTAGTTGCACCTTCCCCATTATGATTCTCATTCGAATCTTTCTTCTTAACTGTAAATTTATCTATAGTTCCTTGTTGTGATTTTACTAAAACATCTAATCGTTTTCTCTTTTTTCTTTTTTCACTTCCGGACAAATGCTTTTTAGAAAACATCTTATGATTTAAGAACAAGAACAATTCAAATAAAATATAAAAAGAAAGATAACACTTTGATAATAAGACGTTCTCTCAGATTCTTCTAAACTTTAATAACTTGTCACTTGATAATCAGTCCGAACTCTTCAAAAAAATTAATAAATTATTAAACAATATCAGTAACATAAACTTATAAAAAAATCAAATAGCAAAATAAAAAAACTTGAACTAAATTATGTAAGCAGCAAAATCAAACATCAAACTTATCTAAAAAATCAAACAGCAAAATCAAAAAATATAAACAGCAAAATCAAAAGACTTGAAGTAAATTATGTAAACAGAAAAATCAAACATCAAACTTATCTAAAAAATGAAATCAAACAACAAAATCAAAAAATATAAACAGAAAAATCAAAAGACTTGAACTAAATTATGTAAACAGCAAAATCAAACATCAAACTTATCTAAAAAATCAAACAGAAAAATAAAAAATCAGGAGCATCAATGCAGGAAGAAGCAGGAACGCAGAGCAAAATTAGGAATATAAACAGCAAAATCACGAGTAGCAACGCATAGGAAGACGCAGGAATGCAAAATTCATTTTACTTACCTTGTCCAGGAGCAGCAACGCACAGGAAGACGCAGGAAGACACAAAGCAGGAGAGAAATCGACGGAAAGAAATTGCGGAAGACGCAAGGCACAGGAGAGAAATCGCTGAATGCGCAGGAGATCGCGGAAAGAAATCGCGGAGCGAAGGAGACGCAACAAAACGGTAGGTTTTTAATTTTTTTTTTTTTTTCATATATACTAAAATGAAAAAATTATTTTGGGGCCCCTATAATTCATGTGCCCTGAGCATGCGTCCCAAAAATCATGGCCCAGAACCGGCCCAGAACCGGCCCTGAATACTATAATTGCACCTTTTTTATGACTCTCTCTTTCATTTCACTTTTAGTTGACAATGTTTCTAATTAAAATAAATTAAATATTAAGTAATCATTTGTGGTAATTTTTAAAGTTGTTTATTATTTGAGCATTTTTAAACAAAAGTTATCAAGAGTGATGTGGAATATTAAATTATTAAAAAAAATTATATTTTAGTATGATATAGTATTCTTTGAAGCAATCTCTATTAAAGATACTCTCATGTTATCTAAACCCTAATCTCCCTCTTATTCATAACTGTCGGATGACTCTCCATCTTCTTTATTTTGCCGGAGTTATGCTTGAAATTCGTGCCTATTCAATTTCGTGTTCAGTATGTTTAGTGGGAACAAATTTTAGTTTTCTATTGGGCAGTGTAGTTCATTGGAATAAGAACATACTAATATAGGAAGTCTGACAACCAAATACATCATAAAAAAACATAGACACGAAATAGAATTGGAAACAAAAACAAAACTAACACTGAAACAAAGAAGATGAGTTTAAGTGCAACATAAGCCAATAACTTCATAAAATCCCATCCAAACACAGAAACAATTACGCGCCGAAATTTAATTTGTGGCCCAGAAAAAATCGCCAAAAAAAAACCCAAAGTTCAGAAAGCATAAATTCATTCATATTTG
Source organism: Euphorbia lathyris (assembly GCF_963576675.1). Classification (NCBI taxonomy): domain Eukaryota; kingdom Viridiplantae; phylum Streptophyta; class Magnoliopsida; order Malpighiales; family Euphorbiaceae; genus Euphorbia; species Euphorbia lathyris. The sequence continues at coordinate 11,511,097 of NC_088918.1, read as the reverse complement.
AAAATGCCAACCCAAAGAAATAAGCTAAATGAAATCTTTAACACTCAACGCCAAAACCCTAGAGCAATCGAAGTGAAAGAGCACAGAAGGAAAGAAGATACCTTTGTTCTTGTAGCAGTAAGAAACAAACACAGTTTAAGAAATTCTCAGAATACCAATTGTAGTTTCTAATCGAATTTTGAATAAGAAGAGACTGATGTATCTATCTATACCAATTAGTTCATCATTTGTCCCATAAAGAATATTTTAAGTATGACATCTCTAGATAACAAAACTGTTTGTAATGACTACTAATTAGGTAAGGAATCATAACAGGTAATCGAACCAACTTACTCGGAAAAAAAACAGAATCATAACAAAAAGATAAATTGGACTTGAAAAAGTTAGAATTCACACCAAAAGATAACAACAGTCAAAAAGATAAATTACACATGAGAAAGACAGAATTTACTGCGGTCGATACTAACAGTCGAAAAGATACCTTAGGACATCTCCAAGAGCACTCTAAATTTAGAGTGCCCTTGGTTTTTCCAACTCCAAAGGAGCTGGAATACCTTGCTGCAAAGATGCAGCAAGGTGCGTGGTCCACACACCTTGCTGGATCTTTGCAGCAAGGCAAGAAACCAATATTTAATTTTATTTATTTTTTCATAATTAATGTTTTGCTTTCTACAATATTATTATTTTAATTGTTTTAATTTAATTTAAATAAAGTGTTATTTGATTATTTTAATTGTTTTCTATAATGTTATTATTTTAATTTTAATTGTTTTAATTTAAATTTTTTTTTTTTTTGTAAGAAGGGAAGAAAAAAAAACAAACAAACAAAAACCTAACCCAGGATCAGTCTAGGAAGACTGACCACAATCCTATCCTCAAGAAGAGAAGGTAACAGAAAACAAGGAGGAACAGAAAGGGTAGAAACACCTAACATCCCCCCATGCCCAGCAGCTGCCAAGCGATCCGCCACGCGGTTTTACTCCCTATAAATATGGGAGAAGGTAAGAGAATCGAAGGCAGGACGAAACCTCAAGATGGCTTTAATGAGATTCTGACTCTTAAGACAAACAACATGTCTATCCGAAATCCTGTTGATAGCCTCCAAATTGTCAGACTCCACCGAAAGTCTTTTAACACCCATGCGAATGGCGAGTTTAATGCCAGACAAGATCCCCCAGAGCTCCGCAGCAAAGGAGGAGCCCGTACCTAAGTTATGGGTAAACCCAGCCAGCCAGGCGCCACCAGCATCCCGAAGAACTCCACCAGCAGCAATTCTGCCATTACTAAGGCAGGAGCCATCCGTATTCAACTTGACAACCCCTTCCATGGGCTTCCTCCAACCAACTAACTGGACCTCTTTAACCGGGGAGGGGTGAACCAGGGGCTCTCCTTCAAAACTCTTTGTAATAACAGAGAGTTTTTTCGAGAAGTAAAACTGGAGGTCGGGAATAAAGACAGTCTTCTCAGCAAATAACTCTTCATTCCTCCATTTCCACATTTGGTGACAAATAATAGCGAAGAGAATAGCCCCGTGCTCCATACTGGCCAACAAATTCCCATTAACGCCTTTAGAGAACCAGTTAATATCAGAGAACCCCATAAAGGAAGGAAGGATATGGTGAGGAATGACCCCTTCCCAAACCTTTCTACTATTCGGGCAATCCCTCAAAGCATGGCACAAGGTTTCCACATGGCCGATGCTGTTGAAACACCTTTCCACAAGATTTTGATTTGACAAAATTAATTAAGTGAAAGTAAATATTCTACAACACACTAAGTTTAAATGCTTTGATTTAGTGTTACTAATGTGTTTGTTCAATGTTGAGTTTATAATTTATCATAAGACATGAAGATCATAAGGCTCAAGCCCTATATGGAAGTCAAGGCCCAAGTCAAACAAACCCAAGATCACTCAGCCCGCGTGTCTTCAAAACGTTGCCGTTGAAGTAATGAAACACATGCTGAGTAAAGAAGGATCGAGAAGATCCACGTAGACAACTTCGGTATGAAGCTGCTGAGCTGTCTCGACAAAACGTACAAGACAGCTGCTGACCATAAGACAGCTTCCAGACAAAGTATTTCCTCTTTAAGTAATAACCAGAAGACACAGCAAGCTGTCTGGTTGACATTACCCAAAATGGAGGAACATACTGTCACACTGACCGAAGAACAGAAGACGTTGGAATCTGATTGGCTAAAGAGAACTGCTGGCAGACTCAGTGAAAACGACTTATAGCCGTTTGCCTCCAACGGTTATTTCGAAATTCGAAATAACCAGAAGCTCTCACAGCTCTCTATAAATAGAGCATTCAGAATCCACATTCAACAGAGAACTTTGAGCAAAAGCCGTTACGCTGACCAAACGTATACAAAAGTTCTCCATCAAAAGCAAAGCAAATTCTTACACTACAAAGTCTATTCATTTGTGTAAAAGTCTAGAGTGATTGTTTTTCAATCATCTAAGGTGTTCTAGCAATTGTTGTTTAGGACAAAATCTTTATCATTTCTAGAAGTAGAAAGGAGAAGCTGAGTACTCGGTTTTAGTACTTAGTGAATTAGAATAGAAGTGAGTAGAGGTATAGAGGAAGGTACTCTTGTTATACTCAGCTTCTGATTTTGTAAAAGGTTTGAGGCTCTACCTTTAAAGAGCTCAGTAGAGGATTTGAAATCTCGGAAGTGTTCCGGGGACAGGACGTAGGCTTAGAAGAAGCCGAACCTGGATAAATCTGCTGAGTGAAGTATTTCTAAACCTTAACTCCTTATTTATATTGCTTGCTTAAAACAAACTAAAACTGACCAAGTAAAAGAGGTCAAGCTGAGTTGTGCGCTACCAACGGGCAGGTTCAGGAATAGACTCCAACTGCTATTTCCTGACCTAAGCAACGAAGTTGTCCTAGTCACTAGTTGACTAAGTCAGTGTCTTGCTGAGTGATACGCGCCGCTGTTATATAAACTTTTCTTAAAGAAAAGAAATCTGCCCAAATTATTTTAAAAAGGTAAAATAGTTCCTAACCCCCCCTTGGAACTATATTTGCAACCTTACAAGGGACCAACAAGTGGTATCAGAGCTTAATAGCTCATTACTAAAGGTCTAACAACCTTGAGTTGATCCATACCATGGGTGAAAACAGCACTCGGTTTCTACCTGGAAACCAGACAACTCAGATATTACCTGAGGGGCTGTCCATTACTAGGCATCCCTTATTCTTCGGGTCAAACTATACCTTTTGGAAGAATAGGATGAAGAACTTCATTCAAGCTACAAACATGAGTGCCTGGCTATCTATAGTCCAAGGCCCGTTTGTACCTGTGAAAGTTGTTGCTGGCCAGTCAGTTGTTAAAGCTGAGGTTGAATGGACAGAGGATGATCTCAAGAAGCTACAAAACCATGCTTTGGCTATAAATATGCTTCACTGTGCGCTGGATGCTGCAGAATACAACAAAATATCAGGATGTGAATCCGCACAGGAGATCTAGAAGAAGCTGGAGGTGACCTACGAAGGAACCAACAAAGTGAAGGAGTCCAAGGTCAACCAGCAAATGAGATTGTATGAGCTGTTCGAAATGAACAATGATGAGGGGATCTCTGAGATGAATGCAAGATTCACCAACATCATAAATGAGCTCAAAAGACTTGGAAAAATCTTCACTGAAGAAGAACAAGTCAAGAAGATACTCAGAAGTCTTCCTAAGGACTGGCAAGCCAAGAAGACAGCCGTTGAAGAAGCTCAGGATTTAACCACCTATAAATATGATGAACTCATCGGCTCACTGCTGACCCATGAGATATCCATGAAGAATTTCGAGGTGAAGGAAAAATCCGAAGACAAGAAGCAAAAATCACTTGTCATGAAAGCCGACTCAACTGATGATGGCTCAACTGACGATGAGGAAATGGCAATGTTCACGAGGAAAATGAAGAGGCTGTTCAAAAGGAATGACAAATACTCCAAAAAGCCTTATAAAAAATTTGACAAATATAAGGCTGACTCAAGTGACAGCAAATTCAAGAAGGACAACTCGAAGCCCATTACATGCTTTGAGTGCCATCAAACCGGACACATCAAGTCAAGCTGCCCAACCCTGAGGAAAGACAAAAAGCAGGCAATGGTAGCGACATGGAGTGACAGTGATGATTCTTCATCAACTGAAGCCGAGCCCACAGAGTCAGCGAAGATATGTTTCATGGCTGACGAACTTGCTGAGCCATGCATTTCCGAGCATGCTGACCAATCTGATGAGACAGATAATGAAGAGCAATCAAATGAGGTAATCTCACTCTCTCAACTCAGAAATGAAATGGCTAATGCCCTGAGTGATCTTTATACACTTGTCAAAAAGTGTAACAAAAAGATTAAAACACTCAGCAGGCGCTGTGATGAGGTGGAAGAGGTCAAACTGAGTGACCTCAGATACCTTCTTCAAGACAACTCAGTTTTGCATGAAAATATGAAAACCATTCATGAGTCTGTCGTTGAAGTCCAGTCAGTTTCCAAGAAACTGAGGAAGGATGTCACAACCATTCAGAACCAACTAAAGGTTCCAAACAAAAACAATTTTCCTCTGAGAACTAAGTATCAAGGTACTCAGTACCAAGGTACTCAGCAGAGACGAAATCCCCAGCGAAGAGTCCAGTGTGACTTTTGTGGGAAGTTAGGACACACCACTAAGGTGTGCTGGCACGCTCAGCACTGGGGTGCTGACAAGTCAGTTAGGAGTCCCAAGAGGGCATTCAGAAAATGCAATTCTTGACTCAGCTGGAAATACGCTGATGACAAGAAATCAACTAAGGAAGTATCTCGGCAATGTAGCTTTTGTCTCAGTACTGGAGCCGAAGAACTTTGCCGAAGCTGAGGATGACGAATTCTGGATGAATGCCATGCAAGAGGAACTCAATCAGTTCAGGAGGAATAATGTATGGGAGCTAGTGCCACATCCTAAGAGCCAAAAGACCATTGGAACGAGATGGGTCTTCAGGAACAAGCTGGATGAACAAGGAAACGTAGTCAGAAACAAGGCAAGACTTGTAGCTCAGGGCTACAGTCAACAAGAAGGTATTGACTACGGTGAGACCTTTGCCCCAGTGGCAAGGCTAGAAGCTATTAGGATTTTATGTGCATATGCATCTTACATGAACTTTAAACTGTTTCAAATGGATGTTAAAAGTGCATTTCTTAATGGAGTAATAAACGAGGAGGTCTACGTAAATCAGCCTCCAGGGTTTGAGGATTCTAAGTTCCCAAACCACGTTTACAAACTCAAAAAGGCTCTGTATGGACTCAAGCAAGCACCACGTGCTTGGTATGAGAGGCTGACCAACTTTTTACTGACTAGAGGTTACGTCAGGGGTCAAGCTGATACAACCTTATTCATTAAGAGAAAGGGTAAAGATACCCTGCTGGCACAAATATATGTAGATGACATTATATTTGGTGCTACTAATGAATCTATGTGCAAGGAATTTAGCAAACAAATGCAGACTGAATTCGAAATGTCAATGATGGGAGAACTCAACTTCTTCCTCGGACTTCAAATTAAGCAAGGAAAGAATGGCATATTCATCAGTCAAGCTAAATATGCCAAGGAGATATTGAAGAAATATGAACTAGAACATTGTAAGCCAATATCCACTCCTATGGGCACTGACACTGTCCTTTGTGCTGATGAAAATGGTAAGTCAGTAGACAGCAGGTTATACCGAGGTATGATTGGCTCTTTACTTTACTTAACAGCAAGTAGACCAGACATTCAGTTCTCAGTATGTTATTGTGCTAGATATCAAGCTAACCCTAAGGAATTCCATTACATAGCCGTAAAAAGGATCCTTAGATATTTGCAAAGCTCAGTAAATGCAGGTTTGTGGTATCCAAATACTCATGACTTTACACTCATCGGATACACTGACGCTGACTATGGACGAGACAAGCTAGAAAGAAAAAGCACCTCTGGAGGATGCCATTTCCTAGGAAGCTGTCTTGTATCTTGGTTCAGCAAGAAGCAGGCGTCAGTAGCCCTGTCCACAACTGGAGCTGAGTACATTGCTGCTGGAAGCTGTGTTGCTCAAGTCCTTTGGATTAAGCAACAGCTTGAAGATTATGGTGTTCAAACAAAGACAATTGAAGTCAAATGCGACAACAAAAGTGCAATTGACCTCTCAAAGAACCTAATCCAACACAGCAGGATAAAACATGTCAGCATAAGACATCACTTCATCAGAGATCATATACTCAAGAAAGAAATTAAGCTGACTTATGTGCCAACAGATGAGCAGCTTGCTGATATCTTTACCAAGCCTCTAGCACGAGAGCAATTTAGCATACTGAGAGAAGCAATTGGTATGTTTAATCCTCTTCAGTAAATTTCTGTGCCTAAATGATTATTGAATGCTGAGTGAATTTCATGCTGAATGATTTATTGTTTGCTGAGTATGTCATTGAAACTGACTGAATATACAATACTGAATAATCTTGCACACTGAGTAAATTAGTTTTGAACTTGAACTTAAAACCATCCTTAAAGAATGCACTGACCACTCAGAATATCAAACGCTTGACATTCTAAACACTGAGTGATTAATCCGTTAGCATAAATTTCCAAGCACGCGTATAACCTAGGATGACGTATTCGCCGTAATGTGTCATAAATGTCAGGATCCGTGTCGATACATAATCCCAAGGCATAACTGACACATGGATTTGGTTAAGATCCACACCGTTCAACTCGTCTATAAATTATGGGGATTTCCCCATCCTTTACTCCTTACGCTGAACAAATTCTTAAGGCTAAGAAATCACTCTCTCAAATACCTCTATTTCTCTCCATCTTAGAAGAATGACTGAGCCATCTCTCAACGTCTCCGGTGCCGGACAAAATAAGTCCAGCCCCGATGAACCCCCACAAAACCCTTCCACCTCCAGCAAGGGTCAAACTGATCAAAACCCTGAAAAAGAGAAAGCTGTGAAGGTACGGACCTACTCCAAAGTTTTCGAAAGTATCGATGATTGGAAAGTTGAGCCCTCCAGATGGGTTTCTGAGCACTTCGTCCAACATGAACAACCGTTTGCCGAATGGATTGCAAAGAATGAATGGACTGGATTGTTCTCTGTCAGAGATGAAACGTATCCTGACCTGGTAAGGGAATTTTACCACAATCTCATGGTTGCTAGTGATTCCCCTGACTATCTATGTACTAAAGTAAAAGGAAAAAGATCTTCATCAACCCTCTGTACATAGGCAATCTCCTCCAGCTTAAAACTGAGGGAGTACGGCTGAGGAAGTCTGGAGATCAGGACAAGACCAACTACGTCCATGCCTTCTGCAAACCTAAGGGTCACTCAGGCGAGATCTCAGCATCTTCAATGGGACAGCACCAAAAGATGGCTCACCACCTGATGAGTCACTTCATTTACCCTAAGATAAACAGCACGACCTCCGCAACGAACTTCGAACAGTGCTTCATATGGCACATGCTGACGTACACCCCCATCAACATGCCAGTCTTCCTAGTTGCTGGGTTTCTACGCAGCACTGGTACAATGAGGTTGGGATCAATCATTACCAGAATCCTCATCGACCACAAGATTGACCTTCAAGGTGAGGAATCTTTCAGACGAACCGAGATCACGACTGCCTCGCTGCGGGCACTGAAATATGGCCAGCCCTTGAAGAAAGGAAAAGCTGCTGCTGCTGCTGACCAAGCTGATCAGACTGAGGAAACTTTAGCTGAGCCTAAGAAAGGGCGAAGAACTAAGACCCCAGCCTCTCGCAAGAGAAAATCTGCTGAGCCACCTAATGCCGTGTCTCCAGCAAAAAGGCAGAGGTCAGCTGGAAAGTCAGCTGAGAAGAGAAGCAGGCAAGATGAGCCTGCACCTGAGGATACAACTGATCCTCCTCAGAAAAAGAAAAAGACTCATGCTCTCTCACCCATCCAAGCTCTCCCACTTGACTTTGTTGTCACTGCTGACTCACACTTTGCTCGACATCATGCTGAAGAAACTGAGCAACAAGATGATGAGGTAGACCTGGACGAACACTTCGTCGCTCAACTTGAGGAAGAGCTTGACCACGATGATACTGAGGATGACAGGAATGCATAGGAGCAAGCAAAGGACGCTGACTCTAAAAGGACTGCCAGTGAAGATCATCAAGCTGACCAAGCTACTACTGTGTCAGCCGATGAAACTGAACAACATGAAGAACAAACTAATCAGCCAACTGTTGATCAGAACACACAAGGTTCTCCATCTCAAGCTGCTGTTGATCAGGCTGATCTTCCTCCTGTACGTCTGCCAAGAAGAAGAAGACTTATAAAGGCAATCAATTTAGACCAACCAGTCAGTGAACCCGTACATGACCCTTCAAAGGTAAAACTTACCTTCTTTAGGAAGCCAATTACTCCTGCACCTACTTCTCTGCCTTCCCAGGTCTTAGAAAAACAAGCCTCTGTTTCTACACAGGAACATGCCGAACGATCTAACCCTGTAAATCCAACCATCCTAACCGTGCAAACTCAAGAAGAAAACTTGGCACCCGTCATCTCTGAACCTATACAACCTGACCAATCCACTGAGGCTGACCCTGCTCAACAAATACCTGAGCAGAACCCAACCATAACTCCAGTTCCTGACCCAATAACACCTGGTCATACTGATCTCTCTCAGGGCACAACACCTGTCACGGAGTCCGGTTAAAGAATCATTGACTCAGTACAGGCCCTGATTCGAGACATTCAACAATCCACTCCTCCCAACGAAGTTAAGGAACTTAAAGATCTGCTAAGTCTTCTCCTATCTTCGCAAGCAAAGTATGCTCGGCAGGATTCGCTAGCTAAACTGGCTGAGATCCAGCTGACCACTTTTCAATGTCTCACTACTCTATCTACCCAGATCTAGAACCTGTCAGCTGTGAATCCCAATCTCGCCACTTCTTCTGAGTTAAAGATGTTGTTTGCTCAGCTTCACACTAAACAAAACAAGACAAATGCTCAGCTTGCAAACACATCTCAATGCTCAATGGAGCAGCTGAGTGAAGCAGTTCTTCTTCTAAACCTTCACAAAGAAGAAATGGACACCGATCAACTCAAACAGGATGAAATACTGACTACTTCCCAGAAAATCCTTGACCATGTCAGACATACGAATATTCAGCGCGAGCACTACGACACTTCACTTCTAAAAACCTTCCATAACTCTTTTGCTGCGCTAACAGATACAATTACATGGCTGGGAAAAGGACAAGCCTACGTACTCATTATGCTCAGTGATGCTGACCTTCACATCAGTCCTGCGGTCCTCATCAACGGTGCTCCTATTTTTGATGGGTTAGACGAAAGTGTTGATCGTTTGAAGGTCTTCTCTAAAGAGCTCTCCAGAGCTATTCTTTTAGATTCCTTTAAGTTGCCCCCACCTGGTGCTGGCAAAACGGGGGAGAAGAAAGATCAGCGCAGAACTCATGCTGAAGGCAGTCAACAAAAGAAGAAGAAATATATAGCTTACTAGAACTTAGTCTATAACTTAGTCTCATCTTTCTTCCTCTTGTAACAAGAACTATGTATGCTGCCTGTCTATGCTTATCTAATACAGTACTTGCATTCGTATTTAATCATTGTTTATTCATCCTTCAAATGCCAAGTATTATATGAATGCATGCTGCATATAAATGTTTGAACTTGTCAAATATAAACCATTGAACAAATGATTTACTCAGCGCTCTGTCATTATACATTACTTCCGCTGAATACTGAGTAAAATAGAATATGACCCATAAGCTGACCTATACCTGAAAACTGATCTTAGACTTATTCAGTTAAACCTTAAAATGTTTAGAATAAAACTAAGTCAGTAGTTCAGTCCTTACGGGGGAGTTCACTTAATTAAAAAGGTCAACTATCATGGGGGAGCTCATACTGAGTTCCTTGCTGATTAGTTTTGCCAACATCAAAATGGGGGAGTTTGTTGAAACACCTTTCCACAAGATTTTGATTTGACAAAATTAATTAAGTGAAAGTAAATATTCTACAACACACTAAGTTTAAATGCTTTGATTTAGTGTTACTAATGTGTTTGTTCAATGTTGAGTTTATAATTTATCATAAGACATGAAGATCATAAGGCTCAAGCCCTATATGGAAGTCAAGGCCCAAGTCAAACAAACCCAAGATCACTCAGCCCGCGTGTCTTCAAAACGTTGCCGTTGAAGTAATGAAACGCATGCTGAGTAAAGAAGGATCGAGAAGATCCACGTAGACAACTTCGGTATGAAGCTGCTGAGCTGTCTCGACAAAACGTACAAGACAGCTGCTGACCATAAGACAGCTTCCAGACAAAGTATTTCCTCTTTAAGTAATAACCAGAAGACACAGCAAGCTGTCTGGTTGACATTACCCAAAATGGAGGAACATACTGTCACACTGACCGAAGAACAGAAGACGTTGGAATCTGATTGGCTAAAGAGAACTGCTGGCAGACTCAGTGAAAACGACTTATAGCCATTTGCCTCCAACGGTTATTTCGAAATTCGAAATAACCAGAAGCTCTCACAGCTCTCTATAAATAGAGCATTCAGAATCCACATTCAACAGAGAACTTTGAGCAAAAGCCGTTACGCTGACCAAACGTATACAAAAGTTCTCCATCAAAAGCAAAGCAAATTCTTACACTACAAAGTCTATTCATTTGTGTAAAAGTCTAGAGTGATTGTTTTTCAATCATCTAAGGTGTTCTAGCAATTGTTGTTTAGGACAAAATCTTTATCATTTCTAGAAGTAGAAAGGAGAAGCTGAGTACTCGGTTTTAGTACTTAGTGAATTAGAATAGAAGTGAGTAGAGGTATAGAGGAAGGTACTCTTGTTATACTCAGCTTCTGATTTTGTAAAAGGTTTGAGGCTCTACCTTTAAAGAGCTCAGTAGAGGATTTGAAATCTCGAAAGTGTTCCGGGGACAGGACGTAGGCTTAGAAGAAGCCGAACCTGGATAAATCTGCTGAGTGAAGTATTTCTAAACCTTAACTCCTTATTTATATTGCTTGCTTAAAACAAACTAAAACTGACCAAGTAAAAGAGGTCAAGCTGAGTTGTGCGCTACCAACGGGCAGGTTCAGGAATAGACTCCAACTGCTATTTCCTGACCTAAGCAACGAAGCTGTCCTAGTCACTAGTTGACTAAGTCAGTGTCTTGCTGAGTGATACGCGCCGCTGTTATATAAACTTTTCCTAAAGAAAAGAAATCTGCCCAAATTATTTTAAAAAGGTAAAATATTTCCTAACCCCCCCCCCCCCCTTGGAACTATATTTGCAACCTTACAAGGGACCAACAGCTGCATCTTCTACAGGCACCAGATACAGCCAAGTGCCTTCTGTGTCTATCTGCATTCGTGAGGAGCCTGTCTTTGACTCCCAGCCATAGGAAACTCCTAATGCGGTAGGGGACTTTGAGGGCCCAAATGGACTTCCAAATCTCCAAGGGAGGATCAGCCCTATTAGCGGTAAAAGTTTCATAGGCCGATTTGCAAGAATAAGAACCATTATTAGTCAAGGCCCAGCAGTGTCTATCCTTATCCTCCTCCTGATTACTAATCTTCACACCTCTAATATTAAGGAGGGTCTCTAGGCTAAGAAAGGAGTCGAACTTAGACCAGATCCAGTCTCCCTCCGAGTCCACCACATCAGCAATTCTCCAGGAGAGGAGATCATTCGGTGGAGGGGCGATGCACACCTCAATCAACGGTTTGTCACCAATTCAGGTGTCATACCAGAAACTAATGGATCTCCCATTACCCACCTCCAAGCCAATCCCCGTACAGAACTCAGCAAAAACAGCACTAAGCCCTTTTCAGAGGAAGGAACAGCTGACAACCCTCTCCTTCGGGCCACCAAAGATTCTATCTTTCCTATACTTGCCGCACAGAAGACGAACCCAAAGGGAGGAGGGGGATTGCCACATTCTCCAAAGAAGCTTCATTAATTATAATTATAAAAATGCTAAATACTACATAGTGTTATCGCAGTGTTTTAATTTTTTTAATGTATTTCTTTGTTCGTGTTAAATCTTATATTTTTTCAAATTTTATAAAATTATATTTCAAATTAATAATAATTAATTGAATTATTAATTATTGACTTTAATAATTATCATTTAATTATAAAACATTATAAAAATCAATAAATGGATATATTTTGATTAATAATATAAAGAATATAAATGTTATGTTTATTAAAAAAATTTGTTGTGTGAAAAGTTTTAAAGAGTGGGTAAAATAGAGTAAATGGTTGGAGAACTTTTACTATAGCAACTCTGTATTTAAAGATAGAGTAGAGAAAAATGAAGATAGAGTAGGCTAAATAGACAACACGGTTGGAGATGGCCTTAGACTTAAAAAGACAGAATTTACAGCCAACGATAACATCAGTTGAAAAGATAACTTAGACCTGAAAAAGACAACCTTGCGACCAAGTTTGAGACATCAATCAGGCAGAATTAGACATCATCCTCCTGAATTACATATATATATCGATAGGTACCATATCGGCAAGTAATTTCTTCATCATACTTAGGTCCGTGCGATGAGCCTTATAAACTTTGCCCATCAACACAAAGTCCTTGTTATTAGAGATAGTAATGAGAGTCTTGGTATTATCTGGGAGGAAGTACTTGAACTCGGAGATGCTACTAACACTACATTTAAACATTTCAGCAACTTCCTTTAATTATATGGGTTCAATTATTTCATTTTTGTACATATATTTTTGCTTGGTTTGAGATATAGATCCCTGACCCAACATTGGTAGTCTGGAATTTGCCACCCAAATGGCATATAAACAGGATATCAGACAAATCCATGACCTGTTTCAATCAACCAAATGGTTTAGAAGCAAATTCAAATCAAATGCGGCTATGGACAATAAGCATAAATTCGTTCATATTACCATAATAAGTCAATTCATGTTATCACTTTCAGAAGATAATGTCTATCACAGTGCCAACATGAAATAAGAGCTTAAGGAACTCAATTCTGATATCAAATTGACATGTATTCAAATCAAAACAACTGAAGAGGTCTTTGTTTGTTAAGTATTTGATATTGTTTAGGAGTCTAGTTTAGTTGTTATTTGATAAGTCCTATTCTTTAGGAATCTTCTGGTCCTATTATTTAGGAATCTGTTTAGTTTTTGAAATCTCCAGATTTGTTTACTGTGAGATATTTCTGTTTTTATCTTATCTTTTGTAAGGCTGTTTAAATAGCTCTCTTTGCTTCAATAAACTTTACCCAGTTTTGATAAGTTCAGCAGATACCTCTACAAACTGGTATCAGAGCTACCACTTGGCCTGATTATTTAGAGTAAGCAGCAGCTTAAAAAAAAAGGGAGAAAGAAAGAGAGAGAGATTCAAACACAGATGAGTGACCAAAAGATTTCTGCAAAAATACCTCACTTTGATGGTCTTCATTATGACCATTGGAGTGAATTAATGGAGAATCTTCTTCATTCCAAAGGTCTATGGATCTATATTGAGAAAGGCATCAAGGAGCAAGTGCCAGGAACAACACTAACAGACGCACAACAAACACAATTGGAGAATGCAAGAATGAAGGATCACAAGGTGAAACATTATCTCTTCAGAGCCATTGATAGAACCGTGTTTGAACAAATTCTGGACAGACGCACATCAAAAATTGTTTGGGAATCGCTAAAGAGAAAATTTGGAGGAAATGATCGTGTGAAGAAGTCGTTACTGAATTCGTTGAGAAGAGATTTTGAGGTTCTTGCCATGAAGGAGACAGAGACCATCACTGAATACTTTACTAGAGTAATGGCTGTTGCAAACAAAATGAGGAGCAATGGAGAGGAGATGCCAGACTCGAAAGTCGTTGAGAAGGTTCTTCGAACCTTAACAGAGCGATTCACCTATGTGGTTGTGTCCATTGAAGAATCAAAGGACACCAGTTCCATGTCAATTGATGAACTTCAAAGCACTTTAGTGGTTCATGAGCAAAAATTTAAAAGATACAGCAATGAGGTTGATCAAGCATTGAACGTTGAGAGCAGTAGAGGAAGAGGAAGAGGATGTGGACATGGTAGAGGACGTGGCAGAGGCTATCCAGTCTTTAATAAAGCTACTGTGGAATGTTATAAATGCCATGATTTAGGACATTTTCAATATGAATGTCCTAAATGGAACAAGGAAGCTAACTATGCACAACTCGATGTAGAAGAAGAATTGCTCTTAATAACGTATGAAGATGAGCATGTAGCAAAAAGAAAAGATGCTTGGTTTCTTGACAGTGGGTGCTCAAACCACATGTGTGGCGATAAAGATATGTTCTTGAATATGGTTGATGGCTTCAAGCATTTTGTTAAATGTGGCAACAACACTAGAATGACAGTGGCAGGAAAAGGAAGTGTGAGGTTGGTGATTAATAGGATTCACTTTGTGATAAGTGAAGTGTACTATGTTCCTGAACTCAGAAACAATTTGTTGAGTGTGGGACAATTGCAGGAAAAGGGTCTTACTATTTTGATTAAAAATGGAGCATGTAACATATATCAACCATATAGAGGACTCATTGCACGCACAGAGATGAGTGCTAATCGTATGTTCATCTTGTTCAATGAAAGATCCAGCACATATGACATAGAATAATGCCTGCATACAAGTAGTGACTCCACATATCTATGGCATCAACGTTACGGCCACTTGAGCATGAAGGGTTTGAAGACTCTGCAATCCAAAAAAATGGTGTATGGGCTGCCTGACTTGGGAACTTCAAGTATCACTTGTGCTGATTGCTTTACAGGAAAGCAACATAGAAATGTCATACCCAATAAGAGTGAATGGCGTGCAACCAAGGTACTGGAGCTCATACATGCTGATATATGTGGACCTATTGAGCCAATTTCACACAGTGGAACGAGGTATGTGTTGTGTTTTATAGATGATTATAGTCGTAAAGCTTGGGCATATTTGCTAGTAGAGAAGTCAGATGCCTTGAACAAATTCAAAATTTTCAAGAAGCAAGTAGAAAAGGAAGTAGAAGAGTCTATCAAATGTTTGCGGACAGATAGGGGAGGCGAATTCACTTCGGCGAACTTCAAAGTTTTTTGTGAAAAGCAAGGAATCAAAAGGCAACTCACAACTACCTACACACCTCACCAAAATGGTGTAGCCGAGAGGAAAAATCGCACTGTCATGAACATGGTGCGCTGCATGCTCACTGCCAAAAAGGTTCCTAAAACCTTTTGGGCTGAGGCTGTCAAATGGACATTCTATCTGCTGAACCGATGTCCAACCTTGTCAGTAAAAAACATTACTCCTCAAGAAGCATGGAGCAGAGTCAAGCCCTCAGTAGAGCACTTTCGTGTTTGGGGATGTGTTGCACATGTTCACATACCTGAAGCAAAACGAAGTAAGTTGGATGATAAGAGTTTTCCTTGTGTCTTGTTAGGTGTTAGTGAAGAATCAAAAGGATATAGGCTGTTTGACCCTAAAACTAAGAAAATTATGATTAGTAAAGATGTCATATTTGAGGAAGAAAAGAGTTGGGATTGGGACAGCAAAGACCAAATTAATTCTAAATTAATTTGGGGAGATGATGACAGTGAAACAGAAGTAGAGCTTGATGGTGGGAGTGAAAACGATGAAATTAAGAAGAAGGTAATGAAGTCATACCTGAAGCAGAAAATGCAGCAGTAGATACAGAAATTGCAGCAGCAAATACAACAAATATTCCACCAGAAAATGCAACTCAAGTTTGAACAAGAAGGTTGCCAACATGGATGCAAGATTATGTAAGTGGAGAAGAGCTAAGTGAAGAAGAAGACGAGGAAGCAGAGGCCTACATTGTGCAAGGTGTCAATGGAGATGATCCAAATCTGTTTGAAGAAGCTGTGAAGCATGAGAAATGGAGGAAAGCAATGGATAGAGAAATAAGCTCAATTGAAAAAAATCAGACTTGGGAGCTTATAGATCTGCCTGTTGGAGCAAAAATAATTGGAGTAAAATGGATTTACAAAACAAAATTAAACGAGCATGGTAAAGTTGAAAAATACAAGGCTCGTTTGGTGGCTAAAGGGTACTCCCAACAGCAAGGAGTTGATTTCTCTGAAGTCTTTGCCCATGTTGCACGTATGGATACAGTTAGAATGATTGTGGCGATTGCAGCTTGCAGAGGATGGGACATCTTTCAGTTGGATGTCAAATCTGCATTTCTTCATGGAAAATTAGATGAAGATGTTTATGTAGAGCAGCCACAGGGGTATGTGAAAAAGGGAAAAGAACAAAAAGTGTACAAGCTGCATAAGGCGTTGTATGGTCTAAGGCAAGCACTGAGAGCGTGGTTCAGTCATATAGAGTCTCATTTCATAAGAAGAGGCTTTCGAACATGCCCAAACGAGCAAACATTGTTCACCAAGAGAAACAATGAAGGTAAAATTTTGATTGTTAGCATTTATGTTGACGATTTAATTTTTACAGGTGATGATAAAAATATGATGTTTGAGTTTAAGAATTCAATGATGCAAACTTTCGACATGAGTGATTTGGGAAAGATGAGATTCTTCCTTGGAATTGAAGTTCTGCAAAAACCCGAAGGAATTTTCATTTGTCAAAGGAAATATGCTACTGATGTGTTGAAGAAGTTTGCAATGCATGAAAGCAAGCCTGTGAATAGTCCAATTGTTCCAGGATCCAAAATCACCAAAGATGTCAAAGGAATTGCTGTGGATGACACGTATTACAAGCAAATTGTTGGAAGCCTAATGTATCTTACGGCTACAAGACCTGATATCATGTTCAGTGTGAGTTTGATCAGCAGATTTATGTCTAGACCCACTGAGCTACATTTACAAGCAGCAAAAAGAATCTTGAGGTACTTAAAGGGGACTACCAACTATGGGATATTTTACAAACGAGGAGGTGATGAAGACTTGCTTGCTTTTACGGACTCCGACTATGCAGGGGATGAAACTGATTCTAAAAGCACATCTGGTTACATATTCTTATTAAGTTCAGGAGCAGTGTCTTGGATGTCTAAGAAGCAGCCAATTGTTACTCTTTCAACAACAGAAGCAGAATTTGTAGCTGCCACTGCTTGTGCCTGCCAAGCTATATGGATGAGGCGAGTTTTGAAGAACTTAAACCATGATAAAGAAGGTTGCACTACAATCATGTGTGACAATAGCTCTACAACTAAACTTTCAAAAAATCCAGTCATGCACAGAAGATGCAAGCATATCAAAGTACGATTTCATTTTTTGAGGGATCTTGTACGAGAAGGAGAAGTTGAGTTGGTGCACTGTGGAACTCAAGACCAGGTTGTAGACCTGCTGACTAAAGCTCTAAAGTTTCATGCCTTTGAGAAGCTCAGGAAGGAGATGGGCATGGTTGATATTGCTGAATTAAACTGACTGCATTATGCAGTTAGTTTAAGGGAGAGTATGAAGAGGTCTTTGTTTGTTAAGTATTTGATATTGTTTAGGAGTCTAGTTTAGTTGTTATTTGATAAGTCCTATTCTTTAGGAATCTTCTGGTCCTATTATTTAGGAATCTGTTTAGTTTTTGAAATCTCCAGATTTGTTTACTGTGAGATATTTCTGTTTTTATCTTATCTTTTGTAAGGCTATTTAAAAAGCTCTATTTGCTTCAATAAACTTTACCCAGTTTTGATAAGTTCAGCAGATACCTCTACAACAACAACAAAGAACAAAATACAAAAGCAAAGACGATGCCTGAAAATCAGAAAAGGCCACAATTTCATTAAATTCCATCTCAACCCTGAAACGGTTTTGCAGGAATTTTGTCAGTGGCCCAGAAAAATTCCCAGAAAACTATAAATTCATCAAGCAAACCCTAAATCCACTCCCGACCCAAAAACCGAGAAAAATTCCCCAAAAAACCCTACATTCAGAAAGCTTAGATTCATTCATATTACCTAAATAAGTCCATTCATGTTAACACTTTCAAAAGATAATAATCTCTAAAATTTCAAAATGCCAATACAAAAAATAAGCTAAAATATCAGAATCAACACAAAAAATAACAACAAATTCATCAACAGACAACATAAAGAAAAGCAAACTCAATGCCTAAAAATAAATAAAAAAAGGCCATCAATTTCATAAAATCCCAACCCAAACCAAGAACCAGGAAAACCTTAGAGGAACCGAAGTAAGAGAACACTGAGGAAACGAGATATCTTGATTCTCTGATCCGTAAAAGCAACAGTTAAAAATTTCCAAAATCGCAATTAGAGTTCCAGATCGAAATTGAAATAAGAATATAGTTACTATATACTATACCTAAAACCTAATCTCTCTTTTGCTCCTGAGTAATTACTTGCTTCCCCCTCTCCAATCCAATCCATCTGTAATTGTGAAAAAGTTCGTTCTTCATGGGTTATCGTGACTTTTTTCTCCATTTTTCCAAATTTATGTTTGAAATTTGAATTTAGATTTAGGCTTATTGCATATTTAAATGGGAAAATTACAAAATTAGGTCAAATGGGAGGTTCATTTACTTATTTAACCCATTTACTCAACCCATTACATATCTGAGCTGTTTTTGTGTGACTTTCCCATAATACCCTCAATATTTAAGCATGTCTCTCTTTCTCCCATCTGACTTCGCATATTGCGGTTTACTTGATGAATTTAATTCGCATATACGAAGCCTGCGAAGCTAAAGTTTGGTTTTACAACAAGATTTCCACAATAACAACATTAAAATCATAACATTATCAAAATTTACAACAAGATTGGCATATTCACTTTAAAATGATTAGTAAGCGGTTAACTTCTACAGATCACTTCAGAGTAAACCTCACTAATCCGGTACCAATTTTGAAGAAGATGAGTAATTACAAGAAGTCTAGAATTTATGGGATGGATGTCTCTCATGGTGCACACTTCCCCTCAAGATTGGCACACCAACTTTGAAATTGTTGGTTAGGAGAGATTGGTGCAATCTCTCCTAACCAACCATTTCCAAGTTGGTGTGCCAATCTTGAGGGGAAGTGTGTACCGTGGGACACATCCATACCAAAAAGTCTGGACTTCTTGTAATTACTCATCCACTTCAAAATTGGTACCAGATTAGTGAGGTTCACTTTGAAGTGATCTGTACTAATCATTTTAAAGTGAATGTGCCAATCTTGAGGGAAGTTCATCCCTATACAGGAAGGAAAGTCATCTCCCCTGCATCTGTGGACGTCGCCTTCTTGAAAGAGATGTTATGTAATCAACCACCTTCAGGAAAAATTAATCGTGTTAGGCAGGGAAAAATCAATATTTGTGCTTCGCATAATGCGGATTTGCGAAGCTGTTGAGCAATTTCCGCAAGTGCACGGTTTCGCTTGTAGTAATAAAAATATCGATCCCACAGGGATACGTTTTTTAACGAAAAACTTATTTTTGAATCTGTTAATTTCGAACTTGTTAGATTTACTATTGAAGTTAATGAAAAGTGAAATTTGTCTAATTGAATTTAGGAAAAATAATTGTTTAATTGAATTTGTGGACTTCGAGTATTTGAAAATGCTAGAATAAGATTTTATATTAGAATATATCGATTGTTAGAAAAGTTTTCTTACAAAACATGAACATTTAGAACTTTTAGAAAAACAAATAAATGTATTCGTTTGCATTGAGCAAAGAAAACAACTTTAAACTTTGTATTAATTATGATGATGAAATAAATGACGGAACCTCTAATTAATTGGCTTTGAACGTGGCAAAACCCTTTAGCCGGCATAATGCCCTTAACCAAATTAAAACTCTACCGAGATAATAATTTGCCTAAGTGTTCAACAAAGTTTCCTTGTAATGATTTTGAATTAACTACGTTTTAATGAAAACACCAGCAATCACTTTAGTGGATTGGTTACCATAAGTGCTGCATAACGATTTATCGAATAGAACGGACTTTATTAGATGAAATATAAATTGATACAAGTTTACAGAGAACATGGAGCATCGAGTTCTTCGAGGGCGTGCAAGCGAACGGCTGATAAGTCCTTTCCTTGGGTTTCCTTAGAGGTTGTCAGGCTCAGGGGCGAACACTCTACTCAATCTTATCGCTGTAACTTCGTAATAGGGATTCGGTCGGCCTCTACCAAAATGCAAACTAAAACTAGAACAATGTCTAAACGCTACTGTGTTTGTAATTAAACTATAAACAATATGTGTACCTGATCTTGTTTTGTACAGAATCTAATTTCTAACTCTCGAATTGTTTTTACTTAGAACTTATACATTAGTTCTACGCTCTGATTCTATATCTATATTACATAACATTACATTTTTCTCTCAACATCAACTCTTTATTTATAGATGTTGAAGGGTTGTGATTGAAGTGATATGTCCTTTTGTGAAAAGACGTATTCGTTGGTAAAGAGTCGTGTCCGTTGTTTAAGAATTGTGTTCTTTGTGAAGAGTCGTTTCTATCCACCCGAACGAACGCGTTTCTTGGATTTCAACATGTGTTCATTGCACCTTTGGCAGAATTCTGCACTTACCGAGAATGGGGATCCTCGGCCGTGAATGGGGGAACATCAAGTTAAGCTTTGGACGAAGGGAGGAAGTAGCTGAAGGACGCGTGTCGCGACCGTGGGTGGTGGATTCGCGGTCGCGGCACGGTGCATTTTTTCACTTCTTTGCTCTCGTTCGTGTCCTTGACTTGGCGCTTTTGATTTACGTCGTCTTTGACTCATTTTGTAGGGTTTTTCTTCTGTTTTTGATCCTTTTTCGTTCCTATTTCGATTTTACCAAATATTTAGGTACCTTGCAAGAAAGAAAGATATTCGAGAGTAAAAGTAATCTAAACAGATATAAATAACACAAATTTGTAATAAAAATGATGTAAATATTAATGATATTTTAGGTATATTTTGGGCTTAACATAATCTTTTGCTAGTCCCGAGAAAAATTTCACTGAATTTATTCCTTAACTAATCTCTTTATGAAAATAAAACATATATCTTTGTGTTTACCTTTTAAATTAGTTAAGCCGAAAAGACTAACTTCGCATGGCAAATTTATACGCAAAATATCAAACTAACTTAGTATAAATACGATATATCATTCGTCTTGTATTTCAATGTTTAAATTGAAGTATTTGGGACGATGTAAGCACGCATGTTATTGAGTCTTTCATCTCAAGGCATTTCAAAGCACCAAATTTCCTTTCCCAAACTTGAATTATTATATATGATTTATTAAGTTTAATTTATTTGCTTAGTTACGCCTGTGATAAGGGTGGTCTCGACCGTAACTTTATATGCATTTCATTTGTGTTCGCTTAAGAGGTATCGACCATGCCATGGGTGGACACAATCATTACTTTAAACTTTAAACACGCTTAATTTTTTCTTATTTAAACGTTCCTTCCATACCTCGATTGTGATAAGGGTGGTCGCAACCGTGGCCAAAAGTACGCTTTACTTATTTATTTCTTCCATTTCATACCTCGACTGTGATAAGGTTGGTCTCAATCGTGGCCAAAAGTTAAGAATATGATTTTTTTTTATTATGAATTATAAATTGTAACTTGGGAAAAAGAAAGTTAGCACATTCATCCTATATTGATTTAAAATTCAACATGTATTATGGCTATAGTTTCCTTAAAAACTTTAATTGGTGTTAATGTAAGACAAAATCAAAATCGAGCTAAAAAAATTGTTAGTTCAATTTAATGCCTATAAACCTAATTGAAAATTTAAAATAAGATTTATTGTATCATGAATTTCATGATATAAAATAGAGATTAAAATTAAAGAATTTATTACTTAAATACATTCACTCGAGACAATTTTTACTTAAAATCGTGTCGAAGATTTGTGAAATTTTTTTTGAAAAATATTACCCGTATAGAAATATATTCTTTCTATCGATAATGATAACCTAAAAATAATCATAAAATTTTTTTAACTTATGATTAATTTATAAATGTATAAAAATGTTAAGTTTATAAAAGTGTTGCAATATATGTTGCATTTGTATTTGTGAAAACAAGTGTTTTGTTGCATTCATTCATTCATTTGTTTGTATAAAATGATATATGTATATATCTCCTCCCACACTGAAATTGGACCATGTCCTCATTGGTGCAAAATTGAGATAAAACATTAAAGATAAAACATACGAAAATAAAAGAAAGATTAGCAAAGAAAAACATTCAACATAAAATTAAATTGAAATTGTACGAAACATAATAAATAGAAATGTACGAAACTGAAATTAAAACAATATAATAAGAAAATGAAAGATAAAACCTAAACATTCGGCGGGGAATCCGGAGGTGTTGGTGAAGTCTCCACATTTCGGCGACGGAAAAATGAAAGCATCCGATGCCGAGTCGATCTATGCTCACGCCTCAAAGTATTGAGGTTGTCATTCATCACCATGTTGTTCTCCACCAAATCATCAATTCTTAAATTCATTTGTCTATTATTTGCATTGATTTGGTTCAAAATTCTCCTTAAATCCACCGGATCATCATCTTGAGTTGCTTGGGCTTGTGGTACATCGTCCGCTCCTTCCTCCGCACCTCCTTCTTCGGTACCTACATTTTGGGAACTAGAAGTACCTCCACCCATAGTGCCACGAAGATGTGCAATACGGGAAGCATAAGAAATAAAAACGGGAGGAACCGTAGAAACCAATAAATGAGCCCGTTCAAGAGCCGCAATTTCCAAAACCGGAACATACCCATGGTAGGTGGACATGTCATAAGTTGCCAATTCATCCCGTGCTCCCAAAACAATAGCGGTGATTAAATTACCGAGAGTGACTTGATTGGTACGAGCCCTCGAAGCACGATACAAATTGTCAAATATCATTCTGATGCTATTAACCCTTAAACCTTTGAATAAACAATCCCAAACAAACAAATCCCGGGCTTGAATCTTCGAACTCTCAACACGACCAAATAGTGAAAAACTCAAATATTTGTGAAAGAAGAACACACAATTGTCCTTAATCAACTTGCTTGAAGTGTTTTTAGAGTCGAAAGAAGTTTGATCCGAAAGAGTTTGCCAAAAAGAGTTATTGTCAAAATCCTTAGGCTTATCATAAAAATCACTAGTAGGGAAACCAAACATATTTCCCATAGCCTCATAATCTATGGTATAGGTAGTACCATTATTCCTAAAAGAAATTTCAGTATTCTTTTTGTTCATCTTCAAAGTAACCAAAAACTCAACCACATAATCTGTAATTTGGGGAAAACGCATAGAAGCAAAAGTTTCCCACCCCAAAGTCTCAATAAAAGTATCAATTTGAGTAGTGACGTTCAACTTCCTTACCGAATCAAAGTCAAGAAACTGCATGTCCACGAACTTACGAGTGGTGTTTGAAAAATGCTTGAAACGTCCAACTTCTTCCTCGGAATGAATATCGAAATAAGCCCCGCAACTAACACGAAGGCGATTAGCCTCGGTGACAGCCGGCTTGTGTCCAACACACTTTGCTCTAGGCATAGTTATGGTGGTTAGGGTTAGAAAAATAAAAGATGAAAAGAGAAAAGCTTGAGGTTGAAGATGAAGTAGAAGTTGTATTGAGTCTTGAATTTGAAAGGTGTAGGTGATTGAAAAGGGTAATGAATAAATTGGGAAGAGTAAAAGTAAGGTATTGGGAAGAGGTTAGAGTAAGGGATTTGGTTAAAATTGGAGGTGATGTGAGGTTTGTGTAAGTAATAGGGATATATAGGGTTGAATATGAAGAGTAATAGTTAGATTAGGAATAGGAATAGGCTGAAAATAGGCAAAAATCCGGACTGATGAGTGCCTTAACCACGCGTGTCGCGACCGAGGATGCACATCCGCGGCCGCGGCACGCGTTTTTCAGAGAATGTTTCTCCGAATTTCTGTGTGCTGCTTGCTGAAGTTACCGAGAATCTGCCATTCTCGGCCGCGGATCAGCCCCTGGTCACCCAAATTCTGCATATTAACTCCATTTTGTGTATTTTCTTGATAAATTTTATCCTGAACTCCTTGAAAATGTAATCTGTACTTAAAAACATAAATGTAAAACATTAAATGATAAGGAAAACCAAAGGTTTATCCTTATTAATGGAAAAATAAATGTAAATGCTTTAATTAATGTATGTAAGTTAAGAATATTAAAGGTTTTGAACTAAAATTAATTGAAGCATTTATGTTTGTTTAATAATGTAAGTTAAATGAATCTTTATTTAAGGAATTTAAACTTAGTTATTAACATTTAACTAGTCATGAATTTACTAAAGTTTCATTTAATAGATTCATTAGTGTAGAATAATGAAAATAATGATAGTTTAACCAAATAATCAAAATCAGGATATAATGCAAAAGAGAAATTTTTATTTATTGGAAATATGTACAACATATATACAAACAAAACAAACAAAACTATGCTATAAATTCGTCCCTTTCAATCGGGATTTCCTTAGCCCTATAGCGGTCTATATATTTTCATCTGCACGAAAGCTTGACGTTCTGGTGCAGAAAGAAAATGTGGGCCTGATCGAAATACTCGTTTCACTAGACCTTCATATTCTAAAAATTCATAGTCTAGCGTCGGAAAAGATTCAGCATCACTCCAAGGAACAGAAATACTTCCCTTGGTCCCTAGAATTATTCCACATATGATATTCCCAAATCCAACCTTCTTAGCCTTGGATCTAGACGCGGCAACAAGACCCTCCATCAGAATCTTTGAAGAATCAACCATGTTGCCTTGAAATATATCTCCAAGAACATAAAGATCAGTGTCTTTGACCACACTACTGAATGTGCGACCGAACAGACTGTGACTCAGAAATTTATGCAAATACAGCATAGAGTTGGAGTGAAAAGACTGATTATAGGCAAGTTTAGGATTGAAATGCCAGAATCCGGTGAGCATTCTCCAAATATCAGTGGATGTCATGTCTCTTCCAGGATGACGTTTGATAGTATCCTTTAAGGGAAAACCAAACCAAGCATGCAATTCAGGATATCCAAAAGTAAAGGTTTTGCCATTCCGACGAAAGCTAAGACGCACCCGACGCTTGTTAACAAAATGAACCGTACAAAAGAATTCGAATATCCAGTCTCCAATTATAGGAAACTTCATATCAACGAATTTGGTCCATCCTAAACGTTCCATATAGAGACTCATATCGTCACTAATTCCTAGTTGATCGTTAAGAAAGTCATCCATGTATAACATTCCTACAAAGAATGTATATCGATGCCTCAAGAAGCGCCTTCCCTCATCATGATTGAAGATAGGAAAGTTACATCCATAGCGCTCTGATATGTCAGTACGTTTATTGCGTGAAGCAACAACTTTCTTAGATGGTGTGTTTTTAGAAGTCATGGTGTTTGGAATGAGTAAGGAAGCAAAAGGTTCTGAACTTAGTTTCTGGTTTGATGAATTGTAAGAATATCAGAGAATTGTTCTGACATAGATGAAAAGAATGTAACAGAAAACTGAACCTCTAGAACCTATTTATAAAATCCTAGGATGAAAAGAGGTGTTGTTTTGAAGTGAAAAGGCATAAAATCAGACCTCTTAAAAATGAAGAAACTCAATTTTTCGTTTCTGAAAAGTTGTGTCTGCTGGAAGATGAAGAACACAGGTCTGATTTTTGCAGAAATTCACCGTGTCGCGACCGAGGATTCTGAGCCGCGGTCGCGACACGCTGATTTCCTTGTGGAAATCAAGCGTCAAAACCTCTATTTTCTGATCCTCTACCGAGAATCCCTATCCTCGGTAAGTTCAGAATTTTCCTGTCTATTTGAAAATCAATTGAAGTCAGAATTCTCAACTGAGAATCCCAAATCCTCTGTAAGTTCAGAACTTCCCTAGCTAACTAGAAATACCCAAATTCTCAACTGAGAATTTTAAATTCTCTATAAGTTCAGAAAATTCCTTATCTTTTTAAGAATTCTAAATATGTGAATTCTCAACTGAGAATTCCAAATTCTCAACTGAGAATCACTAAATTTCTTCTAACTCACATTAAATCCCTAAAATTTAATTAAAATCACGACTTGAATATTTTTTCTTTTATGTATCTAAAATTCTAATATAAAGTGATCTAATCTAAAATAAAATAAAATAAATAAAAATAAAAATAAGCAAAAATCTAAATAAACTGTGTGTAGAAAAACTAAATGATTTATATGTCAGGTAATCTTGTTACGAAATCAGTTCCTATTTCAGAAATATTTTCGTAATAAATTTTACATCGATTACCATTAACTTTGAAACGATTGCCGTTAGTTTCCTCAAGTTCTAAAGAACCATAGTTGAATGTTTTGACGACTAAATACGGTCCTGTCCATCTGGACTTAAGTTTTCCTGGAAATATACGAAGCCGTGAATTAAATAACAGCACCTTACCTCCAACATTAAAGTGTTTGACTTTGATCTTGGCATCGTGCCATTTTTTCACTCTTTCTTTATAAATCCTCGCATTTTCATACGATAGATGACGTAACTCATCTAACTCATTAAAATTGAGCAAACGTTTATTTCCTGCTTGTTGTAAATCAAAATTAAGTTTTCTAATAGCCCAATAGGCTTTATGTTCTAATTCTACTGGCAAATGACATGCCTTTCCATACACCAAACGGTATGGAGTCATTCCTATTGGTGTTTTAAATGCAGTACGGTATGCCCATAGCGCATTATTGAGTTTTTATGACCAATCTTTTCTTGATGATGAAACAGTTTTCTCTAGAATCCATTTGAGTTCTCTATTTGAGATCTCCGTCTGACCATTTGACTGAGGATGGTATGGCGTTGACACGCGGTGGCGCACTCCATACCTTTTCATAAGTATATCAAAATTTTGATTCATGAAATGGGTACCGCCATCACTAACAACGACTCTAGGACAACCAAATCTACAAAATATATCGTCAAGAAAATTAACAACTACTTTAGAATCATTCGTAGGGGTTGCAATTGCTTCAACCCACTTCGAAACATAATCAACGGCTACTAATATGTAAGTTTTACCATTGGAAGGCGGAAAAGGTCTCATGAAATCTATTCCCCACATGTCGAAGATTTCAACTTCCAATATGTTTGTGAGGGGCATCTCATCTTTCCTTCCTAAATTTCCTGTTCTTTGGCATTTATCACAAAGAGTAATAAATGAACCAACGTCTTTAAACATCGTAGGCCAAAAGAAACCACATTCAAATATTCTAGCTACCGTTTTATTAACTCCATTATGTCCTCCATATGAGCTGGAATGACATTCCGATATTATAGATTCATATTCATTTTCTCCAACGCATCTCCTAATTATCCCGTCACCACATGATTTGAATAAAAAGGGATCTTCTCAAAAATATTGTTTAATGTCGAAGAAAAATTTCCTCCTTTGTTGGAAAGATAATCCTTCCGGAACAATATCGGTTGCAAGATAATTAGCAATATCTGCATACCATGGTGACATGACACTTTCTACTTGATAGAGATGTTCATCGGGGAAATCATCTCGTATACCGATAGTTTCACCTATAGGACCGTTTTCATCTTCTAGTCTTGATAGATGATTGGCGACAAGGTTTTCTACTCCCTTTTTGTCTTTAATTTCTATATCAAATTCTTGTAACAACAAAACCCATCTAATCAGACGCGGTTTTGCATCTTTCTTAGCAAATAGATAACGTAAAGCTGCGTGATATGTATAAATAATAACTTTAGATCCTAACAAGTATGACCTAAACTTATCACATGCAAATACTACGGCTAACATCTCTTTTTCTGTTGTTGTGTAATTTAACTGTGCACCGGACAATGTGTGACTTGCATAATATATAACATGTAATCTTTTATCCTTTCTTTGACCTAAAACACATCCTACAGCTAGGTCACTTGCATCACACATGATTTCAAAAGGCAAATCCCAATCGGGTTTAGCAATTATGGGTGCACTGACTAAGGCTGTTTTCAATGTTTCGAAAGCTTTAATGCAATCTTCATTAAAATTGAAGGTTGAATCCTTCATAAGCAAATTAGTAAGTGGTTTGGAAATCACAGAAAAGTTTTTTATAAATCGTCTGTAAAAACCTGCATGTCCTAGAAATGATCTTACTCCCTTGACAGTTGTTGGTGGGGGTAATTTTTCTATTACTGAAGTTTTTGCTCTATCCACTTCTAATCCTTTTTCAGATATTTTATGACCTAAAACAATTCCTTCGTCAACCATGAAATGACATTTTTCCCAATTTAATACTAAATTCGTTTCTTCGCATCTAGAAAGAACTTTATCTAAGTTTTTTAAACATGCATCAAAAGAATCTCCATAAACTGAAAAATCATCTATAAATACTTCCATGATATCTTCAATGAAATCATTAAAAATTGCAGTCATACAACGTTGAAAAGTTGTTGGTGCATTACATAGACCAAAAGGCATTCTCCTATATGCAAATGTTCCATAAGGACATGTGAAGGTTGTTTTATCTTGGTCATCCGGGTAAATATATATTTGAAAGAATCCGGAATAACCATCAAGAAAACAATAAAATGCATGACCGGCTATCCTTTCGATCATTTGATCAATGAAAGGTAAAGGAAAATGATATTTCCTAGTTGCCTTATTTAGGTTCCTATAATCTATACAAACCCTCCAACCGGTGGTGCTTCGCGTAGGTATTAATTCACCTTCATCATTCCTTACTACAGTTATGCCTCCCTTTTTGGGTACACAATGGATTGGACTAACCCATTCACTATCCGAAATAGGATAAATGATTCCATTGTTTAAAAGTTTAGTAATCTCATTTTTTACTACTTCTTTCATATTCGGATTTAAACGTCTTTGTCTATCTGCTTTAGGCGGCTTATCTTCTTCTAAGTGAATCCTATGCATTACAATACTAGGATTAATTCCTTTTAAATCTGAAATCTGCCATCCCATACTTCCTATTCTATTTCTAACAACTTCTTTCAATTTTTCTTCTTGATTTTCTGTTAATTTGTTAGAGATGATTATAGGTAGAGTATCACTTCCGCCTAGGAAAGTGTATCTCAGATGGTTTGGTAATTCTTTAAGTTCTAATTTAGATGGAACTACTACTGAAGGCGGAACTGGTCCATCTCCTCGAATCAAAGGCTCTGGGTCCTTATCGTCTAATTCTTCACCCATTATAGGTTCTATTATTTCTTCTCTTTGAACAATGTCATTAACACATTCTTCAACTAAATCAAGTTTCATACAGGCGAAATCCTCCATAGGATATTTCATTGCTTGATTCATATCGAACTCGATCTTATTGTCACCTATTCTTAAAACTACTTTTCCTTTCGACACATCAACTAGAGCACGTCCCGTGTTCATGAACGGTCTACCAAAGATTAGCGGACAATTAGCATCATAAGCAAAATCTAAGATAACAAAATCAGTAGGAAAAATAAACTTGTCAACTTTTACTAAAACGTCCTCAATTATACCATATGGTCTTTTAGTGGATTGATCCGCTAATTGCAAAACCATATTGGTACGTTTGATGTCTTCTTCTAAACCTAATTTTTCAAAAATAGACAATGGCATCAAGTTTATACTAGCTCCTAAATCACAAAGACAACTTGGGAATTCCATATTTCCCAATTTACACGGAATGGTAAAGCATCCGGGATCTTTGAGTTTAGTAGGTAATTTGCTTGATACTATCGAACTACAATCTTCTGTAAGTGAAATGGATGAAATTCCTTCCCAACTAATCTTTTTTTAAATTAAATCTTTCAAGAATTTTCCATAGTTAGGAATTTGCGTAATTGCATCCATGAATGTTAAATTTATATGCAAATTTTTAAGTTTATCTAAAAATGATAAAAGTTGTTTATCATGGTCCTTATTTCGGACCTTGTGTGGAAAAGGTGGCTTTGGTACAAAAGGTTTCGTACCAGAGTCAATTGGTGTATCTTTTGTTTTAATGTATCTTCTTTGGATTTTGGTAAATCATTTCCAGGTAAAGTTGAATTTCCGGGCATCTCCGGACCTAAGTAGTTTTTCCCTGAGCGAAGAGTGATAGCCTTAACATGCTCTTTCGGATTTTCTTCCGTTTGGCTAGGAAGACTTCCCTCTTTGCGGGATGGAATTGATTTAGCAAGTTGTCCAATTTGAACCTCCAAATTATGGATGCTAGATGATTGGTTTTTGATAAACTGGTCGAATTTACTTTCGATCCGTTTAAAACCATCGTCTTGATTACTTACCTTTCCATTCATAGCATCTATAAATTTGTCGATTTTTGGAGATAAAGTGCTAATCGTATCTCTTGTTTGATTTTGATAATTATTTACACGATATTGATTAGCATTTGCATTATTATTATTATTATTATTACTATCTTTCCAGTTAAAGTTAGGATGATTTCTCCATCCAGGATTATAAGTATTAGAATAAGGATTAGTAGTTTGGTTTTGTCCTTGGACAAAATTTACCTGTTCTATCTCATTCATACCTTCGTAATCAATGTCTGTCTGGATCGGATTACCATTAGGATCGCACGGTGCCATAAACCTATCAACTTTGTGCGATAAGGCAGAAAATTGGGCTTGTAACATCGCAACTGGATCAAGATTCATTATACCTTTAACCGATGATGTACCTGAGGATGACGGTTTCGCCATTGGTATATGTCCACGCTCTACGGGCCACATACTGCTGTTGATTGCCATTTCCTCCAAAAGTTCTCTTGCTTGGACGGACGTCTTCTTCATAAATAACCCTCCAGACATAGCATCTAATGAACCTCTAGTCGTAGGATTTAATCCATTATAGAATGTCTGCATTAAAAGTGCATCTGGCAATTGGTGGTGTGGGCATAAATGTTGAAGTTCTTTAAAACGTTCCCAAGCTTCATAAAGAGTTTCATTATCATTTTGGGTAAAAGATGTCAATTCTTTGATGACTCTTGCGGTTTTTGCTAAAGGAAAATATTTTGATAAAAACGCTTGGGCTAATTGGTCCCAAGTTTCAAATATTGCAGCAGGCATAGAAGTTAACCAAATTTTTGCCTTATCCTTCAAAGTGAAAGGAAAGAGGCGAAGTTTGATTGCTTCGGCTGTTACATCAGTAATTTTAAAAGTATCACAAATTTCTAAGAAATTTGTCAAATGGGCATTAGGGTTTTCGTTAGGTAGTCCATAAAACGTTACGTTGTTTTGCAACATATTAAGCAAAGCAGGCTTAATTTCAAATTGATTTCATTTATACGGGGTCTAACTACACTATTAATTACACCGGCCATTCCTGACCTAGCATAATCCATAAGTGTCGGTGGATCGGCCATATTTTCTGGCTGGACTACTTTGGTTTTTAAGGGTGTTTTGTCTTTGTTTTTGTTGTCTTTCTTGTTTTTCTTAAGTGTTCTTTCAATTTCTGGATCAAGAGAGTCTAGTGGCGTGCCCGAACTTCACGAACTGCGCATGAACTTGAAATTGTTGCACGAACCAAACTACCTTCAAAACAAAATTGAAAACAAATATGTTATATAAACTGAAAATAAATAAAATGTAAAAGTTGTATAAAAATAATGTGTAAACCTAGATTCGAAAATAAAATACGAAAAATAAAAATTTTGTCAAAAATTTTGGCGTATCCCCGGCAACGGCGCCAAAAACTTGTTGAGAGATTTCCGCAAGTGCACGGTTTCGCTTGTAGTAATAAAAATATCGACCCCACAGGGATACGTTTTTTAACGAAAAACTTATTTTTGAATCTGTTAATTTCGAACTTGTTAGATTTACTATTGAAGTTAATGAAAAGTGAAATTTGTCTAATTGAATTTAGGATAAATAATTGTTTAATTGAATTTGTGGACTTTGAGTATTTAAAAATGCTAGAATAAGATTTTATATTAGAATATATCGATTGTTAGAAAAGTTTTCTGATTTAGGGATGAATTTTACAAAACAGGAACATTTAGAACTTTTAGAAAAACAAATAAATGTATTCGTTTGCATTGAGCAAAGAAAACAACTTTAAACTTTGTATTAATTATGATGATGAAATAAATAACGGAACCTCTAATTAATTGTCTTTGAACGTGGCGAAACCCTTTAGCCGGCATAATGCCCTTAACCAAATTAAAACTCTACCGAGATAATAATTTGCCTAAGTGTTCAACAAAGTTTCCTTGTAATGATTTTGAATTAACTACGTTTTAATGAAAACACCAGCAATCACTTTAGTGGATTGGTTACCATAAGTGCTACATAACGATTTATCGAATAGAACGGACTTTATTAGATCAAATATAAATTGATACAAGTTTACAGAGAACATGGAGCATCGAGTTCTTCGAGGGCGTGCAAGTGAACGGCTGATCAGTCCTTTCCTTGGGTTTCCTTAGAGGTTGTCAGGCTCAGGGGCGAACACTCTACTCAATCTTCTCGCTGTAACTTCGTAATAGGGATTCGGTCGGCCTCTACCAAAATGCAAACTAAAACTGGAACAATGTCTAAACGCTACTGTGTTTGTAATTAAACTATAAACAATATGTGTACCTCATCTTGTTTTGTACAGAATCTAATTTCTAACTCTCGAATTGTTTTTACTTAGAACTTATACATTAGTTCTACGCTCTGATTCTATATCTATATTACATAACATTACATTTTTCTCTCAACATCAACTCTTTATTTATAGATGTTGAAGGGTTGTGATTGAAGTGATATGTCCTTTTGTGAAAAGACGTATTCGTTGGTAAAGAGTCGTGTCCGTTGTTTAAGAATTGTGTTCTTTGTGAAGAGTCATTTCTATCCACCCGAACGAACGCGTTTCTTGGATTTCAACATGTGTTCATTGCACCTTTGGCAGAATTCTGCACTTACCGAGAATGGGGATCCTCGGCCGTGAATGGGGGAACATCAAGTTAAGCTTTGGACGAAGGGAGGAAGTAGCTGAAGGATGCGTGTCGCGGCCGTGGGTGGTAGATTCGCGGTCGCGACACGGTGCATTTTTTCACTTCTTTGCTCTCGTTCGTGTCCTTGACTTGGCGCTTTTGATTTACGTCGTCTTTGACTCCTTTTGTAAGGTTTTTCTTCTGTTTTTTATCCTTTTTCGTTCCTATTTGGATTTGACCAAATATTTAGGTACCTTGCAAGAAAGAAAGATATTCGAGAGTAAAAGTAATCTAAACAGATATAAATAACACAAATTTGTAATAAAAATGATGTAAATATTAATGATATTTTAGGTATATTTTGGGCTTAACAGAAGCATGCGAATGTAAATGTGCAGGGAAAAAGATGCTTTTACTTCGTGAATCGATGTTGTCGCGATGTTTGCGAGGCCTAAAACTTGATGATCTACATCGCAAATCGATGATTTCGCGAAGTCTGCGAGTGAAATCATGAACTTTTGTACTCGCAGCGCAGAAAACACAACAGATACTTACATTTTTCGCGCCTTTCACCCTTAAAAGCGGCAATAACAATATGATTTCGCGATGTTTGTGAGGCCTGAAACTTGATGAGCTACATCGCGAATCGATGATTTCGCGAAGTCTGCGAGTGAAATCATGAACTTTTGTACTCGCAGCGCAGAAAACACAACAGATACTTACATTTTTCGCGCCTTTCACCCTTAAAAGCGGCAATAATAATATGATAAACTAGGAAAAACGATGGAAATAATGTAGAATAACCATTTCTGGAATGGCAACAAGAAGAAAGAAACCAAGTAAGGAACAGGAAGATAAAGAACCAAAGGAAGAAAGGAAGATCAAAAGTCTTGAAATCATTAATGCAGGAGCCAAGTTTTTGCGTAACCAAGGAGATAGGGGAGCGGCCGTTCGCGAGTGGCTGGAAGAGGAAAGGTTAGGGAACTTTATTTGGTGAATACACGTTTTAAAGAACTGGTATTATGAGTTTTTTAATTACCTTATTGTTCAACCTCTTTTAAATGATATTTTTACTCTTAATTACTAGGAAGAGCAATGTAAAAGAAATTTTACTATGGTCTCCGTCCATTGTATCTTGCCAATAAAAATATGATAATTGTGTATTTTATTTCCTTATACCAATCATCTGTCAATGAGTGGCATACTTCTCTCTTCCATTGGTTGGATCTATTACACAAAATATACTATAATGTCTTTATCTATTCTACATCTAGATTTGAATCTAGATTTTCGTTTTAAATTAATATTTAAAATCGAATTTGAAATAGAAATATTAGTATAGAAATAAAAAATAAAAAGAAAAATTACGCCGTCTGGGGGCTTTACCGGGACTAACTAGTAAAATATTGGAGTATGGCTCAAGCTAGTTGTGAAGTAAAATGGGTGAATTATTTTCGTTTTAAATTAATATTTAAAATCGGATTTGAAATAGAAATATTAGTATAGAAATAAAAAATAAAAAGAAAAATTACGCCGTCTGGGGGCTTTACCGGGACTAACTAGTAAAATATTGGAGTATGGCTCAAGCTAGTTGTGAAGTAAAATGGGTGAATTATTTGTTGGAAGAATTTGGTCTTAAATGTGTCAAGCCAATTGCCTTACATTGCAATAATAAAGCAGCTATCGATAGCCAAAAATACGGTGGTTCATGACAAAATAAAATATATAGAGATTGATTGTCATGTTGTAAGGGATTTTATTGCTTACAGGTTTCTTTTTACTCCACATGTGTATTCCAAAGATCAGATAGCTGATTTATTGACAAAAGCATTAAGCCATCAGTCTATGATACCAGCTGTGAACAAGATGGGAATAGTTCAACTCAGAGACATTTCATCTTGAGGGACTATTAAGTAAGGACACGTTTGTTTTATCTATTGTAGAGATTCTTTGTTTTTTTAAAAGACTATTTTTCAGGTGTAAAAGGAAAATAGGAGGTCACTAACCAAACATCTAACACAGTCACTTTAGAAGTGAAAAGGCAAACAAGAGTTTGAAAAGTAGCAACCAAACACTCCTTAAGCTGGGGCGAATCCAGGATTTCTCCCCCATTGGGGCAAACAATACAACTAAAATCATATTCAAGTAAGAGCAAAAAAACACCAAAGCAGAGAGGCAGGAGATGAAGTGCCGGACCAACGATCCAACTACGGAGGAATTGACTGCCGATTTTGATTTAATTTTAGCTAGGATTAGGGATTTCAAT
This sequence comes from Euphorbia lathyris, assembly GCF_963576675.1. Lineage (NCBI taxonomy): Eukaryota > Viridiplantae > Streptophyta > Magnoliopsida > Malpighiales > Euphorbiaceae > Euphorbia > Euphorbia lathyris. The sequence goes on along the minus strand of NC_088918.1, from coordinate 11,476,011 downwards.
TAAGAGATATTGATGGGTTGTTTTAGGTCTATTTAGTTTTACATTTAAATATTTACTTTTTCTATAAATAAAACGACATAGTTCTAATGAAATAAAACGGCCTCGTTTTTCTTTAAAACAGAATTAAAAAAATAAAAACAAAATATTAAAATTAAACCATTCTTCATCCTCAATTATGTAACCAATAAACCTTAAACTTCAATTGATGAAGTGGTCAAAGCTTTAAAACTTCAAAATTAATACTTATAAAGGAATCATAACTATCGTAATAGAACCAACTTAGTTGAAAAAGACAGAATTCACAGCAAAAGATAACAACAATCGACAACAAGAGTCGAAAAGATGCCTTAGTCATGAAAAAGACAGCATTTAGACTTTACAGCCAACAATAACAACAGTACTAGCGAGCAAGTTTGAGACATCAATCAGGCAAACTTAGAAACCCTCCACCTCCTGAATTACATATATATCGATAGGTACCATATCCGCAAGTAATTTCTTCGACATCCTTAGATCCTTGAGATAAACTTTGGCCATCAACATAAAGTCCTTGGCATTAGAGATAGTAATGAGAGTCTTGGTATTATCTGGGAGGAAGTACTTGAACTCAGAGATGCTACTAACACTACATTTAAACATTTCAGCAACTTCCTTTTTCAAATCATTAAGAGGATAGGAACAATATTTGTTGAGGTCGATAGCATGAGCATCACCACCTATATAGATCACTGATCCGTCATTGGTAGTCTGGAATTTTCCACCCAAATGGCATATAAACAGGAACTCAGACAAATCCATGGCCTGTTTCAATCAACCAAATGGTTTAGAAACATTAAATGAAATCAACTGCGGTTGTGGACAATAAGCATAAATTCATTCATATTACTGTAATAAATCAATTCATGTCAACACTTTCAGAAGATAATGTCTATCACAGTGCCAACATGAAATACAAGCTTAAGGATTTCAAATCAAAACAACAACAAATTCATCAACAAAGAATATAACGAAAAAGCAAAGATAATGTGTGAAAATAAAAAAAAGGCCACAATTTCATTAAATTCCATCCCAACCCTGAAACCATTTTGCAGGAATTTTATCACTGGCCAAACAAAATACCCAAAAAAAACCTCAACTCATCAAGCAACCCTAAATCTCTCACAACCCAAAAACCCAGAAAACCCCCCAAAAAAAACCTAAATTCAGAAGGCATAGATTCATTCACATTACCTTAAATTCATCAAGCAAACCCTAAATCCTATCACAACCAAAACCCCCCAAAAAAAAACCCTAAATTCAGAAAGCATAGATTCATTTCATATTACCTTAACAAGTCCATTCATGTTATCACTTTCAGAATAATAATCTCTCAAGTTTAAAAATGCCAATACAAAGAAAAAGCTAAAATAATTCAACTTAGTTCTCAGAATCAACACAAAAACAACAAATTTATACAGAGAACATAAAGAAAAGCAAAAACAATGCCTGGAAATAAAAAAGAGGCCATTAATTTCATAAAATCCCATCCCAACCAAGAAACCATTTTACAGCTATTTCATCACTCACGAAAGAAAATCCCCCAAAAAACCTAAATTCATCAAGCAAACCTAGAACTGTTAGATGTGATTAATCCAAAATAACAAATGGAACATAGAAAAGAAATATGAACCGTGAACATGAAATTAAAGAACAAAGTTTAGACAAACCAGAGACACTATCAATAGACAGAAAGCATAAACATGGAGATAATATCTTTTTATTTCAAAACTCCAGTGTTTGAATTTTGACCGTTCATTCTATATAAATAGAACTCGAAAGATACGTCTGTACACGAATGAACACGAATGTTCATGATGGACACAACTGTTCACTAACAAACACGACTATTGATGAAGTGAGGTGTTTGTTGGTATTTAAATTATTAATTACATAATTTTATTCATTTTTCTCCAGCAATCTCGCACATGAATAAATTTGAAAACGAGATGATTACGACGAGGTAACAACTTTCGACCATTGATATTTGCATAGAATAGTTAGCTAATGTGCCTTGAACCTTCCATTGTGAAAGTATATTTACTTTACTGGGTGATGTCCTTGAACTATTATACACAAAATTTAGTTTTTTCATAAAAATAACCGACACGTGGATGTCATATGTCGTTTCGGTCAGAGATCTGAGTTGACTCATGTTGACGTGTCATGTATGTCATCATTCGGATGCTTTTTAATCACTGAAATCGCCAAAATGATCTAATTGAGACAAAACTCAAAGTTGAGTGATTTTATTGAAACAAATTGAAGTTGAGTGACCATTTTAAGACAACCATGTAAGTTCAGTGACAAATGGTGCATTTAACCCATCTAGGAATGTCCCCTGCATATTTAGACTGAGATAAGTGAATGCCTTTAGAAGTGTAGGTGATTTCAAGACCAAGGAAATAAGATGCTTGTCCCAGATTTCGAATCGGAAGTTCGGCTTCAATTGCTGCAATAGTTTGTTGAATAAGAGCTGCACTTATCCCTGTAACCAGAATATCATCCACATAGCAAAGGATATAGAGTTTTTCAGAATCAGTATAACGGAAAAATAAGGAGTTGTCTGCTTCAGACATGATGAAACCCAATTTGCACAGAAATTGTTTTAAATGAGTGAACCATTCTCGTGGAGATTGTTTCAGTCCGTAAAGCGATTTCTGAAGGAGACACACATGATGAGGATGTTCTCTGTATTTGAACCCTTGGGGTTGTTCCATGTAAATGGTCTCAGTGAGATTGCCATGGAGAAAAGCATTGGAGATATCAAGTTGGTTGATTTGCCGTTAATGAGCTGCAGTAAGCGATAATAACAGGTTGTTGAGGAGACCAGAACATTATAACCTAAAATTGGATTGACCATTGAAGAGAGAAAAAGAAGGCCGAAGGAAGGAGGGGAGGGATTAGATTTAGGTTTAATTTGTTGTAGGCTCTGATACCATGTAAATCAGAGATTGTATTTCTATTGAATTAGGGTTTACCGATGTATACGTATTTATACAGTATAAGAGTTTGAACCCTACTGTGACTCTAGTTGAAGAGAGTCCCAGATAAGAGAAGAATTATAAACAGAATGTAATTCTAAATGATTAATTATACTTAAATTTCCAACATAAATATTAAGAACCCAAAAAAAAAAAAAGACAACAAAAGCAAATAAATAAAATTGAGGCAGTAAGAGTTCACCTGAAATGAGAGAGAGGTAGAAACCCTAAAATTTAGGTGAAAGAGAACAAAACTAATAAAATTAATACCACAAAAAATACTAACGTTCCCACACTGGATTACCATAAACCATAACCATTGATCGTTAGACAAATGGATATTACACTCTTCCACTGAATTATTTTAAACTATAAATTGACTTGTTATAATGATGTTGAATAGTGAGATCCATTTTTTCAACAGAAAACCATGAAAGAGAGGCTAATAGAAAACCTAGAGTTTATTGGAAAGAGACGAGCCACAAAAAGTAATACGGTTTGGGAAAACAAAAATGAATTAAAATATAATGAGTTAGAGTTCGAGTTGGAGAAGAAGTGGTTAAAAGAAAAAGAGATCGAAGGAAATCGAAACCCAGCATGAATTCCTGCATTATCACTAACAGAACTGCATTTAATAAAGGAGATTATTATTTTTCATGCTTACCCAATTGTTAGACGAGGTGCCGCGGCCTAATCTCCCGGGCGGACCGGGGGGTGGACACCTCATGCCGATGTAAGCGGTGATTGGCGCCGAAAGCAACCAATCGTGGAATCAAGCTGCTCGGCAGGACCGGAGCTCGGAGATATGGAAGAGTCGCCACCCACGAATGGGAAAATGAACACCGATCCCTTGCGGGAGACCAGTGTGGGTTCGGGAAACTTAGGTACGAGCCGAGAAGGCTAGCTCCTTTCCGGAGAAAGGCTACTAGGCACCACGACATCGCCCGGTTATGAACCACCGGCCTCCTACTCAGCATGTTAGGCGATAACGGACTAATCGTATACTTCTTTAAGTTTAAATTTCATTTGAAACCTTTTCTTTCTCTTTTTTGGAAACCGTTTTGAGCATATATTATTGAAAAGCCACATTAGTAAAGAATCACTCATTTACATCAGTTCAATATACATACAAAGAGAGGGGGGAAGAAAGAAGTGATTTAGTTACAACGTGATTTACATGTCGTGTTGCGTGTTAATTCTATGCTAACTTATTTTCCCAAAACGAATTTATTTACATGGTTCGCACCTTAATCGCCGTTGGAACGATTTAGGTGCGCTTTAAAACCCCGTCTGATGAAGTTCACCCGAATCGCCGTTGGAACGACTCGAGTGTTTGAAAACGTTGAGATAAAAACCTTTAATAAGAAAACGTGGTTAAACATACAAGTCAATTTTATTTTGTACAAATCCTTTAAGAAAACAATTCAAAACTCTATTATTCACAAAGAAACGATTTTAATTACAATATTCGCTTAATCCGTCGTTGGAACGGACTAAGGTTTTAAAACGTGATGTTTTTGGAAACGATTTTGAAATGTCAAGAAAACACTATTTATTTACATTAGGAACTTCTAAAAACTCATTAGTTTAAATAATTAAATTGAAAACTCTTTTTGTGATTTATTTTCCCCTTTTCCTTAATGGATTCTCCACTTGTCATAATTACAATAAATAATAAATTGAATCTCAAACTCAATCAATCAAAACATTTTTCCCCAAATAATATATATATACATATAAGAATTTTGAGGAGAAAATGAGAAAGATATATATATACATATACATATGTGACAAAATAAGTAATTAAAACAATATAGAGAAAATAATGAACTTTGATGAATGAAAATAGTGATGAAAATATTTAATAAGTATAATAACTTGCCATTCTAATCAAAAGCCAAAAAATGAAATAAGTTATAAATAAGAAATTAATATTTAGCTTAAATGAAATGAGGAGAAAAATCTATATATACACATATATTTTATTAAGTTAAATTAATTAAAAATAAACATTATACCCCCTAAAATAACTATCATAATAAGTATATAAGAAATAACCCTCCCAAGTATACATTAATATCAAAATGCCTCCTAATCATCCTCAAAACACCTTCTAATTAATTACCCAAAATGCCCAAATGAATAATCTTCTAAAATAATACTCAATATGGTTTAAATGAATTAAATAGAAAATATATAAAATATAGTTTATAAAAACCAAATTGATGAAAGAAAAGACATATAAAGACATTAAGTAAATATATGTACAAAGTATTTAAAAATAGCTTAAAAATATATATTACATAACTATATATATGTATACCAAGGATCAAAAACTTAAAAGTTGAGAAAGAGGGACTAAAACAGTATTTTTTACATTCTGGCAGATTTACCGACGGAAAATCCGTCGGTAAACAGCAATTAGTGACAGAAACGGAAAATTACAGAACTACTCCAACTGTTTCCAGATTTATTCAAAAGCTTTAAATTAAGTCTAATTCAATCGTTTTGGATTTCCGAACTACCAAAAATGGATCATAGTCAATAACGGAAGTTCCTAAAACGACGTTTTTATTTTAAAACATTATTCGGAGATTCTTTTAAATTAAAACTTATAATTACAACGTTTTTAACACCCGAACTACCTTTTTATCGGATCACGGTTCGTATTGGGATATCAAAACGAGGTTTTTTATTTTAACACAAAATCGAATTTTATTCAACACGAAACGAAAATAAATAAATGCGCTAATTAAATAAAACGTGATAAAATAAATGAATAACTAAATAAATAAAAACTATAACATAAAAATAAATAAAGGAAAAGAAATAAATTAAATAAAATAAAACGAGTCTAGTCCTCGGATAATACCTCAAGTTCGGTATCTGACAGTCGAAGCCGATTGATTCCACGAGTCGTGATTTCCGGTTTTTTTGTTTTTTAGTAAAAATTTAACTTTGGAAAATTTGGATTTTTTTTGGGAAAAAAATATTTTCTCCAAAAAATTGACTTTCTCTCTCTAAAAATGTTTAGAGTGAGAAAGCTCCAAAAATTCCCCCTCCCAAATGCATGGGGATCCGTGCCTTTTATAGGCAAACGGATCCCCGACGGAATGGACGACGCCCGAAGAGAATTGGGCGTCGCCCAAGGGGGTTGGGCGGCCGCCCAAGGCATGTTGGGCGGCCGCCCAACCTTGCGTTGGGCTACCGCCCAACATTGTTGGGCGGCCGCCCAACGATTGTTGGGCGATCGCCCAACGATTGTTGGGTGGTCGCCCAACAGCGTTGGGCGAGCGCCCAACGCGAGGTTGGGCGCGCGCGCCCAACTATCGTTGGGCGTCCGCCCGCCGCGGTTGGGCGCCCGCCCAACGACCGCCGGGGCGCGTCTCACACCGTCGGGCGTGCACGCCCCGCGGCCGTCGAGCTTGCGTTCTATGCCGTCGGACGTCCACGCGTCGTGACCGCCGAACGTGTGTTCCGCACTGCCGGGCGCACACGTCCCGTGGCCGACGAGCACGCGCCTCGCGCCGCCAAGCTCGTGCATTGCTCAGACGTCGAGCGCGTGCTATTCGGGATTGGATGCGCGCGTCCAACGGACGTCGAGCGCGCGCTTTGCGTCATCGAGCGGGCGTCCGACTGTCGTTGAACGCGCGTCGGCTGCCGCTAAGCACTCGCACCATGTCGTTAAGCATTCCCGAGCCATTCGATCAACAGTAGTGACCCATCGTAACTTATTTATTTTTTTTTTCGAAACTTTCGGAATCAATCGCTTCAACCGTCTTGTTTTCAGGTTTTCGTCACAGGTCCTCCGACTCGGTATCTACAGTTGCCCCTACTTTTCTATTTTGACAGTGATGTGTGTGTTTTGAAAACGTTTTTTGCTAACGTAACACATGCAATGTAAAATATATAAAAGTAAAAGACACATAAAGAGTAGGAGGGAGCATACCTGACCTTCACGCTGCGCGTTCCGGTGTTGTTTGTCGATTCTTTCCCGCCTCGCCTCTGAATCGGCCGTCGGTGGATGTTTTTCTCTCGGAATCTAGCGTACGTTGACTATGGGTAAGAATGGCTAACAAGCTACCTCGGTCGTGAACCGTAGGTAAGATGGCTAAAAAGCTACCTCGATCGTGAACTGTAGGTAAGATGGCTAAAAAGCTACCTCGGTCGTGAACCGTAGGTAAGATGGCTAAAAAGCTACCTCGGTCGTGAACCGTAGGTTAGATGGCTAAGAAGCTACCTCGGTCGTGAACCGTAGGTAAGATGGCTAAAAAGCTACCTCGGTCGTGAACCGTAGGTTAGATGGCTAAAGAGCTACCTCGGTCGCGAACCGTAGGTAAGATGGCGAAAAAGCTACCTCGGTCGTGAACCGTAGGTAAGACGGCTAAAGGGCAGAAAAGTTCTTTCTAATGATTTTGAATTCTTTTAAAACACCATTGTCTGGAGCTAGTGTCTTGGAGGTTTAATGGGAACGTGTTTTGGTCTGGAATGATATAGACTAACGATTATTTTTCTGTAAAAATTGGCTGTTACCTGGAGTTCATATCTTGACAATATTAGCTGCTGTCTGGGAGAAATGCGGGCTGAAACGGACTGCAAATCAGAGGTCTGTGCACCTGGTAATTAATTATTTACTTTTTACCTTTATGTCACATCGTACTTTTTTCACTATTTACGGGAATGCCATTCCCTCTTCCTATATAAGGTGGTGGGGTTTCATTTCAACCCCACACCTTCTCTCTCTTCTTTCTCTCTCTAGACTTTGATTTGGATTATCCTCGGGATGGATTTGGATGAATGGGATGGCACGAGAGGCATGGACGAGGTTTACGTAAACCTAGATAGAGTGGATCCCTTCCACGACCCTACAACGCATCTGAGCCGGACACGCTGCAACGAGGTAAGTAATTTCTCACTTTTATTCGATTCAAACTCTAGGCTTTAGCATTCCTATCCGAACATGATTTGCATGCTAACCTTTAGATTGCCTTAGAGGACTTTAGCTAGAAAACATGAATTTCTTCACTTACAAGTAACACTTGTTTATTTCTGTGTGAGAATGCGCGCTATATGCATGTGAATAGTGACACTACAAATTTATGCATGCTAATAGTAAAAACAACGTGAATAGTAAAAACGTGAATAGTGCACGTGAATAGTAAGAACGTGAATAGTGTACGTGAATAGTAAAAACTTAACTAATGCATATGAATAGTAAACTTAATCTATGCTCCTTGTCAATGCGGACGAGAGTGGATTAAAGAATTAACTAAACCTTACATGAGCGACCCTAAGGGAGAGACTTTTACAGAAAGTTGGCCCTAATTGACCAGATGTCTCTAGGTTAGATAATGAAAGAATGCCTAGTCTTAACGCGTCCTCATTGATTGCATGCTTTAGGAACTGTATTTAAATTTTCTTGTCTTGTTCTTTCTAGTTTATTGAGATTTTTGGGACCACCGTCGAGATTCACTCGTGGTATGCTAGGCTGGGCGCCGCGGCGAGAGCCCGCGTGCGCGAGTTGGGCTTTATGCCTTTCATTGCAGCGTTGCCCCGTACCAACGGGGTATGTGACCGTTTTGGCCTACGCGCCTTATGTGAGCGGTGGGTTGACTCGACCCACACTTTCCACCTTTCTTTCGGGGAGATGACCATCTCGCCCAGAGATTTTTCACTGTTGACAGGATTGCGAGGGAGCAGCACTCCTGTTCCTCTTCATTTTGACATGATGCGACCACGGGTCGACCTCGCTAGGCTTGCTGCTTTGATTGGACCGGGAGTTCGCCCATGCGCCAAATCTACTCCGATGAAGTTTATTTCCACCGCGAGCCTGTTGAGTCGGCGAGATTTTTGTGAGACTGACAATACCGACTTGACGGTTCGTAGTTTCTTGGTATATACTCTGAGTGAGACGATTTTCCGCACGAAGGGCGGGAAGGTACACGCGGGTCTCATTCAGGCACTCAGCGATCTGGATGCGGCGGCTTCCTATGATTGGGCGGGGGCAGGCTTAGCCTTTCTCTACAAGTTTTTGGATCTGACTTGCCGGAAGCGCAAGGATTTCGGTGGTTACACCTTCGCTTTGCTGGTACGCTACGCCTTTTTGACTTGCCCGTCTTATCTTCTTTGCGTCTTTCACACTCCTAATCCTTGTTTTTACCGCAGGTGTGGGCGTATGAGAGGCATATTCTTCCCAGCCGGTCTCGACCTCGACCGAGAGTACCGAGGCCGCCTTTCATGACCCGATGGAGAGATTTTGACTTGAGCGCCGAGAGGAGTCGGGTGGTGCCGCGGCTCCTAGATTGGATCGACTCGCTGACCCTCAGACATGTAGATTTTGCCTAGTCGTGCGAGATTTTTGTTTGAGTCTTTCTGACTTTCTCTTTGTGCATTTTTAGATTAAGTTCAGGTGGGACGACCTCGACTTTGGTCCCGATTATACGTATGTATCTATGATCCAGGAGCAGCAGTGTGTGCTCACCAGCCCCTGCCTGCGGGCGTGGTATTTGGGGGACCGAGGCATCACCGGAGTTAGTGACGCACATTGGACACCGGGTGAGATCCCCGTCTCTATGTTTGCGGTGCGGACCATGCCCCTATCGGTCGGTCGTCGGGACTTGTCTCGTCGGTTCGTTGGTAGAGCGGTGTGGGTTCACTCCGGGGGCCGCGAGCTTTACTTATCTACTCTGCTGAGCGCAAGGGATGCCCCGGTGGCAGCGATGGAAGTGGATCCGGTGGCAGATGTATTTTCAAGGGAGGCTGTTGCGGCAGTCTTTGGTCAAGAGGAGGTCCCGGTAAGTGGTTCCGCCCCCTTCTCATTTTACCATTTCATTCATGAGACGTTTAGAGGTTTTTATTGTGTGTTTTTTTTTGCAGGAGGGATCCTGGAGGAGTGCCCATTTATCTGATTTCTTTGACGGCACTCGAGCTCAGACGCCTGTGTGCGAGCAGCCCTACTATGTCGGTGAGTCCTCCAGTGCTGCCCGACCAGAGGGCCCATCCCTAGGTGTGCCCCTACCAGACTACGGGCGAGATTTTGCCACGATTTGTTATGACGAGTCCGGGGCAGCTTATGCGGGATTTGAGACAGCTCCTCCTATCTTCACCTCGAGGGTCCCCTTTGATCCCTCAGATGCTTCTCTGACTACGAGGGAGACCTGCACGGATTACGTGGGGCTGTCTGGTTATCTCAGAGATCGCCTCAGCTTGCGCTGCACCGATCACCTGGTATGTATCATTATTTTACTTTAGTATAGTGGAATGTATGCATATATGTATGATTTATGTTCGTGCCTACGCTGCTTCTTATTTTTATCTGTTTTTCCTTTCTTTTGCTTTAGAGCGATCTGCATGCCCACGAGCGAAGGTAGAGCGAGTTGGTGCGGGAGGCCGATGCCTGGGTCGGTCAGGTGTATCAGGAGAGAAATGACCACTGGTCAGGGATGATGCGACGGGAGACTGAGGGTCGCCTTGCCGTCGAGGAGAGGGCGCGCGATGAGTCGATCGGATGCCTCGCTGCCGAGGAGAGAGCACGGGTCACCGATGAGAGAGCACGAGTTGCTGATGAGCGAGCGCGAGCTGCAGAGGAGGCACTATCTGCGGAGCGGGCATCACACTGGAGAGATTTTGAGGACTATTGGGATTTCCCTCCGTATTAGGCTCGTTATGTATTGGATTGTAGCTTTCATTATTGCTTTGTAGCTTTTATTGGAGTTTCCCCGCTGTATAGCTGATGTATAGAGAGTGGGGTGGATAGTAGGTAGGCTTTTTGTGAAAAGTAGGATAGAAAATGTATAACTCGTGATTCATATTACCATGCATTCAGTAGATTATGATGATTCCAATCATTCTCGTCAAATATATTCATGCCTTTATTTATTTACAAACAACAGAAATACTTAGTCTCTTATACATTGTTTTTGTAATTGCTCAAGTCATAACTATTGTTACCAGGACCCGCCTTTCGGTTTTCGGATCCCGGTGATTTTTCTCCTCTCCTTTTACTATCCCGGAATTTTTAAATGAGTGCCCTTTCGGGTTTTCACCCATTGGGATTTCCCTTATTGTTGCATAGGTCGCCCTTTGCGGGTTTTCAACCTATCGGGAATTTTTCTTTCTTTTTCTTTTTTTTTTACGAAAAGTATTTCTTAAGCCTATCCAGGTTGGTAGGTTCGGAGAATTCCATGCCGTCCATTGTAGTTAACTTCACCGCGGCCTAATCTCCCGGGCGGACCGGGGGGTGGACACCTCATGGCGACGTAAGCGGTGATTGGCGCCGAAAGCAACCAATCGTGGAATCAAGCTGCTCGGTAGGACCGAAGCTCGGAGATATGGAAGAGTCGCCACCCACGAATGGGGAAAATGAACACCGATCCCTTGCCGGAGACCGGTGTGGGTTCGGGAAACTTAGGTACGAGCCGAGAAGGCTAGCTCCTTTCCGGAGAAAGGCTACTAGGCACCCCGACATCGCCCGGTTATGAACCACCGGCCTCCTACTCAGCATGTTAGGCGATAACGGACTAATCGTATACTTCTTTAAGTTTAAATTTCATTTGAAACCTTTTCTTTCTCTTTTTTGGAAACCGTTTTGAGCATATATTATTGAAAAGCCACATTAGTAAAGAATCACCCATTTACATCAATTCAATATACATACAAAGAGAGGGGGGAAGAAAGAAGTGATTTAGTTACAACGTGATTTACATGTCGTGTTGCGTGTTAATTCCATGCTAACTTATTTCTCCAAAACGAATTTATTTACATGGTTCGCACCTTAATCGCCGTTGGAACGATTTAGGTGCGCTTTAAAACCCCGTCTGATGAAGTTCACCCGAATCGCCGTTGGAACGACTCGAGTGTTTGAAAACGTTGAGATAAAAACCTTTAATAAGAAAACGTGGTTAAACATACAAGTCAATTTTATTTTGTACAAATCCTTTAAGAAAACAATTCAAAACTCTATTATTCACAAAGAAACGATTTTAATTACAATGTTCGCTTAATCCGTCGTTGGAACGGACTAAGGTTTTAAAACGTGATGTTTTGAGAAACGATTTTGAAATGTCAAGAAAACACTATTTATTTACATTAGGAACTTCTAAAAACTCATTAGTTTAAATAATTAAATTGAAAACTCTTTTTGTGATTTATTTTCCCCTTTTCCTTAATGGATTCTCCACTTGTCATAATTACAATAAATAATAAATTGAATCTCAAACTCAATCAATCAAAACATTTTTCCCCAAATAATATATATATATATACATATAAGAATTTTGAGGAGAAAAGGAGAAAGATATATATATACATATACATATGTGACAAAATAAGTAATTAAAACAATATAGAGAAAATAATGAACTTTGATGAATGAAAATAGTGATGAAAATATTTAATAAGTATAATAACTTGCCATTCTAATCAAAAGCCAAAAAAGGAAATAAGTTATAAATAAGAAATTAATATTTAGCTTAAATGAAATGAGGAGAAAAATCTATATATACACATATATTTTATTAAGTTAAATTAATTAAAAATAAACATTATACCCCCTAAAATAACTATCATAATAAGTATATAAGAAATAACCCTCCCAAGTATACATTAATATCAAAATGCCTCCTAATCATCCTCAAAACACATTCTAATTAATTACCCAAAATGCCCAAATGAATAACCTTCTAAAATAATACCCAATATGGTTTAAATGAATTAAATAGAAAATATATAAAATATAGTTTATAAAACCAAATTGATGAAAGAAAAGACATATGAAGACATTAAGTAAATATATGTACAAAGTATTTAAAAATAGCTTAAAAATATATATTACATAACTATATATATGTATACCAAGGATCAAAAACTTAAAAGTTGAGAAAGAGGGACTAAAACAGTATTTTTTACATTCTGGCAGATTTACCGACGGAAAATCCGTCGGTAAACAGCAATTAGTGACAGAAACGGAAAATTACAGAACTACTCCAACTGTTTCCAGATTTATTCAAAAGCTTTAAATTAAGTCTAATTCAATCGTTTTGGATTTCCGAACTACCAAAAATGGATCATAGTCAATAACGGAAGTTCCTAAAACGACGTTTTTATTTTAAAACATTATTCAGAGATTCTTTTAAATTAAAACTTATAATTACAACGTTTTAACACCCGAACTACCTTTTTATCGGATCACGGTTCGTATGGGGATATCAAAACGAGGTTTTTTATTTTAACACAAAACCGAATTTTATTCAACACGAAACGAAAATAAATAAATGCGCTAATTAAATAAAACGTGATAAAATAAATGAATAACTAAATAAATAAAAACTATAACATAAAAATAAATAAAGGAAAAGAAATAAATTAAATAGAATAAAACGAGTCTAGTCCTCGGATAATACCTCAAGTTCGGTATCTGACAGTCGAAGCCGATTGATTACACGAGTCGTGATTTCCGGTTTTTTGTGTTTTTTAGTAAAAATTTAACTTTGGAAAATTTGGATTTTTTTTTGGGAAAAAAATATTTTCTCCAAAAAATTGACTTTCTCTCTCTAAAAATGTTTAGAGTGAGAAAGCTCCAAAAATTCCCCCTCCCAAATGCATGGGGATCCGTGCCTTTTATAGGCAAACGGATCCCCGACGGAATGGGCGACGCCCGAAGAGAATTGGGCGTCGCCCAAGGGGGTTGGGCGGCCGCCCAAGGCATGTTGGGCGGCCGCCCAACCTTGCGTTGGGCTACCGCCCAACGATTGTTGGGCGGTCGCCCAACAGCGTTGGGCGAGCGCCCAACGCGAGGTTGGGCGTGCGCGCCCAACTGTCGTTGGGCGTCCGCCCGACGCGGTTGGGCGCCCGCCCAACGGCCGCCGGTGCGCGTCTCGCACCGTCGGGCGTGCACGCCCCGCGGCCGTCGAGCTTGTGTTCCGCGCCGTCGGGCGTCCACGCGTCGTGACCGCCGAACGTGTGTTCCGCACTGCCGGGCGCACACGTCCTGTGGCCGACGAGCACACGCCTCGCGCCGCCAAGCTCGTGCATTGCTCAGACATCGAGCGCGTGCTATCCGGGGTTGGATGCGCGCGTCCAACGGACGTCGAGCGCGCGCTTTGCGTCGTCGAGCGGGCGTCCGACTGTCGTTGAACGCGCGCCGGCTGCCGCTAAGCACTCGCACCATGTCGTTAAGCATTCGCGAGCCATTCGATCAACAGCAGTGACCCACCGTAACTTATTTATTTTTTTTTTCGAAACTTTCGGAATCAATCGCTTCAACCGTCTTGTTTTCAGGTTTTCGTCACAGGTCCTCCGACTCGGTGTCTACACCAATAAATATTTATTTGGCTTAATATATCATTTGCCCCCTGAACTTGTCTAAAAAGCTTGATTGGCCCCCTGAACTTTCAAAGTGTTCCGATAGCCCCCTGAACTTATATAAAATGTTTAGTTAGCCCCTTGAACTTGCGTAAAATGTAATCAATTGATCACTCGGTCGCAAAAAAAATAAATTAAATGCGGAAGATGTATTCCACGAGTCTTAAAAAAATAAAACGACCGAAATCGGTATACAACTCCAATATAAGAGAAGACAAGTTATATAGTTGAGCAAGTAATAACTTCATTTTTAATTTATTTTTGAATTATGTAATAACTTTCTAAGATGCGTGAAATACATCTTCCGTATTTAACGTATTTTTTTTACGACCGAGTGATCAATTGATTACATTTTATACAAGTTCAAAGGGCTAACTAAATATTTTATACAAGTTCAAGGGGCTATCGGAATGCTTTGAAAGTTCAAGGGACCAACCAAGCTTTTTGGACAAGTTCAGAGGACAAATAATGTATTAAGCCTATTTATTTATCTATTATGTTATTTTACCATTACTATTATGCTTTGCTTTACCTTTCCATGTTATTTGAACATCAACTTAACGATTTATCTCTTAAACTGCGGCTAGATATTAGCAATTTATTTTGTTATTTTACTATATAATATTAACCCTCCATTATCAAACATATTATTAACCCTCTATTATTAAATCTATATATAAATCGGAATCTTAAAACATAAATTATAGGCCAAAAATAAACCCCACATTATATAAAAAAATATGAAAATATTCAATGATAATATCAGATTATATTTCATAGACTTATCACATTACACACTTGATCCACCAAAAAAAAAGATTAGATATTTTATAGACTTATGGTAGTTAAATAAAAAAATTGAAAATATTTAAAGTTAATTTATTAATATTATTTTAATCAACAACAATTGAGGAGTCGATACCTCAACTTCATCATTACTGTTTTATAGTATATATAGATATATAGATTATTAGGATAAAAATCAAATTTATGAAGATTTAACCTTAACGTATAAGATAATGTAAATTTAATCGTAATGTTTTAAGAGAAGTGAAGATTTAGTTTGAAAGTATAAAATGTGCAAATTTAATCCTAATATTTCCAAACAAGATCAATTTTAGCCTTAGGTTATCAAAAATTAGAATAAGCTGGTTTGACTGATATTTAACTGTTACTTCAAACCTTCCAAATATCAATTATGTCTAAGATACTTAATGTATTATTAACAAAATTACAAAAAATTTCTATCATTGTTTCTTTCTTTCTTTCTTCTTTCCTGTTTCTACCAAAAGAAAACAAAATTACAAAAAATCTGTTAAAATGTTAAAAACTAAATATGCTACATATAAGTTAATCACAATTTTTTTTTTCAAACTGTCTAAAATATTTATGGTGTTATTAATATAGTTACAAAAAACTACAAAAAAAAAAAATATGAAACTACTTCAATTTATCAAAAAAGATGTTTGGAAGGTCTGATGTGACAGTTAAATAACAGTCAAACCTGTTTTTTCAAAATATTTATAGCGTTGGACTAAAATTGATCTTGTTTAAAAATTTTAGATTTAAATTTGCTCAATTTTATACGTTTAGGCTAAATATGCGCTTCATTTGAAACGTTAGATTACTGTTTTATAGTATATATAGATATATAGATTATTAGGATAAAGATCAAATTTATGAAGATTTAACCTTAACGTATAAGATCATGTAAATTTAATCGTAATGTTTTAAGAGAAGTGAAGATTTAGTTTGAACGTATGAAATGTGCAAATTTAATCCTAACATTTCCAAACAAGATCAATTTTAGCCTTAGGTTATCAAAAATTAGAATAAGCTGGTTTGACTGGTATTTAACTGTTACTTCAAACCTTCCAAATATCAATTATGTCTAAGATACTTGATGTATTATTAAAAAAATTATAAAAAATCTGTTAAAATGCTAAAAACTAAATATGCTACATATAAGTTAATCACAATTTTTTTTCAAACTGTCTAAAATATTTATGGTGTTATTAATATAGTTACAAAAAACTACAAAAAAAATATATGAAACTACCAATTTATCGAAAAAGATGTTTGGAAGGTCTGATGTGACAGTTAAATAACAGTCAAACCTGTTTTTTCAAAATATTTATAGCGTTGGACTAAAATTGATCTTGTTTAAAAAATTTAGGTTTAAATTTGCTCAATTTTGTACATTTGGGCTAAATATGCGCTTCATTTGAAACGTTAGATAGCGCTGGACTAAAATGATATTGTTTGAAAATATTAGGTTTAAATTTGCACACTTCTATACGTTTGGACTAAATCTGCACTTCACTTAAAACGTTAGAGTTAAATTTGGTTCTTATTCCATACTTGTTTTACTATTTGGTATTTATTGCCTAGTGCCTCCAAAACACTGGAGACACCTCTAAAGCTAGTTATATTATAATTAATTTTGTAATAAGATTTTTTTTCATATTAAATATAGGGTAACATATAAAAAAATCACCGTAGTTTGATCAATTTGTAAATGTAGATTCATGATTTGAAAACTTGCAAATATGGATAACATATTCACGATGTTAGGAAAGACAGTTCAAAATGTTAACGGTGGTTATAGAATGCTAACGTGGTGAAAAAGTCCAATTGTTATCGAGACATTTTGTCTTTTAGTAAGTCAATTTTTAGGAATAAAGTAGAATTTTAGTCTTAATATTTTTATTGAGAAAGAACGTATTTAACCCTAATATATAAAACTATGCAGTCTTAAATCTAAAATTTGTTTTTGAGGATTCACTTCTCACACTATTAGTAAATTTAACAATACATATAATTTTAATGGTAAAAAAATAAATAAGTACGAGAAGTATTATTCGAGATGCTTAGTTTCAAGGGTTAAGGTGCAAAAATACCCCTAACGTTTTGGGTCAGGAGCAATTTTACCCCTAACGTCTAAAATGGTGCAATTTTACCCCTAATGTTTGTAGCCAAGAGCAATTTTACCCCTAACGTTGGTAATTTGGGTCAATTTCAGACACTATTATAAAACACAGATATTTTTGTTCATTATTTTGCACCAATTGCGTATCAATTCATTCTAAAAAAATGATTTCATGTCTTTTGTAATTTAATAATAGAATTGGAGATTAATATTTATAAATTCGGTGAATTTTTTGAATTTTTTTGTCCAATTCGTACAAAAGACAGTATATTGTTTATTATTATTTTTTTCACATCCCAACATATGTTTATGATTTATTACTGATAAAATGTCGCATATGTGAAGTGTAGATGATAAGATTCATGACCGAGAAGACAGTTTGATGAATTATTTTTGAAATTGACCCAATTTATCAACGTTAGGGGTAAAATTGCTCTTGGCTACAAACGTTAGGGGTAAAATTGCATCATTTTAGACGTTAGGGGCAAAATTGCTCCTGACCCAAAACGTTAGGGGTATTTTTGCACCTTAACCCTAGTTTCAATTACTAGTCTTGATTCTTACGGTTTTGATCACATGGACCTTAATGACCATGTAGTATTTGGTCATTCATCATTCGATCTAGGCTTATTAGAATCCTAAAGTGGAGATTCAAAGCATCATGCGTCTTAGATTTAATAAGCCTAGATCTGATGGTGAATGACCAAATTCACTTGGTCATTAAGGTCCATGTGAATATTCCTGTGATTCTTAATAGTAAAGTAAACAAAAAAAAACTAAGCAATCATCAAGATAATTTAATTAAGAAACTGCATGAAAAACAATTAGTTGCATCTCAAATATTTTTGTATCATAAAGTTTTTCCACATTGCATGTGTAAATCAAATTAAGCACACTAACAAATAACAATCTATCCCTAAAAAAAACTGTAATTTAGAATTCGTAATTGTGGAAAAGAATTATGTATTATTTTCTAATTATATAAATATCAATAGGTAAAGATTTCACAATTAATTTCTTCATCACAATTAGATCCTCGTCATTAGAGACAGTAATGAGAGTCTTCCTATTACCTGGAAGGAAGTACTTGAAACCGATTCTACTAAAAAGGTTAAGAGTTGAATCGATTTTCATCTTAAATTCACTCATTTTAAAACATTTGTTCAAGATGATAGCTCGAGCATCACCACCTCCATAGTTCAATGAGCCGTCAGTGATAGCCTTGAATTCGCCACCCGAATAGCATATCAATATGAAATCAGATGAATCCATTACCTGCTTCAATCAACCAAATGGCTTAGAAATTGATTCAAATCACTGCGGGAAAAATTAAATGCAGCTATGGACAAGCGGCATATCGTTCAGAAAGAAAAATATAAATCCATTTACATAAATATCGATAGGCACCGAATTCACACATGAAATGTCTTCATCATCGTTATGTCCTTGTCATTAGAAATAGTAATGAGAGTCTTCCTATCACTTGGGAGGAAGTATTTGGAGTTTTCAATGCCACTGACGCTACATTTAAACATTTCAGAGACTTCAGTTTTCAAGTCATCAAACTTCAGATTAAGAAATCTGTAGAAGTTGATAGCGTGAGCTTCACCGTCAACATAGATCAACGAGCCATCATCGGTTGGCCGGAATACTCCATGCATATGGCATATTAATATCAAGTCCGACTTATCCATGACCTGCTTCAATCAACCAAATGGCTTAGAAGTAGATTAAGACCATTGAATCAAATGCAGCTATGGACATTGATTATTCACTTTGCTGTCAAATAAAATCTCATCACTTTGCAGGAAATTCCACAAAATACCCTAATACAAAAATTGAATTAAACTACAATTAAAATTAAATTTTATATCTACATACAAAAAAATTACAAACATCAATATATTATGCTATAAACTATTATCATCAATACTTTTCTAATATTTCACATGAAGAAACTTTATCAATTCTATATGTTATATATAAAAAAATAAAATTCATAAAAATTAGTCACAAATTCATATTGATGATAATTATTTTGCTTGATGGAATCTCATGATCACCAAGTATTCGAATTCAATTATTCATAATGCTACAATAACTCAAAATATCCAATTGAACCAGCTTAAGGTGATGATTTGTCCTATTTTTTATCTTGTAATATTTCATCAAAACATTCAATCAATTTGTTCTTCATTCTTTCACTATATAGAATATCAGTCACGCTCGCAGATATCACTTATTTGACTTTATTAATATTTTCTAATAATTATATATTCTTGAATTTTGTAAGCAAGAAAAACAAATAAAAGAATAGAAAACAAAAATGAAGGGACAAAACAGATAATTAGGAGAAAACTATATCTTTTGCCCATTAATTAAAATTTTTATTTTTTCTTAATGAAGTATTAAGTCCATAAATTAATTTAGTTAAATAGAATTAAATCGCAATTGTGACCACTCACTACAAAAAAAAAAACGTTTTATAATTAATATGTGAAATTGATTCTATTAATTATAATCATTATGCTCAAAATTTGAGAATTTGAAGAGATTCAAATAATAATATTTTTTAATTAATATTTTCCAATATGCTCATGTTTCATTGTCATATGTTAAAAACTCTTGAAATACTAACAATTTTGTACAAATTACAATATAATAGTTAAAAACTATATAACCAATGTTGCAAAAACAATTATCTCCATATCCCATAATTAATGTACATTTTTAGGATTTTGAGCATCAAAATTTATTTTTATTTACCTTCGTTTTGAATTCGTATATGGCATAATCCAAATTCTACGAGAATAAACATCTTATCAAATGTATTAGACGCTTACAATCTCTTTATCGAGAGAACTGGGAGAATATAATAATAATAATAATAATGATATAACATAATTTATAATTAAAATAAACTTCATTGTAAGTATAATATTTCAATACCTCTTTAATATTTTCTCCAATATGTCTCAAACTTCAATGAACAACTATTGTATGAAACTTTATATGTATTTATACCAAAATGCATGAAAATAAAAAATACAATCTATATCGGTTAGATAAACTCAAACTAAAAAAACGAGTGGATTTCAACAGGTTCCGAATTAGAAAAATTAATTGAACTTCAATTAAAGCTAACAATTGAGTTCATATAAAGCCGAAAATCTAAATTTTAGTTAGAGGTAACAATCGAAACGATAACACCTAAGAACATATACTAAAAAAGAATGAAAATATACAAAATGTTTAGTTTATTCATTTTGGAAAAAAAAACAGAGAAATAAAAAAAGAAAACATGGATAAGGTAGCGAGAGATATGAAACTTGGGTAACGATAGAAGTAAAATTTCATCTCTAAAATATGAAACTATAACAACTATTGTTTAATAAAAACAAAAAAAACACCACAATTGAGAACAAAAATAACTATAACATATGAAAAAAGTGAATAATTACCTCGAGAAACATAAGAATTTATTGTAATTTTTGACACATTTGTGTTTCCCGATTTTAGTTGTCCATGAAGCTTCTATTTCTATCGGATTTCTTCAATTGGAGATATCAGTTTGGAAAAAAAAGGCAAGTAAAAAAGAAAACATTGATAGGGTAGTGAGAGGTATAGAACCTGGGTAACGGCAGAAATTGATCTGAAAGATGAAACTATAACAACTATGGTTTAATAAAAATAAAACAACAACACAATTGAGAACAAAATAAGTGCAACATATGAAAAAAATCGAATAATTACCTTCAGAAACATAATACTATCTATCATGACCAATGAATATAATGGTGGAATACTATCTATCATGCTTTATATAGAAGTTTATTTGTGACTTTTGGATTTCCTTTGCTTTGTGTTTTTTCATCTTCCCGTAACTCTTACTTTTTATTATTATTTTAATTAATGGGCTAATAATTGTTTAATATATATAAATCTGTTATTTTTAATTAATTAAATCTTTTTAATTTTGATTTTTTACTACGCTGACAACTAATCAAAAAGGCCTCTAAAACACTTCTTCTCATTTCTCTCTGCTTCCACTATTATATATAGTATAGAAGTATATATTATTTTTACTGCTGCCTTTCCATCTTATCCATCTAGTTGCTTCAAAAAGGAGATTTTTCTCGATTTCGCTGGACTTATTATTTTTGAAATTTGTATTTAGTTTGAAATTTCTATTTTCGACGAACATTCAATTTGGTTGCTTGATATGCTTACTCAACGAACAGTGGGAAGTGGGAAATTTTTTTGTACTTTAGGACAATGTTCAATTTTTGTATTTGATCGCTTTGGAAAGTAGAAGTTGTAAATACATATTTCATTCCGTGTATTTGTTTGATATTTAAAAGTTCAATGCATACTTATTAAATAATTCATACATTTACATTAATAAATTTTGTTGTATTTAGAAATTCAATGCATAATAAATATAGATTTAGGATTTTTACAACAATTATTTCTATTAGAGGGTACCTAAAAGAGTGTTAAAACTTAACACATAATCCTAAAAAATAATATTTTAAGGTTGCTTAAAAAGTTACCATTATAATTCTACAAATTATTATTTTATTATAAATATTAAAAATAAAGGGCTCCAGATTTTATTATTTCTAGAAGATGGACTACATATTTATTAAAAAATAATTAAACAAGGTTGCCAAAAATTGGCAACTATCCTTGGCACCCACAATCACTCCAATAGTGGGCACCCTTTAAAAGTTGTCAAACATGATGCCACATCAGTTGACACTCTTTTGGGTACCCTCTATTGGAGATGCTCTTAGGGCTGCATATATCAAAACCCAAAAAAAATGTCTATATTGTTTCCAATTTGGATTAATTTTAGTTTCATTTTACAGATTTTTTTAAAGTAAAGCCGATACTTAAGACCCGATAATAGATTTTATATTGATCCCTAACAAGATCTTAGCTAGAAAAAATCAACTATATATGTCGAATCAACCTCGAGCCAAAGCAGAAACCAGCCATTTTCCTAAGCTTTATCAACAATAAAATAGTTCCTTTAAGCTTAGCCACAAACCTATAACTAGAGAAAATAGAAAAAGCTAAAGCCCCAAGATAAAACGTTGTAAATGATTGAAGAATGCTTCATTTGGACGTTCCAAATTAACCAAAAAATGAGGTTGCCAGGACTCGAACCCTCAACCATTTGGTGGTCCTAGAGACTCTGATACCATGTCATGGAACCGATTGAACTAAAGCTCGAGCTGATAGTTAAGGCTCAATTATATATCTTATATTAATCTCTCACAAAATGTAACTTTAAAGATACAAATTAGGATTACATGTTTTGAATATAATGAGAATTCCATTTTTTTCTGTAAAAGAGATTAAAAGTAGAACATCATTTGATCTATAGAATTTTCATTCCATTACAACAAAATTTTAATATGCAACCAAACATCGTAATGGACTTTCAATATAATGACCATTGCATTCCAAAAACTATTACATCTTACCAAACGGGATCCAAGAGTCTTTATTTTATCTCCATTATCAAGGAACACTCTCTCAATTCCTAGTCCCTCACCCTATTAGTAAATATAGTAATATATAATAGTTTTAATGGTAAAAAAATAAATAAGTATGAGGAGTATTATTCGAGATGCTTAGTCTCAATTACTAGTCTTGATTCTTAATAGTAAAGTAAACAGAAAAAACTGAGCATTCATCGAGATAATTTAATTAAGAAACTGCATATATGAAAAACAATTAGTTGCATATCAAATATTTCTGTATCATAAAGTTTTTTCACATTGCATGTGTGAATCAAATTAAGCACACTAACAAATAACAATTTATCCCTAAAAAAACCTGAAATTTAGAATTCATAACTGTGGAAAAGAATTATATATTATTTTCTAATTATATAAATATCAATAGGTAAAGATTTCACAATTAATTTCTTCATCACAATTAAATCCTCGTCATTAGAGACAGTAATGAGAGTCTTCCTATTACGTGGAAGGAAGTACTTGAAACCGATTCTACTAAAAAGGTTAAGAGTTGAATCGATTTTCATCTTGAATTCACTCATTTTAAAACATTTGTCCAAGATGATAGCTCGAGCATCACCACCTCCATAGTTCAATGAGCCGTCAGTGATAGCCTTGAATTCGCCACCCGAATGGCATATCAATATGAAATCAGATGAATCCATGACCTGCTTCAATAAACCAAATGGCTTAGAAATTGATTCAAATCACTGTGGGAAAAATTAAATCCAGCTATTGACAGGCGGGATATCGTTCAGAAGGAAAAATAAATCCATTTACATAAATATCGATAGGCACCGAATTCACATGAAATGTCTTCATCATCGTTATGTCCTTGTCATTAGAAATAGTAATGAGAGTCTTCCTATCACTTGGGAGGAAGTATTTGAAGTTTTCAATGCCACTGACACTACATTTAAACATTTCAGAGACTTCAGTTTTCAAGTCATCAAACGTCAGATTAAGAAATCTGTAGAAGTTGATAGCGTGAGCTTCACCGTCAACATAGATCCACGAGCCATCATCGGTTGGCCGGAATACTCCATGCATATGGCATATTAATATCAAGTCCGACTTATCCATGACCTGCTTCAATCAACCAAATGGCTTAGAAGTAGATTAAGACCATTGAATCAAATGCAGCTATGAACATTGATTATTCACTTTGCTGTCAAATAAAATCCCATCACTTTGCAGGAAATTCAACAAAAATACCCTAATACATCAAGCAAACCTAGAGCAAGACAAATACTACAGGATTCAAAGACCACACATGAAGAAAGGGGATAACTTTGTTACCAATTGGAGTTTCAGATCAAAATTAGGCTTATCGGCCATTAAAGTTTTAACATGGAATAAGAACATACCAATTGAGGGAATCTGACTATGTAGTAGTCTATGTTGCACACATAAGGACTGGTAAACGTGACCGGTCAACGCGCCACATCAGCGGGTTGACCGGTCAAAAAGTTAAAAATTGACTCATCTAGTATGAAATTACTTTAATATCCCTATTATCTCCTTCATTATTCTTTACATCTCTCTAACTCTCCATTTCTCTCTCTAAAACTAGTTAAACCCTCTCTCTAACTCTCCATTTCTCTCTATAGATTATCAAGAAGGTCATGAAATATCTGTATTTTTCATTCGGATTTGTGATCTCAACTATTATGCAGAAATTCAATTTGAGTCCATTAAACCCAATTTGCAAACATCTTCTTCTCTTATTCCACAGCCATTATTAAATTCCATTTTTGTGTGCCTTCAAATTCTTTTAAGTAGATTTCTATACTATTTTGATACTAGTAAGATTAAATTCCAATTCCTTGCATTCATAGAGAACGATACATTTTTTTTGAAATTGTGGGCTAATTTATACAATAAACACCCATGGAATCCGGAGAAAGATAGAAAAGGGAGTTTATGGAATCAGAGCCATTCACATACAAAAAAAAAACACAAAAAAAACCCATCATTTACATACAGTAAATGAATCCATAAGCAAGAATTAGAGCCTCAAAGAAACCCAACATCACAAAATAAACCATCAACACATAACAATCCAACAAAAAGGCAAATAAGACGGCCATTATCAATCACAAGGTCGGATTAAGAGGAAAAAGCCATAGAATTCGACTAGGAGAACTAGAGAGACAGATTAAAGCGAAATCGAAGAGAAAGGAACCCAGAATTCATGTTTTTGGGGTTCAAAACGCGCTTGCTCCAATCAATTTCTTGTAACAAGAAATCTTTTGAGGCTTACGTTAGATGCAGCGATTTGGTTTCAGCACCAATATATATATCGAGTTTTGTAAGTGTAATTGAGAGAGAGATGAAAGTTTTTTAGAGAGAGGGAGAGGGGAGTGATAGAGAGAAAGAGAAGAAAGAGAAAAATACTCTATCAATCTTTGTTCATAATTTTATGCAGAATCTGAAACTTGAGAATGAGGAAGAACAAGGAGGAACTAGAAGAAGAGAGAGAGAAAGAGCAAGAAAGAGAAAAAACCGTGAGAGAGAAAGAGACACCAGAAAAGAGGAAACAAATTCTTTTTTAGGAAAAGGGTCTATTCAAATTTTGTAGACCTTTAATTTATATTAAAAAAGGGTTAAAATATTAACAAATCAACATTAACCTGCTATAGCATGTGATATATACCATAGTGAGAGATTATCTATAAAGTCGTACATATTAGTGAGACAAAATAAAGGGTGTACACAATTCATGAAATTTATCCCAGAAAAATTCGACAAAAAGAAAAACGCTAAGTTCAGAAAGCATAAATTCATTCATATTATCTTAATAAGTCAATTTTTTTTTTATTGAAGAAAAAGAGAAAGTGCAAAAAACATACATTCTAGCTATGCTGGCACCCTGAAAATCACACCAAACCCGAACCAATATTATTAAAGAAAAAGAGAAAAGTTACAAATAACCGAGAATAAACATTCAAAACAAAACCAAATTAAGAGAAGCCATAAGAACAACTTATCTCCAGATCATGTAAACAAACCGAACAACAAAAATTTGGCATAAAATCTTAATAAGTCAATTCATGTTATCACTTACGGAAGATATTAATCTCTAATATCTCTAATATTAATTCATCCAAACCTTGATGGATGAGAGTAAGCGCCTTTTGATCGCTTTTGCGATTTTTCTACAGAGTATCTTTTTCTGCATGTGTCAATGCTGCCTCGTTGGCCGAGACTATGTGGCCTTTTTCGATAATATCCCAGACATCGTGACATCCGAGTAACGCCTTCATTCGAATACACCAACTTGAATAATTGGTTTTGGTGAGCTGAGGGTATTGATAAGGAAGTTTGAGACCGTCTGATATTTTTTATAGGGTCTGTTTGGTGGAAGACTGACTCTCGTAATATGGCTCTGATACCACTTTGTTGGAGATAAATAGGAGATTTAATAATAGAAAGGAATTCAAATTGATATTTATCAAAACATTACAGCAACAACTCAACAAACATTTTCGGATTACACAACTCAATATAGACCCTCACACATTTATTTTGCACTCTTCTCGTTTTTTATATATCTCACTCACAATATTAATCACACAACTCTATATAGACCCTCACACATTAATTTTCCGTGACTCTCAATTGAACTCTTAGTTGACTGAACACATCATTCTTTAACGGTTTCGTGAAGATATCTGCAATCTGATCTTGCGTCTTCATGTATTTCAGTGTCACCTCCTTTTGTTCAATGCATTCCCGAATAAAATGGTACCTCGTGTCAATGTGTTTACTCCGATCATGAAACACTGGATTTTTCGCTAATGCCAGTGCAGACTTGTTATCGATAAAAATCTTCGTTGGATCGTTTTGACTCATCTGAAATTCTTTTAGCAATTTTCGGAGCCAAATTGCATGATAGAGACATGAGGTTGCAGCAACATATTCAGCATCACAGGTTGACAGCGTCACAATTGCCTGCTTCTTCGAACTCCATGTAAATGCAGTATTACTCAGAAAAAATACAAAACCAGTTGTACTTTTTCGATCATCCTTGTCACCGGCCCAATCACTATCACAGTATCCAACTAATTTGAAATCGTCAGTTTTTGAATCAAATAATCTCAAATTAGTTGTACCTTTCACGTAACGGAGAATTCTTTTTGTTGCGTTCCAATGTGACACCGTTGGGGCTTCCATGTATCGACTTACTAAGCCGATTGCATAGAGAATATCCGGTCTCGTACATGTCAAGTATCTGAGACTTCCGACCAAGCTTCGGAATAATGTCGGGTTGACTCTATCTCCACCTTCATCTTTTGTCAACTTGATTCCACATTCAACTGGCGTGCTGACGGAATTACAATTTTCCATCTTGAACTTCTTTAAGATCTCCTTTACAAAACCACTTTGAAAAATAAAAATTCCATCGTCATTTTGCTTCACTTCAATGCCAAGATAATATGACATTAGACCAATGTCAGTCATCTCGAACTCACGAGCCATTGTCTTCTTGAACTCTTCAAACATCTTAGGATTGTTTCCTGTAAAAATGAGATCATCCACATACAAACAAACAAGTAACATATCTCTATTTTTCACCTTTGCATACATGGCATATTCATGTGGGCATTTGACAAACCCATTTTCTTGAAAATATTTGTCAATGCGACTGTTCCAGGCACGTGGTTCTTGCTTAAGACCATAAAGTGCCTTTTTCAATTTTAGCACTTTATTTTCTTGACCTTTCACAATATACCCAGGTGGTTGCTGGATATAAATTTCCTCTTCCAGATATCCGTTGAGAAATGTGGATTTCACATCCATTTTATGGATTCTTCAGCCGTGTTGAGCAGCTACAGAAATTATCAGTCTGATACTCTCCATTCTGGCAACAAGAGCAAAATCTTCATTGTAGTCAATCCCGGGTCGTTGACTGAACCCTTTTGCCACCAGTCTTGCTTTATGTCGGACGATTTCACCGTTTGCATCTTTCTTTGCTTTGAACACCCATTTAACTCCAATGGGTTTTTGACCGCCCGGAAGTGACGTCAGCTCCCATGTTTTATTTTTCTCAATCGAATGAATCTCCTCTTCCATGGCTTTTCTCCATTTTTCATCTTTCATTTCTTCTTCTGGATATGTTGGTTCATCATTAACAAAATGACAATAAAGAGTTAATTCATCATCGAAATTTTTTGTTGCATCATAGAGATCTTTAATAGGTATGAATTTTTTAGGCTTTCCGGGCGGATGTTCATCTGAACTGTCTTCATTACTCGAGGATGAACTCAAACTGGATGAGATTGCGGATGTCGAACTGGTTGCTGGTGTTGTGGCTGTGACTGTGGCTGGTTCTTCCTGATCATTGTCTTCATCCATGAAAGGATAAAAACTGTAGCTGTTTTCTTTCTCACCGGTCCAGTCCCAAACTGCTTCTTCATTAATGGTGACATCTATATTGATGATGGTTTTCTAAATCTGAGGATCGAACATTTTGTACCTTTTGGAATGTTCTAAATAGCCCACAAACAAATATTTCTTGCTTTTATCATCAAAATTCTTGCGTTCTTCATCCGGTACATGGACATAAGCAACACTGCCAAAAATACGCAAATGAGAAATACTAGGTTTTATTCCGCTCCATGCTTCTTGTAGAGTTTGATCCCAAACACTGACAGTTGACGATCTATTCAACAGGTAGACAGCACAGTCTACTTCTTCGACCCATATCTCCTTCGGTAAATTTTGCTTTTTAACATGCTCCTCGCCGTGTTGAGCATCGTTCTGTTCTTTCTTTCTACTATACGCCATTTTGTTGTGGTGATCTGGGGACTGAAAGGAAATAACGGATTCCATGCTTTTCATAAAATTGCTTGAAAGAGGTGGATGTGTATTCACCGTCTCTGTCTGATCTGAGTACCTTAATAAAATGGCCACTTTCTTTCTCCACTTGGGCTTTGAATCTTTTAAATGTCTCAAAAACTTCTGATTTTTCCTTCAAAAAATACACCCAAGTTTTTCTACTATAATCATCAATGAAAAGTAGAAAATATTTATTTTTACAAAGCGACTGTAGAGTGATCGGTCCACACACATCTGTGTGAACTAGCTCAAGCGGTGCCTTTGCTCTTGACATGGACTCCTTTGGAAAACTAGTTCTGAATTGTTTTCCAACAAGACATCCTTCACACAGTTGATGAGGCTGGTCAATATGAGGCAATCCGTTTACCATCTACTTCTGTCCCAACAACTTTAGTCCTCCAAAATTGAGATGCACGTACCGTAAATGCCAAAGCCAGGAGGACTTTGCACACAAGCTTTCAAACATTTGGCCACGTCCGTCTGAATGTCAATTGTGAACATTCTGTTTTTCGCCATGGGTACTCGTGCAATCAACTCCTTTTTCTCATTCAACAGGAGTAATTTCCGATCCACCATGTGAACTTCATAATTTTTCTCCAGTAATTGTCCCAAACTCAAAATATTGCCTTTCATGTTAGGAACATAATAAACATTATCAATAAACTGGTGAGCGCCATTTTTTTTCCGAATAAGAATTGTTCATTTGCCTGTAATAGGAACCTTGGAGGAATCTCCAAATACAACATTACCGCGAACGGATTCATAGAGCTCCACGAACATCTTCTTATCACCACACATATGGTTACTTGCCGCATTGTCAAGATACCATATATTATTTTCGCGATTTTCTTCACCTTCGTAGGTAAGTAACACAGTGCCAGTTACTTCCTCATCTTGAATATTATTGGCATTCTCCTCTACCTCCTTAGGCGGACTCCAACATTCTACGGCGTAGTGACCATACTTGGAGCAATTATAACACTGAATATTGGACTTGTCGCATCCTTCATTCGGCCTCCAGTCTCCTCTTCCTTGACCGTGTCCTCGACCTCTACCTCTGCCTATGGTGAATTGAGTGCTTTTGTCATTATTGTTGTTGCCGTTTTCATTTCTGCCTTGACTTCTGCCATGTCCTCGTCCTCTACCATTTCCTCATCGACCTCTTCCACGTCCTTTGTCGGACTGACTACTTTCGCCATTTTTAAACACAGTCTTTGTTACTAAGACTTGTTCTGCAGAGTCTTCTCTTCGTTTCTCAAACCGCTCCTCGCGTGCTTGTAATGACCCTACAACTTCGTCAACTGACATTTCGCTGATGTCTCTAGACTCCTCCATAGCCACCACTATTTAATCAAAATTTGGTAGTAGTGATCACATGATTTTTTCAACAATTCTGGACTCTTCAATTTTTTCTCCATACTGCCGCATCTGATTTACGACAGATTTTACTCGGGATGAGTAATCACTGATGGCCTCCGTCTCTTTCATCCTCATCGTCTCAAATTCTCCTCTCAGCAATTGCAAACGAACTTTTTTAACTTTCTCCTCCCCTTGAAGAGAAACTCGTAGGATTTCCCACGCTTGTTTGGCGGTTGTAGCTTTGGCTACTTTCTCGAACATTAATTCATCCAAACCTTGATGGATGAGAGTAAGCGCCTTTTGATCGCTTTTGCGATTTTTCTGCAGAGTATCTTTTTCTGTCTGTGTCGATACTGCCTCGTTGGCCGGGACTGCGTAGCCTTTTCGACAATATCCCAGAAAACTTGACATCCGAGTAACGCCTTCATTCGAATACACCAACTTGAATAATTGGTTTTGGTGAGCTGAGGGTATTGATAAGGAAGTTTGAGACCGTCTGACATTTTTATAGGGTCTGTTTGGCGGAAGACTGACTCTCGTAATATGGCTCTGATACCACTTTGTTGGAGATAAAGAGGAGATCTAATAATAGAAAGGAACTCAAATTGATATTTATCAAAACATTACAACAACTCAACAAACATTTTCGGATTACACAACTCAATATAGACCCTAAGAAATTTATTTTGCACTCTCTTTTTTTTTATATATATCTCACTCACAATATCAATCACACAACTCTGTATATAATATATAGAGTTTTCATCTATACAAAAAAAAACAAGACAATATTAATGTGTTGTCACACATTTATTGGCTATCATACTTCATTATTGAGATGTGATTGTTTACCAAAAAAAGATAACGTCCAATTTTTCAAAGCATTCACGTGAATGATTTTTTTTTTAAAAAATTAAAAAATTTAAGTTTAATATTTGAACATTAACAACTATTTACAACTATGTCAAGTCATAATTTTGGATTATATCAAACTAGTAAAATCAATACTTTTAATATATTTAAAGGATTAGAATTTATAAATTACAAATCTAGAATATATTTTTTAGGGTTTATGATTTATGAATTAGAGTCTAGAATTTTAAACTATGATGTAAAATCATACTATATAGAAAATAATGACATATTAAGAATTAAGTTTGGTGATATTACTTAGTTGTAATTTTATATCTAATTATGATATTCATGTATTTGACCTAAATATCATTAGACCTCTGATTTTTCATTTTTTGATTCATTAAGCCCTTGATCTTTATTTGGATATATTAAACCCGTGATCATTTATTTTTGGTCTCATTAAGCCTTTGATGACCATAAAAAGTAAATTTGAACATAAAATTTGGTTAACAGACTATTATTCATTGTACCTCCATTCAAAATTTGTATTTTTACTTTGTTTGAAAGCAGTTTTGGATAGTCATGTGGGTATTGGAAAACTGTAAAAATCTTAATCCAAATTGTCAAAAATATTTTTAACAGAATTAGATGTTCACAACTTACTGATTTGGTTATCAAATGCTTAATGAGACCAAAAATAAATGATCAGGGGCTTAATGTATCCAAATAAAAGATTAAGGGCTTAATAAACCAAAAAATGAAAGATCATATGCCTAATGATGCTTTTTGCCAAAATATAATGCTCGGACCGGAAAACTAAACTAAAACTGATGTAGATTAAAATCGACTGGAGGTTTTAATCGTAAACCAACAAAGATTACAAACTTCTCAAGCTTAACTTGAAGGTTGAATAAACCCAAAAGGAATGAATCCTTGCTCCAATGGAGGCTTCAAAATATAATATTCATCAAAGTTAACCAACATTACAAAAGATGGAGAATATATACTCCCCTTAATTAAAAGATAAAGACTAAAAGACCACCCCTAGGGTTACCAACAACTAAGGAGCCCTAGGGGTAAAATAGGAAATACATAAGGATAGATATTATGGTAAATAAGTTCAATGGCAACATGGTAAATAGTTCAATGGCAAAACAGTAAATAAGAGGTGGCAGATATTGTCCTTAACAATAAGAACTTGGGGAGGAAGTATTCCTCAACCCAGGTACGCCCCGCGTGGCCTCCCTCACGCCCCGCGTGGATGTGTCCCTGGACTTGGTGGTTCTTGTTGGGCACTCTTACGCCCCGCGTCTTGAGACATACGCCCCGCGTCTTGAGACATACGCCCCGCGTCTTGACCTCCTGATCTGAACTCTCATCGGAGGCTGGTTCCACGCCCCGCGCCTCGCCATACACGCCCCGCGTGTATGACCTCTTGGGTTGTTCCCCCGACTTCGAGTCCTTCACGCCTCGCATCCCAATGGACACGCTTCGCGTGCTCTGTTCTTCGCCCTTTCCTTCATC
The DNA here is from genome assembly GCF_963576675.1 of Euphorbia lathyris. Classification (NCBI taxonomy): domain Eukaryota; kingdom Viridiplantae; phylum Streptophyta; class Magnoliopsida; order Malpighiales; family Euphorbiaceae; genus Euphorbia; species Euphorbia lathyris. The sequence continues at coordinate 11,443,594 of NC_088918.1, read as the reverse complement.
CCCCTCGGTTAGCTTTCTACGGGTCCCATCCTTCAACTCCGTCTCAACCTTTAGGGACCGGATGTCCTCATCATACTCTCCTTCTTTAGAGGAGTTGGACCCCAACTCAATGATAGTACAAGGATGTCTCACCCCCAAGGTTGATGCTCTGCTCTCCCCACTAGAAATACTCATCTCTTGGGTCGGCTTACCCACATCTAACAATCCGACGGGCTGCTCAACGCGGGTATCTTCTAGCGGCGTCGGTTCTCGGCTAGGATACGCAATCAATGCCGCTTTCTTTTCTCCCTTAGTAGGACCCGTCAACGGTATGAGAATATACTTGGCCCCATCTTTGAAGATGGTGTACGTGTTGTCCCGTCCGGCATGTGAGGCGTCACGGTCGAATTACCAAGGCCTCCCAAGAAGCAAGTGATACACATCCATATCAGCCACATCACACATAACCTCATCTTGGTAGGCCCCAATAGAGATAGGAACCTTGCACCGGTGGGTGACATTAAGCTTCTCCCCCTCTTTGATCTAGCCCACTCGGTATGGCTTCGGGTGTGGCTCGGGCACCAAGCCAAATTTGCTCAAAGTGGCTTTGCTAAGGATGTTCTCTTGGCTTCCACCATCAACAATCAATTCACAATTCAACCCGTGGATTAGACCTCTAGTTCTAAACAATTGGTGCCTCGGGTCATGCTCTTGTTCAACCGACATCAATACCCTCTTCACTACATGGACCTTCCGCTCATCCCCGGATGATCCACTATCAATGGGCTCACAATACAACTCATCATTGCCTCCATAATCACCATCATCACATCGCTCAACCATATTAGCGCTCCTCCTCATTGGACACTCATTCGAACGATGACCCGGTTCGTTGCATCGGAAACACTTAAACGGAGCCGGTTTTGTGTACGGGTTGTTGCCCTTAGGAAGGGTGGCTGTCCTAAAGGGTCGCACATCTCCGCTAGGTGATTTCCCCCCACTCAAGATCTTGGTTCCACTTGAACTAGCACCACATTTATCCTTGCCCACCTCTTTGGACTCTTCCCCCTCTTCACAAACTTCCTCAATTCTCGGCCTCCGGTATCCGTCACGTGCCCTAACATTCAATTGAGACTCGGCCTTCGAAGCTAGGTTCCTTGCATCTTGAATCTGGATTACCATTTGTGTCCCAATTCTGTCTTGAATATTATACCGTAGCCCCTCTAGATACCTTGAAGTCTTTTGGCTTTCGGTTTCCGACAAGTTAGCCCTTGCTGAAAGCGTTAAGAACTCCGAAGTATATTCGTGCACGCTCCTCGGTCCTTGCGAGCAATTCCGGTAGGAGCTGTAAATATACTGCTCGTAGTCGGGTGGTAAAAACCGCTCTCTCATCATCGATTTCATCCTTCTCCAAGACCTAATCGGTTCCCTTCCTCCTCTTCTCCGCTCTTCCTTCACATTATCCCACCATACCGAGGCTCCCCCTTTCAACCTATACGCCACTAACCGAACTCTCCTATCTTCCGGTATTCCCATATAGTCGAAGAACCTCTCCACCTCAAGCAACCAATCAAGAAAGCCCTCAATGTCAAGCTCCCCTCCAAATGAAGGTAGATCAACCTTGAGTTTGAAAGCATCATCCCTATCATAGTGTCCTCCATAACCCACTCTCCCATTCATTCCGGCTCTATATCTGACCCTATCAATAGCATGACCCCCATACGGATCATTCATCCCATAATTTACCCTTCCGTGACCACCTACATCATCATCATTCAAAATATCCAAATTCCCGGCACGCACATGCTCGGGACCAACAACATCATGCATATTCATATCATTCACATGCCTAACATTCAACACATCATCATCCATTCTAATCCCCATAGTTCTAGCAATTTTAGGCATCTCAAAATCATCAAATAGATCTCCATCACTATCACTATCAACGTTTCTAACGGCTACGGGATTAGTACGTCTTACCTCTTGAACCCGAGGGTTCTTGGCTTGGGGTGCATAAGTTATCCTTGGTGGTGGTGTCAGTTGCCGTTCAAGTAGAGGGCGGGCTTGTTCCTCTTGTCTCCGGTGAGGATCTCCGGTTAGGAGGTTGTGATTTTCGCGGGTTACTATTGTGAGTTCTTCAATGAGGCGGCGCAAGTCTCGGGTACTCGTCTCGTGTTTCTCCTCTAACATTTTTAGAGACTCCGATATATGTTTCATGTTGCCTTCTAGCGACTCAACACGGTGCTCCATGGATCCGATGGCTTCGGTGGTGATACGAGGTTGAACCATTTCTGAGAAGAAGTCTCCGGTCAAGGAAAACGACTCGGCTCTGATACCAACTGATGTAGATTAAAATCGACTGGAGGTTTTAATCGTAAACCAACAAAGATTACAAACTTCTCAAGCTTAACTTGAAGGTTGAATAAACCCAAAAGGAATGAATCCTTGCTCCAATGGAGGCTTCAAAATATAATATTCATCAAAGTTAACCAACATTACAAAAGATGGAGAATATATACTCCCCTTAATTAAAAGATAAAGACTAAAAGACCACCCCTAGGGTTACCAACAACTAAGGAGCCCTAGGGGTAAAATAGGAAATACATAAGGATAGATATTAGGGTAAATAAGTTCAATGGCAACATGGTAAATAGTTCAATGGCAAAACAGTAAATAAGAGGTGGCAGATATTGTCCTTAACAATAAGAACTTGGGGAGGAAGTATTCCTCAACCCAGGTACGCCCCGCGTGGCCTCCCTCACGCCCCGCGTGGATGTGTTCCTGGACTTGGTGGTTATTGTTGGGCACTCTTACGCCCCGCGTCTTGAGACATACGCCCCGCGTACTTGACCTTCTGATCTGAACTCTCATCGGAGGCTGGTTCCATGCCCCACGCCTCGCCATACACGTCCCGCGTGTATGACCTCTTGGGTTGTTCCGCCGACTTCGAGTCCTTCACGCCTCGCGTCCCAATGGACACGCTCCGCGTGCTCTCTTCTTCGCCCTTTCCTTCATCCCCCTCGGTTAGCTTTCTACGGGTCCCATCCTTCAACTCCGGCTCAACCTTTAGGGACCGGATGTCCTCATCAAAAACTTTATGAAAACACTAGAAAGATTTATATTTTGAAAAAAAAAAACTCAATTGGTAGAATTACTTATAAAAAGAAACGGGGAGAGTATAACTTTTATAGTAATAACAATTATTTCATATTAAAGTTGGGGCGAAGTAATAAAAAAAAGGCTTAATACATCATTATTGGTTACCTGAAATTGTTCAAAAAGCTTGATTGGTCCCCCTAGACTTTCCATGTGTTTCGTTAGCCCATTGAATTTGCATAAAATGTTTATTGAGCCCACTGATTCTCTGCTTTTGTAAAAGGCTACTTTTCAGGTGTAAACGACAAGCAGGAGGTCACTAACCAAACACTTAATGCTGTTTTTCAACTGTAAAAGGCAAACAGGAGAAGCCTAACTAAACAACTAAAACTCTACCTTTTAAAATGAAAAGGCAAACAAAAGGTGAAAAGTAGGTAAACAAACACCCCCATATAGAATTGTACATTTGTGAAGATACAACAGATAATATTCTAAAAAGAGTAAATCTAATCTAATCAGAAAATAGGATTATAGCTAACTAAAGCTAGATATTAGGAGGCTGTTAATTGACTACTTCAATTTGGGTAAACCAAAATACCCTAAGTCAACCACCCTTATTTTGCTACTTTAATTGACTACTTCAATAAGTTGCTCAAGTCTTTTAACACCCAACCCTCCCTCAGTGGCGGAACCAGAGTCCCACATGATCCGGACTCAAATATTAAACAAGAAAATCTTTGATAAAGTAAAAAAAAAACAAATCAAACTATTAAAAAAGTACCTTAAAAAAAGTGACAATTGAGTTTGCAATTGTGCATTTTTTTTTATACAATTTATAATTACATATGGTAATAGCAAATGATTAATCATTATCTAAAATGTTTTTTTTTGATGATTTAAATTTGAAACAAGTAAACTTCATTTGGAGAATAACAAAACAATGACAATTTTTACTTTTTTTAATAGTAAAAGGGATAAGGTACCAAAATAGGTCTAAGGTTTTTGGGGAAGTATCAATTTAGACTCAACGTTCAAAATGACATCAATATAGGCTTAACGTTTACAATATAATATCAATTTAGGCTTAACGTTTACAATATAGCATCAATTTAGGCCTAAGGTACAAAATAGCACAAATATAGACTTAACGTTTACAAAATAATACGAATTTAAGCTTAACGTTTACAAAATATAACCAATTTGAGGTAAACGTCACAATTAAATTAACCATATTATATTCTTTTCCTATTAACTTTATATTTTATCTTTTTACTTAGTTCTATTTTCTTATTTATTATAATACAATTAATTAGTATTTTTGACCATTAAAACCTTATATTTGTTTTTCATCAGTCATTCTATGACTCCTAAATTCTATAACTCATGTAAAATAATATTGATACATGTCAGTGTTCGAAATATTGTGGATATTCAATTACTTTTATTTTGTATATATACATGAGCAATGAAATTTAGTAGTCATGGAATCATTGATGAAAAACAAATATAAGATCTTAATGGACAAGAATACTAATTAATTGTATTATAATAAATAAGAATATAAAACCAAATAAAAAGATAACATATATAAAGTTAATAGGAAAAAATATAATATGATTAATTTAATTATGACGTTTAGCTTAAATTGTATATATTTTGTAAACGTTAAGCTTAAATTCGTATTATTTTGTAAACGTTAAACCTATATTGGTGCTATTTTGTACGTGAGGCCTAAATTGATACTATATTGTAAACGTTAAGCCTAAATTGATATTATGATATATTAGAATATAATAAAAAACCAAAAATTGAATTAAACTATAGTTAAAATTAAATATTATATTTACGATATAAAAGAATTACAATATGGGTTAAGTAAAAATTGAATTAAACTACATTATAATTATTTTGGTTGATGGAATTTCATGATCACAAAGTATTCGAATTCAATTATTCATTCTGCTATAAATAACCCAATATATCTAATTGAATCAGTTTAAGATGATGATTTCTCCTATTTTCATCTCGTAATATCTCATCATTCTTTCAATTTCATGATCACAAAGTATTCGATCAATTTGTTCTTCATTCTTTCACTATATAGAATATCAGACATACTCGCAGATATCACTTATTTGACTTCATTAATATTTTCTAATAATTATATATTCTTGAATTTTGTAAGAAAGAAAAACAAACAAAAGAATTGAAAAAAAAAATGAAGGGACGAAAAAGATAATTAGGAGAGAACCATCTTCCTCTCGGGGTTTTTTTTTTAAATAAGAGAGAATGTCGAGACATAAGCGTATAAAGAGGAGAGTGAAAATATTTTTTGCCCATTAATTAAACATTTTATTTTTTCTTAATGAAGTATTAAGTCCATAAATTAATTTTAGTTAAATAGAATTAAATCGCAATTGTAACCACTCAATACAAAAAAAAAATATTTTATAATTAATATGTGAAATTAATTATATTAATTAGAATCATTATGCTCAACATTTGAGAATTTGAAGAGATTTAAATAATAATATTTTCTTAATTAATATTTTTCAATAATTTGTCCTATGATCATATTTCATTTTCATTTGTTAAAAACTCCTGAAATACTAACAATTTTGTACGAACCATAATATAATAGTTAAAAATTATATAAGCCAATGTTGCAAAAGCAATTATCTCAATATCCATAATTAATGTACATTTTTAGGATTTTGAGCATCAAAATTTATTTTTATTTACCTTGATTTTGAATTCGTATCTAGCATAATCCACATTCTTCAAGAATAAACATCTTATCAAGCGTATTAGACGCTTACAATCTCCTTGTCTAGAAAATTGGGAAAAAAAATAACTTCTTGGTAATAATAATAATAATAATAATATAACATAATTTATATTGAAATAAACTTTATTATAAGTATAATATTCCAATATCTCTTTAATATTTTATTTCATATATCTCAAACTTCAATGAACAACTATCGTGTGAAACTTTATATCTATTTGTACCAAAATGCATAAAAATAAAAAATACAATCCATATCAATTAGCTAAACTCAAACTAAAAAAATGAGTGGATTTCAACATATTCCGAAATTAGAAAAATTAATCTAACTTCAATTAAAACTAAAAATTGAGTTCATAAAAAGCCGAAAATCTAAATTTTAGTTAGAGTTAACCATCAAAACGATAACCCTAGGAACATATACTAAAAAAGAATGCAAATATACAAAATCTTTATTTTAGTCATTTTGAAAAATAAATAAATAAAAAAAGAAAATATGGATAAGGTAGCGAGAGGTATGGAATCTGGATAACGACAGAAATGGAATTTCATCTCTGAAAGATGAAACTATAACAACAATTGTTTAATAAAAATAAAACAACAACACAATTGAGAAATCCAAAAATTGAGTTCATATAAAGCCGAAAATCTAAATTTTAGTTAAGAGTTAGCAATCGAAACGATAACACCTAGCAACATACACTAAAAAAGAATACAAATTTACAAAATCTTTATTTTAGTCATTTTGAAAAAAAAAAGACAAATAAAAAAGAAAACATGGATAAGGTAGCGAGAGGTATGGAACCTGGATAACGACAGAAATGGAATTTCATCTCTGAAAAATGAAACTATAACAACTATTGTTTAATAAAAAGCAAACAAAAACACAATTGAGAACAAAAATAACTACAACATATGAAAAAAATCGAATAATTACCTTGAGAAACATAAGAATTTCTTGTAATTTTTAACACTTTTGTGTTTTCCGATTTTAGTTGTTCATACATCTTCTATTTCTGTCGGATTTCTTCAATTGAAGCTATCAGTTTGGAAAAAAAAAGACAAATAAAAAAGAAAACATGGATAAGATAACGAGAGGTATAGAACTTTGGCAACAACAGAAATGAATCTGAATATTTACCTTCAGAAATATAATACTATCTATCGTGACCAATGAATATAATGGTGGAAGACTATCTATCATGCTTTATATAGAAGTTTATTTGTGACTTTTGAATTTCCTTTGCTTTGTATTTTTTCATCTTCCCGTAACTCTTGCTTTCTTTTATTATTTTAATTAATAGGCTAGTATTTTTTTTTTTTTGGTAAGAATAGGCTAGTAATTATTTAATATATTATAAATATAAATTTGTTATTTTTAATTAATTAAATATTTATTTTTAATTAATTAAATATTTTTAATCTGATTTTTTACTACGTTGACAACTCATCAAAAAGACCTCTAAAACACTTCTTCTCATTTCTCTCTGCTTCCGTAATTATATATAGTATAGATATAGAATATAGATATAGATATCATATGAAAAAAATATCACACGCCTAAATATCACATTAAATTCCTATGATTACGTTTGCTTATGATTAATATATGTAATAGTTTTATATTCATCAGCAATTAGTTATAAAAGTTTTTCATATTCAAATATACACCCTTACAAATTCTTTACATCCACCCACATCTAACATATGCATTAACTCATCATCAAATTATTAATTAATATTATTTATTAATATACATCCACTCAACTCGATTTTCATCATCAAAATAATTATATTATTTTATTAAATATAAAATTTTAATTAATTAAAATTCTTTTTAATCTTGATTTTTAAATGTTTGACAACTAATGAAATAAGCCTCTAAAACACTTTTCTCATTTTCTCTCTGCTTCCGCTATTATATATAGTATAGATTAGCAATAATTTAGGTGATTACTTTTTGTTATCTGATTCATTAGCTGATTGTATTAATTTTGTTGGTTTAATGCTTCTCCAGCTCTTTTAACTTGTCTAAATTGGTCATTTTACCCCTTCAACTCATCGAATGTCCTATTTACCCCCTTAACTCCATAAAAAATGGTATTCCTCACCCCCTTAACTTGTCCAAATTTGTCATTTTACCCATTCTCAACTCATTGAATATCCTATTTACCCCATTAACTCCATAAAAGTGATATTTCTCACCATTTATTATCCTATTTACCCTCTTAACTCCATAAAAATGGTATTTCTTATCCCTTTATAATAGTAAAAAAAGTTGAAAAGAGAAAGAACGAATAAGAAATACAAATAACAAGAACATTAATATAAACAAGTTAAATATATTATATGTAGGGATAATGTACCAAAATAGGCCTATGATTTTTGGGGAAGTATCAATTTAAGTTTCACTTACAAAATAGCATAAATATAGGTTTAACGTTTAAAAAGAGTTATCAATTTAGGCTTCGATAACGGATTGTAAAGGGTGAAAAATACCACTTTTATGGAGTTAGGAGGGTAAAAAGAACATTCTATGAGTTGGGGGGATAAATGGACAAGTTGAGGGGGTGAGAAATACCACTTTTATGGAGTTAAGGGGGTAAATAGGACATTCGATGAGTTGAGGGGGTAAAATGACCAATTTGGACAAGTTAAGGGGGCTGTGGAAGCATTAGGCCAATTTTATTCGATAAAACTTAACTGATTACTAGTAACTATTTGTGCAAAATCATAAATAAGGACATGATAAAACCTTTATTTGAGATTAAATGGTAGTAATTAGAAATTAGAATTTCAAAATAGATGAAGCAATAAGCTAATTTAAAAAACTCATAAAACTATCTTTTTGGACCCAATAAACTCTCAAACCTATTTTCACCAAACACCAACATTTGATTAGTGAAAACCTCTAAAGTTGCTCAAATCTCTAATTTTACCCTCAAAAACTCTTATATATTAATATTTACAAAGTTAATGATTATTATATTTATAAACTTAGATTATTGTTTGCAGGAACATATCAATGAATAGAAAGCTGAATGTGACAATTTGGCTCAAGGATGATTGGACTTTGCCCATTCAACTTCAAAACTTACACAAAAGCCATTCAACTTTACGTTTTTTACGTTTTTTAATATATGTGGCCATTCAATATTAAATTTTCAAAATCAATTAAGACTTTAAACTATTAAAATCATCAATTAGGTCCCTAATCTAACAAAAAATCATCAATTGATGCCTCATCGAAAATCATTCATTTGAACAGTTTCAGACCCTCTTCTTCAAACTCATTTTGAACCAACACAGAGATTATTACAATCTATATCAAATAGTCACGGTTTTTTTTAATTTAGGGTATGATGGAGACTCAAGTAATGATTTTTGTTTCACAGACCTAATTATTGATTTTGATAGTTTATAATCTTAATTGATTTTGAAATTTTAGTTTGGAAACTAAACGAGTGTGATGACCCGCGAAGCCAAACCGGACCGAATTCATTACACGGGCCCAACCCATACTTAGATCCATGGTCTAAGATGGGATGGGACCCGAATAGAGGAAGCAGGTGAAGTGAGTAACCGCCCCGAATTCCTAAATGGAGCACTAAAACTCCCACTCAGGACAAACGATACCACGTTTGTTGCCACGAAAGCCACGAGTGGGGGCATCTCCTAAAAAGGAGTAACCGCCATCGGAACATGGCCTGGAAGGGGTAACCGCCCTCGGCGGTTACTTAAGAACACTTATAAAAAGCCCCAAGGCCAAAGGGGGAAAGGTACATTCACATTTTTTCCCACAATACTATTGCCAATTTACCAACCCTCCTACAAAAACTGACTTGATCGTCGGAGAGTTTTCCCGGAGATCCTGTCTCCGGTTCTGTTTTGCAGGTAACTACGGCGGAGATCATCAAATCGGATCCAGCAAGTTATCAAAAACCAATCCGATTTGATGATCTCCGCCGTAGTTACCTGCAAAACAGAACCGGAGACAGGATCTCCAGGAAAACTCTCCGACGATCAAGTCAGTTTTTATAGGAGGGTTGGTAAATTGGCAATAGTATTGTGGGAAAAAATGTGAATGTACCTTTCCCCCTTTGGCCTTGGGGCTTTTTATAAGTGTTCTTAAGTAACCGCCGAGGGCGGTTACCCCTTCCAGGCCATGTTCCGAGGGCGGTTACTCCTTTTTAGGAGATGCCCCCACTCGTGGCTTTCGTGGCAACAAACGTGGTATCGTTTGTCCTGAGTGGGAGTTTTAGTGCTCTATTTAGGAATTCGGGGCGGTTACTCACTTCACCCGCTTCCTCTATTCGGGTCCCATCCCATCTTAGACCATGGATCTAAGTATGGGCTGGGCCCGTGTAATGAATTCGGCCCGGTTTGGCTTCGCGGGTCATCAGTTTTACTCAAGAAAAAGGAAATAATAAGGACACAAGAGGTTAAATAATACTTTTTAGGAAATTCTTCCATTTCTCACTAGAAATCAAAATAAAATAATCAATCATTTCTTTCTCAACTATTAGGTGTAGGTAATTATATAAGAGGTAAAGAGCTAATTTTTATGAAAGTTAACAAAAACAAGGGTAAATTCCAAAAAAAAAATGTGGTTTCATTTATTGACAGAAAAAGATATATACTTTTTCTTTTGACAAAATGGAGATTGTATTTATGACCGTTAACCAAAACGCAGAAAAACAGCAAACTCCGTCAATTGGGCTGACGTGGCAGAGTGTATTTTTGTCCAAATTATTTTTCTTGGATAAATTCCAAAAAAACCCACGTGGTTTCACTTATTGACAAAAACGGATATGTGCTTTTTCTTTTGACAAAATGGAGATTGTGTTTAAGACCGTTAACCAAAACGCGGAAAAATAGCTAGCCCCGTCAACTAGGCTGACATGGCAGAGAGTATTTTTGTCCATTTTTTTCTTTCATATAAAAGGTCCCCCTTCAACTTGAACCTGAGTCTGGATACCTTGCACATCATTTGAACCTTCTTCCGATGTTCTTCTTCGTCCATGTCGTTCGTATTGGAGTTCTAAAGCCGCAAAACATTTAACTTCATGCCCTTGATCCACAGAGTCGTGGAGTTATATGAAATAGAGCTTGAACTCATGATCTTGGGTTGTAATGCAGTAGAATGAATGGTTTTAAGGATTTGAGTTCTAGGGTTTTCCAATCTATGAAAAAATTGGGGAAAAACCCCAAAATGAATTGATGATTGATTGTTGATGGGAAGGGAGACCTTTTATATGAAAGAAAAAAAATGGATAAAAATACCCTCTGCCACGTCAGCCCAGTTGACGGGTAGCTATTTTTCCGTGTTTTGGTTAACGGTCTTAAACACAATCTCCATTTTGTCAAAAGAAAAAGCACATATCCTTTTTTGTCAATAAGTGAAACCACATGGGTTTTTTTTAGAATTTATCCAAGAAAAAAAGATTTGGACAAAAATACTCTCTGTCATGTCAGCCCAATTGACGGGGTTAGTTTTTTTTCGCGTTTTGGTTAACAGTCTTAAACGCAATCTCCATTTTTTCAAGTACAGATATTTTTTTGTCAGAAAGTGAAACCACAAGAGTTGTTTTTGGAATTTACCCTAAAAACAAATACAATTACTCTTACTAACCATTGACTATATATTGACTAAAACTATTGACCATTAATTATTGAGTGACTATTGAATACTGATGACCCGCGAAGCCAAATCGGGCCGCATTCATTACACGGGCCCAGCCCATACTTAGATCCATGGTCTAAGATGGGATGGGACCCGAATAGAGGAAGCGGGTGAAGTGAGTAACCGCCCCGAATTCCTAAATGGAGCACTAAAACTCCCACTCAGGACAAACGATACCACGTTTGTTGCCACGAAAGCCACGAGAGGGGGCATGACCTAAAAAGGAGTAACCGCCCTCGGAACATGGCCTGGAAGGGGTAACCGCCCTCGGCGGTTACTTAAGAACACTTATAAAAAGCCCTAAGGCCAAAGGGGGAAAGGTACATTCATATTTTTTCCCACAATACTATTGCCAATTTACCAACCCTCCTACAAAAACTGACTTGATCGTCGGAGAGTTTTCCCGGAGATCCTGTCTCCGGTTCTGTTTTGCAGGTAACTACGGCGGAGATCATCAAATCGGATCCAGCAAGTTATCATTGGTGCGGTGATCGTGGAGCTTTTTTACCAACATTTGGTTAAAGGTACACAAAGAACATGTCAGAACCATCACGAACGACCGGCGTTACAACCAGATCCACTAGTATGAACTCAAGGGGTCCACAGATTGCGAATTTGCAACCTGCAAGTACGCAGCCTGTGGTGCCTAGCTCGTCAAGCCCTTCGGGACAATTGAGTCCCTTATTGGAGGTTCAAGTGCAAAATGAAATGGAGATGTCCAATAGCGATTTCGTACAAATGGCAGGACAAGTCTTGGCTTCAAATATGAGCCAAGCGGCGGGGGATCGAATGATTAGTTTGTTAACCGCAATGGCCGATCATAATACCGCCGTGGCGGCTGCTCCTCAACAACCTGTTGTTATCTCCACACAACCATCGACTACTGCCGCCATATTTGCGCTTCCGCAGCCATCTCGAGAGCTAACCCAGATAGGTCAGAGTAGTCGCATGAACCCACGCAGCCATCCAAGCAACTACTCGTACCACGATCCTAGTATGACGATCCATTCGACCTGGCAAACATCCCAACCGACATCGGGAATGCCAGGAATCCTTCCACTACAACACACGGAACCCTTGGTTAATGGGCATTCAGAATGAATGGCGTCTGGGGTGAATACGTTTGGGCAGGAGCACACCTGGAACTTTGATCCTATAACCGGACGACGGCTAGAACCACGGCGAGAACAAATCTCAACATCAATTGGCGGGTGGATGCCACCTAGAGTTCACCAGCAGCGGATGGAAGAGGTTCGGCGAATACCCAATCTTGAGTTGGAAGATCAACTACGGAACATGATGGAACGAATGGGGTACACGCCTAGGGCGAGAGCAGAGGTGCAGAGTGATTCGCCTTTTGCTCCGTCGTTGCGAGAATTTATACCAGATCACAGGATAAAGGCCCCGGCGATACCTAAATACTATGAGGATCCTAATTCTGATCCTGAGGCTCATGTCAGGAACTACAGAGAATTAATGGATGTTGCGGGAGCGAATGAAAGTATAATTTGCAGGTTATTCTCGACCACTTTGGGCGGAGCGGCATCTGATTGGTTTCGGTCTTTACCTGCTGAATCTATTCACAACTGGAATCAATACAGTCGTGATTTCTGTGCCAAGTTTGTGGGCTGTAAAGAGGCAGATGTGACGGATAGGCAGCTGAAGGAGATCAAACAGAGGAACTATAATTCCCTAAGGGAATTTGTTGTCGCATTCAACGATATTCTGGTGCGGTTGCAGAATCCGGATATCGTGAGCATCCGCAACATCATGGCGGATGGAACCACAGATTGGAGCATGTGGGAGGAAATCATCCGCAACAAGCCGCGCACAGTGGCCGAACTCATGAAGATAGCAAAGGAATTCATGGAAGTGGACGATGTCAACAGAGAACATAGAGCTCAAACCCGGAGAGAGAGAGATGCTGCTAGATCCACTTCGGACAATCGACGCCAGACCCAGTCCAAGGGTAATTTTGTTCGCAGAGGCGATCGCTCCTTTCAAGGGGGAGGATATCAAACACCATTGAATACGACTCGCCAGGAGGTGTTACTTTGGATCGAAAAGAACCCCCTGAAGAAGGATGTGCGGTTCCCCGAGGTGAAAGGCCGAACTAGTTTGGGGCGATATCCTAACAAATATTGCAGGTTCCACAGATTGAACGGCCATGACACGAAAGATTGCTATGAACTGAAGAAGGAAATAGAAAAGCTGATTGAGAGGGGCAAGCTAGGCCAATTCGTAAGAAAAGAAACGAATGATGAGAAAACAACGCTCCCGCATGAGGGAGAAGCAAGGCCCGAAAAGAAACAGAAGAAAGGGGTGATAAACATGATAGCTGGCGGGATCTATGAGCCGCCAACAAAAAGGGCTCGTCGTGAACAGCGAAAAAGCAACACGCATAGGGGGGATGCCCTCAATTACTCATTTGCGCGAATCACGGAGCCGCATGCGGATGCTTTGGTGATTACGATGGCTGTAGAAGGATGGGACGTCAAGCGGGTCCTTATTGATACTGGCAGTTCTTGTAATGTTATTACTCGGACTGCATTCAACAAGTTGGGAATTAATGACGAGCGAGTGGAACATACATTCATGGATGTAACTGGTTTTGGAGGTCAATCGTCTCAAACAAGTGGACAAGTGGTGTTGGAAGCAGAAATGGGCGATAAGAATCTAAAATGGCGAGGTGATCTAGAATTCGCAATTGTTGATCTCCCGTTGGCCTACAACATAATTCTGGGGCGTCCGTTCCTATTGGAAACGGAATCGCTCATCTCAATGAAGCACTTGACATTACATTTGCCAACACACCAAGGGCGAGTCATAGTTGAAGGTGATCAACTTGTATCTCAACAAGCCTATACATTGTCACTTGAACCAAAGCCAGGTGAAGAGGATAAAGTTGATGAGAAGTTGCCGGCAGAAGCATTAGGAGAAACAGAACTATTTGCCATCTCAAATGACAAGAATGTACGGATAGCGGCAGGACTCCCCGAGGAAATGAAGAAAGCCATTACCGAGGTGTTGATCCAATGTGAGTCGGCATTCGCCGCTCCGAACGAAGTGCTGAAAGGAATAAGTGCAGATATAGCAACCCATCGTTTGAATGTGGACAAAGGTGCAACCCTAGTGCGACAGAAAAAGAGAGGACACGCTCCAGAGCGGCAGAAGGCGATTGAAAAAGCTGTGGCGGATTTGCTAAAATCGGATGCAATTCGAGAAGTCACCTATCCGGAGTGGCTAGCCAATGTGGTGCTAGTCAAAAAGCCAAATGGAACGTACAGAATGTGTGTCGACTTCAAGGATCTGAATAAAGATTGTCCGAAGGATATGTATCCGCTACCTAACATTGATATATTGGTAGATGGAACTGCAGGATTTGAAGCTTTATCGTTCACCGACGTGAAATCCAGTTACCACCAGATACCCATGGAGAAGGCGGATGAAATCAAAACATCATTCATAACTCATCAGGCGACTTATTGCTTCAAGGTGATGCCCTTCGGATTGAAAAACGCAGGAGCAACATACCAGAGGATGATGAACAAGATATTTTCAGACAAGTCAGGCGAGAACTTCTCAATCTACATAGATGACATGATCATCAAAAGCAAGAAGATGCGAGACCACCCGCAGGATATCAAAGAAATCCTGGAAGTGCTAATCAAATATGGCCTCAAGTTGAACCCAGAAAAATGCACGTTCGGAGCAAGGGCAGGAAAATTCCTGGGTTTCATTGTTAGTGGCAAGGGAGTTTAGGCGATCCTGAGAAGGTTAAAGCAGTAATGGAGATGAAAACTCCGAGGAACGTAAGAGAAGTACAAAGACTAAATGGGCGGTTGGTGGCATTGGGGCGATTTATATCATGCTCGGCTAGAAGATGTCTACCTTTCTACAATGCCATCAAAAAATCTAAGTCCTTTGAATGGACGCCGGATTGTCAAGAGGCATTTGAGGGTATAAAGCGACTGCTATGCTATCCGCCCTTAATGAGCAGGCCGGAGGACGGAGAAGATTTATTTCTTTACGTATCCGTCACCAGTATGGCGATATGCACTGTAATGGTGCGAGAAGAAGAGGGCCAACAATATCCAGTGTACTATGTGAGCAAGGTCTTGAAGGATGCAGAACTTCGATATTCGAAGTTGGACAAAATGGCTCTCGCGGTGATAACCACGGCGGCTAGGCTAAAACCATACTTTCAGGCGCATACTATCATTGTGAGAACCGGAATTCCAATGCGGAAGGTACTGCAGAAACCTGACGCATCCGGCCGATTAATGGAATGGTCAATTCGCCTGGGGGAATTCGATATTCGCTACGAAGGAAGACCAGCACTAAAGTGTCAAGTACTTGCCGATTTCGTGAATGAATTCACGTGGGATGAAGATGAACGTCCAAAGGCACAAAAAGAAGAGTGGAGCATGTTCACAGATGGGGCATTATCCACAGATGGGGCTGGACTGGGAGTCGTCATCAAAGGCCCGGAGGTTATTCGCCTGTACTATGCGGCAAAGTTAACTTTCAAAACTACCAATAATGCCGCAGAGTATGAAGCAATGATATGCGGATTGAAGCTGCTTAATGAACTTACGCCAGAAAGAGTGGTGATCTACAGCGATTCTAAACTCATGATAAATCAGATCACAAAAAACTATCTGGTGAAACAAGAAGATCTGGTCAAATACCATCAGATAGTCGGCAGATTGACGCAGGAGTTAACACACAAGGGAGTCGTCTGGGAAATGGTGCATGTTCCAAGAGGCCAAAACACAAAGGCTGATGAACTGGCAAAAGCAGCGGCGAGTAGAGAACCACGGAATCAAAAAGCATGCAATTTGGAGATAAGATCCGCACCGACATTTGAAGTCGATCAGATTATGGTCATTGAAGAGCTGGAAGATGATGAAGATTGGCGGATACCTATCCGCCAATATCTGGAGCAGGGAGATTTGCCAGATGACAAAAGCCTAGCCAGAAAGCTAATTGGACAATCAGCGAGATACTCAATTCGAGATGGAACTTTGTATCGAAAATCATATACATGTCCATGGTTGAAATGTGTTAGCCGCAATGAAAGAGACTACGTACTGCGAGAACTCCATGAAGGAATGTGCGGCGCACATGAAGAATCCGCGGCGTTGGCAAGAAAGGTCAAGTTAATGGGATACTATTGGCCAAAGGTGATGGAGGATTCCCAGAAGATGGTAGCGGAATGTCACAGCTGTCAAATCCATGCGAATGAAAAGCACGTTCCTGGAGCCGAACAAATCTCTATAATGACGGCATGGCCATTCGCAACGTGGGGAATCGATATAGTGGGTCCATTCCCAGAAACGACAAAGAAAAGGAAGTACTTGGTAGTCGCAGTTGACTACTTCAGCAAATGGGTAGAAGCGGAGGCAGTAACCGCTCAAACACCTGAACGAATGATCGAGTTCTTACGAGAGAACATTATCATGCGATTTGGAATCCCGCAAAAGCTTATAACTGACAACGGCACCCAGTTCAACTGTGTCAAGTTCAAAGCATACTGCGAAAGCATGGGGATCAAGAATCATTTTTCTTCCGTAAACCATCCCCAATCGAATGGTATGACAGAGGTTACCAACAGGGCCATGATTCAAGGTATCAAGAAGCGGCTAGGTGATAAAAAACAGGTTGGGCGGATGAGATACCCCATATGTTATGGGCATACAGAACTTCTGTAAAAGCAGCAACTGGCGAAACGCCTTTCTCGCTGGTTTATGGAGCCGAAGCAGTCCTACCTGTTGAAATCAAGTCGCCTACAGATCGAATAATTTATTATTGCGACACACAAAATCCTATCAACATTAGAGATGCATTGGATTCTGTTGAAGAACGAAGAGAAAAAGCTTACATGCGAATGGCAGTGTACCGCAATAGAATCAAGAAATATCACGACAGAAGGGTGCGAAAAGTGATAATCAACGAGAACGACTTGGTCTTGAAAAAAGCGGACAAAATACAATCCAGAGATGGCAAAGGCAAATTAGGCGTCAACTGGATCGGACCATACAGAGTATCCAAGAAGCTGGGACCATCAACTTTTGAAATAGAAGAAATGAGCGGCAAAAAGCTCCCGCGCACCTGGAATCTAGAAAATCTGCGCCTATATAAACGGGCCGGGTAGTTCAGGGAAATGACGAGTACTCTTTTTCCTTTTATGAGTTTTTTCCGACTGGGTTTTCTGATAAAAGGTTTTAATGAGGCTTTGATCCCGCACATTTCATATACCAATGTAACAAAAAGTCTTTTCTTTTATCAATAAAGATATTCAATTGTTGCATACGGCGTTTGAGTGCGGATCCTTTTTAGGACAACCACTTCAGTGTGTTATCTACAAACAAAAGGCGGGTAAATCTCGCAAAAACCTTATGGTTAAACTTAAAAACACATAAATGTGTTGCCTCTTAAGAAAGGCGGATGCATGATTACGCATCACTCGCAAAAACCTTATGGTTGAACTTAAAAACACATAAATGTGTTGCCTCTTAAAGAAAGGCGGATGCATGATTACGCATCACTCGCAAAAACCTTATGGTTGAACTTAAAAACACATAAATGTGTTGCCTCTTAAAGAAAGGCGGATGCATGATTACGCATCACTCGCAAAACCTTATGATTATATTATTTTTGAAAGAAAAATTATAAGATAAGGCATAAAATTAAGCGAATTAACGAGTACTCAAAAAATTGCAAAAAGGGTCTGGCCACCCTAGCGGAAACGAAACTAAACTTGAGGAAATACAAATATGGAGTCAGCAAAAGGGCAAGGGTCACGTATGAAAACAAAGGGCAATAAGGAATAAAGCAACAATCGCACGTATAGGTAAAGCGGCAAGCAAAAGAAAATATATATATACGGGCAGTTTGTTACATACAACAGTCCAGATATAAATCAAACTATGCTACAGCTTCCTCTCCTTCACCCCTATGGCCCTCCTCGCCTTCAGCGGCTCCCTCATCTCCTCCAGTGGGCGGATCTGCTTCAAGCGAATCCTCAACCCTCGAATCAGTAACCGCTTCAGAGGGCGGTACCTCTTGCTCAGGCTGGGAAAGGTCTTGTGGTGCCTCTTTTTCCGCGTTCTGAGTAGGGATCTCGCAGCTAATTGGAGGGTTCTGAAAACTCTGCCAATCTAAGAAGAGTACCTCATCCATATCAGCATCCTCGGCTTCTAGCTTGTCCCACTTCTCAGTTAGATCATTTTCGGGGATGGGAACCTTGGGGCGGCTAAGTACTCGATCTGGATGCCCATGCTCATAAGCAGCATGAATTCGCTCCCCATACCAATAGATGCGAGCACCATCTTCGGCTAGAATCTCCTCAGCTTTCTTCTTTTGCATCTCCAGAGCCTCCTTGGATGAATTTAGATCATCAAGGACCTTTTGCAGCTCGTCGGACTTAGCCTGGAGGGCTCTGAGAGCTTCCTCCTTCTCGCTCACGACCTTCTGACAAGCGCCTTCAAGAGCCTTTACCTTCCCTTGGACATCATCATAAAGCGACTTCTGAGTCGCCAATTTAGTACCAAGGTTCTCCAACTCTTTAGCGCGTTCAGCGTCCCTTAGGAGAGCACCCTCCGCGAAGTTAATAATCTGCATAAAAGATGATTCGCAGATAATAAGAGCGGATAGAAATGTGCGGTTACTACAAATGCAAGATCCTTGAAAGAGAATATCACAAGTAACAATATACCTCTATGGCCCGCTTCTCAATCCCCTCCATAGTAGTAGGAAGCGGCACTTGCTCTCGCACGCGGGAAGCAGAGGGGAGTCGCCCAAGGACATTGCATATGGAAGAAACAATGTCCCTACACGAGAAGCTCACAGCCATGCCAAAGGTCCTAGTCCACCACCCGCTGATATCGGGAATTGGCTGCGAATGCATAAGGAGAAAGATCAGGAGAACAGCAGATAACTCATAAGGAAAAATTAACAACATAAAAAAGGGGAACAGATCAATATACCTCGTGGATTGGTGTACTGCTTTTTCCTTTGGACGAGGCGGATACAGGTGTACCGCCAACAGTGAGGGACACAGAAGCGTTTTTCTTTCTGGGACGAGAAGACTCTGTATCCGCAGTATTCTTCCGCTTCCTAGTTAAGGGAAGGTCCTCGGAAGCAGAAGCTGGACCTTGTGAAATGGAGGCCCTTGCGGGAGAAGCCGCCTCGATAGAAGTAATCGCCCCTCCAAGAGAATTCGCCCCTGCGACTGAAGTGTTTCCCTCCATTCGCCTCTTCCTTCTCGCTAGGGCTTTAGCCTCCCGATCTACAGCGATTTGAGATAAAGGATCACCCCTGCAAAGGGTTAAAAGAAATCATCAACTTGGAAATAAAAAGTACCTTGTACAAAAACGCGATAAGGGATATAGACAACGTGATCCCCCTCGCGATAGGCAATCGCCACTCGGCTCCTTAGCATGTGGAAAGCCTGATCATACGTCCATACAAAGGGAGGAGTACCCTTCAAAAATTTGATCACAGCAGATTCTTCCTCGCTGGGGTAACCGAAGTTCAAACTCTTTACATTTGGTCGGCCCCAACGGCGAAGGAAGTTCGGATTCCCTTCGTGAAACTTGATGAAGAAATAAGATCGGTCCCACTCGCGGATTTTGTTCAGCTTCTCGTCAAAACCATAGTAACCGCTCTGCCGGATGAAAGTAAAATACCCCGCCGAACTTTTGAAATGATGAAGCTTGGAGAAATTTTGAGCGAGAAGGGAACCTCCAGACAATCCGCCAGAAATTTGTCCAGAGTTAAATCGGCCCATCCATTGGGATGCAACTGACCGGGTGCGATTCCGTAACCGCCAAGGACGGAGGCAACCTCATCCGCCAGCGGATACGTGAAGCCGCAGATGATCTGGGCAACGAAAATGGTGAAATACCCCTTTGGGTAGTCGTCCGGTCCTTTATCCTCCCCAGGAATAAGGGTTTCGAGGCCTTGGAGCCAAGGATACTGCTCCCGCAAATCGTCAATTGTCTCTTGACAAACTAGACTTCCCGACCTGTCCTTCTTCGATAATAAACGGGGGGTTGGGACAGGTGGCGGAATCAACTTTTTAGGGTCAAAACCTAGGCCCTCATCGGTTGTATTCGCCAGGTGGAGGAAGTCGGCGGGATGAGAATCAGACCCTGGAGAGCTGGTTGAAGCTTCATCAACCATCTCCTCGACCTCATGGGAGACCTCGCGGACGTAATTTTCGTCGAATGGTGCGAAGTCGAGGTCAGGGTTCGACATATTGATGAAGGAAAATGAACAGAAGTAAAGAATCGAGCGAGGTACAAATTCTGGAAAGGAACACTTACATATGAAAGACGACACAAAGAAGAACGGACGCAAAAAGGTTGATGCCGGAAGAGAAACGACGCAAAAGGTGGATGCCGGAAAAGAAACGACGGGAAAGGGAAAGTCACAATTTTTGAATTTTGAAAATCCAGACAAAAACGAAGAGTCTCCTATAAAAAAGACCCTAAAGGGCTCTTGCCAAACTAAGAGGGAGGCATGTGATGACCCGCGAAGCCAAACCGGGCCGCATTCATTACACGGGCCCAGCCCATACTTAGATCCATGGTCTAAGATGGGATGGGACCCGAATAGAGGAAGCGGGTGAAGTGAGTAACCGCCCCGAATTCCTAAATGGAGCACTAAAACTCCCACTCAGGACAAACGATACCACGTTTGTTGCCACGAAAGCCACGAGAGGGGGCATGACCTAAAAAGGAGTAACCGCCCTCAGAACATGGCCTGGAAGGGGTAACCGCCCTCGGCGGTTACTTAAGAACACTTATAAAAAGCCCTAAGGCCAAAGGGGGAAAGGTACATTCACATTTTTTCCCACAATACTATTGCCAATTTACCAACCCTCCTACAAAAACTGACTTGATCGTCGGAGAGTTTTCCCGGAGATCCTGTCTCCGGTTCTGTTTTGCAGGTAACTACGGCGGAGATCATCAAATCGGATCCAGCAAGTTATCAAATACTTATATCTATCTATAGTATAACACCTAACTTCTGCCACCTTCCTATTTTCTGCTGTTAGGGATGTAAACGGGACAAGGCGGGACGGGGAATGCATTTTGCATCCCCGACTAGTCGGGGATTCCCCGTCTCCGTCCTCGCGAGTTAGATGGGGACAAATTTTTCCCCCCATCCCCATCCCACGGGGAATCTCCTTCTCTGCGGGGATCCCAATCCTTGTTTAAAAACAATTTTTCCCTATTCCACATTATCATTTCTGCGGAGAATCACCATTTATATTTAAAAAGAAATAAGTCTATATTTTTTCTTCTCCTTTCTAATTCTAGGTTTTGTTCAACTATGCCTTTAATTTAGTTTAGGTTAGGAACAATATCCATTTAGTCATTAACTAATTTTGTATCGATCTCATTTAATTTTTTATTTGAAAATAAATCTATTTAATTTAAATTAAATGATATAAATTATGTATAATTTTAATTATATTTGGGGATTCGTCGTGGATTTCCTATCACGGATTAACAGGGCAGAGTCGGGTTATACTGATTTCAAATAGTTTATTGGGTTTTAAAAGTATGTTCTAAAAAAAATAGTTTTATGAGTTTTTTAATTAATTTATTGTTCAACCTTTTTTAAATGATATTTTTACTCTTAATTACAACCATTTAACTCTAAATAGAGGTTTCCATAGTAAAAAAACAAGGAAAAAACATGAAAATTGTGTATTTTCTTTCATTACACCAATTATCTCTCAATGAGTAGCATACTTATCTCTTTCATTGATTGGATCTATTGCACCAAATCCACCATGAAATTATCTGAAATTTAGACTTTCATTATTTTTTTAATTTGTTGAGCCTATTAATTGGGATGACAACTACCACCTAATATAATAACCTCATAAATTTACTTATAATAAGTGATTACAATGATTTAATAACACTTTGTTTTTGACAAATGGACACTTAAATAGCTAATTAACAAGACACTTAATTTTGAAGGGCACCCAATGACTTTTCTGGCAAAGTTTCGATTACTTGTCTTCATTCATAACCATAAAGTTAAAAAAAAAAAAAAAACATTCATCAAGATATAATTATATAGTATAAAGTTTATCGGCATTAAAAATCTGAATCAAATTAAACCCAAAACATTACATAAAGATCGACCGATACCGAATCAGAATGAAACATCCTCATGACCTTTAGGTCGTCCTCATTAGAGATAGTAATGATGAGAGTGTTCCTATTACGTGGGTGGAAATACTTGAACCCAGAGATGGAACTAACACAACAATGATATTTTTTACAACTTCATTTTTCAAGTCAATAAGCTCTGCATTAACATCTTTGTCGAATTTAATACCAAAAGCATCACCGCCTTCATAGATCAACGAGCTATCATTGGTAGTCTGGAATTGTCCACCCAAATGGCATACTAATATCAAGTCAAACACATCCATCACCTGCTTCAAACAACAAAATGGCTTAGAGAGCGAGCATCTCTAAGAGATGCGAGAGACTTAATAGTAAATTACTAATAAAAAAAATGACATAAGGAGACACTAAAAAGTCGAGAGAGGCTCTCCATCAATATAAATAATGTAGAGGACTGATTTTTAGCTCTAAGTCTTCGAATTTTGGAATCAACTTTGCTCTCTAATCAAAACAAGAAACCAAATTCATCAAGAGAACACTATTGAAATCAACTTTGCTCTCTAATCAAAACAGAAACCAATTCATCAACAGAGAACATAAAGAAAAAGCAAAGAGAAAATCACATCCCAAACCAAAAATCATTTTATAGGAAGTTCATCACTGGCCAAGACAAAGTCCTAAGAAAAAACATGAAGCAAACCCTAGAGATATCAAAGTAAAAGAGATAGCTTTGCTCTTTAGATCAGTAAGAAATTCCCAATTGGAGTTTGGAATCGAAATTGGAATAAGAACATACTAAACTATCTATCTATGTATATATACAAACATTAAACCTAAACCCTAATCTCTCTTAATTATTATGAGTCATTACTTTTACACTTATGCATCCTCCCTCACACATGTACTTTATGATGTTAATATATTTCCACAAAATTCCTTTCCTTATTAAGACCCATATCAAAGTACTTCTTGGTAGCTTATTTCGATAATGATCCATTAATCGTCTCATTAGATGGATGACTTCTATAGTTGATCTTCCCGGCATAAAGCCAAACTGGTTTTCCGAGATCTTCACCGTCATCTTTAGCCTTTGTTTGATCACTCGCTCCCAAAATTTCATACTATGACTCACTAATTTGATTCCTCGATAGTTGGCACAATCTTGGACATCACTTTTGTTCTTATACAAAGGGATTATGATATTTTTCCTCCATTCCGATTGCATCTTATTGTTTCTCCAAATTTTGTTAAAGAACATCGTCAACCATTCGAATCCTCTCCCAAATATCTTCAAATCTCGATAGGGATGTCATCAAGTCCTATTGCTTTCTTCAATCTTATCTTATTTAATGTTATTTTGACTTCACCCCTTCGAATTCCCACATGTAGTCAGGATTTATCATATCGTAGGAGATACTTATATCTCTAACATCTTGTATGCGATCGTTCCTTTATATCCTTATCTCCAACTAGGACTTTTTGGTCCACATCCTTCACACATTTAACTTTTCCGAGATCTCTTCCTATCTCTCATCCGAGCAATTCTATAATTAATTGAACCCTGTATGTAATGATCTATGTTTTTTGTCCATTACACAGAACAAACATTTCTTGGGAAATTTTCTTCAAAGCAATCTATTTTTTTTGCTGCTGTTCTTTTTCTTCGGGTAATACATTCGCACACAATCAAAATTCACCTCAATACTCCGTTGTAGATGGTCACCAAATCAGGGCAATCTATCTTAAGGAACTGGTAGTTCAAGCCTCTGGTTAACATTCATTTTCCGGTTTGACTTCATTTCTGTTTCCTTTATTTATTTTGTTGTGTTTTCCATTTTCAATGTAATTCTCTAAATAGATAATTGTATTTTGTAATCGTTACACTATTAATATATTATCTGTTTTATCCTGCTGCTCGTTTATTATTACATGGTAAATAAGTGACTATGGATGTAAAAAAAAACACTATAGAAAACAGGTGTTCTCACGCAATTTATACGATTAGAAAAAACAAATTTTAATTGATTTAGGACTAAAATATTCACATATATCAATTCTTAACACATTGATATGCGAATTTCTATGTCTGTCTCTATTTCCATTAAGCTATATTGGGTCCATTTTCACTTGCATTTATCAATTTTCAATTCTGTTGTATAATTTCAGCTTTCCTGCAAAATATTTTAAGCTTTTCATCAAAATCAATTCATATTTGCTCCATTCTTCTATCAAGAGTATAAAATGCAGATAACTTTCATCAACACAATTTCAATTACTTACATTAATCATAAAGATAACAAAACTGCGGATCCTCATACTTAAAATTGTGTGGTTTAATGACCACTTTTGCTCCCATAAAAAGAAATTAAGAAACAGCATATCAGTAATTGAACATTTCTATATCATAAAGTTTTCACCATTGCAATTCAAAATTAACTTTAAAAACAAGAACAGATACAATTGACTTCAATGAAGAAGAATACCTACTAAGTAATTACATAAATATCAATAGTACCCGCGTTGGGACACACAATCGTCATCACCTCTAAGTCCCTTTCATTAGAGATAGTAAGGAGAGTGTTTGTATCACCTGGGAGGAAGTACTTGAACTCACGAATGGTACTAACACTACAATTAAACATTTCAGCCACTCTTGTTTTCAAGTCATTAAACGTCACGTCTAAAAGTTCGAAGTTGATAACACGAGCATCACTGCGTACATAGACCAACTTGCCATCATTGGTAGTCATGAATTCACCACTCAAACGGAATATGAACCAGAAGTTGCGCAAATCCATTATCTGAGTTAATCAACCAAAATGTCTTAGAAGCACATTCAAACCATTTTACTTCATATTAAAAGAAGTAAAGGAATTTCCAAAAAAAAAAGAAAATGAAAAACATTAATTTCGTAGGAATTTCATAAGGGCACAGAAACCATTTTGTAGGAATTTCAATAATAACACAGAAAATTACCCAAAATTACCTTATTTCGTCGAGCAAAGCTAGAGCAAGAGAAACAATAGAGCAGTTGAAGTAAGATAACTCAGAAAGAAAGGGGATAACTTTGCAGGAATTCTCAGAATACCGATTGGAGTTTCTAATCAAATTTTGAATAAGAAGAGACTAATCTATCTATCTATATATAAATAAACCCTAATCTCTCTCTTATTCATTACTGCTGCCTGCTGCCTCTCCATCTTCTTCATTTGTGATCGAGAAAAAGCAGACTCTCCATTGGGACTCTCCATCTCCTCCATTTTGCCCGGAGTTGTGTTTGAAAGTTGTGCCTATTCAATTTCGTGTATAGTTTTCGTGTCTTGTTAACAAATTTTGAATTTTAGTTTTCTTTCTGGTACTCAAAAATTGTACTAGTATTCAAAGAAAATTTTATAATTTAAAGGCTTGATATATCATTTTTTCCTTAATTTGTTCAAAAAGTTTGATTAGACTACTAAACTTTTAAAGTGTCTCGATAGTTCCATCAACTTGCATAAAATGTTCAATTAGCTCCATGCGTAAAATGAAATCAACCACTGGTTGCAAAAAAAATAAAAAGTTAAATACAGAAGATTTATTGCACGCGTGTTAAGAAAAGTAAAACGACCAAGATCCGGAATTGGATCAATGCTCGCGACGGACTTAAAGTTGATGGCACTAGGTTTCCACAAAGTTGAGTACTCACATACAAAAAGGATGGGAATTCAGTAGCTATGAATTAACAAGATGGGGTAGGAATAATGTCAACCTGGTAATCCTAATTGAGCAAATACCGGATGGGATTTTAAATTTATGCATACAGGACCAATATAACATTCGTATTCTTTAATTCAAATTCAGATTCTTTATAAAAAAAATGGTATTATTCAACGACTTGCATTGAAATATTAAAATTCATATTGAAGTATTATAGTATAAAATGTGTTATATGGAGTATAAATATTATAATAACATTTCTTTTTCATATTAAACATAGGGTAGATATTAAAAAATCAACATAGTTTGATCGATTTGTAAAAAGTAAATTCGTGATTTTAAAACATACAAAATATAGATAATGTATTCCCAATGTTACAGAGATTCCAAAATGGTAATAATTGTTACAGAATGTTGACCCCATGGAAAAGTCCAATTGTTAGAAGGGCATTTTTATCTTTTTTGTAAGTCAATCTTTTTGGGATAACCTAGATTTTTAGTAATATGGGAATTGAGGGAGAACATATTTAGCATCTACACATATTTCAATGCAATATTAAGTCTATTGCATACCAAAAAGATGCAATTTCAAATCTTATTAATAGAAAATAAATTTTTTTTATATATGTATAATTTCATATTCTGACCACTTTTCAACATCCATCATTCTCACAAAAACTTGAAATTACACATATTTTTGTCTAGGAAACAAATTTATGTTCCGTTAATTAAACTTGAAATTACATCGTCTAATAAACTTAAAATTTAATATTTCAATATTTTGTATGTGGAAGTTGAATATATTACACGTCAATAATCATAAGGCTAAATTTATAATTTATCCCTAATTTTTTAGACAAGCCAAACTCCACTTTTAGCCCATCATATCCCTCATCTCGCATTACTCTCTCTCTCTCCTGAACACACCTCTCTCTCAACTGTATCTCTCTTAAAAGTATTACAACCTAACAAATCAATTGATCACTCGGTTGGAAAAAAAATAAGTTAAATGCGAAAAATATATTGCACGCGTCTTAAAAAAGTAAAACAATCAAGATCGGGGTATTGCGGTTGTAATATTAGAGAATACAAGATTTATAGTTGAACAAGTAATAACTTCACTTTTACTTTATTCTTGAATTATGTAATAACATTCTAAAATACGTGGAATGCATCTTCCGCATTTAACTTACTTTTTTTTGTAACCGAGTGATCAATTGATTATATTTTACACAAGTTCAGGGAGCTAACTGAATATTTTATACAAAGTTCAGGATGCTATCATGGCGCTTTAAAAGTTCAGGAGGCCAATCAAACTTTTTGGATAAGTTCAGGGTCAAATGATGTATTAAGCCTTCTTTTTACCCATATAATTGATATGCCAGTAGAGTATCACTTCCACCATAGACTTGTATGTGTAATCTATGGATTAATTTCACAATATTTAACAAATGATCACCCGATGATATGATCAGTTTTGATCACACGAACTTTAATAACCATATAGTATTTAGTAATTTATCGTGAGATCTAGGTTTATTACAATCTTAAGATAGAAATTCAAAATATTTTAAGGCTTACATTAATAAGTCTGGATCTAAAGGTGAATGACCAAATTCATTTAGTCACATGACTGATGATATGAAATACATATTACATGCATAGGACGGATCTAATTGTCCATGACTAAATTGTCAAATATTGTTGAATTAAGTTATAATTGAAATTTTATTTGGACTAAATTGACTTATAGGTAATTTGAAATCGAATAAACAAATATGATAAAAAAATATCCTTCGTCCTATGACGCTAACATTTGTTTGACCATGTTAGCTTTTTAGATTGCCAATGACATGAACCTTACGCCAATGTTATAAATTTTTAAATCACGAAAGTGCGTTTCAAAAAAAAACAAATCACAAAATAAAATATTACACTCTATTTTACGTACTTTTAAAATTTTGAGTGAAATCGAAAAAAACTCAAGGAGCCAAACCAACACATCCCAACCAGATTGGTATCTCTCACAATCAGGCCCCCAAGTGAGCCTAATATTATTAAAAATAAAAAAAAAGAGATAAGAAAAAGACTAGCAAAACAAATAGAAACTGTCTGCGATGACAGCAGTCATAAAAAAATCAAAGGATTTTAGAAAGTAGTAGTTGAGCTCCACCAAATAATATCAAGAGTCTTTTTACTGTAAATCGCAAGAGCATCCGACACTCGGTTACCTTTCACGATAAATATGTGTTACAATGAAATCAATTGAATCAACAAGTTTGAGACAAAACAACCATTCCTACCCAAGCCACCTGAATCAACAAGTTTGAGACAATGAAATCTATCACTGTGTCTCTGGCTCCTGATACCAACCCTTTTCCCAAGCCACCTGAATAGTGAAGAAAGCAAAACAACCGCACCGAAAGCCTTTGCTTTTAAATTGAAGACCCCTCTTACACCCACAGCTATAGAAACCCCCGAAGTTGAGCCGTCCGTAGTTATATTTAGCCAACCCTAGTGCGGAGGGTTGCATTCACACGTTTGGGGGTCGAAAAGAGATTGCAATCTTACTTAACAAAGTTGTCTCTGCGAGTGAATTTCTCATTCGCCTAGTCTCGAATCAGATACCAAAGTAGGCAAAATGCGGAGCATATAACCGCCCGTTCCATTTTAAAATGAACAAATTCTGAACTCGCCAGATTAACCGAGATATGCAGATTGAAATTAATATTAACACTGTTCCAAACACAACAAGATATTTCATAGGATTTTTTGGGAGCCAGAGACACAGTGATATTCATTGTACTTGCCATGCCGGATTGATAAAATCTGTTGTACTATATCTGGAGGATTGTTTGGAAGATTAAACTAGAAATCCCCCAGTGAGATGATTGCTAATTTCCGAGAAGACAGTCCGAGTAAAAGCCACAGGTAACTGTAATTGTTGCTCAGTGATGGAAGGCCGACTCAAATAGTCTGTCTAGAAGTTTAAGCGATCCACCAGAAAGAATCAATACGAAGCGGGTTATAGATATGAATTCCATTACTCTCATTAACTTGCATTTTAGAGATTAAAGTCTTCTGGACTAGCCGTCAGATGTGGTTGAAGATAATGGATAAAGTATTTGATTTCATTAATTTTTTTATAGGTATTAATAATTTTTCAATTTGCCACATGGAAATCTTGATCAATTATAACACAATTCTGTTAATAGATGAATGTTACATTTGGAATTTACATTTTTAAAAATTAAAAAAATATGCTGCAAGTTTCAATGTTTCAATGTGCTGTAAGTGTAAAAAATTTCAATGTGCTGGAAGTTTAAAAAACTTTGCCCAACTCTATCAGGCTAGATTTCGAAAAATTACTCCCACTAGTCGAACTAAAATTAGCCACCCAACTGTCAATTCCTGGCTCCGCCACTGTATGTATGTATAATATATCTAAACCCTAATCTCTCTTAAACATGAGTAACTACTTTTACAACTGCCTCTCCATATTCTCCATCTCTAACCGTGAAAAAAGTGAACTCCCCATAAATTTACAACCTGACCATAAGAAATTCTTCATGCAAATATTACAGTTGAAAATAATCGTATTTGCTAGATGGCGTAAGAATCGAGCGCTAGGCTCGCTGCAGAATAGAGAAACACCAAGAAAGTTAAACGACAATGACCCAATGTGAACTCCAACGACGCCAGCTAACCAAGCAGTTTTTCAACAGTTTTTTTTGGTAGGCAAAAGTTTATGAGAAAGATATAATTTAGGTGCAGGCTATCCTTACTTTGTTAATAAACAAAGTAAGGATTACTTCGTTGGATTTACCCTTCATTATAATTGGAATAGATCTGAACCATTCAATATTTTGTAAACGTTTTAAAGGAATTTAACTTGTTGACTTACTGTTCAGGTTACCTTCTTTTCTCCAACTTTATTCACACAAAAGTAGACAGACATCCTTCTGTACTCCTCCTCAACTCCTTCTGTAATTCTTCGATCTTCATCAACTGCTCTTCTCAACTCTCTTCTCAACCCAACTGACCTCCATCTTCTAAATTTAACTCTACCGCCAAACTCATCCATCTTGAAATTCTTTTTATTTTATATGAATCTTGTTGGGTTTAGCTTCTATTATGAAATTGATCCTCCAACTCGTAATTCAATCGCATCTTTTGGGCTTCCATAATTCTGGTAAGTTTCCTTTCCAATTTTAAATCTAAATTCGATAACTTATGATTGAAATTCTTCTTCTTTTGTTTGAACCTCGTTAGGATTAGCTTTCCTAAAGAATCTTTTGCCGATTGAAATTGATGCTCGAAATCTTTGAATTGGAGAGTTATCTAGAGATTGAAGGATGCCTGTTCATGGGCTTCATCAAACAAGTATCTATGATTTCTTACTTGAACTCGCCTCTGTGAAGCCAGATTGTATCGATGGAATTGTTTGGCCCTTTCATAATTCTAGTAAGTTTTTAACCCCTTTATCG
Source organism: Euphorbia lathyris (assembly GCF_963576675.1). Taxonomy (NCBI): domain Eukaryota; kingdom Viridiplantae; phylum Streptophyta; class Magnoliopsida; order Malpighiales; family Euphorbiaceae; genus Euphorbia; species Euphorbia lathyris. The sequence continues at coordinate 11,412,703 of NC_088918.1, read as the reverse complement.
AATTAAGATACAAAATAATAAGCCTTGGTTATTTTACTGCAATTTTGAGTTTGCTGTAGTAATGAGCAGTTGAATGATTTTTATGTATTGATCTAATATTGTGTTGTGAAAAATAGGATTGTGGAATCAAAAGTCCTCTGCTAATTTTTAAAACTCAATTGTTATGAAACTGTCTTTGAATCCTACTTGACTACCTATGCTAAATCAGTTTGCAATATGTTTAAGCTTAATTAAATGCATTAGTTGTTGCCAGCACACATCCTAATTTTTTGTTGTATGATGGTGCTTCTCATTTATACTGGCAGTTGAACGTACCAAATTCACACCACATTTATGTACTTTTGTTATCAAATTCATAATGGTGTGCCTCAGATTGAACTTCATCTTGAGCACAAAGCTTTCACTTGTAACCTTACTTCTATTTGAAGGGGGCAATTATAAACTAAAAGAAGAAGAAGCTGAACCTCTTAATTTCTGTGTTATGAGGTTAGAACTCTCTTTGACTGAGTTGTTATTAACTCCTAGCAAAATAGTTAGAGGAAATAATATACCTAACAAACAAGAAAATTCAAACTATTGACAGAATCATGTGTAATGGTTCATAGAAAAAACATAGCTATGCTAATTTGACACAAAAAATTAACATACAAGTTATTTTTGCAAACTAATAATGTGTAGCAAGCGTTCAATTTGACAGGTTGTTAGACATGTGGAGAACTGGAACGTGTCGGCACTTGAAGCAGTAGGCCAGATATTCACCCCTAGCTTTGGAAGACCAAATGCTAGAACTTAAACAAATTTCTGAAACTCTGAAGGTATTATAAGGTTCTCCATAGGGCCTGATGAAACTATGTTTGTGGTTAGCTTAGTTCTAGTTATATTCATGTGGTTAGCTTAGTTGTATTTATAGACTGAATATGAATAGTAACTAATTAAGGTAGTTTCTTAGTTGTTTTTTGTTTTCTACTTTTTACAATGCTTTACTATAATTATAAAGGGCATGAAGCATAGGATTAACATGATGGTAGTTTATACCCAAAAATAAATTACTTTAATATTAGTGTTTGAGAATTATTTAAGCATGATGATGATAATATACGAGAAATAGCGCATGGGCATGCATGATTATAATAATTTTCTGCTACTGGAATAATGAATCACGATAAAAAAGAACAGGCTTTTAACAACACTTTTGTAACAACGGTTTTATAAACTGTCTTATGGGATCAACTAAAAAAGCCCAGAATATTAATTGGCCCTGACTAATATAAATCCACAGGTTATATAGGCGTTGTAATCCCTAATCCATAACACATTCTTAACTTCATATCTCCTGTATCCCAGTCTCAAATTGTTAGCTCGCCAAACTCCCGATCCCGTTCGTTAGACTTCTGATCACCGTTCGTTAGACTTCCGATCACCGTTCGTTAAGCTTACCTTTCGCTTTTCTCCGTTTCCCTTTCACCATTCTCTGTTTGCCTGTCGTGGTCGAAGTTTCACTACACCATAGATTGCCTAGGGCAACTACTTTTCTAAACGTGTTGCCTTAAAATGTTGCGTTCTCTAAATTTATTTAATTGCTACTATTCATATATGTCTAAGATAACACTTCTACAAAATGTGTTGTTTTTTATTTTTTTCAGTTGTTTTATTTGAGCTAGTGTAACATTCACACACTATTTATAAATAATGTTGCATGATTTAACTTGGTAGTTAGATAAAGCAACATTTAACAATGTAAAAGAAATATTTAAAATGTTGCAATAATAATAATAATAATAATAAATAAATAAATAAGTATGGCTAATTTGTAGATAAAAATATGTTGATTAATAATACATTATATTTAATTAATAATTTTATTTATTATTCTATATCATTTTTGGGGAGAAAATCTGTTGTCCCCATTTCGGTGTTCCCTTCCATGTCCCTCTCACAAAAAGTGGCCCCTTTTAATCATGTGGGTCCTCTTGACTCATAAAATATATTATTTTAATTAAAAGGGACCACTTTTTGTGAGAGAGACATGGACGGGGACACCGAAATGGGGACATCAGATTTTCTCCCTCATTTTTGCTTTAAAATTTTCCCTCAAATTAATTTGGCTTTAAAATCTACACTAATAATTTTCAAAAATTTCACCAAATTTGTAGACTCTAAAAAATCCCCCAAATTAATTATTGTAAATTAATTAAATATAAAATATAATAATAAAATAAAATTTCTTAAAAAAATGAGATTAAATATATTGAAATATTAGTTGTTAGTAATAAAAAAATATTAACAAAAAAAAAAGCTATTAATATTTATCAAATTATTTTGCTTTAAAATTTCATACTAATATATTTAATTTCAAAATATCAAACCAATTAATTCTCTAAAATTTTATTAAATTTTTGGCTCTAAAATTTCCTTCCAAAAAAGTAATAAAAGAAAATAATGAATAGTAAAATAATTCATTCTCTAAAATAATTCATTCCCTCCAATTTTATCAAATTGTTAATAATCAATTTTATCAAATTTTTGGCTCTAAAATTTCCCCCCAATTATTTTACCTCCAAAATCCCAAGAAACAAAAAGTAAAAAACCCTCAAAGTCTAATGAAAACAAAATTTACCCTTTCAGTCTTTCTACTTCCCTTATCCTGAAATCCCTAGATCAGAACTTTTTCTCACCTCTCTCTCTCATCCTTTCCTCTCACACCGATATCCCTAATGTTTTGGGCTTCCTGGTTCGATCCAAAATTTAGTGCTCATTGACAATTTCTCTTGGTATGGCGTAACTGGTGGTAGGAATAGATGAATTCGAACTCAAATTTAGGGTTTATCTGTTGTTCTTACTTCACGCCTGAGGTTTGTGCTTTCACGTATATTCTAATTTGAGTTTTCCATTTCTGCAAAATATCAGTTTCCTTCAAGCGTGCAAAATTTGAATTTTCATTTAGGAAAACTTTTCCAATTCTTGATGCTTTCTATTATTTGATAATTGTTATCCACTGTTAGTTGTTAGTTTAACTCCACTACTCACCCAGAAATGCAAGTTGGTGTTCTTGAACTCAGTGAGAAATACATCATTTTGTTCTGTGTTTTGAATTTCCATAGCCATATGAGCAGAGTTTTCCAAATATGAAGTTTTTATATTCTAAGATTGTATGCATAAACTTGTGTCAGCAAATGAGATAGTTGTCCTCGAGTTAGGGGATTACATGTGGTTTCTTTTTGTTATTTGTTTTTTTACCTGCAAATTTGTTTCTCTTTATTAATTTATTTCGTTTTGAAGTGTAGAAGCTCAATCAACTGCATGTAATGAAGGGTAGAAGGTCCTAATAATTTAGATTTTGCATTTTTCAAAGTCTCTCTTCTGAACTGCTCCTCAGATAATGGTATATTTTGAAAAGAAATTGTGCAACTTAATGTTAAATATAAATAATAGTTTTGTATTGTATCGTGGTAAAAAACACAAGTGATATGTGTCAGATGTTGTTTGGTAAACATGAGTTTACAATTAAGTTTGGCAGAATTAATGTTGCAAATTAAGATTTACTAATTTTGGAATGTCTGAATCACAAACTATGATGTGGAAGTCTGTAGTTTAGGTATGGAGGTGTGGTGATCATCGTTAATACATCCTTACTAGACAACCAAATGAAAATGGATAAGTGAAATAGAAATAGACAAAGGATTTATATTAGATTAGATTAGGTAGTAATGTATAGTGACTGACTTGTGTTATTTTATCACCATGAAAATTGATCAGATGGTAATTATAGCAACTGAAAGCACACACATTCTTTTTTATACAAGTGCAATTTGTGTTTTGATATTTGAGTCAGGTGGTGTTGGAACTTTTCTTTTCCTCCTTTTCCTTGCACCATTTAGATAGCTTGTTATGGGACCTGAAAGTACTCTGAAAATATCTCGCAATCATCAAATTACAGCTTGTTTGGTAGACTAGTATGAGAAACTTTCTTATAAGGCTTTTAGCCTATCTTATAATGTCTTTCTTTCTTTTAAACCTGTTTTCCAAAAACCATCATAAGACCATGTGGGGCTTCTAAAAGAGGTGCACCTAAAGTGCCTACCTTCCAAACCAATTGATTATTAGCTAATATCTAACACCATTTGAAAGGTCAATTTCTTGGTCTGTCAAGCTTTCAGAACATATCTGACAGATAAAGATATCTATGAGATTAGGCTGGCTGCCTAACACCTAGTTTTAGGTACCTTGAGGCCTTGTCAAGTTACTAACATCTTGCAGCATATGTATAGGGCCTCAAGGTAAATGGTTTGGCTGAGAGGGGAAATTTTCATGATTCTTTTGCCTGTGCAGAGCAGGAAGCATTCTTCCTCTTATCTATGTCTAGGGAACACAACAGGTTCTTGTGAATTTTAAGTTTTAGTCAATCCAATTCTTACCGTGCATGCTATTTGGATAAATAATTTAGAAAAAGTTCCACTTTAGTTGTAGACCACAACAAATGCAGAATACCAGCTCCGTAGGACACTCTCAAAGAGAATTTTGACATCCATGCTTTAAAGTTCATGAAATTTCATATTTTTGGTGTAACAGGGTCAGAATGTGTTAATAATCAAATTCACAGATTCTGTATATTGATGGTTCAAGATCAATCTAGGAAATAGGGCATAGAAAAGCATTCTCTATTAGTCTTAAAAATTGCTTTGCAGTGGCAGTGGTATTTTTCAAAGTATTGCTGCTGGCTTATTATGGTACACCAAAAATTATAAAATTATTTCTGACTTTTATTTTTGTCAAATCCTTTCACTTTTGTTCATATGTAGCTATAAATTTTAATATTGCATGCTAACACTAATCTCTAATGGCAATTAACTATATCGGTGGAGTGTGTTAATTTACTGCTGGAGGTTAACAAGCTCATATGCTCAATATTTTTTCTTCCCAAAATATTTTATATATTCTTTTTCTGGTATTAAAAATACTCTCATGAATAAGGAAAGTTAATACTAAAAATATAAAACTTTTTGAAAGATAAAAATTTCATATTAACTGAGCTGCAAGAAATAAAAGTATTTCTTTTTTTAATTATGCTCACTGCATATGCTTTATGTGTAAATTGCTTGTAGTTGTTGACAACATTAAGTTACAAAAATTGCTAATAGTTAATTAGCTTAGATGAAATTAAAAAGTCATGTTGCTTTTGCTCTTTTCCATAATTTGGCATATAAAAACATATCATTTTTTTCAACTGTACCATATGATTTCCAATTCATAATTTCAATGCATTTATGTGTATGGATTTAGATAATTATATTATAGGCTAATGGCCCATGATATGAATCAGGAACTTTTTACTTATTTATAATAATAATTGGATTCTTTTAGTTTATAATATACTAAATAGAGCCAATAAGCATGTTTATATTTTGTTGGCACTGAATTAACATGCTAGGACCTTAGCATGACTGTGCCAGCTGAATAAAATCTCAACTACCTACTGGGCTCATTTGGATTAAAAAAAAATATAGTTGTTATTGTATGAAATAAGCTGATAGGCGTCCACTTTAACTGTGAATACGGTGCACTCTCTCTGATATTGTTTGCATGCAAAATTTTGAGTGTAGTAAGTGCTGATTTGATCCCGAGATATATTCGAGAAAGGTACAGGACTCTATGTTGACAAAAATCCTCAATATGTTGACAAAAAATCCTGAATATGATATTAGCATGTGATTTATCATGGATGTATGAATTGTTTGTGTTTGGTGCAGGAAGTGCTGATTTATCAACGAATTCTTCATTAGGCTTGTCAGACTTTGAAAAGGTACTATTACAGTTGTATCAAACTTATGGCGTCATATAATTTGTTTGGTTTGAGTTACAATCACAACACATTTGATTGACTGTGGATGTGAATATATATGTTTGTTACTGAGTTGTCAAATTGCACAGTTGTTTGCTTCCATTAACCAAATTGCATTAGTTGTTCTTGATTTCCACTTATAATATTAATGCGATGGTATTGGGGTGGATCAAATCCATCCCACAGCCTGCTGCCTTGGCAGCTGAATTCCATGTTGCTGCCAAAGTATGCAGCAGCTAACCAAGCTGCTGCTGCAGAGCTACAACTCAGAATTGTAAAAAGAGCCAAAACTTCTTTTATTTTTTTTTTTATAATATCTACCCATATGTGTAAAATTAGCCCCTTAACATCTATAAAATCTTGTTTACCTTTGCATCTTCCACAAGGCAGCAGTAGCTCTTGCTGCTCTCTTGGCAGGATCAACCATTGGTACTGCCTCAATGTTATACTTAGCTTACATGATCTGTTTGCTTTAGGAAACAAAGACATTATAGATTGTTAACCAAATGCAGGCAGCAGGAGCATGTTGGTACTTACTAGGGCTTCAAAGAACAACAAAATGCTTGAGAGAACAATGCAGAGAAACAGCAGGATGTGGGTTGAATTTACTGTCTTGTAAACAACCTATTTACTACGGAACAGCAAGCAAGGGTAGGGATGTTTCCAGAATTCAATGGGCAGATAACAAAGTTGTCAGGGCTACCTGTTTAGGCACTAGCCATAATTATAATTATGGTGCTTATAAATGGACTGTTCAACTTGTCACTAATGATAATAGATTGGAGAAAATTCTCTTTCCCATCTTCTGGGGCCTTATGACTCTCAGGTATTACTTCTCTCCTCATTTTCACCTTTTAATTTTGTTTGTATGGAGCTTATATATATGGAAATGATTTCAGCACTTTTGGAAACCTGGAGAGCACAACTGAATGGTTGGAAGTTGTTTTCAACATCATTGTTCTTACAAGTGGACTCCTTTTGGTTACCATGTTGATTGGGAATATTAAGGTACCAAGTTCAATTAAATATATATATTAATTAATTTAATTATACATGTATTTCAAGTAAATAACACTTTCGTAATCTGGGATGAATTAAGGTGTTGTTGCACGCAACAATGTCTAAGAAGCAAGCAATGCAATTAAAGATGAGGAAAAAAAGGTTGCCGCAAGAATTCAGGCACCGCATGCGCAACTACGAGAGGCAGCGATGGGCGGCGATGCGCGGGGTTGATGAATGTGAGATGATAAGGAACCTGCCTGAGGGCCTCAAAAGAGATATCAAGTACCATCTCTGCTTGGATTTGGTTAAACAGGTATTTTTCCTCCGACCAATTAAACCCAAAGCTTAAGCTAGTTGGGCTAACTATGAACCTTAATTACATAAACATTGAAGTTTGAAATTTATCTGTCAGGTACCACTTTTTCAACAGATGGATGAACTTGTCCTAGAGAACATCTGTGACAGTGAAATCCCTCATTTTCACAAAGGGAGAAACAGTAAGTTTACAAACATTTGATTGGAGTTAATTGAGTAAAACCTTTCATAATCATAATCAGTAGTATCTTGAAATTGATCATGTTATGGAATTAGATAACAAGAGAGGGAGACCCAGTACAAAGAATGTTATCCGTAGTAAGAGGACACCTCCAAAGCAGCCAAGTTCTAAGAGATGGTGTAAAGAGTTGCTGCATGTTAGGCCCAGGAAATTTCAGCGGAGATGAACTCTTATCATGGTGTTTAAGACGGCCATTTATCGAAAGATTACATCCATCTTCATGTACACTAGTGACACTTGAAACAACAGAAGCATTTGGGCTAGAAGCAGAAGATGTGAAATATGTGACACAACATTTTAGGTACACATTTGTTAAAGAAAGAGTGAAGAGAAGTGCGAGATATTATTCACCAGGCTGGAGAACATGGGCTGCTGTTGCTATTCAGTTGGCATGGAGAAGATATAGGCATCGATTGACACTTACTTCTTTGTCTTTTATCAGGCCAAGAAGACCATTGTCTCGTTGTTCTTCCTTGGGAGAAGATATACTCAGGCTTTATACTGCTTTGTTGACTTCTCCCAAGCCAAATCAGGATGATTTTGACTTCTGAATCGCATATGTGCTGTGTATGGATTCATGACACTTTTGCTATGGAAAATCAATCCTATTGTGGTTTTTTTGTAATAGTGACAGAAGTTGGTCAGACTAAGACAATGAGATATCGTGGACAAACAAAGCTTGATGCAATTCACACAAGAAAGTTGTTTATGATTGCAATGCTTAGATATTAGGTGCTTTTGTTGGATTCTAATATTAGGTGCTTTTGTTGAATTCGAATATTAGGTGCTTTTGGCAAACAATTTTCTTTTGGTACTGTTTCTTTTTTATGTAAACAGATGTTATATTGCGATTTATTTAAAAAGTTGTCTTTTCGATTATTAAGTGTTGCTTTTTCGGATTTGCTTTTAAAAATCAAATAATGTTGCTTATACATTACAAAATGTTGCAGTTGTCAATATGAAAGTGTTGCTCTAATTGTAAATTCTGTTGCTTTAGTTAGCAGGTATGTGTTGCTGTTCGTAAAAAAATGTTGCCTTAATGCAAACAATCATTACTTTAGTATAAAAATATTGTGTTGCTTATGCTTAAAGAGTGTTGCATTTACTTTAAAAGAGTGTTGCATTATTTGTACATAAGTGTTGCATTATTTGTACATAAGTGTTGCTATTACTTAACAAAGGCAACATACTATTAATATTAAAAGTGTTGCTTTTATGAGAAAACAATGTTGCTTTTAATTATTTTGTGATGTAATGTTGCATTTGCTGTAAAATATGGCAACACGTTCCTTGGTGTTGTATTTGGTAACATAATGTTGCCTTTGACGGCAAAGGCAATGGCTAATATACCAACACTTTACATATGACCTAATGTGTTGCCTTGTCCCATTTTTTTTCCTATTGTTACATTTATAGGCTCTATTGTAACTCATTTACGATGTTGCAATAGGCCATTTATGGTGTAGTGTTTTCTGATGGGTTTTCTTTTGTTCCTCAATACTCAGTCCCAGTCTCTGTCGTTCTTGTTCAACACTGCTTCTGGCTTAGACATTTCTTATTGAAACAGTATCAAAACCACTTCCAGCTGATTCAACAAAAGGTAAATAGTAGCAACAACGGTCTAATGTAGTTGAAGTTAGATAAGGATCTACATTAATATTATATTTTGTAAAGTCGCACAAGCAAATACCTATATTTTCTTCCGATCATATTGATGATAAGGAAATCCGATTTTGATAAGGAATTACCTAGTTTCACAAGCTTAACTAAACAGCATATATACTGTCTCTACAGGTTGTAATGGTTGATTTTTTCATGGCTGATCAAATGTGCAGTCATGTAGCTTCAATTTTAAAATAATTTCATACTATATACATATATGTGCAAGGCTTTTTCCTGTGAAAAGACCCTCAGTTTACAAATTTATGGTGTTTCCTTGGTGCATAATGTGATGAAATGGTTAGTTTCTGATGTTGAAGTGAATTAATTTTGATGTTGAAATGAATTAATGATTCGAAAATGTTCATTGTGCATGAAGAATATGCTTAATGGTGTTATGCTCTGCTTACATTAACACTAGACTAAAGTATTGCCCTTTTAATGCAAGAATATCTAACTATATATTTTAAGCTGAAAGACTTCCTAAGAGTCCTTGTACATCTCTCTGTCATGAATTTGTTCTTTTTTTATGAGTAGATATTACTGCATTCAACACTACAATAGTTTGATATGTGAAACATTGCCGACATGCAAATGTGAAAAAATATTTCCACTATCGGTTGAAATTCAGATGCAGCATATGAATCTGAAAATTATGTTAACAGAGGAATTTAGATTTATCATGTCCTCTTTTTAATTTCTTTTATTCTCTCATGCATACTGCTATAACATGGCTAAGCACATATGCAAGCATAAACATGGTAATGTAAATTTTTTTCTCTTATGGGTTCTCTTTTATTTTCCAAATTAATAACATGGAGATTATCAATTCTAGGTCACGGTTATTATGATGAGCTTGTGGTCCCAATAATTGAAAATACTGCTCATGAAAGGGGACTCAGAATTATCAAGGAGGTAAATTAACTCCCAAATTTTCCTCTTGTTTCGATTAATTCACAAGTCTGTTGGAAATTTAGCTTGTATTGTTGTTGCTGTGATACTTTGTCCCTTTACAAATCATTTGATGTTTTTTTTAATAAGCAAAGTTCTTTGACATGTGTCTTTGTTTTACAGCTTCATATCAATGTGTTAAGCTAAGTTATGTTAAAAGAAACAATACTTTTTTTATGGTTATTTAATTCCTTAAGAATCACATATTGAATTATTAATATAGAAAAACATATGTTTACAAATTAAAGGTTCATTTGAGTGATAAAGTTTCAAGTCGTATAAGCTAGATATCTAAAGTTAGTAAAGACAACAAACTTAAATTGAAGAGAAACCATTTAAAAACTGCTTGAACAACCTGGAACTAATTAATCGGATTAAAAAGATGTGTAACGCGCATCTTGTTAATGAGTCTCTCAAAAGCTTGAGTACCATGTTGTTTCATATATGCCAGGAGAAGATGCATGCTCCTATTCTACTTTGCTGTAAACACATATTTTGTGAAGATTGTGTATCAGAATGCTTAGTTAATAATATTCTTTTCTGTTTCGTTGTTAGTATCATTTTGTTGAGTGACATTCTGATTTCAGGTTTGAAAAAGAGAGAATGTGCCCGTTGTGCAGGGCGTTGGTGAAACCTGCAGATCTGAGATCATTTGATGATGGATCAACCACTTTATTCTTCCAGATATTTTAAATTCTTCTATGGTAAAAATTGAAGGAATTCCAACCCAGACCCAGATGGAGAGATGTGGTGCACATGTAAAATGGAGTTAACCAAAGAAATGAAACTAGTACAATACAGTACAAATAGTTGATGAATAGGTAGGTTGTGTTCCTTTTACGAAGAGAAAAGGTCGAGTGTATCTCTCAAGACAAAAAGGTCTTTGTAGTTTTAGACATTTATGTAAAGTTGGAATAAATTTACGTGATCTTGTTATTTTAGGAGGAAAAATCCATAAACCTTGTGAAAAAAATAGAGTTTTACGTAAAACATTTTAAATTTACGTAAATCTTTTACTTTTAGACATAATTTACGTAAAGTTGGAATAAATTTATGTGAGTTTGCTATTTTAGGATGAAAAATTCACAAATCTTATTAAAAATGGAGTTCTACATAAAACCTTTTAAATTTATGTAAATTTTGTATTTTTAGACATAATTTATCTCAAGTTGGATTAAATTTACGTAAGGTTGTAATTTTTTATAAAAAAAATCAATAACTTTGAAAATATGAGTTTTACGTAGAGCCTTTGAATTTTACGTAAATCTTTTATTTTTAGACATAATTTACGTAAAGATGGATCAAATTTACGTAACCTTGTTATTTTATAAGAAAAATTCATAAATTTTGTGAAAATTAGAGGTTAACATAAAACCTTTGAACTTTACGTAAATCTTTTATTTTTTGACATAATTTACGTAAAATTGGACTAAATTTACATAACCTTGTTATTTTATTAAAAAAGTCCACAAACCTTATGAAAAATAGAGTTTTACGTAAAACATTTGAAATTTACGTAAATCTTTTATTTTTAGACATAATTTACGTAAAGTTGGACTAAATTTACGTAACATTGTTATTTTTGGAGAAAAAAATTCATAAACCTTGTCAAAAATAGAGTTTTACGTAAAACCTTTGAACTTTACGTAAATCTTTTATTTTTAGACATAATTTACGTAAAGTTGGACTAAATTTACATAACCTTGTTATTTTAGGAGATAAAATCCACAAACCTTGTCGAAAATAGAGTTTTACGTAAAACCTTTGAACTTTATGGAAATCCTTTATTTTTACACATAATTTACATAAAGTTCGACTAAATTCACGTAACCATGTTATTTTAGGAGATAAAATCCACAAACCTTGTGGAAAATACAGTTTTACATAAAACCTTTAAACTTTACGTAAATATTTTATTTTTAGACATAATTTACATAAAGTTGGACTAAATATACGTAACCTTGTTATTTTTTGACAAAAATTCCTAAACCTTGTAAAAAATAGAATTTACGTAAAAACTTTGAACTTTACGTAAATCTTTTATTTTTAGACATAATTTACATAAAGTTTGACTAAATTTACGGAATCTTGTTATTGTATAAGAAAAAATTCAGAAACCTTGTGAAAAATAGAGTTTTACGTAAAACCTTTGAAATTTACATAAATCTTTTTATTTTTAGACATAATTTACCTAAAGTTTGACTAAATTTATATAACCTTGTTACTTTAAACCTTGTGAAAAATAAAATTTTACATAAAAGTAAATCTTTTATTTTTACACATAATTTACGTAAAGTTGGACTAAATTTATATAACATTGTTATTTTATGAGAAAAAAATCCATAAACCTTGTGAAAAATAGATTTTACGTAAAACCTATGAATTTTATGTAAATCTTTTATTTTTTGACATAATTTACATAAAGTTGTACAAAATTTGCACAACCTTGTTATTGTAGGAGAAAAAATCCAGAAACCTTGTGAAAAATAGAGTTTTATGTAAAACCTTTTAAACTTTACGTAAATCTTTTATTGTAGATATAATTTACGTAACGTTTGACTAAATTTACGTAACCTTGTTATAGCAGGAGAAAAATCCAGAAAAACCTTTGAATTTTATGTAAATCTTTTATTTTTAAATATAATTTACGTAAAGTTGGAATAAATTTAAGTGATCTTGTTATTTTAAGATGAAAAATTCACAAACCTTATTAAAAATAGAGTTTTACGTAAAACCTTTGAAATTGACCTAAATTTTGTATTTTTAAACATAATTTTCGTCAAATTGGACTAAATTTACGTAAAGTTGTAATTTTATACAAAATAAATCAATAACCTTGAAAAAAATGAGTTTTGCGTAGAGCCTTTGAATTTTACGTAAATCCTTTATTTTTAGACATAATTTACGTAAAGTTGGATTAAATTTACGTAACCTAGTTGTTTTATAAAAAAAATCCACAAATTTTATAAAAATTAGAGGTAAACGTAAAACCTTTGAATTTTACGTAAACCTTTTATTTTTAGATATAACTTACGTAAAATTGGACTAAATTTACGTAACCTTATTATTTTATTATAAAAAAGTCCACAAACATTATGAAAAATAGAGTTTTACGTAAAACTTTTGAAATTTCCGTAAATTATTTATTTTTAGACATAATTTAAGTAAAGTTGGATTCAATTTACGTAACGTTGTTATTTTTGGAGAAAAAATTCACGAACCTTGTGAAAAATAGAGTTTTAGTAAAACTTTTAAACTTTACGTAAATCTTTTATTTTTAGACATAATTTACGTAAGGTTTGACTAAATTTACGTAACCCTTTTACTTTAGGAGAAAAATCCATAAACATTGTGAAAATTAGAGTCTTACGTAAAACCTTTGAACTTTACGTAAATATTTTATTTTTAGATATAATTTACGTATAGTTTGACTAAACTTACGTAACCTTTTTATTTTATGAAAAAAAAATTCACAAACCTTGTGAAAACAGAGTTTTACTTAAAACCTATGAATTTTATATAAATCTTTTATTTTTAGATATAATTTTCGTAAGGTTTAACTAAATTTACGCGACCAAATTTACGTAACCTTGTTATTTTAGGAGAAAAAATCCACAAACCTTGTGAAAATTAGAGTTTTACGTAAAACCTTTGAACATTACGTAAATATTTTATTTTTAGATATAATTTATGTATAGTTTGACCAAATTTACGTAACCTTTTTATTTTAGGATAAAAAAATTCACAAACCTTGTGAAAATTGAGTTTTACGTAAAAACTATTAATTTTACGTAAATCTTTTATTTTTACACATAATTTACGTAAGGTTTGACTAAATTTACGTAACCGTTTTACTTTAGGAGAAAAATCCACAAACATTGTGAAAATTAGAGTTTTACGTAAAACCTTTGAACTTTACATAAATATTTTATTTTTAGATATAATTTACGTATAGTTTGACTAAATTTACGTAACCTTTTTATTTTAGTAGAAAAAATTTACAAACCTTGTGAAAATAGAGTTTGATATAAAACCTATGAATTTTACGTAAATCTTTTATTTTTAGAATAAAATTTACATAAGGTTTGACAAAATTTACGTAACCTTGTTATTTTAGGAGAAAAAATCCACAAACCTTGTGAAAATTAGAGTTTTATGTAAAACCTTTGAACTTTACGTAAATATTTTATTTTTGACATAATTTACATATAGTTTGACTAAATTTAGGTAACCTTTTTATTTTAGGAGAAAAAATCCACAAACCTTGTGAAAATAGGGTTTTATGTAAAACCTATGAATTTTACGTAAATCTCTTATTTTGAGACATAATTTATGTAAGGTTTGACTAAATTTACGTAACCCCTTTACTTTAGGAGAAAAATCCACAAACATTGTGAAAATTAGAGTTTTACGTAAAACCTTTGAACTTTACGTAAATATTTTATTTTTAGATATAATTTACGTATAGTTTGACTAAATTTACGTAACCTTCTTATTTTAGGAGAAAAAATTCACAAACCTTGTGAAAATAGAGTTTTATGTAAAACCTATGAATTTTACGTAAATCTTTTATTTTTAGACATAATTTTCGAAGGTTTGACTAAATTTACGTAACCTTGTTATTTTAGGAGAAAATAATCCACAAACCTTGTGAAAATTAAAGTTTTACGTAAAACATTTGAACTTTACGTAAATATTTTATTTTTGATATAATTTACGTATAGTTTGACCAAACTTACGTAACATTTTTATTTTAGGATAAAAAAATTCACAAACCTTGTGAAAATAGAGTTTTACGTCAAACCTATTAATTTTACGTAAATCTTTTATTTTTAGACATAATTTACGTAAGGTTTGACTAAATTTACGTAACCCTTTTACTTTAGGAGAAAAATCCATAAACATTGTGAAAATTAGAGTCTTACGTAAAACCTTTGAACTTTACGTAAATATTTTATTTTTAGATATAATTTACGTATAGTTTGACTAAACTTACGTAACCTTTTTATTTTATGAAAAAAAAATTCACAAACCTTGTGAAAACAGAGTTTTACTTAAAACCTATGAATTTTACATAAATCTTTTATTTTTGGTTATAATTTTCGTAAGGTTTAACTAAATTTATGTAACCCTTTTACTTTAGGAGAAAAATCCACAAACATTGTGAAAATTAGAGTTTTACATAAAGCCTTTGAACTTTACGTAAAGATTTTATTTTTAGATATAATTTACGTATAGTTTGACTAATTTTACGTAACATTTTTATTTTAGGATAAAAAAATTCACAACCCTTGTGAAAATAGAGTTTTACGTAAAACCTATGAATTTTACGTAAATCTTTTATTTTTAGACATAATTTACGTAAGGTTTGAGTAAATTTACGTAACCTTGTTATTTTAGGAGAAAAAATCCACAAACCTTGTGAAAATTAGAGTTTTACGTAAAACCTAAGAACTTTACGTAAATATTTTATTTTTAGATATAATTTACGTATAATTTTGCTAAATTTAGGTAACCTTTTTATTTTAGGAGAAACAAATTCACAAACCTTGTGAAAATTGAGTTTTATGTAATTTTTTTATTTTATCAGTCCCTATGTTAAATATCTAACAAATTGTTTAGTTCTTGTATTTCAATAATATATTGTTTACTTCTTATTTTTTATTTTGATTAAGAGTTTTGTCACTTAAATTTTTAAATTATTGAACAGATTAATCCCTTTACAAGGGACTAAACTGTTGAATTAAGCTAAAATTAAGGATGGAATAGTATATTATTAACATATAATGACTAAATAGTGATTAGATTAAAATATAGGGACTCATATATTATTTACCTTGTAATTAATAATCTTTAAAATTTTCATAATTAAATAGTACCTGTTATAGCAGGTTACCTTTTTTATTAATTTTAATTAACCTTATTTTTATTAACACATGTCCAATTACTATTGGATACTAAAACAAAGTATGATTACTTTTTTTTCCAACATAATAACCATAGAATTTACCTATAATTTATATTTTGTTGTTTTATGATTTTTTTTTTTTTTAAAAGTTGTGTGCAATGCACTTACAGTAAACAAAGGAAAATTACATCAAAGATGAAGAAAAACCCTTAACCCACCCCACCCGGATGTGATTCGAACCCATGACCTCTAGAGTCATAGGTAAGCTCTCAACCAACAGGCTAATTAAATGAAAATCTTGTTATTGTATTTGTATTATTTCATCTAATTAAATGATGTCATTTTATTAAAAAAAAAAACTTTAATCCTCTCCTTTATTCATAAATATATATTTTTTTACCTATTTGACCTTGCTAACCAAGTTTAAAAATCAACTAGAATTATTTAAGAATGATCTTATCAGTATCACGATGTCAATGAAAATTTGTAAGACAGTAAATTTTAATTTCTTTTGTATAAATTCGTGTGTTTTAACTTATTACATTAGGTAGTCAACAATATTCATAATGAAATTTGTATAAGATATATACACCAATATCTATCAATAGCAGAAAATTTCATTCACAATTTCATTTAGATATTAATCATAAAGTAAAAAAAAAAATTGTGCACTGTGCATTTAACCATTAGTTAGGCTCCCAGAAAAAGAAATTAAAAGAAAATATCAAAAACAATTTGCACTTTCATGATCTATATCATAAATTTTTATGGACTACAACTCTAAAATTAAGCTCAGTTGACTACCAAGCCCTGCTATTCAAAATCACAACTGTGGACAAGATAAATTAGACACGAAAGGGACTCATCGATCCGGAAGAATTATATATCATTCTGTAATTGCATAAATATGGATAGTTAGAGAATTCTCATAAAATTTCTTCATCATAGATATGTCCCTGTCATTAGAGATAGTAATCAGAGTCTTGGTATCACCAGGTAGGAAGTACTTGAACTTTTTGATGCAACTAACACTATAATCAAACATTTCAGCAACTTGAACTTTCAAGTCTTTAAGCGTTAGAGTCCCATATCTGGCAAAGTAGATAGCATGAGCATCATTGCCTACGTAGATGAAAGACCGGTCTTTGGTAGTCTCAAATTTTCCAAACAAATGGCATATTAATATCAAGTCCGACTTAATCATGACCTGCTTAAATCAACCAAATTGGTTAGAAGCAGGTTCAAATCATTGCGAGCAAAATCAAATGCAGAGTGAATATTATTTGCAGTAAAAATTCAGTATGAAATCAACTTTGCTCTCTAATTAAGCTGTATACAAGTCAAAACAAATTCAACAACAGAGAACACTAATTTCATAAAATCCAATTACAAAACAGAAACCACTTTGCAGGATATTCATCAATGACCCAGAAGAATTCCCCAAAAATATACGAGCAAGACAAATAATGTTAGATCAGTAAGAAAAACAATCCCAGAATCCCAATTGGATTTTCTGATCGAAATTAGGTTTATCACCAAATAATCAGCAGGTAGGGATTCGATTTGCTGAATAAGAACATACTAATTGAGGAAATCTGAGCAGGGGCTGTAGTAGTCTATGTTTCAGACACAAGCAAAAACCAGGAAAAGTTTATGTCAAAAAACAGTCTTCAAAACAAAGATCTATGAAACAGAAACAGAAACTGAAACATAAAAATGCTAATGAAGAGGAGTTTAAGTGAAACATAGGTCAGTCACTTAATAAAATCCAATCCAAACACAGGAATTTCATCAATAGCCCACAGAAATTCCCCCAAAAAACCCTAAATTCAGAAAGCATAAATTCGATCATATTAATAAGTCAATTCATGTTATCACTTCCAGAAGATATTATTCTCTCATATTTCAAAATGCCAATACAAAGAAATAAGCCAAAAAGAAATCAAATTAGCTCACAGCATACAACAAATTCATCAACAGAGAATATTAATAAAAGCAAAAACAATGCTTGAAAATCGAAAAAGCATGCAATGTCAACCCATAAGCCATTTAACATGAAAAAATCCCCAAATTCAACAAGCAAGCCAAGAGCAACGGTAGAGGAATCGAAGTAAAATAGCACAGAAGGAAAGAGTGTACCTTCGTTCTTGTAACAGTAGGAAACAAACAGTTTAAGAAATTCTCAGAATAACGATTAGAGTTTCTAATCAAATTTTGAATAAGAA
The DNA here is from genome assembly GCF_963576675.1 of Euphorbia lathyris. NCBI lineage: Eukaryota > Viridiplantae > Streptophyta > Magnoliopsida > Malpighiales > Euphorbiaceae > Euphorbia > Euphorbia lathyris. The sequence continues at coordinate 11,394,563 of NC_088918.1, read as the reverse complement.
CACACAAATTTATCTATCTATATATAGTATACCTAAACCCTAATCTCTCTCTTATCCATTGCTGCTGTCTGCTGCCTCTCTGATACGGATTGAAAGCGAGAAATGAAGGTTTTAGTCGTAAACCAACAAAGATGTTCTTCTCAAGCTTAACTTGAAAGAGTGAATCCCGATAACAAGGTATAAACCTTAATTCTCAAAGAGAAATGATATTTGATTGATAAAAGTTGTTCCATTCTTACAAAATGAGGGTATAAATACATCCCATAATGACCGACGCTACCCCTGTTAGGGTTACAAAAAGGCATAAGACAAAAGGCAAAATGGATAGTCTGCTCAGACAAGGAGTACGTCGGCGCAGGTACGGACTGTCAGGCTGTCTGTTGGTCGACTTCCTGAGGAAGTAATCTTGGCGATCCGCCCATGCTCATATGTGGATACGCCTTCTGGCGTACTCCTAGATCCGCCTTGCTCGCATGTCTTGGGGATCCGCCCTTCCAGGTGCATTCTCTGTGAGCTTGATTCTTGAAGACCCGCTAGAGTCCGCGCGATCAGTGTGGCCAGTTCGGATGTCCGCATCATTCTCTCCTTCTTTAAAAGAGTCCGGCACTGATTCGTTTTTGTTGAGCTCTAAAGGACCATCCGATTTCCATGGGCTAAGGTCACGGATGTTGAACGCTGGTGAGACTTTGCCAAGCCAGTTTGGCAATGCTATATGATAGGCATTGGCGTTGATCTTTTTGGTGATTTTATATGGCCCATACCTCCTAGGCCGAAGTTTGCTGCTTGCGGTGTTGGCGAGCCTCTCCTTGCCCAAATATACCATGACCTCATCTCCAACTTCGAACTGTAGGTCCCTGCGGTGCTCATCCGCCTTAGCCTTTAACTTCTGATTTCTATCCTCAAGAGTCTCCCTTACCTCTTGGTGCATCTGCATATAGTCCTGGGCCAGCTGGTTGGCAGTCACATTTCCCTTTGGAAGGTATGCTATATCAAGGGCATGGTTTGGGGTCTTTGTGTATACTACCTCAAATGGTGATCTCCCGGTTCCCGAATGTACAGAGCCGTTGTAGGCGAACTCAGCTTGGGCTAGAACCACATCCCACATCCGGGGCTTATCCTTGCACTTGCTACGCAATAAGTTTCCCAGAGTTCTATTGACCGCTTCTGTCTGTCCGTCTGTCTGAGGGTGGGCAGTGGTACTAAACTTCAGAGAAGTATCAAAAAGAGCCCACAAGGTCCGCCAGAAGTGACTCAGAAACTTTGTGTCACGATCTGAGACAATACTCTTTGGTACGCCATGTAGTCTGACGACCTCCTTGAAGAACAGTTTAGCAGTTGCCGATGCATCATTGGTTTTTCGGCATGGTATGAAGTGTGCCATTTTTGAGAATCGGTCAACAACCACAAAGATGGAATCCATGCCCCTCTGAGTTCTGGGTAACCCTAGGACAAAATCCATGGACAGATCCTCCCATATAGTTTCTGGTACAGGTAGTGGTAGTTGCAAACCAGCATTAGTGGGGTGTCCCTTGGCGGTCTGGCAAATATAGCATCGTTCTACTAGGTACGCCACTTCTCTCCTCATCTTGGGCCAGAAATAACGGGAACTTACTGCTTCATAGGTCTTGTTTCGCCCAAAATGTCCCCCCAGGGATCCGCCATGCAGATCGCGGATAACTTTTTCGCGGATGGAAGTGCAAGGTAAACAAAGTTGGTTACCCCTCATTAGATACTCATCCGTGATGTGATACGCTCCATCTCCATGCTGGGTTTTACATTTCTCCCAAATGCTACCGAAATCGGGATCCGCCACTACGTTTTGTTTTCCCGCCTTATGGATAAGCTTATAGGGGAACTTATCTATGAAGGCGGACCATCGGGCATGCATGGAGCTTCGAAGTTGCTTCTGACTTCCTAGATACTTGAGGGCCTGATGGTCAGTGTAGAGAATGAATTCTTTCCCCACTAAGTAATGCTCCCATGCTTTCAATGCCCTCACTATGGCATAAAATTCTTGATCATACGTTGCCCACTTTTGCCGTGCGTCACATAGCTTCTCACTGAAGTACGCAATGGGCCTTTTCTCTTGCATCAAAACACCACCAATCCCAATTCCACTGGCATCACACTCAACTTCAAACAGTTTATCAAAATCAGGATACGCCAGCACTGGCGCTGTACTCAGTTTTTCCTTGATCAAGGCGAAGCTCTCTTCTTGGGCGTCCGCCCACTCGAACCCCTTTCCTTTCTTCAAACATTCTGTCAATGGGGCCACTATGGAACTGAAGTTCTTAATGAATCTTCGATAAAATGTTGCTAGCCCATGAAAACTCCTGATGTCCCCCACATTCCTCGGAGTCGGCCATTCTCGGATGGCTCTCACCTTCTCTCCATCCACTTGGACACCGTCGCCACTAACCACGAATCCAAGGAAAACCAAACTTTCCATGACAAAGTCACACTTCTTGGTGTTGGCGAATAGCTGGTGTTTCCTTAACAGATCAAATACTGTCTGCAAATGCTTCTCATGATCCGCCAAGGTCTGGCTATGAATCAAAATATCATCAAAATACACAACTACGAACTTCCCAATCACCGGGCGAAGCACCTGATTCATTAGCCTCATAAAAGTAGTAGGGGAATTGGTCATCCCAAATGGCATCACTAACCACTCATACAATCCATCCCTAGTCTTGAAAGCAGTCTTCCATTCATCCCCAGCTCGAATACGTATCTGGTGATAACCGCTCCTGAGATCAATCTTGGAGAAGACTTTAGATCCGCCAAGCTGGTCCAGCATATCATCCAACCTTGGAATGGGGAATTTGTATTTGATGGTGATCTTGTTGATGGCCCTACTATCAACACACATCCGCCAAGACCCATCCTTCTTCGGCGTAAGTAAAGCTGGAACGGCACAAGGACTCATACTCTCCCTAACGTATCCCATCTCGATGAGTTCCTCCACTTTCTGTCTCATGATGTCGTTCTCCTTCGCACTCATTCGATAGTGTGGGAGGCTTGGTAAGCTAGCCCCAGGCACCAGATCGATATGATGTTGGATGTCCCTCAAAGGTGGTAACCCACTGGGTAGCTCTTCCGGGAACAGATCTTGATACTCGCCAAGTAGGCGGGTCACTTCACTCGGCATTTCCCTTTCGTCCCTTTGGGCGGATTCGTGATTCGCCTTAACCATTACCACGTATACCATTTGGCTTTCTTCACATTTGCTGACAAACGATTTGTGTGTAGGACAGACTACCAAGGTAGACTTCTTGTCGGCCTTTGGCTCTCTCACCATTGGTGTAAGGACAAACTCCACCCCATTCTTCACAAATCTGTAAGTGTTCTCTCTTCCGGCGTGGGTGGCGTTGTTATCAAACTACCAGGGTCGGCCCAACAATAGGTGGCATGCGTCCATATCGACCACATCACAACAGACTTCATCATGATAGTTACCAATCTCAATCGGTACCTTGCATCTCTAGGTCACCCTCAACTCGCCAACGTTCTTGATCCATCCCACCCTGTAGGGATCAGGGTGCGCCTCTACCAACAACCCGAACTTCTGAACGGCGCTGCTACTCACAATGTTCTCCTGACTACCACTATCAATGATTACGTTGCATCGCCCTTTGTTCACAAGGCAACGAGTCCGGAATAGTTGATGCCTCTGATCGCCCTCTAGTCGGCTGGAGACTAATAAGCGTCTAACCACATGAATGGCGTATCTCCCTTCATCCGCCTCATCATCATCCTCTCCCAAGGGTTCACAATATACTTCATCCCCTTCTTCAAAGTCTTCTTCACATCTTTCCACCATGTTAGCACTCTTCCTCCTAGGACACTCGTTGGATCTATGGCCTGGTTCATTGCACCTGAAACATTTAAAAGGCGCGGGCCTCGCATATGGATTGTTGCTCTTAGGTGGTGTAGGTACCTCCTTATATGGCCTAGTATCTCCAACAGATCCTCTTCCCCCACTGTTAACCCTGACTCCACTGGCACTCGCCACTTGCTTACCTTTGTCATAAGACTTCACGTTATCCCTTCCGCCAGGCGTATACTCGGTAGCGGCGGATCTCCGGGTTCGCCCGCTTAGTTGAGATTCAGCCTTCAGGGCCAAATTCCTGGCATCTTGCACTCGAACCACCATCTGTGTGCCAATACGATCCTGGATGTTGTATCTCAACCCTTCTAGGTACCTAGAGGTCTTTTGGCTTTCAGTTTCAGACAAGTTGGCCCTAGCCGATAGCCTTAAGAATTCTGAGGTATACTCATGGACACTTCGGGCACCTTGAGAGCATCCTCTGTAGGAGCTGTAGATATACTGCTCATAGTCCGACGGTAAGAACCGCTCCCTCAACATCGCCTTCATTCGTAGCCAAGATCTAATCGGATATCTGCCCCCTCTTCTTCTTTCTTCCCTCATCTGATCCCACCAAACTGATGCGCCACCCTTCAGGCGATACGCCACCAGCCTTACTTTCCTCTCATCAGGAATCCCAGCATATTCAAAGAAGCGCTCAACTTCCGATAACCAATCTAAGAACCCCTCTATATCCAGTTCACCACCAAAAGACGGTAAGTCTATTTTTAACTTAAAGGCATCATCCCTGTCAAAGTTTCCTAGATCTGGTTCTGCCCTAGCCATACCCACACGTCTGTTATCATTCGGGCCAACACCCCTCATATTTCTAAAGGCACCATTATCCCCAATATCCTCAAAATCATCACTATCGCTATCAGCGTTATGCACAAGGACAAAGTCAGGCCTTCTTACCTCAGGATCCCTATGACCCATTTGTGGACGTGGTTGTTCAAGGGCTCCTTCCTTTCTCTGAGTTGATCCTCCTGCTGCGGATTGGATCAAGGACCGAACCTCCAGTTTGAAGTTTTCCAGGGAGGTGGTTAACTCCAGGAACTTTTGATCGGTCTGTCTCTGCCGCTCATGGCTGGCCTGAATCTGTTCCGCGAGGTGCTCCTTTAGCTCCTCATACCTCCGGTCACTGGTTTCCATGGAATCTTGCAGTTGTCGGGGTTGAACCATTGCCAAAAGAAGTTTCGGGTCAGGAAACGATTGGCTCTGATACCAACTGATACGGATTGAAAGCGAGAAATGAAGGTTTTAGTCGTAAACCAACAAAGATGTTCTTCTCAAGCTTAACTTGAAGGAGTGAATCCCGATAACAAGGTATAAACCTTAATTCTCAAAGAGAAATGATATTTGATTGATAAAAGTTGTTCCATTCTTACAAAATGAGGGTATAAATACATCCCCTAATGACCGACGCTACCCCTATTAGGGTTACAAAAAGGCATAAGACAAAGGGCAAAATGGATAGTCTGCTCAGACAAGGAGTACGTCGGCGCAGGTACGGACTGTCAGGCTGTCTGTTGGTCGACTTCCTGAGGAAGTAATCTTGGCGATCCGCCCATGCTCATATGTGGATACGCCTTCTGGCGTACTCCTAGATCCGCCTTGCTCGCATGTCTTGGGGATCCGCCCTTCCAGGTGCATCCTCTGTGAGCTTGATTCTTGAAGACCCGCTAGAGTCCGCGCGATCAGTGTGGCCAGTTCGGATGTCCGCATCACTCTCCATCTTCTTCATCTGTAATCGTGAAAAAGTTGATTCTCCATCTTATCCATGTGTTATGGGGACTCTCCATCTTCTCTATTTTGCCGGACTTGTGTTTGAAATTTGTGCCTATTCAATTTCGTCTTCAGTTTCGTTGCTCGATAAGAAATTTTGAATTTTAGTTTTCTTTCCGGTGCCAAAATACAGTTGCTTGTTTGCTAAATAGATGTTAGTTAGCTGGCAGTAGTAGTATATACCCATCTTAACTAGTATTTTATAGTAAAAAAAAAAAAATACATAAAATTATTTTTAACTTTTACTAAGTGAAATCTACATCTATCATACTAAACATAGGATAAAAAACTTTAAATTTAGATTCTTTTAATTTATATAATGTTTGTTGTTATTATTAGAAAATTATACTTTTCTAAAAAGGAAAGATTCTTTATTTTTATAAAAAATTATTTTTCAGTTATAAAATATAAATAGAAATGTCTTACTAAAAACTTAAAACTCTCACTTTTAGATTGAAAAGGCAAACATAATGAGAAAAATAGCAATCAAACACCCCGTAGATTGTAAATAGTATATTAGATATTATAGTCACTTTTAGGGATAAGGTATCAAAATAGGTCTAAGGTGTTTGGGGAAGTACCAATTTAGGCTCCACATCAAAATATCACCAATATAGGCTTAACGTTTACAACATAACATCAATTTAGCCTTAACGTTTACAACATATCATCAATTTAGGAATTACTAACAGAACGTGACACGTCATCCGTTAAATCTACCGACTCACCGTCACGTCACATAAGGTACTAAAATAGACCTAAGATTTGTAGAAATTATCAATTTAGGCCTCACGTACAAAATAGCACCAATACTTAATGTTTACAAAAAAAAATACGAATTTAAACTTAGCGTTTACAAAATATATCCAATTTAAGATGTGTCAAAAAGATAATTTTATTTTTCAAGCATGGTACAAATTAAGGAACTGATATTAGCCACTTTGGATTTTGTGTGGCTGTATGGTAACATTTTGGATGAGTCGTCAGATGATAATTGATATTTTGTGTGCCAATATGGTCATATATCAATATCATTTTAACTAGTGTTAATTTTTTGGATATTCAATTACTTTTAGTTTGCATATATTACATGAGCCCATTAAATTTAGGAGTAATGTAATCATTGATGAAAATCAAATATAAGGTCTTAATGGACAAAAATAATAATTAATTATATTATAATAAATAAGAAAAACAAACTAAATAAAAAAAGATAACATATAGGGAAAGAATATAATATGATTAATTGTGACGTTTAACTTAAATTGAATATATTTTGTAAGCGTTAAACTTAAATTCATATTATTTTGTAAACGTTAAGATTATATTGGTGCTATTTTGTACGTTAGGCCTAAATTAATACTTTTTACAAATCTTAGGCTTATTTTGGTACCTTATGTGACATGGCGCTGAGTTGACAGACTTAACAGATGATGTGTCACGTTCTGTTAGTAATTCCTAAATTGATACTATGTTGTAAACGTTAAGCCTAAATTGATGTTATGTTGTAAACGTTAAGCCTACATGTGAATTTGAACTTTTCTTTTGCTTTTCAGGCATTCTCTATTTGTTCATGGCTAATCATATGTTTAAGATTTGTTACTAATGATCGATAAAGTGACTCACATGTGAAGTGCGGATGATAAAATTCATGTAAAAAAGACAATTTGATGAATTATTTCTCAAACCGATCCAACTTGATAACATTATAGGTAAAATTGATATTGGGCGCCAATGTTAGAGGTATTTTTGCAAAAGAGCGTCACAGATGATATTTCTTTCAAAAAATAATTTTTCTAATTTCTGTAATTTACATAATTATTCTCAATTTTAAAATATTTCAAAATTACAAAAATTATTTAAATAATAGAACTGAAAACTCTTGGACCATTCCGTTAACCTGTATTTTGTATGTAATTGACAGAGGTTAACTTTAGAATTCTTTAAAATCTATCTTAAGGAAATCCCATTAAGTAAAAACCAAATACTCATCAACTGTAAAATAACCAGCATTTTAAGGAAGTTAAGTGTTTATCAGTGTATATCTCTTTAAAATTGGAATTCCACAGCATTCAGTAATGAACAACATATTATAGATCTTTCTGAAGCACAAATACAAGAGTTGTATTTTTTTATTTTTTTTATTTTTTTTTTTTTTTTTTGAGAAAAATGCTTGTATTTTCATTAGATGAAAGAAGAAGTACAACAAGCATAATACAAGGAATAAAACTTCACACAAATAAAGGCTAAAACCAATACAAGATCTATTAGAGATACAAACACAGAAACGGATGAGTTTTGAGATCAACTAGGGTTTTCTCATACAGAAGAAGAAGAAGATAGAACAGAGGAAGAAGAAGAAGGGTTTTGAGACTTTTGGTTTTCTCTTCTCGAACAAATGGAAGAGTAAAGTACATTTAACAGGATTTGAAGACTTATCTACACGCAAGACAAAAGTCCAGGGGCACATGCGTCTTTTCGCATAAGTCAGGGGCATTTTCGTCATCTCTAGTATAATGACATATTCTAGAAGAACTTCATCAAGCCTTTTGTGTGTATCACCACACCCAATCACACCTCAATCAAATCACCACCATTCATCTCATCCAAGGGCTTAGATTAAGACACTTGCTTCATCCTTTTTCTTGGTCACTAAGTTTACTTGATAGGCAAACCTAGAATTAACATATAAATGTAATAGTTAGATATCTTTTATTTTCAATGAGAAATTAAGGAATTCAAGGGAATTTTTACCTCATTCAATTAATATGGTATCAGAGCAAAACTGAATCCTCTCCTTTTGAGCAAGCATCAATGGCTGCTCCTATTATCAACTCCAATAGCCCTTATCACCTTCCACCAAATGAAACTCCAGCTCTATCCCTGGTTTCACAAGAGCTTTCCGGATCCAACTATCACCAATGGTCTCGGGCCGTGAAAGTTGCCCTCATGTCCAAAAACAAATTCGCTTTTGTTGATGGAACTATCAAAGCTCCAGCTTCTGAAGATGTTATGTACAATCAATGGGAAAGGTGCAACAACATGGTTATCTCATGGATACACCATGCCATTTCCCCCTCCATCACTCGAAGCATTATGTGGTTGGATAAGGCCGATCAGATATGGGCTGATTTGAAGGAGCGTTTGCTCAGGCGAACTCGTTGAGGATTCTGGAGCTCAGGCGAGAGATCCATAGCCTGAAACAAGGTAATGGAAACGTTACGGAATACTACACTAGCCTCAAAATACTCTACGACAAACTGTTAAATCTACGGCCCATGCCCAAATGTACCTGCCGGACACCATGCAGTTGCGGAGCCTTCAAGATCTTGCGAGATCAACAGGATGCAGATCAAGTGATCACCTTTCTGCAGGGACTGAATGAGTCATATTCAACTGTATGCTCCCAGATTCTCCTCATGGAACCATTGCCATCGCTCAACAAGGTTTAGGACTTGTCTATTCAACACGAACGACAGATTGGGTTTACACCTGCCAAACAAGGAGAGGCAAACGAAAGCAATCCATTCGCAGGTTTCACAAACACACAGGGCAGACCAAGCAACAATCGTAATAACTCGAGGTATGAAAATCGAAAAACAAACAGCAAAAACACATCTTTGTGCACTTATTGTAGGAATACAGGACATACTGAAGATATCTGCTTCAAGAAACATGGCTATCCGCCAAACTATGGGAATAGAAACAAGGGGAATCCTTTCAGAACTAATCAACCCAAGGCCAACTCAGCAGTAAATCAGGGCAGAGATAACGGGGATTCAAGCGAAGAGGATAATAGACAGACAAACGCAGAACCCTTTACTCTAACCAAAGACCAGTATCAAACGCTAGTCGCCCTATTGCCACTGAGCCATTCAGGAAAGACCCCAGCCTCAGGCAGCAGCGTCAACACCTTTGTCAAGGGAGACAGTTCTGGTAAAAGCCTAAACCCTAATTCTGTTCCATCATATTGGATAATAGACACTAGAGCCACAGATCACATCATTTGTGACACAAAACTATATACCTCATACACAAAAATAGACAAATGTTGGGTAAATCTGCCTAATGGAGAAAGGGTCAAGGCAGAACATGTTGGCACTGTAACTCTAAACCCACAACTCATTTTGCATAATGTCCTATGCATACCTGCTTTCGATTACAACCTCATATCAACTAGCAAATTACTTCATACTGGTGAATTGTGCATTGTGATAACTGGGTCCACGTGTATAATACAGGACATAACAAGTGGGAGGAGGATTGGCTTGGCTAGAGAGCATGAAGGCCTTTATTATTTAGAGTACCCATTGTCTAGTGGTCATTGTTCTGTTTTTTCAATTAAAGCAAATGTATGGCACCAATGTTTTGGCCATCCCTCTTATGAAAGGATGAAAGGCCTCAACTTACCTTGTAACGATTTTGATTTATCTAAAAGAATGCCATGTGACATTTGCCAGAAAGCTAAACAGAAAAAGACTTCATTTTCAAACAGCCATAGCATAGCAAAAGAATGTTTTGACCTAATACACGTAGACATATGGGGTCCAGCTACATAATCACACTCTAGCAAGCGTTATTTCCTAACCATACTTGATGACCATAGCAGGTATACATGGGTAACACTAATGCAAACAAAAGGGGAAGCAAGCACATCATTACAACAGTTCTGCGTATATGCCAAAAGACAGTTCAACAAAGATATAAGGGTGATTAGAACGTATAATGGCCCTGAGTTTATCATGAAGGATTTCTATGTCACAAATGGAATCATACATCAGACATCATGCCCAGAAACACCACAACAGAACGGCAGAGTTGAAAGAAAACATCTAGACATTATGAATACTACAAGGGCACTCATGTTTCAAAGTTCCTTGCCCAAGGAATTCTGGCCGGAGGCCGTCAGTCACGCAGTCTATCTCATAAATAGATTGCCTTCGGCACCAATACTGGGGCAAACACCCTATCAAAGATTATATGGGGAGAAAAGCAACATAGAAGACCTCAAAGTTTTCGGGTGCTTAGCCTATGCATCATCGCTAGACATACACAAGAGAAAATTCACAGAAAGGGCAATCAGATGTGCATTCATGGGATACAGACATGGCACAAGGGGGTTCAGGCTCTTGAACTTAAGCACTAACATATTTTTCTTTTCCAGGCATGTCAAGTTTTTCGAACAATGCTTTCCTTTTTCGAAAACCAACCAAGGAGTAGAGAATTTTTGCAGTGAAGAAGAGTTAGACTCTCTGCACCTTGCAACCATGATCGATGATGAAGATGAGACTCCATACACAGAAATACAAACAGGGACATCAGATATCATGCAACATGTAGACGCAATACAGACAGACAATCATGAGCCCACAGAAACACAACCGATAAATGATCAATCAACCAGTGAAAGGCCACAGAGAACCAAAAAGACACCAAATTATCTCAGGGATTATAACTTAGCTCTAATACAGGGTTCATCATTGCCTTGTCTTACAAATTCCCCACATGCCCTTTCAAAGCACCTTTCATATGAGAAACTTTCCCCAACCAAAAGAATTTTCTCCCTCAACCTTGTCTGTCACAAAGAGCCTGCGACGTACAAAGAAGCTAAGTTAGATCAAAATTGGACCAAAGCTATGGAAAACGAGCTAGCAGCCCTAGAAGCAAACCAAACATGGCACTTGGTCACCTTACCTGAGGGAAAACGACCCATAGGGTGCAGATGGGTCTATAAGGTCAAACATAAAGCAGACGGAAGCGTCTCGAGGTACAAGGCCAGGCTCGTGGCCAAAGGGTATACTCAGCAAGAGGGAGTTGACTTCACGCCCACCTTCGCTCCTATTGCAAAATTCACAACGATTAGGATGCTACTAACTTTGGCTATAAGCAAAAATTGGTACATACACCAGTTAGATATTGACAACGCTTACTTACACGGGGACCTTAGCGAAGACGTTTACATGACTCTGCCTCCAGGAATTGAACCGCAACACAGCAAGCAAGTTTGTAAGCTCAACAAAGCCCTCTACGGACTTCGACAAGCTGGACGTCAATGGAATGCCAAGCTTACGGCAACCATCAAACAGATGGGTTTCACTCAGTCCATAGCCGATCCTTCCTTGTTTACCAAAATGGAGGCAGGACACATGACATCCATCTTAGTGTATGTTGATGACGTTATATTAGCAGGGAGCGACATGCATGCTATCTCCACGGTCAAAAGGCATCTCAATGACACCTTCAGCATCAAGGATATGGGCACCCTTCATTATTTTCTTGGCTTCGAGTTTTCTCGAAGCAAGCATGGCCTCCACATGTCACAAAGGAAATACACGTTAGAAATGCTACAAGAGATGGGATTCATCGACTGTAAGCCAGCCTCGTCCCCGGCATTACCAAACTATAAACCCAGTCAAAATGAAACATTGTTGCCAGATAATACACCATACAGACAACTCATTGCCAAATTGCTCTATCTTACGCATACAAGACCATACCTTTCTTTCATAGTAAACAAACTATCACAACACCTTGTGCAGCCAATGACAGAGGATCAAAATAGAGCTCAGAGGGTGTTACATTACCTTAAGGGGATAGTTGGTCTAGGTATGTTCTTCCCCGTCATCAACGATCTTCAACTACAAGCCTTTACGGATTCTGACTGGGGAAATTGCACAGAAACACAAAGATCGGTAACTTGGTATGCGGTTTTCCTCGGATCCGCCTTGATCTCATGGAGATCAAAGAAACAAAACACAGTATCACGCTCCTCGTCGGAAGCAGAGTATCGTGCCATGGCTTCCACCTCTTGCGAGCTCATTGGCTCACGAATCTCCTTCGAGACCTTCACTCACCGCCGGCCACTGCCTCTCTTCTCTTCTGTGATAACATTTCGGCCATGCATATTGCCCAGAACCCGGTTTTCCATGAAAGAACGAAACATATAGACATTAACTGTCACGTCATTCGTGAAAGAGTCCAGGCCGGCCTCATTCGTCTCATGCCAATCTCCTCCTTGCAACTCACCGATTTATTTACCAAAGCACAGCACTCACCGCAGTTAAGGTTTCTCTTGAGCAAACTAGGCTTGAAAAACCAGTATCAAGTCTAGTTTGAGGGAGGATATTAGAGATACAAACACAGAAACGGATGAGTTTTCAGATCAACTAGGGTTTTCTCATACAGAAGAAGAAGAAGATAGAACAGAGGAAGAAGAAGAAGGGTTTTGAGACTTTTGGTTTTCTCTTCTCGAACAAATGGAAGAGTAAAGTACATTTAACAGGATTTGAAGACTTATCTACACGCAAGAAAAAAGTCCAGGGGCACATGCGTCTTTTCGCATAAGCCAGGGGCATTTTCGTCATCTCCAATATAGTGACATATTCTTAAAGAACTTCATCAAGCCTTTTACAAGATCCACGAAGGGAAAAAAACGACTACAAAGAGCAAAGAAAACCATAAATGATATAAAAAACATCAAATAACAATATAACATATACTTCTCGTAAATCCTAATCTATAGAAAAGCATCTGCAATCCACATTTCATCCTTTAGGTCATTCCGAACATTCGGATCTGAATCCTTTTTTTTTTTTGCAACCACGCAGATTTATTGATCCACGGATAAGATAAACCGTTTCCGCTCTTGCTAAATCCGATAAAGGTATAAACGACAGAATAATAGAGAGCAGATACAATTCAGACAGATAAATAAGATCCGATAAAATATATGATACAAACAAAAAAAAATTACAAAAAACACAGAAATCTAACCCGGTAGAAGGAGGAAAAAGGAAGATAAACTTCTTTCGTCCTCCTTATAATAGATCAACAAAACATGAGACTTTCACACAGAAGAAGATAAGGGAGATGGAAGTTTTTTTCAAAGGAATGTGAGAGATGGAAGTTTTTTTTTTCTTCCTGTTGGTTTTCGTTTTATTAGAAAACAAAGAAATCTACACATTTATTATAATTACCTACAACCGTTGATATTATTCTTTAAATTCTCCTTAATATTATATCTATAATTAATAAACCAACACAAAATCATTTAGCAATTAATAACTTCAAATTCAATTTAATAAAATAGGCTAACCAATTATATATTAATAAATCCTAAAAATGTCTATAAATATGCTGATGGAAATGATACACGGAACTGACCAACAACCTGAAATGGAAATGGAGGATAAATCTAAAAATTTAACAATTAGAAGAACTTGTGAACCTAGCCTGAAAAATATAGCAAGACCTATCTACTCAATAAACATAATTACCTATATTTATATAGATAAATATATACACAATTAGTTTCATGTATCTTATTTTTAATTAATCACACAATAGAACAATCAATCAATCAAGAATAAAATATAAACATATCATCCGTACATGAATCGATTTACTTCAAACAACCAAACTATAAACTTATTATGTTTGTTATTAAGGGCACAACTGAACCTAAGTGAAATATACCAAATGGTCTCATGGTTAGCAATATTCCAACGTATGTATACAATATCGGGGTAAATTACATACATGGTGTACAACATTTACCCATAATCATACTTTGGTATACAATCAAAATTTTGTCACACTAAACTGTACAACCTTTGAGTGACCTCTCACTAAAGTGTACAACCGGTAATTGTGATTGGTCAACACTAGTCAAACCTCCATGTCATCAATTTTCATTAACATAATGGGCCCATGACATGTGCAATTACTAAGTTACCCTTTTATAAATTCAATCCAAAAACCATTAAATATTAATAATTACTTTTACACCCTTCAATTAATTATTCTTCTTCTCCTACACATACTTCTCTCTCTTCACTTGTTCTTCTATCTCTTCAACACAAAGGAACCTAGATTTTTCAAAGCCTCCAAAATCAAGATTTTTTCAACTGTGTTTTTAATTTAAAGATTTTTCCAATCTTCCAAAACCAAAATTTCAAAATCGACAGCTTTTCCGCTTTCCAACTGTAGAACCTCGCTGGGTTTTGTTTTTCTTGTTCTTCTTCTGATTCTCTTTCCATCTCCTTATTTTGGGGGTATTTGTTTGATAAGAATGTCTATGTCTCAACAAAGGCAATTTCAGATGATGGGTGGGAGGCAGCAGCAGTACAATGACACAACATTTACAAAAATATTTGTGGGTGGTTTGGCTTGGGAGACTCAGAGAGACATCATGAGACGTTATTTTGAGCAGTTTGGGGATTAATCATTTAACATCCTTAGCAACAATTCTACCCATAGGTCCACTACCTATAATTTTCCCCAATTCCACATTCACTTCCTTAGCTCTTCTTCCTCCCTCTGATGCATGATGCACCGCTGAAGCCACAACACCCTCAGTTTTCGCAATTGGAGGTCATCCAGGCTTCGCAATCTACGACAATTCCGGAGAAGCAGTAACCGCCGGCGGCGGGGGCGGTGCTGGTGATGATGATGAAGAAGAAGATCTCTCGGATCTTGGCCTGCACCTATGTAGTCCTTGTGGAAATATGGACAGAAAGAGAGCGATTGGAAGAACGGTGAAGATGGGAGGGAAAAGATGAAGGAAGAAAAGTGGTTTTGAGAAGCTGAGCCATTGCTGAATGCGGAGTAATGAGAGAAGTGGGATCCACTTTTATTAAGGGTAAATTAATCATTTAACATTAAGTGGGCTCCACTTTTATTTGTTAGGAGGTTAAAAGTGATGAGGTGGCGCGTTGACTAGACGTTGACCGGTCAAAATTACCGGTTGTACACTTTAGTGGGAGGTCACTGGAAGGTTGTACAGTTTAGTGTGACAAAATTTTGGTTGTACACCAAAGTGTGATTATAGGTAAAGGTTGTACACCACATATGTAATTTACCCTACAATATCGCCCTCAGTTTCAGACACATAACCTTTTAACCTCATAATAATCATCTCATTCTTGATTTCCTTTTAAATTGTGAGGTGGAGTTCATGATTTTAAAATCGAATGATCCTTTCCGTAATTTATGATGGGTTATTTAGAAGTGTTTCAAGGGAGTGCGGTCTTCGAATCTATTCGACTTAATTCTTTTGATCGAACTCTTTATAGCATGCATGTGATTGATCTTTAATATAGTTGATTAAGGAATTTCGAAAGATAACTCACTCAAACGCTTAACATTTGATAAAAAAATTCCATTGATAATCCTTTGGTTATCGAACGATAAGAAGTTACATCATATTTGCCGAAAGGTAAGAAGTTACAAGGTCCGTTTTTTACTTATAAAATGACAAAAGTAAGTTGAATATAATGATTGGACTTTGCCCTATCTAAAACCTTTGTTGGCCTATTGCTAATACTTGCATAAAGCAATAACATTCCAAATCCTTAGCATTGGCTTTCCATTCATCTGCTTCAATTGGTAAGTATGAATGTTGATGCACTCAAAGGGGTTTCCCACCTTCTTCTCATCTTCCATTGTTGTTCTTCAGCTTGGGATGCCTCGATGCTGTAAAGGACCAATTCGCATGTCTGGAATTGTTTGGGCCTTACAATTATATTTTGAATATTCACACATAAGGCTGGAAATAGGAGGTCACACGAAATGTGACTGCATGACATGTCATGTTGACTTGGAAGTGTAGTTGACTCTGTTGTAGCAAAGTGTCCACACATTGTGTGGGTTATGTTGTACACATTCTGCCTCCCAAAATTATATTCCATATATATTGCGTATGGAATATGAGAAACGCCGTGTGAACATGTTTCTACAAAGGGGACAAGATTTCGTCTAGTGATAGTCTCCGCCATGCGTGTCTAAATTGTCCACATGTCGTGGGGACTAAGTCATATGACATGTGGGCTTCTATTTTGATTATGAAATATGTTGTGTTATTTTGTCCATTTCTCATTTCCTTTACGTATTGTTGAAGATGCAGATTCAAGGTTCTCTGATGTATTTCTGAATTGTGATTTTTTAATTACTTATATTCAGATGTATTATTTTTCTATAAAAAAAAGAATTATCTTTCTTATAAAAATATAAAAGACTAAGGTCTCGCTTGGTAAACCACTTAATGACTTAAATGAAAATATTAAGCATTTATTTAATTTAAATATGTTTGATAATTATTATTTCTCAAATACTTAAATTATTCAAATAAGTTAAAAATAATTTATTTTGATAAGTCAAAACATTTAACTCGAAATTTTAAGTTAAACGTTACCAACAAATATTTTTATATTTATTTATTTTTTTTAAAATAAATATTTTTATTTTTACTACTTAATATTAGATTTATCAAATAGTTTCATTCAAAAAAAAAAAGATTTATCAAATAATGCATTATTTAATAGTTTGATCACTTATTTTTTTGGCACTTTTATAAAAAAAACAGTTAAAAGCATCTCTAAAGGCTATCTTTTAGGTTAAATTTGAAAAGTTAATAACAAAATCCAACTCAGATAGCGTTTTGACTCCTCCCAAATCCTTAAAATTCTCTTATCTCTCAATTTTATTTACTATTCATAATTTATAATTTGAGGAGTCTCCTCTTTAATCTTTTTTATAAATATAACAATTTATAGTAATTTTAATAATAAAAAAATAAAAAAAGTAGTGAATATTAGAAAATTTATTGATGAATATACGGGTAAGAATTAAATTGCTTATATTATAGTTAGAAGAAAAAAAAAACTAGTAAAAAAGAGATTATGTAAATATATTTAAAAACATTTTAACTAATTAGTGTAATATAAAAACATATAAATTGTTCGGGAGTGTCAGATTTCCTAGTTTGGAAAAGTAAAGTCTCAGTCCTGGAAACTTTTTTTATCCCCAAAAATCAGGGTTGTCTCCAAGCATGGGTAGGAGAGGTCCAAAAATAATAGTTTTTCAAACATAATGATAATAATATAAAAATTAAATCTTAAAGATGCAACATTTAGAGAAAGATCTAAACAAAACGCAGAACACATTTAGACACGGGAGGAAAGGGCCTCAAAATAATTTTTTTATTAAAAACATACCGAAATTAAAATCTCAAAATATGTAAGGACAATAAATATAATCAGTCTTAAACAATCATAACACACACGTTTATGACTATATTTTTTTATAATATATTTTCGTCTGTTGATTAACATGATATTTGTTTCAAAAATGAAAATGTTGCAAATGATTTTGTCAAAATTGTTAATGTCAGTATTTGAAATTTTTGAGTTTGTCAAATCAGCAACAGATTTTGAAACACTACTAGAAAATGCTCGATTACTGACGGAATTGTTTGACGGAACGAATTCCGTCAGAAAATTCTGACGGAATTTCGTCAAAATGAATTCCGTTATTTTCTGACGTTTTTATTGACGGAATGAATATTCCGTCAAAATGTCATGGCGGGAACATTCCCGCCTTTATTTCTGATGTTATATTTTGACGAAATATATTCCGTCAAATACTTAATGACGGAATACTATTCCGTCAACACTTTATCTTTTTAATTATTACAAAAATTTATCTTCATAATTTAAATCATGTGCTTAAAACAATTAAAATGTCCATTATAAATATTTATCTACTTATTATATTTTTCATTTCTTAATTATTAATATTCTTATATAAGATATTTCAAAATTGTAAAATAATTAATTAAAAATGACTAAGTATATGTTATGTACGTACAATATATTATATATATGAGTTAATTATTAATAATCTTATATCACATATTTTTAGATATAAAATAATCAGTTAAATGACTATTATATATTCTGAAATATTAATAAATTTATTTTTTCTTTAAAAGAATTATTTTTAAATTTAAAATTGTAGGTATAAATTAAAGGGGTAATGTGCAAAATATTTATAACGTTTACATGTGAGTAATTGTACCCTTAATGTCTAAAATGATGTAATTTTACCCCAATATTGGCAGCCGAGTGATATTTTACCCATAACGTTGGCAAGTTGGGTCAATTTTAAACATTATTATAAAACACAGATATTTTGTTCCTCTGTACCAATTGCACGTAAGTTGATTCTAAAAAAACTTTCACTTTTTTTGTGATTTAATAATAAAAATGAAGATTAATATTTTTAAATTTGGTAAATATTTTGAATTTTTTTTGTGCAACTCGTACAAAATACAGTATATATATATTTTTTAATTTTACTTCTAATCATATGTTGTGATTTGTTACTCATGAATGATAAAATGATTCACATGTGAGTGTAGATGAATAGATTCATAATCGAGAACACAATTTAATAAATAATTTCTCAAATTGACCTAACGTATCAATGTTAGGGGTAAAATTGCTCCTGGTTGCCAATTTTAAGTGTAAAATTGCACCATTTTAGATGTCGGGAGTAAAATTTCTCATAATTGTAAACGTTAGGGATATTTTTATACTTTATCCATAAATTAAAATTACAAATGTTTAGAATATTAAATTTAAGATACAACTTCTCTAAAAAAAAAATTAATAGTATATTAGATATAACTTGCTTCAAAAAAAAGTATTAGATATAACTACTTGTGATGATGGCCACGTGTGAGAATGAAGAGATCCATGGATCCCCTGGATTGGTCTTGTCCATCTACCTTTAATAAATAGATGGTTGAGATTAATTTTGGTTGGGGTATATAAATGTAATTTCAGCACTAGGTTTACCATTTATTCTCTCATCCTTTCGAGGGACTTCTTTTTAACAAAAAAAACCCTAACAACTTCTTTCATGGCAGCCCTTCCTCAACAGCGGCGCCACACTTCAGGCGATGGTGGATGTAGCAAGTTTGGGCAGGTACCTGGTCTATAGCTAAGGCGGCAGGAGTTCTTTCCTCGGTGAGGATTTCAATGGTGGCGTCTTCCCCTGCCTGTGAGGATCTTCTCCTTAATTTCTCTTTTCATCTCTTCTCTGTCTTTTTCGGTTCAGTTTTTCTTTTCTCGGATTCTCCTTCGTTGTGTTTTGGTTTTCATTACTTTTCCCTAAGTTGATTTTGATTAATTGAGTTATTATGTTTCATGTTCTGTGAGAAAATTGATTTATTTAGGTCCATGTTATCATTAGTGTGCAATTAAGAATCGAATTTTCTATTTAAACATTCTAGGTATTTGGTTCTCGTTAGTTGAGAAAAACATGGTGATATGCTGGTTTGTTGGGGAAAATAAATTCCTTATTTATGTTACTATAATTATTCTTTCTCACAACAATGTTCCATCACATTTATTTCTGTATGTTTATTTTCATTTTTATTTTTCTGTGTTAAAATTAATTGCTCCTAAAGAAGTGCAAATGTTGAAAGTTAAATGTATATGGTGAATAAGAATGAACATGTAGTGGAGTAGCTACATAGTTTGTACGAGGACAGGGGAGAGTTAAAATTGTGCTCGATATGTGTATAAATATTATATTTTGTGTTTTCCTGACTGGGTAACTTTGTGCTGTCACTTTGCTGTGGGTTTCTGTTTGGCTAATAAGAAAATTTACCAGAAGTTAAGAATTTAATTTTAGATATTAGATAAATTTAGAAAGATATCGTCTTTGGGTGTCTGTATTGTTATGATCAGATGCCTTGGTAAATCAGAAGATATTCAACTCTTTACTTTGCTAAGTGTAAGGAAATCCCAAACACGAATCTCTATTACTTTGACTTACTGGTGTACCTTGCCTCTTTTCTTTGTTTGGGCTTATCCACGAAATTGATAAGTTTTCCCCTTCTCAAATAATTGAAAGTTGCAAACATGAAAGTGGATGAGAGTTTTCAGATGATGCATATATGTATGATTTATTATTGTTGCAATGTCATGATGCATATGACCTGCGTGCTTGTTTGGTCTTGCTTTTGTTTTTCTTTTGCTTTTGTTAATGTAAATTATTTATTAATGTATTGGTCCTCATTCAGGTCTCTAATGATTTTCAGAGTTTAAGTTATAATGCTACAATGCATCTAGAGTTCAAAATGGAAGTTGACATGTCCGCAAGATCTGGTTCACTGATCATGTCCACAAGATCTCTTCTTTAACTGGAATTTCTTATATCAGACACTCTCATCTCACTTGAGGCACTCTTCTTCACTCGGGTAAACCCTCTTACTCTTGGTTTCTCTTCTAAACTAGTTTTAGGGATCAACTCCCATCTCACTGGTCTAATTTTCATATACTATTCAACATGTTAAATTAATTTCTCTTAGATTCATGTGTGTTCTTCCCTGCCTCCACAACTTAACTTAATTCCAAATTATGACTTTTCTTCACTTTGATTTTCTGTCTCAATTAAATTAAAATTCCAGTTTGTAATATAAATTTCCAGAATCAACTAATGAACTTAAAGGTTGTGATCCAACGAAAAGATTGTGAAATGAGATGCACCCTTAATGAAAAATTATGTGCTAGCACACTGAAGTTACTTGCAAACTCTTGGTCAAGCACATTCATGATGGATTTTTTGTGAAATAGTGGAGCTTGTGGATAATTGAAGAGATGCAAAATCAAGCAGGTAGCTTATCCTTTGGCATCATTTTTTTTGTTTGTTGATTCACTACTATAGTTGGTATATCTGATTTGAAATATTTGTTGCAACATCATTTTCCAAGTTAGTTTATTACTTGTCATTTACTTGTGTCATTGATAACTTTTAGTGTGAAACAGGATGCACCCTTAGTAAAATATTACGTGCGAGCGGACCCAAGTTACCTGCAAACTATTGGTCATGCACATTCAAGATGGATTTTTAGTGCAATAGCTTCAAGAGATGCAAAAGCAAGAAGGTAGCTTATCCTTTAGCCTCATTTTTGTTTACATCTGATTTGAAATGTTTGTTGCAGCATCTTTTTCCAAGTTAGCTTATTACTTGTCATTTATATTGAGGGATTGGATATTCCTTTTGAAATCGTATATTCAAAGAGAGCTGGAAAATTTCTATGTTGTCAATTATAGAGATTGTGAGAATGACATGTTTTGGGCACAAGAAACCAGATACATATGATGTGGGTCGTATAAGATGATTTGGTGTCGGATGGGTACTCGTGCTTGTATATGAAAATGATAGCAATATAATCACATTATATTCCTTTGTTTATTGTGTATGATTAGCTCTCATGATTGTTTTTATTCATGCTATACGGTGTTGGTATTTGTGATTATGTCTAATGGATTTTGCAAGGCTAAGTTGTTATCATATGTTTAGCTCCCTTCTGATTTTGTATCGAAAAAAATTCCTTTAACCAATATAATTAGATTATAAACTAATTTTTAGTGTAATCTCTTTTGCTGCAACAATTTTTAGACAAAATATTGTAGTATTCATGTTCTCCAATAACTATTAGGCTAACTTCGACAGATTTGTCATGAATTTTGGATCAAAGAGGCTTTGAGCTATTTCTTGTGTTATATAATTAATATTACATTATATGCATATGTTTCGTATTTTATCCAGGGTATAATTTTACTGTACAATATAATTTTATTATACAATAATTATTCACGTTATAATTTATTCAGTTTTTTTTTATTTTGTTTTTGTATTACTGACGGAAACTAATAAACCGTCAGAATATCCGTCGATCAAACCGTCACAATATCCGCAGTCAAACGTCAGGGTAGTTTGACGGAAACAAATGTCAATGATATGTCAGAAGTTTGACGGGAATTTTCGTCAATTAACCGTCATACTATCTGTCAGAAAACCGTCAAAAAGAATCTTTGACATCTATTTCACCCATGGTTTTCTTTCTGTCAAACTTCCGTCAGTAAACCTATTTATTGACGGAATTTAGGCGTTTACTGACGGAAATTTCCGTCCGTAAACAGGTATTTTCTAGTAGTGAAAAGTTGAATTTTTTTTTCTTGAGAGCCTAATTTACTATTTCTCTCTTAGGACTCCAGAATCTCAAGATCGGTATTGGCAAAGATTGCACCAAATTATAAAAGTACGAGGGATAAATTATATTTAAATATATTAATATTTAAAAACATTACATGTGGTCAAGCACGAGTGGAGAGCAGAATTGATAGGGCTATTGTTTCAGGAGAGTTTGCGGACCTCTGGAATTACAGCTGTACCATGTTAACCAGACACCACTCTGACCATCATCCCCTATTATTTCAGTTTGCTCAAAGCTCTAACAAACCGGCCCGTTTTCGCTCCATCCAATATGGGTGACGCATCCCTGTCCGAGGGAAGTAATAAAAAAATTTCTGGGATGACACCAATCCTCCAATGGGGCCGATGCAGTTGATATGTTATAAACTGCGGGGTCTCCGCTCTATCCTACGTCAATGGAATAAAGAAGTGTTTGGGAATCTTGACAGGAATATTGCAGTCAGCCAAGCCTCTCTGGACTCCATACAGATGGAGCTGACCAACTCGGGATTTATAGAGGATCTTCACAAACAGGAACGGTTAGCTCATGAATTACTAGACTATCATCTTCTTCAAAAAGAGATATACTTGAAAGAGAAGAGTCGAGTGAAGTGGTTGGAAGCTGGGGATAGGAACAACTCTTTCTTTCACAGAATGGCCAATCAGAGACGAGCAACGGCGAGTATTTCCTCTCTGATCATCGAGGGGGAAATCTGTACTGATAAGGATCAAATTGTGACACATATCACCGATTATTTTAATAATCAGTTCAAAAATCCGATGGTTGAGCCAGCGGACCTCTCAATCGTCCATGACATCATCCCGAACTTGGTTACGCCTGAGATGAATGCAGAGTTACTGCGATGCCCGTCTGATGAGGAAATTAAGATGTCAGTTGATAGTATGAGTGCGGAAAGTTCCCCTAGACCAGACGGATTCACTGGGAAATTTTTTCAGGTTTACTGGGACATTGTTGGCAAAAATATTTGTCAAATGGTGAGATGGTTCTTCCGCACAGGAATTATTAGCACAGGTCTAAACTCGAACATTATGGCTCTTATTCCCAAGACTGAGAATGCTATGAGCATTGCTCAGTACATGCCAATCGTGATGAGCATTGCTCAGTACATGCCAATCGTGATGAGCAACTTCGGTTTCAAAATCATTTCCAAAATATTAGCTGACAGATTAGTTATGGTGGCAGGCTCGATAACCTCCCAAAATCAATTCGAGTTCATCAAAGGAAGAAATATACATCAATGCATTGCCTTAACTTCGGAAGGGATAAACAATTTGCAGAAAAAGAGCTTCGGGGGAAATATGAGTCTCAAAATTGACATCTTTAAGGCATTTGACACGCTTGATTGGAATTTTATCTTAACAGTGCTTGAAGCTTTTGGGTTTTCCTTGCAGTTCTGTGATTGGACGCTGAACATTCTCTCCTCTGCAAGGATTTCTATTATAATAGGAGCTGGCACCAGGGGATACTTCGCATGTTCTAGGGGCGTTCGTCAGGGGGATCCCCTATCTCCAATCCTTTTCAGTCTAGCAGATGATTTTTTGAGCAGGTTACTGACACGTTACACCGAAAGAGGGGAGCTGATCCCTTCTGCTTATTCTAGCACTTGCAACATGCCAACTCATCTTATGTATGCAGATGATATTCTGTTATTTTGCAAAGCCTCTACTTCTAACATACAGGTCTTGGTGTCAATCTTCGACCTCTATGGCAGTATCTCGGGTCAGAGGGTGAACTGGAGCAAATCCGAAGTGTTTTTTGGGGATAACATTACACAACAGCGTCGAAACAGACTTACAGAGCTCACGGGTATCAGATCTGGTAAGCTCCCCTTCCTGTATTTAGGGGCACCTCTGTTTGTTAGGGCTCCTAGAGCAAGATTTCTCTCCTCCACCGCAGACAAAATTGCCGGTAAATTCGCCAGATGGAAAGGCAGTGCGCTGTCTATGGCGGGAAGGCTAACTCTGATCAAGACGGTAATTACGGGCTCTCTAACTCACACCTTTATGTTATACAAATGGTCGTCCAGTTTGATAAAACGGCTTACTAAATATATGAGGAACTTTCTTTGGTCGGGATCAATCACTGGAAGGAAGCTAGTTATTCCATCCTGGGATTCTTGCACTAAATGATTAAAGGATGGAGGTCTAGGCATTAAAAGTCTGGATGTTTGGAATACGATGCTCACCAGGAAACTTGCTTGGGGAGTGTTGACTGAAGATTCTTTCTGCTTTAATACCTTACGTTCTTGCTTCATAAACTTGGCTGGTCTACCAAGGAAGATTCATGCCCTCTCTTCCGTGTGGTGTTCTATTAAAAATGTCTACAACACTCTGAGAGAAAACTGTCAATGGTTGTTGGGTGCGGACACGAATCTCTCCTTTTGGAATGCAGAATGGATTATCCCAACCATTGCAGAACGAATGGGGATTAGTAGGTCTGAAAGAGCCAAGTTCCGTGATAGCACACGAGATTTTCGCTTTGATGATCACTGGCAGAACTTACCAGAGCTGAACCTGGAAATCGCAGAGGCGGTAAATCAGATTAGCGGCAGTGGAGAAGAAAAGGATAAATGCTGTTGGCGACCTGCATCAGATGGTATCTTTACGGTTAAACTTTTTTATAAATGGCTGCAGAATTCGCCACAGAATCATACAGTTAATCTGACCTGGCAGTCGCCCGTACGGCCTTCACATTCGCTAATTCTTTGGCGGGCTTACATGGGGAGGATTCCTACGCATGATCGTCTAAAATCTAGGGGGATGATGACCGCATCCCGCTGCTGTTTTTGCTTGATGCATGAGGAAACACTTGAGCATTTAATGGTAAGATGTGGTTTCGCACAGCAGCTTTGGCATGGCATTGCTACACTGTTTGGAAGACGGTTAATTATGATAATGGCATTCGTGAAATCGTGGATCATGCAATGAAAATGAGGTTCAGCCCGCAAATAAAAAATCTTTGGATAAGCGCGATTGTTCATGTGGTTTGGGTCATCTGGAGAGTTAGAAATGATTGCTTCTTTGATAATGATGTGCCAAATATTCATGTCATGTTCAGATTACTTTGGTATCAAATAAGACAGTCCGATCTCTTAGAGAGAGGCACCGTTTGGAACGCAACGATTGAAAGAAACATCCTTTATTCGCTGGCACTCAAACCCAGGCTTCAGAAGGCTCCGAAGATCATTCCGGTTAGATGGCAGCCACCGCCAACTGGCTGGGTAAAGGCGAACACAGACGCCTCGATCATGAATACAACGGCCGGCTGTGGGGAATCCTCAGAAACAGCTCAGGTAAGATGCTGGGAGCTTTCACATTTCCAACGACTGCGCCTTTCGCGCACATTGCGGAGCTGAAGGCGGCAAGCACGGCTGTCTCTTATGCTTATAGACAGGGTTGGTATCGGCTTTGGATTGAAAGCGACTCGTTGTATGTTGTTACGGTCATGCGATCACGCACGAGCCGAGTTCCGTGGCAATTAATTACTGCATGGTCGGATTCCAACAATAAATTGAAGGAAATGCAAGTGTCTCTTTTCCACACATACCGTGAAGGTAATCAAGTTGCCGATCATCTGGCTAACTACGGCCGAACCAGTACATGAGAGTGTTGGTGGGACGCCCCTCCGGATTTCTATAGGTTTCTAAATGAAGACAATGTCTCGGGCAGGGCCTCTTTTAGGTTCAATTAATTTTTTGGCAACATTCTTTGATTCTTTAACTATGTAATTTTTTGGCTTTCCTCTTAATAAATCGGGTTGGATCGTTTGCTCCCTCCTCACTTCCATTTAAAAAAAAACATTACATGCATTAGGAAATCTCACTAGATGCATAAAATACATTTACGATCATAAATTTTAAATCCAGATATATATAAAACCCATGTGACTATTGACTAATTTAAATACGAGTCAACACATAGTGTCCATTTGTTTCTATTTTTGTAACTATTTTTTGCCAATAAAAACTGTGATAAAAAATTTGAAATACTTATTCTTAGTAAATAAATCAACTAAAATCTACTATATATCAGCAACAACAAACAACAAATGAATTAAACAGATGTAGTTTAAAAGCTCACATGTTCATTAAGAAACACTTCTTGTAGTTACCATAAAACAATATTTATTCCATCGTACAAGTATAGAAATTGCAGAAAATTTTCAACATCCACAATTTCAATTATCTGAATATCACTCAACCACGAGAACTTGCTCACAACGATTTATTGATCTACAAATCTCTTTCAGAAATTGTTACAATAATTTATTAAGATTCTGAACTTCCAAATCTCTTTTTCTATAGCACGTGAACTTAGAAAGCTAGTAAAACATTTAAAACAAGATATTCAAAATTTAGGGGGCAAATGATTTTTATAAACAAGTTTAGAGGTCACTGATATATTATTAAGCCATTTCAAATATATTTCTTTATTGTTAATCGTAAAGGTTTTTAAGAAGAAGCGCTGAGCATTCATCAAGATAATAAAATTAACAAACTGCATATATGAAAACAACTGGTTGCATATGAAATATTTCTGTATCATAAAGTTTTTCAACATTACATCTGTGAAAAAACAAACAAGCCCTGCAATTTAGAATTCATAAGTGTAGAAAAGAATTACATATAAATATCGATAGGAGACGAATTCGCAAGTAATTTCTTCATCACAATTAGATCCTCGTCATTAGAGACAGTAATGAGAGTCTTCTTATTACCTGGAAGGAAGTAGGAGAAGCCACAGATACTAAGAGTAGCAAAGCTAAAAAAGTTAAGAGTAGAATCCATTTTCATTTTGAATTCACTCATTTTAAAACGTTTGTCCAAGATGATAGCTCGAGCATCACCGCCTACATAGTTCAATGAGCCATCAGCGGTAGCCTTGAATTCGCCACCCGAATGGCATATCAATACAAAATCAGATGAATCCATGGCCTGCTTCAATCAACCAAATGGCTTAGAATTATATTCAAATCACTGAGAGCAAAATCAAATGCGGCTATGGACATTATTTAAAGTAATAAATTCAGTAAGCATAAGAAACACAAGAAATCAAATTTGTTATCTTTCCATATTTATACAAGTCAAAAGAAATTCATCAGCAGAGAACATTAGTGAAAAAGCAAAAACAATGCCTGGAAATAAAAAAGGTGAATATTTTTATAGAATCTCATCACAATCCAAGAACCATTTTGCAAGGATTTAATCAATGATTCAAACAAAGTCCCTAGAAAACCCTTATACATGAAGCAAACATAGTGCAAGAGAGACCTTAGAGGAATCCAAGTAAGATAGCTAGAAAAGAAAGGGGATAAACTTTGCATTTAGATCAGTGAAAGAACAGTCCAATAATCCCACTTGGAATTTCTGATCAAAATTGAGCTTATCATCTAATTATCAGCAGAAATTTTAACATATGGGCAATAGAATTGGATTGGCTGTAGGGCATTGGAATAATACTAATTGAGGAAATCCGACTAAGTTAACAGGTAGAAGATGGTGATAGCCAAAAGAACTTCATAAAATCCCATCCCAAAACAGAAACAAAACAATAATATTGCAGGAATTTAATCTCTGGCACAGAAAAATTCCCCCAAAAAAAATCCTAATTTCATAAAGCATAGATTCATTCAAATTACATTAATAAGTGAATTCATGTTATCACTTCAAATACAAATGAACTTAGCTCCGAAAATCTAACACCAAAACAACAAAAGTTCATCAACACAGAACATAAAGAAAAGCAAAAATAATGCCTAAAAATCGAGTTCAAATTCAAAAACACAGAAACAATTTTGCGGTGATTTCACTCAAAAAGCCTTAAATTCATCAAGCAACGAAGAACAAGGTAAACACAGAGGAAGAGGAGATACCTTTGCTCTCTGACAAGTAAGAGAACACAGTTTAAGAAATTGAAAATACGAACATACTAGTAGTATCTATGTATATATATAAGTAGTATTATTGGAATATTAGGATAAAAAGGAGAAGGGACATTCTTGTATTTAGATAACAATAAGTGAGGGTATTTTAATAAATGCTGATGGGGTATTAGCATAATGGAAAAGCTAAGAAATTGAGAGAGAATCTTGTTTTATTGAATGGTGAAAAGTAAGTAGATACAGGTGTGCTAATGGTGGTTATATGCTAAAATACCCCATCAGCATTTACTAAAATACCCTCACTTATTGTTATCTAAATACAAGAATGTCCCTTCTCCTTTTTATCCTAATATTCCAATAAGTATATATAAACCCTAATCTCTCTTATTCATTACTATCTGCTGCCTCTCCATCTTCTGCATCAATAATCGTGAAAAGGTTGACTCTTCATCTTCTCCATCTGTTATCGGGATCTCCATCTTCTCTATTTCGCCAGACTTACGCTTGAAATTTGTATTCAATTTCTTATTCAGTTTTGATATGCTTAGTGAAGGAGGGCAAATTATTAGAAGTATTCCTTTCTCCGTGTCAAATGCATATCTATTTTCATAAGTAATATTCATTTACACATATTATAAGAGGTCTTACTAGTTTAATTATTAAGTGATATCATAATATACGTATCCAAATGTGAATGGATTCTCCGAATGACATAGAAGATCCGATGCTTAATATAAGAACTCGTGAAGGAAGAATGGAAACAAACGTGAATTTTAGTTTTCTTTTTAATAGCACTACAAAAATGGTATTCCCTCCATTCCATTATATAAGCCATTATTATAGGTTATTTCATACAAATTAAGAAATATATTCGTTAATTAAAAAAAATTATCTCTAATGTCACTATTGGAGAATAAACATTGGAATATTAAAAAACACATATACCAATACAAAAAATTTCATATTTGAACCAAAAACCAAAACTAAAAGTTCTTAGAATCCTAGAACGATTTATATTTAGAGAAAAAACTAATTTGCCAAAATGACCTATATAATGAAATGGAGGGAGTATTAGTATTGGGGTTAAACCCCAATTTGGTAGTATTGGGGTTAAACCCCAATTTGATACCATTTGAAGAAATTATTCCCAATAGAGAATTGGTTAGAAAATATTTTTATAAAAAGAACTGTTTGTATGCTATAGTTAAAAAAAATTCTCATTTCTTTCGTTTATACCTTTTTCGAATTTAGCACGAGCGGAAACGGTTTATCTTGTTCGTAGATCAATAGATCTACGTGGTTGCAACAAAAGAAAGGATTCACATCCGAATGTTCAGATCGGCTTAAATGATGATGATTGGTTTGCGGGTGCTTTTCTATGGATTTGGAATTACGAGAAGTTTATATTTTCTTGTTCTGTTATGTTTTTAATACTTTTTATGGTTATTTTTTTTTGTCTTTGTAGTCGTTTTTGTGCCTTTATGATTCTTGTAAGGTTTCATTCCTTGTGTTTTTCTTGTTGTATTAATGCTATAATTGATCTTGCTTGGAAACGTTAGGTTTAAATTTGCTAAAATTGATCTTGCTTGGAAACGTTAGGTTTAAATTTGCACAATGTTTAGTCCTCCTATTTTGAAAAACACATCATAAGGTCTTTATCTTTTGTTACTGTTAACTTTTTGGTCCTTTGATCTATTTTTTTTTTTTAGTTTTTAACCGTTATATTCGGCATAAACAGATAAATAAAAAATACCAGAGTAACATGGTCATTTTGTACCGCACTTTGGTTGTCCCGAAAACTAAGACATGTTTGGTTAAAATCTAAAAAAATAGACAAAAGACCAAATATTAACAGTGAAAAAAGACAGAGACCTTATAATGTATTTTCTAAAATTAAGTGACCAAACCGTCTGTTACGTAAAAACATAGAGAGTAAATATATATTTAATCACTGTTGGCACCTCCTACGGACCCCGAACCCCTACTCAAATATATTAAAAGGAAAATAGAAAAGATAATATTAATTTATTAAAATAAAAAACAAATTTTTAATCTTTTAGTAATTACTTATAATAAAAAATATATACATAAATATTTTTTAATTTATTTAATGTATATATAAACAAGTGTAATATTTAGAGAAGTGTGCTACATGGAGAGGGGTGGTCCATCGCCGGATATGAGAGGTGAACTGGTGAATAATGGCCGGAGATAGCAGAGAGCCGGAGATAGATGAGGGATTAAACAAAAGAGATCTAGAGTAGAGGGGCGGCAGAATAGATGAAGAGGGAGGGGCTAGTGTTGATGGAGTATAAGGGAGAGTTAGGAAAAGAAAAGCTTTTATTCGTAATAATTTCATTTTAATTTTTTAAACTATTTTATTATTATATTTTATTAAAGGTTCAAGAATTATAAAGAGTTAAACCTTAAATTGGGCCTAACATATTTCCTAAAACTCAATTAGATCCCTATACTTCATAAATCATCAATTAAGCCCTTAAGATATTATGAAATGGTTAATCAATTGACAATTTTATAATAGTTTAGAGACTTAATTGATGATTTCTAAAGTTTAGGGATTTAATTGATGATTTCTAAAGTTTAGGGATCTAATTGAGTTTCGGTAATAGGTTAGGGTTCAATATGAGCTTTAAGTAATTATAAATATATTTTTCATTAATTTATTCTTTGAGAATTTTTCACTAGAGGACTAAAATGGATGTGTAGGTGACATCACCAACATAATTCAACAGCGGCCAATTACATCGGTAATGTGGGTGAAAGTGATAATGAGATCACTTGTTATTTTGATGAAGGAATTTTTGGTATGAAATTTAAGACCGGTTTGGTTCACATGTTCATGTTCATATATGTTGTTTGGTGTGGTTGATAGGTAGTAAAGTAGACATTAGTTTATTTTACCAAACACTTTTTTTTATCTCATGTTTAAAATTAGGGATAAGGTACCAAAATAAACTTATGGTTTTTGGGGAAGTATCAATTTAGGCTTCACGTACAAAATAGCACCAATATAGGCTTAACATTTAAAAAAGAGTATCAATTTAGGCCTCGGTAACAGATTGTGATGAGGCCATCTTTTCAACAAATTCCAAGTCCAGATTAGGGAAGTAGCAAGGTAACAAATTTCGTCAGGTATGTGGGGAAAAGTGATTTAAAAGAGGAGGAAGACACGCCTAAAGTTCCACTATATCTTTTTTATTTAGGTGTATCTACCTGGGCGGATCTCTTCGACGGATCTCTTCGATGGATCTGATCGATGGATCTCACCAACGGATCTACTTCGATGAATCTAATCGACGGATCTATCCGATGGATCTACTTCGATGGATCTACTTCGAGGTATCTCCTTCAGGTATCTACTTGCGGGGATCTACTCGATGGGTCTACTTCGACAAATTTATTCGATGGATCTACTTCGATGGATCTACTCGACGGATCTACTTCGAGGTATCTCCTTCTAGTATCTACTTGGGCGGATCTACTTCTACGGGTCTACCTCAATGTATCTACCTGGACGGATCTACTTTGACGTATCTCCCTCAGTTATCTTTTAGGCAGATCTACATCGACGTATCTCCTTCAGGTAGCTACTTTGATGTATCTACCTCAGCATATCTACTCATCGATGTATCTACTTCCAGTATCCACCTTATATCTTCACATCGACGTATCTACTTCTAACATGGCGTATCTAATCGTTGTATCTACGTCGACGTATCTACTTGTTGTATCTCTGTCAACGTATCTACTCGTTATATCTACACCGGTGTGCCTACTCCTTAGGCGGATCTAATCGTTGTATCTACATTGGCAGATCTACTCGGCGTATCTACCTCAATAGATTGACTTCTGGGTATCTATCCGATGTATCTCCTCATGTGTATCCTTTTGGGGTTTTCTTGTTCACCAAGGAGACTTGAGATTACTTACCCACTAAAGAGAATTGGGATTACTTGCTCACCAAGGGGGAGACAAGTCTGACACCAGCCTGCCCACTATATTTACTGTTTTTCCATTAATAATTGTTGTTTTGCCATTAGCTCTTATTTACTAGTTTGCCACTTGTTTTCCCTCATCCTACCTTACCCCTTTAGGGTTTATCTATTTAGTTATATGTATTTACCCTTTATTGTATTTTCATCTTTAGGTCTTGGATGATATAAATTCATCATTTCCATTGTAAGAAGATCAACTTTTATCAATCAAATTATATCTTCTCTTTGAGAGTGTTTTTAAGGTTCATCCCTCTTAACAATGGGGATTTCTAATTCCTTCAAGTTTAGCTTGTAAATCTGGGGGGTTTCACGGCTCCTTCAAGTTTAGCTTGAGAATATCTTTGGTAGTTTACGATTGAAAACTATCGTCTGTTACCCAATCTGCATCAGTTGGTATCAGAGCCGATCGTTTCCTGATCCGAAACTTCTTTCGACAATAGTAGCCACTAACAGGAGTCTTGAAGAATGGCAAGCCGAGCTTGAAGAGATGGATTTCAAGCTTGCCGAAGTAAGGAGAAAGACAATAGAAAACATGGAGCAAGAAAAGATGGAGAAGCTACAGAGAGGAACTAGAAGTAGCCGAAATTGCCGGAGACGACAACGTCGAGCCCAACAAAAAAGAGATAGAGAAACCACTATCTCACCTCCTAAAGATTCATGCCAAATCTGTCCTCTATTCGATAAGGAAACGGTAAGTCCAAAACTTTCAATTCTTGATGTGGAAGTTGTGGGTATGCCTATTATTAGTGAGGATTTGGTTATTTGTGATGTTGTTGGTGATTTAAGTTCTCATTGTGGAGTTATTGATAATGAATTTATGAATGAGGATTTAAATGTATCTGTGAATGAGGAGGAAGAGGGTTTAGCATGTAGGAACTTTGAAGAAGTTAAAGTAGAAAAGGGTGCGTACTATGTGTTTGATGAAATGCCCCTTAGACAAAATTTCACTTGTATGCTTAATGGAGGCGATAGCCGTATTGTTAAAGTAGTGGAGGTGACCTTGGGCTGGCGGATCCTTTAAAGGCGAATGATGAATTCATTTTATGTGTGGAGAATGATGGCTATGGTGATGGGAGAGATGTTGGCGGATACACGATGCTCGGATGTAGAATGTCATTAAAGTCGGACAACTCGACAAATAGAGTGGTCGGCTTGAACTATAAGAAGGAACGGATGGAAGCGAGAGGTCGTGGGGAAGATTGGGTGGAGGAAGAGGAGCTGTATGAATTTGAAAATAACCATGAAGGAGATGAACTCGAATGGAAGATTGATAAAGAGGAGGACCATTATGAGAATGAGCTAGATAGCAACAATGAAGTTGAGTATGATGATAATGGGTCCATGAATGGGATTGAAGGGGAGGAGAGTGATTTTGATGGGGAGTTATATGATGAAGGTAGATTTCATCATCATGAGGATGAACTTGATTATGATAAAGATGATGGAACCTATTATGATGAAGGTGAGCCTCAGACCACTGAGTGGAACCAAAGTGAGGCTACTTATGAAGATGAGGAGAACAACTTTTATTGTGATGATGAGTTGGAGGATTGTGAGTGGCGCCAAAATGAATATACTTATGAGGCTGATGAATGTAGGTCTTATGAAGATGAGTCAAGGAACATTGAGTGGAACCAAAACGGAGCTCCTAATTATGAAGATAATGAAGATAGGTTCTACTATGATGATGAGTTGGAGGATATTGGATTGAGCCAAAATGAGTACACCTACGATGACGACGACGAAGAGCTTCATGGAACACTTGACGAATGGGAAGGGCACTTCGAGTGATAAAGAGCATATGGTCTACTGGTGTTTAAAGGCGAGTCTGATACTATTTCTTTTTAAGAAGGAGAGTATGATGAGGGCATCTTTTCAACAAATTCCAAGTCCAGGTTAGGGAAGTAGCAAGGTAACAAATTTCGTCAGGTATGTGGGGAAAAGTGATTCAGAAGAGGAGGAAGACACACCTAAAGTTCCACTATTTCTTTTTTGTTTAGGTGTATCTACCTGGGCGGATCTCTTCGATGGATCTCTTCAACAGATCTCTTCGACGGATCTCTTCGATGGATCTCATCGATGGATCTCATCGATGGATCTCTTCGATGGATCTCATCGACGGATCTACTTCGATGGATCCCCTTCGATGGATCTCATCGACGGATCTATCCGATGGATCTACTTCGACGGATCTACTTCGAGGTATCTCCTTCGACGGATCTACTTCGAGGTATCTCCTTTAGGTATCTACTTGCGTGGATCTACTCGATGGGTCTACTTCGACGGATTTATTCGATGGATCTACTTTGAGGTATCTCCTTCTAGTATCTACTTGGGCGGATCTACTTCCACGGGTCTACCTCAATGTATGTACCTGGACGGATCTACTTCGACGTATCTCCCTTAGTTATCTTTTAGGAAGATCTACATCGACGGATCTCCTTCAGGTAGCTACTTCGATGTATCTACCTTAGCATATCTACTAATCGATGTATCTACTTCCAGTATCCACCTTATATCTTCACATCGACGTATCTACTTCCAACATGGCGTATCTAATCGTTGTATCTACGTTGGCGTATCTACTTGTTGTATCTCTGTCAACATATCTACTCGTTATATCTACACCGGTATGCCTTGTATCTACGTTGGCGGATCTACTCGGCGTATCTACCTCAACAGATTGACTTCTGCGTATCTATCCGATGTATCTCCTCATGTGTATCCTTTTGGGGTTTTCTTGTTCACCAAGGAGACTTGAGATTACTTACCCACTAAGGGGAATTGGGATTACTTGCTCACCAAGGGGGAGACAAGTCTGACACCAGCCTGCCCACTATATTTACTGTTTTTCCATTAATAATTGTTGTTGCCATTAGCTCTTATTTACTAGTTTGCCACTTGTTTTCCCTCACCCTACTTTACCCCTTTAGGGTTTATCTATTTAGTTATATGTATTTACCTTTTATTGTATTTTCATCTTTAGGTCTTGGATGATATAAATTCATCCTTTCCATTGTAAGAAGATCAACTTTTATCAATCAAATTATATCTTCTCTTTGAGAGTGTTTTTAGGGTTCATTCCTCTTAACAATGGGGATTTCTAATTCCTTCAAGTTTAGCTTGTAAATCTGGGGAGTTTCACGGCTCCTTCAAGTTTAGCTTGAGAATATCTTTGGTAGTTTACGATTGAAAACTATCGTCCGTTACCCGATCTGCATCAGATTGGACACGTCATTCCTATTACTCCGTTAAGTTCTGGTTTCTCCCTCCACGTACAATTGGCAGAACTTAACAAAGTAATATCAATGACGTGTCTCATTCCGTTATCGAGGCCTAAATTAGTACCCTTTTTTAAAGATTGAGTCTATATTGGTGCTATTTTGTACGTTGAGCCTAAATTGATACTTTTCCAAAAACTATAGGCCTATTTTGGTACCTTATCCCTTAAAATTAAAAGGCAAAAGGTAATCCCAAAAATTGGAAACAAACGCGCATTTAAAAGTAGTTCCAAAAAATAGAAACAAACGGACACTAAAACTATACATGCTTATTTTGATGAATGATTTTTTAGTATGACAGTAAATTTGAATATGAGAAAATCACAAAAAGCAACAAAATTAGATATACAATTATGTACTAAAGTTTTGTTCAACAAAGTGAAACGACGATGTGGATGTTTCACTTATTTTTTAATGAATCGTTGAAAAGACTGGATTGTTTCATTAAGTTTAGCCCCTGCTAATCCGAGATTATGTTCTGTCACTGTGTTTTTCATTTACTTAATTCAAGCGATAATAAGAATCTTTTTGGCACATATTACAGTATCCAATGGTATCATCTTCAAATACTACGCCTAATTGACCCTTTAAATATTGACCTTTTGAATTTGTCTATTGTCCTCTAAACGTAGATAAAATAATATTTATATGCTTCTAAATCTGCTCTCTAATCTTACATTGCCACATAAAAATGGCGGATTGATTATGTGACACTAAACAAGCTCAAAAAACTAATAAGACAGGACAATCATTTTTTAGACAAAATCCAGGGATCGTTGATGTATTCAAGTAATTAATATATATTTGCTCGATTCTTCCAAAATTTTAATTACTTAATCACATAAATAAATAAAAAACGAGTGCATTCTTCAAGATAACACTGTCCATATTGGATCGTGTGTATTTTTGTCACCTCTATTATTTTTAGTGATTCTGTATCTAGAAATATTAATTACTTAATCACATTAATGCCCGAAGATAATATTTTGCATGAGCAACTTGCTACTTATGCGCTAGACATGGAAGAACCCAGAAAATCAGCTTCAAGGAGATCGGTAAGAACACGATCGGGGAGGAAATAACATGGCAGCCTAGTTGGATAGATTGGGCTTTCCATACTAAACAATCAGCATACCTATTACCTTCCCAATAGAAATGAAGGAACATGATAAATTCAAACTGACTTCTAAGAAAATGAATATTTCCTATCAAGGACCTGATATGATGATGAACTAAACAACTCAAATTAATCATGGTAACTGCTTCTACACAATCCGACTCCACCATGATCCTTTTCCAATTTCTCTCGATAGCTAAATGAAGACTAGAGAGGATGCCCCAGGGTTCAGCATCAAATGTACTTCCATGGCTTATATTATGAATATAACCACCTCTTACTATCTCTGAACAAGCGCTTATTAAGTACAATAAAAAAAAAGCTGTCATTTTAAGTAATTTTTCTTTTATCTAATTAACTTTTCTATTTGATTTTTTAATTGTACTTATTTATTACAACCATGATTTATTACTTCTTTTAGGCCTTAAAAATCTCACGATGGTAGAATACAACTAGGGTAAATTACACCCATGGCCACTGAAGTATACCCATTTTCACATTGTGGCCACTGAACTTCAATTCTTCTCGGTATGGTCATTGAACTTTACACTTTGTTACCGGTGGCCACTGTCACCGTTGACTAGCGTTTTTTACCTTTGACTCTCCATTTTCACCGGTTTTCTCTTTCCTTCTCCCATTCTAAAACCTAAAATATCAATTTTACCCTCCTCCTCTTTCTTCACCTCCATCTCCATGCTCAATTCTCTCTCTAAAACCATTTTATCTCTCTAAAACCATTTTACAGAGATATTTGAAATCTACTCTGCCTTTTACTCGAACCTATCCAAAAGAGTCGCTGAACTATTTACGATGTGGGTTTTTTATTGGGATTCGACAATTTCAAGAGAATTTGAAATCAATTTGCCAGGTTAGTCTTTCGCCTGAATCTATCATTTCTGCTTCTAAGAAAATAGATTTTAAGACATCATATCAACCCAATTCAGTCATTAGCCTTCTCAAAGACTATGGCTTTACAAGTTCCCACATTTCTAAGCTTGTTCAGCAAAATGCTCAGTTTCTCTTGGCCGATCCTGCAAAAACCCTTCTGCCCAAACTGGAGCTCCAATGGTGTGTCAAGCTCTGACCTTGTCCAGATTGTATTGTCTAATCCAATTTTATTGAATTGGAGCTTTCAGAGTTTAAGAAAGACTGTTTTCAAACTGAATGATTGGCACTCAAATTTATCAATCAATATTGCACTGTTAAGAGAGTTCAATGTCCCTAAGGAAAAATATCCTTTCTTCTGACTTTTTTTTCCCAATTTTGTGTACAATGATCCTACAAATTTAGTGAAATTGTTAACAAGGTAAATAAACTTGGATTAAATCCTTCAAGGTTTGGGTTTGTGAAAGAGTTTTCAATGGTTTTAAAGAGATAAAATGGTTTTAGAGAGATAATTGATCATGGAGATGGGGAGAAGAAAGAGGAGAAGTGTAAAATTGATATTTTAGGTTTTAGAATGAGAGAAGGAGAGAGAGAACCGGTGAAAAGGGAGAGTCAAAGGTAAAAATCGTTGGTCAACGGTGACAGTGGCCACCGGTGTAACAAAGTGTAAAGTTCAATGGCCATACCGGGAAGAATTGAAGTTCAGTGGCCACAATGTGAAAATGGATATACTTCATTGGCCATGGGTGTAATTTACCCAATACAACTATGACTATTCAATTTTGAGGTTACTTATTATTCCTAAATTATAAACTAGACATTTTAATTCTTAAATCACATATATTATCTAAAAATTCCAAACAATCGTTACACAAATTCATAATTTTTATAACATAATGTTTGATTACATTATTGAAAATCTCAATCTAATTAAACAATCAATCCCTACAAAAGCATCCTCTAACCAACATATATATCGATAGTCCTCGATTTATAATGAAACATCATCATTGACTTGTATGAGTTGTCATCATAGACATCAAGAAAAATCTTCCTATGTGTTGGGAGGAAGAAATTTAACTTAGAGATGCACCAAGCAGAAATATTAAACATTTTAGCCACGTCTTGCTTTAAGTCATTAAGCTTTAGATCACCATATTTGTCGATTAAGACATTACGAGATTTCCCACCTTCATAGATCATTGTTCCATCACTGGCAGTCTTGAATTCTCCTCCCATATGACATATTGCTAACACAGATATCCCTTGCCTTTCACGTGGCATCTTCCTAAATAGTAAGTTTCAATTAACAAGAATTATAGTCACAACGCAAATGTTTTTCTAAACCAGAAACACATTTTATATTTTCAATATTTAGAGAAACGAGAGGCGAACGTGCCGTAAACAGACATGAAATGCAAAAACACTACTGAAGAGTAGTTTTCGTGCAATATAATCTCATATTATTGTATTAAGAAGATAATCATTCTTATATTTCAAAATTTCAACACAAAAAGTGAGCTGACTGAGATCAACTTTTCTCACTAAATAATCATTTTGTCAACCGAAAACATAAAGAAAAAGCAGACATAATGCCTGAAAATAAAAAGGCCAATAATTTTGTAAAATCTCATCCTAATCCAGAAACCATTCTACCTGAGGTTTCATCAATGGCACAAACATAATTCCTAAAAAAAACTCTTAAACTCAAGCAAAAACCCTAGATGAATCGAAGTAAGAGAACACATAAGGAAAGGAGGTACCTTTGTTCTTAGATAAGTAAAAAATAACACAACGTAAGGAATTCTCAGATACCAATTAGAGTTTCGAATCGAAATAGCAATAAGAAAAGATTAATCTATCTATGTATATATAACCAAGATTTTTCACTATTTTCTACCATTTCCTCCCTAGTCAAAGCTATGAGTAAATCTCATTAATTGAATTCAATGGAATTAATGTTTATTATTAATTATATAAAAAAATTTGGTGGTTACACTAGTTTTAGTTGTCATTAACGTGAATTAATTCAATAAGATTAGTTATTCATTAAGTGAACTAATTCTGGAATTGATTGAGAGTAAAAAACATTCTAACGGTTTGTCTAGAAGAGTGATGTGTTGTACTTATTCGAAACAGATATACAGTACATTTCAAGGAAATAGAGAAAAATTGGAAGTTGTCGCTTTACATAATTGTAATAAAAAGGCATCAATTCCTAATGAATATATCACTTGTGTACATTTTCATTTGCGTGTGTGGT
The DNA here is from genome assembly GCF_963576675.1 of Euphorbia lathyris. Taxonomy (NCBI): domain Eukaryota; kingdom Viridiplantae; phylum Streptophyta; class Magnoliopsida; order Malpighiales; family Euphorbiaceae; genus Euphorbia; species Euphorbia lathyris. The sequence goes on along the minus strand of NC_088918.1, from coordinate 11,354,619 downwards.
TCATCGGTTTCCACGTCTCATATACTCATATAAGCTCTTGCATGTTAGAGCATTCTACATTTCAAAACTCCAATTCCTGGAAAAAAAACCTGTAAGTGATTGTTTTCTTTCCAAGAGGTTGACAACTCATCTTAGTATGCATCAGTAATCGATGATGTGTCAAGCCAATATTTTTCACTATTTGGTTTCTACTTTATGTTTGGCTGCTCCATTTTGGCTTGCTCTATATAAAAGACATGAGATGCCCAAATGAAAGGATATATATTACTATTTTATACATTGATGCCAATTTCTATAGCTAATTTAGATGTGTAGTTGAGCTCTCTAATGGTAGCAGCGATTATCATAATCGGTTATATACTATGATGACAATAGATCAAATTTCATCTATGTTAATTTCAATTATGTAATAGAAACATGTGAATTTTTTTTTTCAAATGTGTAGTTTGGCCGTTCGGTGGTGGTGATCAGCTATTATCATAATCAGTTATATATTTTGATAATAAGAGATCAATTTTTATCTCTGTTAATTTCAAATATTTTTTAAAAACAAGTGAGTATGCACTTGCTTATAGAACGATAGGAAAAGAGTATTGCCATATTGTAAGCTAATTTGGGTCTGTTTTGTTTGTTGTTTGTCCTTTCCTTTTCCTACCAAAAAAACTAAATTAATATAATTATAGATTTGTAGGTCAATTAGTTAGGTACTCCCTCCGGTCCACAATAGAAGTCTTTCTAGAGAGTTTTTGTTGTTCCACAATATATGATATTTTGCTTAAATCTATACACATTAATTTACTTTTACCAAATATACCCCTATTTAAGTTGACTTTTTGTCTTGGGAATAGATAAAGTTACTAGTGGATCCAATTATTACAAGGGTAACAAAGTCTTTTACTTAAAATTAATTACATTTTTTAATTAGTGTGCATTAACCTTAAAAGACTTCTATTGTGGACCAGATGGAGTATATTATTGGGTTGTGTTTCTTAAGACTATAGTTCTTTTTATATGTATATAATATTAGAATATTCCTAACATTCTTTTTTTGGAGGGGTTGGGGATTTGTGTTTTTTTTTTTTTTGTAGGAATAGGAAAGAAAAAACAAAACAAGAAAGAAAAACCTAACCCGGGATTAGCCTAAGGAAGCTAACCCCCACCACATCATCCAGGAGGAGCGAAGAAAGGAAATCAGGAGGAGAAGGGTAAGTTGTGACCCCCCACCTCTCTTCATGACCAGCCGCCGCCAGACGATCCGTCACCCTGTTCTGCTCCCTAAAGATATGGCTGAACTTGATGGAACTAAAGGACGAACTGATTCTCTTAATATCTTTAATCAAATTTTGGCTATTTAAGCAAATAGCTTTATTTATGGTGTCATATTTTGTTTTATTAGTTTTATTTGTTATATTGGTTGAATTTTAAAAATTATAGTTTTTAATCCTAACAAAAGCACTTTAATGGATAAAATTTTGATATAAAATGATATATTTTTCTTCTTAATATTGCAAATATCATCAATATACCAAAACTAATATTAAATGTTGTAACTATTTTAATAAATTTTAAAATTAAAGTATTGAATTTGACTTTAAGTTCTTATTATTAGCATTGTAACTTAAAGTTTTAAGTTAAGTATTTTAATTATTTTAATTTACCATAATAATTATATTTTAAATAGTTTTTTTTAGAAAAAATATTTTAAATGATTAGTCAAACACATTTAAATATAATAAATGTTGAAATATTTATTTCTAACTGTTATGTTAGTTTCATTAATAGGACTTTTAATAACGAAGCACACGTTCTTGCACGAGCCGTTGCTAATGTTACCCATCGAGGAGAATGGTTTATCGCCCCCTCCATTTCTATGTTCTATGACTGAGATTATTACTTAATATAAATCATACTTTTCTTAAAAAAATGTTATTTTAAGTGTTAGCGATATTTTGCGAATATGCTAATTTCAACCTTGTCACGTGTGGTTAGGGTGCGGACGTGCCAGAGAAATTATTTCTCAATTATTAAAGACGGTTAAGTTTGTGAAATTGCACGCCAAAACTTGAAATCTAAATGAAGCGATTGGCGAGGCACGCAAAGATTGAAAAAGTCCCTCTTGGGTCTCTAACGCCGTTATAAAAACTTTGCTAGATAAATTATTTTTATTTAAGCTAAGCGTAAAAATTAAAGACGGGTAAAATAAAGAAATTAAAGCTGCGAAATTGACACGAGATTTGGTGCAAATTTTGGTATTTTATTGATTTGATCAACGTTTGAGTACATATATTCAAAAAGCATGAAATTGAAAATGAATTACAATTGAAAAATTTCTATACTAAACATATAGACAATCAATTGAATTGGAAAAAACAAATCAATACAAGGGATTGAAATGCAATTAAAATAAAATTGAAATTCAACGAAAAACTCAGAGCCACAATAGCTATCTCGGCTGGACGTTGAACTTTGATGTCAGCTTGAAATCCTCGGATGCACCACGGCCGGCTGGGCCCATATGGAATACAATCTTGGCAATATCAAAACGTGTGGTAGGCAAATAGGGCAGATTTGACCCTTGACTTCGGTGGGATCAATTGAGTGCTTAAGTACCCGAAATTGGACGAGTAAATAGGCTAAATTTAATTTCGGGAGGTCAGGAACAAACTTCTATAAGGGATCGAAGGCTAAAACGGACTCTAAATGGATGAAATTGGGAGTTGAAAATAACTGGTCGAATTTGGAAAAATCTGGAAACAGAATATCTAAAAGAATTTGGGCTGTAAAGATTGGCTTGTAACTATAGTTTCTGAGCACGGAATTGGAAAAATAAATATACTAGATTGAACTTCAGGACGTCAAGAACAACTTTGTTGAAGAGATTAAAAGCAAAAAATGACGTTAAATGGACGAAATCGGGCTTTGACAATTATTGGATGAATCTGGAAAATTAATTTGGAAACAGAATTCTAGCTAAGGATTGAGCAAATTAAAGGCTTGGGAATGCTAAATTGAATTGAAAAACTTGGAAAAAGGCTATTGTAACTTGAATTAGAACTAAAGGCAAGCTAAAAGAATGAACTAAAACTAAGAAAAATGAAGAACAAAAAGGAAGAACTCAAGAACTAAGAACTAAGAATAGAGAGCATTGGAAGAGAGTTTAGGAAGGGGTTTTTGTTGCGTTGAGTGAGTGATTTTTTATGAGAGTGAGAGGGTCTATTTATAGTTTTTTGAAAGGGCAATTAGTATCATTTTTTCACCCCACTTCCCTTATATTTCTCTCAAAGTGACACCTCATTAACTTCCACAAACCAATTCCTAACTTCCCTCAACCTCTTCCAACTTCCACCAACTAACATGCCACATCACTTAGCTAAATTAAGGTTAGGGAGAGATTTAAGAGTGTTCATAGGCGTGAAGAAGGGTTAAGTTTCGTGGGTCACCTTTGGGTGCGGCTCGGTGCGTGTCGGGGAAACCGAAAACGGACTCCGGGTGAGGACTGACCTCTAGCTCGCCGAGCTGACTTCCAGCTCACCGAGCTGGAGGTTAGTATATATATTTATTTTATTTTTTTTCCTTTTTATTTTTATTATTCCGTTTTATATAATTTAAAACTTTACATTTAAAATTAACTATATAGTCTATTTATATATTTACATGAATAAATAAATAAAATTTATTTATTGGGCCAATAATTGCCCCCCTCTTTTGTGCATAAATGAAAATAGCAAAAATAAGATTTATGCATAAAAGAAGTTTTATTAAATATTTTTTTTTTCAAGATGATAGAAAAAGAATCCTGCAGGATTTTTAGATTTTGAATCCCTTAAAACTCTCAAGTCTTGATCAACTGCAATTCTTCTTCCACTTTTACGCTTTTTTTCTGTCATTTTCTTTTCTCAAAGCTCAACAAATATTCTGAATCAAGCTCTCAATCTTCAATTATGGGTATGCAAACTATCTTTTCTTCTATATTTTCTTTCTTTATTGATTTTTCTTTTGTTTTTGTGTTAATTTTACCGTATGTAGAATTATGTTTATTGAAAAAACTGATAAATTGAATTGGAATTTAATGTAAGAGTTTTAGAACTACCGCATGTGGGTGAAATTGTATTGCTGAAATTTTGTATCTGTCTGTCACAGCTACCTGTTCATATTCTGACACCATTCGTGCTGATTCTCGCTTGGGCATAACTCTTGGCTTACAGGAGGTAATTTTCAATGAATTTTGCAATTTCCTGATCATGTATTTGAAGGTAGCATTCATAGGCTTTAATTGATTGTGTCTATAATTCAATTTCAGGATAGTGTCTTTACTATTAGCCATATTGCTGTGAACAACTCCCCCTTGTCTCCTTATCCTTTGAGTAGTGCTACTAAATTGGCCCTTCATAGGGAAACTTATCAGTTCCCTACAAATAAGAGAGGGCTGATATTCCCTCGTTGTTACACTGGGTGGAATGACCTTGTAAATCGTTTAGAGCCGAGATATGCGGGTTTTTAGGACCGGGTTGGCATTAGGGATTTTGTTTGTTTGACTCGTTGTGAAATTACTCCTTGTGCGAATGTGCTTGAAGGGGTGCTGAATTATTTGTTGTCAGTTTATAATTCGTTGATTCTCCCATTGGGCCCCATGTCTATCACTTTACGTGATGTGGTTGCTTTGACAGGGTTGCCTATTATTAGGGAGGAAGTCCCAAGCTGTATCGAGACAGATGCATTCCCTGAAGTGAAGGCTATTTTATCCAAAGAGGCTGGGACATATGCCCAAATGATTAAGAAAAAATTAGACAAAAGAGAGCTGGATGGTGAGGATCATATGCATTTCTTATGGATGATGCTTAGCAATTACATTTTTGAACCGTTGGGCCTTAGACCTACTGCAGAAATATTGATTATTGCTAAGGCCTTGGCTTCAGGTCGCCGTTTAGCTCTCGGCACTATGTTGTTGGCCTCAACATTCCACCGTCTAGCTCTTACTGTTGAGGACAGACCATTCATAAAGCCTCGGGGTGGTTTGTGGTTGTTGCAGCTATGGGTTTTCATCTACTTTCCTCATTTGGCCACTGCTTCATCACCGGGGACCTCGGGCCATCTTGGTGTAGACCTTTGTTACAGCTGTTCGAATCTGGCTGTTAGTGTGGTTGTGAGGTTTCTTCGTACTTTAGTGCCATCTACTCATAACAAGTTGTTTCTTTTTTGGGAAAAATATAGATCGTGCCTACCGTCTTGGGCCCTCTCTTACTTGTCTGCTCCCCCCCCATGAAGGTGCTGAATGGTGGATGACGGTATGTGCAACACGTCGGTTACACCATGGGGTGAACCGAACAAGAACTTCTCGATCATCAGACCTTGGTCTGACCTTATATGCACCTTGTCTTTGGGCACGCCAATTAGGCCTTTTTCAATCTATCCCGAGGCAACTCCCATTTCCTACCTATTCTCAGTGGTGTGGGGCTAGTGATGAAGATAGCCGCTGCGGTTCTAGATGCGGGATATGATCAGGGACCACTTCTGCTTGGGTCGGATCAACCTTCATTCGATGCTTGGTGGGAAACCATTTTTCAGCATTGTATCCCACCTGTTGGTAAGTTCTTTTGCTTTATTTATTTATTTATTTTTACTATTTTTATATTTTTATTTTATTTTATTTTTCATATTCAAGCGGTAGCTCGGGAAAGGACAATAATCTGACTCTCCTTGCCCACATGTGCTTGACGCAAACGAAAAGGGCAAAGGAAAGGCAGTTATGCTGGATGAGGGAAAGCTGGTGGCTACTGCTGCAGGGCCTTCCGTGAGACAAAGAGAGGAAGAGGACTTTGATGAAGACCTATATTTTGGTTTTGAGGATGATAAGCTAGATCAACTAGGGGCACGCTGGAACGTGACTTCCTCGCTTGGAACCTTGTCCCTTGATGATGGCTCGATTGAGATGAGTATGACTCCATTGCAACTTCCGGCACGAGCCCATCTTCCTTCTGCATCTTCTCTAAACCGAATGATTATTGCACCATTGTCTCAGGTCTGTATGATTTTGCTAGTCTGTTATATATGAACCATGCTTGAGATGCTTTAGTCGGATTGATTGATTGAATTGCTATTTTTATTCAAATATGGCAGGAATCAGCTCTTGTGCGTCCTTTGTTGGTTCATGTCGGTCTTAAGGCTGATAATCCTTTTGCCGGTTTGGATTTTTCATTTTTGAAAGGACCGTCTACTGCTGCAGCTGATTCATCCTTGCCTAATGATGACTCGTTGAGTGATGCTCGTGCCAATCTTAGTAAGCTTGTCACCTCTCCTCTTGACTCTTGGACTCCCACCCGTATTGAAAGAGCAATGATTGATTTTGACTTCATGATGGGTGGGTGTGCTCATCCTTTCAAGACTGAACCATTGAAATCTGCCAAGAATCACGTATTGTTTTGCTATCAGTCTTATGTTACTGAGAAAAATGTGGCAGCAGGTCTTGCAAACATGGCAGAGCTTGAGGCCTATAGCAAGAAGTTCAATACTTTGGTTGATGCTGAGGAAGCGGATAGGCAACGATTAGCCAAAATTGCAGCCGTAGAGGAGCGTCTTGTGACATTGGAGAAGGAAGTGGCTGAAGCTCAAGCGTCTAAAGAAGAAATGGTTAGAGCTAGTTCGGGTTTAGAGCTTGTTTCCCACGGATGGAGGAAGAGTTGGGTCGTGAGAAAGATCGATTGGCCAATCACTATGATGAGATGTTGGAATGGCACCGACAAAGCGAGCAACACAAGAAGGCTGCCTTAAAGCTTTGTGAATCTTGGGCCCAATATCCGAAGTCTGATTTCTGTTTATTTCCGTGAGGTACATTCACGGGTCGCCTATATTTTTTCTCTCTCCTTTTTTTTTTGAGCTTGTGACTATATAGGCTTATTCTTTCATTGATAGGATTTTAGAAATAAAGTAGCAGTCTCATAAGACATTTTGCAATTCATGAACTGTTCAAGCTTGGAGAAAACATGAGATAAAGATGATTTCCCCCCAAACGTGTTTTATTAGTGTACTTAGATCTAGAAATCGAAAGCACATATATATATATATATATATATATATATATATATTTGTGTATGTGAGCTGGCCCCTAGCCTCCAGCTGGAAATTTCCAGCTCCCGAGCTGGGCTCTAAGTTTTATCTCGCCGAGCTGGGCTTTGAGCTCCAGCTCGGCGAGCTGGGAGTTTCCAGCTCGTCCGAGCTGGGCTCTAAGTTCCAGCTCGCCGGAGCTGGGCTCTGAGCTCCAGCTCGACGAGCTGAAATTTTCTAGCTCGTCCGAGCTAGGGGTTCTAGCTCGCCGGAGCTGGGCTCTGAGCTCTAGCTCGGCGAGCTGGAAGTTTCCAGCTCGTCCGAGCTGGGCTCTGAGCTTCAGCTCGGCGAGCTGGGGGTTCCAGCTCATTAGAGCTGGGCTCTGAGCTCCAACTCGGCGAGCTGGGGGTTCCAGCTCGCCGAAGCTGGGCTCTGAGCTCCAGCTCGCCGAGCTGGGGGTTTCCAGCTCCCCGAGCTGGAAGTTTCTAGCTCGTAAGCTAGGTTCCGAGCTGCTGAGTTGGGCTCTGAGCTCCAACTCGTCCGAGCTGGGTTTTGAGCTCCAGCTCGCTGAGCTGGGCTTTGAACTCCAACTCCCCGAGCTGGAGGTTTCCAGCTCACCGAGCTGGAAGTTCTAGCTCGTAAGCTGGGCTCCGAGCTCTAGCTCGGGTTTCTAGCTCGTCGAGCTGGAAGTTTTCCAGCTCAATTTTTTTTAATTGAAGTGATTTATTGATTATCAGTTCCTACATCAATTATGTCCCATATACTTTGAAAATATTTCTTTAAATATTTACCGTTAATGTACCTCCTATGTGGTTCTCCGCCCAAGTTCTTCAACCAATACGCGTTCCCGTGAAGCACCTTGTGGATTTGAAACGGTCCTTCCCAATTGGGCGACCATTTTCCAAGCTCACGATCCTTTGTCCCGATTGGTAGGATTAGCTTCCACACTAGCTCGCCTTCTCGAAAGTTTTTCTTTTTTACTTTCTTGTTGTATACATCTTCCACTTTCTTTTTCTGAATCATCATGCAATCGAGCGCCTTTTGTCTTTCATAATCCAAGTCTTCGAGTTCCATGGTCATGGCTTGCACATAATTATCCGGTTCTAAGTCGTGTGACGCATCACTCATAGTGAAGGAACGATGACTTCCAATGGTATTACTGCATCATGGCCAAAGGTTAGGAAAAATGGACTTACTCTAGTCGCCCGTGTCTTAGATGTTCGCATAGCCCATAGTGTTTCTGAGAGGACTTTGTGCCATTCTCTAGGATTGTCCTCTAGCATCTTTTCCAAGATTTGGATCAAAATATTGCTGGACGCTTCAGCTTGACCATTTGCTTGTGCGTAAAATGGAGTGGAATGAATCAATTTAATCTCATAGTCTTCCATGAACTCGTTCATATCTTCGCCTGTGAACATGGTTCCTTGATCCGTGGTAATGGATTCTAGAATTCCGAATCTGTGAATTAAGTTCTCCTTGATGAACTGGATTACTTGTGCTTGGCCGACTTGCTTCATTGGTGCTGCTTCTACCCATTTGGAAAAGTAATCTGTGGCAACTATGATGAAACAATGGCCTTTTAACGAAGCTGGAAATATTTTCCCAATTAGATCAATAGCCCATCCTCTAAAAGGCCATGGTTTCACAACTGAGTGTAATTCTTCTGAGGGAACTCGTTGGATTTGGCCATAGAGTTGACACTTCTTGCAACCCTTCGCATATGTGATGCAATCTCGTAGGATCGTTGGCCAGAAGTACCCATGACGATTAATAAGCCACCGCATTCTCCTTCCCGACTGGTGAGCTCCGCTTGTGCCTTCATGGACTTGCTTCATGACCTCCATTGCTTTTGGGAAGTCGAGACATTTAAGCAGCATCCTGTCGTAGCTCTTCCGATACAAATCACCTTCCATCAACATGTAATTTCGAGATTGAATGCTTAGTGAATATTTTACTTTTACTTTTTTGGATGGGTCATTGAGGTAATCGATAAATGATTTCCTCCAATCCTGAGCTAAGTTAATATCGATGTCGAATGACTCAAACTGGATGCCTCTGTCCACCACGGAAGGATGACCCTGTCTTCTAATGATGATGACTTTGTATGCTGTCTCTTTAGAGATCTTCATTCCAAAAGCTATTTGGGCTAACTCGTCAGCTTCCCAATTGCCATTTCTTGGAATTATGCTCCAAATTGACCTCATCAAACATTTCTAGAAGTTGGATTGCAAATGCGAAATAAGGTAACAAATATAAACTTGAGCATTTGTATTCTCCTGTTAGGTGCCGGATGACCAATTGTGAATCACCGAAAATCTTGACCTATTTTTCTCCTAGGTCGATTGTAGACACCGAATCGGAGGACCTGTGACGAAAACCTGTAACAAGACGGTTGAAGCGGTTGGTTCCGGAAGTTTTTAAAAGCAAAAATATATAATAAAGAGGGAAGAAGTTAGTGGGAGTCGCGGTCGTCAAGTGAACGGCTCGCAAGTGCTCAGCGACGTGGTGCGAGCGCCTAGCGGCAGCCGACGCGTGTCCGACGACAGTTGGACGCACGCCCAGCAGCGCGAGGCGCACGTTCGACGTCCACTGGGTCCGAACGCCCAGCAGCGCGGGGCGCACGCTAGACGTCCGCTGGGCGCACACGCCCGGCAGCGCGGAGCGCGCGCTCGACGACCGATGGGCGCGCGCGCCCGACAGCGCGGGACACACGCCCGGCGGCCGCTGGGCGAGCACCCAGCGACGTTGGGCGGACGCCCAACGCTCGTTGGGCGAACGCCCAACGTCGGTTGGGCGCGCACGCCCAACGCTGGTTGGGCGCGCGCCCAACCATGTTGCGCGTTCGCCCAACCAGCTTTGGGCGACGCCCAATTTTATTTGGGCGTCGCCCATATTTTTCCGGGACCCGTGCCTATTTAAGGCACGGATCCCCATGCAATTAGGGAGAGGATTTTTTGGAGACCTTCTCACTCTAAGACATTTTTTAGAGAGAGAAAGTTATTTTTTTGGGAAAAAAACATTTTTTTTCCTAAAAATTCCGAATTTCCTAAAAGTTAAAATTTTACCAAAAATACAAAAAACACCGGAAAAGCACGATTCGTTGAATCAACCGACTTCGACTGTAAGATACCGATCTTGAGGTATTATCCGAGGACTAGACTCATTTTATTTTATTTTATTTATTTATTTAATTCCATATATAGAGGAAGAAAACCTAGATGGATCATGACTGCCTCGAAATTGAATGTAGCATTTTGAGGATCTTAAAGTCCGAATTGGAGAAAGTTTCTTTATACAAAAGTGTTCCTAAAGACTTGAAGTATATGTCTGTAAAAGGATTTGGCAATCCATTGTGTTTATTGTGAGCTAGGTTGAGTGAATTATGGTAGATGCAAATCTGAATAGTCTGTTTCTTGGCTGGAAACAGGACCGAATCATTTTGCATGCCATATATTGTGTAGAAGTGATATTAAAGTGAATTTTGGATATGTTCTACCCATATATGTCTAGTTTCAGTAGGTTCAAGAATCAGGGCATTTGGATTAATATAGAGAAAGTTATGGCAGAATGTGTGCAAGTAGGTCATGTGATGATCTAAGACAAAAGGATTAGATTGCATGAACTTTGTGGCATTAGTGTCCTGTAAATCATATATCATTCCTTAGTTTCTATTTTCATTAAGTTTATGTTAAGTCTAATTGTATCAATGTTATGTGACATTAGGAGGGCAAGGTGCAATTGAACGCACACCCGATCGTGTTGAATAGATCGAACCAAGTGCGACGGTAAGCATATTGCTTATATATGTGTATGAATGTATTGTGCCTTGTGACTTGTTGAGTGTGAGATGTGGTTGAATCTGATGTGAATGATGTGGATAATGTTTGAGTGTTTATGATACGTCATGATTGATAAGAAAGTGTTATGATTGAGTATGTTGCATTGTTATGCGTAAATACGACATGTTAAGCCTTGTGCACATACTGGAACTGAATAATGGTTGGATTATAAATGAATATGAGCTTGCTTAGATGGATATGTGAAATGGTCCAAGTTGAGAGTGCTATCCGAATATTGTGAGCCGGAAGCACATGTGTTGAGATATATGAGTACGTGAGTGAGTGTAACTCCTCCGTAGCACAGATGATTGTATTCCGAATTTAGTGAGCCGGAATACAGACTGGGCCCAAGGACCATTTTATATATATTGTCTAAGTATAGCAAGGCCTTTCTAAAATCAGTATTACTATTCTAAATGAATAAATTCTAACTTGGTACTGATGACCTATTTTGGTTTGTGCTCTTTACATTACTTGTATATACATATATGTGTAATATGTTTATTGAGTAGGCAGCTCACCCCTTGCCAACAGATTTTACAGGTTAGGTGGAGTTCTTCTTGCTTAAGGTCGCACCAGCAGTGTCAGTCCATTCTCATCTAGGCATTTTGGAGTCTTGTGAATGTACTTTTGTTTTGTAAATCCTCTGTGTAGGATAATGACTTAAACGTGTATTGTAAATTATAAATGCTTTCTCTTATGTATAATATGTAAAATTTATATGAGATTGAAGTTTATATGATTGAGAATTGAAAACATGTCTATGACTGATATTGTGTGAGATATCATGTGATCCAAATGAGGGGGTTACATTTAGTGGTATCAGAGCGGGTCTACTTTCCTAGGGATTTGGTTGTGTATGACTTGTTTTGGATTCCTAGGGTAAGACCACATAATCATATTTTCTTATGCTAAAGCATGTTGACATGGTCATGTTTCATGTAGGGTTATGGAGTCTGATGGTGAGAATGGACAATCCGGTCATATGTCTAGTCATGGTTCAGTTGGTCGTGTTCATGAGTCTGGGGGCTCAGAACATATAGGAGCTTCAGAACATGCAGGGTATCCTCAGGGTTACAACCAGTTTGAACAGATGATGGGAATCTATTTGGCTCAAGGTCAGCCTCAGCCACGTGTTCAAGCTCGTCGAGATGCGCCAATCTTTGATAAAAAATTTGAAAGGCTTAAAAAGATGGGTGCAACAGAGTTTGAGGGTAGCACAGATCCTGATATAGCTGATAAATGGTGGGCCAAGATTGAAGATGTACTTGAGAACACAGAGTGTCGTCTGGACTCAATGGTCAAATATGTTTCTAATCTTTTCACTGGTGAAGCTTTAGAATGGTGGAGATCTATAAAAAGGACAAGAATTAGAACTGAAATAACATGGGATATTTTCAAGAAGTTGTTCACTAATAAGTACATGTCAAAGATATACAAAGATAGGAAACAAACAGAGTTTTTGACCCTTATGCAGGAGGATATGTCTGTGGCTAAATACGAGCTTAAGTTTAACACTTTAGCCAAATATGCACCTGCAAATGTGGCTACAGAAGAAGCAAAATGTCGCAGGTTTGAACATGGTCTACACCCAGATGTTAGAATAGGGATTCATGCACATGAAACGAGCTTTAGATTGTTAGTAGAATCTGCACTCAGAGCGGAGGAAATTGTGAAAGATAAAGAACAACTTTTTGTAACTAAAAGGGCTAGATTTGATACAGAAGGCCAGTCTAGCAGGCCATCAAAGAGAGGTGGATTCTCAGTTTCTTCTAGAGGCTATTCTCAACAATTTAGAGGTAGTAGTAGTATCCATCGTGGTGGGACTAGATCACGGGGCGGATTTGGAGATGTTTTGAGTAGTGCTCCATCCGTTGGTAGTAACAGATTTTCAAGTGGTCGGTTTAATAGTGGGTATAGAAGAGGAGCGAGGACAACATCTTTTCCAGCTTGTCAGACATGTGGACGGGTACACAGAGGTGAGTGTTGGGGACCTTCCCTAGTTTGTGGCAGATGTGGCCGATCTCACACAGGAGAGTGTTATGGTTCATTTAAGAAGGGTACATGTTTTGAGTGTGGAGAAACAGGCCATTATCGTAATGATTGTCCCTTACTAGTTGATAGAGGAGAGAGAGTTCAACCTCAGTCTAATATAGGAGGTGGTGCAGCTGGAGTGGATAGAGGCAGAGGCAGAGGTCGAGGAGGAGGTAGATGGGGTAGACATGATGCTCCTATGGGTGGACAGACACAAAATTTACCACGAAATAGAGCCTTCAATATGACGAGGGGTGAAGCTCAAATAGCACCAGAGGTTATATCCGGTACAATTTCTATCCTTGATACCTTAGCTTTTGTTTTGATTGACCCTGGATCCAATCATTCATACATAACACCTGAGTTTATATTGAAAATAAATGGGAAGGTAGAACCATTAGGATATGATGTGGGAGTTATCCTGCCAGTTGGGAATAATGTGATTGTAAATCAGGTTCTGAGAGATTGTCCTATAAAAGTGAGGGAAAGTGAGTTCCCTATAGATTTAGTAGTTATGGGGTTTAGAGAATTCGATATTATTTTGGGGATGGATTGGCTATGTAAATATGAAGCTAAAGTTGATTGTTGTTCAAAGGAAGTTGTGTTACATTTTAATTCAGAATCAACTGTGTTATTTGTTGGGGAGAGAAAGGTTGTGCCATCTTGTTTAATATCTGCAATTCAAGCAATTAGATGGATTAGAAATGGGTGTGAGGCATATTTAGCTCATGTTGTGGACACTATGGAGGATGGAGGCAAATTGGAGAATATTCCAGTGGTGAGAGATTTTGCAGATGTATTCGTAGATGAACTACCAGGATTACCACCTCATAGGGAGATTGATTTTCCTATTGAGACCATGCCAGGAGTATCTCCTATATCAATTGCTCCATATAGAATGGCTCCAATGGAATTACAAGAATTGAAGAAACAAATAGAAGAACTACTTGAAAAGGGGTTTATACGACCCAGTACTTCACCGTGGGAAGCACCTGTATTATTTGTGAAGAAGAAAGATGGAAGTATGCGATTGTGTATTGATTACAGACAATTGAACAGAATGACAGTGAAAAACAAGTATCCATTGCCTCGAATTGATGATTTGCTAGATCAGCTTAGAGGAGCTCGTCATTTTTCAAAGATTGATCTACGATATATTGGCAGTTGAGAGTTGCAGAAGCTGACATACCTAAAACTGCTTTTCGTACAAGGTATGGTCATTTTGAGTTTCTTGTGATGCCTTTTGGCTTGACTAACGCTCCTGCAGCTTTCATGGCATTAATGAACAAGACTTTTCAGCCATATCTAGATAAGTTTGTTGTGGTATTCATTGATGATATCCTAGTGTATTCAAGAACTGTGGGTGAGCATGAACAACATTTGAGAATTGTTTTGAAAATTTTAAGAGATAATCAGATGTATGCAAAGCTGAGCAAATGTGAATTTTGGATGGATGAAGTTGTATTCCTTGGTCATGTGGTGTCAGGTGAAGGGGTTCAACCCGACCCTTCCAAAATTAAAGCTATTGATGAATGGGAACCGCCAAAGAATGTTACAGAGCTTAGGAGTTTTCTTGGGTTAGCTGGTTATTACAGGAGATTTGTAGAGGGTTTTTCTCTGATTGCAGGTCCATTAACTAAATTGCTGAGAAAGGAAGTTGTATTTCAGTGGAATGATAAATGTCACCAAAGCTTTGAGGAACTAAAGAAGAGATTGACTTCCGCACCAGTGTTAGTGTTACCTTTTGAAGGTGGTGGCTTTGTTGTTTATACAGATGCCTCGAGACAAGGTTTGGGATGTGTTCTAATGCAAAATGGGAAAGTAATTGCATATGCTTCTAGGCAACTGAGACCTCATGAGATGAATTACCCCACACACGACTTAGAGTTGGCAGCAGTCATCCATGCATTGAAGGTATGGAGACATTACCTATATGGGGAGACATTTCAGATTCTCACTGATCACAAGAGTTTGAAGTACATCTTTACACAGAAGGATTTGAACCTAAGACAAAAGAGATGGATTGAGCTATTAAAAGATTATGATTGTACAATAGATTACCATCCAGGAAAAGCTAATGTGGTTGCAGATGCTTTGAGTAGAAAGAGTGTTGATATTGTGGCTCGTATGCAGAATTATAGTTTGAATTCACTAGTGGAGATGCGAGCCATAGATGTGCAGTTAGAAGTAAATGAAGTAACAGGTTTGATGGCTACACTACGAGTAAAACCAGATTTGAAAGAAAGGATCCAAGAAGCACAATGGCATGATCCTTATTTACAGAAAATGCGAGATCATGTACAACAAGGTAAAAGACCTGATATTTCTATGGAAGATGATGGAACTATGATGATAGGTAGTCGATTATGTGTTCCAGATGTAGCAAATTTAAGATCAGAAATTCTACAGGAAGCACATAATTCTCCTTATGCTATGCACCCAGGAATGACAAAGATGTACAGAAATTTGAGACCTTTTTACTGGTGGCCTACAATGAAGAAAGATGTATCTGATTTTGTTTCCAAATGTTTGACATGTCAACAGGTTAAAGCTGAGCATCAAGCTCCCGTGGGAAAACTAAAACCTTTAACCATACCAGAGTGGAAATGGGAGAGGATCACTATGGATTTTGTGATGGGATTACCAAGAACAAGGCGTAGACACGATAGTATATGGGTGATAGTGGATAGACTTACGAAATCTGCTCACTTTCTACCGGTTCAACAGACAGACTCGATGGATAAATTGGCTAGACTTTATGTGGAACAAATAGTGAGGTTGCATGGAGTACCTATATCTATTGTTTCTGATCGTGATCCTAGATTTACATCTAGATTTTGGCGCAGTTTACAGCACTCATTGGGAACAAAATTGCATTTCAGTACAGCCTTTCATCCACAGACAGATGGACAATCGGAAAGAACTATTCAGACCTTAGAGGATATGATGAGAGCTTGTGTTCTTAATTTCCAAGGTGAGTGGGATATACATTTACCTCTTATGGAGTTTGCTTATAATAATGGTTATCATTCGAGTATAGGCATGGCACCTTATGAGGCATTATATGGAAGACCATGTAGAAGCCCTATATGTTGGGATGTTGAAGGAATGAGGCAATTGGAAGGACCTAAGTTAGTCCAGGAAACTGTTGAGAAGATCAATGTCATAAAGAAGTATTTAAAAGCTGCACAGGAACGTCAGAAAGCCTATGTGGATCAGCACCGAAGGGAGATGGAATATAAAGTTGGAGATAAAGTGTTTTTAAAAATATCCCCGTGGAAAGGAATAGTTCGTTTTGGCAGAAGAGGGAAGTTGAATCCAAGATACATCGGGCCTTATGAGATCATTGAGAGAGTTGGACCATTGGCTTATATGTTAGCTCTACCACCAGAATTGTCTTTAATACATGATGTATTTCATGTGTCAGTATTGAGAAGATATAGATCAGACCCAAGTCATATGATTCCTGAACCTGAGATTGCAATAGTGAATACAGACTTAACTATTTGTGAGCAACCTTTAGAGATTTTGGGACGAGAAATGAAACGACTCAGAAACCGTGAAATTCCAATGGTTAAGGTGAGATGGAGTCATAATCAAACAGTAAATTCTTTAAGGGGGGAAGAACTGTAACATCCCCAAAACCCTAACATATGAGTCTTCCCACATTCATATATATTTTTATGATTGAATACATACATTTTAGATTCATCTCATTGTCAGTAGAAGTTTTGTATGCATAATGCGATTATCGTGCGATTAGTAGGCGATTAGTGTGTCGTTAAGATGTAACGATTGGTTAATTGAGTTAGGACTTAAATGAATGAATTAATGAATTGATATGTCCTAAATTGATTAACTTACATTTGTGGAGGGCTGGATTGGAGGTTTGTGAGCAAGCACGAGGTGTCACTCAAGTAAGACAAAGTATGCCTCTTTGTTTTAACAATGATTGATACAACTCATTTATCCTCATTTCCAGCCACAATTTCGACCAAAACTTCAGCAAACCTTCCTTTGATATACCCTAACATCCTCCAAACAAAACTCTTCCAATTTCTTCCATTTTCAAGCCAAACAAGTCAAGTTAGGAAGCATACTAGGTGATAGACACAAGTTGAAGGTTAGTATGCTGTTTTAGCTTGTTTTCTATGAGTTGGAGATTCTGAAAAAACCTAGGTATGATCATAGGATTTGTTGTGGATGAGTTGTGATTGAGCTTGTTGAGTTTTGGTGTTGTTTTCATTGGTTTTAGGCTGTCCAAATGAAAGATATGTATCAAGTGCCCTAAACAGAAATCTAGGATACTGCTTTCAGTCATTTTGGAGCCTGTTTTTCATATTGATATTGTTCGAATTTGAAGATACATAAAGAATAACATATGTTCCTATATGTGTTATGAAACCCTCTGTAAAATATGGGACTTTAATTCCATATATAGAGGAAGAAAACCTAGATGGATCATGACTGCCTCGAAATTGAATGTAGCATTTTGAGGATCTTAAAGTCCGAATTGGAGAAAGTTTCTTTATACAAAAGTGTTCCTAAAGACTTGAAGTATATGTCTGTAAAAGGATTTGGCAATCCATTGTGTTTATTGTGAGCTAGGTTGAGTGAATTATGGTAGATGCAAATCTGAATAGTCTGTTTCTTGGCTGGAAACAGGACCGAATCATTTTGCATGCCATATATTGTGTAGAAGTGATATTAAAGTGAATTTTGGATATGTTCTACCCATATATGTCTAGTTTCAGTAGGTTCAAGAATCAGGGCATTTGGATTAATATAGAGAAAGTTATGGCAGAATGTGTGCAAGTAGGTCATGTGATGATCTAAGACAAAAGGATTAGATTGCATGAACTTTGTGGCATTAGTGTCCTGTAAATCATATATCATTCCTTAGTTTCTATTTTCATTAAGTTTATGTTAAGTCTAATTGTATCAATGTTATGTGACATTAGGAGGGCAAGGTGCAATTGAACGCACACCCGATCGTGTTGAATAGATCGAACCAAGTGCGACGGTAAGCATATTGCTTATATATGTGTATGAATGTATTGTGCCTTGTGACTTGTTGAGTGTGAGATGTGGTTGAATCTGATGTGAATGATGTGGATAATGTTTGAGTGTTTATGATACGTCATGATTGATAAGAAAGTGTTATGATTGAGTATGTTGCAGTGTTATGCGTAAATACGGCATGTTAAGCCTTGTGCACATACTGGAACTGAATAATGGTTGGATTATAAATGAATATGAGCTTGCTTAGATGGATATGTGAAATGGTCCAAGTTGAGAGTGCTATCCGAATATTGTGAGCCGGAAGCACATGTGTTGAGATATATGAGTACATGAGTGAGTGTAACTCCTCCGTAGCACAGATGATTGTATTCCGAATTTAGTGAGCCGGAATACAGATTGGGCCCAAGGACCATTTTATATATATTGTCTAAGTATAGCAAGGCCTTTCTAAAATCAGTATTACTATTCTAAATGAATAAATTCTAACTTGGTACTGATGACCTATTTTGGTTTGTGCTCTTTACATTACTTGTATATACATATATGTGTAATATGTTTATTGAGTAGGTAGCTCACCCATTGCCAACAGATTTTACAGGTTAGGTGGAGTTCTTCTTGCTTAAGGTCGCACCAGCAGTGTCAGTCCATTCTCATCTAGGCATTTTGGAGTCTTGTGAATGTACTTTTGTTTTGTAAATCCTCTGTGTAGGATAATGACTTAAACGTGTATTGTAAATTATAAATGCTTTCTCTTATGTATAATATGTAAAATTTATATGAGATTGAAGTTTATATGATTGAGAATTGAAAACATGTCTATGACTGATATTGTGTGAGATATCATGTGATCCAAATGAGGGGGTTACAGTTTTAGTCCCGGATGGAGCTGTGATGATCACTCTTGCTCCGTTGGAACTGTCTGTGCTTGAACCATCGAACTTCAACTGCCAAGTTTCTTTGTGTGTCAGATAGATTGGAAGTTCCGCCTCTTCGGGATATTAGAAGATGGTTGGGTGGTCGGCTACAAAATCTACAATTGCTTTCCCTTTTACTGAGGATTGTGGGAGATACGTCAAGGTGAACTCGGCCAATGCTAGTGACCATTTCCCTATTCTTCCTGAGAGGATATGCTGGTTTAGCATGTACTTGATCAAGTCAGTGCTGGCGATCACATAAACTCTCGCTTTGAGCAACTAATGTCTCAACTTCGTGCAAGCGAAGTAGAGGGCTAAGCATGTCTTCTCAACTGGGTTGTATCTCGTCTCTGCTAATAGCAACGTTCGGCTTAGATAGTAGATGGCTTGTTCATGGCGGTTTGCATTGTCTTGGGCAAGTAAGCACCCAATTGACTCATCGGTTGCTGATATATAGAGCTTGAGAGGATTACCCTCCCTTGGTGGCATCAACACAGGTGGGTTACTCAAGTAAGTTTTGATCTCCTCGAACGCCGCTTGATGCTTGTCGTCCCACTTGAAGCTTTCTTCATCTTTGAGCCTTAATAGATTTGAGAATGCTCTGGATTTTCCGGCCAAGTTTGATATGAATCGTCTCAAATAGTTTACTTGGCCTAAGAATCGTTGCAACTCTTTTTTATTCTTTAGAGGTTGCGCTTCTTTGATTGATTTTGCCTTATTGTCGTCGATCTCGATTCCTCTTTGATGGACTAAGAATCCGAGGAAGTTCCCTACTTTGACCCCAAAGGCGCACTTTAGAGGGTTGAGCTTTAGGTTATACTTTCGCATTCGTTCGAAGCTTTTCCTCAAATGGTCGACATGTTCCGTTTCTCGCTTGGACTTAATAACGGTGTCATCTACATATACTTCCATTGAGGTACCGAGTAAATCATGAAAAATGGCATTCATCGCTCTTTGGTATGTGGCGCTGGCATTTTTTAAACCGAATGGCATGACAACCCACTCAAATATGCCAATTGACCCTGGGCATCGAAATGCCGTCTTTGCAATGTCTTCTTCAGCAATGGGGATTTGGTTATATCCCGCATAGCAATCACAAAGAGATATCAATTCATTTTTAGAAACAACATCTACTAACATATCGGCTATAGGCATCACATAGATTTCTTTTGGCGTGGCTAGATTTAAATCATGGAAATCTACGCATACACGTAGTTTACCGTTCTTTTTAACTACAGGCACGATGTTAGATAGCCATACCGCGTACTTTGCTGGTCTGATGAATTTAGCCTTGAAAAGCTTTTCTATCTCTTCCTTCACCTTGCCTTCGAACTCTTTGCTCATCCTCCTCGTTGGTTGCTTGAAGGGTTTGAATTCTGGCTTGATCGGCAACCTATGCTCCACCACGTCTTTACTCAACCCGGGCATCTCATCATAATTCCAAGCGAAACAGTCTTTGAACTCATGAAGCAAACTAATAATGGCTTCTTTTAATGCTAGGCATAGTAAGCTACTGACAAATCTAACCCGAGGTTCCTCTTCTGTTCCTAGATTTACTTCGTCTAGAGGGTCGACTGCCATGGAACCTTCATCTTCTAACTTTGGGTTTGCCCTTTTCAGATCTTGTAGTTGGATTTCTTCTCCTTGAGGATTTAGCTCTGTTGTTCCTTTGGGGGTTTCGACTTTTGAGACCCTCATGTCATTTTCTTGGTACAGTTTCTCCGCTAGTTGTTGTGCATTCAGTTTTGATATAGCGGCTGAAGCTACCGCTTCTTTTCCCGATGTTGTCTTAATCATGGAATCTCTTCAATTATCAGTTCATTGAGGAATGACCTTCGACGAGGCACGATTGCCGTTGGCTTTAAGATATTCTTAATCTCTTCACCACATTTGTAATTGGACCCAACTCGGATTGGGCCAATAGATTCTTCATAAAGTCTGGCTTCGACTACATCTGAGCAGGTTTCGAATTGCTTCTCATTCGCCCGGATAACTTCCACATCGTCTCCCTTCCAAAATAGAAGAAGTTGGTGCAATGACGAGGGGATGCATGAGTTGGAGTGAATCCAATCTCTTCCCAAAAGCGCCTGATAGCTTGCAGTTGAATTTACCACGAAGAAAGTAGCCATGGCGGTGTGAGAGCCAACAATGAGCTCCAAAGGTAGGACACCGTATGTCTTCGCGATTTCTCCCATGAAGGCTGAAACCGACACCTCTGAGGAGATTATATATTCCTCATATTTTCCTAGGGCTAAGACCATCTTCAACGGCATGATGTTAACGGATGATCCATTGTCGATGAGTACTCTGGAGATCGGTTTTCCATCTATATGAGCCTTGACGTATAGAGGTTTAATATGGCGAGTCATCCTTGGAGTGGGCTTGTCAAAGTAAACCCTCTTCATACCCTCTTCACCTGATGCCTTCGGTACTATGTCTTCTTGTTCATTGTGCTCGAGTTTGGGGACTTCCTTCTTAGTGTCTTCACCTCTAAAATTGGAAGGTAAGATTAAAGAGGTAGCTGCACAATCTATCCATATGATGAAATCTCCAACCCGGATCTGGAATGTTTTTCTCTTGGTTTTTTCCTCCTCCTTTCGCATCATTAGAGTTAACGCTTGATGATTCCTTTCGACTATTTCTCTTTTCTACCTCTCTTTTCCTTAATCTTCTTTTCACATTTTTGGAGAGAGGCCTTGGGAACTTCTTGTGGCTATTCAATTGCCATTGATCAATGGGCGACGTGCTCGAAGGTGTCACGAAACGCGGTCGTTGTTGTTGCACATCTCTTTTCTTTGCATTTTGTGATTGCCTTAAACTCTCCTCCAACTTAGATGGCATCGCTTTTGGTACCCATATCTGCTGAGTCCTCAGGTCACAATGTTGCTTTCCTTTGCCCCCCCACACTAATAAAGTGGCATTGATCATGTTGGCTACCGGGAATGGGTCCTCATCGACCAGCATGCTTTCCTTCTTTTTCGGGAATTGGAGTATCCCGCGGTTAATCCTATCCTGCACTGCATTTCGAAACCAAAACAAGCTTGAGTATTATGGCTCCAGTTGTCGTGATACTTACAATAATCTCGTCCGCGTATTTCCTCTTTGGATGGGAGCACATGTCTAGGAGGTAATGTGATGAACTGCTCTTTTAACAAGTAATCAAAAATCTCTTCCGTCTTTGAGACGTCGAAAGTATATTGAGTGGTTGGAATCCTTTTGACTACCTCTGGCATTTTAGGATTTCTAGACAACACGGGACATGTTCGAGATTCGATATTCGTTAGGTCGGCGATGGCTACCTCATGTGTCTATACGTCCCCTTGATAGCTACCCATAGAGTTCTTCTTGCGTCGGTGATCTTCTCTCATCAATTCCTCATACTCCGAAACCTTGGCCACCAATTCATAGTAGTCATGGAAATTGATTCCCTGAAATTTCTTCCGGTTTTCGAATTCTAGTCCACGTTGAGCAATCTTTACGAATTCGACCTCGGGAATATTGATTCGACATCGATGTCGCATCTTTTTGAATCGGTTGATAAAATTTTCAAACGGTTCCCCATGTCGCTGCGTCATTCGGGGTAGCTCTGCAACACAAACCTCGGGCTCCGTTCGATAGAATTGGTTATGGAAAAGCCTTTCCATTTGTTCCTATCCATGAATAGTCCCTGCTGGCAAAGTGGTGTACCAAGAGAACGCTGGTCCTGTTAGTGATCCTGGGAATAAGCCTAACCGCAACATGTCAAAGTTCATATCCATGCTCAAACCACTGCATTGAAAGGTGAAGCGTGCCACGTGCTCTACAGTGGATTGTCCTTGAAAACAAAGTGAAATCAGGGACTCTAAAATTATGAGGTAAAGGATATAGTTGATCATACTGCCGTAGATACGGTTTTTGGAACTCGGGTCGGTACACCTCCCTTACGGCTGGCCCATAAATCTCTTGGATGATGTTTTTTATTCGCTGAGCCTCTCCTAAGTTGTTAGTTGGCTCCATACGTGTGTGCATCGTCCTTTGTGGGTGGGAGCTGGTTCCTCTCCCATTGCCCCCCATATTACGAGTATAACTTTCCTCGTAATATTCGGCATGGTTACTAGGCCCGATATGAGACTTAAAATGTTGTTGAGGTGGTGGGACTTGAACGGGTTCTGGGCTAATCCTATCGCCACGCTTGTTGAACCTGAGATTCTCTTCTCGAGCTGGTGGTGGGATGTACCTTTCACCGGCACCTGAGACCGGTGTTCCCTTTCCATTGTCTGCCGGTCCTTGGGACGTTGACTTCTGTGAGAAAAGCTCGGCACATTTTTCTGGGATTTTGCTGATTTCTCCGGTCAAATCGACAATTCTCTCCTCGAGGGCTGGGACCTTGTTGGAATTGCCTATAGTCTCATTGTTAGCATTAAGCATGGCTTCATTGCTAGCTTTGATCGAATTGCACATAGCCTCGTGACTATTCTTCATGGTTTGTAGGAAACCATTTAGGAATTGGTTCATCTGCTTCTCCATGCTTACAAAGATCGCAGTCATATCGGGTAGGGGTGATGCTTGAGGTGGTTGTTGGTTCGCACCTTCGATATTGCTCACTGTTTCGGCCACAAAGCCTTCGGGTTCTCCAGATTCATTGTTATGATCTCGATTCTGATTTTGACTCTCTTCGGAGTCAGATGGAGTTGGATCTTTTCCGGTGTTCTTCCTAGGAGGCATCCTCCGTGAGTATTGGTAGGTAAAAATGATGAAATTAAGTTAGTAATCGAGTTTGAACAAGAAAGAATAAGAAAATAACTGAATACTTATTAATGGAATAAAAAGCAATGCATGAATAACAAGCAATTTAAAAACTGAGCGTAAAAAATATGTGCATGGTATAAAAAACGGGTCTTGAAATTTTTCGCTAAGCTAAAAAAAAACAAAAGGTCCCACTGGGCGTGCCAAAAATTGTTAGCGTTAGCTAATAAATTTTGGTAAGTGAAGTGGGGCGAAAAAAAAACAAGTGAAAAACGGAGTGTTATGAAAAATGTGGACGTGTTAGAAAAAAAGGGTATTGGAATTTTTGACAAAGCTTAAATAAAAGGTCACACTGGACGTACCAAAAATTGTTAGCGATATTTTGCGAATATGCTAATTTCAACCTTGTCACGTGTGGTTAGGGTGCGGGCGTGCCAGAGAAATTATTTCTCAATTATTAAAGACAGTTAAGTTTGTGGAATTACGCGCCAAAACTTGAAATCTAAATGAAGCGATTGGCGAGGGACGCAAGGATTGAAAAAGTCCCTCTTGGGTCTCTAACGCCGTTATAAAAACTTTGCTAGATAAATTATTTTTATTTAAGCTAAGCGTATAAATTAAAGACGGGTAAAATAAAGAAATTAAAGGTGCGAAATTGACACGAGTTTTGGTGAAAATTTTGGTATTTTATTGATTTGATCAAGGTTTGAGTACATATATTCAAAAAGCATGAAATTGAAAATGAATTACAATTGAAAAATTTCTATACTAAACATATAGACAATCAATTGAATTGGAAAAAACAAATCAATATAAGGGATTGAAATGCAATTAAAATAAAATTGAAATTCAATGACAAACTCGGAGCCACAATAGCTATCTCGGCTGGACGTTGAACTTTGATGTTGGCTTGAAATCCTCGGATGCACCACGGTCGGCTGGGCCCGTATGGAATACAATCTTGGCAATATCAAAACGTGTGGTAGGCAAATGAGGCAGATTTGACCCTTGACTTCGGTGGGATCAATTGAGTGCTTAAGGACCCGGAATTGGACGAATAAATAGGCTAAATTTAATTTCGGGAGGTCAGAAATAAACTTCTATAAGGGATCGAAGGCTAAAACGGACTCTCATAGGACAAAATTGGGAGTTGAAAATAACTAGTCGAATCCGGAAAAATCGGGAAACAGAATATCTAAAAGAATTTGGGCTGTAAAGATTGGCTTGTAACTATAGTTTCTGGGCACGGAATTAGAAAAATAAATATACTAGATTGAACTTCAGGACGTCAGGAACAACTTTGTTGAAGGGATTAAAAGCAAACAATGACGTTAAATGGACGCAATCGGGCTTTGAAAATTATTGGACGAATCTGGAAAATTAATTTGGAAACATAATTTTAAAGACCTGAGAATGCTAAATTGAATTGAAAAACTTGGAAAAAGGCTATTGTAACTTGAATTAAAACTAAAGGCAAGCTAAAAGAATGAACTAAAGCTAAGAAAAATGAAGAACAAAAAGGACGAACTCAAGAACTAAGAACTAAGAATAGAGAGCATTGGAAGAGAGTTTAGGAAGGGGTTTTTGTTGTGTTGAGTGAGTGATTTTTTATGAGAGTGAGATGGTCTATTTATAGTTTTTTGAAAGGGCAATTAGTGTCATTTTTTCACCCCACTTCCCTTATATGTCTCTCAGGATTTTACCACAAAGTGACACCTCATTAACTTCCACAAACCAATTCCTAACTTCCCTCAACCTCTTCCAACTTCCACCAACTAACATGCTACATCACTTAGCTAAATTAAGGTTAGGGAAAGATTTAAGAGTGTTCATAGGTTTGAGGAAGGGTTAAGTTTCGTGGGTCAACTTTGGGTGGGGTTCGGTGCGTGTCGGGGAAACCAAAAACGGACTCCGGGCGAGGACTGACCTCTAGCTCGCCGAGCTGACTTCCAGCTCACCAAGCTGGAGGTTAGTATATATTTTTATTTTATTTTTTTTCCTTTTTATTTTTATTATTCCGTTTTATATAATTTAAAACTTTACATTTAAAATTAACTATATAGTCTATTTACATATTTACATGAATAAATAAATAAAATTTATTTATTGGGCCAACATTAAGTTATCAAACAATGCCTTAATTGATTTAAAAAAAATGCCTTAATTTATCATATATAATAGTCAATGACATTTTTCATGTATAAAATGAGAAAGTTAAAGAGTTTCTCATTTTATCAATAAAATTATTTGTAGAATGTCTTATGAATATTATTGATTTTCATTTGTTACGCTTTGTTGTTGGAAAAAGCTAATTTTCCTAAAAGTAGAGATTCTCCACCAAACGACTAAAATTCTCTTTTAAAATAAAAAGACAATCTTGTAGAGAAAAAAAAGCAAAGAAACCCCCCCAAAGTTTTCAATACTGCGAATCAAAATCAAATAAATCCCAGTTCACTAACAAACAATCCCATCAGGTAATATTATCAATAGTTATAAAAATAGCAATAGCTACTGAAGCCGCATGAAATTTGATCATCCTATTCTTTGTCATTAGATATAGTAATGAGAGTCTTCCAGTTTTTGGGGAGGAAATACTTGAGCTCAGAGATGATATTAGCATTAATATTAAACATTTCAGCAACTTCTATCTTGAAATCCTTATATACTTTAGTTGAGAAGATTTGTTGATATCCATAGCATGAGCATCTTCTGACACACCTGATCCTAAACGGCACTAGGTATAAACGAAATACAATATAACAACGTTTACATATCTAAAAAACAAACCTATATTCTAATATAATAAAATTTATTTGGACTAAATTTTTTTTATTTATTATCGAACTTCCTACGTATCCCGAATAAACTTTTCATCTTTAAATCGAGAATCAAAGCCACGCAGTTTTACTTAATTCTAAATGATCCAAGCCTAAGTTAATTTGCCCAAAAATAATTTTCAAACTTTATAGAATTTAGTCTACTTACAACCTGAATAGCAATTGATAATTACTTGTCAGGCTACTTTTTGAACACTAATAGTAAGAGAAAAACCACAAGCATGAAATAACCATATATCGTTCCCGTAAGGAACACGGGAGTCCAAAACAATCGTATGTTTTTCTCAATTTAAAAATACGTTAAACTCGATGGAACGAGCTTCACATCAGCTAAAAATATATAATCGCAAATAGATAACACGCTGACCAAACGAGCTCTTACACTTTATTACATAAAATTATTTAAATTAATAATAACTTGCATTACTTTAATCACAATTCAATTTTTTACTTATTTGTCTTTAAAAAAAATCTAAGAGGGAATATAATCATCTCTCCAAATGAACTCCTATTCAATTGTATTATTGTCTTGATACCCTAGTCATCACATGACATACGAATGCAATATAAAACACTTTGTAACATTTGAAAATACTACCTAATATCATTCTTTTTAACAAATAATTAATAACCTAATTTGAATTTGTAATTTTTGGCAACTAATTATTCCAAATAGCACTAGCTTTCATCAACACAAAATTCTAGTAGCCCACACAAAAACAACTTCATGTGTAATATAATGGGCAACATAAGCAAATAACACAAGAAACATACAATTTCATAATAACATATGCATTATTTATTTTATTTCATTGTATATTATATATATCAGTATTATTTTTTTTTGGATCAATATATCAGTATTACTTTTAATTAATAATATTTATAAATTTTCATGTAATTAACCCAACTCATATTGTTACGAAAATGACTCTTTTTACCCAACAATTTCAACTCAAAGTCCAAATCGTTCCATTTTACTAAAGGAATCCAACTCAATATCCAAACGTCCCTTTTTAGCAAGGGATCAAACTCAAAGTCTAACTAAGGCTACCAAATGAATTAATCCAAAGTCTAACACGACTCTTTTATTAAATAAAAAACGGCTAAGTCTAAACGATTCTTTTCACTGAAGATCCCAAATAGATCCGACTCAAAATCCAAATCTAAATAGAACCGAAACCCAACATCCACAAGGTTCTGCATACCATAGAATATAACATTTCCAAGCATAAATCCATCAAACAAGAGTCCCAAAATGAAAATTAGAGTCCATTAAATCCGGAAATAAGGGGTCCAAAGAAATCGAACCCGAACAAATTTTAGAATCGCTCACCTCCTTACCTGAATGTTAAGATCTGACTACCGATCACACACCAGAGTAGCCGTGGAATGCGTCTCCTTACCTGAATGTTAAGATCTGACTACCGATCACACACCAGAGTGGCTGTGGAATGCTTCGTGACGACCTACCAGTTACCAGGGTCGTCTTAAACATTTTTGGGATCCTGTGCTAAATGGAAAAAAAAAATTTGGCCCTATTCATTAAAGAATTTAATACTTTCTTATAATAATAATAATAATGTTTCTATAAAATAGAATACCAAAATACTTTTAACTTGATTTTTAACATTATAAATATAATAAAATATAGATATTGTATAATAACAAAAAAAATTGGATCCTCTAAGACTCTTAGAACGTTAATTTTCCTGGGTAAATTAACATTCACTTAATTTTGATATAATAATTAATAACAATAATTTATTTAGATTTGTATAATTAAAAAAATTGGACCTTAAATTTGGAGCCCTATGCGGGAGAGCTCCTTGTACACCATTCTCCTGCCCCTATCGGAACCGAGACCTTCGAAGATAGGAAGAGGAAGCTATATGAAGAAGATTCAAATTCCTGGGACTGTAGTCGACGGAGAGAAAGAAGGGAAGAAAGAAGATGAAACTTCTGGGACTTCTCTTTTTCTTTCTTTTATTTTCCCCTTTTTCTTTTTTTCTTTCCAACCCTTAGATCCTCATTCCTTATAAAATTGAATCCTTGTTCCAGTAGATTCCACTACTTCTCACTCATGACTACATTTCAATTCCCTATGAATTCTTAATTAGAGTTAGGATTGTATAATATCCAAAATTTCAATTTAACCTCAATTCTTTTAATCCATGCAATTAGACCTCTTTTATAAATATGTTTATTATTTCAATTATAAAAAATTCACTATGTATAACCACTCACGATCCTTGTAAAAATATAAAAAAATTAGTCTAAAAATGTTATCTCGGATCTAATCGAATTAAATGATGTTTTCGAAATGTCATCAAAAAAATAATAATAATAATTCAAATTGATATACACATTTTCTTTGATCTTATCATAGACTTAAAACATTCTCTATTGAAATAAATTTTCATAAAAAAAATTAGACACGAATGTGACATCTTCGCCTTTAAAGAACAACAAGCCATCACAAGTAGGCAGGAATTTTCAACCCAAATGGCATATTGCTATCAACTCAGCCTTGTGCATCACCTGCCTCAATCAACCAAATGGCTTACAAGCAGATTCATGACATGAAACTCAATCTATAAGGGGAGAAAATCCCATGGTTAAAGATAGAAATAATGTCGTTGATAACTTATAACGACAGTATTGAGGGTCATGTACAACCTTTTTCATTAAAGGTAGATAATAACGGATTATTTCTAAAAATTATTTCTAAAAATTACATCGCTAGAGAAAAACTCACGAGGTTTTTAGCACCAATAATTCTAAAAATGTAAACAGTTTTTTTTTTTAATAAAAATTAGAGGTTTGTAGCGTCAAATTTATTTAAAAAATTTAACAATGGTTAATAAAAGATATATCAATAACGAGATTAATACATGTTTATTATTTACGGTCGTTAATAATATAATCTCTAGGGAGAGTAATTGTTTACCCTCGTTGATAAGCATTTTTAATGCAGGTATCAGATGCACTGTCATTAAATTTAGTCAGTATAGAACTAATTTGTTGTAGTATAAAACATTAAAAGAAATTTCAAATGCAGTTGCGGATATTAATTACAATATATTTCAGTAAGCATAAACTGATGGGAAAAGCTATCCGGATAGAATATATCCGGATAGAATGAATAGAAAAAAAATCGTACCAAAATGCCCTTTTGAATATTTATATTTTTTTTATTTTATATTCTATTACTTGTATATATTATTGGGAACAGAAGAGAGTTAATATCGTATTATTTATATACAGTGATTAATTATTAGCAGCTTTTTATTTTTTATTAAATGGTTGGCTTTTCGTTTTAACTAATGGATTGTGGCAATTGTACTGCTACTTTCATCTTTTAAGTATTAAATTCCACTTTTGAAGATTTTCTTTTATCAAACTTTAATTCTATGAAAACAAATGCGTATAGAATTAAATTAAATAGTATTTGCAAAATAGGATTTCCAATTAAAGTATTTCAAATTATCAAAATTGATGAGCCTTAAATTATTAAAAAATTATTAATTAAGTTTTCATTTTGAGCAAAAATAATTAATTATTTTTTTATCAAAAATTATTCGGTTGAACGGTTTTGGACTTTTTCCCCAAATTCTCTTTTGAGCCAACACAGAGATAATTACAATCAATATCAAATAATCACAGTTTCTGATTTTAGGATACGATGAAGACTCAATTGATGATTTTTGCTTAACTCACGGACCTAATTAAAGATTTTGATAGTTTAAAATCCTAATTGACTTTGAAATTTTAGTGTAAGAATCAAATGAGTTTTATGACTTTAATATTTTAAGACTATCCTTTTTTTTCTAATATTATATTCTTTATCAAAATTTTACTCATTCAATTATATTTTGGGACAAAATATAAAAAATAAACTTTATGGTTTAGTCGATTTGTAAAATAGTCCTCATGGTTTAAAAGTTTGTAAATAATAATCTGTATTTGTATGAATTTTGCAGTTAAATCATATAATTGGGCCAAATAATACTTGTGGTTTAGTTAATTTACAAAGTTAAACCTTAAATTTCAGATAATTTGCAAAGCCTGTGTCTTCTAATTGCCTAAAATTTCTCTCTTTTGGGGTAAATAGTCACAACAAGAATTTTTACAGGAATGATGATAAACCATAAAAAGCACATACTCCTACTTGCAAACTTTTAAACCATGTATATTGTATTTGCAAATCTGTCAAACCAGTTTTGTACTTTTCCATATATTTTATATAGTGTTGTAATTAGGGCCTTAAATGAGCCGAGCCTCTCATAATTAGCTCAACGGTCGATCGATAAAAGCTCGGCTCTACTCGGTTTGATTTATAAACAAGTCGCTCGTGAACATGGTTTAGAGGCTCAATTCGTAAACGAACCGAACTTGAGCATGACAAAACTTGGCTGAATAGCTCACGAGCATGCTGAGTTATAGGCTCGCGCACAAGTTCATAAGCAAACTCGATTATATTATTCACAAACAACATTGCTTTAGGTTTTTTTTTTCTGAATCATGATCAGTCACTTCATATATTCATCACATTCACTTCTCCTCCTCCCATACCTCTTATCATTTTCGCCTACCTCGCCTTGTATTATTTCATTTGCTAAACATTCTATTATTTTATTTGATACCATTTCGTTCGGGAACAAAAGAAACGAGCAGCTCGCGTCGTGATTAAAATAAATGAGCAGCTCGCGAGCTAAACTCATGAACAAGATAAACGAGTTGGCTCGTGAGCAGCTCGTGAACAAACGATCTTTTAAACGAACCAAGTTGAAACACAAATTTGAGCTCGATCAGAGCTCGAAGCTCGACTCGAGCTTGTTAATATTATGATGAGCCCGAGCTTGAGCAAGCCAAAGCTCGGCTCGGATCGGCTCGATTACAACCTTAGCTGTAATGATGATCATGTTCGACTCATCAAAATATTGACAAGTTCGAGCTCAACATTATGTTTGTGAGCTGATCACAAACTTTTAACGAGCTTGTTCACGAGCTTTGTTACCACTAGCTCGTTAGTTTTTTCATAAGTTTATTCATGACTCTATAATCGAGCTTACTTATGAGCTTTTGAGCCGAGATTCGTCGTGTTCAAGATCGTATTGTTTATAAATCGAGCCAAAAACTAATCAAACTTTTATCAAAACAATATATATTATCCATCTCTATAAGATGAAGACTCTAGAAAAAGCGATAACATGGAATATATGCCTCGTTGACAATCCTAATTACATTATAATGCTTTAAATCTTAATTTTAAATACTTAAACATTACTTAATAATATAAATATAAATCAGGTACAATTGAATAAATTACTCTTGAGTCATTTTATTAATGTGAATTATCAAATTAGACTAAATGAGTTTTTATTGATTGTTAAATGATGCTTAGAACATATGATCAAAATAAATGAGTTTTTATTGATTATTCTCGAATTAATTGATGTGGTTTCTATAATTTTTTGTAGTTTTTTTTTATTAAAATTAAGTAATTATTAAATACTTATATAATTCTAAGAATTAAAAAGATATAGTTAATATTTTTTTTTTCTAATTCACTTGATGAATTCGTGCCCAACAATTGCAGGAAGGACATTGCTAAATGGATAGAAAAAATGGGGATAGAATGAGTTAAAATATCATAACTACCCTTCATAAAATAAAATTAGATTTTCGTTTATATATTTGTAGTCATGGGAACTCACAAACTAAAATAGTATTTAATGTATTAGTAGTATTGAATCATTAATAGAATATAAAAATAAACAAAATAAAAATATTTCAAAAGGACATTTTGGTAGGATTTTTTTTTCTATCCCTTCTATCCGGATAAAAGTAAGAAAGCACATAAAGAAAGGATACCTTTGTTAAATATATTTGCTCTCAGACCAGTAAAACAATACCAATTCTGCTTCTGGATAGAAATCGAAATAAGAAAGAACAAATTAACCTATACCTGAACCCTAATTTTTCTCTTAATTATTATGAGTAATTACTTTTACTGCTGCCTCTCCATCTTCTCCGTCTATTTGCTTGAAAAAGGAGATTTTTCTCTATTTGGCTGGACTTATTATTTTTGAAATTTGTATTTAGTTTGAAATTTCTATTTTGGACGAACATTCAATTTGGTTGCTTGATATGCTTACTCAACGAACAGTGGGAAGTGGGAAATTTTTTTGTACTTTGGACAATGTTCAATTTTTGTATTTGATCGCTTTGGAAAGTAGAAAGTGTATATTTATACTCATATATAAAATGAAAAAAAAATGGGGTTTGATATATGCAGCCCTAAGGCTGCATATAAGCATTTAATACAATAGAGATAATTGTTGTAGAAGTTGTAAATACATATTTCATTCCGTATATTTGTTTGATATTTAAAAGTTCAATGCATACTTATTAAATATTTCATACATTTACATTAATAAATTTTGTTGTATTTAGAAATTCAATGCATAATAAATATAGATTTAGGACTTCTACAACAATTATTTCTATTGCATTAAATGCTTATATGCAGAGCATCTCCAATAGATGGTATCTAAAAGAATGTCAAAACTTAAAACATAATCCTAAAATATAATATTTTAAGATTGCTTAAAAAGTTGCAATTATAATTCTATAAATTATTATTTTATTATAAATATTAAAAATAAATGGCTCCAGATTTTATTATTTCTAGAAGAGGGATCACATATTTATTAAAAAATAATTAAACAAGGTTGCCAAGAGGTTGCCAAAAATTGACAACTTTCCTTGGCACCCACAATCACTCCAATAGTGGGCACCCTTTAAAAGTTGTCAAACCTGATGCCACATCAGCTGACACTCTTTTGGACACCCTCTGTTGGAGATGCTCTTAGGGCTGCATATATCAAAACCCAAAAAAAAAAAATTGTCTGTAATGTTTCCAATTTGGATTAATTTTAGTTTCATTTTACAGATTTTTTTTAAAGTAAAGCTGATACTTAAGACCCGATAATAGATTTCATATTGATCCCTAACAAGATCTTAGCTAGAAAAAAATCAACTATATGTCGAATCAACCTCGAGCCAAAGCAGAAACCAACCATTTTCCTAAGCTTTATCAACAATAAAATAGTTCCTTTAAGCTTAGCCACAAACCTATAACTAGAGGAAATAGAAAAAGCTAAAGCCCCAAGAGAAAATGTCGGGAGTTGTGGAAATACCTTTTGTGGTAGCTGCGCTTGGGGATTTAAGATTTGATCCGTCTGTATTTACCTTTATCCAGCCAACAAGAGGGGGTTGTCAATGCACTTCTGAGATCTGGGAAGCTATTGATGTAAAGCCAACTTTGTAATCCAAGCATGTCGTGTTCGAATGCCCTATGTTGATGGAATCATCTTCACACAACATATTCTAGAGAGAGCGAAGGGAATGAGAAATGTTAAGCTGTAAATGATTGAAGAACGCTTCATTTTGGACGTTCCAAATTAACCAAACAACACTAATGATAAAAATAATCCAAAGAGTGCTGACTTGAGGGCTGGAAAACACATTCATAGCGCTTTGGAGATTGAGATTTCTGAGATCAAATTTGAGGTGGTGAGCGACACCAGAGGTTACTAACCAAGATTGATTGGCCGCAAGGCTTGTGGCAATATGAGATTTTGGCGAAAAATTAGTGTCACGATTAAACTGAGGAGAATAGTAGTTGCGAGCAATATGGCCAAGCCCTCTATAACTGTGACATGTAAGATGCTCCCTAGTTTGATGTTGAGGTTGTTGTCTAGTCGAGTAACTAGATTGATGAGAAGCACCTGAATGGGAACTGTCTTGCAGCGTGCACAACGCAGGCCCATCCCGCCAAGTGTTTTAAATCCACAAATTAATGAGGTTGCCAAGACTCGAATCCTCGACCATTTGGTCCTAGAGGCTCTGATACCATGTCATGGAATCGAATGAACTAAAAGCTCGAGCTGATAGTTAAGACCCAATTATATATCTTATATTAATCTCTGACCAAATGTAACTTTAAAGATACAAATTAGGATTACATGTTTTGAATATAATGAGAATTCCATTTTTTTTTATGTAAAAGAGATTAAAAGTAGAACATCATTTAATTTATAGAATTTTCATTCCATTACAACAAAATTTTAATATGCAACCAAACATGATAATGGACTTTCAATATAATGAGCATTGCAACCAAACGGGTTCATTTTATCTCCATTATAAATGAACCTCTCTCAATTCCTAGTCCCTCACCCTATTAGTAAATATAGTAATACATAATAGTTTTAATGGTAAAAAAATAAATAAGTATGAGGAGTATTATTCGAGATGCTTAGTCTCAATTACTAGTCTTCATTCTTAATAGTAAAGTAAACCAAAAACAAAACTGAGCATTCATCAAGATAATTTAATTAAGAAACTACATGAAAAACAATTAGTTGCATCTCAAATATTTTTGTATCATAAAGTTTTTCCACATTGCATGTGTGAATCAAATTAAGCACACTAACAAATAACAATCTATCCCTAAAAAAACCCTGCAATTTAGAATTCATAACTGTGGAAAAGAATTATATATTATTTTCTAATTATATAAATATCAATAGGTAAAGATTTCTTACCAAAAAAAAAAAAAAAAAAAGGTAAAGATTTCACAATTAATTTCTTCATCACAATTAGATCCTCGTCATTAGAGACAGTAATGAGAGTTCCTATTACCTGGAAGGAAGTACTTGAAACCGATTCTACTAAAAAGGTTAAGAGTTGAATCGATTTTCATCTTGAATTCACTCATTTTAAAACACTTGTCCAAGATGATAGCTCGAGCATCACCACCTCCATAGTTCAATGAGCCGTCAGTGATAGCCTTGAATTCGCCACCCGAATGGCATATCAATATGAAATCAGATGAATCCATGACCTGCTTCAATCAACTAAATGGCTTAGAAATTGATTCAAATCACTGTGGGAAAATTAAATGCAGCTATGGACATGCGGGATATCGTTCAGAAAGAAAAATAAATCCATTTACATAAATATCGATAGGCACCGAATTCACATGAAATGTCTTCATCATCGTTATGTCATTGTCATTAGAGATAGTAATGAGAGTCTTCCTATCACTTGGGAGGAAGTATTTGAAGTTTTCAATGCCACTGACACTACATTTAAACATTTCAGAGACTTCAGTTTTCAAGTCATCAAACTTCAGATTAAGAAATCTGTAGAAGTTGATAGCGTGAGCTTCACCGTCAACATAGATCAACGAGCCCTCATCGGTTGGCCGGAATACTCCATGCATATGGCATATTAATATCAAGTCCGACTTATCCATGACCTGCTTCAATCAACCAAATGGCTTAGAAGTAGATTAAGACTACAAAAATACCCTAATACATCAAACAAACCTAGAGCAAGACAAATACTAGAGGATTCAAAGACCACACAGGAAGAAAGGGGATAACTTTGCTATAACCAATTGGAGTTTCGAATCAAAATTAGGCTTATCGGCCAATAAAGTTTTAACATGGAATAAGAACATACCAATTGAGGGAATCTTACTATGTAGTAGTCTATGTTGCACACAGAAGGAAACGAACACCACAAAATGTTATATCCTATACATTATACAAAACATAGCCAGAAAACAGAAATGGAAACAAAACTTGTCAAGTAACCAATTGAATTAAAAGTTGCAGTTGATAGTTAAGATTATATATTAATCTCCGATAGACCCCAAAGGAAAATTGATCTTAGAACTTGCAGCATGTGCATCACAGGTTTATCTCAGCATGTGTTTTTAATTTCACCAATTAATAAGATTGCTAAGATTGGAACACTCACTATAATAAGAAACTCTGATAACATGTTATGTATCCGATTGAACCAAAAGCTTAAGCTTACATGTCATGGATCAAACTTAGGCTTATTGGCCAATAAAAATTTAACATATTGGACAGTGTAATTCATTGGAATAAGAACATACTAATTGAGGAAATCTGACTATGAGATGTTATATCGCATATGCCAATAACTCCAAACACAGAAACAATTACGCAGAAATTTAATTCTGGCCCAGAAAAATTGGGTAAATTTCATCCATGTTGTACAACCTTTACCAGTTTCACACTTTGTACAACCTTCAATTCGTCTCATTAATATGTACGAACTTATAAGTGACCTCCCACTTTAGTGTACAGCAGGTAAAAGTGACCGGTCAACGCGCCACATCAGCGGTTTGACCGGTCAAAAAGTCAAAAATCGACTCATCTAGTATGAAATTACTTTTATATCCCTATTATCTCCTTCATTATTCTTTACATCTCTCTAACTCTCCATTTCTCTCTCTAAAACCAGTTAAACCCTCTCTCTAACTCTCCATTTCTCTCTATAGATTATCAAGAAGGTCATGAAATATCTGTATTTTTCATTCGGATTTGCGATCTCAACTATTATGCAGAAATTCAATTTGAGTCCATTAAACCCAATTTGCAAACATCTTCTTCTCTTATATTATTAAATTCCATTTTTGTGTGCCTTCAAATTCTTTTAAGTAGATTTCTATACCATTTTGACACTAGTAAGAAAAAAATTCCAATTCCTTGCATTCATAGAGAACGATACATTTTTTTGAAATTGGGGGCTAATTTATGCAATAAACACCCATGGAATCTGGAGAAAGATAGAAAAGGGAGTCCACGGAATCAGTGCCATTCACATACAAAACAACACAAAAAAAACCATCATTTACATACGGTAAATGAATCCATAAGCAAGAATTAGAGCCTCAAAGAAACCCAACATCACAAAATAAATCATCAACACATAACAATCCAACAAAAAGGCAAATAAGACAGCCATTATCAATGACAAGGTCGGATTAGGAAAAAGCCATAGAATTCTACTAGGAGAACTAGAGAGACAGATTAAAGCGAAATCGAAGAGAAAGGAACCCAGAATTCATGTTTTCGGGGTTCAAAATGCCATTGCTCCAATGGAAATGATGCAGCGATTTGGTTAGAAACGCCCTTGTAACAAGAAATCTTTTGAGGCTTACGTTAGATGCAGCGATTTGGTTTCAGCACCAATATATCTAGTTTTGCAAGTGTAATTGAGAGAGAGATGAAAGTTTTTTAGAGAGAGAGAGGGGAGTGATGGAGAGAAATAGAAGAAAGAGAAAAATACTCTATCAATCTTTGTTTATAATTTTATCCAGGATCTGAAACTTGAGAATGAGGAAGAAGAAGGAGGAAGTAGAAGAAGAGAGAGAAAGAGCAAGAAAGAGAAAAAACCGTGAGAGAGAAAGAGACACCAGAAAAGAGGAAACAAATTCTTTTTTTAGGGAAATGGTAGATTAGTCTATTCAAATTTTGTAGACCTTTAATTTATATTAAAAAAGGGTTTAAATATTGACATATCAACATTAACCTGCTATAGCATATGTGATATACACCATAGTGAGAGGTCATCTATAAAGTCGTACACATTAGTGAGACAAAATAAAGGTTGTACACCAAAGTGTGAAATAGAGGAAAGATTGTACACAATTGATGAAATTTATCCTAGAAATATTCGACAAAAAGAAAAACCCTGAGTTCAGAAAGCATAAATTCATTCATATTATCTTAATAAGTCAATTTTTTCTTATTGAAGAAAAAGAGAAAGTGCAAAAAACAGACATTCCAACTATGGCATCCTGAAAATCACACCAAACCCGAACCAATATTACTAAAGAAAAAGAGAAAAGTTACAAATAACCGAGAACAAACGTTCAAAACAAAACCAAATCAAGAGAAGCCATAAGAACGACGTATCTCCAGATCATGTAAACAAACCGAACAACAAAAATTTGGCATAAAATCTTAATAAGTCAATTCATGTTATCACTTACGGAAGATATTAATCTCTAATATTTCAAAATGCCAACGCAAAGAAATAAGCTAAAAGAAATCTTACACTCAGCATCAACGCCAAAACAGCAAATTCATCAATATAGAATATTATGAAAAGCCAATACAACGACTGAAAATCGAGAAGGCATACGATTTCATGAGATTCCATCCCAACCTATACACAATTTTATAGGAATTTCATCAATGGCTGAGGAAAACCCCCAAAAAAAAAACCATAAATTCATCAAGAAAGCCAAGAGCAATGGAAGTAAAAGACCATAGAAGGAAAGAAGATACCTTTGTTTTCGTAGCAGTGAAAAACAAACACAGTTTAATAAATTCTCAGAAAACGGATTGGAGTTTCTAATCGAATTTTGATTAAGAACAGACTAATCTATGTATATGATAAACCCTAATTGTAACATCTAGATAATTATGCATAATTAAAAATAATAATAATAATAAATAAATAAATAACAGTAGGAATAAATAAATAAATAAAAGAAAGGGGACTAGTTCTTTTTGTCAAAAGAAAAGAAGAAGAAAAGAGATAGGTGGGTGGTGGACAGGTTATTGTTATTAATCATCATTATTATTATTATTATTATTATTATTATTTTATTATTAGTATTTTGGTGGAGCTGGGGTTGGTGATACCAGAACCCAATTTCATCCCCTGCGAAGCTTTTCTTTTTCTTTTCCTCCAATCCTAATTTTCTTCGTAGCTCCCTACTCCGACCACCTCTTGAAGCGAAAATCATACCATTGAATTCCTTATTTCATAAGGAAGATTTTGAGACCACTATTCATATTTTTCCGACCGAAAAGGGTGGTGACTAGAGCGGGTATTTTCACCGGGAAAGTGTAGATCCCGACCTTTTAGGCCATTTTCGTAGTGAAATGAGTATATTTTTGGATTCCTTTGAACGTCGACTATCTCGTGGTAGTCTCAATTCGCACTTCCGACAAGTCTGACGGAATTCCGGCCACTGCTTTCCGGCGAGACTCTGGTGAGCCTTTTTCAACCAGAATTTTACATGGTATAGTTTCTGATTTATATATGATGTTTTTTTTCTAAATTATTAGTCTTCTATGATAACTGAATTTTTAAAGGGTTAGAATTTTAGATTTAAGTACATGGTTATTGATTAATTAGAGGGGTTAGGGACATTCAAAACATACATTACATATATATCATGTTTGTTTTTAAAAAAAACACGAATTAATTATAGGAATGCGTTTTTATATTTATAGGGGAGGAAGAAACGGGTGAACAAGAACTCGAACAGTTTGATTAACTTGGAACGAGAGGTAATCATAATTATTAATATTTATATGTTTATATATATATAATTAATAATTATATGTTTGTATACATGTATAATTTATCCCAGAAAACTATGTCCATAACTATAATGCTAGGAAAATCGTTTTCTATGTTGTTATGTATAAGTATAGGTATATTTGTTCCAGAAAAGCTATATCAGTAACTACATATATATAACTATAGGTATATTTATATTTATATGTTGTTCATGGTAAATATGAGCTAGTTTTTGTCTTGGATGATCAATTGATGTGGTGAACAATTATTATTCAATGGTATGGTCTTGCTTAATTAAATAGTAGAAGATGCGTATTATTTTGATCACATGTTGAAGTAATTATTTTGTAAGGTAATTGTCGGTGGTAGAATGAATACGTCTCATTTTAGAATCTCACTTAATTAGCTAGCTTAAGTGGATAGGTACAATGGTCTGGAGGTTTGTTGATACTGTGATCACATGCACTGGGTAGGGTGTTATTTCACGCTAATTGAGTTTGTATTGTGTCCTGAAACTGTGGGCGATAGCAGTACCGTATTATTGGGATAATTATTATAAGGCTAAAAGGATACGTGTCCTGAAACCAAAGGCAATAGCGTATATCTACGATTGAATATTGTTAACCATGAGACCATTGGACATATTTCACTTAGGTTTAGCTGGGGCCCTTAAAAATAAATATATTAACTTTAGGATATTATTTATAGTCAATAGTCTGGTTGGTTATGTTATCTGGTTAAATATAATAGGTGTGAATGATATATATTTATATATGTATATGTATGAATATTTGTAATTATGCTTATTGAGTAGACAGCTCACCCCTTGCCATATTTTTCAGGCTAGGTTTAGAGGTTCTCCTATTTGTTAGATTTTCAGGGTTTCCCTGCGTTCAGCTGGCAAGCATAAGCGTCTCATTCCCATTAGCAATTTTGTAGACATTCATTAGGATTTATTATATTATTAGTTTGGATTTTTTTGCTTAGATTTAAGTGACTATTGTTGATGGATTAAATTATTTGGTTGGTTATTTAACCTTTTGGTTATGAGACTTTGATAGATAGAAATAAATGGAGAGCTTTTATGTAGTTATGTTGATATCTATGCTTAATTATGATAATTGTTTGGTTTCCTATGCGTTTTCAATGTGACCCGGGATGGGGGTGTTAAAATTAATAAACTTAATTACATTTAATTAAAAAAAATAAAACAAAACAAAATTCTATCTTCACGTGATGGAGAGGAGATGTCCCTCCATACATGGCAAATCAAATTTTAATAATGGTGAGAAAACAAAAATAGTCAATGAAAAAGATAAGAGGAGTATGAATGCATTTATATAGATTGACAATATGTAATGGGTAGGTAGTAATGAGGATCTATAAATAAGAATTTGTATGTAGGTTGTGTGTATCTTTTCTATAATAAAGTATATGAAAATAGTGAGGTTGATGAATTCATGTCATTGTTTTATTTGTGTATATTAAATTAGTCCTTAAAAAACATATCAAGTCCTTGAAAAATTACACTTTTATTCCCTCTATTCTCAACAAAGTGGTATCAGAGCCATATTACGAGAGTCAGTCTTCCGCCAAACAGACCCTATAAAAAATGTCAGACGGTCTCAAACTTCCTTATCAATACCCTCAGCTCACCAAAACCAATTATTCAAGTTGGTGTATTCGAATGAAGGCGTTACTCGGATGTCAAGATGTCTGGGACATTGTTGAAAAAGGCTACGTAGTCCCAGCCAATGAGGCAGCGTTGACACAGGCAGAAAAAGATACTCTGCAGAAAAATCGCAAAAGTGATCAAAAGACGCTTACTCTCATCCATCAAGGTTTGGATGAATTAATGTTCGAGAAAGTAGCCGAAGCTACCACCGCCAAACAAGCGTGGGAAATCCTACGAGTTTCTCTTCAAGGGGAGGAGAAAGTTAAAAAAGTTTGTTTGCAGATGCTG
This sequence comes from Euphorbia lathyris, assembly GCF_963576675.1. NCBI lineage: Eukaryota > Viridiplantae > Streptophyta > Magnoliopsida > Malpighiales > Euphorbiaceae > Euphorbia > Euphorbia lathyris. Next base: position 11,313,035 of record NC_088918.1, on the reverse strand, counting down.
AGAGGAGAATTTGAGATGATGAGGATGAAAGAGACTGATGAATGTCGAATTCACCAAAAATAAATACCTACTCTTGGAATTAGAAAACTGTAGTAAATGTGGAGTAGGGTTGAATCCACAGAGACTGGTTGAATTAAAACTTTGTAGAATGAACAATGAAAAGTAAATTAGGGGGGGTTTGGTTTGTAGATTTCTGTGAATAAAATTAACTAGAAGTAATTAAGCAGCAAAACAATTAAACAGCAAGCAATGATGTGAATTAATATGAGGCGATTCCAGCTAGAGGCTAAATTCAAGTCTTGAAATTAACTAATTGATCATCGATCATAGAAAAGATATGTTTCAGCCATTCAAATAAATTAGCTAGTTATTAAAAAGCATTAACAACTAATCTCTTCTTACGATTTAGATAATCAGGAAACGTTCACTAATTACCTCTATCCAATCAAACAGTTCTAAACAAGCTTTAGAATTTAATTTGATTGAAAGCATTACATATAAAAGAGATGCTAATTCTACTCAACAATCACACAAGCGGGATTATTTAAAGCATATCAATCTCAATTCACAACATAGGTTAAAAGTTTGTCCACAATCAAATATGTTATTTGCTACTTGTATCAGACGATTTAAACGATTACGTATTTAAACATCTAATTAGCAAAACGATTGCAAGTAAATAATTAAATCAATGATTCAATTAAATCACGCAATACGAATAAGAACAGAATAGAAATCAATTACTTGAAATAGATGAAAAAGATGAAGTACAGAATGATCTCACAATTCCATTGTTCAAGACTTAAATCCTCTAGCTAGAAGTTGGAATTTAGTTCAACATGGAAGAGAGAATAAAACGCTAAAGATGAAGAAGCTTGAAGAAGAATCGATGTTACTGGAAGAAAAAGGGTCGATGATGAAAGATGATGTTTCGATGTTCTTGCTTGTCTCTTAAAAACGTAAAAATCCACTCTTCCCACTCTTCCCACCTTCCACGTTTTTCTAGCTGGAGAGAAACTAAATAACTCCCTATAAAAATCTAATAATAAAATCCTATATAGAATTAAACTCCTACTAGGATTCTATATTATAAAATCCTAATAGAATTAAATCCTATAATAATGTCTTAACATATTTAAAACTAATAATAAAAGTTAGAAAGAGTAAAAATCTTAAAATAGAAGTCTTCTAAGCAAAACCCAACTCCCAAATTCGTACTGGTCCTTACCCATGGGCACGGGTTAGGACGAATCAGCTTTTTAGTGCATAATTTCCTTCTTCAGCATGGCCTAAGCCATGGGCATGCCTTAGGACTTGACAGATTTCTCCAATTTCACTTTAAGCTTCATAAAATTAGCATTTTAATCTCTAATTTGAATTGAATCTCCAAAACACCTATAAAACACAAAACAAGATAAATAAGCACTATTAAAGTTAAACTAATATTAAACTAAAGAGAATTAAGATATAAAGATGTACATAAATATGGACACATCAGAGACGGAGGCCATTAGTGATTACTCATCCCGAGTAAAATCTGTCGTAAATCAGATGCGACAGTATGGAGAAAAAATTGAAGAGTCCAGAATTGTTGAAAAAATTCTGCGATCACTACTACTAAAATTTGATTACGTAGTGGTGGCTATGGAGGAGTCCTGGGACATCAGCGAAATGTCCGTTGATGAAGTTGTAGGGTCACTACAAGCACGAGAGGACCGGTTTGAGAAACGAAGAGAAGATTCCGCAGAACAAGTCTTAGCAACAAAGGCTGTGTTTAAAAATGGCAAAAGTAGTCAGTCTGGCCGAGGACGCGGAAGAGGTCGAGGAGGAAATGGTAGAGCACGAGGACGTGGCAGAAATCAAGGCAAAAATGAAAACGCTAACAACAACAATGACAGAAGCACTCAATTCACCAGAGGCAGAGGAAGAGGCCGAGGACGCGGTCAAGGAAGAGGAAACTGGAGGCCGAATGAAGGATGTGACAAGTCCAATATTCAGTGTTATAATTGGTCCAAGTATGGTCACTACGCCGTAGAATGTTGGAGTCCGCCTAAGAAGGTAGAGGAGACTGCCAATAATATTCAAGATGAGAAAGTAACTGGCACTGTGTTACTTACCTACGAAGGTGAAGAAAATCACGAAAATAATATATGGTATCTTGACAATGCGGCAAGTAACCATATGTGTGGTGACAAGAAGATGTTCGTGGAGCTCTATGAATCCGTTCACGGTAATGTTGTATTTGGAGATTCCTCCAAGGTTCCTATTACAGGCAAAGGAACAATTCTTATTCGGCTCAAAAATGATGCTCACCAGTTTATTGATAATGTTTATTATGTTCCTAGCATGAAAAGCAATATTTTGAGTTTGGGATAGTTACTGGAGAAAAATTATGAAGTTCACATGGTGGACCGGAAACTACTCCTGTTGAATGAGAAAAAGGAGCTGATTGCACGAGTACCCATGGCGAGAAACAGAATGTTCACAATTAACATTCAGACGGACGTGGCCAAATGTTTGAAAGCTTGTGTGCAAAGTCCCCCCTGGCTTTGGCATTTACGGTACGGACATCTTAATTTTGGAGGACTGAAGCAGTTGGGACAGAAGCAGATGGTAAACGGATTGCCTCACATTGACCAGCCTCATCAACTGTGTGAAGGATGTCTTGTTGGAAAAAAATTCAGAACCAGTTTTCCAAAGGAGTCCATGTCAAGAGCAAAGGCGCCGCTTGAGCTAGTTCACACAGACGTGTGTGGACCGATCACTCCACAGTCCCTGGGTAAAAATAAATATTTTCTACTTTTCATTGATGATTATAGTAGAAAAACTTGGGTATATTTTTTGAAGGAAAAAACAAAAGTTTTTGAGGCATTTAAAAAATTCAAAGTCCAAGTGGAGAAAGAAAGTGGCCATTTTATTAAAGCATTCAGATCAGACAGAGGCGGTGAATATATGTCCATCTCTTTCAAGAAATTTTGTGAAAAGCATGGAATCCGTCATTTCCTTTCAGTTCCCAGATCACCTCAGCAAAATGGCGTAGTAGAAAGAAAGAACAGAACGGTGCTCAACATGGTGAGGAGCATGTTAAAAAGCAAAAATTTACCGAAGGAGTTATGGGCCGAAGCAGTAGACTGTGCTATCTACCTGTTGAACAGATCGCCAACTGTCAGTGTTTGGGATCAAACTCCACAAGAAGCATGGAGCGGAATAAAACCCAATATTTCTCATTTGCGTGTTTTTGGCAGTGTTGCTCATGTCCATGTACCGGATGAAGAACGCAAGAAGCAAGATGATAAAAGCAAGAAATATTTGTTTGTGGGCTATTCAGAAAATTCCAAAGGGTACAAAATGTTCGATCCGCAGACTCAGAAAATTGTAATCAGTAGAGATGTCACCATTGATGAAGAAGCAGTTTGGGAATGGACCGGTGAAAAAGAAAACAACTACAGTTTTTATCCTTTCATGGATGAAGACAATGATCAGGAAGAACCAGCCATAGTCGCAGCCACAACACCAGCAACCAGTTCGACATCAGCAAGCTCATCCAGTTCGAGTTCGTCCTCGAGTGATGGAGACAGTTCAGATGAACATCCGCCCGGAAAGCCAAAAAAATTCATACCTATTAAAGATCTCTATGATGTAACAAGAAATCTCGATGATGAATTAACTCTTTATTGTCATTTTGTTAATGATGAACCAACAGATTCAGAAGAAGCAATGAAGGATGAAAAATGGAGAAAAGCCATGGAAGAGGAGATTCATTCGATCGAGAAAAATAAAACATGGGAGCTGACATCACTTCCGGCCGGTCAAAAACCCATTGGAGTTAAATGGGTGTTTAAACAAAGAAAGACGCAAATGGTGAAATTGTTCGACATAAAGCAAGACTGGTGGCGAAAGGGTTCAGTCAACGATCCGAAATTGCCTACAATGAAGTTTTTGCTCCTGTTGCCAGAATGGAGAGTATCAGACTGGTAATTTCTGTAGCTGCTCAACACGGGTGGAGAATCCATCAAATGGACGTGAAATCTGCATTTCTCAACGGATATCTAGAAGAGGAAATTTATATCCAACAACCACCTGGGTATGTTGTGAGAGGTCAAGAAAATAAAGTGCTAAAATTGAAAAAGGCACTTTATGGTCTTAAGCAAGCACCACGAGCCTGGACAGTCGCATTGACAAATATTTTCAAGAAAATGGTTTTATCAAATGCCCACATGAATATGCCCTGTATGCAAAAGTGAAAAATGGAGATATGTTACTTGTTTGTTTGTATGTGGATGATCTCATTTTTACAGGGAACAATCCTAAGATGTTTGAGGAGTTCAAGAAGACAATGGCTCGTGAGTTCGAGATGACTGACATTGGTCTAATGTCATATTATCTTGGCATTGAAGTGAAGCAGAATGACCATGGAATTTTTATTTCTCAAAGTGGTTTTGCAAATGACATCTTAAAGAAATTCAAGATGGAAAACTGTAATTCCGTCAGCACGCCAGTCGAATGTGGAATCAAGTTGACAAAAGATGAAGGTGGAGACAGAGTCAATCCGACATTATTCCGAAGCTTGGTCGGAAGTCTCAGATATTTGACGTGTACGAGACCGGACATTCTCTATGGAGTTGGCTTAGTAAGTCGATACATGGAAGCCCCAACGGTGTCACATTGGAATGCAGTAAAAAGAATTCTCCGTTATGTGAAAGGTACAACTAATTTGGGATTATTTTATTCAAAAACTGACGATTTCAAATTAGTTGGATACTGTGATAGTGATTGGCCCGGTGACAAGGATGATCGAAAAAGTACAACTGGTTTTGTATTTTTTCTGGGTGATACTGCATTTACGTGGAGTTCGAAGAAGCAGGCGATTGTGACGTTGTCAACCTGCGAAGCTGAATATGTTGCTGCAACCTCATGCGTGTGTCATGCTATTTGGCTCCGAAAATTGCTAGAAGAATTTCAGATGACTCAAAATGATCCGACGGAAATTTTTATCGATAATAAATCTGCATTGGCATTAGCGAAAAATCCAGTGTTTCATGATCGAAGTAAGCACATTGATACGAGGTATCATTTTATCCGGGAGTGTATCGAGCAAAAGGATGTGAAGCTGAAATACGTGAAAACTCAAGATCAAATTGCAGATATTTTCACGAAGCCGCTAAAGCACGACATGTTCAGTCAGTTGAGAGCCTGGTTGGGAATTACAGGAAATTAAGTTTACGGGGGCATGTTAAAATTAATAAACTTAATTACATTTAATTAAAAAAAACAAAATTCTATCTTCACGTGATGGAGAGGAGATGTCCCTCCATACATGGCAAATCAAATTTTAATAATGGTGAGAAAACAAAAATAGTCAATGAAAAAGATAAGAGGAGTATGAATGCATTTATATAGATTGACAATATGTAATGGGTAGGTAGTAATGAGGATCTATAAATAAGAATTTGTATGTAGGTTGTGTGTATCTTTTCCATAATAAAGTATATGAAAATAGTGAGGTTGATGAATTCATGTCATTGTTTTATTTGTGTATATTAAATTAGTCCTTAAAAAACATATCAAGTCCTTGAAAAATTACACTTTTATTCCCTCTATTCTCAACAGGGGGTTACACTAATAATCTCTCTCTTATTCATTACTTTTGTCTGCTGCCTCTCCATCTGTACGGTGAAAAAATTGATTCTCCATCTTCTCTATTTTGCGGGTGTGTTTGAAATTTGTGCCTTTTCAATTTCGTCTTTAGTTTTGGTTGCTCGATAACAAATTTTGAATTTTACTTTTCTTAGAAAAAAATGTTTATAATTTACAGTAGGCTAAATTTCAAATAAAATATATGTGGTTTCACTAATTTTCAGATAAAGAACTGTGCTTTACTTTTTTGTCAAAACGATTATTGAGGTTCCATACAAAATAAGGATTTTTTCGATTGATACTACTAAAATCATCATTGACGACTTCAAAAATGACATATTTTAAGAATTAATAATATTCTAATCAACTTTAATTCTTCAACTTTTCTATTTTGAGATTATTCAGATGATGTTCGGTAAAGAGAAAGAAAGTTAATGTTTAGAGAGAGAAAGTTCTAAAAAAGATGATTTTCGAAAATCGAAAATGTAGTTCCATACCAAATTTGACATTGAACAACTTTACTTCATGAAAATTTTAATTTTCAGGTCGTTAAATATGGTTTTAATAGCATTAATCCAAAAAGCCTTTGTTTTATTAAAAGTGTGAAACATCAATCCTCGTTTTAACAAAAAGTAAACCACATTCCATTATCTGAAAATTAGTGAAACCACAGGGGTTTTATTTGAAATTTATCCTTTATAATATTAAAGTATTATACTCTGTAAAATTAGTTAATACTCCCACCATTTCAAAATATAAATCATTCTCACGCAGATTAAGAAATACAATTACTATAGAGTCAAATTAATGAATTTGTATTGGTTAACTAAAAAAAATTTCTCTCTCGTGCAATAGTTGGTGAATAAGTCTCGTAATTTTAAAAAACACATGGACCAAGACAAAAATTTAATGCTTGGACCGGAAAACTAAACTAAAAGTTCTTCGAAAACTAGAAACACTTAAAAAACTTTAAATTTTTTATTAATTATTATTATTACCTAATAATACTACGTATTTAGTTTTTTATTGGCCTAATGCTCCTCTAACACCCTTAACTTGTCCAAATTGGTCATTTTACCTCTCCAACTCATCGAATGTCATGTTTACCCCATTAACTCCATAAAAGTGGTATTTCTCACCCCCTCAACTTGTCCATTTATCCCCCCAATTCATAGAATGTCCTATTTACTCTCTTAACCCTATAAAAGTGGTATTTCTCACCTCTTACAATCCGTTATCGACGACTAAATTGATACCATTTTTAAACGTAAACCTATATTAGTGCGCTATTTTGTACGTGGAACCTAAATTGATACTACCCTAAAAAATCATATACCTATTTTGGTACCTTATCCTTACATATAATATCTTTAACTTGTTTATATTAATGTTCTTGTTATTTGTATCTTTTATTCATTCTTTCTCTTTTCAACTTTTTGGTTGATTATCTAATTATTGTAATACAATATTATTGTAATAAAGACACGAAGGATCAATATAATTATCAAATTAGAACAAAATAAAAATTTGATATTAAAAAAAAATATTTTCAAACTCATTTGAATAAATCCTATTAATTTTGCACTATAAAGGAGTAAGAAATACCATTTTTATGGAGTTAAGGGGTAAATAGGATCATAAGGAGTGAGAAATACCACTTTTATGTAGTTAAGAGGGTAAATAGAACATTCATAAGTTGGAGAGGGGTAAAATGACCAATTTAGACAAGTTAAGGGGTGAGAAATACCATTTTTATGAAGTTAAGGGGGTAAATAGGACATTCGATGAGTTGGAGGGGTAAAATGACCAATTTGAAAAAGTTAAGGGAGCTGGAGGAGCATTAGACCTTTTTTTATTTATTCAATATAAATTTTCTTAATTCCTACTATTGGAATCATGCTATACATTAATTCGAGATTATACACATACAAAAGCGAGAAAAATAATAATGTCTTAGTTTTAGGTTATTATTATTATTATCATTATTATTATTTGATTTTGATTATGATTGTTATACTAAAATTAATATATGATTTGAATTGTAGTTAATAATTGTTGGCATAAAGGTCAAATTTATAAAGATTTAACCTTAATGTATGAATTACTGTAAATTTAACCCTAATGTTTTAAGGGAAGTGAAGATTTAGTTTGAACGTATGAAATTGTGCAAATTTAACCCTACAAGCAATATCAATTTTAGTCTTAGATTATCAAAAATTAGAACAAACTGGTTTGATTGGTATTTAACTATTACTTCAGACCTTCTAAATATCAATTATGTCTAAGATACTTCATATATTTTTAACACAATTATGAAAATCTTGTTAAAATGCTAAAAACTAAATCTGCTACAAATAAATTAATCACAATTTTTTTTGTCAAACTGTATAAAATATTTATTGTGTTATTAATATAGATATAAAAAACTACAAAAAAAAATGTAGGTCATTACTTCAATTTATCGAAAAACTTGTTTGAAAGATCCGATATGATAGTTAAGTAACAGTCAAACCTGTTTTTTCAAATATTTTATAGCGCTGGACTAAAATTGACCTTGTTTGAAAATTTTGAATTCCATCAATCATAACAAGCTTAAAAATAAAAATAGTTTTAAAAATAATTTACAACTACAGATGAAATTTCTGACACAATTAATGTTGGTAGATTATTTAAATTAATAATTCAAAAAATAGATTATCAACGTATATGGGTCTGTGATATTGTCAGAATTTTCAACGGCGGCATATCCACACAAATCATATTACATAGGTGATTTGCTATGTCCTTATAAAATTGTCACAACTGCTTATCTATAAGGTCAACATGAATACATCAATAGATGTGTCTTTGGTCTGTGATCATGATCACCTATTCATATTAGTCTATCACCGATATAAACTTCCATCGGTTATACTGATTTTTCTTGTAGTGTCTCTTGGAATTCGTTTTTCTACATATCAGTTTGAACTCGACGAAAGAGAAACATATTGTAATTTGTAATTACAACTCAACGATGATGATGAAACTAAAGTCTACTCTTGTTCTCTCATTTCTATCTCCGCCACCATAACCCTCGTTATCACCACCACTCCCTCCACCGCTGCAAAAACTCATGTTCAATGAATTTCTTTGAGTTTGAGCTGCTTTGAAATTGATAAAATCCTTAATATGTAAGAGGGCATTTGGTTGCTCATTTTCATGTTAATATTTGAATTTTCATTCTAAAAGAGAGAGTTTTAGGTGTTTGTTAGGAAGAGACAAAACTGCTCTTTTTAACTTTTTTACAAAAAATACATAAGCATTTATTAACCGTGTTAACAGTTCTGACTGTATTTGAAGACAGAATAAAACTTTAAAGTACAATTTTTCCAATTTTTAAACCACTAAATAATAACTTTCAGCACTGCAGATATGGATCATCTCTAAAGATAAATTAGACATGAAAAATACTCCTACAGACAGCAGAAATATATATTAATATTATTCAACTACATAAATTTCAATGGCTACAGAATCCGCATGAAGTTTCTTCATCAGCATTATGTCCTTATCATGATTGATAGTAATGAGAGTCTTCCTATTACTTGGGAGGAAGTACTTGAACCTTCGAATGCGACATCCGCCCAGGCCTATAGGCGGACCAACCACGGCAGTGACTTCATTTATCAAGTCATCAAGCTTTGAATTAAGAGATCCGTTGAAGTAGACAGAGTAAGCTTCACCGCCTACATAGACAGAAAAGCCATCATCGGCAGTCTAGAATTTTCCATACGCATGGCATATTAATATTAAGTCCGACTGATCCATGACCTGCTTCAATCAACCAAATGGATTAGAAGTAGATTCAAATTGTTGAGTGCATTATTATAAAATGCATACAGTAAAAATTCAGTAAGTATAAACTGATTCATATTCACTTCAAGTCAAAAATACCAACACAAAAGAAGAGCTTAAAGAAATCACCTATGCTGTCTAATAAAACTTGTATTGGCATTGGAATAAGAACATATTAATTGAGGAAATCTGAATCGTTAACATATAGGGAAGATAGTAGTATATATATTGCAGAAACACGAAAACAGACAAGGAAATTACTACAAGAAAATTGGTTCAGTTCAAAACAATGCAGATGAGGAAACTATTTGTAGTAGAATTCAGTAAGTATAAATCATTGATAAGTCAATTCACATGGAGTGTTTGGTATCTACTTTTCATGCTAGTGTATCTGATTCAAAAGCTAATAATGTCTCATATTTGAAGATGCCAACACAAAACCTGACCTTAAAGAAATCAACTTTTTTATCCCAATCGAGAATTCTACGAGTTTCATACTTGTAGAAAACAAAGATTAAGGAATTTCCAGAATATGGAAATCCCCAAAAAAATCCCCAAAAAGCCCTAAATTCAAGGAAACACAATAGAGAACACAGAAGGAAAGGAGATACCTTTGTTCTTATTAGATCATTAAAAATAAACAGGGATTAAAAAATTTCCAGAATATCAATTGGGTTTTCGCATAGAATTTGGAATAAGAAGTGACTAATCCATCCATTTCAAAATACCTGAACCCCCAAGTTCATAAAGCATAAATTCTTTCAAATTACCTTAACAAGTCAATTCATTTTCTCACTTACAAAAGATATTAATCTTTCAAATGTCAAACTTAGCAGTCAGCATCGACAACAAAACAAGAACAAATTCAATAACAGAGAAAAGCAAAAACAATGCCTGAAAATCGAAAAGGCATACAATTTCATAAATTCAATCAAGCCCCATAATGATCCAGAAAAATCCCCAAAAGAACCCTAAATTAATCAAGCCAAGAGCAAGGGAAACCCTAGATAAATGGAAGAAATAAAACACAGAAGGAAATGAGGTACCTCGGTAAACTTATTGGTCGGTGTTACTTGGTTAATTAAAAGAGATAACCAAATCGTGATGGCAGACATGTCTACCTCGGTAAACACTTTGGAAAAACTCAATAATAATAATTATAGTACTTGGAGTACTCGTATGCAATTTTATTTGCTCGGCCAAGATTTGTGGGAGACTGTTGGAGGAAACGAAACAGCGCCTCCGACGGAACAAAATGAGCTTAAGAAATGGAAGGTCAAGTGTGGTAAAACTATGTATGCTTTATCAATTTCGGTAGAGGACGATTTGCTGCAACGCATCAAGGATGCTAAAAACCCCAAAGAAGCATGTGACACTCTTGCCGGATTATTTGCAAGAACGAACGGTGCCAAGCTCCAACAACTCGAGAACGAGTTACTGTCAGTCTCGCAAAACGACATGACGGTGAGTCAATACTTTACTAAAGTTAAAACTTTATGCAAAGAAATTTCAAAATTGGATCCTGAAAATAAAATTACTGAAACAAGAATGAGAAGAATAATAGTCCATGGGTTGCGTCCCGAATTTAACGCGCTTGTTACGGCAACCCGTGGATGGGCTAAAGAGCCAAGTTTAAATGAATTAGAAAATACCTTGGCTAATCAAGAGGCTCTAGACAAGCAAATGTCTAAAGTCTCAGTCAATGATGAAGATAAAGCTCTTTTTAGCAATAAAAAGAGTAAGGATCCAAAAATGATGAGATCGAGAAATGACGAAAGATTCAAACAAGGATGGCAGAAAAGGCAACAAGGAGGGAGTTGGCAACAAGGGGGAGCTCACCACAACCACAAGAAAACACACGAGAAGACACATCGGCACAAGAACGACCAATGCTATAATTGTGGCAAAAGAGGCCACTATGCTCGAGACTGTAGATACAAGAAAGCAGAAGGAAACGCTGCAACATCCCCACATGCTCAAGATGAAAGAGAAGAAGATTGGGACTTCGAGGCTTCGTGTGCAATTATACAGCCAATGACATATGACACAGTCATGCCCTTCAAAGTAGATGCACATGATGAGCTAGCACTTACCGCAGTAAGTAATAAATTTATCAATTATCATAATGATTGTATAGTGGACTCTGGATGCTCTAATCATATGACAGGAGATAAGGAAAAATTATCAAGCATGACAGAGTATAAAGGGGAGCGAGTTGTTGTCATCACAAACAACTCAAAACTACCAATCACACATGTTGGGAAGACGATGGTCGTGCCTCGATACAACTCTAAGGAAGTGCAATTGGAGAATGTATTCCATGTACCTGGGATGACAAAGAACTTGATATCAGTGTCGCAGTTGACATCCTCGGGCAACTACGTGGTATTTGGTCCGAACGACGTGAAGGTGTATCGAAGTTTGAGGCTAACAAGCACACCGCTTATGGAGGGAAGAAAACTTGAGTCTGTCTACGTAATGTCAGCACAAATAGCCTTTGTAGACAAAGCCAGAAAGAACGAGACAGCCGATCTGTGGCATGCACGCTTGGGACACGTAAGTTATCATAAGTTGAAGGCGATGGTGAAGAAGTCGATGCTCAATGGACTTCCACAACTTGATGTTCGAGATGACATAGTATGTGCCGAATGCCAGTTCGGGAAAGCACACCAGTTGCCGTATGAAGATTCTCAGTATCGAGCAAAGGAGCCGCTCGAGTTAGTGCACTCTAATGTATTTGGTCGTGTGAAGCAACCATCAGTTAGTGGTCATCAATATATGATAACATTTATTGATGATTTATTAAGGTACGTATGGGTGTACTTTATGAAAAACAAATCAGAAGCATTTAGCAAGTTCCAAGAGTTCAAGGAGAAGGTCGAGAAGGAACTTGATAGGAAGATCCAATGCCTCCTCACTGACAATGGAGGAGAGTATACTTCGCACGAGTTCTCAAGATACTTGCAAGACTGCAAGATTCGATGACAGTTGATGTGTCCTAATACTCCACAACAAAATGGGGTAGCAGAAAGGAAAAATAGACACCTTGCGGAGATATGCAGAAGTATGTTACATGCGAAGAACGTTCCACCTCGGTTCTAGGCAGAGTGTATGAAGAAAGCTGCATATGTTATCAACAAACTACCACAAGCACCACTTGGATTCATTTCACCCTTCGAGAAGATATGGAAGATCAAACCCATTGTAAGTCACTTTCGAGTATTTGGTTGCGTATGTTATGTTTTCGTTCCTAATCATTTACGCAGCAAATTTGATAAGAAAGCTATAAGATGCATCTTCGTGGGTTATGATAATCAAAGAAAGGGGTGGAAGTGTTGTGACCCAACAATAGGAAGGTGTTATACGTCAAGAAATGTGGTGTTTGATGAAGCTTCATCATGGTGGTCCCCTCATGAAGTTGTACTACCCGATTCAAAAGAAATCGAGGAGAAATTATAGGAAAGACTTGAAAGGGAGGAGGCGGCTGAAGAAATCATTCCAGAAGTGGAACTGGTAGAATAAAACATTGGGAGCAAGTCATCTGAGAAGATCCAATCTCCATGGTGTACAGGAGTACATCATCAAACACCTGAAGAAGAACGACCAAGTCAGCTCGAGGAGATCATTGATGATAAAACAACAGAAGAACAACAATCACCGGTGCGAAGGTCAACAAGAAAAAGGAGACCAAATCCTAAGTATGCTAATGCAGCAGTGATTGAATAATCAATTAAGGAGCCCGAGATGTACGAAGAAGCATCCTCAATTAAGGAGTGGAGAAAGGCTATGCAATAAGAAATAGATGCCTTGAAGCAGAACGAGACTTGGGATTTAGTTCCCAAACCCAAAGATGTGAAGCCTATTTCCTGCAAATGGGTTTATAAAGTAAAGCAGCGTCCTGATGGATCCGTCGAAAGATACAAAGCTCTCTTGGTGGCTCGAGGATTCTCACAAAAGTATGGTCCGGACTATGACGAGACATTTAGTCCAGTTGCGAAGATCACTACAGTTCGTGTTCTACTAGCACTTGCAGCTAGTAAAGATTGGAAGCTCTGGCAGATGGATGTGAAGAATGCTTTCTTACATGGCGAATTGGATCGAGAGATATACATGTACCAACCTCAAGGGTTCGAGAGCAAGGCTCAACCAAACTATGTATGCAAACTGAAGAAAGCGTTGTATGGATTGAAGCAAGCACCAAGAGCATGGTACGGGAAAATAGCGGAGTTCCTAATTCAAAGTGGCTACATGATGGCACCAGCTGATTCCAGTTTGTCTGTGAAGGTCCAAAGTGAGAAGTTGGCTATAGTATTAGTTTATGTTGATGATCTTATCATCACAGGTGATGCTGCTGCTGAGATAAATCAAGTTAGAGCCAACTTATCGGTACGGTTTCAAATGAAATCACTTGGAGAGTTAAATCATTTCCTTGGTCTTGAAGTTAAGCGCACGAATGAAGGACTTTTCTTGTGTCATCATAAGTATGGAAAGGATCTTTTAGAGAAGTTTGGGATGCTCGAATGCAAGCCTATTACAACTCCAGTAGAAGTACACGCGAAGTTATGCTCCGTTGAAGGAAAGGACTTGGAAGATGCTACGATGTACAGACAACTAGTTGGAAGCCTGATCTATCTCACTCTGACGAGGCCAGACATATCATATGTAGTAAGTATGGTAAGTCGGTTTATGCAGAACACGAAGAAGCCTCATTTAGAAGCTATCCGAAGAATTCTTCGATATATTCGAGGTACTATGGACTATGGTATCCTGTACAAGAAAGGAGGAAAGAGTGAGGTATGTGGATACTGTGATGCCGATTATGCTGGAGATCACGATACAAGACGTTCAACTATAGGTTATGTATTTAGTCTTGGATTAGGACATATATCTTGGTGCAGCAAAAGATAGCCTACAGTTTCATTATCAAGTACCGAAGCAGAGTACAGGGCAGCAGCAACAGCAACTCAAGAATGTACTTGGCTGATACAACTAATGAAGGATCTTCATCAGCCAGTGGATTACTCGGTACAATTATACTGCGACAATCAGTCAGCTATTCACTTGACTGAAAATCCAATGTTCCACGCCAGAACCAAACACGTCGAGGTGCATTATCATTTCGTACGAGAGAAAGTCTTACGTGGAGATATCACGGTGCAGTATGTGAAGACCGAAGATCAAGTTGCTGAAATATTTACGAAAGGACTTAACGGTGCAAAATTCGAACATTTCAGAAAGCAACTTGGAATGATAAGCAAGTACAAGATATTAAGTCGGTGCTAATAATAAAAATAAAATAAATAAATACATAATATTATTAATAATAATAAAAAGAAAACATCACCGACTTAAAGACATTATCTAGAGTATTGTAGACTTTTAGCAACTAGCAATTATTAATGTTGATATTTTTGGTCTTCCACTGACCAAAAATATGTGGTTGAAAATGATCCTAATTTAGTATAAATAGGATAGATCATTGAGTGTGTATGTATGAAAAATTGAGTGGTGTGATATGTGAAAGTGAGATTGTGTCTATGTATGGTGAGTTAGTGGACTTCTCTGGAAATGTTCAATTGAATTTAATAAAGTATTAGTTTTATACTAGTCATTGCCTTCACATTTTATTCAACAAACAATTCAAAATGATAACACCTGTTACAAAATGTTGATGTGGTATACCATATGTTGGTAGTTATTTGACATTTGTCACTTAATATTTAGATTCAAATCAGCCTAAAATAACATATGTTGGTAGTTATTTGACATTTGTCACTTCCTTGCTATCACTAACTTAGACATTTGTCACAATTTGATCACATGTCATTTATTTGCTTGTTGACCATCATATCACTATCCTGATTTTCTCCATTTACAGGCACATCCTAGGCATGAATGAACCATTTAAAGTCAAGAATTGGCCTATATACAAACAAATATGCACAGCCTTGTTGGAGGTGATAACTGCTAAGGTGGATAAAAGTTTCATGTTATGTAATTAATTAGGCTAAGTTTGAGCCATCAATTGTATTTTGGTATTTATAAATATTGCATTTTTTTTAACATGTTTTTTTTTATAGGATCTAATAACTTTTTATATTACTAATATTATCTGATTAGTTAGAATAATTTTTTTATGATTTTTGATTTATATGGATGTTTAAGCTATATATAATTAAATTTATATTAATTAATGTTTCATCTACTTGTATTTTAGTGCGTATATATTTATATATATAAAAAAACGTACATTATATCGGAATTTCGTTTCCGCCAGAACTAATACTTCCTGATGGGATACTGGGATAATTTTATTTGGTGTTTCTGACGGATATTTTCGTCGTATACGAGAATTGTGACGGAATAGCTCTTCTGATGTTTTCATTCCGTCTTTCAGCTTCCGTCAGATTATGTGATGGAAAAACGTCGCTGAAAAACATCAGAACATTGTGATGTATTTGTCCGTCAGCAATTTCGACTTACATGCTGACGAAATTCCGTCACCGACCCGTCAGAAGAATCCGTTAGGAGAAACGTGAGAGAAGCTTTGCGTCGGCCGAATCTCCCACGTTCGGGTTCCGTCACAATCCCGTCAGTAAACCTCTTTTGTGACGGAAATGGTTCGATTTCTGACGGAAATTTCCGTCAGAGATTAGCTATTTTCTAGTAGTGGTAGAAAAGTTTGTGAAAGGTAGAATTTTAGTCTTATATTTATTGTGAGAGAATATATTTTAGTCTCGATGTGTAAAACTATACAATCTTAAGTCTATTCTTATATCAAACAATGCAGTTTTAATATCAGTAACATAATAAAGTTTTTGAGGAATACTAGCATGTCAAGGAATCTAAACTAACAATGTTAGTTAATTAAAGTTAAAACTAACAATTCTTGAAATGTAATTTTCTTCAGTAATCTCATCAAGGATAAAGTTAAAACACTTCAAATTGGCTAAAAATAGAAGCCAACTATAAGTGCATCGGCAATCAGAAGAATAAAATGTCACTCTCACTCTACACAATGGATTTCCAGTGACGCAGATGCTCAAATGGGGTGCAGGAATAAGAATTAAAGCTAAGACAGTTCCATTAATGAACCCCTTAGAGAATAAATCAAAAGAGTTTTTTTAAATTCAACCATCACACTAAGATTAAGTCAGACGGGCAAATGTTATCAAATATAGGTGAGTGGATGACAAAAACAAAAATTATGGATAGATCGAGGGTCAAAGTATTTTAAGTCTTTTATATATCATGTGTGAATCTCAATTTGCTAATGTAAGTTTTAATATCATGATTCATGTGTACCAAACTTTTATTCTATATGTCTAATGAATTGAAAATGGATGGAGAAGAAGAAAGAGATTCTATGAATTCAGAATTATTAAGTGTTGAAGGAAAAAAAAGGACGAAAAGATAAGAAAGGAAGAAGCAGTAGATGATATCAATAGCCTTATCTTATCATGTAACATATAAATTGTTCTTGTATAGTAATGTCATAAATTTCCCAATGTATGTAAGAGAAGTTTTGCAACAAGTATTATGAATGTGTTTAATTAAGCAATCTTACCACCCTTGCATTTGATCTTTTACTTTTTAACTCATCTTTTTAGATCAGATGATTCATTATTGGAGAGAGCAAGTTCTTCAAGAATAGTGGCGTTGAGTTTCTTGACCCCCGACCGGTCCAATGGTGTCTATGAAGAGTACATAGAATGAGTGGAAGCAACCAACAACGCGTGTAAGAAAATCCCCAAAGAAATTCCAAAAATTCTTATTATACACTCGTTCCAACCCTCAACTCTCCTTTTTAGAGGCAAATAGCAGAATTAGAATAAACAACTAGGTACAAGAAAGAAAAGTGAGTAAAACTCTAACAATTCTTTTCCCCCAACGAGTTTACGAAACAGTTTTTTTTTGTTTTGAGGTTCTTCAATGTAAGAGGTAAGGTACGTTTATTTGTTTTGAGATGCAAGTAAGGAAAATAACAAATGATGCATGTTTAATATCAATATATGAAGCGCTCACAATTCAAAAAGTTTGACGTACGCATATCGCATACTCTGGGGATAAGGATAAGTTTGGGAAACATGAGGATACAACAAAATAAATATTCATTTTTTTCTTTTTAATTGTGGAGATACACCAGAATACTTTGGGGATACATATATTGTATCCCTACCATACCCATGTCTCATAGTTTTCAAAAATACCGCTTCTCGTACTTGTACCATATGCGTACCCGTATTGGTACTTTATAGATATAAATACTTTATTTTATCCTAAGCATGTAAAAGTAATTTAAATATAACCTTACCTTATATTTGACTTCATGTAACATTACTCAATCAACTTATACCTTACCTTATTTATCACAATTTTGATCATAAAGACCAAGTTGGATATTAGAGATCAAGTTAATCCTTTATCCCATAAAGAATGTTTTAAATATGACCTCTCTAGATCACAATGACATGCGAGAAAATGAGACAATAATTACATTAACAACCGTTGAAAAGATAATTTAGACATGAAAAAGACAGAATTTACAGCAAACAATAACAAGAACAACAGTAAAAAAGATAACTTGGACTGAAAAAGATAGAATTCACAGCAAAAGATAACAGTTAAAAAGATAAATTACACATGAGAAAGACAGAATTTACTGCGGTCGATACTAACAGTCAAAAAGATACCTTAGACTTGAAAAAGACAGAATTTACAGCTAACGATAACATCAGTTGAAAAGATAACTTAGACATGAAAAAGACAACCTTGCGACCAAGTTTGAGACATCAATCAAGCAGAATTAGACATCATCCTCCTAAATTACATATATATATCGATAGGTACCATATCGGCAAGTAATTTCTTCATCATACTTAGGTCCGTGCGATGAGCCTTATAAACTTTGCCCATCAACACAAAGTCCTTGTTATTAGACATAGTAACGAGAGTCTTGGTATTATCTGGGAGGAAGTACTTGAACTCAGAGATGCTATTAACACTACATTTAAACATTTCAGCAACTTCCTTTTTCAAGTCACTAAGAGGTGAGGAACAATATTTTTTGATGCTGATAGCATGAGCATCACCGCTATATAGATCACTGATCCGTCATTGGTAGTCTCGAAATTGCCACCCAAATGGCATATAAACAGGATATCAGACAAATCCATGACCCGTTTCAATCAACCAAATGGTTTAGAAGCAAATTCAAATCAAATGCGGCTATGGACAATAACCATAAATTCCCCAAATAAGTCAATTCATGTCATTGCCAACATGAAATACAAGCTTAAGGAAATCAATTTTGCTATCTAATTAACATTTATTCAAATCAAAACTAAAAAACAAAGAAATTCATCAACAAAGAACATAATGAAAAAGCAAAGGCAATGCCTGAAAATCAATAAAGGCCACAATTTCATTAAATTCCATCCCAACCCTGAAACCATTTTGCAGGAATTTCAACATTGGCCCAGAAAACCCCAAATTCATCAAGCAAACCCTAAATCCAATCCCAACCCAAAAACCCAGAAAAATTCCCCGAAAACCCCCTAAATTCAGAAAGCATAGATTTATCCATATTACCTCAATAAGTCTATTCATGTTATCCCTTCCAGAAGATAATAATCTCTCAAATTTCAAAATGCCAATACAAAAAATAAGCTAAAATATGAGAATCAACACCAAAAAACAACAAATGCATCAACAGAGAACACAAAGAAAAGCAAACTCAATGCATGCAAATAATAAAAAAGGCCATCAATTTCATAAAATCCCATCCCAACCCAAGAACCATCTTACAGGTACTTCATCATTGGTCCAAACAAAAAATCCCCATAAAAACTCTAAAATCATCAAGCAAACCAAGACCCAGGAAAACCTTAGAGGAACCGAAGTAGGAGAACACTGAGGAAACGAGATACATTGACTCTCTGATCCGTAAAAGACAATAGTTAAAAATTCCCAAAATCATAATTGGAGTTTCGGATCGAAATTGGACAACAACTATATAATACACCTAAACCC
This sequence comes from Euphorbia lathyris, assembly GCF_963576675.1. Lineage (NCBI taxonomy): Eukaryota > Viridiplantae > Streptophyta > Magnoliopsida > Malpighiales > Euphorbiaceae > Euphorbia > Euphorbia lathyris. Next base: position 11,293,532 of record NC_088918.1, on the reverse strand, counting down.
TAATCTCTCTTTTACTCATAGTATTTTTTTTTTTTGTCGAACCGGACCGACAAATGATGAATGAGAAATTGATACTTAAAGTGAACCACTTGAAATGCTTTGGAAGAAGATAAAATGAAATTAAGCATTTACATCCCACATAGGAAACAAAGGAGAAACTTAACTAATTTATAAGTAAATTGGCTTTACAAGTCTTTAACCAATTACTAGGGAAAATGCTCTCTCACGGGCAGGAGGGGTGCAACCCATTAACCACGGGGTTAGGGGCGCACCCGCACCATGTGGACGACGCGAATGCCGCATAATAATAAGGTTCCATAACTTGACCCCTTTTACAATTAATTTTTATTTCCATTAAAATTCCAAAACCACAGCCCTTTATTTTTATTTCCAATCCATTGTGTTAAAATTCCAAAACCACAGCCCGCCTAAAACCAACCCTTTTCCAATTTTCATTGTGTTCAAATTCAAATGACAAAACCAGCCCCGCCCAAAGAAAATTCCCAGCCCGCCTGAAACCAAGCACAACTTTTTTTTCCCTCCAGACCCAGGGTCACACCGGGTCCCGGGCCGACCACTGGATCCCGATCCAAACCCGGGTCACTCCAGTTATTTCAGCATTGAAATAACCAGACAGGCTCGGACCGGCTTCCTCGCCGGTTCGACCGGTCAGACCGACCGGTCCGATCCGAGCCTTATAACATTGTAGTAGACAATAGGGACTCTCATTAGCACGTGATGATGACTAGAGTTGATGTTGTACTGCCTGTTGATTTTGACAATGGTCAGCCAAGCATGCCGCTTTTCAAACGAGTGCATGTTTCAAAGTGGACGGAAGCCCATGATTGCCCTAATAGTCCGATTCTTGACAAGAAAATGATTATTCGAGAGTAATCAGTTGGGTAAGTTTGGCAACAAGCAAGACATTTGCAAATGTTTAAGATACTAATTTTAGAGTGACCATAATGAGGAATCTTCAAACCTTCATCATTGCTGAATTAAACACTATTATGTTCTAGATATGGATGCATTTGTTGTAGTTGCATTGGGTCAGCAGTTATGTGGTGCACGACACCAGTGTTTGGGTACCATGGCTAATTCGGTACAAAGAGCGGATCATTTTGTTGTTACCGAGCAAATTGGGCATGAGGACCGAGCCTAAAGTTGTAGACAAAATTATATGTACCTTTAATCTAACTTGGTCATTAGTCTGCTGTGAGCGCATAGACATTTTTTTGGAAAGACCGATTTTAAATGCAAAGTTTACCGTCACTTAAGGTTGTCTTAGGATGCCACTTAGCGGGTCCCTTCCGGCGCATGTTTATTGTTGTGGGTTATGCCACTTTTTTTATTAGCCTTTTTATCGTATTTTTTAGGCCAACATAATTTATTAGACTCACCGCCCAAGATTTAAGTTGAGAAAATAAACAAATGACACACACGCTTTCATAATGTCATCTCTGAAGAAATGGGTTCGCGAATTATCACGTGATAAGATTTTGATTAATAAACTTATAAAATTGCCTTTTGTTAAAATACTAACTATAATCTAGTCTATTTTCCATTTTATATACATTGATCACACAAAAGCAACAAATAAATGTAGAATTATAAATTACATTTCATATTTCACATAAAAAAATCATATACATCCCAAAAAATGAATCTATTAAACCTGCAAAAAGTAAATCTAATAAATCTAATAAACCTGCAAACAGATAAACATTAGCTGCACGATATTGGGACCCATCTTCGAATTTATACTACGACGACAAACTCAATAAATAGGACTCAAACAGGTCATAATTCTACCACATCAGTATGTCATTCTAATCCATGAACTACGTCTACTTATTCTGGTGGATTAATTTCATTTCTAAAATACCTTTTTTCCTGTAAATTAATTGAATATTGCATGTTGAATATTTAAACATATATTTTTGTCCATTAGAATTTACCGAAAATAGCAACTATAGACCAAACCCGAGCGAAATGGGACAACACAGAAATTCTAAGCTTATATCACCATAGTCGATCGGCTATGGTAGGTGGTCGATCAGCCATGTTAGTGGCTGATCAACCATCTTCTCAAAAACTCAAACTCTAGTTCGCAATTTTCGAAAATCACATCTAACATATATGAAATTAAACACGAATAAACACCAAAAGGAGGCCTTTGAACTCTTTAGTGAGTTACCTTCGGAGTTTTGAGTTTTAGACTCATGAACACAATCAAGCGAGATTGAACAATCGAAAACCCGCGAACAGTGACTTGGATTGGTGAATTTGGATTACAAACATAATAAAATTATTATGATGATTTGAAACCTTTCATTTCCTATGAAAACAACGGTCACCCTTGATTTGGTGTTTGCCCAACAAAATCATAATAAAACTGTGTTTTTCTCACTTTCTATCTCTAATCTCTCTCTAGAATCTCCTGTAGCTTTTAGGATTTTTTTTTTCTCAAAACTTTCATCCCTTACTCTGAACCCTCAACTCCCACTACAAGAAATTTGGACTTTCATGACGCACAATAATTGTCATGAAAATATCATTTTTCGTCACAATACACAAAAGGTGACAAAAATTTGTCGTCACAACGATCGTCATGGTAGGAGCGTGGTATTATGTATATATGACAAATATTTCTTTTGTCGTCAATGATTTACTCTTATATGACAAAAAAAACATGTGTGACTATACTGTTTTGTTTTCGTGACGCTTATTTTGTCACTATTATTGTCAATATTTTGTCATTTAAGACTTCATTTCGTCATGAAAAGTAAATATTTAGGTGACGATAATCAAATTTTGTCATCTATTATCATAGCTATAGTGACAAATACTAATATAAGATTGAAATGATAGGATTTTAGTGACGTTGTAACTGACACACGTTTTGTGACACAAGATTAATATTCGTCATGAAATGTAAAGTTAAATGAGTTTAAAATTATATAAAATTAAAATTAATAAAAAAGGAAAATTACACAGAAATTCATCTTTTAAAAACTATTTACAACCATATCAAGTAATAATTTTAGATTATATTAAATTAGTAAAATTAGTACTTTTAATATATTTTAAGAATTAGAATTTATAAATTAAAAGTCTAAAATATATTTTCTAGGATTTATGATTGATTAATTTTAGTCTAAATTTCTTAAATTATAGTGTGTAAAATCATAATATCATATAATCTAATATCAAATTATATAATAATATTTACTTTATTTTTAGAGAAATTAATTTTGGTGAACAAATTCAAATTAATTTGTGCACAATACAATAGAAAGTTCAAAAAAAAATCGTACAAGAATTAAAAAATTTGTTTTGAAAGTTTATATGTTACTAAAAATTAATATTTAATATTGTATAATTATTCCTAAAAATTAATAATATATAATTGTTCCCAAAAATTAGGATTATATAATTGTTCCCAAAAATTAATACTTAATATTTATATATTAATAAAATAATAGATATTATTATTGCAACAATATATATTTGTTAGTTTTGCTTTATTTTTGTTGCATTCTATCATTCAAATGTGATTGCAACAATTATAATTTTGTTGCTTCACTCGGTTTTATCTTATTTTAGTAACAATTTAAACAAATTGTTGGATTAGCTTATTCAAAAGCAACATCACAAGCAACAATTAATATATTTGTTGCATAATTTTTTATCATTTTGCTAATTTGAAGTTTAATGCAACAAAATTGCAACATTATTGAAATACATCAAAATAAACTCATTTAATGCATCAATTTTCAAGCAACAAATTCAAAGTTGGTTGCAGTAGGGGGTTTTATGATGAGCATTTTCAGAAATAGATTGAGCCATCTGTGATCCCTGATCAAATGGAAAAGTTAAAAGCAAGTGAGAGTCTCTAGCTCCTCAACAAAAGCAAATTATCGTGCTCTAAAAGATAACATGTTGTATTAGAAAAGTCAAACTTAAAGTGTAAGCAAAAGTCACCATGTTTCGGTTCTATTATGTCACTTTTATTGAGTTGGAGTGGCTATTAAGTTGGGGGTCATAAACCAAATTTGTCTTTTTTTTTTAATTTAAAAATAATATTAGTAGCGTTCAATGGCTATAATTGTATCATCCCAATAGTGATATGGTTCAAGCTTTTAGTTGTTTGATTAAGGACTAGTTGTTTAAAATAAAATATTTAATGTTTTAAAATTTATGAAAAAAATACACTAATTCATGTACCTTTTAGATTAAATAGTATAAACCTTCATAGCCAAGTTTAAAGATATAAGCTGTTGTCCAATCTTTTTCCTTCACATAGGATATTTTTAAGAATGATATGTCTAGAACATAATACATGTTTTTAATAATTAGCATGACCATTTCTCGTACTTTATGAGTTCTAACAAGAAAAGGTTAATACACATTTAAATAGATATTTTCTTATATCAAATAAATGCACATATATATCTTGGAACTTTTTTGAAAAAACAGCAAATATACCCTAATCTAACAGTTTCTCGACTCAGCATGGACATGCAACGTATGACGCTACATCAGACCACGTTTGTTGCAACAAATTAAAAAATCTCTACGTGGGGAAATGACCCCTATATAACATCTTCTATTCCCTTTGGCCTATTGAAGTCGTGATTACATCTTGTCCTCCTATGAAAGCTCATTCTTTATCCCCTTTTCCTTTTGAAACAAATTAGGGTTAGGGCATATTCGGTATCAAGCTCGTTTTCCCTCCTTTCTTGTTGGTGTTCATCAAGATAGAAGATGACAAGTGAAAAACTCGGTTCCTTCTATGCATTTTCTACGCTATAAAAGGATGGAACAAACATACCATGACCTATCCAATTGTTGTTATTGCCAATTGAAGGCACCGAGATGGACAAGTTAGATTGATGAGAGCCGTGGAAGGAGATTGTATACTTGCCCTAAATTTTGGATAAGTTTATTCTGTTTCATTTTAGAGGTTTGAAGTACCACATTATTAGCGTTTTTTTTCTGAAATACTAATATAGGATTTATAGATATATAATATGAAATTGAAGGTGTAATCCAAGGTCTTCCTTCAAATGTGCTTCTCCCATCTCTTACTAATCTGAGTCTTATCTACTGGAATTCAAAGAGATAAGTGGAAGGATTTTTGCAATCAAAAGGTTGTGAATTGAGGGTGACTTACGTAATGGGTTAAGTTTTCCTTTCTTTATATATTAGTTGCCACGTAGATATATATGTAAATTTAAAAATTAATCATTTGTAATTAGGTTAATGTGACGTGTAACGCTTATACAAACGGTCATATCTTATATGTGTTTATTTGATATAAAGGTAGTTCTGTTTAAATGTGAAAATATGTGGGAAAATATGTGTATGAACCCAATACGAAATAAAAGTCCCTTAATAATAATAAGTGTTAAAGATTTAAAATAGAAATTTAAGCTCATTTTAAGCTTAAAATATCATATTATTTGGTCATTTTAAAGGGTTAAATGTACCATTGGTCATTGACCTTATATGGTTATCTCAAAATGGTCACCCAACTGTACTTTGTCTCAATAAAATCATTCAACTTTGAATTTTGTCTCAATTTGGTCACTCTGGCAATTTTGTGATTAAAAAATATCATAATGATGACATAGGTGACACGTCAGCATGAATCAACTCAGATCTCTGACCGAAATGATACATAACATGCACGTATGTGCCACATGGCTATCACATATCGGTTATTTTTATATAAAAAACAATTTTTTTTTCATAAAAATAATCAACATGTGACTGTCACGTTTAGTTTTGATCATAGATTTGAGTTGGCTTGTCACCTACGATATTATTTCGATGTCTTTTAACCACAGAAATCAGCCGAGTAATTAGTTGAGAAAAAACTGAAAGTTGAATGATTTTAAACCCTAAACCCTTAAGACGGCCATATAATTTCAGTAACCAATAATATATTTAACCTCATTTTAAATCTGAATTAATATTATAACTATATTTATAATAAAAAAAATTCTAATTTATGCAGCAAAAATGGAGCCCTTCTGGTACGTGATCATACACTGACCCTGATAGGCAAAACAAATTTTAATTGAGAACTAGAAGATTAAAAATAGGTAGAATATTGAGAATATAAGATCATGTTGTCGTTGTTTCCATTTCCATTTTCCTTTTTATTCGAAAACCAAATACATTTACCGGTGATTCCACGTGGACAACATAACATCAAAATCCAGAACATTTATCAGTTATCAAAATTTTAATTATGTGAGATTACAAGAACTTTTCATCAAAATCATAAATCATACGAAAAAGCAACTAATTTAAAAAAAATACTTGTTGCTAGTCATACCATCAACAATTCAGATATGTTCCATTCCTCAATTAAGAGTATAAAATCCAGAAAAACTTCAAACACATTTCAATTAAATACATTAGAAATTAAGCAACAATTGCTACATATTGGTTGAATATTTCCATATCATAAAGTTTCAGCATTCCATATCTGATACAATTCAGAATTAACAACTGTGGGAAAAAAAAGTTACATAAATATCAACTGGCAGGCAATTCTCTTAAGTAGTTATTACATAAATATCAATAGTTCTGGCCTTCGGATACACTCTCGTCATCACCTTTTATATATGAGATCGAGAGGATTACAGTATTTATAGACAAATAATTACAATTAATACTGAAGTTTACTTTCTATGTCTAAAGACTCTAATACCCCTGTCTATATTACACTATTATAGACAATGGTATAACCTCTGTCTATATTACACTATTATAGACAATGGCTGTCTATATTACACTATTATAGACAATGGTATATATATTCTAACAGCCTCCCCTCAAGTTGAGATACTCTGAATTTCAACTTTCTCAACCATAATCTGCATAAGTGTACAGCTGCATCTTATGCAAAATTGTGGCCATCCGAGGTCCTGTCAAAGGCTTTGTCAGTAAATCAGCAATTTGTTGAGAAGAACTCACATAAGGAGTACTAATAAACCCTGACTCCATATGCTGTCTGACTATATGACAATCTATTTCAACATGCTTCATTTGCTCATGAAATACTGGATTAGCTGCTATGTGGATGGCCACTTGGTTATCACAATATAAGGGAATAGGAAACTGTGGTTGATACCTGAATTCAGATAACAAGTATGACAACCAGTTAAGTTCGCAAGATGTTGTGGACATAGCCCTGTACTCTGCTTCAGCAGAGCTTTTGCTGACTGTTCCTTGCTTTTTGGACTTCCAAGACACCAAATTTTTCCCTATAAAAACACAGTATCCTGTTACTGACTTACGTGTGATTTTGCACCTTCCCAAATCTGAGTCACAGTATGCCTCCATGTTTCGCAAATCAGCTGCCACACCATAGAACAAACCAACATTAATTGAATTCTTCAAATATTTCACCACATGTATTGCTGTCTCCATATGTATTACTGTTGGATTGCTCATATACTGACTCAATTGTTGTGTAGCAAAGGAAATATCAGGCCTTATGAATCCAAGGTAAAGCAACCTGCCAACCATTCTTCTGTATCTCTCTGGTTCAGTGTATAGTGGAGAACCTTCATCATCAAGTTTAACACCTGATGCAAAAGGACTGGTTACACTATGAGCTTCTGTCAATCCAGCATCCTTTATCAAATCCCTGATATACTTTGATTGAGAGATAAACAAACCTTTATCTGATTTTGCTAGTTCTATACCCAAAAAATACTTGGCTTCTCCCATATCTTTTATAGTGAATGACTCATCCAAAGCTCTTTTAGTTTCTGCAATCAATTCCATTGATGTACCAGTTATAAGTATATCATCAACATATATGATTAATGCAAGGAAGTGACCATCTGTTGTTCTTTTAGTAAATAGACAATAATCATGTATGGATTTCACATATCCCAATTGAATCAATTGAATCAGCTTTATTCCATTGCATTCTTGCTTGCTTAAGTCCATATAAGGACTTTTCCAGTTTGCAAACCATGCCCTGACTATCATATCCTGCTGGTGCTTCCATGTATAATTCCTCCTCAATTGATCCATGCAAGTAAGCATTATTAATGTCTATCTACTGGATTGGCCAATTGTTGGCCGTAGCAACTGCAAGAAAAACTCTTACTGTGGTTACTTTAGTAACAAGAGAGTAACTATAATGATAATCCACTCCATATGTTTGGTTATAACCATGAGCCACAAGTCTGGCTTTATACCTAGAAACAGTTCCATCAGGAGCATATTTTACTTTGAAAATCCATCTGGAAGTGATAGTTGTCTTTCCTGAAGGTAGATGCACTAGCTTCCAAGTTTTGTTCCTTTCCAAGGCTTCAATTTCTTCAGACATAGCTTTCTCCCATTTAGGATTCCCTTTAGCTTCATTATAATTCTTTGGCTCATATTCTTTATTTAATTCTGCCATATAAGCTGTATGCTCTTGACTGTACAAAAGGGAACTGCTTCCTTCATGAGAAATCTGATTAATCACGAAATCTCTCATCCATGCTGGTTTGGTATGCTGTCGATGAGGCATGTTGCCTGCAATTGAAGGTAACAAGGGTGCAGGAGCATCAACTATTGTCTCTACAGGCAAAGTTGAAGTTGAATCACCAATAAGAGATGTGTCTGTCAAATGATTATCTGCAGTAAGGACTTCCACTTCTTCATCATCTGATGGAATTGACCTGAAAATGTTATTAAAATCCTCATTGCCATTATGAGAATTAGCAACTTCCTGCAAATTGCGTTGGTTAGTTGCATAAGGAAAAACATTTTCAAGAAATTTGACATCTCTTGAGGTACACAATTGCTGTGTAATTGTATTGTACATTTTCCACCCCTTTTGTCCAGCTGAATAACCCAGATATATAATCAGATTCGATCTGTCGTCAAACTTACCCCTCTTAGGGTTGACATTTAAAGCATACCCCGCACATCCAAAAATTCTCAAATCTGTGTAATTTGGTACCTTATTATATAGCACTTCATACGGGGTCTTCCATTTCAATACTTTAGTAGGAGACACATTTAACAGCACTGTGGCATGAAGCATTGCTTCCCCCCAAAACCTGATAGGCAGTGAACCTTCCTTCAGTAATGCCCTTGCAATATTTGTCAAACTCCTGTGTCTGCGCTCCACAACTCCATTTTGTTACGGAGTGTAAACGCAAGTTTTCTGATGTTCTATTCCATATTTCTGAAGAATGGATTGAGTGTTAGTTCCAATAAATTCTGTCCCATTATCCGTTCTTATACATTTCACCTCCATTTGAAATAGTGTTTTGTCCAAGATTAAGAAATTTTCTAACAAGCTGGCTACTTGATCCTTATGTTTGAATAGAATAGTCCAGGTTACTCTGCTAAAGTCATCAACTATTGTCAACATGTATCGATCTCCACTCAAAGAAGTCTTCTTGTAAGGACCCCAAGATCTAAATGTAGCAAATAAAAAACTTTTATTGATTTAATAGAGCTATTACAAAAAGGTTGTGTGACTTGTTTAGCTCTTAAACAAACACCACACTGACTAAATTGCTGAGAGTTAGGAAACTGAAATACATGTGACAATTTATCTGAAGCCATATGACCAAGTCTTCTATGCCACAAAAACACATCAGAACAATCTTCTTTTGCAGATAAAACTGTAAACTTATTGCTTAGCATACTATTCGGACTAGAAAAATTCATTATTACATCTTTATTGAAGGATTCAGCATTCAAGTAGTATAAACCATTCTTTATTCTGCCCACTGCGACGATTTCCTCACATTTCAGGTCCTGCAAAACACAATATTCAGCCCAAAACTTCACTGTAATATGTTGATCTTTCAACAATCTACCAACTGACATCAAATTTTGCTTAAAATTGGGAACATATAGAACATTATGCAATTGCAAATTCTTCTGAAATAACACCTCTCCCCTGAAACTGACTAAATGTACTTCTCCTGTTGGTAAGAAAATCCTTTTTGTGTTTGTCAACTTTGTAACATTAATCATTATGCCTAAATTTGAGGTCATATGTGCAGTAGCACCTGAATCTATTATCCATTCAGCATATATTTTAGAATTTCGAACTGAATTATTACCTGCACAAGCACCAACAAAACCAGTGAATGCAGAAAATTCCTGGTCTGATTGTTTTCCTTTGATGGCTCTCTGAACCTCCCTTTGCATTACCTCCAATTTTTGCAACATTTCCTGCATTGAATCTTTCCTGCATGCCTCACTATCATCAAAATCACAGTTAGATAAAGGAGTTTCGAGTTCAGAAGATGGTTCTTGTGTCATATTTGCTTGGTGTTTGGCTAGTCCGATTATCCTCTTTCCTTTGAACCAATCTGGATATCCTTTAATCCTGAAACAATCTTGACGCCCATGTCCTTATTTTCTGCAATAAGTACAAACCTTATCCGATTTGTTCTTAGCCTGATAGCCATTTTTTCCACTATTATAACCAGTATTATATCCTTGTTTTCTACCACCAGCAGACATATTAACAAACTCCACAATATTGTTATTTGTGCTTCCACTTCTTTGTCTCTCAATTCGTGAAAGAATTGAAAATGCCTTCTTAACAGGAGATAATGGTTCCATGATCAAGATTTGGTCTCTAACATGATCAAACTCAGCATTTAATCCAGACAAAAATTGCATCAATTGTTCATCCTCAATCTGTGTTTGAGCAAGTTTCCTTGACTCTCCACAAGTGCAATTTTCAATAGGCTTCAATATTGCATATTCATCCCACATCATTTTCATCTTATTAAAAAAATCTACTAAAGACATACCTCCTTGAGTCGAACTGCAAATCTCCTTGCGAAGTTGAAAAATAAGAGGACCATTACTTTCTCCATACCTTTGCTCTATCTCCTTCAACAATCCTTGAGCTGATTTTGCATGAATGAAGACTGCAGTCAATTCTTTGGTGAGAGAATTCAAGATCCAGGAGAACACCAGATCATTTGTTTCTTTCCGCTTCAAATGTGCATCTGAGATTTGATCTACTGGTTCATCGTTCTTCATGATGAAATTTGTCTTGTGTTTTGCACTAATGGCAAGCAACAATGCTCTCTTCCACATATTATAATTCTTTCCATCAAGAATTATATTAACGATCATCAAACCAGGATTGTCACTGCTCTGGTTGTTTGATGAATTACCAGATGTATTCATCGTTGATTCTGAATTGGGAATATTACGATTTGAATCATGATTGCGATTAGAATTGTCACGATCAGAATTGCTTGATTCAGAATCACGATCAGAATTTCTTGATTCAGAATCGCTTGATTCTGATTCGACTTCTTCAAAACTTGAATTCACTATATCAGCGTACAATCTGTATTGTTGTTTCTTTCTTCTCATTCTCCGATAATCTCAATTTGCAGTCGCCGGAATTTGGAATCCACCACCCATCTCTGATACCATATTAACCTAACTGGAATTGAAAAGAGATGAAGAGAAAGATATTTTTTTATATATGAGATCGAGAGGATTACAGTATTTATAGACAAACAATTACAATTAATACTGAAGTTTACTTTCTATGTCTAAAGACTCTAATACCTCTGTCTATATTACACTATTATAGACAATGGTATAACCTCTGTCTATATTACACTATTATAGACAATGGCTGTCTATATTACACTATTATAGACAATGGTATATATATTCTAACAGTATCACCTGGGAGGAAATACTTGAACTCACTGATGCTACTAACACTACAATTAAACATTTCAGCCACACTGGTTTTAAAGTCAATAAACTTTACATGAGTATTTAGGGGGAAATCGATGGCATGAACATCACCTCCTACATAGATCACCGAGCAGTCATTGGTAGTCCTGAATACGCCACCCAAGCGGCATATGAACATGTAATTATTCAAATAGATGACCTGAATTAATTAACCAAATGGCTTAGAAGCAGATTCAAATCATTTAGAACAAAAATTTAGTAAGTATACATTCAGTCATATTAAAAGAAATCAATATTCATCAACAGTGAACATAAACAATATGAAAAACAATGCCTGAAAATTGAAAAGGCCAGCAAACTATATCGACCAAGAAACCATTTTGTAGGAATTTTATCAGTAACCAAGAATATTACCTGAATTCGTCAAGCAAACCTAGAGCAAGAGAACAACGAGAGGGATCGAAGTAAGATAACTCACAAAGAAAGGGGATAATTGTTTGCGGGAATTTAATTTCTGGTCCAGAAAAAAAACCCTAGGTTCAGAAAGCATAAATTCATTCATATTACCTTAATATTTCAATTCATGTTATCACTTCCAGAATATAGTAATCTATTATATTTCAAAATGCCACCAGAACGAAATAAGCAAATTCAATGCCTGAAAATTGAAAAGGTATATAATTTCATAAAATCTCATCCCAAACCATAAAACATTTTACAGAAAAAATCCCAAAAACCCTAAATTCAGCAAGCAAAAGAGCACAGAAGGAAAGAAGATACCTTTGTTTTTGATGCAGCGAAATAAACAGACTTTTGTCCTAAAAGGTTGTTCGCGCACGAACAAGGCTTAAAACCGTCAACGATCGTTGAATCGCGCACGACTAACGAAAATTGGAAAAGAGAATAAACTCTGATATTTTTATTAATAAAAAACTGCTTACATAAGGGGGGGCATCGAGCCTTTATATAGGCTAACAAATAAAACCTAATTCGAAACCTAAAAGGAAAAGCAACAAAAACAGGGAAATAATTGAAAGTACGACAAAAACACAAAATTGCCGTTTTGAGGCCCTAAACGACCTCAGATGGCTAAAAAACATGTCCACCATGGGTCTATAAATTGATAGGTTTGATTCAATGGGCCGAATCCAATAAAATTAGGGTCTGAAATCACTAAATTCCAATGACCCCGTTTTAACTTCAAAATCTCAGCGGATCAGCTTTCTCCAAATAGTTCAAGGCTCGCTCCACTTCATCAGTTTTTGTAGCAGTAAGAAACAAACACAGATTGGACTTTCTAATCGAATTTTGAATAAGAAGAGAGTAATCTATCTATCTATCTATATATATATATATATAATAAAACCCTAATCTCTCTCTTATTTATTACTGTTGTCTGCTCCTTCTTCATCTTCATCTTCTTCGTCTGTAATGGTGAAAAACTTGACTCTCCATCTTCTCCATCTGTTATCGTGACTCTCCATCTTCTCTGTTTTGCCGGATTTGTATTTGTAATTTGTGCCTATTCAATTCGTGTTAACAAATTTTGAATTTTAGTTTTCTTTCTGGTACTATATGTTATTCAATTCAATGCTTCAATATATATATATTTTGGGTAAATGCACCATTAGTCATTGAACTTACATCGTTGTCTCAAAATGGTCAATCAATTTCAATTCGTCTCAATAAAATCACCTAATTTTGAGTTTTGTCTCAATTTGGGCATTCTGATGATTTCAGTGATTAAAAAGCATCGCAATGATAACGTAGGTGCCATGTCACCATGAGTCCACTCAGATCTCTGACTGAATCGATATATGACATCCACGTGTCGGTTATTTTTATGAAAAAAACTAAATTTTGTTATTTCTCATAAAAATAACCGACATGTGATAACAATGTGACGCATATGTGAATGTCATGTGTCGATTTCGGTCAGAGATTTGAGTTGACTCTTGCAGACGTGTCACGTATGTCATCATTCCGATGCTTTTTTAATCACTGAAATTGTTAGAGTGACCTAATTGAGACAAAACTCAAAGTTGAGTGATTTTATATTGAGATAAATTAAAATTGAGTGACCATTTTAAGATAATCATACAAATTCAGTGACCATAGTGGATTTAATCCTATATATTTTATAATTTATATTTTGGGGATGCTTTTATATTTTATAATTTATATTGAAGTATTATTACTCGGTAAAATTAGTTACTACTCCCCCGTTCTATTATAACAATTTTTCTCATATTAAATTAGGGTAAAGTATAAAAAAAACTACTACTGTGATTTGCAAATTTACAAACGTAGAGTTTTGATATTCACAATGATCGGAGATGGAGTGTTGGACCAACGATCAACGATCCGACTACGGAGAGATTGGCTACCGATTTTAATTCAATCTTAGTTAGAATTAAGGATTTCAATTTAGGCTTAAGAAGAAAGAGGAATTTAGGAAGAAGAACCAAAGAGATTAAAGAGAGTAAGAGAAACTGATGGTTTGTGTTAGGATCTATTTAGTTTTACATTTAAATATTTAATTTTTATTTTTGTTGTAAACAAAACGACGTAGTTCTAATTAAATAAAACGACGTCGTTTTGCTTTAAAATATAATTAAAAAAATAAAAAAATATTAAATTTAAAATCATTCTTCATACTCAATTATAGAACCAGTAAACCCTAAACCTCCATTGATTAAGGGGGGAAAGCTCTAAAACTTCAAAATTAATACATGAGTTTTTAAAAAAAAAATACAAATGTCACTGGAGATAACTGGTCCACAGTGTCCCCTATACAGAATTCGCCCCTGATCACTAATACAATAAAACTTAATTCATTAACAACAAAATCATTATATTTTTTCATTAATAAGGTTTGATATTTTACTGACTAATTAATAGTATTAAACTTTTTTTTGAACAGTATTAAACTTAATATTGCAATTTTATAAAAAAAATATTGCATTATAAAATGAGTAAAGTTTAGTGACCATAAATATAATTTACCCTATGTATATTGACTCTTCATTTTATGTGTCATCTTAAACTAATTTCGCTACAAATATCAAGTTACCGAAATATACATAAATTTCATTTTGAGAAAAATAATTTAAAGTATGCAACAACTAATCCCTTAACTTTAACCTTAACCTTAACTTTAACTTTATTTATTTATACCTTTTTGGACTTTAAATTAAAAAATATTTTTTGTGAAAATATATCTTGTAATTAATATCAACCGTCACTAAAGTTTAAAATATAGCTTAAAAGTAAATTCAAACGAAAAGTATAGAAATAAACTTTGTGGTTATACCTGTTTTCGAACAACATCCGTGTGGTTTAAAAATTTACAAAATGGTACATGTACTTCATTCCATTAGCAAACACATACCAAATTGACTAACCGTGTTAAAAGTTAAAAGAAAAAGAGTTAATTTGATCCTTATATTTATTTATTTTATAAATTAACCCCCGTATTATCTAATTATCACAAATAAACCTCAAAATAAAAATTAAAAATCTAATACACCATTTTCTACCTCTCTTTGATTTTTTATTTTTGTTCTTCTCTCTCTTCTTTCCTTTGGGAACCCTAATTTCACCATCGTTGATGCATTTACTCATTAAAAGGTGCTTCAGTTGTTGAAATTTGAGCAACTCTACTGGTAATTGTAAAATTTTTTCGCCGAGCTTAATCTCCAGAGATTCTAGATTTTGAAGATTGCCTAAAGTCGTCAGAAGTTCATCCAAGTATTAACAATTTAAGCACATATATCTGAGATTAATCAGTTCTCCGATATCATCAGGTAAACATTCCAATTTCCCATCCAAATCTAACACTAACAGATCCTGCAACTTGCAAATACTTCGCAGATAGGCGCGAGAGAGACCAGAAACAGTGGAACCATAACCTAAACGTCGTCGTTCGACGGTTATCAGAAAGAGAGACTGAACTCGAAGGCTACTGAAATTGGGAGCGATGTTCTTTCTGCCATCTTCAATCACTGATCAAGATGGGTATTTTTGCAGCTCCGGCGATAAAATCGTTTTCCTCAACTATGTCAAAGCTTTTAAATTGGTGAGCAAGTGCTAAAAATTGAGGAGGAGAACCGTATTGATACAATACTTTGAGAAATTTGAGTTCAATTAAGTCGTCAATTACCTTTTCTGCTGCATCCTCCATGATTTCTGGTATAAGACCGTTCTGCTAGAAAAAGTCGGACTCGTTTTGCTCTCTCTACATCGTATCTGATGTAGAAAAGGCAGTAATATATGCAGGATATAAGATAATCGGGAAGGTCTCCTGGATACTTTCTTGAATCAATTTTGATGTGGGAATTTCAGAGAAGAAGGACTCCTTTCTGTTATCTGATTGGCGACTGAAATACAAGTAAGGCATAGTTTGCAGATCGAAGAAGAAGATTGGAAAGCAGTGGCAATTTCTGATGCATGAAACAATAAAATTATGAAAATAGGAGTATTTCAAATGTATTTTAATTTCTCTTTAAAATAAATCAAACACCTTGAAATTCAATTGATTTTAGAGAGAGAAATTAACAAAAAGGAAAGAGAAAAAAGAACAAAAATAAGAAATGAAAGAGATCGAGAAAATGGTGTATTTGATTTTTTATTTTTATTTTAAGGTTTATTTGTGATAATTAGATAATAAGAGGGTTAATTTATAAAATAAATAAATATAAGGACCAAATTAACTCTTTTCTTTTTTACTTTTAACACCGTTAGTCAATTTGGTATGTGTTTGCTAACGGAATGAAGTACATGGTACCAGTTTGTAAACTTTTAAACCACACGGGTATTGTTCGAAACAGATGTAACAACAAGATTTATTTTTGTACTTTTCCCTAAATTCAATTTGTCTCCATAAAAATCAATTAAGTTTGTATTTATTTTAAGGCTTAAGGTGTTATTGAGCCCCTAACCTATTCAAAATTTTGTCATTTGACGCCTGACCTATTATTCAGTCACATTTGGCCCCTAAACTATCCCAATTGGTGAAATTTCACCCAATTTAGATAGAGACGTGACAAAACCGTTATCCCTCCCTCATATATAATGATATTTTGACATATGAGCTTAACGCGTCACACGTCTTGAAGTTTATTTACTACATAAACTCTCTTATGTGAAAATAATTAATTAGATTAAAAAAGAAAAACAAATAAAAACAAATCTCTAAACTCAAATTTATCAAATTTAAGTATTAAAATATCATCACGTGCTAATAGAATAACAATTATATTAAGTCTCTATTTAAATTAGGTGAAATTGTACCAATTAGGATAGATCAAGGGCCAAATGTGACTAACTAATAGGTTAGGGGCCAAATAACAAAATTTTAGATAGATTAAGGACTAAATAGTGGTTTAAGCCTTTATTTTAATGAAGTCACTTTGAATATTTGTAATTATTGACAAAATTGGCATTTCGATTTCAAATCAATATTACCTCACATATTAAAGAAATAGACAATTGATATATCGTGTGAAAAAACAGTTTTATTAAGAACAATTACAGTTTTGTGATCTTTTGGAAACATTCCACTCTTGTAATCACCAATAACTAATCCCAAAACATACCATACTATATATTTTACTCGAGAAAAGCTTGTTCTTGATTTGAAGCAAATACTTTAACCGGGTTTGGAAATTAGCTGTTAGCTGTTAGTTGATTACATTAGCTCATTTGACTAGCTGTTTGTGTAGACCTGTTTAGTAAAAATTAGTTAATTGATAATAGCGGTTTGTGCAAAAAAGACGAATAAAGACATTTCTTTTCTTAATACATAAAAATATATTAGGGTTAAAGAAGTCCATTAATTTTAATATTGCAAAACGCTAATTTAGAAAAAGCTCCTAGAAACTTTTTCAATTAGCGTTTTCATCCCAAAACTCTCTCCACCAAACACTTCAATCAACGGTTTCAGTGGTCAAACCATAAAAATAATATTGGTCTAATACATTATCTAACTCTTTGTATTTGTCCAAAATATTCAACAACACTCCTATACTTTAAAAACATCATTATTAATGACAGATTGAATCTCAAAACTTTCTTAAATTTATAGTGATTTATTAACTCTGTGAATTTGTTTAAAGTTCTTTATTAACTCCGTAAACTTGTTTAAAGTGTACTTTTTTTCAACTTTAACAAATTCTCTTTTTACTATGTCACATAAATTATTAAAGCATCTCCAATAGAGGGTGCATACAAAAGTGTCAAAACTTAACACATAATCATAAAATATAATATTTTATTGTCTTTTTCATTCACAACACTTTTGACAACTTTTATTTAAAAAATGCTACAATAGAGGTTGCTTGAAAAGTTGACATTATAATCCTACAAATTATTATTTTATTACAAATATTAAAAATAAAAGGCTCCATATTTTATTATTTCTAGGAGAAGAACCACAGATTTAATATTAAAAAATAACTAAACAAGGTTGCCAAGAGGTTGTCAAAAATTGGCAACTTTCTTTGACACCCACAATCACTCCAATAGTGGGTACTCTTTAAAAACTGTCAAACCTGATGCCATATCAGCTGACACTCTTTTACGCACACCCTATTGAAGATGCTCTTAGAGAATCATTGAGTTAACTTAAACCAAAGGTTTTCTCAACAGACAAATGGGGTTAGAGATTTATAATATTTGTTCCATCGCAATGAAAATGCACAAAATTATCATCATTGAGAATTTGAATTATTAGAGCATCTCCAATAGAGGTTGTTCCAAAGAGTATCAAAAAATTAACACATTACACTAAAATATAATATTTTATTAATTTAGTAATCCATATCACTCTTAACAACTTTTATTTAAAAATACTCCAACAGTAAAACAACTTTAAAAGTTGCCACAATGACCCCACAAATCATTACTTAATATATAATTTATTTAAGGGTTAAGGTGTAAAAATACCCTTAACGTTTTGGGTCAGGAGAAATTTTGTCCCTAACGTCTAAAATGGTGCAATTTTAACCCTAACATTTGTAGCCAAGAGCAATTTTCCCTAACGTTGACAATTTGGGTCAATTTCAGACACTATTATAAAACACATGTATTTATTTTTCTTATTTTGCACCAATTGCATATCAATTCATTCTTAAAAGAATGATTTCATGTTTTTTTTGTAATTTAGTAATAGAATTGGAGATCAATGTTTATAAATTCGGTGAAGTTTTTGAATTTTTTTTTTGTCTAATTCGTACAAATATAGTATATTTTTTTATTTTTTTTCACATCCCAACATATGCTTGTGATTTGTTACTGATAAAATAACGCAAGTATGAAGCGTAGATGACAAGATTCATGACCGATGAGACAGTTTGATGAATTATTTCTCAAATTGACCCAATTTATCAATGTTGGGGTAAAATTGCTCATAACTTCCAACGTTAGGGGTAAAATTGCACTATTTTAGATGTTAGGGGTAAAATTGTTCCTGACCCAACACGTTAGGGCATTTTGCACCTTAACCCTTTCTTTAATTAGAAATATTGCTAACTAATAGTGAAATGAGAGAGATAGTAATAAAAAAGGTGAACCAATAGTATTCAAATAAATCAATTTTTTTTTTATATTAAAAAATGTTTGGCAACCTTGCTTCAAGGTTGCCAAAAATTGGCAACCTTTTGACAACTTTTTTGGTAACCACGATCACTCCAATAGTAGGAACCCTTTAAAAGTTGTCAAACTAAATGTCACATCAGTTGACACTCTTTTGGACACCTTCTATGGAAGATGCTCTTAATCATCGGGATGGGTCCTGATATAACACTACAAGAAAATAGCTAGTTAGCGATCGTTTTTAGCGACCAGATACAATTCAGTCGCTAATTAGCGACCGATGTGGTCGCTAATGTTTTACCTAGTCGCAGAAATTGGGGGAAATATTTGCGCCCGTGTTTTGCAATAAAAAGAAAAAGAAAAATATAAAAAGAACATGAGAAAAACCTAATTGCCTCCCCCCTCTCCTTTCTTCTCTGCTCTCAATCTCGACCTAGCCGCCTCTCCTCTCTTCCTTGGTTTCCTATCTTGATCTAAGCCCCATCTCATCTCTTCTCCTCCGGCCTAATTCTTCTGCTTTCCGATCTCGACCAAAGCCCCCTCTCCTCTCTTCCTTGGTTTCCGATCTCGATCTAAGCCCCATCTCATCTTTTGTTCTCCGGCCTAATTCCTCTGCTTTAAGACCTCCTACCTGATCCCTCTCCTTTCTATATGGCCTCCTTCTCCATTCATAATGGAAATATACCATCGATGGAGTCCAGGCTTAGTAACCTAAGTGAGGATGATGATAAAATTAAGCACGCAGTGAAATCACAAGGAGTGGTCAAGGAGAAGAGTAGTCGACCTTCACTATCTAGGCTTCTCAGGAGATGACAATTTTGGGTAAGCAAATTTTGGCTAACTCTTTCCCCTGTCTTTGTCTGCACATTTCGTTAAAAGCATGGATGGGCATTGCCTCTTTGAAGATCTTTGTTCTGCTGCTTTAAAACGGAAAGGCTACGGCAGTGACTTGTAGATTAGCCTGGGTTATTTCCAAGATGTAGTTAAAAGAATTGTGCCTATTTCAATATGGAGAACAATGAATTTTAGGAAGTTCTATTATAAGTGTGATTTGTATTGGGGTTTTTACTGGTGAAAGTTGTGGCCTTGGTGTGATTTGTATTGGCGTTTTGACTGGTGGAAGTCGTGGCCTTGTTGGCGTGCAGTTACATGCATTTTTTTTGTTAGCTGTTTGGGTTCTAATGGATTTAAGTAGTTAAATACCTATGCACAGTGGTGTTCATATTTTGATTTTTGGAATTTGCATTTGAACCAAATCTATTATATTGAATTATAACTATCCTATTGAATACCAGGTTGCTTGTGATTCCTTTTGACAAGTGTTTCTCATGTGACTTGCATTACATTGTCTTCATTGTACTGCAAATATGTGGCTCTTTCTTTTTGTCATCTTGATACTCCATTTTGTCTCTAATCTGATGTTTTTGGCACTTAATTGCAGTGCCTCGTGGCCTAGTTTCTCTTCCTCAGGCTTCAAGGTATTGCTTGTGAATTTTCATAAATCGTTTTTTTCTTGTAGCGCTGCTTCTGCTGTAATCATAGTTATCTCTTTTTGTGATTTTTTCAGCTTCAACCTGATTCCAATGGTACAAAGGAAGGTACATGTTCAAGTTATTCTTTGTGGAAGTTAACATGCTTTTTTTAATGATGTACATATATTTAATGTTGATGCAGAGGATTCTTCTTGGGGGAGAAAGGAAACTTCAAGCCAGAACATATCTTGGGGAGCTGCATCCCAGGCACTCAAATTGAAACTTGAAATTGCTGAGAGTAACTGCATACGTGCTGAAATTGAAGCAACTAAGGTGAAGTATATTTACACAAATTTTAATCGACTTCTAGTCAGATGTTCATGCTGCTCAATTTCACATGCATAATTTCATGTTGGGCAGGTCAGTTGGAATTATAGTATAATGTGGTCTCATTTAGAGACATTGAAATTAAGATGGCAGTATATATTCTGATTTGAAATGGTCCATTCTTCTGATTTGTATGTTCAGGATATGCACGGGACACCTAAACCTGCACGAGATGGAATATTCGTTACTTGAATAGTTAATATGCTGTCATTAACAATGCAAAATAGGCTGTATGAGTATTTCTTCTTGTGAATTTGTAATTTCTGGATATGCACAAGACACCTAAACCTTCACGGGATTGAATATTCGTTACTTGAACAGTCTAAATAGGCTGTATTCAGTATTGCTTGACATGAATTTGCACGTTCTGGATATGCACGAGACACCTAAACCCTGCACGGAATGGAATATTGTTACTTGAACAGTCTAAATAGGCTGTACCATTATTGTTTGACATGAATTTGTACGTTCTGGATATGCACGTGACACCTAATCTGGACAGAATGGAACATGTTACTTGAAAGTTAAAATGCTGTCATTAAAAATGAACTATCTATCTTGTGCATATCTAGTTAGTTTTTAGCGAATCTGGTACTTGATGTTGGCATTAGGTTCGAGAACTTGAGAATCAGTTAGTTTTTTCATTTGTTAGCATATATATTCGTCAAAGCTACTTTTTACAGTTTTTAAATGTAAGTCCTACTAAAATTGACATATGTGCAATTTAATTCTCATCTTATATTGTTTTCTTCATGTAGTTCTTTCTCCAAAAGGTTCGAATCGGTGAGGTTTGAAAATGAAGTGGAATGTTAAATTGAAGAAGAGAGGTGAATCAGTGAGGTTTGAGACTGAAGTGGAATGTTAAATTGAAGAAGAGAGGTGATGATTGTGAATTTTACTTTGATGGTGAAATTTATGATGTTGTGATTGTCTGCAACGGGCATTTGTGTTCGTGGCTGAAGTGCTATGTGTGTGGTCAATAAGGCTTGGAGTTTCGGGCATAAACGGTGGCTTGACGTAGACTTTGCAACGTTTTGATCAATGTTGATATTAATGGTGTTGGTAATTATAGGTTTATATAGTTAGGCATTTTTTTGCCCGTTCGGGCTGAACTTATTGTATTTATAGTCCTTGTTTACTTAAATAAATTCGGGGGGTTGTTGGCCTTTTCCGTACTTAGTTTTTATGAATATTGTGATTAATTTATTGTGAAAGGTTAAAATATGTTTATAATTGTAATTACAAATAATAATTATTTATAAAGTTTATAATTACCAAATAAATAAATAAATAAATTATGTTTCACCTTGACCATTAGCGACTATTTGTAGTCGCAGAATTTGGTCGGTAACATTGCGACTGAACAGCGACTAAATAATATGGTCGCTATAGTCTGCGACTGTCATAAAAAAATAGTCGTTGATTGTCCAGCGACTAGGCACTTACCGACTGAATATGTTTGGTCGGTAAACAAAGAAATTCAGTCGGTAAACCGCTTTAGCTACCGAATTAGCTACCAGAACTGTGGTAGCTAACAAGCTGTTTTCTTGTAGTGTAATTTGAGGGTCCTAGGCGAAATAATAAAAAAAAGTCCTCTTCAATAAAATATTTGAAGTAAAAAAATTAAAATATATTTCAATACATGATAAACAAAAAAGTATTTCATTCATAATTATACGGTATGTATTATTATGTTCACTAAATACAATTGTTTATCCAAAATAAAAAAAATGTTTCACAATTTTTTTAAGAAATTATTTTAGCAGTAAGAAACAAACACAGTTTAAGAAATTCTCAGAATACAAATTGGAGTTTCTAATCGAATAAGAAGAGACTAATCTATCTATGATAAACCTTAATATCTCTCTTCTTCATCTGTACTGTAATGGTGAAAAAGTTAGATTCTCCATCTTTTCTATTTTAGGGGTACTTGTATTTGAAATTTGTGCATATTCAATTGCCTTCAGTTTTGGTTGATCGATAACAAATTTTGAATTTTACTTTTCTTTGAAATAATGGATTCCTAAATAACGTTCTCAAATTACTATAATTTTAATCAAAAACTAAAAATTCTTTTTACAAAATCACAAACCCAAAAATGGTAAAACTTAGCTGATTCCTAGTAGCTATTTGTGCAAAATCAAAAACAAGAAAATGGTAAAACCTTTATTTAAGACTAAATGGTAGTAATTAAAAATTAGAATGTCCTTCAAAACAGATGGAGCAATAAGATAATTTTAAAAAAACTCATAAAACCATCTTTTTGGATCCAATAAACTCAGTCAAATCTATCTTCACCAATGTTTTACCAGTGAAAACCTCTAAAGTTACTTAAACCTCTAATTTTATCCCAAAAACTCTTATATATTAATATTTACCAAGTTAATGATTATTATCTTTATAGACCTTAGATTATTGTTTGCAACAAGACATCAGTGAATTTGACAATTTGGCTCGACGATGATTAGACTTAGACTTTGCGCATGTATGGTCGTTGAACTTCACAACTTACACAAAAGCCATTCAACTTTATACTTTTTAACATTTGTGGCCACTTAACACTTTAAAATGACCATTGGTGGTCTCAAAACAAAACATTTGAAGAGTTCATGATATACTAAGCAACTTTAATTCTTGAAAATTTTGTTTTAAGGCCATTTAAGTGTTGTTTAGTTAGAAAAGAGTCAATTTTTAGAAAGAGAAAGCTCCAAAAAAGGTGATTTTCAAAAATAAAATATATAGTTTCATAGTAAATGTAGTTGTGAACAACTTTAATTCTTAAATATTTTTATTTTTTTGATCGTTAATGGTCATTTTGACGAGTTAATTAAAGTTAAGTGGGTATTAAAAAGTGTAAAACCGAATGATTTTTTTTGTTAAGTTTTAAAGTAAAGTGGTCATAATGTTAAAAAGAACAAAGTCCACTGGCCATAAGTGCAATTTACCTAAAAATTAAACATCATAAATTTAATCGAAAAGTACAAAAATAAACTATGTGGTTACACCCGTTTTGAATCATAAACTATGTGGTTTAAAAATTTGTAAACAGGTATCTTGTGTTATGTTCCGTTAGCAAACACAGTCCAAACTGACACTATTTTTTGTCTTTATATTTATTTATTTTATAAATTAATCATTTTATTATCTAATTTTTACAAACAAACTTAAAAAAATCAAACTTACTATCTTTTTCCTCTTTTACCATTCTTTTTAATATATTTCTTTCTCTTTCTAAACATTTCTTTACTCAGATTCCAACAATTACTTTTTTCAGATTCCAACAATTACTTTTTGTGTGTAAACTCAACTTGAGACTAAGAAAAGCAGAGTATTCTTCAACTAAGCTGTCAAAGAAGCATGCAATGGCATGAAAACAGTAGTTGAAAGCTGCAATCCTAAATGAATAGGAAAATGGAAAATCTTATTAAGTATAATAATAATAAAAAAAGTGTAATTTTAACTATTTTTTCTTTTATCTAATTGATTTTTCTATTTGATTTTTTTTGAACCCTCTATTTGATTTTTTAATTGTACTTATTTATTACAACCATGGTTTATTACTTTGTGATTAGGCTTTAAAAATCTCAAGATGGTAGAATATATATTCAATTTTGAGGTTACTTATTATTCCCAAATTATAAACTAGACATCTTAATTCTTAAAATCACATATATTATCTAAAAAATCCAAACAATCGGAATACAAATTCATCATTTCTATAACGTAATATTTGATTACATCATTGAAAATCTCAATCAAATTAAACAATCAATCCCTACAAAATCATCCTCTAACCAATATATATATCGATAGTCCTCGAATTATCATGCAACATCAGCATCGTCTTGTATGAAATGTCATTATAGACATCAAGGAGATACTTTCTATCAGTTGGGAAGAAGAAATTGACCTTAGTGATGCACCAAACAGGAATATTAAACATTGTAGCCACTTTTTTCTTTAGGTCATTAAGCTTTAGATCACCAAATTTATCGATTAAGATATCATGAGCTTTCCCGCCTTCATAGATCATTGTGCCATCACTAGCAGTCTTGAATTTTCCTCCTATATGGCATATTGCTAACACATCCATCACCTGCACATGTGGCATCTAGCTATATTCAATTAGCAAGAATTATAGCCACAACGCAAATGTTTTTTCTAAACCAGAAACAAATTTGATATTTTCAATATTTAGAGAAACGAGAGGAGAACGTGTAGTAAACAAACATGAACGCTACTGAAGAGTAATTTTCGTGCAATATAATCTCACATTATTACATTCAGAAGATAATAATCTCTCATATTTTAAAATTTCAACACAAAAAACGAGCTTAAAAAAGTAATCTTTTCTCATTAAAAGATAAATTTGAAAATAAAAAAAGGTCAATAATTTCGTAAAATCTCATCCCAATCCAGAAACCATTCTACATGAGTTTCATCAATGGCACAAACAAAATTCCTAAAGAACTCTTAAATTCAAGCAAAAACCCTAGATGAATATAAGTAAGAGAACACAGAAAGAAAGGAGGTACCTTTGTTCTTAATTGGTAAAAAATAAGACAGTGTAAGGAATTCCTAGATACCAATTGGAGTTTCGGATCGATATAACAATAAGAAGAGATTAGTCTATCTATGTATATATAACTAAGATTTTTTTTTCACTATTTTTCCACTATTTCCTCCCTAATAAAAGTCTCATTAATTGAATTCAACATTATTAATTATATAAAACATTTCGGTGGTTACACTAGTTTAAGTTGTTATTAACGTGAATTAATTTAATAAGATTAATTGTTCATTAAGTGAACTAATTCTTGAATTGGCTGAGAGAAAAAAATATTCCCGCCGGAGCTCCACCTAGAGGGGGCGCGCCGTTGGTTACACTAGTTTAAGTTCTTACCAAGTTGTTTTCTCGTCGGAGCTCCACTTGTGGGGGGCGTCGTTGGGTTCGGCCGGGAGGACTCCGATGATAAAGTCAGTAAAGTGTATAAAAGGATAAAACAAAAGCACCAAGGAATGGTGTTGAAAAGTGAATACCTCAATAGCTTGGGGTACAAGTCTATTTATACTGCATAGTCATAACCCTCGATTTGGTAACTAGAAAGTCTCCATTAATGTCTCATTAATGGTTGTTACTGAGTTCATTCAAGTTCGGTCATAAATGCTCATTAATGTGCTTTTACTCGTCTTTAATGATGTCAGTTTCGATGTGGAAAGACGGCACAGACCACCTGGCG
The DNA here is from genome assembly GCF_963576675.1 of Euphorbia lathyris. NCBI lineage: Eukaryota > Viridiplantae > Streptophyta > Magnoliopsida > Malpighiales > Euphorbiaceae > Euphorbia > Euphorbia lathyris. Next base: position 11,267,122 of record NC_088918.1, on the reverse strand, counting down.
GGCGTATCGATGCGTGATGATGAATCTCCCAAGATCGCGTGGTTTGGAGCTTCTTGCTGACGTTTGACTGTCAAGGGCGTATTGTGGAAGATATTGATCCGCCATATTTATTGCTTGCTTCGTACGCCAGCCGCTCTGGCGTACCTCCTATCCACTGCCATTTTGGTTAATTCTTCTTTTACTCCCTCTGATAAATCCGGATGTTATCATTAGTATTGTAACTTAAATTTTTAAGTTAAATATTTTAATTTACCATAATAAGTAAGTTTTAACTTAATTACATACTTTAAATGTTTTTTTAGAGAAGAAATATTTTAAATGGTTAGTTATCAAACACATTTAAATATAATAAATGTTGAGAATATTTATTTCTAACTCTTTTGTTAGCTTCATTAATAGGACTTTTAATAACAATGGAAACGCTCTTGTACCAGTCGTTTCTAATGTTGCCCAATGAGGAGAATGGCTTATCCCCCTCCATTTCCATGTTCTATGATTGAGATTATTACTTAATATAAATCCTACTTTCTTTTAAAAAAAATGCTCTTTTAAGTTATCAAACATTGCCTTAATTTTTTATATATAATAGTCAATGTCATTTTTCACGTACAAAATGAGAAAGTTGATGTAATAAAGAGTTTCTCATTCTACCAATAAAATTATTTGTAGAATGTCTTATTAATGTTATTGATTTTCATTTGTTACGTTTTAATGTCGAATAAAACTATTTTTCCTAAAATTAGAGATTCCCTAGTTTGGTAAAAAATATTTTCATGTATAAAAGCCAAATAAGAGATACCTAACCAAACGACTAAAACTCTCTTTTAAAATAAAAAGGCAAACATGTAGATAAAAAGTAGTAAAGAAACACCCCCAAAGTTTTCAATACTGCAAATCAAAATCAAATAAATACCAGTTCACTACCAAACAATCTCATCAGGTAAGATTATCAATAGTTATAAAAATAACAATAGTTACCGAAGCAACATGAAATTTGATCATCTTGTTTAAGTCTTTGTCATTAGATATAGTAATTAGAGTCTTCCAGTTTTTTTGAGAGGAAATAGTTGAGCTCAGATATGCTATTAACATTAATATTAAACACTTCAGCCACTTCTCTCTTGAAATCCTTATACTTAAACTCAGAAGATTTGTTGATGTGACTAGCATGAGCATCTCCACCTTCAAAGAACAACAAGCCATCAGAACTAGGCAGGAATTTACAACCCAAATGGCATAACAACCCAAATGGCATAGTGTTATAAACTCAGTCTTGTCCATCACTTGCCTCAATCAACCAAATGGCTTACAAGCAGATTGACGACACGAAACTCAGTCTATAAAGGGAGAAAATCCCACGGTTATAGATAGAAATAATATCGTTGATAACTTGTAACCACGGTATTCACTGTTATTTGCAGCATTTCTCATTAAAGGTAAATAATGACGGATTATTTCTAAAAATTACAAGGCTAGAAAAAAAAACTCATAAGGTTTTTTCCATCGACAATTCTAAAAATGTAAAAAGTTTATGTTTTTTATAAAAATTAGAGGCTTGTGATGTCAAAAATTTAAAAATTTAACAATGAGTAAGCATAAACTGATTCACATTAGCTTAATAAGTCAATTTAGAAGATAATGTCTCATTTTTTCAAAGTGGCAAAAAAAAAAAAGCTTTAAGAAATCAACAACGGATTTATCAGCAGAAAACATAAAGAAAGTAAAAAAACAATGACTGAAATTGAAAGACCAAGAATTTCATAAATAACATCCTAATCTAGAAATCATTTTCTAGGAATTTCATCAATGGTCCAAACAAAATCCCAAAAAAAAACCCAAAATTCATCAAGCAAAGCCAGAGAGGAACCGAAGTAAGAAAACACAGAAAGAAATGAGAGTCTTGGTATGAGCTAGGAGGAATCCGCAATCAATTTGTTTATCATCATTAGGTCCTTGTCACTAGAGAGATAGTAATGAGAGTCTTGGTATCACCTGGGATGAAGTACTTGAACTCAGAGATGTTACTAACACTACATTTAAACATTCAGCAACTTCCTTCTTTAGTTCAGGATAAATTGTGACATCAATAGCATGAACATCACCGCCTTTGTAGATCAACGAA